>NC_072010.1:80005526-81233651 GCF_027791375.1 Indicator indicator
GGTTGGACTTGGTGATCCCAATGGTCTTTTCCAACCTCAATGTTTCTGTGATATAATTAGATACTTAATTCTGATGGGGTAAAAAAAATCTATGGTCAGATAGAAACCTAAATATCTTTGTGGATCTGGACATTACTATTTCTTTGCCTTCATTTTCCAACTGTAAATATTACTCTATTTCACAAAGCACACAAACATATTATGCATAGTGAGTATAGCTGAGCAGGGCTATATGCAAAAACATCATAACTAAAAGGGGATAGGAAGGAATGTAAAGTGAAAAAGCTCCAGATCAGTTTGCCACTGTTGCAATTTAGTTTTACACTTATTTGTTTGTTTTTTTGTTTGTTTGGTTTTTTGTTTGTTTTTGTTGTGGGAAGGTTGTTTATTTGTGGTTGTTGTTTATTTGGTTTTGTTTAAACTTTTGCTCCTGAATGCTAGAAGTGAATGTAATTAAGTTTACAAGTATTTCAAATGGAGATCAGTACTCACTTCTACATGTTGACAGGTCTGAATGAGTTTTGCCAAAAGAGTTTCCAGTTCAGTATTCCTCTTAATAAGGTTGGTGAGGTTACTTTCCAAATTTTGCTGTCAAAAAGAAAGAAAAGAACATGTTAACACTTTGGAGAATTTAATGTTTAGGTGAACAGTTGAAAAATATATATATTTTCTGTATTTGACTTTTGAAATTACATAAGTATGAGCATAAGACTTGCATGTGCCCCATTAGATGTTTTGTACATATTAAATATGGCAAGACAAAATAACAGAAAAGTTCAAGGTAAGAGTGGGTTTTAGGAAAGAGTGTTTCTAAGGTTCTACTGAAAACTAGATTAAGCAATTAATTTCCATCAGGGTAAAAAATAGGGTAAGTAGAAGATCCCAAAAGGTACAAATATTTCACAAAAAAAAAAAAAGTGGTTTCATTATTTAGGCTGGGAATGTTTGTTGTTTTTTTTTTTTTTTTACTCCTTCTTTCCTGCTGTCAGTCTAGTATCTGAATTTAAAAGCCTACTGCTAACTGAGGTCTTCGAGAATGTGCCCATTTAGAATTGTGTTTTGTAAGGACTCAGTAGAATGGTCAGCACTTTCTCCTTGGGATTCACAGTGCTGGGAGATAGAGGCAGTGGATTTCATTCCATAGTTCAGTGAAGTTATACTTTATAACAGACAGTTTCAGAGGAAAAAACATCCTTTCTACGCATAAGAATGAAATATCTGCTCACAGACTGTCCCTTCACTAAATGTTCTTGATAGAGAACTTGTGGTTTGTGCCTGTGTTTATCAACCAATATTGGTATCAACCAATACCTGCAGCTGTGGGAAATCAGTGTGCTTTCCAGCTTCCAAATGCGATGTCCCACCCTGGTCACTGTGCAACTGCATTGAGGTCTATCAAGAAACGTTTGAGCCTCTTTTCTCCTCTCCCTATCCACAGGAAGGAAATCCAAGCATGTGAGAAAGAGGAGGAGGTCTCTGATGGCTGTGATCCATTCCCTGGCCTGGCTGCACTGTGGAACCTGCAGCTACCAGTCTCTTCCTTTATACTACATGTCCCAAGCTGTTCTACATGAAATTCCATCTTCTGGAAGCACATGGGCATGAAAACGTCCTTTTTTCATTTAAAAAGTATCAGAGAGAAAAAATCCCTGTAAGTATAAATTAAGTACATAAAGCAGAAGACAAAAAAGAAGCCGTTAAAAAGAATCTTGACTGCAAATACCCATTTCAGGGGCATGTATTTCATTTAAAAAAAGCCTGAGGATTGCTGACACTACAAGTTGTTTCTCACAGTTATTCACCTATGTAAGTGTGTGAGACTAGTCCCTTGCTTAGTATTCCTGACAGGCTGACAGTCCCTGTCTTTTAATTGTACTTTGCCTTCTGAGCAGTCCCAGTATCTAGGAAGTACTGAAGAAGAATACCAGAAATGGGCCCTGTATTTCTCTCCACACAAGGGCTGTAGTGTCTCTGCAGAGCTCTCATTAATTTCATCCCTCCTCATCTTTTATTAATGGGCTTCTTTTCTTCACACTACTACTTTTGCCCTTGATGTATCTATTACATCGCTTAAGTCCCTTCAGCTACCGTTAACTCATTTGACTTCCCTCATTCATCTCAGCTTCCCGCCTCCCACCTCTGTGCACACATTTAATGTGTGTGTGTTTTCTGACACTGTTATTCTCTGCCTATTTCACATTGGTTTAAAACACTTTGTTTCTTCCCCTCCCTCTCTATATCTCTGCAATTCCCTTACTCCTTCTTGCATAGGGCTACAAACTGATGAAACTGGCAGTAGTTCATTGCTGTACTGTGTGTACTTTGTCATTTAGCAGGGCTGATGCTGTAAGCACTGCAAGAGTATGCACTCCTGTTACATTAGAGACACCAGAGGATTTTAATGGCTTTATGTATGTATCCCTTCCAAGAAGTGTGATGGGTGTTTGAAGTACATGATTTTGACATTTTCTTCCCAGTACAGCCATGCATATTGCATATTGCAAGATCTGGCTGTAAAAACACCTTCTACACTGCATTTATTTTATAGCCCATTAAAACAAAGAGTAACAAGAACAGGCATTGTTTGCCAAACAGTTTGAGCTCTATCTTATACTTCCATAAGGTGCATTGTGAACATTTACTTGCAAAGGCATGTTTGCTGTGCTGTTAGATGTCCTTTTGCAGAGCGTCTCAGCGTCTCACATACAAAGTCAAAATTGTTACAGTTTCAGATAACCTTTGTCTTTAAAAACTAGTTTGTTAAGCAGATCCAAATGTGCAAATACTCTTGAAATGATATTTATATACTTTCCTATTGCTCATATATTCCTTTTGCACATGCTGTAATATTTTATACTAAAAGGTTTAAAAATAAATATTTATATCTATTATTGCCTAATTTAAAATGTATTATTGGACACAAAAAATGCTAACAGTTGGGATCTAGATATACTCTGAAGAAAAAATGCTCTCAAAGCTGTTATGAAACACTGAACTGATTTCAGATAACCTGAAATGATCTTCAGCCAAAGCCATTAATACATGACGAGTAAGTATTTTTCTCTGAAATACAAATATAAGTACCCATAGATTACCTATATCCAGGATAATTTCCAATCTTGGATAAAGAAGAAAATTTTAGAACGTTTCCTGTCCTTTGAATATAAATATAACCCCTTCTATATCACCATGGTTTCACAGAGTAAATGGAGGATGACTACTAAACAAATTAGCTGCCTTAAAAAAATTGGATTTAATGCATTCCTGTGCTCTAGGTCCTCAAACATACTGGAAAGCATGGAATTTTGTTTCCATGTTTGATATGTAAAAGATTGAGGTCCTTTTAGGCCAAGAATTATCAGAATTTTGTTAAACTTTTGTTGAAGCACATCAGTTTATATCAATGCTTTACAAGATAGTAAGAACCTGGCAGCTACTTTCTGAAATTTATGCTAATTTTCCAGTTTCATTAGATGAGTACTGACTGCAGGTCTCAAAATGGCCTTGAAAGTTTTTTTCTTAGCAGTACCTTCCTCTAGTTCTTACCCCTATTCAAATACCATAAGGACCATGGTGCCACTTTGACTACCATATGATAGTAGGCACCAGAAGAGGAGTTCAAGTCCTGCCCTCTTTCTTTGCTCCATATAGGGGAATCCAGCAAGGGCCTGAAAGCTGTGTAAATTTCCAAACCACAAATTTACTCACAGGCTTTCCAAAGTGTTTCAAACTCATTTCACATCCACACTTGAAATTTCCCAGGTTTGGAACTCTGTTCATCTTGAAAAACTGATCAAGCACTGTAGGCGAGAATTTCTGGAGTAGTGAATTATTACCCAGGTTTTCAATGCCGAGAAAGTGTGCTCTCACATTAAGATGAGTCCATGTGAAAATGAGAGGCAGAATAAGCTTATTCAAAGCATCTTACATCCTCTTATCTAAGGTGAACAAAATTCCTCCAGGTGAACAAAATCACAACTCTATTTTACCTATTATTTAGGTAAATAGTAATTCCTCCTGCTATTTGCATCTGTCTTTCTGTATCTTCTTTGTCAGTCACCAATTTTTATTTTCATCTGTCTATTAAAAACTGATCTTAGAAATACAGAGGCTGTTTTTTTTAAAGACAACAGGTGCTGTGCATTTACTCTGTGAACAGACTTCATGCATCTTAACTCAGTGGATGTAAACTGCATTTGAAAGACAAAAGCCAGGCTGGACGCTCCCTGACTTACAAATGCAGACACAGCCCAAGATATCGATGCTCCATGAGTGCTTTGAAACTGTACTTACGACATTCAGTATAAAGCAAAAGGAATGTTTACTGTCTGATTAGTATGGTCTGACAACTATACAACATAAATATTCCTAAAATCTTGGGATGAATCCAAGTCCATGAAATCACAGACATGTAATTGAAAAGGACAGTTGAGGACGATGTTTTGTTTTGACTCTGCCTGCCAATAAAATGATACGATCCAGGGACTCAAGTCTAAAGTCAGAAAAATTAATGCTAATAATTAGAGGAAGGCAACTCCAGACTGGATGCGTTTTTTAAGCTGCTGTCTAGCTCACACTGAAGTGGCAGCAATGACTGCGTGAGGCTTGTGTCCCGATTGAAGTGGGAGGTCAAACTAGATGATCATAATGGTCTCTTCTGGCCTTTAAATCTATCAGTCTATGAAAACCAAATGTGAACCCATGCCCTTTGCCAAATTAACAGTCTCACGCAAAGCATTGCTTGTCTAAAATCTGAAGGTAGCACAGATACTCCTAAGCTACTACAGGGTTAGAAACACTGTCAAAATAAATTAATGTAAGATTCTAAAGAAGAAAAATGCTGAGCTGTGTGCTCCTGCCTTACGTCACAGCAGAGAAAACAGCATTCCTGAGATCATATTCTCAGAAGCATTTTTCTGCCTCATAAATAATATCTATTCAAAGGGCCACAAAGTAAAACATACAACTATCAGCTACAGTGAGATTTAAAATTCCATTTGAAGTAAAGCCACTGTCTTTTTTTCTCATTAAAAATATTCTTTTTTCCTGCCATTGGTAAGTATGAGAACCACTCCCTGCTTTGAGAAGCAGTCCATTGAAACTGCAAGCACATGCTAAGACTCACACACTGTGGGACTGTGCTTTGTAACAATGGCCTTGATCACCATTAACATCAAACCCATTGTGATCAAAGCCTTTTGGCAACAAATATTTAGAGCAACTTGCAGTTTCCTTTGCTCCTGGTATAGAACTGACCAGAGTAAGCCATATTTTGAGGCTACCTCCTGGCTCACAGAATCGAACAGAATCACACAGAATCACAGAACATTGTGGGTTGGAAGGGACCTGAAAGATCATCTAGTCCAACCCTCCTGCCAGAGCAAGACCACCTAGAGTAGGTCACACTGGAGTGCATCCAGGAGGGTTTTGAATGTCTCCTGAGGGTGAGACTGCACAACCTCTCTGGGCAGCCTATTCCATTGTTTTGTCACCCTCACAGTGAAAAAAGCTTTCCATATGTTCACATAGAACCTCCTATGCTCCATCTTGCACTCCTTGTCACTGATAAAAGCCTGGCTCTGTCACCCTGACACTTGCACTTCACATATTTCTAAACATTAATGAGGTCGCCTCTTAGTCTCCTCTTCTCCAAACTAGAGAGCCCCAGCTCCCTCAGCCTTACCTCATAAGGGAGATGTTCCACTCCCTTAATCATTTTTGTGGCTCTGCATTGGACTCTTTCAAGTAGTTTAGAGAAGAAAAGGACTTTGGAAAGAGTTCTGAGTATCAGAGTCCTGTATAGTGGAAATTAGGTTTAGTAATTTTATAGGTTTCATGACAACCACAGACACCCTCCCATCACCCCTTTACAAATGATCAAACTGAAACAGAGATTACATATATTCAGATTTTGTTGGTTAAAGCATGCAACCAAAAGCCACACAGTTATGCTTCAGTAGAAGAGAGATTAGGAACAAAACACCATAAAGCAGAAGCATGATTGTATCCTAACTTACTGAAGCTATCAGGGCAACAAGAGCAGTCTCGACATGGCAGGTTAATCTTTAGTACATGCAAGCTGCTCATAAATATACACCGTGTTGCTAACAAAGTCCACACAACCACATCTTCACTCCAACTGTTTTTCCCTCTAACTTGAAGAAGCTATGCTTTCATGGGCTCCAGTTATATTTCCACCTCATTGTGGTGACATACCCTATGACCTAGGCCTGTTGCCTCCAGGACTTGTGTCTAACCTATTAAAAAACTTGCCAATCAAGTCCAGAAGAATGGCCAGAATATCAAGCACGGTTTTCAGACAGATTTTGGGTGTATGTGAGTTTAATGTTCCCTCTGTTGTTCTTTATTTAAATGGACATGCCAGGTGCACATGGAAAAACTTAAGCTCATTTTTATTCTATATACTTGTCCTGAAACAGATGACTACTCTTCCATAGGATACACATGCTCGACCTTGTATTTCTCCAGCCAGGGAATGGCAACATTTGCGGTTAATAGGAATGATTGACCTCAAGTCTCACATGTGCGGAGCTTGACAACTGCACTCCACATTTCTACATGAAAACAAATAATAGCTATGATGTGGATAGACTCCTGGGGACTAAGACTTCTACCTCAAGTGATTGTACTGTACAACAAGGAAAGACCCATGAGGTCTTGCACTGTTAATTAATTGTCCAGGAATATTTTTATTAAAAGTGCAATAACAATAGCTGCATTTGAAGTCATTTGACATAAAAGTTGTTAAATAACCTGTGTCTCTTTCCATATTTCATAGAAATGCCACTTATTTAAAACGGGACATTGTGGAAATTAAAGGAAATCCAAAATTTCAGATTCTTGACCCTGTAAAATCTTCATTAGCTGAGAGGACAACAGTCTAGGGAAAACCTACAATTGCACTCTCACTTCTCTGCAAAGTGATGCCCTCAAACATAGCATGAGTACTGGCCACTTGCATCCACAGCTCTGCACTTAGATTTAACTACACAAGTACCAGGCATCCTGCATTTAAAACATGTCATTAAAGACTTATTGTGGAGATTTAGGGATTCATAAGCTCATTATTTTCCCAGTGCAATGAAGGAGGTTAAGGAGAACTTTAACTGTTGTGAAACTGTCTTGCCGCATCCTGGCTGTGTCCACTTTCAGTCTTCCAGAACATGGAAGATATTTTAAACCAGGAGTTCAACAAGAGCTCCTGCTCAGGAAATGCCTAATCTAATCTTACACAAGCAAGATCTGGGAAGAATTCATTGAAAAAAAAAAAAAAAACAACAAAAAAAAAACCAAACTTAAGTTCTGAGTTTTGCACATAACTAATGACAGACATTTATGTGAAGAGAAAGCAAAAAGCTCACCTAAAGAACCACAATTTATGCAGTGTTACTAAAGTCCTGGCTTCTACAAATGTCTGCCTAAACACTTCTGAGAGCTTGTATTTTATTTGAGAGGTTGCATCATGAAAAAAAAATCTGGTTTTAATCAGTCAGAACATATTTCTGCATCTTGCGGTTGAAAAATTCCATCTTATCTAACCAGGTATGCAGACAAAGCAATACAGTGTTCTGAAAAAGTAGCAAGTTAGAAAGGACTCTTAGACAGGCAAGAAGTAGCGAAGGTCAACATGTTGATTTGGTATTCATTAGAGAGCAGACTGGTGGAGCTGTCACAAACTTAATTCAGCTATTTCTGCTGGCCTGTAACAAAGCTGACATTTGAGACAACTGAACTCATCTGCATTTATGTTTCTCGGCATGGCAAAGAGTCCTTTGAAGAATATGAATTTTCCATTTGGAGAATGAAGCTGAAAGTCCATCTTCTGACACATGTGGAAGGACTAGGGCAATCAGAGCACATACTACTTTCATCTGCTACTGGTGCCACGTCTAGCATTTGGACTAAAGGTAACAGCAGCAGTTCTTACTTGAGAAATGGGACTGATTTTCCATGCAGTTTCTCAACAGAGAGGTAAACAGGTGCAGAGATTAATTTACAGATTCATAGAATGGTTTGGCTTGGAAGGGACCTTACAAGTCATCTAGTTCCAACCACCCTGCCATGAGCAGGGACACCCTCCACTAGACCAAGATGTTCAAGGCCTCACCAACCTGGTCTTGAACACCTCCAAGGAAGTAACATCCATAACCTCCCTGGCAACCTGTTCCTGTGTCTCACCATCCTCACTGTAAAGAATGTCTTCCTAATATCTAGTCTAAATCTTCCCTCCTCAAACTTCAAACCATTCCTTCTCATTCTATCACTACAAGCCATTGTAAAAGTTCCTTTCCCAGCTTTCTTACAGGCCCCTTTCAGGTACTGTAAGACTGCTAGAAGGGTTCCCTAGAGCAGTCTTTTCTCCAGGCTGTCCCTATAAGGGAGGCGCTCAACCCTCTGATCAGCTTCACGGCCCTCCTCTGGACCCACTCCAGCAGTTTGATGTCCCTCTTATGCTAGGGGTACCAGAACTGGATACAGTATTCTAGGTGGAGCCTCCCAAGAGCAGAGTTGAGAGGCAGAATCACCTCCCTTGTCTTGCTGGTCACACTTTTTTTGATGCAGCCTGGGATACAGTTGGCTTTCTGGTCTGCATCTGTGAATGTTGTATATATATCTATATATCTATCTCTATATATATCTATATATCTATGTCTATATATTCCCAGCTGTTGCTCTGGTGGCGTATTAGAAGTCATATAGGCACCACCAGTCAGCCCAAATACAGAGAGAGCACAGCACCTCTTTCAGAAAATGCCAATCCCACTGTCCAACAGCAGCTGGATCTTGCATGAGGCAAGTGTCAGCCAACCATGCAATGAGAAAGACCCAGCTCTGACTTAGGGTGAATCATACTAAACAAACCACCACTTATATTTTATGTTTTTTTTTGTTGTTGTTTTTGGTGGTGGTTTTTTTTTTTTGTGTGTGTGTGTGTGTGTGTTTATAAACTTTCCAGAATTTTGCCAAGAAGTATGCTATGAGCTAATTCTTCCATTCTGGAGCACTCTGAATTTGTACCACTGAAATCATGGGTGGCTGTTCCTTTTTCTTCCAGTCATGAGAGGCTACTTGCAATAGAAAAGCTGGCATCCAGTTAAATGCTCATTCTGGCACATGATCATTGCCTTGTTGACCACAGTTGGAGCTTGGTCTAGATAGAAGGGTAGATTTCTCTGTGTTTTCTTCTCTTCATTTGCTCTTTTTCCTATTCTGTGTACTAAACCCCACTACTATATTCAGTAAATGCTCTGAAAGAAATTTGACATAGTGAACTTGAATTACAGTTTTAAAGTTTAGACACGAGCTTAAGTACTTTTCTGAAAAGAAGGCTTAACCATTCACCTAAAGTACTACTCAATTTGACCTGATAATATAACTTACCAGTATTCTTCTGTACAAACCTTTTGACTGAGTACTAGATCTTAAATTTAGGAGTCAGGGAAATCATCCTTGATTTAGATTTCAGCTACAGAATTGTTACCATATTTATATGTTTGATTTTACAAGTTGCTATGCGTCAAACCAGAGAATATTTAATAATCTTAGTACACTTACATAATTAGGGATTTAATAAAACAATATGATGGTGATGAGCTAATTTTAAAGATAGCAAAAATTGCAAGGTACAGATCATGGTTTAGAGTCAGATTTTTCATTCATGTTTCTGGTCACATGCAGGTGAAATTTCTGTTCTGACCTGCCAAACCCCTTATTGCCAATGCTTTATCAGAGATCATCTCTCTGTCCAGCCAGGCTCTGGCCAGCCTGATCTAGTGTGAGGTGTCCCTGCCCATGGCAGGGGGGTTGGAACTAGATGATCCTTGTGTTCCCTTCCAACCCTGACTGATTTTATGATTCTATGATTCTATCTCCATTCCCCGACATCCTCATCTTCTTCATCACTCTTATCTCTAAAACACATGTATTTTGCCTCTGTTCCTTTGGTCATGGTGTTACCTGCCCAGCTGCTGCCCCAATGCACCACTTACCTCCTGCTAGCTTTTATGAGCCTGAGTTGAACCCAGTTGCTGGATTTTACTTTGCTGGCAGTGCATGGTGCCAAGAATTTCTGGGTAGAAAGTAACTTAGAAGCTCAAGAAAACACTCAGTGGGTGAGGGGTGTGTGCTACAGCCAGGGGAGAACCTCAAGAAATAATTCCTTCTCCTGCTAAGATATTATTTTTCAGTCCCAATTAGAGAGCACATTGGCTCAGATTAAAATGCAATAATCAATTCAATGTTAATCCAACTGTCATTTGAGAAGCTATTAATTCAAGGACCAGTTATTAACAGTCCCTGACAATGTATATGGAATAGTTAAAGAAACCTAGAAGCCAAAAGTGAATGTCTCATGTGGACGCCATGGCAGACTCACATATTTCACTTCAGCATTGCAGGTAATCACATATGTGTTTTATTTTACTAATCAATTAGTATGAACTAAAGAATGGTTAATAATATGAACAATTGCATGAAGATACTTCAAAGTAGTGAGTTGTAGCTAACTAAAGCACCTTTGCAAGTACTTTTGTAGCTTCTTTTTACTATGTTCCTATGTCAATAAATGACTTGTAGCATGCCAAACCATAAACCTAACTCAAACCACTTCTACTTTATCAATACTTGAGCTCCCATTATTATATTCCAAATTTTATTTCCCATTATCTTGCTTCAGCTTACAAACAGCTTGAAATACACTTAAAGTAAAACTTCTGTTGGTAAGTTCTAGTAGCACCACACAACTATGGACTTTCAAGACATTTAAAATATACTATTAAAAATAACAATTCTGCAGTTTGGCAAGGCAATAGATCACACCACATGAAATCAAAAGATACTTTTAGAAGAAAAAAACAAAGTGTAAATAGAAGCCCAAATACATGCAGCTGTAAGATTCCAAATGCACACTATACAAGCACAGGCTTATCATAGAATTGTAGCATCACAGAATGGTGTGAGTTGGAAGGGACTTTAAAGATCATCTAGTTCCAACCACCCTGACATGGGCAGGGACGTCTAGACCAGGCTGTTCAAGGCCTCATCCAACCTGGCTTTGAATACCTCTGGAAGGTGGCATCCACACCCAGGCAACCATCCCAATGTCTCACCACCCTTACTGTGAAGAATTTCTTCCTAATATCCAGTCTAAATCTACCCTCCTAAAGCTTTAATCCATTTCCTCTCTTCCTATCACAACAAGCTCTTGTAAAAAGTCCCTTACCAGCTTTCTTGTAAGCATTTTTCAGGCATTGGAAGACTGCTAGAAGGGCTCCCTGGAGCATTCTTTTCTCCAGGTTGAACAGCCCCAACTCTGGCAGCCTGTCCCTATAGGGGAGGTGCTCCAAACCTCTGATCAGCCACATGGCCCTCCTCTGGACCCACTCCAGCAGTCTGATGTCCCACTTACGCTGGGGGCACCAGGACTGGACATAGTATTCTAGGTGGGATCTCACAAGAGCAGAGAAGAGGATGAGAATCACTTCCCTTGTCCTGCTGGTCACACTTCTCTTGATGCAGCTTATCTATCACTGTTTCCATTTCCAACTCAATATTTTGTAGTGTAGATTCTGAGTTCAAACATTCTGTTTGCATGACATTTCAGATTCTTAGCCGAAGGACAGAACACTAAGGGAAGAGCTACCTGTCTTCTTCAAAAGAGAACTGAAACAATTAATAAAAGATACTTGGAAAATTTTACAGATAAAATAAGGACAAGATGCTTTGTCTGTGGCCTTGACATTAAACATCCAAATTTATGTTAGTAAGTCTGATAAATCTGGCATCAGACAAGAGAACACTCAAAGCACAGAAAACTTTTTTGAAGCACTATGAACCCGCAGTCCTTTCTATATGGCAACAGCAAGTGAAAGGTATAAACCAACTTTTCATTACAACCATAGAAACTTTTAAAAAACCAAAATAATTTTAAAGTGCCACTTTCTTGCTACCTCTTCTTCCTTCAGAACATCAGATACAGAAATGATGATCCTCTAGACAAACTTATGTGTGAGGAATGTTGCTAACTTATCTCTGATTTTTTTACAAAGGATCTCAGACCTTTTCAACTTATCCAGACCAGAATATATTTAAATTAGGGCCGCAGAACTGATCTAGTTTTAAATGGCTTGCTGACCATGTTCACAACAGGTGGGCTAACAGCAGGAAAATGTAGAAACAGCCTGCCTGAACCCTCCCAAACAGTTTTGGCCACTTTTCTGTACCACTTATCATGACAGGCACTCAGACGATGAAAAATGAGTGTGCTTACATTTTGGTGAAAAGACTAGCAATTTAGAGAGATGTACAAATCAAATTATTCCTGGAGAGAGAGGAAGATCTTAACATTTCATTTGATACATTTAGATAATGTGCAAATTTATACAGACTTCCTCCAGAGAAATTATTCATTTGATTTATCATATTCTTTGAAGTTTTCCCTACTGTCAAGAAAGACAAACTTTTTTCCACTGAAAATATGAGCCAATGCTGATTATACAAGTAAGCTTTTCATGGCACTTAAAAAAGATACAAAAACCACGAAGCCCTTGGAAGTATTTATTTGGGACCTTCAGTTAACTAATTTTGATCTCAGAAAAAATGTCTTTGGAGTAAAGACATGAATTTGTTTCGCTGATATCATTACTTCAAGTGCGCATTTTTCTGCATTCATTGTTTTGGAGACACATGCCTGCACATTTTGTGAGCAACACCTTCTCTTTAGCCATATAAAACATAAAGAAGCACACCATTACATAGGCACTACATGCTCTGCAATGTGGAAAAAGTAAGTAACGAAATGTGCAAATGATGTAGAGAGAATACAGAGTCTTCTGTGATATTTCCGTGCATGATCAACAATAGCTTTTTGAGGTCACACAATACCGATGGAGGGCTGAGCATCATTTCATACACTCAATAGTTTTTAAAACACTCCATGAAAATACAGCTCTTTAATTTCCTTTTTTCTTTTTCTTGACTGAAGGAGTTAGATCTCTTTTCCCTGCAGAAGAGAAGGCTCAGGTGGACCTTATCACACCTACAAAGAGGACTCTATCTTCACAAGAAGCCACATGGAGATGACTATGTGCAATGACTATAGGTTACACCAGGAGATGTTTCACTTCTATGTAAGAAATCAATTTTTTACAGTGGGAACAATTCTTTATTGTACCTGCCTCCGTAGGGACATGGTAAAGTCATCACCACTGGAGGTTTTCAAGATGCAAATGGAGAGGTAGTCTGCATAACTTCATCTAGGTTCCCTTTCACATGAAAGTTTGGATCAGATTATCTTTTGAAGTCCCTTCCAAAATGAGTTGCCCTATGATTGATGATTTCAGTATATAACTATAGAGTCATAGAATTGTTTCAGTTGGATAAGATCTTTAAAATCATCAAGTCCAATCACCAACCCAACACCACCTTGGCCATTAAACCATGTCCAAAACTTCTGTGTCTACTCATTTTTTAAACGCTTTCAGGAATTATGACTCTGCCACCTGCCTAATGCAGCCTATTCAAATGCATCATGACTCTTCAAGTAAAAAGAAATTTTTCCTGCTATCCAATCTAAACCTCTCCTGGCAAAAGTTGAGGCCATTTCCTCTCATCCTGTTGCTAGTTACTTGAGAGAAGAGACCAACACCCACCTCACTACAACCACCTCTTCTCCAGACTAACAATCTCAGTTCCTTCAGCCACTCCTCATAAGACTTTCGTCTCTAGACCCTTATCAGCTTTGCTGCCCTTCTCTGGACATGCTCCAACACTTCAGTGCCTTGTAGGGGGGGCCCAAAACTGAGAATTTGAGGTACAGCCTCACCTATGCTGAATACAGGAGCATGATCACTTCCCTATGCCAGCTGGCAACACACAGTCAAGGCTGCTGCTGGCCTTCTTGGCTACCTGAGCACACTGATGGCTCATGTTCAGCTGGCTGTCAGCCAGCACCTCCAAGTTCTTTTCTGCCAGACAGCTTTCCAACCCCTCTCCCCCAAACATGTAGTGTTGCATGAAGCTGTTGAATTGAACCATTCTTTTAAGTGTGGCTGTGTGTGTGTGTGCCTATACATGTGTGTGCATGCATATGACTGTGTTTTAGCAAATAATCCAGTGAAATCAACCTGCAGATTAGCTGGGTCTCTTATTATAGCTCACTGGGCTTTGTCTACATTTTGAGCTGATTTTCCCAGTTTGAGCTGATTTTAATTATGTGACTCTTTACTGATTTGGAACACTTCAGGGTCACTAACAGTAGAAAGTAAGTTATATACAGGAGAGGAGAACTGATGTGTCTCTAACTGACTGGCTTTAGTCCACTCTTGCCTCCAAGAATATGGAAAGCAGAGCCTGGCAATACATGTCAACCCTAGGGACATCAGACTACACTAGACTGAGGGTCCTTTCTGCATGCATGACTGTTTGCCCCATGCATAGACACACAAGTCTGTGAGATGGCCAAGAAAGAAATTGTGCAAATAGCTGCGGGTGTGCCTAGTGAGGAGACCTAGGCCATATATTGCCCACACAACTGATGCTGAAAGCAGCTCTATTTTCCCAATTGCTTTGCTGTTTCTTGAAGTGCATACATTTTGCCCCTACACTGTGACATAAAAAGCAAGTTGGTGTCTGTAGTGTCTGTAGGCCTTTCACTTTGTTGCAACCGTTCATGCGGGATATAGGAATTAGATCTGGAAAACCACATATTCTAGAGAAATGTTACTGAATGTTGAAGAAATGACAGCTCCATTAACTTCTTTTTTTTTTTTTTAACATCTTTCTACCAGAGTGTGCTTATTCCACACTTAACGGTATAGCTTTTACTCAGGATATGTTAATAATAAGGATGTTATTCTACTTCATAGTTCAATAGTTCAGGGTTTTTTTTTGTTGTTTTTGCAATAATGTATTTGTTCCCAAAGTGAAAAGTAACTCAAATCAGGCAATGTCTTTGTTTCCATAGTAACCACCTTGTTTCAACTGAAACAAATTATATGCCAAATGCATGAGGCCTTCAAATGCCTTAAATTACTTAAGTAATTAAATGAAAAATGATAAAACTGGTTTTCTTAATAGAGATAAAAGAGTAACAGTGCATACTTTGTACTTTCAATGAATTTCAATTACTTTTACAAGAGAGAAACATTATGATCTTTACATATTATTCAACTTCCCTAAGATTAAACGCCTTTAATCCAAAACCCACATAGCCTTCAGGAATACTAACTTTTCTACTGAGTCAGTGGTCTTTGAATGAGAGTCATTAGAAGCCAGTGAAGTTAAGAAGGTCTCTCTGGTCATGGATACCATGTACTGGTAACACACGTAGTCTGGGTGCTCAAGACACTGACTAATTATTACTTTGTTGTCAGAGTAGTATTGGTATATTTGATATTAAAATATTGCTTAAATAGCATGCACATGATTGCTGATGACAACAAAAACAATGACTCAAAGATACCTAAATTTGATGTAACAGCGATACCTCCTTGCTAGAGTTCGTTGACACGTGATTGAATTGGAAAAACTTAGTGGATAAACATCCCCAAAGCAGATTTCTAAAACTAGCACTTCAGAAAGATCTTAGGAAAAATTTTTTTCTTGCTGCCAAATGTCATTTTGAAAATGCGTGTGCAAAAAAAGAGGAGATTTTAGTACTTCCTCATGGGTCCTTTAAGGCTGTATGTTCCCATTACTAAACATATGCTATGGTATATCTCCAGTGTATGAAATTAGATGATGTGTGCCTTTCAAAGTAAATAGAAATCTGGGGTTTTTTTTAATTTTCGTGGAGCTCTCCTCAAGTACCTTCAGAAATTACTTAAGTACAAATGAAATTTGTTCATCAAAAATGCCTTTGAGGCTCAGGGCAGAACAACTGGCACCAAAATCAATCATGAATTAAAGAAAGGGAAATGACCATAAAAATAATTCGTCTAATAGCACAACTTTGTGGCTTTCTTTCAGGAAACATTGTGCTTGGTAAAAGAGTTGTTCACCCTGACAATGGCAGAAAAGGTCCCACAACCCTAGTGGACAATAAGGTGAATGTGCTTTCACAGGAAAGGTAGCTGTTGTCACCTTAAAGGTGTTCAAATACTGGGAGAGGTTGCCCAAAGAGGCTGTGGTGTTCGATTCTCCAAGATACTCAAAACAGTTAGTCGTATCAGCCTCCTCTCACTGTGCAGGGGGCTGGACTAGATAACCTCCAGAGGTCTCTTCCAAACCAAATTATTCTGTAATTCTGTAATTAAGATGTTTATTATAATAAATCACAAATTTTCCTAAAATTGTAAAAATCTGAAGATCTTTTAAGATAGATAGTTGAGCCTTAAATTTAATTAAGTATGTTTATTTAGAAGTTTTCTTATACATTATTTTATCTTTCATCAGAGCTAGGAGGGCTATAACAGCCAAACATGAACTAAGCTCACATGCTTTTGATAAAAGCACAAGAAATTAATAAATATATATGAATTTAAGACTTTGTTTAAATATTTAAGGAGGCAGATTTCAGGAGAATCATATTTTAGGGTTTCAATAAGCTTATGAACTTTATCAGATATGACTAATATGTCCATAGTAGATAGGTGCCAACTTTTTTTGTACATTTGATTACAGTATTTAATGTACAGTATAAACTCAGGGAATAACATGGCTACATAGCTTGTTCTATTAAGTTCATTTAATCTTTTCTTTGAATTCTTATCTTTTGCAGGATATCAAGTTTCAGGGAGTAATATAATCTCTAGGTATTGCACAATTACAGAAACACCACACCTTTTCTACCTCACCTGGAATCTGTCACAAAGAAAGTCTAATTTATTAAAGGATGTTTTCAGGGCAATTGTGAGAGATGATAAATAAAACAGAACAGGAACTCTGAGGCATCTTCAGCCTTCATTATTTACCACGCTCTACCAAAAAAGAAAAATCTGACATATTTCCTTCATTCAGCATTGGCTGGGCACTCTAAGCAAGGGTAGAAAAATTGCTACCCTTTTTCAAGTCTTGGTCTGTCAGCATGTGGCACCAGATGTGGTTTTGTGCTCCTGGGCTGCACTGGCGGGCATGAAAGTTTCAAAGAGCTTTAATTTAAAAACCTTTCAATGCATAGAACAGATTCACGCCTGCTTTTAGCTGCTTTTAACATTTGGTTGCTTGGCATGAAAGCTGTAGAGCAAAAGGAAGAAAAAGCCTTAAGATGTGTGTGGATTGCTTTACGTAGAAGTACAAATTAAATTAAGAGGATTTAATACTATACATTGTTAGAAAAGTGTAAAGAAAAGAGCACGACTTTAATGTCTTACAAATCCTTGTACAAAACTTGTTCCTATTTCTCAGTTTTCCTTGAACAGCCTGGCTGCCTTGTTTTCCCCTGTTCCATGAAACTGTGGTTTTTTTTTTTTTTTCCCCTTTTAATTTTTTTTTCCATGGTAGAAAATACCACTTAACTGAAGTGAAATCCTTAATGCTTTTGAGGGTAGACAGTATGGGTCTCCTAATTAGGACATCCTGTGGAAACTCAATTTAAAAATAGACTGGAGAAAGAGGAAAGAAATGCTATTTAATACTTTGTATGGAAATAATGCACCAATTAAACAAAAAATGCAAGCTTAAAATTGAATGCTCTTCATTTTCGCCTAGAGGTCTTGCGAAAGGCTGAGAGCATTTTCAGTTTAGCCTCACAGATTTTAACATTTGAGTGCTATTCTGCAATTATTCTGTAATTAGTCATTTTGTTACTAACAATGGAGTTTATAATTTCACACCAGGATGATCATCACTGAAAGCCGTTTATTTCAGCTCAGTACATCCCCAGTTAATTGGAATGTTTTGCTAGTGGTGTGCTCCCATTAAGATACAGCCTTGTCATTACAATCATTAGGCTCAACCTCTTCTCTTGAACACAGCCCAGGAAACAGCCCCTCCCTTGAATACATGCATATTGATATCTGGAATTGGATTCACTAACAGCTACCTTCACCTGTGAGTTTTAGGTGAACTAGAAGAATTAGTATGTAAAATGTTGCCCTCTCTCTTGCACATGAGGTCAGATTCTGAAATTGCTTCAGTCATGTCTGGCATTAGAAAGCTGAGAATTCATGTCTGCCTGCAGCAAGTTTTAAAGAGCAATTTTGCCATATGCAAAGGGCTACATTCAGCCATTAGTTGAATCAGATGATTTCTGGAGATGTCGTTCAGCTCTTAATTTATCCTCAACTACTTAGATTTCAGACTTTTTAAAGCTGTTACTCATACCAGCAGGGATTGTAGTTTCACCTATGATTATGCATTATGCACTGACACTTCCCATTATTGAATTCTGTTTTCACATACAGAAATGTCAAACTTTAGTTCTTTCAGATTACATTTTCCAGTTACAGAGTTTCTTTGGCCAGATTTTATTTGATTTTTATTTTTATGAAAATGACAGATAAAATCACCAGCTAATTTCACAAAACAGGCTGAGGAAAATATGCTCTGTCAATGATAAAATATCTTGCTCTGCTGCCTCAGTTCTATGACAGAGAGGCTTCTCTGCCAGGTGTATCTTTTTTTTTTTTTTCTGCCAGGTATATAGATTTTCATAGAATCAACCAGGTTGGAAGAGACCTCCGAGATCATCCAGTCCATCCTATCACCCAGCCCTAACCAATCAACTAGACCATGGCACCAAGTGCCTCATCCAGTCTTGAACATCTCCAGGGACAGCGACTCCACCACCTCCCTGGGCAGCACATTCCAATGGCAAATCACTCTCTGTGAAGAACTTCCTCCTAGCATCCAGCCTATACCTCCCCTGGCACAACTTGAGACTGTGTCCTCTTGTTCTGCTGCTTGGTTGCCTGGGAGAAGAGACCAACCCCCACCTGGCTACAACCTCCCTTCAGATAGTTGTAGACAGCAATGAGGTCACCCCTGAGCCTCCTCTTCTCCAGGCTAAACAACCCCAGCTCCCTCAGCCTCTCCTCATAGGGTTTGTGTTCCAGGCCCCTCACCAGCTTCGTTGCCCTTCCCTGGGCACATTCCAGTATCTCAGCATCTCTCTTGAACTGAGGGGCCCAGAACTGGACACAGTACTCAAGGTGTGGCCTGGCCAGTATTGAGTACAGGGGCAGAATAACCTCCCTTGTCCTGCTGGCCACACTATTCCTGACACAGGCCAGGATGCCATTGGCTCTTCTGGCCACCTGGGCACACTGCTGGCTCATGTTCAGCCTACTATCGACCAGCACTCCCAGATCCCTTTCTGCCCGGCTGCTCTCCAGCCACTCTGTCCCCCACTGCCAGTCCTTTCAAATTCAGATGAGATTTGAAAAAAATTGTACATCACAGTTTTGCAACTAAAAATTCTGAATACTGTCAAACCTATCTGAGCCCCACTTAACCAGATGGTATGTGTACCATCATGGTAGAGTTCAGGGCTACTAAAACTGAATTACACTATCATTGTAACAACTTCTCCCACTTAATGACTCAAGGCAAGGTCATATTCCAGATCTAAAAGCAGAGAGCTTCTCTCCTGTGCCTTCAGTTTCCCTCCCACAAGGACCCAATACTTAATGCATAGAAGTTCAATTGAAAATTGAAATGAAGCAAATGCCATAATTTGATTAGAGACAAAGAAACGAGTTTTACAAAGAGATGAGGTCTGATAGACTAGTAATGCTCCCTTTGAGGCTACATTGGAAGGAAGTGCTGGGAAAAATTGGGATACACACCTGGAAAAGCAGAGTGAGCAAAGAATGACTTTGGAAAAAGATCTGGGGACTTGGGAGACCACTGAGCTGGAAAATCCTCTGGAAGTACAGCCAGACAAGAATGCCTGGAAATGAGAGGGTAAAATAACAGATAAGATGCAGAAAATGATAACCTCAGGAATTACAAAGGGGTGGTTGAAAGGTAAAGTGAGAAGAAGAAGAAACAGAGCAGAAGGATTGGGGGAAGGTCAGCAT
The DNA here is from genome assembly GCF_027791375.1 of Indicator indicator. Taxonomy (NCBI): domain Eukaryota; kingdom Metazoa; phylum Chordata; class Aves; order Piciformes; family Indicatoridae; genus Indicator; species Indicator indicator. The sequence continues at coordinate 80,025,506 of NC_072010.1, forward strand.
GAGTTAGATGAGAATCTACATATGGGATTACTGTCATGGGGAAACAGCTGAGACCAGGAAAAGAAAGCTAAACAAAGCTTTGCAGGGTAGAGTGTCTGAGTCAAGAAACCAGAGAGGGCAAACTCCTGCACACAACAGTGGTCTGTGAGAAGAGGGGCTTACCAAAACAGATGAGCATTCATGGAGATCCAAGCAGTCTAGGAACCAATAGAAAATTTTCAGAATAGATGAAAATCCAGGGAAAACAGCACTCTTGGTGCATGGATGCAGAGATACACAACTGAAAAAGGATGAGAGCAAGCAAGGAGACCAAGACAGGATGTCAGAAAAAGGGAAGACTGAGTCAGTGGAAAGAAGATGGGAAGTAGAAATTAATCTGCATCAGGAGGGGCCTTTACGTGAATAATTTTGCCACTCTTTGTATGGTTTTCTACTGACAGAGGAAAAAGACAGCCCCAAGTAACATTCTTATAATTGTCAAATTATAAAATGATATATCCCTATGATATTAGCTGTATTTCCCATTTAGCAAAACATTTCCACCCAACAGCAGGAATGCAATCATATATTACATCAGAATCGTATAACTGAAACTAACAGAGGCACCAATCTGTTTTTAATTGTTCCTTACAATTATTTTTCTGCAACCCTGGGAATTCTGATTAGAAACAAAAAGTGAGAAGTAAAAAAAAAACTTAATTGAATGGATGTTTCTGGAAATGATGCTCTTTTGAAAGATGGAAATATCAAAGGATCCTTTACTCTTCTAAGTTATCATCCTGCGATTTCTGTTTCTATTAATTTTACTGCTGATTTGATTTAGGTAGGATTTCACCCCATCTTTCTTTGAAAGGCAAACTGAAATAAAGCTCTTGTTCTCCCGGCTTCTAATTAATGAGGGTATAATGTTAATATGACTGCTTCGTTTGCATTTTTGTTAAGGATATTTCAGTGTAAGGATTAGCAGTTTACTCTCTGCAAGTTAGCAGAATGTCAAATGATATCATTACTTCTGCCTACCACCAAATATAATATATAATACAGTCCAACTTGTCATTAGCTTCAGTTAGACTGAGAGTTTGGTATTCATAAGTTCTATTGGTTGGTATAAGTTGGTATTAATAAGTTGGTATTAATAAGTTCTTCAAACAGAAAACTCATTGGAATCTGTGGTTTGGTTTTGCTTGGTGTTTTTTTTTTTCTTTTTTGACATTTCCAATCAAAGAAGAAATGAAAGTGGTTTCATTTCCTGTAGTGCAATCGTTTCACAAAATGTATTTTCTTACAAAATGTGCGACAGGTTTATCCTACAGCAAATTGTTGCTTTGGAAAGTGCCCTAGAATTTTAAGCATCTGCTTTTTAAGGAGCAGATTGTTGATAGATGTAAATCGTGACTCTAACAAAGTTATTTATGTAAGCTGACACTAATTGTGCTGCTGATATTTACTCTGGAAAACAAGTAAGGTACCTTATTGTATTTATCATGACAAATGTCCCACAGATATTTTTGAGGCTGTGCTACTTAAACTTACATACAAACCTAAGGTTCTACATGAGTCTTTTAAAAGCTGTCTTTAAAAACATGAAGACACAGATATTTCAACCTAATCTAGGACAATCAAGAGACTTATTTTACCCCGACACCAAGTCATATCCTACACTGCAGGAACTCGTCCCCAGGTTACCCCTACTGTTAATCCGCACTGCACTGCTCTGATAGAAACACCTTGCCCTCACTCTCCCATATGTCATGGTGTCCTACAACTGTTGGCATTTAAGACTTGTGTACAATCCCCTGGCTATAATACTGTCTCACACCCAAGAAGTGAAAGTTTTACCCAACAAAGTGCTTTAGAAGCATACTAAAATGCGAATTATGAATGTATGGTGTTCACTTAGTATCAATTCTCTCTTTATTACCAGGTACAGCTCCAGTCTAGGATGCAATAACAGCCCAGCTGTCCTTGACATCCCTCTATACCAGAGCTGACACATTCAGCATGGGCAGCACTGAACTGCACCGATCTCCAATCTGTATGTTCAATTCCGTGACTTGGTTCAGACTGCAACGAGATAAAGAATCAGTTGGTGTAAAAGCAGGCTCGATGTGCTGATTTATGTTTTTCAGAGGTATGTTGGCTGCAATTGCAAGTATGTTCTTTATGAACATATACATAAATGCCTAGAGAAGTAAATATATAGAATATGGATCTGCAAGTAAGATATTCATATCTGATGCTTATTAATTTCAAAGTGACTTAGACTCCTACGTGCAATGCCCACTCTGAACTTTTGAAACAGCAGGTAAAATTTCATTCTTTTCAGTCATCCTTGTTTCTACAGTCAAAGCCTGCTCCCCTATACCTTATACTTGGGGCAAATCTGGTGAAAATACTTCACAATGGAGAAAGAGTGTTCCTAGCTGCTAATACTGCAATAATCAGACCTGTCTGTATTTCTTAGATCCACAGACAAGATAAGACCACTTAGAAAGATTAGATCCTGACTCAGCTAGATAGCTTAAAGGTATTTTAATATTCATCCAACACTTAGTGTATGCCAAAGGCAAAATGTTCTTTCCCAATGCTTTTATTCAGTACTAACCATTTCTCTTATACTGCTAGATATTGCTGTTTTTTCAAGGAATATGTCACTGTCTGGACAAAAAACTGCTTGTGAACATAAAATCATGTCTGACTTAACCCACACAGAGACTTCCCAGCAAATCCCAAATCACTTAGGAAAAAACTTCTTAGGCCAAACAAGATTTATCATTTCTTTAAGAGATTCTGGAAATGGCATACAGCTCTAGCACACAGCAGCATGCTTTGAAATATATATTCCTTTCTTGAGTATTTATTTAAGGAAAGAGCAGTCCTGATCAGTTACACCTGGTGAAAAAAAAAATATATTCATTATGAGAGCTGCATTATTTTAAACAGATTTTAAACCAGTATAAGAGATCCAGTTTGCAATGCAGCTCCACAGACAGTTGTAGCAGAAAAACTGAGGAGGTGTTGAGCTGTGACAGAGGGGAGAGCAAGGTGCTGAAGGGCCAGAAATTGTGAGGTAATCTTCACAGCAAAGTCAGCACATTGTGAAGTATTTCTGACTCACTGAGTCCCTTTAAACACTGTAAAATACAATTATATAGCTCACTTCTTTTCACTGATGTTGTGATACTAAAAGGTTAGAGGACTTTTCTAAAGAAAACTGTAAAATCAACATCTAATACTACATGTGATGATAAAATAGAAAAGGAAGGAATAGCATAAATGCATAATACTACTATACTATATATATATATAAAATATGATATATAAAAATAATATATACATTAAAAAACCCTGAAAAATAATAATAACTCCTAGTTCTCAGAAAAGTGTAAGCTGAAATGTGTGATCATGTGTTCTTGGCTGAACATTATTGAATTTGAGTAACAGCCTGTGAATTCCAGCTGTAAACTCATGTTACTTCCCCATTAAACCTGATAATTAAATGATGTTCTATTTACATATTTTCAACTGGTATGACAATCTTTGCAATGCATGCTTCTTGCTTCCTGTCTAAGATCTATTTTAAGTTTATTTATGTGGCAAAAAAATTTGCTCTACTTTAATGTACCATAAACGATGACCTCTTTTAGTTCTGTTATCTGACATCATTTATTTCACATGACCACTGCAAATGTACTCATTACAGGATGAGTATATGCTTATGTTCAGGAAATTAAATTATGAATGCAAGTTTCCTTACCTGGCCTATCATGTCACTACAGAGAGATACTGCCACAGCTTCTGAATTCTCAGCAAGGTCTGGACTCCAGGATGGGGTTAGTTCCTTGGTGAGAAAGAAATGAATGGACACAGAGAGAGTTTATGGCATCCTTGCATCTTGTTGTTTATGGAAGATGCAATTTTAAGGAGTGGAATTAGATAGCAAAGTCAGTATGTGGTATGCAACTTGGAGACTGGTCCTGAAACTTCAGAGAAGTCTCCCTCATACAAAACCCCACAGAGGTTTGAGCAGAGGAAGGGCTCTGCTTAAGACCCTTTCCCCAGGTAGTCAGACAAAACCTCTTAGTTTTATTTTGTGTCTTGGTTTTTTTTTTGTTTGTTTTGGTTTGGGTTTTTTTTTTGTTTTGGTCTGGTTTTGGTTTTGGTGGGTTTTTTGGCAGCTACTGACTTAATTTCAAAAATTATTAAAATAACTTAAGATTGTGCCATTGTTGAAAGGGATATTCCTGCTTTCACTCTGTCATTAGCACTACAGCACATGGGAGTATATAGTCAGTTACCTCAAACTATTACTCTTATTGGTAACAAATCCTTACCAGAAGTGCATGATTGAAACATCCAGCATCTATGAGGCAGTGTAATCTTAAAGCAAGTGGTGAAGCAGAACCATCACTCCTATTGACAAGGTCTCAGATTAGCTGACACATTTTCCTCAGAGATTTCTAGAGCTTACAGTATTTTCTCTAGGCTTATGAATGTCAAAGGTCTTGCAGCCCCTGAAAATTAAGCTACTTTTACATGGAAATGCTACTGATTTGTTTTTATGGAAGCCTTGGATGTGAAGGACCCATTTGCAAGGCATGGATATATTAAAAAAACAAACAAACAAACAAAAAAAAACACCACTAGAAAAATGAGACTCCCATGAAGCATTCTATTTTAGGAACCCTAACTCCCAAGTAACTCCCAAGTAACTTTTTCAGATCTTGAATAAACTCCACATAGTGTATTTACATCTCCCACCGTAGCATCTGTATGCTTGGCCACGCAAAGAAGCAGCTTCCACACCAAGAAGCAGATTGCCACTAGCACTAGAGAATGTTAGTGGTTGGAATGGACCTTGAAAGATCATCTAGTCCAACCCCCACAAAGGGTCAGTCAGCTAGTCAGAACTATTTCCTTTGCATGTCATTATAGTTTGTTTATGCTTCTAGATGAGTACGTTGGAACTGTAGAATGATGAGTATCCACAGAACAAGTACCTCTAGAAGCACAGGGGTCACTCATAAGTACAGACAAATACAACAGCCACTCCCAAAACTTTTGGTCCAACTAACTGTGTAGTGTTGTGCTGGGTAGGGAGTGAAGAGCAGGGGGTGAAAAAGCAGCTTTTTAACAACCTAGAGGGAAAGTATATATTGAGGATAGAAATGGTTTGGTTTCCTTTAGGGTTTTGTTTGAATTTATCCTTCTCTCTAACTGCCTGTTGTTCCTACATGCAGCTATCTGCCACATCTCAATATCTTACAAATTGAATGGATAGCTTTAAGGAAACAGACACTGATGTCTTGGATATGTTGAAGTCCTACAAAGCTCATTAAAATTGATTTCTAAATAGTGGACTCAGTTAATGACCCTACTGAGCAAGACTATGATGTGAACCAAGCTGAACCACAGGGCCTGCCGGAACATACACCAGACTTGGACTCATTCCCTGTACTGCACTCCTTCTTGTCCAGCCAGTAGCCCAAGGAAGGGAAGAGGTACTGAAACAGTTTTTGAGAAACATGGGTTTTCTAAAAAATATTGCAAGGAGGGAAAACTGAACCAGTTTGTGAGGAAACTGAGCTTTTATGGAGGGGTTACTGAGGTACAGGATGCTCTACTTGTAGCTTTGCTAGCCCTGTTGCATATGTAGCCTTCTTTGTTATGTCCTTACCACCTTTCCAGAGTCTCCAACCTGGACTGGGGTTGCTTTAGGCACACCAGGAAAAGAGCTAACCTCTGGTCACAGGAGAATGAAAAGCAAAAATTATATTCTTGCCAAAATTTTTGAGCACACACCACTCTCAAATCAAAAAGTCAGTATAAGCCTCAACTATGAAGTGCTACAATAACATCTTTTTCACTAGCAACACTGCAGGGTGCCACTTTCTATCATTATGCAGTATACTAAAATACATATGATACCACGTACTAGATATGGTATAACATTGCATTATATGGTATCATATTATAATATTGCTATACACTATTGCTGCATCAGTAGCTGTAGCAAAATGAGTAAAAAGCATAGTTCACAGACTGGAAAGGATTATAGGCAAGTATTACTACAGCCTTGCATTTTTAGTAGATTTGTTGTATTGTATGAGTTACAAATTCATATTTGCAATATTTGTGTGCCTGACAAATTTGAGAAAACTGTTTAAACATATGAGAAATATCTATCAAAATAATGCAGTTAGATCTATATACTGGCACATTTCCTCTAAGCACATTACCCAGCCCAGCACTAGGAATCCATGCAAACTACGTCATTTCTGCAACATGCAAAGACTGATTTCAGCCTTCAAGTTATAAAAAAAATGAGTACATGAAATAAGATCACATTCAGAGAATCAGTTAATATTATATTTATCAGCAGAGAGGAAAGGAAATAACCACTGGATTTCAAACTCTCCAGAAGGCCTTTCCTTCTCTAGTGCATGAGACCTTTCTCTCTAAATAAAATGTCACTGGTGAATTGTTGTGAAGCTAAAAGAAATTTGTAGTAATTAAAGGCAAAGATGAGCACTGAAACATTCCCTCCAGGGACACTTACTCAAATACCTTCTTGTTTTAATGTTAAAGAATTTAGGCCAAAATATAGATACTGATAATTACCCATAACCCACAGATGACTTACTCATGAGTGGCAGTTGGTCAAAATTAAACTAATTTATCAACTTTATGTGTAAATGTTACACACTCTGCTTTAAAATGAATAATTTATGATTAGAGAACCATCCCAAATACATTTAAGTAAAACTAAAATGTAATTTTTTTCTCTGCACCTTTTAGTACTTACTATATTGTTGTATATGGATCCAAGATTAAAATTAGTCAGTAGTCTGGAATGCCCACAATAAAGCAATCAGTTTGTAACTAACTGAAGAGACATACTGTATTCCTTCTTGGGTCCTACTGTGTGTGCTATCATGCATCAGATCTATGCTCTGCTGGATGCTGTATAAAGATAAGATAAAAATTTAGTCCCCACCCAAAATTAGTTAAACATTACAAGCAAAATCCTAGCATTAAAAGAAAAAAAAATATAACTTTTAAATAACATGATTTTTTTAATTCCTTGTTACATGACATTCCAAACCAGCAAAACCACAGACTTCACTGTTTTGGAATTGCCACTATAGAGCCTGATGTGACCTTGCCTTGAACCACTGAACTTTGTTCTACAGGGTGACTAAATGTTTAAGGGAATTAAATGTGAGGGGGAAAAAAGCCTATTTGGAAAATGGCAGCACTGAGACAGTAAGAACAACAGGTAAGACACAGGAGACGCAGGAAAAGCACCATCGTGTAAGCTGTTCAAAGGAACTATGAGAAGCTGCTGTTCAAAGGACATCAGAACACGTGGCTGAATCATTAGCTGGAACATAGAAGTACCTTGGATGATGAGCAGGAGTAAAGTGAGGCTAGAATCAACACTCACAAGGAGGCTAGAGTAGGAGACTAGTATGGGAAATGATTAGCATGTGGACAAACAAAGACACGAGTATTAGAGCAGCTGTATCAGGAAATGAAAGGCTGAAGATGTAAGAAACTTCAGCCTCTCTGAAACTATTGTTTTAGGCAAATGCATTCATACACACATACGCATATAAAAATATATATATACACACACCTGTGTATGTGTGTGTATACAGACACAGGCACATTCAGTTTGTCAGTGATCAAAAATAACCTTGACAAAACTAAAGAACTCCTGTGAACATGCATTATTCAGCCAATGCAACTGGCTGATTTTCTCCAGACTCCAGTGATTTTTATTTATGTTTCAAGCTATATTTGTTTCTCCCCAGCTCCTTCTCCTTCAGAACTTCTTCCCAACTGCAATAAGCTGAAATCGAGCATGCTGATGAGAAGTACTGCCTGTGTGCACAGGGTGCTGAGATATGACTCTCAGAGAAAGATGTCAAACCCCAAAAATGTCATTAAAGGTCGGAGTGTCAAACGTCTTTAATTTCTTAGATGCATACACTGTGAGAGAAAGTTTTAAACAGGACATTAGGTAGATAGGGACAAGGAAACAATTGCTGCCATTTAGAAAGAAAGTCCACGTGGTTTAAGGAACAAAAGAAAGTGCAGGAGCACATGCACAGAAGAAAACACAACTGGCTGAATGTGTTCTCGCAAAAAATGAATGAAAACTCTAGAGCTATGTAAGAATGATGACAGCAAGATAACTGCATAATCCCTTTCCTCTTTCCTTCAAGCAATTTCTGCCTCTCTGCAGAAATTGTATTAAAAATGGATCATTCCTTTTAAAAAGAAATAATTGATTATATAGATCAACATTTATTAAAAAAACAGCAATAGAAATCTATTTCTCAAATTCCTAATCATCCCTGCTACCAATCCCATACACAATCCTATCACCCTGGCATCTACAGATCTCTGTAATAACAATTCTGCAAAGATAGGCAAGGTTCTTCCTTGAACTAGATTTTTTTTTTTTGCAACTTAGATTCGAATGTCTTCATTAAGAGCACTCACAAAAAAAAAAAAAGAGAGAGAAAAAAAACAAAGCCAGCAACTAAGCCTCAAGTTTCTTTATTTGAAAGTTTATATGGGAATGAAAATTGGATCTTATGACCTAATAATATGTAAAAGTGACAGGAGATTCAGTTACTGGTTCTGAAATGACAAGAAATGTTGAAGTGAATTACAGCATTAAAAATGGCTCTGTGCCCAGGCATTAGACTATATTTAATTTATTTTTTTCCTCTTGCAGACTGAAGAATAGAATAGAATATTAGACAGCAGATGATAGAAGATAATTTATTAAATAATAAGAGTAGAGAAGAGCACACAATTTTATTTTGTTCAGTCTTAGCTTTATTTTAAATAATTTGATAATGAATTCCCCTTTACCATAAATAATGTTTCCAATGCTTATCTCATGTTCTTTATGAAAATAAAAGAATAAAATTACTACCATTATTTTCCTGATGCATTTGGCTCTTGATCAAAGAAAAACCTGATCTGATCTGCCTGTGCTCTATACTGAGGCTTTTTCTTTTCTATTGGAAGTTATACTTCAGCACTCATTGTAAAGTTTCAGGTTGCTTTCTTTGTTCCACTAGGAGATAATAGTTTGTCAAATGTTTAGGATACCCCTATCTAACGTAATAAAAAATGAAACATTTGTTCAGCTTGCTTGCTTGAAATAAACATTGAAACATGCAATAAAATAGGTATTCAAAATCTGAAACCTAGATAGGAATGGAGAAAATTTTTATTCAGCTACTTGAGGCAGCATTATTCACTAGAGTATGAGCAAGATACTCATACTTGACTATTGGCACTAGAAATAAAACTTAACTTCCATCTCAAGGCTTGGCAGTGACTGTGGGTGAGATGAGCACAGGCTTTGTGTTCTTGATTTGAACTAAGGGTACACTCACAGAAAGTGTGGCAGTAGATACAAAGTGCTTCAAGAGGAGAGAGCACAATAGAAGTGATGAAAGAACTTTTGTGGTGTTCTACAGTGTCACATTGCTTCCACTTCACGCTGTGGTTTTCTTTGAAGCTCCAACATAGCTTTTATCTCATCTTAAATTCTGTTAGTACCTTAACTCAAAAGTTTACAAAAAGAACCTAGATTAAGAAATCCAAACAAAAATCAAGATATCATATATCTGTCATAGCGTCCAAAATAATTTCCAGCTTCCAAAATTCTCCAAGAGTAATGCTAACCTGATGAATGAAAGAGTTGATTTTCTAGTGTGACCCACTACACAATACAAAACCTGCAAGGTTTCAGTGATTTCTTCTGCAACCTTTGGTGGTGACTCACAGGAATAAATAAAGTCACATCTAGTATTAACAGGCTGTGTCTCTGATTTTAAGGTTGCTTGTACATTTGAGACATGCTACACTCCCGCTCATACATTTGGGGCATGCTACATTCCTGCTTTGCAGTGATAACTTAAAAAACAATAATAGTAGCTGCAAGGCTTTAAACAGATGCTGGCCCAGACAATGTTAAAGACTGAATAATTCTTTATTTACACCTAGGATGCCAAGAAATGTACAGGAGTAAAATAACAGACTCTCCTATTTTTCATTTTTCAGGTGAATCCATTCTTAGGGCCATAAAGATGATTGGGGGACTGGAGCATTTCACTTACAAGGAGAGGCTGAGAGACCTGGGGCTCTCTAGCTTGTAAAAGAAAAGAAAGAGGGGATCTTATCAATGCAGTTAAATATCTAAGGGGTAGAGTCCAAGAGGATTAGGCTGGGTTCTTTTCAGTGATAGGACAAGGGCTAGCAGGTGCAGACTAGAACACAGGAGGCTTCACTTAAGCATAAGGAAATCTTCTTTACTTTGAAGGTAATGGAGCACTGGAATGGGCTGCCCTGAGAAGCTGTGGAGTCTCTTTCTCTGGAGACTTTCAAAACCTGTCTGGCTTTTGAAACTATACTTTACTGTGTGGTAGAAGTACCCATAGCTCTTTACAGAAGAGGTGACATGATCTCTGTCTTGTAAAACTGAAATCAAAGAGCCAAGAGTAAATAAAGCAGAGAGTAATGTGGAAGAGTGGTTGTTTTTTTTAACTCCAAATCACCATGCACATTTTATAAAAAAATAGCACTTAAAAGGTTTCTAGATATATTTTGTGTGGTATGAGACAAAAGATATGTGAGAAAAAAACATTATACAATTATATTATTAGGGCTTGTAGAGGAGTTAATAAATAGCAGTCAGATAACTAATTCACAATGTAAAGTTCATGGTACTTGCACATTTAATTGCTTGATTAAGTGCTCAATCAAAGCACATGGGGTTTGCTGCAGTGCTTTTAAATGGTTCATGCACAGTTTGACTCCATGGACCTCACTTGAGACTTTACTACTCAAGATGCAGACAAAACACTCAAATTAATCCCAGTAATTTTTTTACTGGCACAGCCATGGATTCTCTATAGCACTTGTGCAGTGTCCACCAAAATCATCTAAGGCTTTGGTTTCTGATGATGCTAACAAGCCCTGAACCAGGTCTACCATCATAGAATGTTGTTAATACCAACTTCAAAAGAGGAGGGTACAAAAACTGAAGCATGCTCCTAATAATAGATGATAAAAACTGAGTGGTACTTTGTAAGGAGTCACATTTAGAGTAGAAAGAATGAAGGTAATATTAGTTCTAATTCTCAAAACATAACCAACAGTATTTGCATAAGAATTAATTTAGTCATTCTGAATACATTTTTTTTTTAATGTGAAGAAATTTTAGAAGCCTCTTATTGAGCATCACATCTGCATTCACTGAGTTCTTCATTGTATTTCAGAGAGGTAAATACATTTCATACCAATATCTAAAGTAGGTATTAAATTGAGCTAGATGTCTCCTCTTGTACTCTGAGAGCCAGAACATCACAGAAAGGAGAAACTGCAGTAATTTTAGCAAATTAACTTCAGATTTGACCTACAGAAGCAGGCGTCTATGGGGTAATGTTAAGTAATTTACCATAGGCTAATTTAATCCTGGGGTCTCTTGCAAACAAGGCTGCCAAATTGCAAAGGTGCTTTGTGCAATCACCTATTGTACATCAGATGCCAGTCTGAAACTCCAGTGTTCATCCTTTGCCAAGTCCCCAGAAAAAAAAACAACTCGTGTTTTACCTTCCTAAAGACCCTCTTTTTTGACAGCAAAATAAGAGCTGCAGCAGACTGCCAGTTGCCAACAAAAATAAGAGGTTTACTAAACTTATTTTAGACATTAAATGCTAGCCTGGGGATTTTCAGCTCTTAGGTGTTTTCCATGATGTGAAAAAAAATACAGCAAATACACAAAACCATTTTACATAATGACAGGCCCATATCTTGTAAGCAGTTATTCTGCCAAAGGGCAAGTTCCTGCTCCCATTGAAATCAACAGCATGGTATCCACATAGAGGACTGAGACCTTTACACAGCTTTCATTTACCTTTTCTTTTCTTATGTATTTTCTATGCCTGTTTTCATGCTTTCTTCTCCTTCTCCTTTTTATATATTTTTTTTACAAATTAATGGAGTGAAATCCATCTGTGTTGAAATACTTGGAATTAATAAACTACATCAAAACCATCATCAAACAAGCCCTTTACTGCAGTCAAATAGCTAGCTATAGTGTTTATGGAGATTAACAATAATAGTGAAATGATGAGAGCCAATGTTATATAGAATTTGAAGTCAATAAATAAGAGGTCAAACAAATATGTGCCCCCCAAAATCTTAAAACATATGAAAATCATTAATTTCAGAGACATAGTGTGATGGTTTAATCATTTTCACATGCAGTTTGAAAGTACAAAAAATTGCATCATTATACTCAAAAGATAGATAAATATGCACTCTAAAAATCAAAGTAGTTGAGCAGCATTATCTTAATTCAGGAGAAAAGAGTACTCTTCACAGAAGGCAAAGGAAGTCTTCAAGAGACATTGATTTGTGCTGTTACATATTTTGTGTCTCTTATGACTCTGTGATCAGAAATACAAGTAGATATAGCAACAAGTCATTCCAGAAATTCAAATTCCTATTGAAATATTGTTGCCTGACTTGGAATCAATAGCAGAAAGACATGACATTTTTTCCAATTAGTTTCACCACAACCTCATAAGAGTGAAATTAAAATATTAAAGAAGAATGAAACAGAAGTAAAGAATAAAATAAAGATAAAATACACAATATTCTAGTGATGGATTTCCTTTTACCTTTAAGTTTAGTATATCAAATATGTTTGCAAGATATATATCCTTCAGATCTGATGCAGAATTGACACATAAAAGCTGTGTTGTTAGCATAAAGTTAACCTCAGCTGAAAAGATGGGTAAAAAATAGTATTACTTGTTTATCATAAAGAAATTCTATGTAAACCAGTAAGGTGTTACTTCCCAAAGAAGGGTAAGGGTCACCAGCTGTAGAGTATCAGTACCTTCATCTTGTGAAACCTTTTAACTTAAAAAGAGATCCCTCATTGGGAATGGCCCTCTGGATCACACAACGACTATTGCAAAAATAAAACCACCCTTTGTAACTTCACTCTGTAATTAAAACTTTGAAACTGTAAATTTCTACCTAAATAAGAGTGAAGCAATAGAAAGTAACATTTTTGATGAGAGTCCTTGTAGAAATTAAAGTCTGGTGCTTCTCAGAAGAAAGGTTCATTATGATAACAGTTAGTTTTAATTTGACCAAAAATTTGACCAAATCATAAACACAGCTTTTTCCATATTGCTGATTATTTGGATAATTTTAATTCCCAGGACTGCACTCCACAGGGTGCTAAATAAAACTCCAGACTTCAGGATTTTAGCTACAACCAATGTGAAAGTGCAGAAGACAGTAGCACTCTTTTGGCATTTATTGCTTGACTATGTCCTAAAGCTATCCAAAATCAGTGGTTTGAAGTCAGTCCTTTCCAAAGGCATCGCAGAACTTACTGTCATTTCTTGATTGTTTTGAAAACTTGGCATCAGAAGTCTTTCTCTCCCTCTCTGTCACACTTGGAAACCTGGCATTGGGTTCCACAGGACTTGGCAATGTCTATCCCAGCACCTTCTGCTGTTGAACTGCATTGTGCCTCAGGGTTTCTAAATCAAACACACATTGGGCTTCGTGGCATGCCTCTGATAGAAAAGGCTTTGAGCAGTTCAAGTTTTCTATACTGTGTGGCTGTCAAACAACAAAAGCCCCTCAGCGCTAAGGCTGAAACAACACTTGCAGGGACAAGTCACTACACAGCAGTTTCCCAACACCAGTAAAACAAAATGGGCCACAGAAGCCATGTGCCTCAGTACAGAAAACCTCCTTACATAAACAAATGAAACATTTCTGTGTTGCTGGTGGTGTACGAAAAAGAATAGTGATTTTTTTTTCCTTCTTTCTCCTCTAGTTATTATCCATTCGCAATTAAAAAAACATACCCTTCAGTAATCAGAGTGATAACTCACACAAACACCAAAACAATCTGATATCACAGCACAAAGTTTATAGTTCAAATTCTCTGGGAAACTTCTCAGTGTGGGATTTAGCCCTGGGCTATGCAAAACATCAGAAAGCTGATTTAAGTATTTCTGTTCAGAAAACTTGGCCCATGAGTACTCTCACCAAATTGCAGCGGGTCACTTGGTTAAAGATGAAGGTATCCAGAAATGACTGGATTTGAGAACCACAAAAATCCATCCATTATAGCTGGACCAGAATAGCCCAAACTTTGACCACTACTCTCTTATAATAAATGTTCTGGTTAATGATCTTTTAATATAAGCAGGCAACATCTGATGCAACATGCAACACGTGCAAAGGCAAGCTATAAATATGAGGAATCAAGCTATTACAATGATCAAAAGTGGACTGACCACACATCCCAAATGAGGCTGTAAGAACAAAAGGGCATTCTAATGGGTGGAAATTATTTATAACATATTATTCTCTTCACATAATAAAGAGGAAGTCTCTTTTTTTTTTTTCACTTTTGCTGTTCTCATATATTGGATTGAAACACTTCCTTCTGGTCCTCTCTGCCAAGTCTCAGTATCAGAGGAAGTATCAGCTCACTATTGTTAGTATATAAATTAGTTGAACTTCATCTAAGACCAGCCTGTGGAATTCCTGTGCCAAAAAAAAAAAAAAAAAAAAAAAAAGTGTCTCTATTATTTTAATCTGCTGCATGTCTGTTTTGAATAAACCTGCACAGAAGACAGGATTCCTTTGGAGAATGCAAAGGAGTAGAAAGTAGTATACAAGGTAGCACATGGAAAGCAGTCTCTGCAGGTGTCTTAGATCCACACGGACCAGACATGACCACTGTCATACTGAATATTACTTTATTCTGTTACACAGGACTGTGAATGTAATTGATTTTCTGGGTCAACAGCCAAACTGAAATACTGGAAGCAAAAAAGTAGCTGTGTCTCTTTGGTCCTCTCCCCACCCTGGACTGGGAAAAGAATGAACTTGACTCAAGTTCCCATATAAAAGAAAGACTGAACCTCCAGGCTCTCTCACAACCAAGCAGGAAGGCAGACATGGCCAACAACATCTCTGCTGTTAAAACTGTTTTCAGCAGTGGTGTGAGCATCAAGACCATGCACTGCAGAGGACACTGTGCACCAAAGTAGCTGGCAGAGACGGTTGTGGACTTGGGTATGGCTGGCCAACACCTCTGGCTGGCTGGGCAAAAGAAACACCCTGCATGGCAGCAGGGACAATTAATGCTACTGCAGTTTACTGAGGAAAGGGTCAGAGGAAGAACTTTCTCCCAACAAGTTGAAAGACACAAAGCACACTGAAGAGAGAAAGAAGAACCAACTCCAAATTCCCTCTATTTCTCTCCTTGGAGACATGTCCTTTTGCTGACAAGATGCAGTTTCCAATACTCTCATGCTGAGAGTCAAATTCCATAATCCCCAAGTTCGTGGGTAAATGAGGAGTGGCATGAGTAGAATTTGTGTCAAGGCTAATTTTTCCCTCACCTCAAACCAATTCAGCATTTTTCTTAAAAATGGAAACAGCTTTAGAATCCAAACTCCATTTGTGAGGAATTTACAGTCACTAAAAGTGCTACTCAACTCTATTGATTAAATTTCAGTATAAGGCCAGTCTGATCCTTCCAATAAGCTCAAGATTTTGCCAGCATTTTCTCAGAGACTTTACAGAACTTTACAGCAGCCAATTAACCTGACCAGACAGGCCAAAACCAAAGCTGGCATCCAGTAAGGCTAAAAATATCACAGAGGATTTGTTAAGCAACTGCCACAATATTTTTTGTGAGTTATGGCACAGGATAGAGGCACCCAATTGCTTTCAGCAATGCTGAAGGTATTACGTTTGAAAGCCAGGATAACCATGAAGCTCATTGTTAGCTGAAACAATATGGCAACAAATTATTTCAGGCTGTTGCTAAGATTGCCAGCACTGTGTCATTTGGCACACCTCTGAGAAGACATGAATATTTGTTTTTCTAAATCTCAGACAGCTTTGAGTGTGCAAAGCTACATAAACAAACGAATTACACAAAATCCGTGACTGACCTACAAATCCCACCCTGACTGTTTTTTTCTCTCTTCACTTCTCCTTCTGGCAGTTTAAATTCAGGAGACATCAGGTTGTTGCTGGAGTAGGTTCATGCTGCTGAAACATTTAACTAAGGCCTAATGTTAGCTCTAATAACTATTTTTCATTACCATCCAAAGGTATGTTTACTGGCCAATGCTGAGCAACAGAAGGATACAAAGAAAAAGAGAAAGGCTATAGTTATTGGAGACTCTCTCTTGAGGGGAACAGAGGGACCCATATGTCGTCCCGACCCATCCCATAGGGAGGTGTGCTCCCTACCTGGGGCCCGGGTGAGGGACATCACCCAAAGGTTACCTAAACTAATCCAGCCCTCTGACTATTACCCATTGCTGGTAATCCAGGCTGGAAGTGAAGAAATTGAAAAGAGCAGCACCAGGAAGATTAAAAAGGAATTTAAGGCCCTTGGGAAATCAATTGACGGGGCAGGAGCTCAAGTGGTGTTCTGCTCAGTTCCCTCAGCAGCAGTGGTGTACACTGAGAGGAACAGGAAAACCCACACCATCAACAGTTGGCTTAGGAGATGGTGCCAGCAGTGGAATTTTGCCTTCTTTGATCAAGGGGCAACTCTTACTGCACCCGACCTGCTGGACCAAGATGGGTTGAATTTATCTAGAAAGGGTAAGAGGGTGCTGGCACTGGGGTTGGCAGGACTCATTGGGAGGGCTTTACACTAGGTCTGAAGGGGGTGGGTGTGGAAACCAGTCTCCCTGGAGAGGAGGGAGGACCACATAAACTGGTGAAATCAGCAGCCCAGCTGAAGTGCATGTACACCAATGCACGCAGTATGGGCAACAAACAAGAGGAACTGGAACTCTTGGTTCACCAGGAAGACTATGATGAAGTTGCCATCACAGAAACATGGTGGGACGATTCTCACAGTTGGAGTACCGCACTTGGGGGTTAGAAGCTCTTTAGGAGAGACAGGCAAGGGAGAAGAGGAGGAGGGGTGGCCCTGTATATTAGGGAATCCTTTGATGCCTCAGAACTTGAGGTTGCAGAAGAAAGGGTTGAATGCTTATGGGTTAAAATCAGAGGGAGGCCGCACAAAACTGACATCCTGGTTGGAGTCTGTTATAGACCACCCAACCAGGATGAGGAGGCCGATGAGATATTCTATAAGCAGCTGGAAGCTGTCTCAAGATCATCAGACCTTGTCCTTGTGGGGGACTTTAACCTACCAGACATCTGCTGGGAACTTAATTCAGCAGAGAGGAGACAGTCCAGAAGGTTCCTAGAGTGCATGGATGACAACTTCCTGATGCAGCTCTTAGGTGAACCTACCAGGGGTAAGGCTCTGCTTGATCTGCTGTTCTCAAATAGAGAAGGGCTGGTGGGAGATGTGATGGTTGGAGGCTGTCTAGGGTGCAGCGACCATGAGATAGTGGAGTTTTCAATATGCAGGGAAATAGGGAGGAGCAGTAACAGAACCCTCACTTTGGACTTTCGGAGGGCAAACTTCAGGTTGTTCAGGCAACTTATTCAGAAAGTTCCCTGGGTAACAGCCCTTAAGAACAAAGGGGTCCAGGATGGTTGGACCTACTTCAAACAGGAGCTCCTAAAGGCACAGGAACTGGCAGTTCCCACATGCCGTAAGACAAGCCGGCGGGGAAGACGACCGGCCTGGATGAGCAAGGAGCTCCTGAAGGATTTAAGGGAAAAAAAGAGGATTTATCGCCTTTGGAAAGGGGAGGAGGCAACTAGTGATATGTTTAAGGATGTTGCCAAATCATGTAGAAGAAAAATTAGAGAGGCAAAAGCACAGTTAGAAATTAAACTGGCCGCTTCTGTGAAGGACAACAAAAAGCATTTTTATAAATATATTAATGCTAAAAAGAGGGGCAAGAGGAGCCTCCACTCTTTATTGGACGTGGAGGGTAACATTGTAACTAAGGATGAGGAGAAGGCTGAGATTCTAAATACCTTCTTTGCCTCCATTTTCAACAGTAAGGCAGGAGGACTTCAGGATAACTGGCCTCCTGAGCTGGTTGATGGGGTCAAGGAGCAGTGTTGTACTCCTGAAATCCATGTGGAATTAGTTCGAGACTTGTTGAGTCACTTGGATATTCACAAGTCCATGGGACCTGATGGGATTCATCCTAGGGTGCTGAAAGAGCTGGCAGATGAGCTGGACAAGCCTCTCTCCATCATTTTCCACCAGTCCTGTCTCACTGGAGAGGTCCCAGAAGACTGGAAACTGGCCAATGTGACGCCCATCCACAAGAAGGGACGGACAGAAGAACCTGGGAACTACAGGCCTGTCAGTCTGACCTCAGTGCCAGGGAAAATCATGGAGCAGATTGTCTTGGGGGCAATCACTGTGCACCTGAAGGATGGCCAAGGAATCAGGCCCAGCCAACATGGATTTAGGAAGGGCAGGTCCTGCCTCACCAACCTGATCTCCTTCTATGATCAGGACCGCCTGGTGGACGTGGGAAAGGCTGTGGATGTAGTCTACCTGGACTTCAGCAAGGCCTTTGACACTGTCCCCCACAGCAAACTCCTGGCCAAGCTGTCAGCCTGTGGCTTGGACAGCAGCACTCTGTGCTGGGTTAGGAACTGGCTGGAGGGCCGAGCCCAGAGAGTGGTGGTGAATGGTGCCACTGCCAGCTGGCAGCCTGTCACTAGTGGTGTCCCCCAGGGATCAGTGCTGGGCCCCATCCTGTTCAATATCTTTATTGATGATCTGGATGAGGGGATTGAGTCCATCATCAGTAAATTTGCAGATGACACCAAGCTGGGAGCAGGTGTTGATCTGTTAGAAGGTAGAAGGGCTCTGCAGAGGGACCTTGACAGGCTGGACAGATGGGCAGAGTCCGACATGATGGCATTCAACAAGTCCAAGTGCCGGGTGCTGCACTTTGGCCACCACAACCCCATGCAGAGCTACAGGCTGGGGTCAGAGTGGCTGGAGAGCAGCCAGGCAGAAAGGGACCTGGGGGTACTGACTGACAGCAGCTGAACATGAGCCAGCAGTGTGCCCAGGTGGCCAAGAGAGCCAATGGCATCCTGGCCTACATCAGGAATAGTGTGGCCAGCAGGAGCAGGGAGGTCATTGTACCCCTGTACACAGCACTGGTTAGGCCACACCTTGAGTACTGTGTCCAGTTCTGGGCCCCTCAGTTTAGGAAAGATGTTGAATTGCTGGAGCATGTCCAGAGAAGGGCAACGAGGCTGGTGAGAGGCCTTGAGCACAAGCCCTGTGAGGAGAGGCTGAGGGAGCTGGGACTGTTTAGCCTGGAGAAGAGGAGGCTCAGGGGTGACCTCATTGCTGTCTACAACTACCTGAAGGGAGGTTGTAGCCAGGAGGGGTTTGGTCTCTTCTCCCAGGCAACCAGCAGCAGAACAAGAGGACACAGTCTCAAGCTGTGCCAGGGGAGGTTTAGGCTGGAGGTGAGGAGAAAGTTCTTCACAGAGAGAGTGGTTGGCCATTGGA
This sequence comes from Indicator indicator, assembly GCF_027791375.1. Lineage (NCBI taxonomy): Eukaryota > Metazoa > Chordata > Aves > Piciformes > Indicatoridae > Indicator > Indicator indicator. Next base: position 80,045,022 of record NC_072010.1, read on the forward strand.
ATGTGCTGCCCAGGGAGGTGGTGGAGTCACCATCCCTGGAGGTGTTCAAGAGGGGATTGGACGTGGCAGTTGGTGCCATGGTTTAGATAGTCATGAGGTTTAGGGTGACAGGTTGGACTCGATGATCTTTCAGGTCTCTTCCAGCCTTCTTGATTCTATGATTCTATGATTCCATGATTCTATGATACAGAAGGCTCCCTTTTTCTTCTTGCTTTACATCTTAGAGTAGAAGGACTATCAAACCTCAAAATACAGTTTTTCTCAAAGTATAAACATGTGTAGCAAGGATTCCCACCTACCTCTGAATTCTTTGCTCAATATTTTTTTAATGTTCTCTCCACATCAAAGCTATTCTGTGAACTTTACTGTTGAACATGTTAGTATCTAATCTCAACACGTGATTGCTACACTTTTCTTTCTTTAGTAAACTTTTGTTTCCTTGTTTTTCATCAAAGGCCTGAAATTTTCCTGTTTTCCCACCATACTCTTTCAATTACTTCTCCTGGCACCTCTGTTAGCTGCATCTTCTGCCACTTTGCCAGCAACTCCTATGCACTACGAAACAGAAAAAAACCTGCCATTTAAGAAAAAAAAAGAAGATAATGTCAAGGACTTTATCTGAAGATAATGTAAAGGACTTTGCTGTCTTTATCTGATGAGCTCTTTCTGAGCTGAAGTGTTAGGTAGTACTTTTGAGAGCATGTAATGTTAAGTATTCATGAATATCCAATTCTGAAGCCATAATGCTGAACTGGAAACACAATCCCAGGAGTTTGCTTAGCACACAAAGGATCAGAAACATAGGTGCTAAGCTAAAGTATGCTCTAAGCTGCAATATTTCATATGCTTAATTAGAATAGGCATAACTATGGATTATGAAACACACATTGAAAGGCTTAGATTTGGCCCCAATACAAATTCCTCTCTTCTGAAACTAAAACTTGATTTGGAATCACTTTAAACACAAATTAGAAATAAAACCTGTTTTCTGACGAGACAGGATGAGCCTGATTTTAGTTGTACAGTTCTGCAACCAAGAACATTATTGCAGTAGTAACTTCATCATAACTCTTTACATTTTAATGTCATCTTGTTTGATCTCAAACAGCCCAACCAAAGATAACGTTGGTTTGTTCAACCCACATGCATCCTGAAAATTTTTAAAGGTGTTCAGTTTGCTTCTCCAAGTGCCAGTATGGGTTCTGACAGCTCCAGGGAAATAGTCATACAGACAATCATCACCCAGATTGGGGTCACTGAAGTTATGATCAAGTGTCCACACACTGACAGCATGAGGGGTGGGGGGAAGTTTTGGTAGGGAAGCAGGTAGGAAGGACGAGTCAGTGCTAGGCATGATGCCCCAGAGCCACCCTTGCCTGTTTCTTCTGTGATGGTGGCAAAGCTGTGGCTCCTACTGGTTTGCTTTGGTGAACCCTCTTTCTGTGTTGACCTCTTCACTGCAGAGCACGGTGAAGAATTTTTCTAATGTAACCTATTCAATGTTTCTTCTCCTGTCCTCCCGCTTTGCACTCTCTGTTTTTGACTTCCTGGAAAGCCTATTAGGCTGACCAGAATGGTTTGGATTAGCCTTAAATTTTTGTGGTTTCTTGTTTCAGATTTTGGGCTGGCCATTTGTCATCTTGGTTCTGTTTCTCCTGTCTCTGTTCTTAGAATGACAGACCACAGGATCACCTCCCTGGATAAGATTATAAATGCTTCACTGTCAAATTGCCAGTAACAAGTCTCTGCCAAATTTATATTCCAAAATTCCCCAAGCAGCAATTTAATTACATTATTTTGGATACAGCACCATAGCAGCTGCATTCATTTGATGAGGATTCATTATGGTTTATGGTGAAAACAATGGCAAGTTAACTCTGATGTGTTTTGGAATTTGCTCTTTGTTTGGTTTAGAATAGCCCTGTTTCAGTGAGCATGACTCACGAGTACATTTGATCCTGCAGTCTGTGAGAAAGTGTAAAGGCTCTGACAAGAGTTCTTAAAAAAAAATCAGATATATCTACACCTGTTGCAGCTCAGCTGTTGAAGTCCTGCTGGTTTGTGGTTAAAAGAGAATTACCAGACAGATCCATTCCACTATATTTCCAGGAATATTCCAGGAATATTTAAAAAATCATGGCTATTAATCAAAATGAATTCGTAAATAACATATACTTAGTTTTGTCCCTATTTTTCATGGATGAACTTTTCTGAAAACAGAAAAGATTACATCTCTACTAGAAATCTAGTAAGGGTTCTGAAGGAAATCTAAACCAAATTACTTCTGTGACTGCTTCCAAGATCAAATGCAAGCCAGAGTTGTGAAATATTTCTTCGATTTTTTGGAACTCTCCGGAGGTCTTACAGTAAGTTCTAAGTACATACCAGGGGGTGACATGAAGCCAAATTATAGGCCAAAATTCACAGCAGGAGTGTAAAAACCTCCAAAGATGCAAATCTGTTCTACTACCACCATTTTCAACATAAGCCACAGCTTCACATTAGAAGCTCTTGCCAGTGTCAATACACTGTGAGGGGGATAACTGCTGTTGAGAATTTTCTTACTGAAAGATGTCTTTGCATAGGCATAATTAGAGCACCATTTTCATATGCCTGTAGTTAATTTTGCTTTGTTTATGAGTTCAGTTGGTTTTATTGGCACGAGGTTTGTGGTGATAAAGAGAATAACCCTTAACAGAGATGGATATATAGAAGAATTTTTTATATACAGTCAAAGGCAGAATTGTTCCTTCTTGCTTTGGATAATATTTGAAGTCAATTCAATCACTTTCTTCCTTGTTCTATGTGCTAACATCCTCATCTTTATACCAGAACCACAGTAAGTCTGACCCACCACTGAGTCACTTCAACTTGCTAGACATCCAGAAAATCATTCTGTTACTACAGAGTTGTTTTTTACCAGCCTTGAGACATGGCATAGGTCAGGGTGAGATCAGTCAAGTATGGCACAGATGCTCAGGAGAAGGTAAGGATACACCACTACAGGAGGGGGGAAATGGTTGAAACAGAAATCAACCATTAAATTGATTTGGTTGCTGGGAAATTGTATTTTAGGCACATGACTTACACACTGACTATCAGCATCTAGCTCAGTAGTCTTCCTAGAGTACACCTGTGTAGTCAGTGAAGATGGGTGGCTGCCTAAAGAGGGATGAAATGGTCTAGACTCAGTGGTCCCACATCAGGCATGCCTGCACCACTGCATTGCCAGGGCTGTCACTGACAGCAGAAAATGCAGGGAGTCAGTTCATAGAAAGGTCACACAATTGCCAGAGCTGCTTCAGCAGCATGACAGTAGCATAAAGAAAAAAATAGGAAGAACAATGTAACAGGAATAACCATATTTTGGCTGCAGCAGGCTTATTAAATCAGTTCAATGATTCCATAATGTGCTCTCAGTGCTAACAGTTTAAATAAGAAAACCCTCACATAAATAAGTCAATAATAAGTACCAAATAAATAAATAAAAAAAGAATAACGAAAAAAATCCAGTAATATTTTCTGAAACAACATGGAATTCTGCTGATGTGCCTAAGGCAAGAATTTGGTATATACTGTAAACATAATATGAAGCAATATGGACAAATTCTAAAGACTGAACTGGAAGCCACAATTCACACTTCCAAGGTGTTACTGCTTCACAGGACTAGAAATCAATCAGATGAATTCTGACCCTTATACAAGAATACAGAAAACTCCAAAACACTTCTCTTCTACTTGGCATGCTCAGTTTAAAAAAAGCTTCCCAATACTGAAGCACTTAGCTACACTCCAGGGTTCCTGACAGATTTTTCCTCTAAAGTTTTCTGTAGAAATAATGAGTTGGAGAAAGCAGCCTTGAGACAGGCGGCTTCCAAGTTCGGATATTTGCCTGACCTTGCAGACCTTCTCAGGAAGGAAACGAGTTCCTCCAAGGAAAACACATGACTGCAGATTCAGAGCCCATTCCGTAAGCAGGAGTCAGTCAATGAGGCACTGCGGTCTTGAACTTCAGGGTGAACTGCAGCTCCTGCTATGCTTAAAATATGTCAGCAAAAAAGAAATGCAAAAAACAAACATCTTCCCCTTTTACTTTCCTGTTTCTTTCTTCCTTGGAGTGATAATTTCACTGCTAAATATAAGCAGAGTCATTACAAAATCACCTCTCCCACATCCGAATTTGTAACTCATGACAATCATGTACCTGTAACCTAACAATTTGCTTATACCTCTGTACTGCAAACATTCAACTCTGCACACAATAGAGACAACAATTAGACTGCAATAGCTTCCTAATTTATTCAAAATTATTTTGATGTTGTACACATTGAAATTCAAAGCTTTCACTAACTTTACCAGTGCTGAAAATAAGTATTAGGATTTAAATGCAGAACTCCAAATCTGTTTCGTTCAATGGTTTGTTTGACTTTTCCTTAAGAGTAGTAGTGATTTGACAGAAAATTTGCATTGCTTTCAAGTGAGAATGTGCAAAGTGATGTAATCAGAGCAAGAACTCATTTAGAGCTGCTCAAAAATTAAATACTTCTCAGATGTTGAAAAAAATGTCCTACTAGTCTATCACTTTCTGTACTCAGACTCTTTTAGCAAAAGACAATACAAGAAAAGTAATAATCTTCAAGAAGTGGCATTCCTTACAGTGATTCACTATATGGTCAGACAAAGGTTTTCAATTCATATAAATACAGACAAAGTTGGATGCAATCAAATAAATTAGAGAGGTAATAAAAGGCTCCTCTGATAGTATTCTTATCCAAAAAGAACTATAGTAATTCACAGTATCCTGCCTGCATAAGAATTTCAGTACATTGGAATTTCAGGAGAGCTGGATCACTTGTCTACCAAGTCTGAAAAGAAAGCTAATTCAGCAGAGGGAAAGATAATGTAAAAAAACCCACAAAAAATCTTTGTGGTCACTGATTTAGTTGGTGGATCAGGAGTGGTCATAAGAAATGCTCAAAAGAGAATGAAAACATTATCTAATATAATGCTCCTTTGCCTCCAAGTTGCAGCACATTTTTTAAGTTGAAGATTGTAATTAAATGAAAGGGAAAGAACAATACCTGTCCATACTTGAACCACATGAAAGAAATGAGCATCATTATATAAATTCACCCAAAGTTTGTATAACCTCACCAGGCATCTTAAGTGGCTCCTCTCAGTAAATGGGCACCTAATACCCCTTTGGATTAAAAAGGACCTCACTGCAGGAGCTCCATCACATGGCAGAGCTTTCCTACAGTACAACACAAACATTTACCCACAGAAAAGCTGTGAAGAGCATCCTGTGCCATAGGAGAGCCCCAGCATCAGCTGGGCCATCCTGGATTGACACATGGCCCCAGCAGCCTCCAGCTGCTTTCAGCACAGGGGGATGTAGGAACCATAGGAAAGACAGTGACCTGGATGGTCATAACGACTGGAAAACTACAGACGTGTTCTGTACCAAGCAGTCATCTCTACCAGTCTCTGTCCTATCTACACATATATAGTTTACAGAACATAGTCAGGTTTGGTATCCTGGGAAACACATTGAAAACATCTGGTTTTGGACTGAAAAATTTCAGGGGTTTAAAGACTAATGATGTCAGACAAGTATTATTTGTAATATTTTAATAGTTCCTCTAAGTATTCCTTTGATGGGACATCTTTCATGCATATGTTTAGAGTCTTTGGGCCACAAAAAAACCCCACCAACCTACCAACCAAAACAAACAATGAAACAAAACCAAAACAACCTACTCAGGTGAAACATCATCATACATTGATCAATATGTTTTCTTCTCTTTAGGGACTTATTAAGAAGACAGATATTGCTCAAATTAAGCTTGAATGAGTTATGCTCTCCATATGCTGCTGTCTTAATCTGGAAATAAAGTTTGCACACACTGTCATTAGCTACAGTCTAATGAGCCTGTTTAATGCTTCTATCACAAGACACATATGTTGTGAACAGCTGCTCGTCTTTTACCTCTTTTAAAGTATGACTGTATCACAGAAAATAACAAAACTTGGCTGTATAGTCTCACATTTCCCAATATCCTGTGTGTCTCCAGAAGCACAGAGAGGAGTTTCAGCAGAGAGGCTACTGTAACATGGGAAACTAGAGCAACTGCCAGCTGCTCTCAAAATAAAGCTCCGAGTGCTGACTAGGAGATCATTAATCTATATAACCAGTACAGCCATGTAGGTTCTTCTCTTTTACTCTGTCAGAGGATATGTCCATTTCTCCTACAATTAATGAAAGATGGTATCTTTTCTATTTTTACCTTTAACTAACTTCACCTATCTGCTTGACTTAGATATGGAAAATTTCTTTGACAGTCAAATGCATTACCAGCTTCAACTGACATTGTTATTGAAGGATAGCATGATATCTCAATATAAACTGCAGTGGGTAAACAGGAGCATTGGACAAGTCTTGTTTACATGCATGTGAATAAAGTATTTTAACCAGGGATGAACTTTGATTATTTTTTCTTTCTTACTCAGCTTCAAATTATCCATTGCTTCCTCCAGCTCTGATACTCTGAGCATGCTAAGCAATCTTGCAGTGCTATCTGCCACCAGAGATGTTACAGGCTATTTGTAGCTAAACAGGTAAATGCTCATCTTCTGCAGGAAAACAGAAGTTTAATAACTTTAAAGTACGTATTTCAAAATGCATGACAGGAAACATACAGAAAAAAATACTGGGGTGGCTGATGATTTTAGGTATACTCCTGAACAAGAGTATGTTTGCAATCCTATCCTGCTACTAGTCCTGCAACCCAAGAGCTCCACCACCCTTTCACTCACATCTCTTCAATCAGCCTTCAAACAGAACATCTCTTCAAACAGCAGATTGCTGTTCCCATCTTCATCTATCCTAGTATTAACAACGATTTATGACCCAGAACTGGTGAGCCTACAGTAAGTACATGTGTAAGAAATTATTTGTGCTGTATGGCATCTAGGAAGCAATGGTATCAAAAAGGCCCTTTCGTACATTTTAGCTTTTTAGGAAAACTATATATTTTATTAATATTTCTGTAATTTATATGAGCTGCATATGTTGCATATGTTACATGAAAAATCTCTTCTCATTCCACCATATATTTTTTTTTTAATTTTAGAATACTCTTTGAAAAAGAATGTGGTATTGAAACCATAATTTCAGTAAGAAATAAAAGGTGAAACACTTGTGAAACAGCAAAGAACCTCCGTTTCATAAAATACTGGACAAAGATTCTCTCATATTATGCAATCTCTCATATTTCAGTTATTTTCTCAAATTTAGGGAGTCTAAATTTTCAGTCAATAGAGAGTACTCTTATAACAGTGTACTACCATCAGTTTGGACATCAGAATTAATTTGTGATTAGACTGACACGTAAGACCAGACATACAGAACCTGGAGTTGCACTGGGATTTCTTCTTCTAGATGAAGGGCACAACAATCCAGGCCTTTCACCAATGTGACAAGGGGGAATTAGGCTATTGTGTTTCAAACCACAATCATTACAAGAAATCAAACAGTAGTGTCTCTGCTGACTCATGGAACTAGATAGTAGGAATTTAGGGATTAAAAAAATTTTTAACTTATTTAATCTTACCCACTACATGATACAGCTCCACTGAGTATTACTTTATTTTACCATATAGATTTTCTACATACTTATCATGCTTGCTTATGTTTTTTATTTTATGCATATTTGAAGGAGTATTCCTTGAAGCTGGGATTACATCTCATGTACTTGTACAAGACCTTATATTACAGGATTTTTCTTCGAATTGAGCCATTGTGAATTACCATAGTAAATTTAAGTAAAATAATTTCTATACTTTACAGATGCAGTTGGCAGTGAAATAATGTCTGTTCCAAAGTCACAACCGCTCTCAGAGATTTTATATATTTTTTTTAACTTAAAAAACCTCAATTTCCCTATAGATCTGAAGCTGAGTACTATATCTGACCAGCAGATTGAGAGAGGTGGTTCTGTCACTCTGCTCTGGTGAGACCTCACCTGAAGTACTGTGTCCAGCTCTTGGGCCCTCAATGCAAGAAGGACATGGACCTTATGGGGAGACTCCACAGGAGGGCCACAAAAATTACCAAGGGGCTGGAACACCTCTTCTACGAAGTCAGGCTGAGAGAGTTGGCATTTGTTCAGCCTAGAGAAGGCCCCAGGGAGACCTAGTATCAGGGGGCTTACAAGAAATCTGAGGAGGGACTATTTACTGTAGCAGTAGGACAAGGAGTGATGGTTTTAAACCAGAGAAAGGAAGATTCAGATTGGACATTAGAAAGAGGTTCTTTACTATGAGGGTGGTAGAACAGCTGAACCAGTTGCCCAGGGACGTGTGTGGAGGCCCCATCCCTGGAGATATTCAAGGTTGGGCTTCATGGGGCTCTGAGCAATCTGATCTAGTTGGGGATATGGACATGCTGAAACATACAAGAGGGATGTGGACATGCTGGAACGTGTCCAGAGAAGGGCCACCAGGATAATCAGAGGGCTGGAGCACCTCTCCTGTGAGGACAGACTGAAAGAGTTGGGGCTGTTCAGTCTGGAGAAGAGAAGGCTCCGAGGTGACCTTGTTGTGACCTTCCAGTATCTGAAAGGGGCCTACAAGAAAGCTGGGGAGGGACTTTTTAGGCTATCAGGTAGTGACAGGACTAGGGGGAATGGAATAAAGCTGGAAGTGGGGAGATTCAGGCTGGACATGAGGAAGAAGTTCTTTCCCATGAGAGTGGTGAGAGCCTGGAATGGGTTGTCCAGGGAGGTGGTTGAGGCTCCATCCCTGGAGATGTTTAAGGCCAGGCTGGATGAGGCTCTGGCCAGCCTGATCTAGTGTGAGGTGTCCCTGCCCATGGCAGGGGGGTTGGAACTAGATGATCCTTGTGGTCCCTTCCAACCCTGACTGATTCTATGATTCTATGTCCCTGCTTACTGCAGGGTGGATTGGACTAGATGACATCTAGAAGTCTTTTCCAACCCAGTGCATTCTATAATTCTATGGTTCTGTATTGCTATATGTGGATGAGAAGACTGTAGCAGTTTAAAGGATCAGTATCATTATCAGTATCACAAGCAATTGAACAGATAAATTGCAAAAGGAAAAAGCTAGCCGTAGGCACTGCAGTTGCATTTCTCATCTGTGCTGAATTTGATCTCTCTTATGCTGTAAAATATAATTAAAGGATCATACTGCTACTTCCTGTTATTGTGGGCAACATATTATAAGGAAGCTAAAATTACAGATTTTCAGAAGAGAAGCCTGAGATTACATTTTGGCAAGAAATTGTAATTTCTCCAAAAATGCAAATGTTGTGATCATGGCAAAACCCCCAAACCACCAAATCCTGTTGCTTTCAAAGTCAAACCAATGCAACTTTGAGCATGCATTCAATATAAAGCAAATAGTATATAAATAGCCAAAAAAAATTTGAGAATGCAATAGTGGCATAACTGAGATGGGTGGGGAAACGTTTCTGCAGAACCATACTCCTGACTATGGACTCACTGCTTGTCCCTTTCTCTTCCATTTCCAATTTTTAGTGCTTAGAATGTCATGAAGCTCTATCAGAGAAGACAAGCTGTATGTGTAAACACACAGGTGCTAGCAGGAAGCACAGAGTTTTTCTAATTTTTACAATGTAATCCTAGCTATGATGAAGTCTCACATCTTGTCAACTGGAGAAGCTGAAAGCAGGTCAGTAACCTCTGACAGAGCAGACCTGTAAGGTACAGAAAGCAGCCCAGAACTCCAGTCCCTTGAATGCTGTTGTCTGATGCATTAAAACCACCCTGCACGTGCTCCTCTTCCACAGTTGTAATCTGGGATATTGTAGAGTGCTAACACCCCACACAGAAGAAAGATTCATCAACAAGTGACACTTTCACTCCAGACTGAAGAAATATAAAAAGGCTATTGTAAAAAGCAATCCTGCTGACACCATCAAGGCACATCATCGTACATGACTTATTTATTAGCTACCAAACATGCTCTAAACATTTTATTGATGATGACAGCATGCTTCTAGTTGAGCATTTATATGGTAAAAGCTTAAGAAATGCTTACATTAGCATCTATGAAAGATGTAGAAAGTATAGTCCCACTGTGATAAAATCATCTAATTTGCTGTTTTCTTTGCTTCTCCTTCTTTTACACTAACTTTAGATAACTGGAAAATATAACAGGCCCTGTCTGATTTGCAAAAGTGCACCACAGATGAGATGTGAACGCTGTGAAGAACAGGAATCCCCTCACACCAGGTCCTTGGTGTGGGTCCTCACTCTTGAGGGAAACAACATCCTTCACAGAAAATTGCATGGAGGGTCAAAGGATGCCAAGGGAGACAAGGGGCTGGATGGCTGGCTGTTGGAAAGAGACAAACGCCAATGGGAGAAGAGAGAGCACATAGTCTTACCACCCATATCAGGCCACAGTGTTCTTTACCAAATCAAACAAGGCTTTCAAGTCCATCATCTTCTGGAGGAGATTCCCTCTCCACAGAACTATTCAGGCTTTCCAGGTTAGGCACCATTTCTGACTGGTATGAACCCCTATGTAGAGGGCTAAAGATACATACATGACAAAGTTGAGGATATATACGAGGGTTTTTTGGGTTGTGGGTGGTTTTTTTTTGTTGTTGTTAGGAACTATAGATTTTGCTGAAAATAACAAGAAGGCTGGGTAAAAAATAAAAGATCATGATATCTGTATACTTGTAAAGCCTGAAATGGAAAGAAGAGTACTGGGGCCAGACAATATAAAAAAAAAAACAACCTTCATTAAAATTGTTCAACATAATATGAAGAACTATAATGCTTTAATCATGTTCTTATGATGATGTCTCATTACAAGACAGAGTTAAAGTAATTTGGATTTCTCTTCATGGGGTAATTTAACATATTAAATTAAAGCTGGAGACAAACTGAATAGTGAGTGTTCTGCAGTGCTTATTTGGGAGATATTTATATCCATGTCTTGGGATCTTTTTTCCCCTACTTAAAGCATACTCTTAACCATCTTTGTCTGAAAATGCATTTGCTGTCACATTATTTCTTAAAATACTTGCATTAAAATAAGGTTATACCTTAAAATAACTTCAGAATATACACACCTAATGTATGGAGAAACATATTCAAACCTTTTTCACATGCCTCTCCATGACACCAAAGAGCATGAGTTTTTAGCCACACTTCCATACCTAGCTTCATGATTCTCCAGTAAAGCAATAAAAGAATTTGTTTACTCATTCTATTTATCAGTTGTAGGAAAACCTACTATTGTGATAAAACCCATAAATGTTCTCCCTTTGAAAGGTCAGTTGTTTGTAACTTTTCCTGTTATCAACCCTATCTGTCACTCTGGTAGGCAGACACTATATTTCCTAAACGAAAGGTCAACCCCTTCTCAATGTTCTAAACCAGTCCATTATTTGCTCTTAGCCTCATCTAGTTGCTTAATTTCCATTTTTATTGCTTCATTCTTTTGTAATTTTTTTGCTTAAGCACAAATTCTCATTCTGTGGAAGTACCTGGCATGTATTATATTCCACCACCAACTTTCACTCATTGTGTTATCTAAAACCACATAAGGAACAAAGAGTCAGTGAAGAGGTCATTACAATAAGCAAATTCAGAGCCAGAATGTGGACTTAAAGTCTGAATGGTTTGGACCAGATCCATGGAAAAGTATGAAAATACCTATTACTTAATGCCTAGTTTGGCTTTCCTGGAAACCAGAGTCATGAGAACAAAGGTAATAATGCTCTACTATTTACAATTTTATTCAATTTCCTTGTTCTTCCTTAACAGATTATGCCTTCAACAACATCATTTCCACTAAAAATTGAAGGGAATAAGTACTGTGCAAACATTTTTGAAAGATTTGTCAACTGTTAAACTTGTAAAAGTTATAAAAAACTATGGGTAGATAAAAACAATCTCACAGCACCTATACCTATTATACAGTCATAGTTCATTATCCTCAGTCATAAACGAGGAACTTCATATTACACTAAAAGAACGTAAAATTTACCAAAAAGATCCCCATACAAACAATCCCTCAAATAAAGGACTAATATTGTCATTACTGTATTGACACTTCCTATTATCCTTCTAAACTCCACCAAAGAAGTCCCACATGGAGGAAAGACAGCCCTGTGAAATAACACTAGGTTAAAGAAAGTTTGCCTCAATATTTATATATTAGTGTAATAAAATAAATGTAGCTGGAACACATTTGTAGTACAACAGACCGTTCCTGCATTGATCCTCCTCAATGCAACAACCTATTATTACTGGGTCTTTGCAAATGCTGAAACACATACAGTTAGTTACATTTTTGCATCTATTTCTGAGTTAAGTAATATCAAATAATATTCCATACTAATATAGAAGTGCCCATTTATCATTAAAATGTCGTTAAAATATCTGTCAAGCTGTGTCTAATCTAGTAACAATCTGAAATAATACCAAGCTGCATCTAATCTAAAAATAAACTAATAATAATGAAAGTCCTTGAGCTTCATGTTTTGTCAGGCTGAATGTAGTGTTTTAACTATGTGTTAAACATGCATAACTGGCACTACAGAAAGTAAATATCTACATTGTGAATCTATTAAGTACGACGTAAGGAAAAGTGGCATTTAGGGACCTGCTCATTAATACATCACTATAACACTGATTGACTATGTCTTTAAATATAAGTTGGATATTTTTAGTTAAACAACTTCCATTAAATAAGAAATTACTACAGTCAGAGGTACACAGGGAAACTATAAATATCGATCAGAAAATATATAGCCATTAAAAAAAACCATATATGCATGGAGTATTAAAAATGGATAGCAAGTAAAACAGTTAATGTGTAGCTTTTTAATATATATATATATGATCGGATGCATTTTACTGATCTACACATATATATGAAATTGTATATATGTACTTAAAATAAAGACATGTGTGTTTCTCAAAATTCAAGATTCTAGATAGTCATGACTTTAGACATTAGTAGAAATTACATGCATTTCTCTGCTAGACAAGTCTACATACACATAATCATATGTAGCATTGCTATTCATAATACACATAGCAGGGAAGCAAGCATACTTTTGCACTCTGCTTATAGAAGCTCTGGACTTGTCAAAGCAGGTTTATAAGACTTGAATGCTTCTCCCTACACAGAAACAGTTTGTGGCTGCTTCCCACTAAGCTACTGCATCCTGAATCAACAGTGCAGTAAAGATAAATGTGCACAAATTCTGCCACTAAGACTAGATTAAAACCATAGAAACAAGAAGTCCCCTTTTGTTCTTGGAATTGCCGAGTGCCATTCAGAGGACTGCCTTGCTGTCGTAAACATGCCCAACACACGTCAGCACTAATAAGATTCAAACAAAAACATGGAGAACCACAGCTAACCTACAGCAGCTCAAGTCAACAAAAGATCTTTCTTGACTAAGCAGTACAAAATCTGACAAAAATTGTGTTTTGTTAAGAATATGTGCGTCAGCGGCTAGATGCTCAGTAAGTATGATGGTGAGTAAAAATAGTGCTTTTAGTGCAGTTATGCTGGCTTTACACCATTCAAAAATATGGCTTACCATCTATCTTCCTCTTTTGTTACACCTCCTCTTCATGGCTCTTCACCAAAATTAAATAAATGATATCTTATCATCCACCTTGTAATCCCTCCCCCAGATTTTCTCTCTTCTTCAAAGTAAATCTTATCTTTCCAGGTTTTTTTATCATTTTTTTGAGTATAAATACATCTAGAGAACAATGGTGATTTTATGAATTTTCTATAAAAAGAAAAAGGGACTTACTTTTCAATTGTCTTTTCCTTTCCATTGCAAAAAGACAAAAAGAAAAGAATAAACATCAAAAATAATTAGCCACAAATATTTCATCCAGGGTCTTGTGGTGGGCTAAGTTCTCATTGTTTAGATATCTAAAAATTATTTCCAATTTATACCACAATTTTGATCACTACCTCACAAATTCAACATATTAACAGGATATTTCCTGTTCTCTATTTTGCTCACGGTTCATAATTTTTTCAACTTTTAATACGCATCTGTCTATGATGTACTAAAAAACCCCAACCCAACACTGCATCTATAAACACTAAAACAGTTACAGTTGTGAAGGTGCATCATATAGTTGCATAACTAAACAAGAAAGGATTGCTCCAGGAAGAATACAAGTGCCCTCAACCACCTCCACCCCTATACAAGTTGAGAAAGAAATGCACCTCTCAAGAGCTGGAACTGTAGTTGCCAAAAGAAAATTCTTTCTTATTTTCAGATGTCCAGAAATACTGTTATATTGACTGTTAAACACATTTCAGCACAGGCATCCTGTTGGACAAGTGTACAGAACTCCTAATTAAGAGGTTTCATTTTTGCCACAAAAGGAGCTAGATTGTAATGGCGTCTTTTGTCCTTTACTTAATGAAGGGTGATAAATTGTTTAAATAATTAGTAACACCACTGGAAAAGAATGCAAATAATTAGCATAGCTTGACACCCAGAGCATCACCAGTTGCTGTTGTTAACATCGACAATGTGTCAATTTAAAAAGAAAACCACAAAGAAGAGTGTCACTTAAAGCAGTTTTGCTTTTCTCTTTTAAAGATACAATTAACCACTCATTTTTTTTACAAATCTGCTATGCTCTTGGTTACTGCATGCTCATTCTTTCAGGAGGTTTTTATTAAGAGTTGGGTAGCCTACCTATCAAACCCCAAGTATTTTAAAAACCTACAGTAGCAATATAGCAAGCAACAACCTGTGTTTTTCAGGTGAGGGATTTCTGATCCACTTGAATGCTGAATTTGCCAATGGCATATGCTCGTTATCTATGAGTTAACAAAGACCATCTGCAAGCTCATACCCAAGATTTATGTTAGCAACATGACTAGTGACTCAAGAGGTTGTATCATCATTTATGAAGAAGACCTAAACGTGTAAATGAACCTGAAATTCTTGCCTCTCAGTGACCAAATGCTGACGTGAACAGGTATCATTCCCTTACCTCTGAGAGATAAATGTCAGCCTACAGAACTGAAAATATCATTCTTGAAGTTTGATATGTAAAGCAGCACAAATTTTTGAAATGGAAGAGGTAATAAGGAAAGACAGAGTTTTCAGTTTATCTTCTTATAAATAGAGAAGAGACACTGGATCTGAATGGAAACCACTGATCCTACTGTTCCTGGGCTCAGAATATAAATATGTCACAACTGCTGACATAACTGGCATGACTGATGTTGTCACTGGCGTTAGCAAAGTGAAATAGGCTGCCTCATGACAAAGGAGACAGAAACCAGATTTCGTGTAGGTCAATAATTATTTGCATGAAGTACTTGTAATTATTATAAACAATACCTTTATAAGGAAAGAGTTATCTGACCCAGGCCTACATTAACCATTATTTGCTCTTCAAGGTGGCTGACAGAAAGTACTTTGGCCAAGTTAGCTAAATTGTTTAACCTCCAATGTCAATGTTGCTTGCCTAAGATACCCATCTAGAGCTTGCTTAGGAATCTTGGCACAGAAAATATGAAGTCAAAGATCTCAGGAGAAGATACATGCCATTTAAGGTCTGTTTTTCACAACTTGCCATATATAAGTAATCCAACAGTACAAAATGTTTAATATTTATTGACATACCCTTATCCAGTATTTAATTCAGAAGGTACTTCATGTTATGTAGTGCAATTCCTACTTGTATAAAGGTGATCAACAATACAATTATTCAATCACCGTTAGCTCACCAAATAGTAGCACCTGGTAAGGATATAAACCCATTGGATTACTGAAGAGTACTGTAAATCCTGGCACCTTCTATTCAGGTTTATAGTCCATGCTCCATTTTATCAACAGCTAAACTCTTGAATATTAAAATAGCCAAACAAAGAATGAGGGGAAAAAAGGTGCAAAAATAACAACTTCTTAGTAAATGAAAACATCTTTAAGAGATGAAAGGAAGCTGTGAGCTGCAGGTAAAGAAGTGTCTTTGTGTTTAAATAATCACAAAATATGATTTGCGTGTTTGCACACGTATAGAGGCAAAAAACCCACAGAGCAGGTGTAGGCAGGTTTCACCTGCACTCACATGAAGTTATGACAGATGGTGTGCAGCCACATACTATTCTTCTGAAGCTGTTTAAAATAATCCACACAAGTAGTTAAATCTCTTAATTCAGTTTCTTTTTCTGCCTCCAAACTTCTGAGTGAGAAGGCTGACAGATACTTTGCCCTTTACACTTGTTTTCTTGATTGTAGTCCATCTTTAAAAGGAATCTCACACCCCCTTGCCCCCAAGTCATGCACAGGCACAGGCAGACTGTCTGGAGGGAGTTGGTGGAGGAAAGAATCTCTCTACAGTTGTACCTAAATCCTCATGAGAAGAATGCATGCCCAGGTGATGGGAGGCC
The DNA here is from genome assembly GCF_027791375.1 of Indicator indicator. Classification (NCBI taxonomy): domain Eukaryota; kingdom Metazoa; phylum Chordata; class Aves; order Piciformes; family Indicatoridae; genus Indicator; species Indicator indicator. Next base: position 80,061,474 of record NC_072010.1, read on the forward strand.
ACTCACCACGGCCTCAGTGTTCACAGGAGCTCTGCTTCCACCAGCAGCCCAGGAGAGCTGCCAGAGCATGCTGTGACCTGGCCATCTACTGCCACCCCACCCAGAGTGTCCTGAGCAGAGCCAGGGGGCTGCTGGAGACACCTGGCAGGAGATATGCCAGGAGATCACCTAATGCCACAGGAATGCCACAGGGAGATCAGAAACAATTTTGGTTTTGTTTCCAGGACTGCACTGCCTGTGAGCCTGGGTGAGAGGCAGAGCAGGAAGAGCAGAACCAGCATTCGCTTTCCCTGGCTGGACAGGCAGTTGGCAGCCCTGAAGCCAACAAAGATAAATGTATCTCCTGTTAGCAGCGACATGAAGGGCTTCTCACAATGAAAGCAACCAAATGAAAAATAATCCAGAGCAGAGCGTAAGCAAATAACTCCTGACATCTCAGTCAGTGCCTGTGTCTGTGCAGTCAGCACTAAACCCTGCCAGTTACCACAAATAAAGCTGTAGGTAGATAAGAAAATTTACCTAAACACTAGTATATACTGCATATTCTTTATAACAGCTATAGAGTACAGCTAAGGAATTTTCCCTTAAGCAAAACCTGACACCTTTTCAATGGTGATGAGCAAATGCACGTCTAGATCTGTACATGTATCTCATCCAATTAGACATCACACAGCTAGCTTTTCCAATCCCTACCCAAATGAGGAATTCAGCATGCAACCAAAGGGCCCTTTCTGTCCCAACCACATGGTGCCTGGCTAGAAAGGACGATAGGTAGCACTAACCTTTAGCTTATCATAGCGGTCACTTAAAGCTGCCACCTGATGGTCACGGTGTCGCCCAACCAGTTTACACAAGGCACAGATTAACTGGTCATCGGTCACACAGTACATGTTAACTTTCTCATCCTCGTGCTCCAAACACATTAATCCTCTGATGTGAGAGTCCGGGATGGGTTCAATGAGACGGTGTCCAGTGAACGGCTTCTTGTTGGGGTGAGTGGCTTTCAGGCACTCCTCGCAGTAGGACACTTCGCAGGTAACGCAGGTTTTCACTGCCTCCTGGGCAGGGTCCTGGTCGCAGAACTGGCAGAGAACCTTCTCACAGGACGACATGCTGTTGCTATCAAACGCCCGCTCCCGGCGGGTTTCACTGGGGGAATTAGGCCCGCTGACTGAGGCTTTCTGAAACCTGTCGATGATGTTCTGCAGGGTGACGTTGCGCTTGAGTCCGTCTAGACCGCGCTGACTGAGGGTGATGACATAGCGGCAGGTTGGGCACTGGAAGGCGGTGATAGACTCCACCGGCTCGTTGGTGGCGCAGTGGGAGACCAGGATGCGGTGCGCGCAATTGAAGCAGAGGCTGTGAGCGCAAGGCAGCAGCAGCGGGTCTTCAAACAGCTCCAGACAGATAGGGCAGGTCAGTTCCGACTCCAGTGTTTCCATCTTCAGGCAAAGCTTTCCTGTGGCGTCAGCGAAATCCAGGGAAGCTGATCAGCTATCTGGAAACATACGTAAGATTCGATTAGGCGAGAGAGAACATGAGGGGTCAGCTGTGGGGGGTTGTCAACTTTAACCATTGCTCCAGGGGCTATCAACCTACCATTCCAGGCTGGAGAGCAGTCTAAAGTTTTGACCTGCACATGCACACATCAAGGTATTTAGAACTCGTCTGCTTTATTATCTAACCCCTCTTCTCTGTTCACTTTAAAATGCAAAATAAAAGCTTCTTCTTCATTTGCTTCTCTTTCCCTTTCACTCTCATGCAGTTGGGGGAAACAGCAGATGTTTCTGTGCATTATTAAAACCCAAAATGCTGACCTTCATATAGACTATTAGAGCAAATTTAGATTTCTTCTGCAGATGCTGCTTTTGGCTTTAGTCATCTAGTAATAAAACATTTTTAAAGAAACTTCACCTCTGTATAGCATTGTGCAAGGATTAGTCCAGAGTACTGTAACTGACAACCTTGCAATTGTTACTACAATTAACAGATTCATTTTATCAGATTGAAATTTTCATTTGCTATTATACCAATACCACAGCATTTGAAGTACATGTCTGTGTTTACCGGCATAATTAGATATCTGATTATACACAGGAAATAAAGTTTTAGGAAAGCATGTGATTTTTTGCATGTGTATTTTAAGAACATATGCAGACGTATTTATATGCACCTGTACTTTTGTCTGTATGTATCTTAACACATATGCCTCCAAATATATGAAGTACATGTTTGCAGCAATGCAAATATAGCTGAGGATCACACAGTGTTGTAACTGAAATGTCTAAAGGAAGGTGGATAAAGGAAATCATGAACAATAGTTTAGACCTAATTTCTGATGATCCTAACCTCTAGTACAGAAAGAACCTCTAGAGAATAAGTTCATACAACACAGTAAGATAGTGAAATGTGTGACTTCACTAGGAGGAGTTTGTGTGTGTGTGCATCCACTTCTGTGTCAGTACTCTCTATTGCTAAAACTTAGGAACTACTGCTTGCTTTAGTGGCCTTACTAATCACCAGAAGTGGATTAAGAATCAACGACTTTTAAATGGGAGGCATGGGATTTTCTTGAGAAGGCAGCGGTACAGCCCCATCAAAGAAAAACGGAAACTTTGTTTTGCTTCCTTTCCTGTGGTCAGCGTTACAGAGAGCGGTTTTGAAAGAGTTGCCCTATGCAGCTTTCCCTGCCTAAGCTCCTATCAAGGGCCTGTCACTGCCTCAAGTAGACAGGTCAGTGAAGCAGAAGCAAAAGCTATGCTTCACACTCACAGAGCTGTACCTTTTCACAGTACAATCTATTTAAGCTTTGTTGCTCATAACTGAGGACAGCTTCAGATGGCACAGCTGCATCGTCTTTACACTGTAAAGTCATTGTTTGGTTGTGTGAACGCTTGCCTCCTTCCTTGACCAGGGAAAAGGAGGGATGGACAAGAATCTCCCACAAACAAATCTTAGTTCATTAAGGGTGAGGAGAGCTCAGGGCTCATTAGCAGCCTTGGGAACCAAGCTTGCTTAAATCTTCTATACTTCATGACAATTAGTGTGGGGGGTGCAGTGGCAATGAGAGGAATGCTACCAATAACCCCCATATGAACAGCAAAAAGGAAAGTTCAACAAACAGAAGCAAGGTTCAGGCTGCCCATCGGTCTTTAGTTGTCTTTACTCTGTGGGAAGAGCAGCAAGGCATCTGTTCCAGAGGTATGCTTAGAAATTAGGATACTTTGTCTCTTTGCACTAATGTGTCCTTTTAGTCTGCCAAGAAATCTGAGCATTTAAAAAACTCACTGACCCCATCACAAAATTTGCTCTGTTATATCTTCTGTGATGCTGATTTTACTTGAAATAAAGTTCAGTTTGCCAAAGACTAATTAATTTATAACTATCCATCAGTTGCTATAATCGCATGGTACATCTGGTCAAAATTAAAGCTCTGGCAACTTGATATAAGCAGGAAGACAACTCCCTTATTCTCTCCTCAGCCATAGCCACATAGCATAGAAGAGATGAATGCCTTTTCTGCAAATGAAGACCAGTTTGTCTTTCCTCCTCTTCACTCTCAGTATCATAGAAGTCCCAGAAGGTCAAAAACTCATTCACATTGTTTGAATCTCTTCCACACCACAACTGTGTACCTCATCATCTACTTATCCTGCAGGCTGAATGCTGTGTTGGAAGCAGGAGAAGGGGATTTGGGGTTGGCAAGAGACAACATTTTTAGAAGGCAAACTAATAATTGTTCATATAATGGCAGTCCAGTAAAAACCTACTAATCTTTTATTAGGACCATGTCAGGAATATGGGGCTTTCTTCCATGCTATCCTTTCTGTACACAATCCCTCCTGCCCCTTCCTGTGCCAAACAGTTTCATTCATTCCATTTCCTTCTTAAAGCACTTTTGTTGTTTTTTTTTTTAATAACCAAAGGGTTTTTATGTTACACATATAAAACAGGTAAAAACAAATGGACAAAAGAAACAGAAAAACATTTACACCATTGCCTCATGGAAAGATGTTTGAAACACCATCATAGCTCTACACAAATACCAACATCACATTGATAACTAATTCTGATCTATCTGACCTGAACGAGCAGCATCTCATCCTTGACTAATGCTATTCACTATGAGCAAGGGTGCCAAAATTTGATCTCTAGACTGTAAACATCTTGGAATAAGAGCCTATCTTCCAAGGCAACCAAAGCCAAGCCTACTGACAGAGACCAAAAAAATGGCATTTCCTTGTTTGCTTTCACAGTTGCCAATAAGTCAAAACATACTGCATCTGGGACTGAATAATGGATCATTTAAGAGTCACTGAAGAGAGGCTACATCTTCTGGGCAATCCAGAAACTACTATTTAATCATCTACAATTCTGCATTTGCTTTTATCTTGATGCCTGAAGTACAGAGTGTGCTGGTGATCCAGCTATGGAACCTTTCAAATTCACCAGCCCTTGCCTTAAGGTTTAATATCCAGTAATTATTTTTTTTTCCTTGAGAGCACTAGAGAGTCCATAGCTTCAGTAAAGATTAGCCAGAAGATTAGCCAGAAACTCAGTACACCAATACACATGGTTATCTATGCACATGAATGTATTCTTATCAAACATGGCCCATAAACAGAAAGCCATATAAACAACCTCCAGAAACAGAAAGGAAAGAAATAATTTAAAGAACATAATTTCATATTTGCAAAAAATGCTGAATTACTAGCAGAAAATTCTACTGTTGTGAAAGTGTCATTGAAATGAGAAGCATTCTTCTTCTAGCCACCAGAGGTAGTTACAAGAATGGCTATCAAAACAGAAGTGATTGTCAGAAAACAAGTCTTATTTAAAAAGCAAAAATATACTTAATTAACTTTGGATTTGTGACATCTCCTTAGCACATAACAACTAGTTTTGCATCATGTGGTAAGCAATACAGTAAACAAAATCCTGATAATGTAGTTTGAAGCAAGACTTCTATTAACCCTAGTGAATTCCACTAGGATCTTTGTACCTCTTGTTTTAAGCATGGCATTTTGCAGATGGCATTAATGTCTTCAGTTGCCCAGAAGGATAAAACTTTGCAGAAGTAAAGAGACATAAGAGAAATTAAAATTAAAGCTGAACTACATTAAAAATTTATCTCAAGCTATTTCATAACTGGATGCAATTCTATGCTGCAAAAATGCTGAATTATACCATCTATTTATTTTATACTTGAAGAATTACAGATCAGAGGTAGTAGCAAAGTCCAGTAGATTGTTGCCACTGATCTTAATGAGTCCCTAGTAACCACAGCCCAGAAACACATTTCCTGAGGAGGATGTAGAACAAGTGATAGAACAAGAGGAAACGGCCTTAGGTTGCAGCAGGAGAGGTTAAGTTTGGACACTAGAAACAATTTCTTCCCTGAAAGACTTGTTAAGCCCTGGAACAGGCTGCCCAGGGCAACAGTGGAGTCCCCATCCCTGGAGAAATTGAAAAGCTGTGTAAATGTGGTGCTGAGTGACAAGGTTTCATGAAAACTTGGCAGTCCTGGGTTAATAGCTGGACTCGGTGATCTTGGAGGTCTTTTCCAGCCTTAATGATTCTTTGACTCTATCTGATTTGGTGTCTCTGACATCAGTCCAAGGCTAACTCAAGAATGATTTTTCACTGCTGGGAGTGCCCATGTTATGAATGATCCCTATGTTTTAATTACAGAAAGAAGCACATAGAAGCAGCAGGATAAAAATATCAGAAGTGTTGGTGGGGCAAGAATTCCATGAACCAGAACTGTAAGTGTTTCCTCACAGGAAGCAATGACCTTCTATGATCTAGGAAATCGCCTACCCTGAGAAAGTTATTGCTAACCATACGTTCCTACACAGAGCTGTTCTCACAGCTGACACAGTTCTTACGCAGGCTAACACTCTTTCTCCATCCAAATGACACTCAGAGAATTGCAAATAATGTCCAAAACAATTAGTCTCCTAACCTCCTTAGGAAAATTACAAGCATCCAGCTGTAATACCATGAGCAGGAGAAGAGTGTGAGGAGTCTTCCTCCTGAGGAGGAAGAAGCAGCAGAGGATGATGAACCGACCTTAATCCCCATTCCCTATCCCCCTGTGCTACTTGGGAGAAGAAAGTAGAGAAATCTGGGAGTAAAGTTGAGGCCAGAAAGGAGAGGTGAGGAAAAGGGGTTCTAAGATTTAATTTTTATTTCTTATCATCCTGTTCTGATGTGATTGGTAATAATTGAACTAATTTTCCCAAGCTGAGCATTTTGCCTGTGACAGTAATTGGTGAGTGATCTCTCCCTGCCTATATCTCAACTCATGAACTGTTCATTATATTTTCTCTCCTTTGTCCAGCTGATGGGGGGAGTGATAGACTGGCTTTGGTGGGCACCTGGCATTTATCCAGTGTCAGCCTACCACAAATAATAAAAAACAAAACCAAAACAAAAACAACACTTAAAAATTAATGTGTCAAAAATTGCAGTATACCAAGGTCACATTTTGTCGATAAAATACTACAGAATTCTCCCCATGCAGAATATTTCCCTAGCTGTTAGAATAAAAGTTTTAGTATGCCACATGTTGCCTCCTGCTCTTTTCTATCCCAGCTGCTCCTGCAATTCTCAGGGAAGATGAGAAGAGAATCTATGGAGTGAAAATAACAGTGGAAGAGGACGTCTTACGAAGCTCCGCTTTTCACTTTAGAAAAGAATGAAGTTCATTGCATGAACTAAAGCTGCTTCAACTAATTCTTTAATCATAGTGAACTCAGTGACATTGAAGGACTAAACAGAGCTACAGACCATTCTGGAAATTTTAAGCATCTGGGCAAAAGAGCTGGACTTGTGCCATATTCCAAAATGCCTTGACGGCAGAAAAGGCAGAACTGTTGTGTTTTGATGAATTATGGCCAAAATACATCCAAGCACGTTCAAATAGCATTTTTCCTAATAACATTTTGTAACATTTTGTTGTGTTAAGACTACTACCAAATGCCTATTACAGTAAGACTATTTCAGTCCTGGTCCTCCAAACTTACATACAGGAATCTTCATAAATGGACACAAGACTACCAGGCTAAATTAAAGATCAAACACTTGAACATTAAGCATTTTTGTAGAAAACATTTGCCAACTTTTTCAGTTAGAAAATAAAATGTATTTAAACTGCCATTCATGAATATGAAACAAAAGTTTGTATGAATTATGAACATGTAAGTATGAAATGTGATAAAATGTATTATGCATGTATGTATGTATGCATATGTGCATATTTTTATGTATGTATCCTAGGTTTATAGTACAAGAGAAATTACAGTCGATACACACGCTATTCCTGAATAAATTATGGAGTGCTCAAGCAAGCTACCATCACAGTACACAGCTGTAGTTTTCGAAGTGGCAGTATTTTTCTGTTAAGTGCCCCATAAAAAGAAAATTGTTCTTTTTGCCATTTTGTATCCTTTACTAGGATATACACAAAATTGCCGTGGGAGCAACTGTTTCTTCCAACAGGAGAATTAATTGTTTCACATCACATCCAATAAACATTTCAAATATAATTAAAGCAATGAAGTGCTTCACAGCCCAGGCTGTCTCAAGTCCATTACAGCTTTCACCTTCTGCAGCACAGACACTGTAGTCTACAAGTATTTGTGTTAATAGTAATTGACAGCAGCAGAGTTAGTGAGATGTTTAAGTATTTGTGCAAATAGTACAAAGTGAGCTAATAATCAAAACTCAGAATATTTTCTTTAGAAACACTGAATGAAAACTTCTGTAATGCTAAATAAAGCAAGAGTCACACACCCCAAAGCATGCAATTGTTTCCCCACTGTTTCTTAATCAAAGCAGTGTGAATTAATAAATATTCAAAGCATAGTTCCCTTTAAACTGGTCCTGATATATGAAACCACTTAGCATAAAAGATGTTGACTAGTTCATCCTATTCACACATTTTCACTGACAGAAGAATGATTAGCTGCCTTTTCTAGAAGTTACATGTAGCATCTCCATGATGTTGAGAAAGCTGCTTGCAACCTTTAAAAGTCTGCAACAAAAGCACATCTGCTGTACTATTTATAGTGATATAAAGCCTACACAACATTCCTCTCTGGGTGAAATGTGCTAGCAGGACAATACATTTCCAAAAAGCTGAATCTTGCATGTTGTTCAGTGAGACAAGTACATCTCACAGAGATAAGGTCTTTGACACATCTCATACTCTTTCTCATGGAGCTAAAACAATTGAGCCTCAAAAGCTAACAGGTGAGAAAAAAAAAAAAAAGATCATGTCCTCTAAATCCCAAAGCAATCAATAAATAGCTGATATGATAGTATCTATAGTAATATATTAGATACAGTATTACAAGTGGCATAAGCACACATTTTGAATGCTTTTTGACCTTTATTTTTTATAAGCTTTGAAACTCTCATTGCTTTAGATACAAGATTTAATATTTGCTCAAAATGCTTCAGGGGAAGAAAAGCAAAGGATTGTTTAATCTTTAGCACTTGTGAATCAGCATAGGTCTATTGGCATCAGAAGTGACCTCCTAACAAATTTATGGCTGAACAAAAACTGGAGCAACCCCAAAACCTAGCCAAAAGGGATGAACTGCTATATCACATACAGAATTTTCCCCCCCTCTTATTTCAAGCTAAATTCTTTCTAGATTATGGATGCTGCCTAAAAGAATTTTACCCAAAGAGTAAATACATTTTCACAGGGCTTTTGTTACAAAGCAGAGCTGGAAATCTCTCACATTTCCCCAGCTGAAAATTTCACTCATGTAATGCCTTAAGTGACATGGTATGGCCTGATCATTAGCAGAGCAACAGAAATCGCCAGAAATAGTTCAGCATATTACTTCTAGTCATATGTGTTCACACACAGAGATGTGTAATTTAGTGCAGATTGGAAACTCTGGAGCCCTTGAGCTACTGCAAGTTTTCAGAGAAGATCTTAGGGTGGCTTAAAGAAATGACTACATTCTCTTCCACCAAGTTGTTCTACAAATATGTTTCCTGCAGCTAAGTAATGGTGATTTTAACTACTACTTAAATTCATAGTCATAACCACCACCTAGATAATGGCACCAGAAGTTCTCAAGGAAGAGGTCTGATTTCTTATCAAAGAGAGTATTTAAAATAGCTGCAAGAAATGTTCCAGGAACTGCAACAGAAGTGAAGGTGTGACTTCACCTGCCACACAAGACTCAGAATTTAAAACTACCTGCAAGATGCACTTTTGATGAACTGCACCTCCTTGTACTTATAAGCCTATGGCTATTGCTTTACAAGGCACACAACGTTAGCCTCTCTCTGTTCTGATCTCTGCTCCTCACATGTGGTTATTAAAAAAGTCAATAAAAGGTTTTTGATTTCTTTTTTTAATTAACAAATTCTCACAGTTATAGGCTGTATATTTGCAAAAACTACAAAGAGATTCTCGTGATTGCAAAAAACTAAACCCTGTACAACACTGAGGAGTTCCTACTGATTTATGCCTGCTGCATGCTCAGTAAACTGAGCTCTGTAAAATCAATGGTGTATTTAAACATCAAGACTGTAATCAGATAAGTACAAGGGAAAACTAGCTTTGAACTGTGGGAAGGTGGAGGATAAGGAACAAATTGTATCTGTACCCTGTAGGTAATCTATTTTAGACCTCTGACACAAATTTGTGTCACCGGTGCAGGGAAACACCTGGTTTGGGCTTCCTGGGCCCAGGAATAATAAAATGGCAACTGGCAGGTGCTGCTTCTGTATTTGGGGAGCAGAACCCTTACAATGGCCCTCACCAGCCCCCAAAGCCTGCTCCCAGAGGAGTGGGGACATTTCCCACCCTACTGGTGCCACCAGGGCCACCATGAATATGCTTCTGCCACCTCACCTTGGGTTACTATGTTCCTGTTCTCTGTTAGGAGAATAATTTTAGGTGCATTCTTTGGCACCACAGACCAGAACAGAAACCTGCAAACACCTAGTAGAAAATCACTAATACAACAAACATGAGAAACCAGTTCATCTTTCTTGCTGCACAGTGGTCCCTAAATATAGAGGTTGGCATTCATCTCAACTGGTCTCAATAGAAAGAAATAAACATCTCTAAAGCCATCTCATATTTAGATTAACTTTAAGGATTAATGATGTGTGCTTTCTAGATTGCTTATTTCATTCCAGGTATGAAAGGAACTTAAGAACATAAGAAATTAAGACTACATCAGCTAACAAGTAACTATTTCCAGTGGTTTAGGGCTTTAATAAAAGAACATGAAGACTCTTAAGAGCTCAGCAATTACTTGTTTAGTCACATTTACTTCCAATAATTCTCCCAATAGGCCTTATGTATATAATTCTCTGTATTTAAAGATCCAAAAGGATACACAGAAAACTGTTGCAGGAGAACAATCCTAAACCGTTTCACTTCCAGCTGACACTACTGAGCTGGGATTTTTCTGAGTTCAGGTTCTTGTCCCTGTTGCATATGACAGGTGCACAGACAGTTCCTGAGAACCAGATGCAATGGGGTCTTGCTTTTTCTGAAGACTAGCCTGCTTGTCATGACAAACCTAACTTCAACTTCTGTATTTTATTCACAGGTTTTTGACAAAATAGTAGCTTGCCTTCCTATACTGCAGATCATGAACGACATGCAAGACCTTTGTCCTTCCAACTGTTCATCCCTGTCCTTTCTGCCACTTCACTGGAGCTCTCTGGTAGGCTTCAAACGGCTAAGTTTCCCACACACACACAACACCAAGGAGTATAGTAACTATTTTACTGATCCTCTCCTCGGGTTACTTGGTGTTACCAAATGGCAGCATTAGCCCAAATAACTCAAAATGATTAGTGAAAAGTAAAACAGTGAATGAGTAGAAACTGACTCTGGCACAATAGGACACAAAATGAAAACAAACAACCAAAAACAAACAACCCAAACAACCAAAAACAAACCCAAACCCAAACCAACAAACACAAAACCCAGACTTGTATGTAGTGGTTCACAAGTGCTGATTCTTCTGCCTGTAGGACACTAAAGGGTTTGGCATTCCGCTCGCTCACAATGAGATGTGAAGTCTTAGTCTTTATTACTTGCTAATAAAGCTAAATCCTAAGAAGGTGGAAGGTTTCCACTCAACCGCTTTGAGGACTTTCTAAGTCACGTCAGCTTGTGCTTTATGCAAGCAGCCAGAAATGCTTTATTGTTTACCAGAGGCACACCCACATATATTTCATTTCTTGAGAGATACTTAACAGAAACATACCACAATAAACCCTAGTGACCTCAAATATTTTCTTCTATGCATTTACATCCTTTAAAGCCTTTTTAAAGGCCAATTCAAATCATTATTGACAGCCACAATATCTTGCCTCACAGGTTTTTTAGTAACTGCATTGTGGCAAACTTTATTGCTTCAAGCAAAGAAATTAAGAGCAGCAAAGGACTACTCTGTATCAGCAACATAATTTTCATCTTAGGAACTGAAGTGGTAGATAGTATGATGACCCCATCTGATGACCAGAGAGATGCTCTGGGAGCTGAAGTAAATTAAGAAACCATGGAATATCAGTTTCTACTCCAGACAGTGAAGTTATAAGAAAAAATGATCCAATTTACCTGTGCTTTACTTGACATCAACCAGAAAGCTGAACAACAGCAGAAGTACTAAATTTAAGCTCACTCTGTTGAGTGAAAATGTTGCCTTTTTGAGCTGTCACTATACATCTTTGTTACTTAGAGCTCCTGTTCCCTCTAGCTTTGAGATGTAGATGTCATTTGGTTTGTATAGCTCTTCTGTGCTCAAGATCATCCTGATCCTGGGAAAGGCCTTGCTGAATAGCTTTTTTTAGTGCCTGGCTATGGCTGTGTTCCTTCAAACACACACACACACGAATACACACGTGCACACAAAAAGGATTCACTTGTTGGTTGGGCTACTTACTACTTTGATTGGACTACTTACTAGTTTACTAGATATCTTCAAATTAATTGTCCTGCAGATATTCTTCTGAAGATCCCAAAAAGAAGAGGAAAAACACAACTAAAATGAGCAATTGCTTCTGAGTATCAGTACCCTAGATACGCCTCTCAAGCAAAAGGTTTTCAATGTCACTGACAAAATAACTTAGTATCTTTTACAATATCATGAAAAGAGAAAAACAATAGCTTAATTACATGCATTTGAGATGTTCCTCATCAACAACATACAAAGTCTTACAGTTTATCTCAAAAAAATAAAATAAATCGTACACTTCCTGTCAGCCTGCAAGCCCGTTACTGTAACAGAGGAGCACTGGTGAAAGGATTATTGGTTTACATCTGCACAACCTCCAGCCTCAAGCTTCGGTTTCCAGGATCTTGTTAAACATCTACTTTAAAACTTGACTGAACCTCAGATTATCTTGTTCTCAGACAATTATTCAGCTTGAAATATTGCACTGGAGAGATAATATTAGAAATTCTGCACCCATGGAGTATACATGCCTCTGATGCTCCTAAATACATGGCACATTGTGTGGACTTTCATGGATACAAAACTTGCATATAAGATAACCATGGTGACCAGACCATCACTCTGAGCATACCAGTCCCAAAAATTACACCCTTTGAAAAAACATGTCTCTCAGACATCTTACTTAGATGCATTATCACTTCAGGTTATGTAGCTTCATCAGCTACAAAGAAATAAGTGGGATTCCAAAGACTTTTCACAAGGAGTGGAGCAGGCTTTAGGGAATAAACATATTTTTTCAATCTTCTCATGTAAACATGTATCTCAGCCTTCATCTGTTATTTCTAAAACAAAATTAGAACGTTCCAGATGTTCTTAACAATAAGAAGATGCTAATGCCCCCTTTATCTCTCTTACTAGTTTTACCCCAACTAACAAGAAAACAATGAGCCCTTGTTTGAAAATACACAATGAAAAATATACTGTGCTCAAAAAGTTCCATTTTCTCATGAGTTTCCAGTACTGGAAAGATAATTCACTGCAGCAACAGACCAAACCTCGACTCCTCCCATACGACTGCTAAACACATTATAAAATACTTCCTAAATCACTTGCAATGCCAAGCCTACACAAACACATCAACTCCAGTTCCCAAGAAGCCATCCAGCTGCATACCCACCTCTGGATTCTGCCCTAAACCTTCTGGCTGCAACATTGCTGCGGACACAGAGATTGTGCTGATCCTCTCAGAAAAGCACCAGCAGCCCAACAGGGACCACCAGCAGCCACTACAGTCTCAGTAATCCTATGGCAGCACTGACTGTCTGCAACTGTGAGACAAGTCGCAGCTGAATCACAACAGGAAAATCTCCCCTACAATTGCAGGAAAACTTGCTCCACCTAACCGCCTCCGCCAGGATTCGTGGTCCCAAAGCCAGCCCTTCACAATGTGCCCACAGCAAAATGCCTTTCCCTTCCAAGGGTCAGCCTCAGTGAGGTGAGAAAGCAAGAAGAAATGGTTCTTCTTGCAGAGCATCCCAAGATGGCTGCAGTAGGACAGAGATTCTTTGAAGCCCAGGCAAGCTCAGCCCTGGAGTAATTAACCCAGTACAGAGTAAGGGCTGGCAGTGCCCAGCTCCACAACAGGAGGCTGACCCAGAGTGGCCAAACCTGGCACACACAAAATGAATGTTTCTGAAGTCTGCAACTATTAACAACAGTCTTGCTGCAAATAACCGCTTCACTCATTGCTGTTTTTCCCAAACACACAAAAGTGTAATAACACAAAGTGCAGTAGGAGTCTGCCAAAAGTGGGAACTATCTGAAACAGCCTAGCATGGGCCAGAAAGTCTTTTCTTCCTACAAACACCATGAAGACTTCACTTGATGAAATTCAACAGTTGAAACACAAGATGAGAATGATTGCCTAATTATTTTATTTTTTTAACTGAACTTGTGTGTAAGCAGCAAATAAATAGCAACAGAAAGCTACAAATGCTTCAGCAAAGTACCCAGAAGGAATCCTCACTGAAGTCACACCAGACATTTGGTCTCCAACAAAGGTGTTAAGAATTCATGCAAAGTGGAAACAGCAGGAAAGAATTACTTCCTTGTGTTCTGTTTTTCATGTTGCAATGCCCTCTTTCATGCAATAGCAACACAACAAAGTGAAACAAAACATACCTCAGACATTTGAGCATAAGGTTGCAAATCCAACACCCTCTTTGGTCTTTCTTCAATAGACAAGCCTGCACTTTGTTCTCAGTGAAACAATAAACAACTGTTTTGATTACTTAATTTCCAATTCATTTTATTTCCTTGAAACAATAGACCAGAGTCCCCAAAAATGCACTCTTCTCATAAGGTTTTTAAAGGCTTCTGCTGGCAATGTCTGCTAGCATGTGTATGGAATGACAGCTTGTAACAGGCAAACTGAGCATGCAGAAATCAAGACAGATGTGCCGAGGGATTACGATTATGGGGAACTCTTTTCCATGATATTAAATGTCCATGGATAATCTGTAGTCAAGTCAAGTTATAAGCAGCCCAGCAGGGGCATAGAACTCCTACCTGGAAGGATTTTAGATTCCTCAGCTCATATCCTGTCCTTGATCTTTCATTAAACAGCATCATGCAGTTTCTTTGCACTGTCACTCCAGCCGTGATGGCTCACACTCGTTCAGATGCTTTTGAGACCAAACAGTCCAAAGACCAATATTATTAGCAAGTGCTGTCCTGCTCTCTGTTTGTCTGCATTACAGTTAACCTAACTTTTTCAGGCCCTTTGTTTACAGACACAGCCTGAAAGAGAGTTTCACTAAAAAAAAGATGGGGGGGATTATATGAAATCTTCTCCTTAATCACAAAAGTGATATGAAACATTTCCAATCATCTTAATTCTACTGATACACCTGATTTGATTTTTGCTTCTGCGCTTCTTCATTGTGAGTGAAACACTGCATGTGGTTTATTAGATAACACTGGAAGAAGCTTTCAAAAGTTATCTGACTGTGTCTATATGAAGATGTTCAAGGCCAGGCTGGATGAGGCATTGAGCAATTTGTTCTAGGGGAGGGTGTCCCTGCCCATGGGAGGGGGTTTGGAACTAGATGATCTTTAAGGTCCCTTCTAACCCAAACTATTCCATGAATCTATGCACACATACATGTGTGCGTGTAAACAGTTAAGAGTTCAAACCCATAAGAAAGAACCTGATAGCTGGTGACAGCAATTTCTTAAACTATGTCCAAACAATTTGCTAGATTTCCACTTGCAATGTTCCTAGATTAATCAGGTTCTGAAGAAATTCAGTGTAAGACTCTGAGCTAATGTATTACTGGAGAGGTAAGTTAACATACCTAAGTTTAACATATCTTAAGGCTCAGATACATAGCAAATATTCATCTATTGACCCACTATAAAATTATTATTTCATCTTGTCTGGATTCTAAACTATGTCTTTCTGATGACAGAATCTCTAGAATGTATCTGTTTGCTGTGTAGTATTGTGTTTCGTCAGAATTCAGAGTCAGATCTGCGTGGCCAGTGTGATACTGTTGCTCAAGGGAGTGCCAGACAGCATGCACATTGCTGTGATGTAGAGTAACTCTGGTTACAGTGCTCCTTGCAGTCGAGAAACAGTGTCTTAGGAGATGGAGCAGATAAACGACAGGATAGAAACAAGCAGGTACCCAGTTAGGTACAAGAAATCCTCTTTCCACAGTACATTCAAAGTCCTAGAAAAAGATAATACCAGGACTGTCTGGGAGAAGCAACTTATATGGAGCACAAAACCATATCCTGCTGTACTACTGGAATTCACTGACTCACAAAATACGATTTTTGTTGGATTCAGTTGTCTTGTTAATAAGTCAGGCATCTTGGTAAAAATAGTTGCACTTGAAATTTGGTCCAGGTGTTGTTGATTTTTTTCTTTTTTTTTAAATGGTAGAAAGTACAACTTTTATTTGTTGGTTTGGAAATCCTAAAATGCATTTTTTCAAACTGCTTATTTTTGTAGTTTCATCATCTGAGCACAAAAGAAAATTCTCTATGCCACTCATTCCATGTACAGAACAAAAACACAATCTTTGTTGTAAAGCTTATTACTTGTGGAATTTTATTTTATCTTGTTTTGATGGAAAGGGGACATACATTTTTAGATTGATAGGTGCTGCTGCTGCTGCCAGGCACATGCTCTGAACAATCAGTCCACTGTCCACAGAAAGCAGATGCCGTAGTGTAGCATAATGAGATCATAGTGAAACTGTAAAATTAACATTTGGAACAAATACACTAATATGCCTGAGTCTGCAGCTTTCTCATGGGCAAGTACACTCACATACATTACTACTTCTATACAGCTAATTGTAGGAAGTAAAGATTAAGAAAAATAACAGTGGATTGATTAAAACCAGTATCTCTCCATTCTTTTCTTCTCTCGCTGTATGGTCTGTCAGCACAGTGGGGTTGATCCAAAATACATTTGCAACTTTCTATTTTGCTGAATGGGGCCAGAGTCAGAGTAAGCTTACTGCTGTTCTTAACAGCATATCAGAGATGTAGAGCTCTCCTGCTCTGGACAAATGACTTCACTATGCTACTGTCCTGCACCCACCCCAAGTAAAAGTAGAGAAAGTATAGGAGCTTCAAACTTTTAGTCAATGTCTACACCTTGTTCTTCTCTTTACACATCAAGGACACAGAAGGAAGAAAAAGGCAGTCTGGGTTTTTGTGAAAACTAAGAAATGTCATGTCAGCAAAGCATCTCATGTGATACAATATTAACAGCTTCTTAATTTGAAACTGTTACATATGAATGTTGAGTACCAATTCTCCTTCAGATGGTTGTTTAATATTAATTGCTCTTCGAGCTATAAAATCCCTGTTGTAGCATTGATGGACGTTTTAAGACAATGATGGGTGACTGTGTGGAGGTATGCTGTTTTCCCTTCTAATGCTTCATCTGCATTTCACAGTGCCATTTAAATATCATATGAATTTGGTGGACTAAGTCATACTATAAATGTTGCAGCATGAATGCTCTCTGCAGAAAGGTGTAATTTCTACAGCAGTATGTAAGTCTGAAACACTTTGTAATTTGCAACATGTAGTATTTGATTCATATTACAGCAATAGATTATGAATTGCACCATCAAATATCAGTTTTTTCTTACTCAGACAAAATAGTATCTTTATAAATGCCAAGATAAGCCATGAACAGAAAATTCCCTTGTTTACAATTTACAGGAACTACTTGTAATCTTGGTGGGTATATGAGGCAGGGAGAGTGAAAAGTAAAGCCTACTTCCATCGCAATTCACTGCTAATGATGCATTTTGGGCTTTGGGTAGAGAAATATGAGATTAATTACATTGTTCCAAATTGTTAGGTTAATGATACAGCACTAAATTCTAACCTGTTCCTTTGAAGGACATTGAGAGAATGATCAGGGCAGGAAAACATTAGGAGGACTAAATTATTAAAATAAGATTGAAGAAGATCAGTGCACAAGTGCATGCTTAAAACAGACAAAAAACACCCCAGTCAAACCCACAGGAACCTGTTTTTTTAAGTATCTTCTCCTGCCACATAGCCTAAAGGATTGTTTACCTGTTCAAACTCATCACACGGGAATGGTTTTATACTGAAAAGATAAGAAAATTGTTTTCTTTTGCTTCGTGGTGAACTGCTTTTTAGCAGTATGATGCCAAAACAAACATAATATGAAACTTACTAAACATGAAGCCTGGAGTTTCTGAAGAAGTCTTTTGAAATCAAAGTCTCTGCTACAGTATTTGGGGAAAAGTATTAATCCTAAGTGGTGCAGAGGACAATGAGTTCTCAAATCTAGGAAGCCTCAAAACTTTGGGAGGTTTAAAGATCAGTCTTTGTTTGGCTATATCTAAATACCACAGCATGGGCAGGAGGGTTTGGCTTGTTTTGTTTTGTTTCAGCCTAATAAGCAGATTAGTCTCTTCGGTGGAGGTGTTTTACAGAAAGGATGTATGGTTTTGCTTTACCTCTACATGATCTGATTCAGAAATTTGGAATGTGTCACATTAACAAACTTGAGAAACGCTTCCCAAATCTTTTGTGTTTTCATACAGTGCCACAAAGAACTGCATCAGAGAACCAATTTAAATTTGTATTCTTAAGCACTGAAACATAATCCTTAGTCTCACAGGAATATTATGTGGTACTCATGGGCAGCATTCAAACTCTACATTTTCACTAATCACAAGCGCATGTTAGCCTCATATACAGCTCTTGCTTTTGCTGAAGACAAGAGTGATGCTTCAATGCTAAAAATCAAAAGATGAGTTTTCCCAAAGAGCTTTATGAAGGCTGGCTTGCAGCTCAATAAGAAACAATTAGTATTTCTACGCCCAAGTGTCCTAGTAAGTACCTAGTTATGTTTATTCTTTGCTTTTAGGCCAACATCCTTGCTGAAAATGATGCAAGTTTTGAGTCAAAAATAATGCAGAATTAGATCAAGTTTTCTTAGAAAAAAATTATTCATATTCCTGAAAAATTTCAGAAAAGTGATCAAGACTGATAGACACTGATAGGTACTGGAGCAAGTGCAGAGCAAGGCAATGAAGGTGGTGAAGGGCCTGGAGAATAAATCTTATGAAGAGCGACTGAAAGAGCTGGGGCTGTTTAGCTTGAAAAAGAGGAGGCTGAGGAAAGACCTCATCACTCTCTACAACCACCTGAAAGGACATTGTGGAGAGGCTGGTGCTGGTCTCTTCTCACAGGTAATTAGTGACAGAACAAGAGGGAATGGCCTCAAGCTGTGACTGGGTAGGTTTAGGCTGGACGTTAGGAAAAAAAATTTCATGGAAAGAGCGGTCAGGCATTGGAATGTGCTGCCCAGGGAGGTGGTTAAGTCACCAACCCTGAATGTGTTTAAAGGTCGTTTGGACGCAGTGCTTGGGGATATGGTTTAGAGGTGAACCTTGTAGAGCAGGGTTATCAGTTGGACTTGGTGATACTGGGGGGTCTTTTCCAGCCTGAAAGTTTCTGTGACATGAAGTGCTTTCATTAAACTTGATGTGAACACATACCATGTTATCTTTAGTGACACAAGCACTGTACATTCAAAGGCAAGTCCAACTAATTTCTCTTTACCTTCCATACTTCATGCAGTTATGCTTTGTACTACAGAAATTCATGTATTCCAGAGAAAATACATAATTATTTGAAAGTACACAGCTCAATCTATTACCAAACTATTGCTTGAATTACAGTCTTAGTACTGCATATTGGAATCTGTAATCTGTGTATTAATAACAGGCTTCAAATTACTTGCATGATTATACGATAGATTTCTGTCTCTCTCAATTGCATGCCCAAGGGTGAATTTTAGCTGAAGCTTCAGTTCTGTTTACAACTAAAGCCACAGTTTAACAGCTTTCTTATAAAGGGGGTGTAGTCTTACTGCAAACAGTAGTGGCAATTGCTCTGCAGACACTAAGAGACAGCATCAGATATGTGAATTTCCTGGGAATGCTAAACCAAGTTAAGTACATAGACAAACACTCAGAGGATTAGAGTCAAAGCTAGTGCATGTTAATGAAAGGATCTTTAGTCCTGGGGGTATACCTATTGTCTTTCAGGGATATTCCAATGTTCACTGTACCACTATATTTTTAAATAAATGAGGACCGTTAGCTAATTTAACTAAAGACCCTTGAAATGTATTAGTAGAAGAAAGCTGTACCTTTTAATAGAGAACATTAGCTCATGGAAAGCAAAGAATCAGGGAGCACAAATCTTTCCTTAACAGCATAGGGCCTGTTGAGTAAGTCAAGTGCATTGTACATTTGCAAAAGACTGTGGGATCAAGACCCTCAATGTGTAGTTAAAAAATATACACCCTTAAATTATTTTCCTAAGAGTTTATCAAATGAACTGATATAACTATTTACAAATGCAAGTGCTTAAAAGAAGAGGATCATGGATATTCAAAGTTCTCAGAGGAAAGCAAATTGCTTAAAATATAAAAATTGTATGCTTAGTCTACAGTTAGTTCAAAGACCAGTTTGTGTAAATACACATAAGATGGATTTAAACACAGATCTCCAGAGACTGTTAAAGACAACATCTCCACAAAGGCTGACCTTGCTGATTATGCTTGATTTATGTGTTGATTTATAGTTTTTTGACTCTACAGTGAAATATAAATCACTGCAATGCGTTACATATTTTTATATGCACTACTGACCTCTTCATCTGGTGTTTCCTCTATTAAAAAAAAAAAAAAAAAAAAAGAGAGAGAGAGAATTCATAAACCAATATGGATTGCAAAGAGCTTTTTCACAAAGCTCAAATTTTAATTGATGAGACCATTATAGCTAGGAACACCTGTTAAACATATATCTCTAATTAATTCCATCAATCAATCAAGGTAGATATGATTTACATGAAATTAAATGAGTGCAAATCTTGGGTAACAGAGCAACCTTCCCCCCCTCCCCCCATTTATTATTAAATCTCTAATTATCTAGCAGCTCTTCTTTTGTGTCAAACTCTTTATTCTCCTGTTGGTGTCTTCATCATGGTAGTGCATTTCCATCTAGAGAGAAAAAATACAGCTCATTGCAGAATTACAGACTGAGGATTTATGCAAGTATTCTCTCTTGCTAGCCTGAAAGAAGAGGCTTTCCAGAGCCCTTACAGTTCTCAGGATCACTATCACTGCAGTCTAGGTAAAGGAGTTCCCCCTCAAAAGTAGTGCTGATCGAGACAAGGAAAGAAATACAATACAGTTTACTTTCTGCTTTTCTTTAAAAGAACATCCTGCTACTGTATCCTATCATAAATTACAACAAATTACAACTAAAAACATAAGGCCAGCTCAGAAACAGTGGAAAAGAGAGCATTTTTTCTCAAGCAACAGAAGAGCAAAAAGCATAAATAACAATAAATTCTAGCAGATAAGAACAAAGGCTCCAAGTAGTGACTGAAGAAAAAAAAATACTTAAGCAGCAACATTATCTTTAGGGAGGAATTATTATGAAACTTCCAGGTCTAGAGCATAAAAATTTCCAGCCTGAAAAGAATGACAAAAGTCCTCTAACTGGTAGGGGCATTAAACTTTAAGTTTCTATCAAAGAAGAAGCCATCACACAATGAGTTACGTGTTTTGAAAGCTAAAGATTATACAACATTGTTTCTAGCATGCCACAGAGAAGACCATTTGAGAATAATACAGACTGCAGCTATTAATTTTATCTAGTAGAATCTCAGATTTTTATTACAGGCATATTTTTTAATAGAAAACAGTCCTGCTAAATTAACCAAATGTTCCTCTTCATCATTGCCGTGGAAAGTCTATGTCCCACGGAAGATGTGTGAGTTAAGAGAAAACTGCTGAGGATCAGTTACCGACTGACCCTTTCTCAGGAATTCCCACCCTGTTTCTGGCAATAGCCAGCCAGCCAGTCATCCACGTGCCTATCTGCCATCAGTTATTCCTCTGAGAGACCTTTTATACTTTAGGCCTTCATGACATTCTATGGCACTGTAATTTTAAGCTTTGGACCTGCTGAACAATAATTTCAGAAAAGAGAGAATGTGATGCTTAGCAGTGCTTTATATAGTGAAGCAGCACAGCATATTATTTTAACAGCCAATTCAATTTTCCATTCCAGGTAACATTTGCCAGTTATCACCAATTTATTCTACCTAGATCTCTCTAAATCAAATTGACAAAGCAGAAGCCCCCTGGAAAAATAAAGCTACTGAGCTGAAAAAAATGGACTAAGTTGGGTTATTCTTTAGCCACCTTTGTTGACCACTCAGTTTTCAGTTGCCAGTAGAGACAGCTGCTATGCTCTGCAATTTTCCTCTCCACTTGTCAGTCCTGTATGTATTATCAGCTCAGGAATGCAATAACTTCTCTTTTCTTCTCTTATCCTTTCCCACCTTCTTCATCTAATTAATGCCAACCAGAATAAATGTGTCTTTGTGAACTAGTCAGACACAGTAGCGGCTGCCCCAGGTAGCTGCTCCAGGTGGTAGCTTGTGTCCATTCATAGTCCACAAAGCAACCAAACAGGTTAAGCAATATACAATATCCAATTATAATGTGGGGAAAAAAAAAGACACAGATGGACAAGACAGGCCAAACAACCCACCTTTAGATGACTACAGGCTAACTTTTATGAATATGTTGTAAATTCAAGATCACAATAATTTTTTGTGTAACAAAATGAGCAGAATCTTATAGGTGAATGTACTGATGTGAATGTCACATTTTCTTATCACCTTTGTTTTCTGCTTGGTCAATCTAATATTGTCTTCTGCTTGCATTTGTCTTAGCTGAGAAAATCCCCTAACAGAACATGAATATTCATTATCTCACTTCCAACCACAAGAAATGTGGAAGAGGCATTGTATTGCCTGAGATGATGGAGAAATAGTATAGAGAATATATTTTTTTCTATATATAATATATATTTTATATATATAAGTAGCTACAGTATGTCAGAAACAACATTTTTGCTGCTGCTGGAAATTAAGAGTAAACATAGTTGTTACATCCTGTGAGACTGATGTGTTAGGAGCTTAGCACTGTGTTTTGCAGCGTTTTCTACTTATTCCAAATTCCTCATGAGCACAGATGCCCACAATAGTGCCAGAACCATCATCTGCCATGGAGTCACACCTGGAATATAAATCCATACTTTGATCCATTTGCTCCATAAACAGATTTCTTGCAGCTTCTTCTCCCATCTTCGGTTAGGAGAAGACAACTTCAGTTGTATCTAGTGCCACAGATAGGATGAGATGGATAGCATAGGGCTGATTATAGTTTCAAGATACGGGTCTGAGAAAGGGCAAATAGGGCAAAGGGGCAGGGCATGAGATACAGGTTGCTTAATTTAGGTTTCCTGTGTCAAAAGACTGATAGATACGTTCTTCTAGGTGTGACTGATACCAGAACTCTAGTTTTAGCCCTTGAAAAGTGAGCCAAAATTTTAGCCAGCTCTTCAGGTTCTATCTAGAAAAATGGAGTGAAACAGGCACCTCAGGACATCCAAAAGGAACATTATAAGTGTCCCTCTATAGTAAACCATTTCTTCCACTGTTAACTCAGAAAGCCAGTATAGCCAGTATGTTCTGGGTTCCTGACCTTCAAAAAGTTAACCAGTCCTCTCTGGAAGAGAAGGGGACATAATTGCCATGAACAGTTAGCTGATAGCTAGTTCATATCACTTCTTTCAAAGCTTGCTCAGGTTCCTAGGTTGCCATTAATAATGGATGGCAAGCATTCTTTCAATACTTTCATAAAGGCCAGACCTACTTCTGCCAAGAAAAAAATGGGCAGAGCTTGTTCCTCTGCATATTTCCGCTTTCCACTAACCTTGCAAATGCACTTGGAAGACTTCCAGATGCAGGGGTGAGGGAAGATTCCTTATTAACGACATAAAAATACACAGGCCAGGCAAGAAATTAGGTTTGTTTTCAGTAGCTTACTTTAGCCCAATATTGAATAGTATTTAAAATACTGATTAAAGCAAATTGAGGCTCTCATTTCCAGCTCATAAGAAATAATTCTTGAAATAATCCAAATTCACGGAAGCTGTGAGTGAAAGGTCCACATATGGGCACTTTATTTGTTAATACTACTTGAACATGGTATTTTCCGGAGTTCTTTCTTTCCTGAAATTATGGAAACCTCTAGAAAATAAGGACTACTTTAAATCCCTGGCAAAAAGCATGACAAGGTCTTCTGTCCAAAAGATGTATAAAAGGTACAAGACAAGGTGGTACCAGCAGAGCCTTCCATCGTTTCCAGCTCATTATATTGATTATAATTCAGCAATAAACCAAATGCAGGGGGCAGACCAGATTCTGAAGTGTTATTCTGAGAAAGTCCCCATGTAAAACACCAACTTTTGCTGTCCTAAATGTGTTGAATAGTCTGCAGGTGTTTTACTGCAGTCCATTTCTCAGGCAGTAATGAAGGAAAAAAATGAAGTGAGTCTGAGGGGAATAGAACTGATAAGACTTGTTTTTCTTATCTATATTTCTGATTTTGATTATACACCATATTCTGAATGATCTTTGTTGGCAAGTTAGGCTTTCTGCTTGACAAGATATTATTTTTTCTCCCTTCTTTCAAAGGAAATGAATCTAACAGAGGAGAGAAACATATGGCATGCTGTTTTCTTCTGTTAAGAACATGTGGTCCTTAAGGACTCTATGTGTTTCAGCTAATCTGAAGTAAATCTTTTGGACTAAAATTATCAGCAGTACGTTACTCTGTCTGTTCAAGGAGCTGAGTATACCAGCCATTCAATGAAATATTCCCTGAGAAAGATCAGAAACCAACATATTTTCCTCCCATTAACATGGATGAGATGTACAAGAAAGCCCTAGAGATGAAGTATTTTAGCTGACACGCATGAACTCCAACAGCAGCAGCACTGCCATCACTTACTTAAATGTTTAATGCTGAAAGAAGATTTAATGCTATTCTCAGTAAATCTTCATTTGCATTTTCTTTATATTGATTTTTTAAGATCATTTAGTAGTAATAGGACAAAACCCCCCAAAAACTCTACAAAACAAACAAGCATACAATATATAGATATTGTCTACATATCAGAATTACCAGCAGGGTCATGGGGGAAGGTATTTTTTCATTCATATGCACACTAAGGAGTAAAAGAGTATGTTATTCTGTCACCAATGCTAAGCTCCTTTGACATAAAGGATCTACACTGCATCTGAGAAGACAGATTATAAAGTCCACCGAGTAGTTCACCAGGAGCCTTGTTATCACTGCTAAAGTTATTATTTCAGAATAAAACCTGCCTCATTTACAAGATTCTGTCCCCTCTCCCCACTGCTGCCTTGATTTCACAATCTTGTTTTCTCTTTAGAGTACTGTTAGCAGGCTGTCTCATGAGGAACTCAGAAATTGTTATTATGTGACTGGCTGAGTTTACTGGTGGAAGCTTTGTTCTTTTTCTTTTCTCCCCCTTGGGGCCAGCCAAGTGTTTTCTTCACTTCCCCTCTCTCATTTTGAAGTTCAGCTGCTCAAACATCAGCCTTACATACATAAACCCTGCTCTTCTCCATCACCTTAACTCTAGCCCCGTAACTCAGTAGATTAACTTCCAGAAGCAATCACCTGGATGGGTGATTTTTAATCACTGTTTTGACTGCCAGCAGAGGGATTAAACTGTGGTCCATTCGAGAAGTAGCTTTAACACACAAGCCCCCTGAGGCATTAAAGTTTAAACCTCTTTCTTCTGCTATGTCTACAGTGTTCACTATGCAGCAAAAAGCTGATGATTGCAATGCATGGCTTTCATCCATACTTGGTTACAGAAATGGAACTAACTGGCAGAGTGTTTTCAAAAACTACAATAAAACTATTTTTTTTTGTAATGTAATGATGCAGGATGAGAAATACCATTTTAATAAAGAAATGGGTGCTTTTTGTTGCATTTATTACTAAAGGCTATGTTTTAATTCATGCCAATATCAATTAATTTGTTTGTTGTGGCAGAGTTTTACACTACCCTGACATTTCTATGACAACTTCAGTATGGGTCAGATGTAAATAGATGATTGAAGATGTTGATCAGTCAGCATGTTCTTAATCTAGCATGGTTTCTAAACTGATGTCAACTAACACACCATTTGGTCAGATTCTGCTGATACCTCTGATAAACCAGTGTAAATCACTACCATAATGTGGTTCCTTCCACTGAAGATTTATTTTCCATCAGCACCAAAGTGTTTTGCCACAGTCTATCATCTGTGAGAATAAAGGCATCCCATCCAGTGGGAAAGGTTTGTAAAATTTCAGTAAATGTTTGCATTTTTTAAAAATAAGGAATTTGTTGGGTTTGTTGTTTTGGGGTTTTTTTAGCCAACTTTATACTCCACGTGTCTTTTACTGCAATTGTGTCAGTATGCCTCAAAATGTGTCTGTTATTGCCATGCTCAGTAGTGTTGTTATGTGTGTGATGGTGGTTTCATAAACAAGGAACCACTGAGCTCTTTCAATTGTCACCTAAATTAGATTACAATTTAGCTTTTGAAAAGTGAATAGAAGACCGTAGACTAAACATCCAGCATCACTTACATTAAATCCTACAGGAGTGAAATGCTTTTGAACTCTTAAGAAGAAAGGAAAGCTAACACTTCTTTTTGCTGGGCATTCATGACAGGATTTTAATCCCACACAGAGTGCATAGAGTCCTCTGCTCCCTTTACCACTATTTTGTTGAGAATTATTTTGAAATGTTGAAGTGTTACTACTCAAACAAAAAAAAACAAAAAAAAAACCAACAAAAAAACCAAAAACCAACCAAACAAAACCCCACCCCATATATTAGTAAGATCCATGGCTTTGCATTATGTTTGTGCTTGAGCTTATGATGTTATAAGAATTAGCAATTCCTGGAAACTGAAGTACTAAAATGCGATTCTGTAAGACAGTGTCCTTCTCTTCCTGAGTGCTTTATTATCAAGTCAAGATTCACAACGGTCTTTAGGTGGGCTGGACCCTTTGCCTACAATCAAGATGTAGACAAGATGGTTTATAATTATGAACCATGTAAACAACAAATTGTTAGGGTTGAAAGGGACCTCAAGGATCATCTAAGTTCCAAACCTCACACTAGATCAGGTTGCCCAGAGCCACATCCAGCCTGGCCTTAAAATCCTCCAGGGATGAGGCTTCTACCACCTCCCTGGGCAACCTGTTCCAGTGTCTCACCACCCTCATGGTGTAAAACTTCTCCTAACATCCAATCTGAATCTACCCACTTCTCATTTTGCTACATTCACCCTAGTCCCATCGCTACTTGACATCCTAAAAAGTCCTTCACCAGCCCTCTTTCTTTCGTGTGAAAACCTCAATATATCACATACATACATGGATAAAGCAACAAAAAAACAAAACCAAAAACATTGAAATGACTCAGTTATATGGTGAAAATTTCAAAATCAAATGACTGATCACAATGCCTAGAATAATTTACACTTCTAGAAACCAATAAAGTAAATTACATTATTCAGGTTTCATACTTAAGTAACATGGAAAAGCATCTGACAATGTTATGAACAGAATTTTTCATGTGTGTGCCAGCACTAATGGTCTGAACGTTGAAAATCAGACACAAAATCTGAGCCCTCAATCATTGAGCAATGTTAATTTTTCAGCAGCACTTGTGTGATACTCTTCCCCCAAAACAGCCAAACCAGGAAACCTTATGTCACATACCTTCGTGTTGCATCGGAAACATTGATATCTTATCATCACATTTCACATGCAGAGCAAAACAGGGTTTAAAGTAATACATAAGAGAGAGGGGAGAATATAAATTATTCAAAGCATAATATTTCACCATCCACTTGAGATTCTCTGATAAATATCTTCCTTTGAGTCATACCAGTACTCAGAGGGCTGCAAGGGCTTAAAAAGAAGATTTGTTCTTTCTAGTCTGAAGATAAATATCACCCTATTGTACCAGGTGGAGTATACCAGTTCTCAAAGATGGATTGTTTGTTTGGGAAAGATCTCTAGCACATGAAGCAGTGCTTTTGTTAGGACTAAAGCTTTTAAAAACACAACCTTTTAAAGAATTCTCACATATATATTTACTAAAGAATCAGAGACATGATCTGCTTTCAACTTATATGCTTCAGAAGTAAATGTTTGCTTATTTTGGAAAACGACACATGAAAAATATACAGTTTAGATAAAGGGGGAAGGAGTGTCTTTTTATAGTTAATATTATCAAGCTTCCTCATCAGCTTTTCTAAGATGCCTGGGGAGTGAAAAGGATTTGTGTGATGGTACATGGTATCTGAAACAGGCTGACTTTTCCAGGACAAGTGGTTTGTAAATTGGTTAGCAGTGCAATCAGGGAGAATGGGTCTGATATTCATCTCTTCCCACCACAACCCACAGCAATGCAATCACCATAGACAAGCAGAAGCCTCATTATTAGTACCTCACATGCATGCAAGTCTGAAACAGGATTTAGAAAAATTATTTAAAAGCTATTATTTTATTGCATTTCACAAACTAAATTGAGAAATCTTCCCGTATCCTTTGTGGACTTTGATTCGTTTGTGTTACTACACTGCCACAAGAGATCAACTCCATTTCTGAGCTCAAGTCAAGCCTGTGAAAATCATTCAGTGAGTGACAGGAGTGAGCTTTAGCTTCAGTGAAGGTAGAAGTCATCACACTTACACCTTCAGCAAGCCCAATGTCCAGAAATCAAATTCACGTTAAGTCTCTGAAATCTAGAGCAGGATAGGGCTGCATGGGGGAACTGCATAGCCAATGACCACAGTGCAGTCCAAGCCATTGTTTCCTTGAGGTTTTCTCAGCTAAGGAAAGATGTTTCTGTGGCAGTGAAAGAAACCTAGAACGAAGCAAAGGAGGCAAAAAATCCTGCACATTGTGTCCATCTGGTGTTCAGCTACAGTGCACTTTCTCCAGTGTGGCCTGCCTTAGGTGACCCTGCTTCCGTGGAGGGGTTGGACTAGATGATCTCTAGAGGTCCCTTCCAACCCCAGCATTCTATGATTCTGTCAATCTGGACACACCATTAGACAGAAAACTGGACACAATGCATATTGGTGAGTTTTACCTGATTCCTTTAAATTTAGGAGCATGCCTGACAAACTAATAGTAGGGTTGGATTTCCAACAGGGAAGCAGTGAATAAATTTTGACATAAGTCACGGTCTTCATTACAGAAGAAAACATGCATGCAGGGACATATTTGAGCTCCCAAATTGCCATCTTTGGCTTTCTGATGCAGTAGCCTGGACATATCTTGGAATGGTTTTGGTTACAATATTGGTTTATAATACAACAGGAAAAATTAAAGCAAATTTATTTTTATCCTTTCTTACTGCTGTGTCTTACATTTTCCAAAAGGCATACAAAAATATGTATTTTTTTATATGTCTGTCTTGTGTTCATTTTTTTTTTTGAGGAATAAATGCTCAGTACTGTTTAAAAACCAGGCCCATTTAATACGCTACTAGTGACTTTTGAAAATACAGGCTATTCTCTCTGACCATCATCTTGAGCAAGCAAAATAAAGTTGTAGTCACGTAATCAAAAATGTGCTACTTGCATTTGTCCACATGTGCCTTGACATTTCCTGTGCTCAATACGCCACCACTTCCTTCCTGAATCGGTTTTCCCCCTCTCGTCTCCAAAATATTCAGCTAAAAATCAAAACTTGATGATGTAATTCTATATGGTAGTTCCACATTTTAAAGTTTGATTTTCTTCCTTACTAGAATTGTGCAACAGGCTCCATATTTTCCTGCAACATATTTTTTTTTAAATACTAAACCACAAAGACCTTAAAGGAACATGAAATGACTGCATCACTGCAGATAGATCCTTGCTGCCAACCATTCCTTACAGATTTTGCCATGCATAGCACATTACACAGAAACATCTCAGTTTTCTTGTGCCCTAGGCCCAGTTGGTATGTGCTATGCCTTCATGGATCATATCATCAGCCTTTTTATTCCCAGATTTTAAACTACCAAACTGCTAAACACATTTTAGTATTTCTTGCAATTATTTGGTTTAAATAACTACATATAAACAACCTAAGCAACCAGATTGTGTACAACTGTTGTCTGAACAGTGAACACTTGTCCATCTTTTTCTCAGCATTATGAATGCCAGAAAAGCATAGGTGTCATTTTGGAAGCTATAAAGAAAACAGCATTCAAGCATAACTTCAGAAAGAGTTTTAGCCATTGAAACTCAACAGCCGAGGGCAATGAAAATTTCCCATGGATTTAAAATTCACAGAATTGGCTGACCTTTCGTAGAAGAAAGGGGTAAAGTTCATGCATTTCATAGCTTCACTAACTCCAAGAAACAACGGTGCCTTTATGTACTGCTGAGCTTTTCTATAGAAGAAATCCTTCCATGGTTAGAAGAGATAAGAAATAATGCAACACAGATACAATACTCCCATACTTCTGAGCAGTACAGCTTCCGAAACACATTCATATGCTTGGTCAGCAGATAGTCCATACCTTTGGCTGAATTACAACGTTTTAACAGTTAAAAGCTGTCTGCCACCTTGAAGAAACATTAGATGCCTTTTGCAGTTCAGCCTCCTGTTAGTTTCAGAAAGAAGCAGAGCTGCTCGAAACAGATGCCTGGGAAGACAGAACAGTCTGCATAATCAAGCCCCAATAGGGGTCTGGCAACAAAGCCCAGACAGGGAGTTAAAAGGGTTAGAACTATAACACTGTTGAGCGTCAGTACTTCTCTCTCTCAGTCTGACCCAAACCCATCCTCCTACGACTAAGTCTACCCTTCAAAATTTTTACTGTGCTCAGAACATCTAAATTCACTCCTCTATAACTTAACCTCCTCAATTCGGGGTTAATCACAGCATTGTGCCTTCTGAGGGGTTTGAGTGTGGCTTGCTCATTAGCTTTATCTGCACCGTTAACATTATCACTCAGGATGAGCTTGGTTTGGAAAGCAGTATTAGGGACATGAGTAGTTCACATATTTGTGCCATAGCAAAACAGAAGCCCCTCTGCTTGCTGTATGCCTTCCTGTATGCCTTCCTGTTACTGCTTTAGTTCAGGTCATGAGAACTTTTTTAAACAATCTCCCAATCTTCTCCATTATCAAACTTTGGTTCATATCTCTGATGCTGGAGCACATGAAGTTTCATCCTCTCAGAGAAAATAACCCAGATGATGAGCTTTACATGAGCACTTAATAATGGTTTTCAGCTGCTAATGAATATCCAGCCATCAGGCCCCAACTAGGAGTACAACGTGCATAGTCAGGGTATTTGGTTCTCCGTATCGACCATTTCACTCTACAGATCTGCTGTTAACAGGTTCAGCATGGCCTGTTGATGTTGACATAGGCACAGAGGGTGCCAAAACCTCAGCATCTTCAGGAAATTTAGGTGTAAGCAATTTTGGGAAGTGGGGAATGTGGATTTTCAGAAACAGAGTATACAGGAAAAGGTGGAGTCATGGGAATGAGTGAAGACTGAAAACACTGAAAAGATGGGAGACACTCATGATTGGAGTACTAGTTTATGAATATAAAAATGTGTGGTATGAAGTAGATAACACTTGACCTGCAGGTGTCAGCCATGTTAACGTTCTGGATGAGAGAAATGTTTCTGAAGTTCACATTTTTTTAATTAAGTGGTCAGTTTGTGCCCTTAATCAGTTCACTGTGAGTAAATTGCATAAAGCAGCACTTAAAATAAACCGCAGCATGAATACTGCTAAAGAAATCCACCCCTGGCTGCTAGGAAACTGCAATACCACTCTGTTAACCTTAGTAGGTCACATCCTCTACAAAGGCTGAAATTCATATTACCTGAGTTTAGATCAGGAAGACAACAAAACCAAGATTTTTCTGCATGTCCTATACAGCCATTTTTTTTTTTTTAATGGGACACAAAAGGGGTCAGGGAAAGCAAAGCCCACTCTAGATGATACATCCCACATAACACCAGGAGGCTTCAGCTCTGTGTGTCAATCCATACATAGTTTGAAGATAGACTGCTGACATGATAAAGACTAGTTATGCAAGGTTTTGTTCGGAAAGACCCGATTCTGCAGGTCCTCTTTTACAGATCTCCTTCCTGCCCTGATAAAAGTAATAAGCCAAAGATTTAGACCCAGATGTCTAAAATCCAGCTAATGAGGTAGGTAAATTTGTGCTCACTCAGGTGTTTACCATTTTCACTCTGTCTTTTCACACCAGTTTTCAGACTGAAGTTCCTGTGCCTGTTACTAAGATGTATTGAATCAGTTTCTGTGGTTCCTCCATCTGCAGCTGAACCAGTCCAGGATGTTTCCCATTCCCCATTCTTCTGTGCACTTGGAGGGAAACATAGGCAAGCTCTAGAGAACTATCATGATTTAGTCTGTGTCCTCCCTTTGAGGTTAATAGGGGATGATGTAGAGAATCTGACACAAAAGCAGAACTGAGGCCTACTTCATACCTATGCCTGTGTCGTTATCTTGGCAGAGTTGGGGTTCATCACTCAAGATAAAGAAATAACAACTTGGTTACAACCTGAACATATGGAGGTGTGAAATTGTAACAAAGCCACAAACTGACGCAGTCCAGGCTTTCCATTTGCATTTAAAAGATAAAGATAAACCTGCAAAATATTAAAAATGCAACCACGTATCAAACCTTTAACACAATGCTTTAAACCACAGCCAAATTTTGTCATAACACAACATCTGTGACTTATTTCATTCACTGAACTGAAATGCTCTGAATATTTGGAAAATGTGGTCAACACATCTAGCATGCTCAAAGTTAAACTAATAATGCATCTAAAGTATGGACAAAAATTCCTCAGATCAGATTTGCGGATTTAGAGTATTTAGTAGAGCAGTCCTTCTTAGTAAGAACATAGACCACTTCCTAGCATCATTTGCAATTTCCTCCCAAAGTTTTTTCTACTGTTGTGAGGATGCTATCAATTTATCTCTCATTCCAAGACATTCCAGACACCTTATTTTTGTCTCAGTTTCTACTTCAGGAAAATCACCAACCGATATCATAGCATGGTGTGCTGTTGATGCCTCGTGCAAACTCTAAAGAACTTTTTTCTTCACTTCTTAGAAAGGTACATGTATGTCAGCCTGGATAGAAGCATGGTAATGGAAGAAGAGTTAAAAAATAAACATGTTGGTTATCTTGTTGTAATAGCTCATGAAGAAACAAGGTAAATGCAACATGTAGATTAAAGTAGCTAGCAAGATCCTTGCTGTAGCTTAGGCTAAGGATGTTTATCCAGAACATCATGAATTTTTTTCTTCCAGTGAAGCTAAAATATAATTGTGATCCTGTAATTAATTAAAAAAAATAAAATAATTTTTTTAAAAGACCAATTTTGTTATTACTGGAATCAGGAGACCTGATCAGATTAAGTACTTCTAAGTACTTCTTTCTTCAGTAATGGAACACCTATTTTACATTTCATAAAGACTTTTATATCATCTGGTTTGACATAAAAATCTCACAATCTTAAAAATCTCATAATGAAGTTATGTTTTCAAAAATTCCCTGTAAATTCTTCACCTCCTCTTTCACTAGATGTTTTCATTTTGATGAGTATTTCAGTCTCATTCATAGATAGCAGGAATAGATTTTGGTTTGGTTTTGGGTTTTGTTTTTGATAGAATAGCTCCCTGTTGAGAAGCTCAGTTTCATCAGACTAGACACATTTTATAGGAGTATGTCGACCTAAGTGAAATGTTTTAAGGACTAAGTAAAAAACAATTATTTCAATTAATTTTGCCATTAAATATAAATATTTTTTCTAGACAGTATATAGAATGGCATGTTTAGTGCCTTAATATAGCACAAAACAATTACTCAGTCCAGACACAGTACAATAACTTAGCCTTCTTTTGAGGTTCTGTCACCTTGAAAATGAAAACGTTTTAGGGGGTTCATTTTGTCTGGAAGGGTTTGGAGAGGGTTTTTTTTTTTAGAGGGAGTTGGTGAGAGAATAAAGATCAGATATTGATGAAGAGGAGAGCACTGTTTTAAGAGAAACATATTCCACAAAGACACAGTATGCATTTTAACCCTAGAGTAGGAAACTGTCTCTATGCTTTCTTAAATCTTCGGTGTCACCATATTAGTGCTTTTTTTCTTAGTAAAACTGTAAGTAAGCTTCAACAGATCTTTCAAAGTCACTATAATCTCTATTTCCATTTAAGACCAAGGCTTGACAAAATTTTCCAAAGCTTCTCCAGTATGGTGTTGTCAGACTCCCTGATTTCAGCTCAGTGGTGTGGAATGGCCAACAAAGGATTTATTGTTATTGCAACTCTCTTATAATGAGAACACCAGAAAGTCATAGTTGCCATGGACCACACAGAAACTAACAACCTACTGACACTGTTCTTTCTACAGAAACAAGAGTCAAGAGTGAATATTATCACCAACAACCAAAGGCATGATCTTAGGTCATTGTTTTTATCCATATACAGTCTTTAAAATCTTCATTGTCACCTCATACATCACTGGCCTGTCAGCCTGCCGCACAAGTGGTAACAGCCATGGGAATTTGTTTGGTTATTCCCATTCTCCTAAACTCTCTCTAAAACTTCTGCCTGCAAAACAAAGTAGTGCAGCATTCTTTTACTTCATAAAAACAAAAGCCTTCCTATAGAACCTTTTCTTTTAAAAATTGGAGTCTTCTATCAATAAAAACACAATAGAAACAAATGCTGCAGTTTACCCATTGCATCCTGTTTCTGAATTGAGAGTTGACGGGGCAGCATACATGACCAAATAGCTGCTATTAAGAGTTAAGGTCTGCAAATGGTGATTGACATGGAATTGGACATGCTATTACACAAGGGAATTATCAGCTACAGACCAGTCAAAATAAACCCTGAGAAATTTCCTCTGGGTGTTAATCACTCTGAGTATCATTCTTTCCCACATGCTACACAAAGATCCTTGACCTTCTGATTTGGTGCAAAACCACCCTTATTAATTAAATAATTTGTCTATTACCACCTGAAGGCATAAGTAACCTTTTCACCCTACACCAGAAAGAGAACAGAGTAAGTAAACAAATGTCTGTTGTAAATATGACTGTATCCCCAAGCTTGCTTTATTTGCTACCATGCACATGCCATCCTAATACCACTTAGTGTATACATTCACAGAAAAGCACATTAGCACATATTTTTTACGTCTCTAATGGACAAGTCTTTGCACAGCACTTTCAAATGAAACAATCCAAAGCTGGGAAAATTAAGTCAATCACCTTTCAAGTCTAATGGCCAGACTTATGCCTGATCTAAAACAGCATTGTACAATATCTGTCCATATCATATAAACACCTAACTGGTGTCACATCTTTCACAGTACTTTTAACTGAGATCATGTATCACAACATCAAATGCCTTTAGCATAAAACCTAGCTTTTCCCATGTAACTACAGTAATGAAATTGAGTGGGAAAAGCTTCACTTCGGGGAGTAAGGGTTTTGTAAAATAAAGCAACATATGACTGGTTTTCTGTCTGCCAAAAGCCAGATTGTCACTTCTTCAGGGTGAGTCTCTGTTCACACAACAGAATACCTACAAAGCCATCAGGAGTAAAGCGCTTATATTTGGAATGAAGACTTTTTTTTTTTATTTATTTTTTAGCAGCAGTTTAGAGTAAAAAAAAAAAAATCCCCAGCATTTTTCACATTGATGCTGTCCCATACATCTGTATTACAAATCCGAGAAATGAAGATGGATTATGTATGCCTCTAGCTCTCATATGCAAGGTTTCAATGACTGGTAGAAAATGTTTATTTATGCATTCTACACAAATTCAAACCTGAAAAAGCCAAAAGCCTTGATCCACAAAAAAAAAAAAAAAGCAAACAAACAAACAAACAAACAAAAAAACCCCAACCAACCAACCAACCAAAAAAACCACCACTCCATTTTTAGCTGCTTTAGAGCCCAACACCCTGAATATTGCGGTGACTTTTAATACTCATTAGAAAGAAAAGCTTGCTGGGAAAATAATTTTCCAGAGGATTTAATAAAGCAAAACTCCATCGATCATCTCATTACATCTTTATACTGTAACACAAAAGAGGCATGTAAGGGTCAGATACTATCAGGAATGGTTCTTAGAAAAAGAGATGTCAGACAATTTAATGGAGAAAGAATAGGAAGTTACAACTGTTGTGAGTGTTTAACCCCTTTGCGTGCCTCTAGTCTACTTTAACCTCCTTACATTTCTGTCTGCTGCCTTCCTTCTCTTGTCTCCAAGCTCTTGAAGTTTACGAACTATTCCTCTTTCTTAAATCTGTGCCTATTAATGTAAATTCTGATTCTGCAGCACTGGAAAGTCCTGTTCAGGAGGCTGGGGGAGAGGAGAGAGGGCTATCAGTTTTCTTATTATTTGTCATGTTCAAACTTTCAGCTGCACAAAGCCTAACTCCCTGATGAGGTTAATAGCATATTTGAAAAGCAGAGTGAGATGGTATTTGCCCCCTCTTTCTTCAAGACTCCTTTCTTCCCTCTAAGTTTCTGCTCTAGTGCTATCCAGATTCCTGCAGAAGGAGTAGGAATTTAAATACAGAGGCCAAAAAATTAGGGACATGGAACTGAGGAGGGAGTAATATAAATCCTAGAGCAGTGTCAGGGTGGGGGACAGCAAGCCGTGATCCAAAGAGATAAAGAAATCACTGGACTAGGACAAGCTACTTGAATTAGTCTGAAAACTGAAGGGAACTGGGGCAGGGAGGTGGGGGGGAGGGGGAGGGCAGAAATCAGCAACACTGGTTTTTAGTTTCTCTTGGGGCATACCTACCTCATTAGCTCAAGACAAACTGGGAAATAAAGTTCATTTCTCCACAAACTTGCTTTCTCCAGTAACAGTTTCCAGATTTTCTAGATCACAACAACATAATCTGTCTTCCTAAAGGTCACTCGTTTAAAGTATTTACAGCTATAAAATCATAGAAACAAAGAGAAAAAATCATGGAAATGGACAAATTAGACAAGATCCATGATCTAATACTCAAGGATTTCTGGTCTACAAAGACAGATGATGCTTGAGAAACAAGCCTTTTTGTGGGCAATCATGAAATAAGATCAAGCTAAAGGGGGAATTTTTGGGGATGGTTTGGTTTCAGGGCTTGTGGGTTTTGTTGGCTGAATCTTTTGGGGGGTGGGGGGGTGGGGGGGTGTGTTATGTTAGCCAGGAAGTCTCTCTTGGAGGCTGTAAAGTGACTTTCTCATTATGGCTGCAACCCAAGCTCTAAGAAAGATAAATGTAATGTCCTGTACCTGGAAAGAAGTAATCCCAAGAAGCAGCACAAGGTGAGGACTGATAGGCTGAGGAGTACCTCTGCTGAAAGGAACCCAGGGGTGGTGGCAGGCATTGACCTGAAGAGGAGCCAGTGGTGTGCGCTGGTAGGAAAGGTGGCCAGCAGTCTCCTGGGCAGCACCCGTAAGAGTCAAGTCAGTAAATCATTATGGATATTTTGGACTACTTGACGTTTATTAGGCCACAACTGCAATGCTGTGACCAGTATCAGTTGGGGAAGTTGTGAAGGGTCCAGCAGAGGCCAGTATATTATTAGTAGGTTGGAGAACCTGACATATGAATAAAAGCTGGAGGAAGCACCTTTGCTTAGCCTGGAGAATAGAAGGCTTAAAGGGGAATCTAATCAGACTTTCTGACTGTCCAAGAAGTTAGTTGTAAGGGAAATGGATGTACTCTCCACAAAGATGCCTGCTGTCCTCTTACAAGGGAAATTCTATCTGGAGACAAAAAAAATAAATTCTTCCCCATGAGAGAAGCTGAAGATTGGAAAAGACTGCCCAAGGAAGTAGTGGACTCATGCTAGAAATGCTCAAGATTGATTGAAATTGCTGTAGTGACCTGTATTGAAGATAAAGCTGGGGCAGATAATCTCTAGAGTCCAATAAGAGCTTCCAGTGAATCCCTGCACAGTCTTCCTATCTATATGAATAGCATTGTCAATCCACAATCATCTCTCTCAAGCACGAGGTTTCTACTACTCTGGGGATACACAATATTTATTTCCAGTCGCTAGTCTTTCATAAGGAGTTTACACTTTATTTCTCTTTAAAGGGAGGAGGAGCGTGGGAAGCCACAGCAGACTTCTCCCATGACAGTTTCTTTTGCAGTCAAGACATTCAAGGAGATTTACATTGTGGAAGGATTTTTTTAACCTTCAGTAACATGGCTTAATTTGGGATCAAGACCAAACGCTGATAGCAGAGAAGATGCACCCCTGAATGCTCATTCTTGTTGGGCTTTTATTCCAATGAAGCTAGTTAACAAGGGGTGCAAGAGCATTTGCACCTGTAGTATATGCAAAGACTTCAGATACCTATTAAAATTTTAATCTTACTTGAGCTGAAAAAAAAATCTGGGTGAGTGGCACCTTTTGAAGAAGTATTTGTGAAAAAAATTGGTGAGGAACCCGCACAGTTCTTGCATCATTGAAATATTTCAAACACTGCAAAGAACAAGCTCATGTTGAAACTCAGTTTCTTATTATTTGAGAAAACGTTAATTAAAATAAAAATATATTTTTAAAAATTTCTTTTAAAAATGGCTATGAGCACATTCATTATTCATTAATTTTAACGAGATTTACATCAAAATGGGACAAAATACTTTTCTGAATTTGCAGTTATAATTTTGCTGTGATTAAATCCACTCCTTTTTGTTCCACACACAACATATATAAAAGGGAAGACAATTTCAGGAGGTTTTGTTTTGTATCAGTTTTTCCCAGCTCTCTAGAATTAGCCTGAAGGATCCTTTTAGAGAGCAAGTAAATATACATCAAATATTAGGACAACACTGCAATGCAAAAAGGATGTTAAATTGCTCATCCAAGGAGATGACATAACAAATACTGACATAATTTCCAAGCAGCAAAGCAAAACTAGGTCAAATCACATTGACCTATCTAACATAATAAGCCCATTTTTTCAGATTTTTACAATGTAGACTGTGTCTGCAGGCATTAATGTCCCCTGTTATCAATGTATAGTGTTGTCACTCTGCTTTAATGTCTTATCACCATGTTGTCTTAATTAGACCAAAACAATATAATGCACTTTTGAACTGCTTAAATCCCAGTTTGAAATCTTGGCCTAAACTATACTTCTGAGGTTATCCAGTTAGAAATGAAGTCATTAACTCTTTACAGTCCTTTGTTTCAATAGGTGCTACCAAGGCTGGTGAAATAGCACAACTTTTCATACATCAAAATCTAAGCTTTGTAACTGGCACATTACTTATCAAAAGCAAGGTCTACATAGATAACATCCATCAGTGAGCAAAGTGCACACAGTTTTCATGCTGTTTAACACAAGGAAGAACCTAGGAGGCATTATACACTCTCTTGCGTGTCACATGGACAGACCTGCTCTGTGCTTGGCCATCACGTGTCCCTGCCCAAAAGCTTTATCCACATGCAATGCTGAAAGGGACAATCCTTTTTCTTGCTCAAGGCAGCCTTCTCTTCTCTCTTGTTGCTCCTTTGCACATCAGATATACAACACACATATTTTTCAATTATACTATTAAGGGAGTCGTGTAGGTTTCTGCCCACAACCTTTCAAACTTCCACAAGAACAGAAAAACAAGAAGAGTGATATCTGTATCCCTGCCTCCAGAACTCAGGTAGGACCAGAGATCAGGCTGAGAGCAGGGAGCTGGAGCTGGT
Source organism: Indicator indicator (assembly GCF_027791375.1). Taxonomy (NCBI): domain Eukaryota; kingdom Metazoa; phylum Chordata; class Aves; order Piciformes; family Indicatoridae; genus Indicator; species Indicator indicator. The sequence goes on from NC_072010.1 coordinate 80,100,687, forward strand.
CAGGAAGGAAGTAAAAAAAGCTGAGCCAGCAGGCAGAGACAGCTCTTAGTGGTCCTCAAGGCAGAAATTGTCAATAGAGTTCACAGCTTCCTGTTGAATACGTAGATTTTGCAATAAGGGCATAATCTTAGAATGTATTGGGATGTTCCCCCTAATAATAGATCCCCTCCAATATTTTTTAAGCTTTCCTGGTGATGAAGAGCACCTTGAAAATGTGACAATGGCTGTTCTTATGATGGAGTGGCTGAATCTGGCAACTCCAATTCTAAAGATAGATAGATAGATAGATAGATAGATAGATAGATAGATAGATAGATAGATAGATAGATATAGTGTAGTGTTTATCTTTTTGTTTTCTTTTAGTTTTTTTTTATGTCTCCAGTTAGAAGAAAAACAAGCAAAACCAAAACACAAACCCACAACCAACATACATAAAAACTAACTTAAAAAAAAATAGGGATTGTTTTTCTACACAAGACAACTTCTGAAAAAGAAAGGAATTTTTTCTGAAAGCCGTTTTGCCATAAAATACTGATTTCTCAGGGTTTTTTATTTCTTTTTTTTTTTTGTGGTTTGGGGTTTTTTTATGGGATTTTGGTTTGGGGTGGGTTTTTTGTTTGTTTTTTGTTTTGTTTGGTTGTGGGTTTCAGTGCATTTTGTTGGTTTTGTTTGTTTTTTTAAGAAAGCATAAGGCTCAGATAAAAACAGAGAGATCCCAGAGATGGGGGTGGGGGAAGGCATCATATCTGAGCCAGCTGTCTCTTCACCTGAGTCCAAATAGTGCAGTAGCACAAATAAGTCTGACCTGCTGCTCTGGGGGGGGAGGGGAGGTAGGGGGGTGGTGTCTCTTTGAGCTCCTACTGCAGCTGCTCAGTAATTAAATACCTGCAGACCCAAAGACTCAAGTTAATGCCATTAGTCACGGGCACCTGCGGGGGATTCAGGGGTGCCAAGGGGAGGTGGTGGGTGATGCTGTGGGCCCACAGGTGCATGTGCAGCCCAAAGTGGCCAGGGTGCAGTGTGATGGGAAAGCTGTCATCACCACCAAAGACATGAGAAACATGTCAACCTCCTCACCCCAAAATGTGGGGTGACTGTCACAGCATGTCACCTGCTTCTTTTTGCAGTCATGAAATATCCCTCTGTAAATATTTTCATTACAGTCTATCACACTACAATGAAAAATCTTACCAGCTCTGCAGATCTCCTTGTTTTCTATCCCACTAAGACAGGAGTAAAAGCCTGGACTCTCTCTTTCCCCCCACCCCCTATCTTAAAACTGTTCTTGAGCCAGCTATCTCAACACTTAGGCAATCAAAAAAGTGTCATCATTCTTCAGGGCCAAACAAACACTGCCTATTTTGTCAGCTTTTCTGTCCTCCTGCAAGCCTCCTGGGAAGATTAATAATGACAACCAACCATGACAGAACAACAAATAGGAAAGAATTCTAAAGAATTAAGAGCTATTTTCATTGTTTAGAAAAGAGATCAAAATCAGCTTCCTACCCTTTAGTGCCGTTGCCATCTTTCACTCAGGGTGGATTCTGCACTGCAAACCAGGGATCTCAGAGATATACAGTAATTCCTTACAGCTTGCCAAAGCATTACATGCTCTAAGCTGTACAACTGCAATAGAAGACTTCGAACTCAGGAACAGCCTAAAGAATGAAGTACCCTAAGAAGTCTGAAATTCAGTTCAAACAAACTCCAGTGCACACTCAAAAGGCTATTCACATGACTGTATGCAAATACAGATCTACTCCTTTCTCAGTTCAGTCTTCACCCTCAGCCAAATCAAATTGTTTATTTCTCCAAATTCTTCCTCCGAATGATAAAGCATTTACTGAGCTTCAGCATATTCCCTGAGCATTTACCACCACCACTTCCTCATTCCCAGCAGTTCACTTTCCTTGACCCCAAGCTCCAGCAGAACCCCTTACCTCTGGCGCTCTGTAGAGAGACACTGAGATCTGACAACTTTTTTCCAGAGCTCAGAAGCTGTTACAGTCCTCCCTGCTGCTGCCTGCCTCCCAGCCCTTCCCAGCGGAGAAGCCCTGGGACCGGGCAGACAGCAAAGCAGAGTGCCAGGCAGGAGGAAGGGAGGGAGCCAGAGACAGATCTCATCAATGGTAAGAGGCTTGGTAGGGATCAGAGAAAGGGAGATAGATAACTAAATAATTCAGATGCTAATAAAAGCTTTAGGCAGGGCTCCATTGAAGATGTGAAATGAAGCTAAATTTCAATGTATTTCAGGCTGCCATCAATGCAGAATGTGGTGTTACTTAATAGCCTGACACTGACAAATCAACATTATTTTAGGAGTATTCCACATAAAGTTAATGAGGAAAGTAGCTACGCCAGATTTTGCAATTTTATAGCTTTAGGTTGAAATTCTATCGTGAAGATTTTGAGAACTTCAAGTCTGACCTCTACAGGTAGGTCAATGAAATAGGTGCTGTATCTTTTGATTGTGAGTGGTACACAGGAACTTTTATAAATTGGAGAAAGGTGATACATAACATCAGGTTATTATCACATTCCACCTCTAAAGCCAGATTCCAAAGACACTACAGATGTGGCAATTCGGTCCCTATAAATACTTTCTTGAAACACACATAGACAGCGCAGCAACACCAGAAAAAGCACATCCAGGATGTACATTTTTTTCATTCAGAAGTGTTATGGGGGTTGCTTCTGCTTTTTATTATCCCTCTTCCTCCCCAATCTTCCATACGATCTGCTCTTGCAGAGCTAGAGAAACAGACGCTACTTTGAAACCGATAATATCCATTTGCATTTTGCAAAGCTGATGTTTTTAAATGCCCTGATTGGTGCCACCTTTTTCTAATCAGAACCAACCACTCTAACAAACTACCCTTTGTCCAGAGGATCTCGTCCCCTCTGTTCCCACCAACCTATAGCACATGTTGCTATAGCTACCCTGCATGTCTATTTGCCACACAAGTGATCAAAGGGAGTAGACAACACACACATACGCACAAAAAAAACCTCCCCAGGCTTCCTACCAAGCAATGTCCAGCTGCTAATTAACTGATAGACTCCCAGCCTGCAGACTTGGTACACTTGTTTTCTTTATTCTTCACAGTATACAACAAATAAAGCAGCATTCTCCAAGATGCTCATTCTTCCCTTGCAGGCCAAACAAACAACCCAGGACGAACTTTAGAAGAGAGTTTTCCCAAAGCAAGGCTAAGGATTATAGCACTCCAGGATTAAATACAGCTTTTCTACCAAGGAACACATTAAGAATTTTAAAAAGGTATGCAAAAGAAAATTGGAAATAAGAAACATATGCTAAGAACTTAAACAACTGTAAGGAAGGGAAGACTTCATATTTTGCACGTGTTCTGCACTGAAATAGTATGCAGTGTTTATTCATTTGAATTACATGCACCCTAAAAAGCTGTATGACTGCAGTTATGATAAGTAATTGCAGTGGCCTTACATGCCTTAAAAGCACACTTTGTCATTTTTAAGTGGCCTGTCAGTTAACTGTAATTTTGTTCAACCTCTTTATGTGACAAAGGGCTCAAGTCTGCCTTGATCAAAGTCAATGGGACTTCAATAGGAAGAGGCCAAAATAAGGAACTGCATTTGCTGTCAATGACATTCCCACAGGCTGCACTTCAGGGATATATTGTGGGCTAAAGTGACTGAAAATGAACTATTAGGATTCATCAAACATTTGATTTTCTGTGAAGCATGCTTAAGGAACTTAAAAGAGAGCCCACAGTGCCCTCTCCAGTTCTGCAGCAAACAGGGAATCAAGCCACATAGCAGCACCCAGCCACAAAACTGCCATTCCACTACATGAAGGTTGAACATCTTCTCAGGAGTTTCCCTCACTTGCAAGATTCCTTACTTAGGAATCCTTTTTCCTAAGTAATAAACTGTAACAAATACTCAGTAAAGCAGAAAATGTATTACCTGCAAAGGATTTTTTGTCAGGTTGGTTGCTTTTTTCAGTCTTCCAGTCATGTTAGATACCTTTTTTTTTTTTTTAAAAAAAAAAAAAAAGCATTTCTGTTTCCTAACACTAGTTTTACAGCATGCTAGCACATCCACATGCACACGTTTCCTGTGGATGATTAAATTTTTACAGGTACATTGTGGCCAGCATACTTTCCCAGATGTTGTATGCACAACAATAGGATAGAAATGTTCCTGTTTGGTAATACATAGTTCCTGTTTGGTTATAAGCAAGATCACTCTATCTGACAGCAATGAGATGCCTCTTGCTGAGATTTTCAATTACCACCTAAAAATGTCTGCTTCTTTATATATCATCTGATTTTAAAATTTTGACTCAACATTTACTCCAGCTTGTTACCTGCTAGAGACTGTTGGCCTGGCACAGTGGTAAAAAGTAGGTTGGATCTTATGTAATATGTACTCTGCTGAGTTGATTTCTACAGTAATTCTTGCACTTATATTGGGGCTTTCTGCCACTGTTCAGTACTTGTGGGCTGCCTTTGGGCCAGATCCGTCACCAGTATAATGCAGGGTTTCATTTCAATGAAACCAACACCCACAAACACACTGCCCTCTTGATGGTTACTTCTGCAAACCTAAATGAAGCAATAGTCCCAGATTTGATGCAGCCCTGGGCAGCCTGTTCTAGTTGGAGGTGTCCCTGCTCACTGCAGGGCAGTTGGACAAGGCAAGCTTTGAGGGTCCCTTCCAACCCACTGTGATCTGTGAATCTGTAAAAGCCTCTCAAAGTGGGAGCATTAGCTTCAGAGCCTGATAAGAGGAAGGGCTTAACTTGCTCCCTCACTGTCTCACAGCCAGCTCTCAAAAGGATGGGGAAGGGAGCACCAGGGAAGGGCAGGGAAAGCAACAGGAAAATTAGGGAGAGGGAATTCAAGGTAGAAGCATAGCTTAGAAAAAGTTTTCTACTGCTTTAAATAGGTGGGCTATAGAGATCAACAGACAAGTCATATTCTGCCTATTAGTCTTTTCCCTAATGATTTCAAACCAGAAGCAGGAGTAGGAATCTGCTCTAATGAATTTCCTAAGCATTTTGTACAATTAGTTCATAGCCCATCACAGTCTTCAGTTCCCACTAACACGAAGTCTGCTGCCGTTGGGCCGATGTTCGCAGTGGCTCTGCCCCCCGGGACTGCCAGTTCCCTGGATTTTGTCCCTCCAGCCGAGCAGAGCACAGACTCCCTGCCGAACCGAGCATCCTTGTACACAGCAAGCCAGCCGGGCCCGGAGAGCGCTGCCAGCCTGAGGCCGGCACGGAAACTAGAGCGCCCGCCCTGGCAGGCAGGTGCCTAAACAAACTCTGGCAGCGCTTCAGCCGGCGCGCCCCACACACGCCCCCGCCCCTCCCTCTCCGGGGAGGGGAGGCACGGCAGCGGCGAGAACGCGCGGGGGGAAGCCAGCCTGCTGCCGGAACGCGCGTACCCCCGGCTGCGCTCCGGCGGGGGAGAAGGAGCCAGGCAGACACCCACGGGGACGGCACGGGCTGGGCAAGAATGAGCCCGCCTGTGCCTGCACCTTTTTAGGCTGGAATGTCCCCCTCCTCCCCCTCCTCCTCTCTTGGGGGAGGGAGAGTTCTCGTGTGCGTTAACATACCTCCCTTCCCCCCCTCCCTCCGATTTCTTTGAGTCGCTTCTTTAACCCACCATCTATGAATCTTCATTACTCATGAAGCCTTACGCCTTAGGCAAAAATATGTCAGGAGGGTTAAAGTACATGTTTCAAAGAGCATTTTACTTTTTATTACTGCTATCCTGTAACATTTCTGCTGCTTTCTCACTCCTCGTTGGCAACCCTCTGTGCCAAAGTACTCTCTTGCGGTGATAATCATTTCTGATGACAACATGCATCCAACTGACCCTCTTGAGCTATGCAGTATATAAAATGACCTTCGTTTTGTTTCACAAGGACAAGAATTCCCCTCTAAAGAGCTATAGAAGGTGCGGGTTGGGGGTGGGGGTTGGCTACTGGAAGAAATACCTTCTCTACTTCCATCACCTCTATTCTTTCTTTTTTCACTCTTCCTCACCTCCTGTAACTTACAGGAAAATGGTGTAAGGAAGCCGAGATTTCCCACCGTGGTTTCAGAAAGGGAACAGAAAACAAATGCTCCATTTGCACTACAGGTGCAAAATCCTTACACATACTTTCCCTGGACATGTACTATGAAAGTCCCACTGAGAACTGAATGAATTACACCCACTCAGAAAAGAACTTAGACAACTTCTCTCATTTCCTTGTATTTAGCCATTGCCTATCTAGATAATATGTGAAGTGCAAGTTTTGGAAGTGGACTGGCAATGCTTTTATAACTGGGACAGATCTCTGATTCATTCTTAAGATACAGTCCAGCCAGTTTTCCTTTCTCTCATAAGGCTCTTCTAACCGTACATTGTTGTAAAACTATGAACAATGAGAATCAAAACCGTTTTGTCACTGTGCCTTTTAACTGTGAGACTAAAGAATAAAACCTCCCTTTGTCTCCTCAGGTGAATAGAAGTCTTAAAAAAAATCATTTGAATAATCTTAGAAAAAAAAATCCCTAGAAAACCAATCTTAAAGTACTTTTGTGAAGCTGTAAGACAGCTTGAAACTACTACATTTTAAAACAATCAGAAGATTAAAGCATTGGCAGGCAAGGAACTCATGCAGAGCTGTTTAATAAATTATCCTTGGGCTGAATTATTGGCATATTTAAAGCTTACAACACAGCAAGTTCTTTCCTTTTGCATGTCACAAACAAGGCTGGGAGACAGACTACACAATGCATTTAAACCATGGCAAACTGGAATTGATTTACATCCCTCGCAAGGCTCTTTCATGCCCCACACAAACCCCAAACGCACAATGACCTGCATGGGCATCACTGCCTGCCGAGAGGATTAAGCAAAAATTCTCAGATGGGTAATTTCTTTTTCCTTTTTTTTTTTTTTTTTCTTTTTTCTACCCTGGAAACTTAGTTTTGACAAGGCTAAGAAACAAAAAGCCCAAAAAACCAAAACAGCGTCCGGAGTTCCGTGGGGATTGGTACCGGTGCTACCCGGGGCCGGCAAGGCGAGCTGGAACAGCTTGGGACGGGCTCGCCTCGCCAGCGGGCAGTGACTCCTTACCTGCCTCATGGTGAGATTCCCATCATCCATCCAGCAGGCAAGGGGCTGCTTACACGGCACTGCAGTCGGCAGGGCAGAAATCCATCAAGTTTCCAACCGCAAGCAAGTTTCCCCCACCCCCCTTCTGTTCTTCCTCCTCCCTAATTCTACACACCACCACCACCACCACCTCCACCCTCCCCCCCCTTTTTTTTTTTTTTTTTTTAATCCTTTGCTGGGAGGGATTCTTCTTAAAACAATGTCAAGTTTCCCAACCTTTCTTCCCCAGCCTATTAAAAGTCGGGAGCGGGGAGGCAACTGTCCGCCTGGCTCCTATTTCAAACCGCAGCGCAGGGATGCAGGAGTTGGCTGAATTAGGCCATGAGGCAGCCTCACCAATCAGGGGGAAGGGGCGGGAGGCAGAGCACAGAAGGGCCGCCTACACTGGGATTAGGAAAGCTTTCAAGGCTTTAAAAGACTGAAAGCAGCTGGAAACAGTGTCTAGAGCTACAAAGAGGGAAGTCAATTTGCGGTGTAAAAGATTATTCCCCATGCTCGTCTAACTGCTCTGGATCTGCTTCCAGCCGAACGGGCTCCCAGGACTTCAGCAAGGAAGTGTGAACGTCCAGATGAAGATACTGCAACATCAGAGTGACGCAGAAACACTTACAAAACACCCGCTCAAGTGGCAATATCCCGTACGAGTCACAGACACGTACGCTCCAGAAGCACCAATTTCCTCAAGCCAAATTAAAAAGCAAATTGCACAATGACATGAGCAGGAAGTAGTAAATACAGCCTGCCATCTACACCAAGAGCAAGTGCCTTTCTGCTAGAAGGAACAGAAATGCGTGTGTGAATCCACAGAGTGTAGAAATGTTTTGTTGCAAAGCTTTGTCTCGGTGGCAAATGTTTAATCAGCCTTAGCACTAGTGTGTCATCTGCTCTCCCTTCTGTAGGCAGAGTGATTTCCTCATTCCTGAAGTTTAGTTCCTTGTGTAAGATAACACTAGATGCCAAATGCAACTTTAAAGGAAAAATAAGATAGATTTATTTATTTTAGATTTTAACAAGATCTGCTCCTATGTGCTGCCCCTCGGTGGTTCTCACTAAAATAAACAACAGGGAAAAAAGAAAAATCCCAGATCTCAGTGCTGTTGCTGTTTGAGTTACACCTTTCTTGAGTCAGAAAAAAAAATGAATACAGAGAAATAGCAACTTGGAAATTCATTCCACCCACTCTTCTCCAAATTCTTTGCCTCTAGCTTAATATCAGTTAAGAAGCCTGTTAGTCTGTCTGTTCCATCCTAAATGGAAATTTGACTTTTGATCTCAGGTGACAATCAGACATGTCTGAAGAAAAGCCCTAATATGATGGGTTTGCTTCTGCAAGGGCTTTATCTACTAGTGCAAAATGTAGTTGCTATCCAGAAAAATTCATATCATTACAAGAAATCTTACTGAACTGAGCTGCAGGTGGAAAAAAAAAATCACAATGGTGTACTCTCAGGATTTTAATTAAAGGCTTCCTGAAATATATTTCCTTTTAACTCATCATAAAGTCCAGAACTAGGAAAGGAAGAAAAGATCTGAAAAATATATTAATTTGCTTTCCCATTTAGAGACAATAATGATTTTTCTCATAAGTGCAGCCAAGAAAGGGGTATATGCAGTATTGGCATTGTGCAGCTCAGAAGCAAGGCATGGATGGAGGGAAAACTTGATTTAAAGCACCACTACAGTTTATCCAGGGCCAGCTGTGCTCCTGCTTGCTCCAATGTCCTCAGGTGGAAGGATCCAGTTATATGCTTTAACATACAACAGAAACCACCTATCTCCTGGGATGAAGATAGCAGATTGCATAAGGGTAAAACCAGCCATTTACAATGGCCAGCATGGAGACAAATCAAGGATCCCTCAGTGATGGTCAAATCCTGCACACTTGCACAGCAACTCAAAGCAGCTGCAATGTGCAGAGCAAGAGGCATTTAGAGCACTTCACAGGAATGTTTGTCCTCTTTTCACCAAACATAGCTCAGTGGACACATCACTTGAAATGAGCATGTGGTAGGTAAAGACCTTTTACTGTAGTTAAATCTAGGAGAATCCTTTTCAGGATGCATTCAAAGGAAGCATAAGAATGCTTTTCTTAAGCAAGTAGAGTCTTAGGGATAAGCTTCCATGGGGAAGGTGATTTAGTAAAAGGTGCAAAACTTACAAAATTGGATTCACTGCAAAACCTTGTATCTGGTTTCAAGTATTTAAGAAGGGGATTCCAAGGACAGTTTTATGTGGAAACATAGGAAAAGGTTCAGTAAGAACTCCAACATTTTAAAAATTAAAAAATTGTAAAACTCTTCTTGAAATGCACACCTTTTCATATGCATCATGCACTCCTTACAGGAAGGGATGCAAATTGCATTTTTCTGAAAACTCAGCAGAATGTAGCATAATAAATTGAGTTCATTCTACAGGACAAAAACTCATTTTTAATGTTAGCAAAACAAAATTCTAAAAAATATTTCATCAATTATATGTTCAGGATGGGGTGAGGACTATTTTTTTACTGAAATACCCAGGTGTCATAGCCCTCATTCTAATTCCACCATTCACATTCCACATTTGAGGAATGTGCTTTTGTGATCATCCCTCCAGGCAGCAGTACTATCACATGTGGTGAATTCAGAAAGCTAGGTTCTGTACTTCTAAAGTCTTCTGAGTGGCATGAGGGGAAGAGAAGTCCACATCTGAACTGGTTTTCGAAAATAATCAGCATCAAAGACACAATGGTGCAGCTAGATGTGAGGAAGAGGAATCGCCACTTGGGATGAAGAGAAGACTGGTGCTGTTTTTAAATCTTTCTCTAGAAATACCCAGATTCATATCTATGACCCAAGTGTATGCACATGCCTGAGGAAGTCATATGGTCTTCAGGGAACTGAAAGAACACTCTGTCCCTGAAGAAGGAAACTTTTACTATCTAGTGGGAACCTACAAAGGGAAGGGCAGCCAGAGCAGGTGATGCCAGGTTTAAATTCAGGCATCACTGGCACTAGTGATCTGTGAGACCAAAGCCATGGTTATGAGCCCAACAGTTTTAGAGGAGTATTGTGGTCACAAGTACACCAACCATTGCAGTTTTACATTCTGTGAACTCTGGTTATCTGTAGTAATGGTCAGATCTGCCTTATCAAGCCTCAGTTTAATGTGCCCTTGGAGTTATGAGTGACTCCAGCAGACACAGAAATACTAAGGCAGCTCCGACCTTGCTATTCACTGCAGGTATCTGCCACACTCCTTACCACACACCAAGCACATCTCAGGCAGTGTTTCTGCATTCGCTAAAGCAGAGACAAGGCAGGGTGACTTTAGCTGGGCTTCCATTACCAGCAGGATTGACCAGTAAGAATTTCAGCAGAGCCTATGATGATCTGCTCCTGACCTAGCAAAAGCAGTTATCAGGTACTTGTGGGAGCTCAGGATGTTGGGTGCTAATTCACAATCCTGCCTCTTATTGCTACTTAAGATAAGGAGGTAATTTTAGCACATGTGCTAAACTGTTTTAGGTAGCCAAAAAGCTTTGAGATTTCTTACAAATGTGAGCAAAACCCCAAACCATGTAATACAAATTATAAATAGTACATTATGTACAAATGTTTTTACTAAAACATAGTAAAGTTGGTGTTGTATGTTCTTTGTCAGCACATAACTCTCATTCTGGAACGGTTCAGCTGAGTTTAGTAAGAAGTGGCTTAGTTCAGTGCTCATCAATGCAGTTCAATTATGACAAGGCAAGCACAGCAGTCTTGATATCAGAAGTTTAGTATTGTTTCAAAATCTGAATTTTTTTCTTATTCTGATTTGTTTACTAAACCTTCCTTAATTAGCTTCATTATTTTCCAATAAATTACCAAACACAGGAACAGTTTTGAATGGGTGAACCAGATGCAAAGCAACCTAATGCAGAATTACTCTGCCACTTGAGTTTTTTTTATTGTACACAATTTTATGTAGACCAAACTAGGTCTGCACCAGCTGCAGGGGAACACAGAATGGTAAATGGAGAAAAAGACTTTCTCTCATTAGCTGAGTTCCAGCTGCCATGAAAATCCTTCTGGGCTCTGAGAATTCAATGTATGCTAAAGATAGAAGAACCACACCATCTCCTTACGAAGCTGTGCTAAATAGAGACAGAGCAGACCCCAGGATCTGATTATATGGTAGGAGTGAAAGAGTTGCAGCAAGGAAAAATATGACCCAGCACACAGGCTTAGAGAGAAACAAACCTAGCTTGAAAATCAACACCTACAGGTACGAAGTCAGTCACAAATAGATTGCCTTTAATTTGCAATCTAGACAACTGATACAGACACACTTTTTAAAATTAAACAAACAGCTAAACTGATGCATTTTGGGAGTAAAAGGTAATATTCACACTCCAACTGCTGGTGCTTAAATTCATTTCTAATGGTTTTTATAGGCCCTCCCTTGGCAGTTTCAAATTGGCACCTGCAGGAAGAGCAGGGTGTCCAGAATACAAAATACTATTTAATAATCCCAGATAACACTAACTCAAGGCAACACTGGAATATAAAAATAACCTCCAGAAGAACTTGACACAAAATAGGAGGTTGCAAAATGAAGACAGATTTCTGAGAAGAGGACAGTATAAAAAATGAAAAAAATCAGAAATAGTGTTAATATGAAACACTATTCTCAAGATGTAAAAGTGTCACACAATGATGTAGAAATGTAAAGCTAATAAATGTGCAGAGCTGGATCTCTCAAAGCAGTGCTTTACTGCTTTTATCAACATTGCTGTAGTGAATTCAACAAAGATAAACTAATTATCCTGGCAGAGTGTTTGACTCATGAGCATTTCAATGCACACATGTTTTGCAACAGATGTTTAAAAATAAGACAGCAGTGTCAGATATCCTTAAATTTACATATGCACACTGAAAACCACAGTGCACAAAGATGTCCTTAAGGCAGACTTTTTGGACATTCATTGCCTTACAAGCAAGATGACTCAACCATTTGGCAGGGTATTACTAAAACAGAGATGAGAAAAATCAGAGCACCCTATAGTCCTCTTGGTGGAGTGGTCCTTAGCTGACCATTCACCCTTGCTTAGTTATTTACAGTATCCCTCAAGCTGGTCTGATCTCATTTAGGGCTGCACCAGCTGGAGGCAAGAGAGAAGGGAAGATATCTTCAGAAAACTTCTTCCTCCATCTCTGATGCAATCCAAGTAATTCAGAGCTCAGACAGACAGGTGGTTAAAAAATGATCCATCTGTATTTGCCTTAATGACAACACTGACTGGAATTTTTGTTTAAAGTATTTTAATCAGAAGAATAATATCTGCTGGATTTCATTTTATCACAACTGCTGTGAGGCAGATACTTGATCTGCTAGGCTGAACAAGTTGGTGCACATTCACGTGTAATAAATTAGTGATAAGATGACTTTGATAGCCTATTCCAAAATTATATGGAAGCATAGTAAGTTAAAAAGACTGTCAAAGAAGGATGCTACAAGGGCTCAGAGTTTCTAAAACATCTGTTCTCTAGTGTATATACATGCAGAATTAAACGGAAATCATCAGTTTACTCTTTTTTTCTCCATTTTATTTCCTAGAGTTTTACAATTAGTTGGTACTTCAGTGATAGTTATACCTCATCACTCTTAAAAGTAATAGATAATAGTTAAACGATGTCAGACTTTTCTTAATGGTCCAGTCTTAAGAATCATCCATGAAAACAAAAATGAAGTAACAAGACAAGAATTGTCATATGTTCTTCTATCACAAACCAACAAAAGGTACAACATTCAGCAAAACAAATTTACTCTGACTGCTTATTTAGTGACTGATTTAAAAAATCAGTCATGCAGTGATTAAGTTAAGCACATAAAGATTCAGGCAAATAGCAAAAGTTGTCTGATATATGCCTTTTACAACCAAACATCAGTAACTGTCAAAACCATTACAATTTCTGCTATTCTAGGACTTACATCCCAGCATACAATCACGCAGATTCAATGAAGAGTCACCTGGCCACAATTTCACTGAAACAAATCAAAATCTAAACTGATAAATTGTCACATGAAGCAAGAAGGTACCTACTCAAACTTCCATTATCTGTGTTAGCTAAGCCCATCAAAGCATGCAAATACTTCATTTCCAAATGAAACCCACCAACTACAAATTTACCAAAAAATGTGTAACATTCTCACATTTAAGCCATTCTACTATGAAAGAGTTTTTCTTAAGGCTGCACACACCAGGTTAGACATACCATATGCCATGCAAGTCCATGACAGAAGTGAGAAAATGGAAGCACTTGTCAGAACTATGCTATCTCCAAGAAGATTTATAGAGAGATCTACTCTGTGCTGCAAAACTTTCCAAAGCAGAAGAAATCCTGGAATTCTATTATCCTTCAACCTTCCAGCTGAGGGAAGGCATTAACCTGAAAAAATAGCATTTCTGCACTGTTTTTATTTCTCCACATTCCATGTTCTCAGAAAACATTTGATATTTCAAAGTTCTGATATATTTCCCCAGAATGGCATTACAGTTTTGGTCATACTGAGGTATAAAAGGAGCCCAGGCATCTCTCTACAAATCCCACGAACCAACCAATATTTCACTGACTTGAAGTCAGATGTTTCAGCTCAAATCAACAAAGTTATCTAAAAGTTCAAATCAGACTACAAAATTGTGTTGCATTTTTCTACGTGGAAAAAATTATTAAAAAATCTGCATTTTCTCCTGAAAACCTCTTTTTGCAGGGAAAAAAAACCACCACCAAACCCACAAACCCTCCCAATTTTCTGAAGCTTATCCTTGTCAAGATTATTCCTATAAGGGATACTCGTTCATTCCTTCTCTCCAGCATCCTGCCTACCCATACCTGCTGCCTGACACGTGGAAAAAGGACTTCTCTGAACCAGGCAACTTCTTGGGACAGGAGATGCAAAAGTTACCTGTCACCTAAGCAGCAACAGGGTCACATGGAAACCCTGTGGAGTAAAGCGGCTCTGGGTTATATCTTAAACAACAGTAGTACAAACTGCTACCTGTAAACTATTTATGTGTCCACAAGCAAGGCTTTTTACTTCCACCATTTAATTCTTAAGCTGTGTAGTGAAGCTATCTTTATTTTCCTTAGGATAATAAAGGGGAATAAATCAATAAAAACTAAAATATCTTTAAGACATCATCGTAATTGGGCAGCACAGGGTCTTCTTTCATTCCACATCAGGAATGAAAGACACAAAATGGCTAATCTTTGTAGATGTCTCTCAGCTAAATGTAAGTAGCCAGAGTGGGAAGCACAGTATTGATCAGACATACAAGTAGACTACAGAAATTATTTCAGGAAAATTGTGTGTGTGCACATGTGAATGTGTAGCAGAAATAGATTAAAATTCTACAAGAAAAAACAAATGTGTGTACTTGGACTTTCTCCATTAAAAAAGAAAGAGATATTGAGGTTGTCTTCTCTACAACTAAACAAAATACTTCCCTAGCCATGATACCAATGGATCACAATGTTTGTGGTGAGATGAGGTCTGCAGGGGTAGGCTGGATAATGACAACAAAAAAAGAGACCCAAATGTGAAGTCCTTAGACTGTGCCCAGAAAAACCTCTTCACACGACTGAGAATTTGCTAACATATGTGAGCCATGATTTGACTCATAAGCTTCTGGAGTTCACTGGGGTTACTCTCAAGGTCAAATTACCTATGAAATATCAAATTACTATCCCTTTCCACTGCTTCAGTGAGGCCTTTGGTAGTCAGTATATAATATATTTATGTAGGAAGAAGTACACACAGAAAAAAAAATCACGTTCTTCAAATTTCAAATGAGAAAAACAGGGAAATCATTTAGAAGAAGATCAAAAGAATCTTCTTACCAGAGAATTTTAAATTACATAATTCAAGTTCATGGGCAAATATCACAAAGCATTAGTCACAGTAATAAAATAGGAGACAGTTTCAGAGTTCTTCCCTATTGCATTACTATTTTTTCCTCACCAGGAGCAATGCTCAAAATTATTTATGTGTACACTAGCTAAGGAGTGGTTTGAAACACTATACTTATAAATAGGCCTATGGGGACTACTGCCCTGGGAGGACCGGTCTGGTTGGGTCTCACCCTTTTTGTCTTTGCCAAGTAGCCCTTTTTTAACCTTTAAACTGTTTTCAGATGGTACCTTTATGAGGCACTCCTTTTAATTAGATACATATATAGTATAGGTTTACCAGTTTCCAAAAGCATTTTTACTTTATTTAGATCACATTTCCAGATGCATCCCTTCTTCAGGCCTCCTTTTTATTTTGCTAAGTGGCACTGGTAATAAAAGACAATGACTGCAAAGATAATGTCCTTCTCCAGGTTCCAAGCAAACAAGTTTTATAATCCAGTCCTTTGGTTCTCATTTCATAAGCGACTCTCATTAAAAAAAAAAAGCTGAAATAAAAACACAAACTTATCCATGAAAACTGAATGTTCATAGGTGGTATTAAACCTTTTCATGAAGATCCAGAAAATCTGATTTGGGTAAGACTTGGAAGATGAAGGCCAGCACAAAGATAAAACGCTCACCACTAGGCTTTCATTTCTTACTTCTCTTATTTCTGCAGTTTATAATTAGTCTGCATTTGTCACTTCAATGTTGAAATTCATAGACATTCCAGCTAATCGTGAGCACACATGTTTTTTCATAGGGATAGCCAATGACTTTAACTCCTGCCTGCAACAACCTCTTTGACTCCATTATTTTGCCCATTACCCCAAGTGAAGGTTAATGCATGCCTCCTGAGTTATTTCATGTAGATTTTGATCCCTAGGGCCACACATCATCAGATGTGTTCCTACTTTCTCCCCATCTTGTTCCAATCTTCTTTCACTTGTATTTTTCTGTAATACATTATGAAACTGAAATGATACATGAAGGTCCTAGCTTCCATTTCATCAAGGCCTTTTCCACACCTCCTGGGCACTGAGAAGGTCCTTTATGTAAGTGAGAATGGGGAGTGATGTGCTGAATATTGTGTCAATTCCAGCCACCCACGCTTTCAGTGCACTCAGTTTCCCATCTACTATCTGTTATTAAGACCAGAGGATTTGGTATTACATGGTGCTGCACACAAAAATTAATCATGAAGATGCCTCAGCACATATAGAGCAATTAGGCTGAATCATGCAGCTACGCTGGTGTCTGAGTACCAAATCAGTTGGTAATCAAATTTTCTACCATTCTTCTACATGTGTAGTTTAGTGTAGAAGTATATATACATAGTATACAGCACTTCACAATGATGTAAGAGAGAAGGAGGAATCAATAATATTGAGGATTTGAAATTAAAGACTTTTGTTATTTAAATGCAGTTTCCATACATCTTTTATCAAAGGAACTGAATTCAGTGAGATCTTCAGATAACTTACAAGGTCCTGCTTCTCTAAGTAGTTCATAGGCTGAGAAAACAGTCCACCTCACAAAGGGAAAAAAAAAAAGACAAAGCAAAGAATCTTCTGGGAAAAGGTGACGACACTTCAGCAGGGGAGTTTTGCAAGCTGCCTCAGTATCCTTAGCTTTAGGGCTGTGGGGCACAGAAATAGGACTGCAGAAAAATTCACCTGCTGTACCCGCATGTTAGACTTCAGAAGTGCAGGGCTCTGACCAATTGTAGTTTGGAAGAGAGAGGACCTGAAATGTAAAGATTAAAATGGCAGAAGCTGGCTGTCATTACAGCCAGCAAGATCATTATTGTTACAGCTTTATGGGATTCAGAAACCTGCAAATAAAGAAAAAGCCACAATTGTCTTTGTAAACTGATAACTGCTTCGAGGGAGGGATCTGTGCTTGCCAGTTACTTTTGTGTGCCTTCCTGTGAGATCCCATGTTCAGCTCTTTTAGGAAGCCTTCCCCTTTGTGTTGCCCCTGTTCAGTCACCACAAACCACTAAAGCCTTCAAAGCACTCAACTGAGGGCCATTATTATAAGCACATGGTGAGTGAAGAGTGGTGCGTGTTCAGCGCCCCGCTTCCTCACTGACTCCTTGTACCCATTGATCTTGTGCTTTTGACAAATAAAGCATTATATATATAAAGCAGAAAGGCAAGGAAGAAGCAGGCAGTAGACAGGGGAATTGTGAATCTCAAGCATTTTTATACATTTTTTTCTGTGTAGCGCTCTCCAAGATATAATATCATCAGCATTTTACAAATATTAGCAAGGCATTTGGTGCACATTTCATTAAGATGTTGCAATGTCTCAAACAGGTGATAAGGGGTTGCTATGGTTACTATATTCTCATAAGATGGATACTAAAGATTTTCACAAAATACAGATTCCTACTTGTTATGTAAAATATTAGTCACCTAGCTGGCATTTGCTTATGAACCCCTTTTATTTCGTCAAGGGCTTTCCAGTCCTTCATCTTTCAAATAAAGTGGATTTAGGTATTGTTTAGAGAAAGGAGAGGTCATTCTTGTTCTTCAGAAAAGGGGACAAGTTAGGTAGCTCATTATGTAGCCTGTTTATAATTAAATCGAAAAATGACTGCTCCACTGTACTGGAATTGTGAGAGCTTTTATTTCAGAGGATTTAATGAGTCATGGAACAAGCCACACTACACAAAGAACTCAACATTAGCATGGCAATAGACCATATAGCTTTTAATAGCCTGAACCCTTTGTTTCGCATTCACACAAGGCCCTGAGATTGTCCCATCACCAACATTTGATCCAACATTTCTTTCAGACGGGTTACTTTTTTTGCCAATGGACCTGAGGGTGATATTTAGGAAGTCTATTATCAGACATGCAAATTGGGAGAAAAAAGTGTCACATCAAATCATGACAGTTTAATAAGATATTGCTCATGGGCAAATGCTTTCATGCACTGCCTACCCAGAAGGGCAAGTTGAAAGGAATTACAGTAAAGACATCAAATTTGGTATTTGTATCCTTGTGTGTCCTCTTCGTGATGCCACTAAGGGAAGGTTTTAACAAATTAATTTAATTTTATCTTGTTTATTCAGATATCCAAAATAAAAAAAGAATTTATATAAAGTTCGCTAATTTTTATTGTGATCAAAACACCACTGTTTGGCTTTCTTGCAACCACTGTGACTATTATATACCTGGTACCTTATTTTGAAAAATGTCATTGACATCAGGTGCAGTTGTAGTGGAATTCTGCTACTATGAAACCCATTTACAATAGTATCACAGAATGTTAGGGGTTGGAAGGGACCTTGAAAGATCATCTAGTCCAACGCTTCTGCCACAGCAAGATCACCTACAACAGGAATGCATCCAGATGGGTTTTGAGTGTCTCCAGAGAAGGTGACTCCACAACATCTCTGGGTAGCCTGTTCCAGTTCTGTCAGTCTCAGGGTGAAAAAATTTTCCTTATATTTATGTGGAACCTCGTGCTTCAGCTTGCACCCATTGCCCCTTATCCTATCATTGACCATCACTGAGAAGAGCCTGGCTCTGTCCTCTTGACTCTCACCCTTCACATATTTATGAACATTAAAGAGGTCACCCTCAGTCTCCTCCAAGCTAAAGAGACACAGCTCCCTCAGCTTTTCCTCATAAGGGAGATATTCCACTCCTTTCATAATCTTTGTGGCCCTGCACTGGACTTTATCAAGCAGTTCCCTGTCCTTCTTGAACTGAGAGGCCCAGAACTGGACACAATGTTCCAGATGCAGCCTGTAGGCAGAGTAGAGGGGGAGGAGAACCTCTCTTGACCTACTAGCCACACCCCTTCTAATACACCCCAGGATGCCATTGGCCTTTTTGGCCACAAGTGCACATTGCTGACTCATAGTCATCTTTCTGTCCACCAGGTCCCCTAGGTCCCTTTCTCCTATGCTGTTCTCCAACGTATCAGACCCCAATCTATACTGGTCCACTGATTTGTTCTTTCCCAGGTACAAGATTCTACACTTGCCCTTGTTGTATTTCATTAAATTTCTCCCCACTCAACATTCCAGCCTGTCCAGGTCCCACTGAATGGCAGCAGAGCCTTCCTGTGTGTCAGCCACTCCACCCAGTTTTGTGTCATCAGCAAACTTGCTGACAGTGCTCTCTGTTCCTTCATTCAGGTTGTTGATAATATATTGAATAGTACTGGTCCCAGTACCAACCCTTGAGCGACTCCACCAGATATCGGTCTCCAGCTAGACTCTGTCCTGTTGACCACAACTCTCTGACTTCTTTCCTTCAACCAGTTCACAATCCATCTCACTACTCAGTCATCCAGACCACACTTCCTCAGATTAGCTGTGAGGCTGCTGTGGGAGATGGTGTCAAATGCTTTCCTGAGGTCAAAATAAACCACATCCATTGCACTATCATTATCTAAGCACCTAGTTATGTCCTCAACAAGACAGTAGTGGCACAAATTTTATTGAGGACTAGGGTTTCATCTATATGCCTCTGATTACCTGACTGTGATAAGTAAAAGAAAACTTAAAAACTTCTGCAGGTTAGGATAGGATGTATTTGAACACCTGTTACTATACTACTGCTAGGAAGCAGTTCAGGTTTGAGTTAGATTAAGCAAGAGCAAATGTGCTTGCATCTTCCAGATCTGCTTTCACAGCTTGTTACGCAGAGATTCCTGGGAAATTAATTTTTATTTTTCAGTCTGAGGCAGCAAATTTTTATAGCAGGACTGAGCAACAGGATAGGAATTTGTGGAGATAATATATTGAGCAGATCCAAGTACTAACTACTACATACCTTATGTACTTTGAAGTGCAAAATGTTGCATATTTTCAGAACCTGAAATGGAGATAACATATTGTTCTTGCAAGGTGTGACCGTGTTAACAACTAGAACACCTTCTGTTAAAACAATTAATATGTGGCTTATCACTTCATAAAAGCTAGAAATCACAACACAACAACAATAAGCACATGTGGTACATACGAAGTCAATCTGCAAGCAGATTAATAAGCATTCAGCAAAAGTGTTTCTGTGCTGTGGTTAGGAGAGCTAAAATTGTCAGGTTTGTTCTACAGTTACCACTTTTGTTATGCACAAAATAGCCAATACACACTGTCTATTTCATTTCTCACTCTGGGTTCCTTTCTGAAGTGAAAGAATTTTAGTGTCCCCTTGTTCCTCAGCACACCCCAACTAGACCTTGTCCCTCAGCACACCCCAACCAGTGAGGTTCGAAGGCAATAGTGAAGTCAGCCATTTTAAGCTTAGCAATTTTAATGCAATCTGTCCCCAAACCTACAGCTAACCCTCTGTTTATCAAGACAGCTTTCATCTATCATGATTCTGCCACTAGTTTCAGTATTTCGGTACTTATGGCACTTACAGAACAAGCCATGATTGCAGAACTCAGCATGAAGTGGATGGGGTAATAAATGATGAGGCAGAGAAGTGGGATAAGAAAGAACTTCCACACAGATATGTACATCTATGTTTTAAACAGAATCCTGAACTCATAGATATCAAACTCTCATAGAATCATAGAATCACTGAGGCTGGAAAAGACCTTTAAGATCAAGTCCAACCGCAACCCAACTACCATGACCACTAAAACCATATCCTGAAGTGCCACATCTACAAGCTTCTTGAACACCTCCAGGGATGGTGTCTCCACCACCTCTTTGGACATCCTGTTTGAACACCTCACCACTCTCTCAGTAAAGCAATTTTTTCCTGATGTCCAATCTAAACCTCCCCTGGCACAACTTAAACCCATTTACCCTTGTTGTATTACTAGTTTCTTGGGAGAAGAGACCAACACCAACCACACTATAACCTCCTTTCTGGTAGTTGCAGAGAGCAGTAAGACCTCCCCTTAGCCATCTCTTCTCCAGACTAAACAACCTCACCTCTCTTAGCCACTCCTCGTATGACATGCCCTCCAAACTCATCACCAGCCTTGTTGCTCTTTTCTGGACATGCTCCAGAACCGCACTCCAGGACCTCAGTGTCTTTCTTACACTGTGTCAGAAACAAAGATAAACTGAAAAAGCTGTCAGGAGACCAGAAAAACCATCGCTCAGGAAAACAAACCTTCTAGAATTTCCTCACATACAACTAAATATGGGGGGAAAGCAGGGAGTTGGTTTGGGAGTGACCAATGTTCCAATGGTTATTTACCGACGCGATCCGTTTCGTCCAGCTGACAGCACGAACCGGGGAGCCCCGGGTGCCGACGCAGCCCAGCGGGTCCCGCGGCCGGGCACAGAGCGGCCTCTGCCGGCCGCCACCGCTGTCCTCTCCTCCCGTCACCTCCCCTAAGCCCCCACCAGCCTGCCCAGCTGAAGACAATTTGCAAGCTTGGATGTCAAGTGTCTCAGAAAGAGACGGAAGGCTCGGCGAGCTCCCTACGGGGTAGCTGCGACACCGGTTTCTTGTAGGAACTGCAAAAACTTTCTATTTGCAGGAAAAAGCTAAAGTTCTGTAGTTTAGGTTGCTCCTCAGCTGAGCTTCATTATTTGGCAACGTTAAAATAAAATTTAAAAATTATATACAGCAGGCAGTTCTATCAATTCTTGCTGATAATGCAGTCTATAACATCATAAGTAATAATAAGTAATTCCTCTTGAGATGTGACATGGATTCTGCTTCTACGCCTCTCTAGTGCATAGAGCTGATCTCTACACACAAAAAGAAAATAGCACAAGTTCAGAATGACAACTATATTTTTCCCTCCTAGTTTGAATGAATTGCAAAGCAATCTTTGCACTATTGGTGCATACCAGGAATATTCTGTATTACCCTTTATGTTTCAGCACTACTACCCTTGTCAATTCCCTCTGCTGTGAAGTCTCTGTCGTTGGCAGTCTTAAAAGCCTACAAGAGTTTGCATACTTGAAATTTGTGATACTTTTCTTCCCAGTGTATGCCTAGCCCTTGGGACAAAAATAAATTTTTGTTAAGGACCAGCTTTCTGCTTGTGAAAATACAAAGAAACCACTGAACTCTGACCATTACAGCAGAGTGCATTCCACATTAGCCTATAGCAACAGGATATCCTGATAGTTAGCATAAATGGGACTAAACCACCAGCAAGTAAGCCTCAGCATAACTCTGTGGATATCAATCCACCTTGCTCATTTTCACATTCCTTCTGTATTTCCTGGTTTGACACACACCTTTGCTCTCTCTCCATTTTTTTTTTAATGACTTCAGAAGAGGTACCCAGCAGACACAAACACTGATTTTTTCTATCAAACAAGCAATGTCATGTCCAGACAGGTGAGAAATAAGCCCAATACCAGGGAAGCTATCTTACATATATAATGACTCTGTGGAAACAATATTATTCTGTTAATTACTAAATCCTCCAAGATTCACACAAAAAACAGGTCTTCTCATAATGAAATTAACTTTTATCTCTGTACTCACAGTTTTCTATTAACCATTTCTTCCTACATGTATGAATTATAAATATTAGGGCATTCTGGCACAAATCCCACTATTTCCCCCCTTGTGAATAATCAGTTTCATAGTTATTTGTGGGTGTGAATAGGTTGATTCCTTACCTTTGTGCTCAGAAAATCCACAGACTTAGAATTATTAACCAAGCTTGTGCTCCTCTTGTAAAGAGATTGTATTCTGCTTACAAAAACCAAACAAAAGCAGTATAACCTAACTTTCAGACAGAACTTCCTCTCCAAGCCCATCTATCATTTCCTTACAGGAATTCCTCCATTTAACTCAGTGAATTCTTCTTTTTACTCATGCTTCCTTTATTTGAGGTGTAGTTAATGAAACTGCATTTGCCATAATAATTCAGTAGAGCATCATCAGCTTTGTTCAAGTTCTCAACACTTGTGAAGAGGGTGGGACAAGACCATCCTGTTATCCCTATCTGTGCTCTCGGTGCTGACAGATGACTAGGTGACACCTTATTGTTCTTCTTTTCAGTCTCATAAAAAAGACCCCTCAAAGAAGAACAAATTTCATTCATATGAAGTTTTACTATTTCTCTGTATTTCATCAGCCCTAGCATTAATAACGTGGTGATTTAACCTAGGAGTGTGGGAATTACTGAGGGATGTGCTTATTTTTCTAAGAAAAGTCCAGGCATGCTATTATTAGCAATCCATGGTATGTCATCAATGTCAAAGGCCAAATAGTTTCTTGAAATGTTTAGGAATCAAGTATATTCTGAATCTGAGGGGTCTCTGTTTCCGCTCTGCCAATCACAGGCACACACAGGAGCACACTGCAGAAAGGCTCCAACTTGCCTATATGCTCTCGAGCAACCCCAGCACATTTGTTCTGATAGGGCGCTCGGGTTCTCAGCAGGACAAATGTGTTTCAGAGAGCAGACTAACCTCATTAGTGGGCAGTTCTCAAGTCTGCATCCGTGTACAAATGCTGGACCTGGGAGCTTGACATGAACCTGTTTTAGAGGACAGTTCTACCTCATGTCTCCTTGCATACATAAACATATCTGGCAGTTTAGTATCTCAATAATACTCAGCCAACTGACTTAACAAGCCACCAAAAACACACAAAGATGACAAAGATACCTAGAAGGTATCTTCAAGCAATTTTGTCAGCAGGTTATAGGTAGGTCAGGGAGAAGAGGGTGTTTTTGATCACTCACAAGATCTGTCTTTGAGAGCAGTGTAGATCTACCACGTCACTCTGATAGATGACTTCTTTGGATTGAGCTTCCCCTTTCCTACTTTGTGAACAGAACGGGTAACCAAACTAAAAGAACAATACCAAGAGAAGTAGCCCTTCTTTCATTTAAAACTGACAATAGATTTTTCAACCAAAACCCATAATTTTGTCATCAGGGTCACTAATAGAAAATATTAATAACAGATACAAGATATTTCACAGAAAACAAGAGGTAAGACAATGAAAACTCAAACCCAAACCTTCTGTTTCCCAAGGAAAGAGTTACGTAATACAGTTATTTCATTAGAAGCAGTGGCCATCTGTTATGCTTTCTGGAAAGACTGGCAAAAAATGTTAAAACCATCTATTACATGCAACAAAGAAAAGATGTCTATATTGAAAATATTAATGTTTCTGAAAGATGTTTGATTAGAGGGTGGAATTTATCAACATTTGCTAGAGCTCAGCCTAGAGTACAAGCTTCATCAACTCATGTTGTCAAGAGGCATTAATAAACAGTCTCCATGGGAAAAGCCAGTGATTCTGTATTTCCAATCACAATACGATGTGCAGCAACCTCCACAAAACATGATATACGCTTTTTTCACATCTGCTTCCAAGAAACACTTTATAGCAACCCCTCTGATTTGTAGTAATGGCTTTTCTTTTTTTTTTTTTTTTTTCCTTTTTCCTGTGTGGTATAAAGATCAAAAAAAGGTCTTTAGAAACAGACAGGAGGTGTTTCCAGCAGAAATATGAAGCTTTAAACCTATACAGGAAAATTTTACACCAGAAGAAAGAAAAATGGAATTAAGCATCAGAAGAAAACTGAAATAGTTTGCTAATAAATAAATAAGACAACATCAAGAAGTGTGTAGCACATATAAAACTGAAAGTAAGCCACTGTTCCTATTTTGATTGAGTGGCTGTTTCTCAACAAACATACAAATACTTTAAAAAATGAATAGTGGAATTTGCCTGCAATGGCTTCCAGAGATCATCATGGATACCTTAATGGGAAAAGAGAGAATGATGCTAAACTGTAAACTGAGATGTCCTGTGAACTCTGATTTGCATTCAGGCCAGCAACAGAAGAAAGAAATACGCTTCTTTCTGCAGTCCTTCTGTATGAACAGCTACCTACCAGTACTATTATCTTTGTACTGCCCCTCTATGTGGCCTAAATGATATATATAATATTTTTTTTGCTGTTCTGTTTGTTTTGCTACAGCATAACTTAAAGAAAGCACTAGCTTTTGTTTTAGAAAACAGGAGTGGGATAAAAGAAAAGTCAACACAGACTTGTTAAAGGCATATATATACACACAGAGAGACACACAAAGCTCCATTCAAATCAAAGACTAGATGGATTAGATGTTCACTAGCTAATTCACTGTCCATACATAATGCAATATTTCTCCCAAAGCAGGAGTCCCTGTGTTGGGAGAAACATAGCAGAGGGATAGCAAGGATGTATATGTAACAGGGAAAACTTTCCAATGTATGCTTCTTTCTATACTCTCACAAGCGTACTAATCTCTCCAAATAAAATTTTAGTTTACACATGGCTGGTAAAAGGGCTGAAAGCAAACTTTGTCCCTTGATTTCCCTTGCAATTATGGAGTATTAAAAATTGTCAAGGTAAAGCACAAAGCTGTCCTGGTAGCATTCCACCTGTTCATGACTTGTTTATGAAAGCCTGGAAAGGCATGTGATACCTCTGGTACCTGACCCCACTTCATCTTCTGGCTGCAAGTTTGTCCTGCGTAGGTGCTGACCAAGAGACACCCTCACTAGAAATGATATTCACCAGGCCACACACTGCAAAACCCTACATATGTGGATGAGAAAACCATGTAAGTTTTATGATCGCTCTCTTCAGTAAATACAACTGCTTTCTGCTGGCTTCTGGATTTCCCATAAGTGATAGCACATTTCCAATTTATATGTACCTAAACTGAAACAGCTTGAAGTGGCTGTAAGATTTTGTTTCCTCTCAGACATTTAGCAATAATTAAACTTAACAGACTTTAATATTTCAAGGAACGAGAATGCACTGGAGGCTGTGGGGAGGGGTGTATGCTCTCAGAATGAAAAAAGCACATGGAAATGCTTTTATCCCATTAGCACAGGCACAGAGGCTGCTGCAACACAGCTGCAGCTGTTGGAGAAGAATGTCCAGGTTGAGATGAGCTCATGGTTAGGTCCAAATGGGACAATGATTCTTCTCTCTTTCTAAGGAAGGATTGTCAAGGGAGAATGAACCACTCTCTTTACAGTCCCTTCACCTCTGCTCTTCTCAAGCTTTTTAAGGGTTACATGTCAAGCAGCTGCTCATAACCACTTTTGGTCCCATCTATGCCCATGAGTCATTAACTCTTGCACAGTATCCCATGTCTCATTACACTTTTCGTGCCACAATCATTCAATTAACTCTGTTAACACTTGAGTGAGCAGCTATAATAATGTAAGTAGCCAGAGCCCAAGTGACAATCACCAACATGCACAGCGTGGAAGTGGTACCAGCTCCTGTCACAGGGACTATATCCTTGGTCATCTGCCTCAGGCAGCATTCAAAGACTGAAGGGGTTCTCTTGGTCCATTTTAACACCATAACTGAGACATTACTTAGGGGGATAATGAGGAGCTACCATTTCTTAGGGTACTGTGACAAGAGATCTTTATTTGATCTTTTTCTGTGAAGCCTCAGCTTCAGATGCCAAGTCATTACATGAGAACTGAAGATTTATTTTCTTTTTTTAAAAGGGCAAGCTGACAGTCTGACCTGAATATAACCCCATGATTTCAAAGCCCCAGGCTACAGAAAAGGAATGCAGAAATGTCCTTTATTGTGATTTTTAAGTTAAAACATTATGATTGTGAAAGAGGTGGAGCCTGGTAGGACGGTAATGCTTTTTGAAAGATAGCCATCCTCTGGAGGTAAGAAAAGACCTGCCTCACAGTCATGCCAGCTGAGACAGGAGGGGAAAATCTGTCCTGCTACAGCTAGAAAGGCTGCTGCAAGCTGTCTTCCTCTGTGGAGCAAATGTAGAGAAGATTGACTAGAACACACTAACTTTCAGATTAAATACCTGTTGCCTTAAACAGCCTTCTGACTCCATGACATTCATCAGCTTTAGCTCAGCCTTGCAGTCACTTTAAATGGAAGGGACTACAGAATTGCTTCACAACTCACAATCTCATTTCCCACACCTGTTTGCTGTTTGGAAGGACACGTATCAATAAAACACTAACCACTTCGCTTGTTTATACACTCCCTTAAAAACAAAACCAAAACCCAAAAACCACAGTGTTACTTGTACAGTCCATCACCAATATTTTGATTCAGACATTCAGTACTTGCCCTCCTGACTCATCCTGCAGCCAAACACTTGCAAATGCTTCTATGCTGCTGTACATGTGTATACAGCTCTGAGGTTTCTATTTTTCCCTTTGTCATGGGTTGAGTTGAATCTGCTGAAGATATTCCATACCATGCTGCTGTCATGCCAGCTTCAAAATGAAAGTGCTGGCTGGAGCAAAGTACCATGGGGCTTGAAGTTCAGCTTGTAATATGAGAGGCTTCCTGTTCTGTTTGCTACTTCTGGTTTCCAGTTTTTAGGGTTTTGGTCTTGTCCACTGGGTGGGCTGCATGTCAGGGTCTGGGGGGAAGTCACTGGCTTATGATGCTGCATCTGCATTTTGCTGCACTTTTCTGTAAATAGGCTAAGGTAATTGTGTATTTTATTATTTACAGTAAAACTCTTTTCTCAACAGAGAGGTTTGTTTTTTTATGTTACTTTCCCTCATGTCTGTGTAGGGAGGGAGGGAGGCCTTGTGAAAGCAGGCTGTGCTAACCAGGACACCCTTTTTCATCAATATTGCACAGATAGTAGGAGTCATGACAGCCAGTACTAGGTGTAGGTAAGAGAAGCAGCTGACTGCTGGGGGCAAGAGAGCAGCAGAGACCTTGCTGCCTGTTTTACAAAGGGGAGGTAGGTGCCAGTGGGTACCCCATGGGCCCAGAGAATGGCAGCTGAGCCTGAGGGAGGCTGCTCCTTGCCAGTAAGGTCCTGCATCTCAGCCCTTCACACCTTTGCCCTCAGCCGTTGGAGGAACCACAAGTCCATTTTCACAGAGGTCTTGCCATAGCTCTCCCTCCCAGCTTTTCCTTTTCTCCTGACTCTGGCTTCACTTTTTTTGTCCACTTTTGCCTGTGACACTGCTGTCATTATCTGAAAGGAAGGCAAAAGTCCCCACAACTCTAGCTAAAACACTATAGTTTAGAAGCTTTGGGGATTCTTGTCATATTTCTTCATATTATTTCTTCTTTAGTTGTCACTGCAACACTAAAGTGCAAAGTGACAAATTAGCAGGGAGCCTTGAATGGTTCAAGGAGGCAAAATAATGGTCCTAGTCACTGCATGGTTAAAACCATTCAGTCCAGGGTTGATAGCCCTTGCCTCCATATAAAAAAAAAAGGGAATAGAAGGAAATATATTTTAAAAAATATATGCACACATATAAAACAAAGGGGAGCAGTTCAACTAAGCAATTAGTGTAGGGC
The DNA here is from genome assembly GCF_027791375.1 of Indicator indicator. Taxonomy (NCBI): domain Eukaryota; kingdom Metazoa; phylum Chordata; class Aves; order Piciformes; family Indicatoridae; genus Indicator; species Indicator indicator. The sequence continues at coordinate 80,128,990 of NC_072010.1, forward strand.
TGCTAAGAAAATCAGATATAAAAAGGGTATTTGTGGCACATGTATGTGTGTGTGTATATTTAACAGATATATGATATTCTATTATTACAGTCATTACTTAAGGGAACTTCACATAATCCTACTTACTGTAAAACAGAAAATAATCAGCAAGAAAATCTGTGATTGCATCCAAATTATTGAACCCAAACTTCAAACCCACCAAGTTCTTGGCACTGCCCAAGACCAAATCCTACCACTTCAAATACAGTAGCAGACAGATGCACATGTTCCTGCTCGTTTTAATGGAGAAAATATTAGTACATCAGTCAAGAAATGTTCTAATAAATGTTTTAACAAGTTCAACCAGTAAGGAAATATCATCAGATAAATCCAACCCTGATGTCAATAATATGAATTCAAACTGTTCCAAGCCATGACAGCTCTGCAGTCACTGCAAGAGAGTCATTTAGAAAGGAAATTACAGGCACATGAGATTCTCACATGGCATCAGAAATGGATAACAAGAAAATACAAATTCTAAAAATTGGTTATGTGGCTAACTACATGGCTTCTGTGGCTGATTCTTTTCCCTTCAAAACTTAACATCATTTGAGCTCAAGTTGCTTATCAACTCTTGCACCATCCCAGCTGCCCCAAATTTTATTATGAGCTTTACAGAGGAGTCTGCTGCCTCAGCATTTCCCATATGATTTAGGTCTGTATGGCAGATCTTCATTGCATCATAGAGCTTGATATACATAACATATTGCCCAAGCTACTGGGCACTTGAATTAGGTAGTACAGTGAAGAATTACTTAGGTCGTGTCAAAAAGCTACATAGGAGTAGTACAGTGTCATGGAAGCACTCACTAGCCCATGCTTTGCTCAAGCTAAATGTGAGAATATTGCTTCTGAATTTAAGCTCCCACATGATCTGCCAGCTCAGATGCTGTGCAGTACTGCATAACCTGGAGTCTGGAGTGAGCAGAGAGAGAGAGCCAGCTCAGATGTTTCTACTCCAGCAGCACAGGTTGTCCTTAAAGAGGTTACTGGAAAACTCTCCCTACTTTGCTTAGCTGCTTAGAAGTGTCTTTTCTCCAAAAGTCCACATATATCCTACTACATAGCTGTGCATTTGATGTCAACATGACTAGACTAAATCATTTCACATTATAGGGCTGAGGCTGAGAGGGCTTTTTTTGTTTCAGACCTAACACCGAGCTCTTGCTGGATGATCAGAAGACAAAACCAAGGGAAAAAGCTGGTGGTTTTAAGACAGCAAGTTAAAAACTCTGGTTTAAAAAAATAAATAATAAAAAAAAAATCAGTGTGTCTTTTGTAGGTGTGGAGGAAAGAGGAGGAAGGAAAAAAAAATAATAACATCAGTATTTCTGGCCACTATTACTTTTCTTAATAAATCAGACTCAGGTTTTTGAAGGACAGTTACCTTCTACTAAGCACCTAATGTCTTCTCAGCCTTCCTATAATGCTCCCTGTGCTACTAGTATCTACTAGTCTTAACAAGCCTGAAAGGACTTATATAAAACCCAAATCTATTCTTTCATAGCCTAGTTAACTTTCAGAACCAAAATAATGTCCTTGGATGCACATGTGTAGCTTTGGCTTTGGAGTTTTCTCTATGTCTCTGCAGGGATATCGTGGGTCTTGATGCTTTCAAACTGCTCAGATATTGAGAGGCTGGTGGGGGAGTGCTTTAGCCTTAGAGTATGCATCATACTGTATCCATTTAAAACCTCTAAATGTTCATATCCGTAGCAGTTATGTAGCCAGATAGGATCTGTAAAAGTCACCTGCCATGGAAAAGAAATTTCCCAGGACAAAAAGGTCTTAAAATATTTTATTACAGAAATATACTTTTCAGGCCTTAAACCAGATTAAATATATGAGAATTCCTAGAAGTCTATATTGTTCCCCTTAGGGGTGCCAGACTTTATTTACAAAGCTTATATATTGCTATAGCAAGGAGTTTTCATGGATGAAAAGTGCTCAAGGCATTATGATGGATAGGCGGATGGCAGTGAATTGAAAAAACCACATAGAAGCTCCACCTGGCTGAATGGCATTAGGATTTCCCCATGGGAGTCATATTAGGATGCAAGGTTTTTCTCTGCTGTTTGCTCTAACAATGACATACATACATCCATAAAGAAGTGAAATACCTCGCAGCACTCAATAATTTATTTACTTCATCATGGCCACCAATGTGCTAGAATAATAATCCACCATGGGTGATAGTGCAGTTACTGCTGGTGATTCTAGACTATTGTGGCTTTGAAAAAAGATACCTTAGTTGTTGATTCCTTTGAAAAATCAGAAGCAATGGACACATATAGCCCTGTATTAATTCACAGTTTCTGTTGTACGTATTTCCTCATATTAAGTGGGCTGGACTAAAGCTCATTTTTAATAACTGCAGTCTTGATGGCAAAAAAAAACCCAAACAAACCCTAACAGAACAAGGACTTCAAATTCTAAAGATATTAATGGCAAAACCCTACATGTGTGTAAATAATTAATTGTTTTCTTCTTAACATGTTTCATTTTTTTCATTCTTTGCTTACTGACCTCAAGGGTCAGTTTTCTTATGAAAAGTAGAAACATTTAGGATTCTATCTTCCTACCTCATGACTAATGTATAGGCTCTCATGGTGTCAGGTGTAAAAACTCAAGATTCAATTTGTCACCCCAGGCAATTCCCACTTGAAAAGACAGTGCAGATATTCTGCAGAAATAAATGAAGGGAAGCGTTAATGATGTAAAACCAGCAGAAGTATCCCCCACAGAAGTCACATCTCTCAAATTCATAGACACACATCAAGATATAAAATGTCTTTTGTACCGATCTGGAAAGAACATAAAGCCCTGTAATGATGTCCTATTTAAAAAAAAAAAAAAAAAGAAAAAGAAAGAAAGAGAGAATTAGCACCATATTTTTCACACTGAGGAGTATTGACTATAGCTGGTTCTTTTTTCTTGGCCTGCTTTTGCTCTACTAACTGAATTGTTGTTTCTTGTTTTTACCTTCTTAATTTGATCTAGCCTTTCCCAAGCCTACAGCTCTATAGAAAGATGACAGCACAGAAATAGCGTTAACAGAGTCAGACACCTAACTGAAATAAAATTAAAACATAGGCATTTTTGTCCTATTTTACACTTTTTTCAGCTAGATCACCAGTCTCACAGAAATATTTACTCTCTGTTTATGTTCAGCTTAATGGCTGCATTGTTAATGACTACAAGAGTGTTCAAATAGCCATGCCTTCTTTCAATAAATCTCCACCTGCTCCCCCAGTATGTCTCCCTGGGACTGATTCCAGAAGAACATCTTCTTACAGAGGAGAGAGGATCATCTGTGGAAGGTGTTCAGTGCTCTTATCATTGATACTGGTGACCCTCTTGGCTCAGAAATACCAGAATCATGATCAAAACACTGAACTGTCTTTATTTTCCTGTAAGAGGAACATCATACAGATTTCCTTACACTGAAAAACATTGTGTAAATTAAAATTAATTATGATCGTTTTACTTGAATATTTCTGGGAGGATGACTGATTCCAGGGATATCACAATAAATTCTGTGTATGATGCAGTCTGGTTTTAGATTTTTTAGATTTTTACATTGCAAGCACTTCAGTGGAAAATCGTCATACCGTAGAAAACAATTATCCACTCATAAGGTTTACAAAGTAAGCACCTTGAGAAAACTCTGCTCATGTCACTTCACCATACTTAAATATTTTGCTTTGCTTCTTTACTACATTCACTTGAATTCAGTATGTAATCTAAGAAGTAATAATTATGTATATAATAAAAAATAAAAATCAAAAAATGTTCTAGAGCTGTTAAAAATAGGCACTGCAGTTAGATCTTTCCAGAGAAAAACAGATCATACAACAGTAAATACTTTTTGCGGTTAACTGCTAATTTAAAACTGATTAAATCTTTTGGATATTTATCCTGGTTAAAAACTTCTGCATTATATTTGTGTAAGGGTGGTATTTTACCTTCTTTAAATATCAAGATACTTCTTCAGATTTCAAGGTTATATTGATACCAAATTTAAGTCATTAAAGGAGAGATTTATCTCACTTATGGTTTAAATGTTGCTGTTAGGGGTTAAATCTGCATGGATATATAAATCTGACTACAAGAGTACCGCCATAACTGTGAAACTATTTAGGATTTTAATTTGTGGAAGTTAGCAGATGAATCTCCATTTTCAATTAAGTTATCCAGGATGGATATCAGAAGTAAAGGGAATGAGGAATAATATAAACCATACTATTAATACAGATTCATCGAAAGACAAAACTGAAACAATCACAGTTAACCTTCTCCGGTGTTCAAGAGTAGGTAGGCTAAAATTATAACCCATGGTTGGAAAAAGCTCCTTCTGGATTTAGAGGGAAGGGAGTTTTTAGAGCTATTGTCCATAGGTAAAACAAAAAATCTTCAAATTTCAAATACCAACAACACCTCAAGAATTAACCCTTAGAGCTGTCATGTTTTCCTGGGTGTAGCCATGTTACTCATTCAGACAGTCGTTTTCAGGCACCACATGACATCTGTAGACTGAGTGACTGTGTGGCAGCTCTACCAGTATGCGTTTAGGCTAAAACAGGTTGTACCCATCAATTTCTCTGTACTTAGATTAAGAAATCTTGGTAGAACCATATTAATGCAACATAGCAGCTGAGGATAGCTGCTGAATTTTTAAAAATATTTGGCTCTGAGAAGACAAAAGTTGCTCATTTTGAGCCTAGGATATTTCAAGTGCTATATGTAAAGGCCTTTACATATAGCTAACACTCTTCTAACACTCTCAGTTTCAAGGCATGAAATTCTTGTTTTATGGTAGTAAACATTGGGATTTAAATAACTTTAAAGGTTAGCTTTTCACAAAAGGCTTCAACAGAAATTCTTACCGTTTATCTGAAACTTGCAGTATATTTGGAAATGTAATAAAAATGTTTCCATAATTATACAGAATATTTCTTTTGTTTAGTGACCTAAATTGAAAGGAGCATGATGATTTGTACTACAAACAGAATCATGAAGTTAAGTGAACATTTAATACTGAGAAAATAATCCTCTAAATAAGAACCCAGGCCTCTGTTAAAGCCTACAAGGACGGCTTGAACATAATGAAACCTTTGAGAGTATGTAAGAAATAACAAGACATTGGAAGGCAAATAGACCAAGGAAGCTTCCTGGGTCTTTCGCACTAATTCTGTTTTGGCAAGAGATATCTGTAACTTGGAAGTGGTTTTGATCTCAGGCAATTTTTCCTTTATTTCTGTAATGAGAGAACACTTCCTATATGGGAGTCTGTGACACCAGTTCCCTGGGTGGAAGGCCAGGGTAGCGTCCAACACTCATGAAGTGACTGGTACAGATTCCAAACACTGTTCTTGCCTTGCCTCAGAAACCAAGCAGAAAATCACGTCATGCCTGAAGAAAATAGAAAATATATAGTCATAAATTGTGGCCTGTTCTGCTCAGCTGTCAGTTCCAAACAACACAAAAGATGTTTTTCTCCTTGTCATCACCAGCAGATCGTACTCCAGCTATCATGAAAGCAAGGACAGAAATTGCATGCAAGGCACATTTATTCTGCACTCTTGTGATAGTGGGAACACATAATGTTAGAGATATAGAGTTTCTGGTTTCATCGAAAAAAAGGACTTCTTCCCTCTAAAATATTTCATAACAAGATTTTCCTTTTAAAACTAAAAATAAATATGCACTGACCATTTCCATCTACATATGATTGTGTGTACTTTGCAGCAGTGAAAGATGTCCAGCAAGGAATCAAATGGTGAAAAATTCTAAACATCTCCACTGGGAGATAGTCTCAGACAGGCTAGCTTTTGAAAACAATATTTGATAGTATTCAAGGAATTTCAAAACATGTATGTATGAAGAAAGTTGATTTGTACTTGTAAAATAAACTAGCTGCAGACCAGTAAGGCTTTAAACAAAATATCAGGAGAGACATTGTTAGCAGAGATGAAGTCTTGCCCAGCAGGTTACTCAACTACAAAGAAATACTTAAATTGTGCTTATCCTGATTCTATGTGGGCTCCTGTGGAGAGATTCCTGGGGCTGCATACATGTGGAACTAATCAATCAGATAAACCCATCCACAGTTCTTAAAAACATATTCTGTGCTCAATGTGTTTGGCATGATTCTGTTATTTAATATCATACCTGATACAGGTTACAAATTGGCCACACTCTGCCCTCTAAGGAAGATGCTATGCTACCTCAGGTGTTCTACACAAGGCTAAATAGTTTTAAGCTAAGTTCCCTTATTAGAGCAATTATTAAGGTCTTAGCTGTAACAATGCTATGGAAAACAGCTATTGAGGAACCCGGATTTGCCTGGAAAAAGTTCTCAAGGGTGAGAAGGCAGGCACCAAAACATCATGATGTGCTTCTGGCTAATTAAGATGTTGACTGAGCCCACTTTAATCATGGTCCATCCGACTGTGTTTGATTAATATGTAAATTGATGAAGTCTCTTCTGCAATTGCCCTACCATCTGAGCTCTAATTAAGGATTTCAAAACAAACAATAACTGCATTTGTAATTTGTATTGTTCAGTTGAGGAAATTATTTTCTGGCACTCATAAAAGAACTGAGGTGGAGTTGCATATGTGTATTGTTTTAAAATACACATGAATACCTTAGACAAACACTATAGATATGCATAAACAATGTGCAAGTTTAAATATATCTCAGCAAAATGACTTCATGTAAGGGGTGCATTAAAAAAAAAAAAAAAAAAGGAAAGTGTTTCTTCCCTCAGAGTATTTTCTCAGAGATAATGGTCCTATGCAGTTGATGAAGAGAGGTAGATACATCTAGAAGTCAGTTCAAATCACACAGGAGAGCAGTTATGTCAAATTAGATTAATAAAATAGAATGAAAAATATCTTGAAAAGAATTGTTTGGTACAATCACTCTTCATCTGAACATGTATTAACAGAACTTAGAGTAATCTTAGGAAAGTATGTCATATTCAGATGACTTAAGCTGCAATGGGCATACCTGATATTTCCTGTCAACTACTCCTAGATGTTACCAGCTCAGCATCTTTGTTTCCTCTTGGCTAGAGATTAATACAGAATTACAAAGCAGCCCAGTGTCCTAGTTTAAGCAAAGAAGGTGCCTTTGGAAGATAGGATAAGCATGCTTTGCCCTTTCCTTCCTGCTTTCCTTCTTCCCTATATTATCGTAACGAACAGAAACACTTTAATATTGCTCCATAAATAACTTGGATCTTTTTTGTCAGGACAAATGATGTAATAAAACAATGTTAAAAATCAGCTTGTGGGTAGATGTTTGTAGACAAGCTTACTGTGAAAGGTGGCACTGTAGCCTGTGATAATCATGAGTTAACACAAGTAGTGGAATGAGAAGAGCTACAGAACCAGCCAGTTACAATGGCATGCCTGTCCAGGGGCCTGTACATAGCTGTCCAGCATCATTTCAGATGCCTTGGCAGAACTGCTTCTCCAGGAAGACATGTCCACATATTGTGTGTCACCTCTCAGTCCCATATGGATGTCTAAGGTACTTTCATACATTAGATGCCTGTATGTGGGCAACTGAATTGAACCCCAAGTGCCAGCTGTCACAGAATCACAGAATAGTAGGTGTTGGGATTTGAGTAGAATCACGAATAGACATTTATACACAGATACCCAAGTTTTAGAGACCATCTGGAACTGAATGCCATCCAATTGCATTGTATGTGCTCCCAGCTTTCACTATACAATTCTCTCAGCATCTACTCACATTTCAACATCTTTCTAGTCAATTTATTAATTTAGACTGCAAAATGTGTGGAGTATAGAAATAGTCTGAAAAAAGGGAATAGTACCCAGTACAAAGTCTGATATTTGGCCTTGAAACTGCAAGAAGCAAACCCATCATTGACACAACTTCCAAAACACAAGCGATGTCTCCTTGTACTACACTATACTAGTATCAACAGGGTGCATTCATCTCTTCCACATCCTGGAGGAAAACAGGTCCCAGAAGGCAACCAGCAATTGCCTAGATCTGACCTAGTAAACTCAGTAGAAAAAAAAAATAAAAAAACAGAATTTTAAACTGTGATCTGAGTTTTAGCATAAATCCATTCCCACTAATATGCTTAACTAGAACTATAGTAGATGGTAGTCTACTGGGAGAGGTGCAGAGGCAGTCAGATTCATTGTTCCTTCATTTGCCACATGAGGAAACTCTGAAAGTAGGAAACTCCTGGAGTCCCAAAGTCTCGGTTTACACCGTTTCTACAACTGGCTGCACTGGATAAGAAGGAACAGTGCAGGAATAAAGCTTCACACATTTTTGTAATGTAGATGAGTTTTGACTGACAGGTTGACCCTTAGCTTCCTTTATTTAGCAATGAAGTATGATACTCTGGTTCATGGAAGTAAAAATAATCCATCTCTTTTCAGACTGTATGTAATCCAAAAAACTTCAAAAGCTCTTACAAATCTCCATAGATGTCAATAATGTACTGGGCTTGGGCAGACTCAGGTATGGTTGGAAGCTAATAGTTCTTTCCCCTTAGGAAATCTCTGGTGGTCTTTCCTAAAGTGTCAGCCAAAAGACCGTTAACATTTCAAGCAGCTTTAACTGAGTAAGATTCCACATCTCAATAATTTCATTCTGCATCAGCTAGGAGACCTTGACAGACAGCATCCTGCCCAGTCTGCCACACCAAGTAGGCTGAATTTTAACTTCTAAGGGACCACAAGTCAATCTCTTAAAGTCTAAATGTTTATCATGGAAACAGATACTTCTTTTCTAAAAGACTGAAAATGCTGAAGATGAAAGATACCTACTACCTCAAATCAGAAGGGACAACATGCTTGTGAGTGATACAGCTTTTCAGTGATGAAGAGCCATGGCCACACATCATTGAAACACGCTCTGGGAAGAGAGTAGGATGCTTGTGAACTTCACACATCTCAGTCAAATTTTTTAGAATGTCCTGCAGTTCTCACAGTCAAACCATTCTGCAGATGATCTCCTGCTCAGCAGTTCAGTTTCTCTCTGCTTACATGGGATTTAAAAAACAAGCATATCCCAAGCTATAGAACTCACTGCACTTCTAAGGTGCTGGAAGATGTGCATAGCAGAAAGATGCATCAACAATTGTGCAGAATTTAATAAGAAAGTTTTTAAAATTACATAAATGTATCTAGAAACTCCAATTTAAATATATAAGCTGCATTCAAAATCTCATTTTGTCAGGCAGTTAAATGGGAGCTCTAGTCTCTAATTCTTATGCAATTCCACCAGACAGGACCTCCTGCTGCTTACTGTTTGTAAAATGGCAGATTCCCATAAGACCCCAGATGTGTTTTCTTTCAGTTAAGGATAAGAAAAGTAGAACCATTTTACACTGTGTTTAGCCTGACTTATAGTGACGTGCACTTCAGGTAGTTATTACTGGGAAGATGGGTAGCTATGAGCTTTAAGTTTTGTGAATCCTCGGTGTAGTATCGGAAATATAAAGTGTTTAGTTAACATGAAAGACTCTTGGTGAATGCAGAAGATGCATGATGTTAGCATGCAACTTTACAGGCCTGTTCAAACAACTCTTAAAGTGATATAAGCAAGACTGCAAGTGTAAGAAAATGAACAAAACCACTTTAAAAATAGTGTGCCAACTGCATTTTAATAAATTGCCACTAATGTTTATAATAATGTGCATATCTAAGTATATACATATGTAGGGTTGGGGTTTTTTTTTTGTTGCTGTTGTGTTTGGGTTTTGTGGGTTTCTTTGTGGGGAGTGGTGGGTTGTGGGGTTTTTTGTTTTCTTGGGTTTTGTTTGTTTGGTTTTTTGTTGGGGTTTTTTGTTATACAGTCTTTATGTGACATCTGGTCTAAAAAATTCACCAAACTGCAGAACAGCTTCAGTGTGGCAGCTCCAACCTTACAATTAATTTTACAGAATTGTATATATCTTTCTAGAAGCAGTATCATAGTTTTCATCTGCCTAAACCTTCCAGTTGTGGCAAGTATCTGGTAGCTAACAACTGCTGGAATATGTTTAAATTGCTTTAATTTTATGAGTAAACGGATATTAAGTTTATTTATATGTGTTACCCTTCACCTTTGGAATTGATTTTGTTCTGCTTTAACTTAATAAATGACATTTATAGCCAGAATTTACTTCTTTATGCATAAATGTTGGTGGTGATTTTTCATTTACAACCAGAGACCCTTTTTCCAACTATAATGACTATATAAAAGTATATGTATTTCTGCTTTATATAAAATGGTAGGATAAGTGCTTTTCTGTTTCAGGCAGTTAAGTTTAGGGCTTGCACAACAACTTCAGTGTAGTTCCTTTACTATTCACATGCACAGATGTAATATCAGTTGTGAGTTCTGCTCAGTTAGATGTCCAATATTCTTTAAAAATCACATTTTGAAATTTAGAATTCACAAAACTATGAAAGAAATAGCAGCAAATGCAGCTTTACCTCTCTAAACTGAAAGATGCTGTTGAACAGTTTAGGAAGACAGAACAAAAGTAATTTAACCATTAGAGAGCTAGGAAAGAACTTTGACAGGTATATCAATAACGAGGAGTACATCCTGCGTCGTTTGCTTGCAGTGAAACAAAGGATGTAAAAGTGAAAAACAATCTATGCTGGAGATACTGTATCTTTGTCTACAGAAAATCAGAAGCCCAAACTGAAATATCAGTTTGTTGTCATGTGACAGTTATTACCAGGAATAGGAGGGATAAAGACCACAATAAATTAACTTTTGTTCTCACAGAGAGGAATAACTCAGAGTTGTGGTGGTATTTCAAGGGTCATGGCTGCATCTAGTGGTGCAGCACAAAGAAATGAATTATGTTTCCTGTGTTTCTAAAATTGCTAATAAGCTGAAAAGAAAGAACATTTTTATCATTCTTCTCAAAATACTGCTGACAAGAGTCTACCACATTCTTATATAAAAATCAGTGAATTTGTCTATCCTTGGGCCCTCTAACCAATCTCATTAGTGGTTGTTTCAACGGAGATTTTTGTTTTTAAGCAAAAAGAGAACCATAGTAACTGTGCAATTCCTAAACCATTTCATTCATGAATGGGAAATGAGTCTCCAAATCTCTGCTCACATGAGTAACCACATTGATATCCTCAGGCTTTCCATTATTAAGAGCTAGAATTGCGAGTATAAATTTGCAGGATTTGGATGTGGCACTTCATTACTTCATAAGAGTGAAATCTGTAGCTGAAATCAATAACTAAGCCTGTGAGACATATAAAAGATACACATTCTTTCATGGAGGTCTGATTGCAATGCATTTCTCAAGCTTGCTTCGGCATCAACAAATAAGCACATCATTGTAAAGAGATGTACAGACTATAGACAGTAATTACTAAGACACATTTTAGATAGACATTTTATCCTCAATAGGGGAGTTGGGAATAGTCCACCAGAAAGAATAATAGTGAAAAAGGTCAATGCTTCTTGAAAAACTGACACACTAAGTCACGGACCAAGTTTTTGGTTCTCTGTCAATCAGTAGTGTAACTGTTGTCAATCATCCCTCCTTACCTTGTTTGTGATTCCTGAATGGCCACAAAAGAAACTTTTGTTGGTAATTATGGTCTTTACAATTCATCTGAGTCACAGGCAGGATTGTCATAGCCTGCCTCTGGAATAGACATGGTATGCCCCAAGCTGCGCTCATGTATGTCCAACCAATTCAAGCTAAAGTTTCCCACGATAATATAAAAGGAAAAAAAAAAAGACTCTGACAAACACGTGTCACAATTCTAGAAGTAACAAGACGACGAGAAAGGGATAGGATAGTCAGGATCTTCTGTTTTTCTTTTCCCACTTTTTTTCCTTTCACATATTATATTTTCTCCTCAAAGAGGATAAATACGATAACTCTTTCTTTGGAAAGGTGCAGTTAGACAGGATATGCACCTGCTCATCTTGAATCTTCTAGAGGAGTGTTTATATCCTCCACTTAACCACATGCTTCCTATTACACCAATCATGAACATTTAGCTGAAAATTAGAGCCAAGAATTAATGCTTCTTCATTTATTTTTTAATTCCAGAGTTCCCCTAAGATTTTTCCTTTCTCCAAATATCTCCACCTTCCACAAATGCTATTTAAATTTGGTTTTCTTTAGCTATCAGCTCAAGCGACATATCTTGTCCCTGTTGAAAATGTGAAGAAAATATTTGTGAGAGAATGTTCTCACATAAAAACTCAACTTTGGAGTTGATCCAGCAGAGCAACAAATCTGATAACATCAAAGAAAGAACATCTGAAACTGGGACTTAGTTTTTACAAGAAATTGCAGACTCTTATAAATGTATCCATTTCTAAACAGCCGAGCCTGTTTATTTGCTTATTTTCCTACCTTTGCTGAAAGAATGGGTGAAACAACTTTGGAAGAATAACAGCAAAGTTGTTTAGCGGAAACCAGCCCCTGTACTGTTAACACTGCCCCTCTAACTATGCAGCTGCACAATGCAAAGACAATGCAAGGGACCCTCAGCATCATTAACCAACTTCCCTTCCTCACCAAACAGTAGCTTCCATAAAGCAATTACAATAGCATGGTGGAACAGTAGAACAAGGGGAGGGGAAAAAAAAATAACCTTACCAGCTTCTCCTACAGTATATAGCTGAAAGGAAAACAAAACCCCCAGCTGCCGTATCGCATGCAATTGGTCTCTCAGAATGAATTGACTGAAAGAACTATGAAAGGCTAAAGTCTTTCGGCCCCTCTGTTCAGCCTCTCTTCAGCTCCCTCTCCGAGCCTCCTCACAAAGCCATTCTCCTACTCCCTAATCCTCGCACGGGAAAAAGCAGTGCGCACCAAACGACTTCAGCAGAAGCGATTCTGCTGCGGGGGTGGGGGAAGAGATGCTGCTGCCACTCAGTCATCCCCCACCACCCCCTCCTGCTGCACAGCAGTCCTCAGGGAGGGTATCCAAACAAGATCACCGGGCACTTGGGCAGCACATCCTCTTCGCAGACAAGCGTGTCAGGACAAGGCATGGAGAAGTGCACATCTCCATTCATCACCCGCACAGCCGCTCATTTCTGAAACGAGCACACCCCTGGGTACTTGCAAGAGTTCCCCACAAAGCACACACTGAAGTAAATTTCAAACAGCAAAATAACAACAAAAATGCTGCCCCAGAAAAATCAATAATAAAAGGTGTAAGAGAAAAGACCCCAACAGACACAAAATCAATAAGGTTAGGAATCACTGAATTAAAAGCAGTATTAACAAACAAAAAACATTGGTGCCTCCCTGAAATGCTTTGGATAGCTAAAATCAGGACAAACAACTGTGTTTTTTACAATGAAAAAGATTTCTATCTGCATCCGCAGTTTATTTCATATAATTTGTCTCAAAAGCATGCCATAGATATTGAGACAACATCCTCTGTATCCTGCCTGGTTTTCAAGAAAGCATTAAATCTTTGTTAAAGAAATGCTGCTGTTATATTAGTTTTTAATGCAAGTTTGATCTCTCTGTGAATTGTGGAAACTCAGAACCAGATAGCTGCCACAAATTAAATCAAAGACCCAGAAAAGCAGATGGCACAATTTCACATCTTAAATGATGGTTGTGAGCCTTCTAGTAATAATTTATAAGGAGACTTCCTCCTGCTTGTTCCTCCGCTTGGCAGCATGCTGTTTGAGCCTTTCAAACAAAATAAATAGACTTCAAACCACCAGCTTCACACACACTAACACTTACCAATGCTATTTCAACCTGACACAAGATGACTTTGTTCCTCTGTGACCCTGGACAGAAAACTGAGGTGACAGTTTGATGGATGAGATCTTTTTTTTTTTTTCCTCCCAATATGGGTTGTGACTTCACAGCTCTGTCTCCCCATTATTGCTTGGCTGAATAAGGAGACAGGAGCAGAGGAGGATCTTGCACCACACAGAGCCATTCTAACAGTGAAAATGAACCAAACATGGGCAATAAATGTCTGGCACACCTTTTACTTGCCTCAAAATCAGGAATCCCTTTCCAATTTTGACAGGGTTAAGGTGTAAGGGAATAAGAAAGAGGCTCCAGGACAGGAATTAATTCTAATGGTTTACTCCAAATTATACTTTGTTTTAAGAAAATGGCACCATCAGCAGAGAAAAATGGAAGAAGGAAGGAAAGAAGGAATTCTGTCTCATTTATGACCAAATTCACACTTGGAGTGTGAAATTTGCGAACTGTCTCTTAACTATGCTAATTACTTAACCAGGAATTTTTGACCAATTATTTTCTGGACAAAGGCCTCACTGCAATAACCTGAGACAAACAACTGCAATGTAAAAAAAAAATTATTTATTACCTAAAAATTTTCATGAAACATCACAGGATTCATATATGTTAAAATTGTTGTCTGCAAATTGAGTATTTGAATGCAGAATCTTTGCTAAAATGAGTTTAGATTATTTAATTTTATTTATTTTGTCTTATTTTATTTTATTTTGGATTTATGCATTTAATTTAAACACTGCCAGATCTTACAGGACTCTCCATGAAGAAATTGCCTTTTCATGAAAAACATGGAAAAGGAAGATGGTGAATGAACTCTCTGTAATTTAATGCTCAGGTTCCATAGGCTTGAGCTCACTAACACACTCCCTAACTTGTGAAGTCAGTCTCTTAGTTCCTTGCAGAGGAACACAGGTTGCTAGTATCTTTATGTCTTTGTTTCTGCTTGTTCATCTAATCAGAAGGGTTCATTATGATAATACTAGAGGTTGTCAGATCTCTGATGTTATGGGTGGATACTCTGGACAAATGACCTGGCCCAAAGAAATCTTGGGCAGAAAGCCAAGTTTCTGATGTTCCATCCCATCCATCCACCCCATCTCCACTGATCTTTGTGACCTGAAAGAAGGATTTGAAAACAAGGACCAGTCTACCCTACATTTGAGTTAAAGTTCTTATATATTTAGTATTTGTTATTACACAAATCATGTTGCTATTGTTTCTGGGTTTGGATTTGAGATTTATAATTTTGTCTAAAAATGTACACAGAGGCACTTCAGTAGCAAGAAATCATCATAAATACATGCAATTTCTATTTGTTCTTTCAAAAAACACTATTCCCTTTGATTTTTTAATTTTTACTTACTATCTTCTAGAAAGAAACTCAGTAATTCTTAATGACAGTGTGGGAGATGGAGTACTCACTTCTCTGATTCTTAAGCATTTGATCATGTTTAAGTTCTATAAATAGTCAATAGCTGCTCTAAAGAGCACCTCTTTTAGTGGACTCCTTAACACAGTGAATTAATTTTACCATTCAAAGGTAGGGCTGTTTAATGATCTATACTCAACCAGCCTGTAACATATGGATGTTGGATTTTAGGGATATTCTTTAGCTGCTTCACATTATCTGTCTTCTGAGAAAGCAGTGTGGTGGCAATTCTGCAAAGCAGAAGTGGAGTGACCTGAGGAAAAGGAAGGATTACTATTAACAGCGAGGGAAGAAGACAGTAGCAAAACATGGTTAGGTAAAAGAAATAGAGTATTACAGAGGGTCACTCTAGAAAGAAGGTTACTCAAATCAGTGTTTCACTTCAACAAGGGCTTTCTAAGAACATTTCTTTTGGGTTTCATCTCCATGGGCTCAGTCTAAACCCATTCTCTCTTTGCTTTTTTTTCCTGAGTTGGATGAAAGCAAGTATTCAGCAGTGCAGTTGAGTTCCCATTAGGAGTGCATGTATGAAACCGAGGGTATCTGGCTTGAAATTTCAAAGCATGTCAGCCAGCACTGGTGCATCTAGCCTGTGAACTTCAGCAAACCTGTCAGTCTTTCTAAAGTTTGATAGAAGAGCAAAGTTAAAACAGCAAAGAGTAAGAATAGGCTGTGGCTTGTAAAACGTTAAACCTTCTTCCATCCTCCATCCACTGTCTGTGAGGAGCAAGAAGGATGTTGCTCTGTATAAAATGGGCAGAAAACACTTTCTAAGTATCTTTCAGAGGCTTTGCATGCATGGCATACTGGTCAGAGAAAGACTAGTCAGAGATGAGCCAACACTGTCATTTTGGCCTTTAGGGTACAGCTCTTGTGCAGACAAGAAAAATCTTCATAATCCAGCCCATCCTCCACAGCCCTCTGCACCAGCCTGGGCATAGGTGGGCAGCCTGGGATCAAGAGACATTCAAGATACACACTCACTCTGATTTTTTTTTTTAATGATGTTATCATCACAATTGTGCAACAGACTGACTGATAGGAATAGGCACATGGACAGGCCCTGAAAAAACTAAAAGTCCCTCAAAAGTCCAACCACCCAGACTTTTGTAACCCCTTCAGCATTTAAAGATGAACATCTGCACAAATAATTCCTAGGCTTTAAGCCTCAGGCTGTTAAGTTCTTCAGAGGAGACACTGTGGTTCAGAGGTTTGCAGCACAGTTGGAATTCCAACTGTTGGATATTACTATGATAAAAAAATACATACACAATGATTTACATAGTGGTATTCTTGTCCATTTATCCAAATGAAAGAGAAATTAATATAGCTAACTTGGGTGTGTTAGGGAAGAGGAAGAAGCAGCAAGGAATAAAGTAACATACTGACATATGAGACTTATGAGAAACTGCCCTGCTGACTGCTGCAAACTGACGCATCATCAATGTCTTGTGGTTACTCAGACTCCATACAAGAAATCTACTTGAAGAAGAATTCACAGTACTGAGCTGTAAACATAAGCACTGTTGCAGATTTACTCCTCACCCCATCAAAGATTTCTCCTAGGAGTTATCATCATGTTCACATGACAAGAAAAAAATAACTTGTGACCTTATCTGGACATTTTCCAATGTCCAATCTTATCCAATAATGTACACAAGAAAAGTACCAGAATATTAGGTGTGAGAAATGCCTGAGTTAATACCATGTACTGCTTTAGCTGTGAGAAAATACGGGATTTTACTTGTACAGAATAACATAAGATAAAATTGTTGCTATCCAGGACAGATTTCAGACTATACACTGAGTGGGCAGAGGATGCAGAAGATAATAATATGTCTCAGGACTGAAGCAACAAGGGGAGAAACTGGGAAATGCAGCTTAGCAAGGCTGGAGAAAGAGGTCAGCCTAAGTGAGACCTCACTTTCCTGCTTCAGTCTACTGTGCGCTCTCACTCCAGAAACTGGAAGCACTATGCTCCTCTGTGCCATCTTAGCCACAATTACCATCTCTCATTTATATGCCACTCCAGCCCCAGCAGTCCAGCTCAGACTTGTATATTGAGGAAATGAATGGCAAGCCTGATGGTCAAACGTTAGGGAAACCTCTGCTGAGCATGAAGGGAAGACTCAATCTCAATCACCAGGCACAAGTAACCTGAGAAATAATTTCTAATCACTTCAAAACTTTCAGATTAGCTTTTTCTAGATCTTATTTATATAGATGGGGAAAAAAAAAGCAAATCACCCAAAATTTAATTTGAACATTAAGCTCTTATAATCAGTCATTTCACCATATTATTTTCCTCAAGCTTTGCTAATCTTTCTCTGTTGTTAATTCTCCAGTATTTCCCTTCTGCATTTATTTTGTAGATTTTAATTTGACTGATTAATTTATCTCTCTCTTACCTCAGCTTATTGATCCAATACAATGTAATCAATGTCGTTGCAAACATATTTAAAGGTACTCACACGTGGTCTTCCTGCTACTTAACTCCAGTAAAATATGGATTATTGTTTTTAAATTGTGTAAACCTGGTGCTAAGGCCATACCCAACTTGATCATAATAAATGTCTGGACAAGTAAAAATCCTGATTTTTACTTGTCCAGTAATGATTGCCTGCAACCATTGCCTGAAGACCAAGATGACATGGAAAAGGATAAAGTACAGCCTACACAGTGTAAAGGTAAACAAGCACTGTTACCTGCAGCAGCTGTAGTGCCTACTGCCATATTTATATTTCTCAGCTATTTTCTAATAAAGACTGAATCCCATTCATGCTCAAGTGTAGTCACACTCTTACAATCCATTAGGAGCAGAGATAGATAGTTTCTGCTTATATGTTTCTGGAAATAGCAGGCTTGACTCCTGTATAAATGTGCCTGCCTGTGAAACTACAACGGATCAGCCTTACAGGAAAAAAAGAAAAAATTACAGCTCCAAACTCTAAGTGGTAGGAAGAGGCTTCCAAAGGCCTAATGGTTGCATCTTCCTACGTAACTTTGAAAGAGGAGAGGCTCCCTCCTATGGTTAAACCGTGTAAAACTGTGAGCACCATCATGAGCATGGATTCTTCAGATGTAGTCACTTGGTAGGTACACTAGCCAGCACACCACCTTAAAAAAGAAAACTATAGAAATCCACTATTACATATACAAGACAACTGGAAATGGGGACAGAAATTCATGTTTTGTTTAAACACACACACACAAAAATTAGTGATAATACCATGTAATAATAATAATTGCATTATTCTTTGTTTTCAAATGAAATCTTAATGGCAGACCCAAACATTCATACCTCCCTTCAGAAATCCTTTTACAAATGTTTTGTTATGCGTTTGTAATATTTCAATAGCTAAAATAGTATGGCAGCCAGAGAAGGGCCGCTTTCAGGAATAAATATTGGACAGAGAAAAACAGTGAAGATACACTGCATAAAATAACCAAACACATTTAAAGTTGTCTCAAATCCATTAGGAATGTAAAGCTTACCAGTGAAGTGTAACACCAGAAACAAACAGATGATATGATTTGATCCCTGCTTATAAGTTATTCTTAGCTTTTGTATTTTGCTTTCTTACACTACAAGGTAAAGATTCTGAAACTACAGACTTTGAATTAATAGACTGAAGGGTTGAGAAACAACAGCTTTACTTATCTAAAAGATGTAGCATCTGTATCCTAAGTCTAATAATGCCACTTACCAAAAGAACGAGACATGCCAAGAACACGGCGGGGGAAAATGTTAAAGACAATATTCAGTTGTTCATTTTTGTCTTCAAACAGATTGTGATTTTTAGATTTCCTTTATCACAATCACAACAAGTAAACTCTTCTGGTAACTCTCTCTGGGCAGATCAATTTACATTCAAGCCTACCAGACCTGAAATGAGTTGTCAAGAATTCTTGGTTTCCATTGTTTGTAAAGCAAAAGTACTTATGAATAAAAAAAAAAAAAATTAAAAAAAATTTAAAAGTAAAATCATGGACAGTCTGATTAAAGAAATAACATTGTTTGCTCTAAATTAATCATGCATTGTTTTGAAACCGAAAAAAAAAGATACACTGTTTAAAAAAAAATATTTTCCTTTAACTTATTTCACATTTTAAGTAGCTCTAGTCTTGATTTTTCATTTGTTTTGGCCTCATTACCGGTGAGTACAAGAGAATATGTGACCAAGTACAATAAACAGCCTCTTGACTGCAAAAAATTTTATTGTGGTACAGTCAACACCTGCACTGGCACACTTTTCATTAATGGACTACAGTAAATGTTTATATAACTACCAAGAGAGTTTATCAATGTGAACAAAACTTCTAGTAGATAGATCATCCTTTGGAACAAATTAAGTTCTACAATAAAATGTAGCCTGACGCATACACAGTTCTCTGAGGCATCTTAGGTGATTGAAAAGGGGAATATAAAATTAACCCTGACCATGTGGTGAGAAATCCTCTTCGTCCTACATAGCAGCTTTTCAGAGAGTTTAAGCAGGCACACCTTTTATGAAAGAAACAACCAAAACTCAAAACACCCCACAGCCTTAATTTTTATATAAGCATTCCATTCATCTGCAATGAAACTTCATATTTGGTTTTAGCTTTCACACACCAACAAATGTTAGGTTTTTCTGAAGGAGTTGAGGGTCTGTTCCAATTCCCTGTGGAGCCAGAAGGACAGTACATACCAACCATATATATATGGCTGGATGGCTTAAGGGCTGTCTCCCTGTGGATCACCAGGACATTTTCTCAAGTGGGGAGCTAGTATTGGATCAGGACTTGACCACAAGCTGGTACACGAAGGAAAAGCTTAGTGAAAGCACTTAAAGTGCAAGTAATACCAGATGGCTTTTAAGCAGTTTTCATTATTTCAGCCTAATATTATCTAAAAAGTTGACGTGGCTGTGAACTGTGGCAGAGCACTATAAAACCAGATAGGACACCAGGTCAGAGCTTCTACAGACAGGATCATCATGATTATAATAGGTATCATTCTCCTCTAGTCATCACTGGTGAGGTCACAGCTGGAGCACTGGTTCCAGTTCTGGAGTCCCCAGTACAAGAGAGACAGGGATATCCCTGGAGAGAGCCCCATGAAGGGCCACAAAGATGATTAGAAAACTGGAGCAACTCTTCTATGATGAAAGGAAAGTTGCAACTGCTCAGCCTGGAGAATAAAAGGCTCAAGGAGAATCTTAATAATGTATATGAATATCCAAAGGAAGAGTGCAAACAAGATGGAGCCAAGCTCATTTCCCTGGTGCCAAGACAGGACCAGAGGCAATGGGCACAAACTCACACTCAGAAAGTTCCCTCTGACTGTAAGGAAACACTTATTCACTGTGACAGTGGCCAAGTACTGGCACAGGTTGCCCAGAGAGATTGTGAAGACTTCATCTTTGGAGATATTAAAAATCTGTTTAGACACAGTCCTGGCTCTAAGCTGCCCTGCTTGAGCAGGATGGGGTTGGACTAGGTGACCTCCAGAAGTCCCTTCTAAACAACCATCCTGTGGTTCTACAAATAAGAAAGAAAAAAAACAGTGGAAACTGAAATGTATAAGAAACCCTCATGAACTGATTATTTTATGTACATTTATTTACACATGAGAAAATATGTTATGAGAATAATTACAAGAGTGCACCTTAAAGAGCATAATATATAAATCAAAAACTTCTTGAGAGGATATAGACTTTAAAAAGTAATTGCCAGCAGCAGTCTGGGCACCTCATATTTCACATGTAGCATATAAAACAATTCTGCATACCATCTCCATCCATTTATTCTGCCATTGCTCTGTTAAATTATTTAAAAATTAGTTCTTTCTCAAGGCTGGGTATAAGCTACAATTACATTGAAATAAAGAATAAGATAAACACATAAATCTAGCTATTAAACTAACCCCTGATATGAAATTTTTCACTTGCTAACCTCTTCCTTATCTACTTTACCAGCTCCCTATCTCTGTTCTAAGACGCTGCATCTCTTTTATTTTTCATCTTGATGAGCAAAAACATCTCCCAGGTCTCTGCATGTGAGTGGAGGTTGAAGACGAAATGGGGAAAGTTGCACAGAGCTGTCCTGGGTCACAACAACTTCAAGAAATAACTTGCTGGATAGCAGCCTTCATATTCAGAGGTACACTGTACCAGATTTCACAGCCTTTTGGACCTTCTTCCATGTCGTCTCTTATACAAGGACTTGGAGAACAAACTAACCTAATCGTCAGACTGTAAATTCACTTTGAGTGAAATTCAGTTTGAACTAAAAGTATTATGCATAGCATAACAGTAAGTACAATATTTTAATTATTGTACTCTGGCAACATCCAAATTTTCATAATTAAGGTAATTAACATGTTTTCAACATGATGAGGTAATGGAAACAATATTAGAAGTGCTTGAAGCAAGTTATATAGAAATAAATGCAAAATGTCCTAGTTTTGAGTTGCAGGTCATTTCAACCCATGCAGGAACCACATAGTGGGACTATCTCAAGGACAAGATGCAGCCTCTCTCATTCATACAAATAGTTCCACTGAATTCAACAAGGTTACTTCAGTGAATCTGTATTAATCACAGAAGAAACCTTATTAAATGATTCAGATATACCATTTGATTTTTTTCCTGATGATTAACTACAGTAACGCATTTTTCCCCCCTGCACACATGCACTTATTATGCAGACATATATATGTGTATATACATCACTAAAATTACACCTTCTAAATCACAGCTGAATAAATGTCCCTTTATTTTTCTTTTAATTGCCAGTGGAGTCTGACAGCACCCTTCTATTTTTCTCTCCTTGGAGATCTCACAGAGCATTTAAACCAAGTGAAGTCTTGAATATGCACCTTATTTAAATAAGAATGGATGTGAATATTCTCTTTGGCAGTAGCAGTGCCTCCAAAGACAAATGTTTTCTCCTATTACCATTTCTGTTGCCGAATGCCATACTCTGAGCCTTGCACTCTGGCTTGGGATCCACTGAGCCCATTTCTGTTGGGCTGGCAGGGGTCATGATCCCTGAGGGAGGAGGTCAGCCCTGTGGCCTGGGAGTAGGGAGCAGAGGAGGTAGAGGGTGACCCCACACATCACATATTGTGCTTGGAGGCTGGAAGTCAGCCCTGCTTATGCTGGATCACACAGAGAACTAGCCCGACACGTCTGACTGCCAGAGGTCACTTTCCATCATGGGGATCCTTTCATACAGGTGAACTTTTCTGTGCCCTTCTGTCACTTGAATAGTGACTGTGACAACAAGAATGGCTCACAGGCGACATTTTGGGGTACTGGTGAACACATTTTCAAAGAGTATTTGAAGAGAAATAATCATGGGCATCTTGCCATTAACACAAAACTAAATTGCACAATATGTAATAATGCTCCTTATAAATAAGCAATGGATGGCAGTGGAAAGGATCTTGTGGAGAGAGCGAGAGACTAGGTATTAATACACAATTTTGAAGTTTGCACTCCACCTCTATTGCTATTGTGTGCTTTCACTGTGACCTTGGGTAATCCTGAGCTCACTGCTCTTTCCTTACTTGTCCTTATAATTGAGATATTGTTCCCTCAAAAGATAAGCATTGTTAGGATAAAGCTATTAAACTTTATGAGATACCTGGATATCCTGTGGAGGAGTATCATAAAAAAAGCCTTTGAGTCTATAAATAAAATGATAGAAGATATATATGAGAGATTACCCTGCAAGGTCTATAGCTTACAGTTATAACTTGATTTTTTTTTTCATGGTTTTGAATTATTTAAATAAAATAATCATGAAGCTACCAGTCCTGTTATTGGTATTATAAGAAATAAATGGTGGGTAGAGCTGGTTTTAGTCTTTAGATTTATTTAGCATTTTTATTGTCACACCAGGAACATTAATAGTATTTTTCAGAACTTACTCATACATTACTAGTCAAAGTATCAAAAGAGCTGTTCATTGGTGTATTGCTTTTACTGCTGATTTTTTCACCAAATGAATAGAAACAAACATAAATCAGAAGAGAGATTTATAGTACGTAGACATTATCTAGTCATTTGGCCTATACAGAATTTCATTTTTAAAGTATTTATTTACAGTTTAATACATTCCAATCCCATTCAACAAATCATACTGCCTTCAGTAACAGAGAAAGGTAAGGTGTTGAACAGCCAACAGCTGTACTGAAAGAGCAAACTGGTTTTGCACAGCCCTTCACAAAATGCCGAACGTCCAAGAGCCAGATGCACCAGTACGCTTCCTCTATGTAGACTGGCCCAATGCTACCAGCTTCTTGCCAAATATCATTCACCCTTTGTAGTACTACAAAGAAAAGTCTAGGATGAGTGAGCAGACACACACACACTCTAAGCACGTGCCTCGGAGCCAACAGATAAAATCTCAGCTACACAAAAACAGCTGGAAGCCTTATTATTGCAGTTAGTGGGGACACCATCATAATCTGTGCCAAAGCAGGCATATGCAGCATTCACCAAGCTGCTCTTGCACATGAGGACATCCTGAAACAGCACAAGACAGCTGGCTGCAGCAGCTCTAGTGTTAAACTTAGTGCTGATCTGCACTGTCAAAATTTGTAGGACTCAGTTACCTTGTGTGCAAGTATGCAGCTTGTACCTCATTCCTATGCCAAACAGCTCTAGACTTTTTTAGCCTTCAAACCCCAGTGTACATCTAAGTTTGGTGAGAAAAAAAGATAGACTATTTCATCCCTTTCTTCCCATTTCCCAGTCTCCTTTAAGAGTTAACACCTCCATGGCCACATATGTTAGGTCAAAATTTCCAGTGAGCAAACATTTTTAGCTATACATTGCAGCAGGGATTTATGTTAAATACAGAGGGACTGTAAATCCTTAGATGATCACTTTTAGGCTGCAAAAGACAGTCATCTACTGTGCTGGTACAGTGCCTAGAATAATGCACTTTTCAAGTAAAATATGGCATAAAAATAATAGTGTATAATACTATATGGTATATAATATAGTATATATATAATAATAAGTATGTAATATAGTATATATATTATAATAGTGTATAATACTGTGAATAATAAAATGAAACACTAAAATTAGAGCCCAAATTGACATTTAGATGGGTAGTGGAGGTAGATATGGGTGTACACTGTTCTCTCTTGCACTGTTAGGACATTTACCTACTACTTATGTTGTGTGTGTCACTGACAGTCACCATGAAGAAAAAAAGGGACCATAAATTTCATCCATACTCTCAGCAGATACATTAAATGATATGTGAAGCATGGACGATGTGGGTTGGTGAAAGTGAACTCTGTGAGGTGTCTGCTTTTCCAAAAGCCTTGGCAGTCACTCCAATCAGGGAAAAAAAAAAAAATTACCCTTTGAAACTATGACAGGTCATTTATGTGCAAATAGTGGCTCTGGTGTGTAGAAACAGTTAGGAATTTGGGACAATAAATATTTTTTTCCACCAGAAAGTTAAGATTTATTAAGAAAGCTAAACATTTAATGAAGATTTCCAGCTTGGGGTTTTGAATATGAATCTCATCTGAAGTGACTGTCAGAAGGACAAGCTATTTCAGAGTCAAATCTTGGGGAGTTTTCTCATTCTAGAGAACAGTCTTAAAATATGCTTCTGCCTTTCTTTTTTCTCCCTTTTTTTTTTTTTTTTTCTTCCCTAAACCCCTCTAAATTTTAATTGTATGGGAAAATTGATTCTTGCCCAACTCTCATGGTGAGTGGCTGGCAAATGACAGCAAGACACAGAATGCAAACATCTGGATTCGATCACTGCACTTAGCAAATCCATGAAATGTGGTTGTGGATCCACCAGATACTTTAAACACCAGTAAAGAGAGTTCTTCCAGACTCCAGGACAGACATCTGGCACTAACAGAGTTATGAGACTATCAGGGAACATGGCACATCACACACTCAATTAACAGATAGATGAATTAATCACACTGTAATTAACACAGATGTGTAATGATCTGTGCTTTCCTGTCTTTAGAAATAAACAGAATCACAGAATCAATAAGGTTGGAGAAGAGCTCAGGGATCATCAAAGTCCAACCTGTCACCCAAGACCTCAGGACCACTAAACCATGTCACCAAGTGCCACGTCCAGTCCCCTCTTGAACACCTCCAGGGATGGTGACTCCGCCACCTCCCTGGGCAGCACATTCCAACGTCTAACAACTCTCTCCGTGAAGAACTTGCTCCTCACCTCGAGCCTAAACTTCCCCTGGCACAGCTTGAGACTGTGTCCTCTTGTTCTGGTGCTGGTTGCCTGGGAGAAGAGGCCAACACACCCCCACACCTCCCTCTCCCCCCCAGCTACAACCTCCCTTCAGGTAGTTGCAGACAGCAATGAGGTCACCCCTGAGCCTTCTCTTCTCCAGGCCAAACAATCCCAGCTCCCTCATTCAGATGCAAGAAGGCATAGTAGATCCCTTAACTGTCTTACTGAGATATTGGTACTTGACAAAAAATAAAACCAAAGGCTCTCTCACCCTTTCTGAAAATACAGTATGTGTTTCTACAGTAAAACTGTTATTAGGAGAAGCATTATCTAAGACATTTCACTAGCAGCACAATTCAGTGGGAAATTATTACAGATTTATAGAGTCACAGATTGCATCAAGTTGGAAGGGACCCTCAAAGGTCATCTTGTCCAAACCCTGTGTAGTCAGCAGGGACACCACCAACTACAAATATTAATATACAGTATTTACAGGGATTTACATTTAACAAACAGCACTAGGACCCCCTCTGGCCAAAAGACTGGGGAAGAAGCTGTAATTGCTTCCTCTCCCTGCCTCCTCCTGACCCCCCTGTACAAAGGGAAGAGAGAAGCAGAGAAAGTTAATACCAGATAAAACAATGCAGCCAAGATCAGCAAAGCCTGTTAGTATCTCCCCAGCGAAGAAGCAAGAAGAGAATTGTTTTGGGAACCAAATCTTTTGGGAGTTATCCCTCCAATGGAATTGTTTAGAATAATCATTATTTTCCTTTTTACACCCAGCAGTGATTTATTTACATTTTTACTACTTTCTGCTCAAAATCTGTGAACATTTTTAAAGACATAGTCTAAAATTACCACAATTGTAAAGAACGTCTTCCTTACGTCTTACCCAAATCTACCCTTCTCCAGTTGAAAACCATTGCCCCTCGTCCTATTACTACAAGCCCTTCTGAACAGTGTCTTCCCAGCCTTCCTGCAGGTCCTTTTCAGATAATGAAATTTAGCTCTAAGGTGTGCCCAGAACCTTCTCTTCTGCAGGCTGAACAGCCCCAATTCTGTCAGCCTGTCTTCATAGGAGAGGTGCTTCAGCCCTCTGATCATCTTCATGCCCTCCTGTGGAGAAGTTCCAGCAGATTTATGCCCCTCTTGTGTTGCGGCTTCCATAGCTAAGCACAGTACTCCGTGTAAAAGAAAACACATCTTCTAAAGACAAACAGATACAACCTCAAAAGAAATGTATTTCTACCCTCCAGTCATCTTGCCTTCTATAATCCATTGTTTTAAGGGCACACATCCCACCACATTACTGAAGTTAATGGTTAGGATAAGTCCTTTCACATAATCGTGTAACGGAACAATATTTTCAAAGTTGTATTTTTTTTTCATAATGTTATCAGATACAGAAGATTCCAATTTGAATGCAAGACCAAGATGTGGATGAAACTTAAAAAATAAACATATCAAAGCTGACAATTGCTATAATTACAGCATGTTTTGTTAAACTAAACAAAAGTTGAATAAAACAAAACAGGACAAGCAGGCACAGAGACTTCATTGAACCAATGTCCTGCACAATTTATATTCTTCTCTAATCCTCACTGTGTGTCCTATGCTTTGCATTTATACCTTATCCAAAGCATATTTTGCTTTTCTGTTCCTTTGTCTCTCCTTTTGCTAAAGAGAATGAGAAAAATGAACAGAAAAAGTGAGAGTCGGGAGGATATGTCAGGGGTATGCTGGAGATTTCGGGATACAAAGCGATGTCTCTGACAGTTTTGCTCATAACAGATGAAAGTTGCACTTCAAATGAATTATGGAGGTCACTCCCTCACGAGCACATTTAGTGTATTTTCCACATGTCACATAAATCTACTACATATTTAAGTGGAAATACCACATTTTTCTGTGCATAGTAAAAAATTACATCTGATGTTTTACATTCAACCCCTTAACAAACATTTTCATTTGTCTTTAGAGCACATACATACAAAACAGAAAATAATTCAACAACTCAGTGCTCTCCAGAGAATGAGATGCTAAAAGTATGTGCATGCTACACTGCCCTGGACATGAAGTCTGCAAGTCCTCTCATTTTCCTAATTACTGGAGAGTACCTGCCTAAATTGCAAGCATAGCACATAAAGAGCTCTGATTATATACTCAATACTAATGACTTAAAAATAAGCTGAACTCATGTTTGAAAGTTCCAGTCAGAAGAGCACTACAATTTTGCTGAATCTTAAGAAACATACTCTGAAACAAGTATGTATGAGGAAAAGAGAGCTCCTGTCCCACACTGTAATGTCATGCACATCCATCACAGTTAAAAACATAAGATAGGAAAAATGAAGAGAAGCATGTTTTTTCTAAACAGATTAAGATGTTTTTATTAGTACCAAGTGTCAATGACATCCCACTAACCCCAAAACACTAGCAATCTTTCATTTGCTTTCTGGTAGCTGGGATAACAGAGTTTGTACTTAATTTTTTATAACACAATTTCAAATATACTATTTAGTGGCTTCATTACAGAAATTAGTCATCCGTTCCTTCACAGCCAGGTCCTCAAACGTGTTCATATATGAAAGACTGTGGTCATTTAAAGTTCACGTTTCAAGGCAAGCTTTTGGCATATGAATGTAAATGATCTGAGAGAAACTAAATGTTTTGCCTAATAGTGACTCAGAAAAGAAGAATCATATCTCTGATTATGAATTTCAAGCTAGATGCCTGGGAGTCTTGACTTGGTATCCTACCTGTGATATTCCCTAGTTTGCTGGCACAGTATACGCTGCTGTACTTGTCAGAACAGCATTCAATAGTCACTGACAGCAGTGCAAAACAGCAGCAAAGTACCCTCATTATTCCTCCAGGTTTATAGCAAATTCCTTTTATGGAGCATGGCACTCCATAAAAGAACATGGAGGACCTGGAAACAGTGCTGAAATACAAAACTAAGAGATACCTGCATATTTCTTGAGTCCCTCCTGAATACTTAAAATGCTTAACTGCAAAGGAACCAAACAACCAACTCCTTTAATTTCCTAATTGTCCTTCCACAGATGAACTATACATTGAATGCAGACTCTAAAAATTCTTCTGAAGATTTTGACAGTATTTATAAATTAAAAACATTTCATGTAGCTTAAAACTTTAAGATCTTCAACAGAAAAAGACCTGTTAATAGCTAGAAAGATTATAGTATTGAAGCACTTTCCTCCTGGCATTTTACTGAGAGAGGTGGAAGACACACCTTTAAAAAGATAACTATAATAGCCCAGAGGAAGTTCCTCTAGGAAAAAGAAATGAAGAAAAGAACAAGCCAATTCAATTAAAAATGAAAGCCTGCTTGGCCTATTGAGCTCTCTTTCAAAGCTTTCATTGCTTACACAAGCAATGACTCAATGATCTAAATGGTAGATAGTATCTGAAGGACCTCTTGTAATCCTCAAATACCTCCTTCACACCTTTTAAAAGTGCACATACTTAAAACTGTTAAAACAGCATTCATGGGATCAGACATGTCCTGGACAGACAGTGGTGAAGTATAACCATAGTCATTATTTAAAAAAAAAAAAAAAAAAAAAAAAACCCAACAAAAAAAACCACCAACAACAAAAATCCCCACACCCAAAACCCACAACAAAACAAAGAAAATAAAATGAAGAAAGTTAAAATACTGTCTCTTAATAGTCAAACATTGTTCATCCCAGAGAACGCTCTGAAGTATCCTATAACACCATGCAAATCACTGGATTTGCAACAAAATATCCGTTTCTTAAAAAAAAAAAAAAAGAGGAGTAATAATCAAGGATACTAATTACTAAATGGGTTAGCACATGCTTATACAAAACCTTACCAACCTCACACAAAACATTTATTGCCAAATGTGATGTCAAGTCCCCAGTGTAGAAGTAAATCTTCTAAAGCTTTCACTCATCTGCCAGACAACCTCTTACTCACTTCTACTTAACAGTAGAAGCCTTTCTAATTTTCAAAGCAGAGTTGGAAGTTATTAACTTCCATTTCTTGAGCCTTTAAAAACTTAACTTTGCAAAAATTCTAATGGAGTCATTTGCAGTTTTTTAAAATAGTCTCTTCCTTTAATCTTCTGATTCTCCTTTTTCTTTTTTGGCTGAGCTGAGAGTATCATTTAGATTATTCTTTTCAGTATTTCTACCATGCACTAGTGAGAGTTGCCAAAGAGAGAAACAAAGAGAATGTTGCTCCTCTCCAGATCCCCAGCCGTCAGGACAATAAGTTTAGGATTACAAGGGTAAGTACTGTATCCTATTGAAGAACCAAAGCCACTTTTGCAACCACTTCAGAAGAAAATTCTGCAAAGGAATGCATTCAACAGCATTTATGAGCTTGAGTTTCAGTAAAAATAAATTAATAAATATAATTAATTTTAGAGATAGGATAATTGCAGCAAAAACTTCAGTCCTGCCTGTACTAAAATGAAATACGCACAAGCAATCCTTGATTTTTCAGGACTGTACTTCAATGGGCTGTTCAGCTTGATTGTAAGGGCAAAGATATGAGCAAAACACCACTTGTCTGAAGGTAAGCAGGAACTGTTTATGGCATTATAGTTTAATAAACTTCAAAAATTAAGTAGAATAAACAATTTTTGTGGTGGATTAAATAGATGCCAGCTGGGCAACGCTCCTTTGGCCAAGAGAAAACAACCAAAAGAAAAAACCTCTGGGAAGTGGTCAGTTTATCTCCCTGCAAAAAGGCATAAATACCTGCAGATACAACACTGTGTTTAATAAGGAAAAAGTTGTTGCAATGCCAGATTTTCTAGTGTTGTCTTCTGTCACGTGGACTGTTCTTATTCAGAGTGTGCATTGCTCTGAAATTATCCCAATTAAAGCAAGAATGATCACAATCCCATGAAACTCTTAAAAGACAGGGTTAGAAAAAACCAAAGATATAATAATATCTTATTATCTGTAAAAGTCTTGCATTACAAATTAAAGGTATGTGCTACTGAAACAGCCAACAGAGTATCACATTGGTCAAAGCCAATGTTTCTTATGGTTCAAAGAACCAAGAAACCAGAACCAACTGAAACATGAAAAAGGTGAGTTCACCATCAGATCATCATTTCAAATCAAGCACGGGGCAGTATGTCTGACACACATGATCCTGATTTATGAGCGTTATAGTGTCTATGTACATTTTTAACTGGAAGCCAAGTTTTAATTTTTGTTCACAAACACTGAGGAAAAACAATGAAACAGTGCAATGATATGCAATTCCCAAACATATTCACTAAACCGTTTCTGCTTATCTCTTGATAATTGATACTAATTAATTCAAATAATATTCTTGTGTTTCTGTGACCAACAACTTTGCTCTTGGCTATTTTTCAGGCAATATGCTGGATGCCTGTGTTTCTGAAAACCTTTTTCTAGCCTGATTAATTCCTTTTCAGAACAAAACCAACTGCAGCTTCCAGAGCTAGAAAAAGATCTGTGGCCACTTAATGCTCACAATTTAAAAGGTCTAAACACAAATTCACTAATTTTCCCTCCCTTCTCCCTAGACAATTCTCCAGGAATGTTATTTTTTTATATATACTGTCCGATAATAAACCGTTCTTAAGACTATTAGGAGAAAATAAAGCATACATAAAGAGTAGAAGCAGTTTCATTTTAGCAAGATTTTTGAGATCATTTAGGTTGACTGCAGAAAAGTTGAATTTCAGCTCTTACAACTCTGCAGGGCTGAGCAGTTTAAAGCTGAGAATGTGTGGTCATGCAAGTTCATCTTGTATTTTACCAGCTGGTCTGTGTAGCAATGAAAAAGCAAGTAGTGTAACTGTTCAGTGTGAAGCAGTGTCACTGCTTTTTTCTATATACTTTTTGCTACCTTCTAAAATAAGATAATATAAAAATATTTTCTGCAGTTTGAGGTGCCTGATGCTTTCCCAAATGTAACAGCAGAGCAAAACAACACTCATTGTATCAGTACACCAAATGTGCCAAACAGAAGCATTGTGGGTTTCAGCCTTTGCTGCACATCATTTGGATGGACATCGGTAGTGCGTGCTTCATAGTCCAGATAGGAAGAAAAGTCATTATGTTCAATTTTATCCTAAATTATTTCATGGTGAGAAGTGTTTCCCATATATTCTTGTTAGAATTTTGCTTGCCTACTTTGTAGCAGGGCCCAACTGTCTCCCAGTCACAGGAACAAGACTTACTCTTCACTTTCGTGGAATCAAAAATAAAGCCAAGAATTGGGCAAAACCAGATGTGGTTGTAAGACATCTGTCAATATTTGAGGCCTGGATTCAGGGCTTCATCTTAGCTGAAATCCTAATGACTTGAGGAACCCATGTTAAACTAAATATTTCTCATTTAGTTTTGCTTTCTACTTGAAAGCACACAACAAACTGTCACAGATGTTAAAAATTTCATGCACTTCGTGAGCATCTGGATTCTTTCCTGTCAAAGATCCTAGACACACTATTTAATATTTTTTGTTTTGATTTGCAGAAAATACAGACATAAAATGGAAAGAAAAAAAATTTAAACATCTGTGCTTCTCTTGGTGCTTCATGTGTTATTTACTGATTTCCTAAGTCAATAGCTTTGTTTCCTCATTGTAAATTAAACACCAGTGGTTAGTCAAGGAGTTTTCTCTCAAAATTATTTTGCATTTTTTCCCTCTTCCATTGTATTAAAACTGTATGTGTAGCTGCTTTACTTATACTGGAATGTTGATGTCAAATGGACAGAGTATGCTTTTAGTCCTAAAGTCTGCTCCGTGTCATAATGAAGTAAATAGAAATCTTAACAGAAACTTCAGTGGCAGCTGAATGGAGCCTGTGATATGCACACTGATGACTAAGTAGTGCCAAGGACAATTAATCATACGTTTCAGATTTGGTTATTTTTATATTATTCATAACACTGTACTATTTTGAAAGACAAAACCAGAAGTAAGCAACCAGAGTAATTATAGTTCAAAATTAAATGCACGTGTATGGGATCAGTTCCTTCCTCTACCACAGACTGTCAGTGTGACATTAGGTACTTGTTTTAGTCCCGTGTCACAGACTATATACCTTGTGCAAATACAAGGCAGGAGTGTGGGGGAATAATTTCAATGGAGCTATAGCAATAAAAGCACCTGAGGATTCATCCAACATTAAAAAAAAGGGAAAAACCTCAAGATAAACATATACATATAGGATAAAAATACAGAACTTAATTGTCAGATGTGCTGTAGTAGCCTGCAAGCATCCACTGGAATAATGAGAAGTAATGAATAAGAATCAGTGAGGAATAATTCTAGATTTCATTAATCTTTGCATATCAATGTATACTTAATATTTGGAAACTGATGCTGTCAGCTATATAAATGTCTAGCAAGAAGTACAACCAGAAACTGAAGCAAAGGGAATCAAACAAATGTACTGAAGAAGAGAGATGTGTGCTAGAACAGTTACTGTCTTTGACATCATCTGTGAAATATCAGCCTTTTAGCAGTGTGGGAAGAATAAGAATATCAGGAGCAGTAAATGAAAATCAGTTTGGTTGAATACTGCAGTATTCCATTTGATGAAAGAGGTACATACTTTCAGTGGAGACCTTTACCATGGGATAAAGACAGAGCTTTAAGTCTAATCTTTCAGCTACTCTCTTTTAAGAGGAAAGCAAAAGGAAGAATGAGAAAACCTAGAAATGGTTATGCATAAGTGCAGCTGTTCCTCTATGAAAGTATATGAGAAATGTAGCAAGAAGTTTTTGGCCCAGCAGCTCTTTCACAATCTTCCAGACAGCAAAGAGGCTGAACAGCAAAAACTGTTAAATGCTCAGATGTGTTTCTGTTATCCTGTAGTCAATTAGCAGTATAAATGATTTTCTTGGACACTTAAGTGGAATTTACAGTAGCATAAGCATTCCCTTGTGTGTCCAGCCCTTCAATCAACTAAAACATTGCAGGTCAGCCCTTTCTGGCATTTTCAGCTGAGGAGTCAATCACTGAAGCACTTACCGGGTTGAGGGTTTTCCTCAAAGGAAAGAATTTCAAACTGAACGACGTTTCAGGTTCAAAGGAAAGTGAGAAGCAGTTAAGTTTTCTACTTAGAAGTACTTTGTGAACTATACAAACAGGGATTCTCCAGTGAACCATCCAGTAAACTCCTGGTACATCCTGAGGGAGGACATCTGGAACCTTGGCCCCAAATCTATGCCTATCCTTCTTATTACCATTTGTGAATTTGGATTTATTAGATTTGGAGCTGATCAGAGTAGGTTTTTTTATGTATTTCTGTAGCCATGCTATGCTATACTAGCTCAAAATGTTCACTCTTAAATGCATGCTTTTTTCCTATGGGAGGTGAATATTAAAACCTGAATATTTTTACATTTTTGACATGTAGAAGCTGAAATACCATCCCAATTTATTGTAATTTAAAAACAGAGATCAGAACTTATAGTATTTATAAGCCATCTTATTATGACTCAATGCAGACTAGAAGAAACACATACATGTATCAGTTAAATACGTATTTTGATTCTCAAGTATTTTACATATTTACAAGCCTCACTAGCTCTCTGCTTCCTCTATTTCTGGCTACAGTTTTCAAATCATCTGCAAATTTCGATGACTTGTCAGTGCCTGCCCACTTGTTCAAAAATCAGCAGAACAGGCTCCTAGGTCAACAACTAACAATGGCAAGTTCTGTTTTCTACAATTCCCAACCCAATCTTGCATTCCTAAAATACCATGGGGATTTTAGATACCCAAATCTTCTTGTCAAAGCAGAATAAAAAAGTAACATGCTGTCAGCATATTTTTGTTTCTGTTTCAACTTGGCGATTCAATTGCTTTCAGGAAATTCCCCAAAGTGATGAGCTCAAAAATGAGGGTTTGATTCACTTATTTCACACTTACAGACTACTTTAATTAAACAGAGATATTATTTGTATTAATATATTAATATTCATATTAAGAGCAAGCAGGGTTTTCTTAGAAGAGTATTGCATTTTGTCAGCAGTTGAAAAGCTGGTTACTGAAGATGATTTCTCAGGGACTTAATTTTGCCCCCACACAGGAAGGCTCACAGATCAACTCTAACCCTGGTGTATCTCCCTGCTGGTGCCCCAGGCAGGGAAGACCCCAGAGTCACATTGGGCAGGAGTGGGCAGGAGTGGGCAGCAGCTGGCAGCAGCCTCTTGGCCCTTTACCCGAGCATGGGTCCCTCTCCTCTGCCCTACGAATTCTTCTCACAAACCCTGCAGAAATGAATCGAGTTGGAGGGCTTTACCTCCCTGCTAAGCCTGGTTGAAGAAGGTCCATCAGTTTTCAAATCTATCTTGGGGAAAATGGCCACAGGCACAGACACACAAACCCCTAAAAACCAGACACACAAAGGTCAATGAAGAAATCCACCTCATTCTCCCAAGAACGTAAGAAGGAAACACAAAAACTGTGGAAGGCCAAGCACTTGCCCTGGCTTTGGTGACCATAAAGCCCCAAATCTTAATTTTCAGCACAAGGAATGCAACAGCAGTCAAATGAGTTAGAAGCAAATTCCAACAAAGGTGGCATCTCTCTCATACCTCACAGCCTGCTCAGAAGCTTCAGCTACTGCAGCAGTACCAATAAAACTTTCCGCAAAACTCTTTCCCTCCTTCTGCTTTTTCCAGATAATGAGAAAATAATGTAAAAAGTTTCTCCAATCTGAAAGGAGAACACTAACATTGTAACAGGTACCACATGCTACATTTTGGTTCCTAAACATTTTCCAGTTAATTCTGCTGCTAAATGGGACACACTTAACACCAATCTTCCTCCTTTGACAACATACCCCTGACTGATGAGAAAGCCGGAGAAGATAAGCATGGCAAAATGCTGTCAGGGGAGATGTAGAGGATACATATTAACTTTGATGTAAGCCTTTTATGGCATACATAAAAATAAATGATCTTAAAAGTTGATACCAATCACTGAGCACATATATGTGAAATCACAAGAGCCTTGAGTGAGTTATAGATCAGCATCTGAATAAAAGGACTCATGCACTACAGCTTTGGATAAATCACATTTACATAATCCAACTGTGCTCCTCTGCACATATCTCTGCAAAGCATCATTTCATTACTAAGACTGTTTCTCCCTGTGAAATATAAATCTTGCAGTAGGGGCCTGCTGAGATGCAAAGTTGAGTGTAATGTGATTCTACCACCCTAATTAAACAGGCAGGCTCAATCTCAAAGTAAATGTCGATCCTTGTGATTAGAGAAATTGCCTCACTGGCATTTTCTTTACTACCTAAAGAAAGCAACTTCAGAGCCATTCTTTTCTTTAAATGCCAAACTACAATTTCTGGGCCTAGGTTACCATTCAAGTTTATCTCCCTTCTTATTTGCTCTATCATTACCTCAATTTCCTCATTTTCTCCTTTTAAAAAGAAAAATATCAAAGGGTAACATTATAGTATGTGTATGCTTATAGAAGTATAATAGGCATATAACAGGCATATAACATTACCAAGATGTATAATTTAAAACAACCTTTTTTTGTGTGTGTGTCTGTGTGTTAAAATTAAGCATAAATTAAATAAAGACATTTAGATGCAAGAGATTAGAAAGCAATTGTTCAACAAAAGCAGGGGGAAGAGGAAAGAGAATACAATAATCTAGAGCTCCCTAGCTCTCCCCTCATGTCAGGGGAAAAAACATGGCCTAGCATGTAACAAAGTAAACCACTGTTATCCATCCCTTTAGTGATTTAGAAGACTAATTTTCTTGCAGTTCAAAAAATGGAAGCACATAGTTTCAAAACCATGAGATTGACACTTCTTCCCATATTGTCTGAAGACATTTTCCACAAATATTTTATTACTAAATTTTTCAAACAAAACAGCTGCAGCCTGAGATACTTGCTGTTTCTCTTAGCAGGATAGAGAACCAAGTCTAGATCAATCCATTTCATCAATGTATTAGGTAGAGATGTTGGGACCCATTGGCTCCAATTCTCCTCTCACTTGCTTTTCACACCGATCCCATCACTACATGTGCACCAGGATCTCCCCTTCCATCAAGTTCCTATAAACAGAGTGGGTGAAGTGCAGGAGGCATAGCTTAGCATTGATTACAAGTTACTTCTGATAAACAGAAAAGTGGCATTTGATTTTGCCTGTAGCATTTTGGATTACAGCGAAAAGTTCTCTTCCCCACACAAGTAGAGATTTCTGGTAGAAAGAAAGCAAAGCATGTAAGGTGGTACTGTGTTCTACCCTGGCCTGCAGGACTGGGATCTAAGAATCACAAGTCAAACCTTACTTAGCAATTTTGGGTTCTTATTACCATGACAAAAGGCGCCACAGTCACGCTGAACTTCAAGTGATTTGTCTAATCAGGAATGGATGAACATTTTCTAAGAGGTGCCTTCTATTCACTGTCTTGTAAAAAGGTATAAAGACTTTTTAAGACTGACTCATACATTCTAAGTATAGTACCAAATGAGCTTGTTCCTCCTGAAGAATTGGTTCGTTCTTGTTTTAAAGCCAAACTATTCTTCATGTATTGTTTGTAAGTTTTATACCAAAATTAGAAACTCTAAGCAGAATAGGATCATTTTTGCTGATCAGACACTGGATTTTATGACTTCAGACCAGTCTAGCATTTGCTTACTTCCTTGGCTAGTGAACAGAAGTGGAAAGAAATGTCTGCACCACTTCCATCAAAAATTCATATGCTGTATTTCCTCTTCCATGTTGAAATTTGCTCACACTTAAGCCACTTATGACCTTTTTTTTTTTTTTTTTAATACTGTTTATGAGTGTCAATATCCATGAGCCATGAATCATTTATTCAAACATCCTAAACCATACTTCACCTGACAGACTTTTCAGGGGTGGTCCTGAATCTCTCTTTTTAAATGCTCATACTTGGTTTACACTGCATTCACTAGGTAAGGATCTATATCTTCTCAGCTTTTTGACTCTGAGGAGGGGAAATAGCTCCATATGCAAGAACTTATTTCACATTCAACAATAAAACTGATTACACATACAGAAAAAAAAAAAAAAGCCAACAACAAGATGGTTGCTACATGCTAGATAAAGCAGCAGCACCTCTAGTTGGAGGAGAGGTGATTCACTCAAAATATATTTGGCAAACAGCTACTAGAAAGAAAAACTCAAGGCGGAGTAATGTGCATGACAGTGCCAGGATAGTTTCCATCTCAGTTCTTGCTTGATTTTAGCCAGTCAGAAAAAAAGTTTGTTCCTAAAGTAAACATACTCCCTTCCCCTCTACTCCCAAAATATTAAGATGGTGTCCAATTCATGGTAAAAGAAATAAGCACCTTCATTCTATTTTAATTAACTGGTATTGCCAATTCTTGAAGACTCCTCTTGTCAAAACATGTGTAACTTGTAGCACTTTGCTATTAGTAATGGTGTTAACAATGACCTGTCAAATTAACTAAAACCAAGTGAATTAGGATTGCTTGTGATACAGAGAGAAAGCCTGATGGGAATGTCAAAACTAACAGAATAGTTTCAACTCTGGTGGTCTTCTAGGATTATATACAACATACTTTGAAAGGTCAGAAACAGCTAATCAGCTTAACATAGAAGTGTCGATCAGAATTGTCACTTCAGAAAGATTTCCAGACAAAATACACGGCTTGGTTTCCACAAAGGGAAAAATATAAAAAACATGTAAGGAAAAAAAAAAAAAAGGCAGAATAAAAAGCAAAGTTTATTCTATGACAATGCACCAAAGAGGTTTAATGCACCAAAGAGGTTTTTCATATTCTCTTATTATCTTATGTTCCTCAACTGCAGACCTATTTAGACATAAAAATCTATCTGGAGTTTAGGAAGACCATGATTCTTTAAACTAACTCACCACCACACCAAAGTAACTGTTTTATGTTCCCTAGTTAAATAGAAGATTTTGAAAAAAAAAAAAATATTTTTTGATCCCAGCGTTTTATTTAGGAATGAAAGGGTTTTCCAGCACTGAAAGGATTTTCCAGTACTCATCACCACTGAAAGGCAAATAAAATCTTCAATTAGAAAAACATCCAATCGCAGCTTTAGGAAGGTACACACAAAGACCTGAATTTAAACCTCTAATTGTTTTGAAAGAATAGCCCAGTATCTCCTGACTAGAAGGAATGTTCTTCTTTGTTCATCCTTTTTTCAAATACAGATATGCAACAACAAAAATTTCCAACAGACCAACCCTTCCTCAAAAAAACCCAAACAACCCCGAAACAAACACCACGCCCCCCCCCAAAAAAAAACCCCAAACAAAACCAACAAAACCACAAAACCCAACAACACACCAACCACAAAACAACACACTAAAATCAACATCAGTGAGAGGCTTTACACATTTTATGGAGAAAGGCAATACTGCAGATTTCATTTTTGTGTTTTCTTAAAACAAAATTTCATATTGAAAAGAGATATTGGCATGTCACTACCAACAATACTATAATCTTGTAGGATTACAATAATACATTTATTATTAAATTACTACATTAAGAAATACAGGCTTATCTCTATTTTCCACACATGTAATAGATCTTGAAGCTCACATTCTTAAGTTATATGGACTTCATATAAACACCCCAAAACACTCCAGTTTTCAAGGTTTTGGATATAGAAAAGTAAAATGAGGTTTATGTCTTAAGACCTGCCTCTGGGTCACGAAAGGAGAATTCAAAAGAAAGAGACAGTTAGTTGCTAAGAGACCACAGCTACAGAGCACATGCTGTTATCTAATAGAAGGCAATGAAGGCTTTCCAGGAAGAGATTGTGGAATGTATCTCTACGTACCAATAATGCCTGTCATTTACTGAGGGTAAAATACCATAACAATAGTAGGGGAGGCCCCTCATTGTAAGTTAAAGCATACAATGCCTAAATTAAAGAAAAAAAAAAGTTTGAGGATTAAAATCTCTTGAATGACTTTAAAAGCATACAAAGAATTAATGTAATCAAGCTAATAATTTGGCAACTAACCTCTCCATTACTAATTAGGTGATACTAATCCTCATCACCACCCTACTTGGTGCCATGGTTTAGATAGTCATGAGGTTTAGGGTGACAGGTTGGACTCGATGATCTTTGAGGTCTCTTCCAGCCTTCTTGATCCTATGATTCTATGATCGTGTGATCAGCGATACAAAATCAGTGATACAAAAACACTGAGGCAGGCAGAAGAAAGCAGTCAGTACTAGCTTCATAATCTGAGAACTAAAAGTGTTCTGTGTGATGTTCAGATGACAAAATGCCACTCTGGTCTACAACGAGCTTCTAAATGGCAGAATCCTTGTTAGAAAAAGCCAGCTTCAGGCTTCACATATGTTCATATAATGTTGGAAGTATCAAAAAGGAAAGCTATTTCAACATTTACTAGATTACCATACCCAAGAAACTGTAAAAAGTAAATTTCCATTTAGAACATTTTCCACATTGATTCTATTTATTGCACTTAAAAGTTTCACACTGCTGGAGGTATCTCAGGAATATTATAAAGACAATTGCTCCTGCACCTCCTTTGCTCTAAAATATTTCAGATACATCTTTTACTTAAGTGAAATATTCCTTCTCTCTTCCTTCTCCCTTTCTTCTCCCTACTCTCAATTTTAATGTGCATGAACATGTACAAGAGTAGAAAATCCAGGAGCTGTAAGCAATAACCAGCCTAACTAATACTAAACTAAAGTACTACTCTAACTCATGCCAGTGTCTTTTTTTCCAGAATAGACTGCCCAGAAGGTGAAGCTCTTGTTCCTGGACATTAGTTGATGTGAATAATGATGCTCCCCTGAAGCTGTAAATCTGGTGTATATTGTTCATCCACAGAGCTACAGTACATATTTGCTTCTTAGCAAAATTATTAAACCAATCAAGTGCAATTGTTCCTTTGCTGCTATTGTGGTCAGTTGCATATCCAGCTGTCATAAATGTGCATTCCATTCTCATGCCAAGTTTCTCAAAGAAACAAAACATCATGACATTCTTCTCTTATTGTGTGTGTTTAATTACTGATAAAAAGAATGGGACTTACAGATGTGAACTAAAGAAAACTTGTGTATTCACCCAAATTAAATGAGAAATCTCCCCCCATAAAATCCTGAAATCATTAATTTAATTGCAAAATTTCCTTCAAATATTCAGAAATATTATAATTAAACAGGTTGAAAATTTTTCTTTTTGCTCACCTGAAAAGCCTAATTAAATCTTCAGAAAACAAATAACCTTCATTATAAAACATATGCACATAATTTATATCAGTGTCCACAATCAAGATAGAAAAGAAATCTAGAAAGGCAGACCTCTCTTCCAGGCAACAGTCAAATTCATAATGAAAAAGGAAATGAACCATGGATTTCATTTTTAAGAATATTCAATCAGAACATTAAATTGCATTATGATTATAAGATGCTGCTAAAAATACATGCTTGCTTTATATCCATGAAGTCCTTAAGTGATTTAATAAGTTAATAGCATTTCTACATTAAACCTACAAATACTTGTGTATAATCAATCAAATCAGCAGATGTATGTGTGTTTATGTGTGTACATTTTAAACAGAACTGGTTTTACCCACAAATAAATTCATTATGAATGATAGTCCTCTAAAAGCGATCTTTGTAAGAGGAATAATCATAGTTCTGACTCCACTATAGTCATTCCCAAACCTCCATTTGCTTTTAAAATCTCCATCTCTTCCAAGGATACTACATATTTTTATATTTATCTAAGAATGTACTTATAAAACCAGCATAAGCCAAGGTGCTGAAATCAGAATCTATGACTAGAGCTTCCATTTATCACAAAACTGTTACTACCTCTGAAACGGGCAGATCACCTCAAACATCAAATAAGTTCTATAAATTACACTGCATTATTCACTGTGAGAAACTACCCCCAGGTTATCTGTCTCCTGATAATACTTTCCATAGCACTAAGGATATGCTATAGACAGCATCTGTTATTTTGGTTTTCAGTAAACATTTAAATTGTGAGAAAATTATGTGTTTGCTCCAACAGAAGAAAGCACCCAACCTAAGGTATGTGGTTTGTTAAGGTTTTTTTAGGTGAAGAAGAGGAGCAGGATTTTCTCAGCCTCACTGTACAGGTTTAGATTATAAGGGAAAAGGATTGTTTAAGTAACAGAGAGCAAGCAAAACACCCCTTTGAGAATTTAACACATTACACACAACCACATTACACACATAACATGCTCTTTGTGATAAAGATCTATATTTCAAATAAGCAGTTAAAACTGTTCCTGAGCAAGTTACAAATCCCTAAAAATGTTGCCTAAACTGAAGCCACTTTGAACTTTCTGTGATGGATTACATGTGGAAGGCTTTGAAAGGAAGCTGGGGGCCAACACCTGTTCCAATGAAAAAAAATGAAGTTCAGAGTTTCTGGCTCTGGAAACTCAATTTGTGGCCCTGTGTTTTAGTTTTCTATAATTTGACACCAAAGTGTACTTTAATGCAATAATCCAGACATCTGAAAAAGATAACAGAATCTGCACATTGAGCTACAGGCTACAGAATGAAAACATTTTTTTCCTGAATTTCTATCTCTTTATGTAATTTCTCTTCATAACAAATCAAAAACGTGTAGTTACACTATATTACTAATGGAACTCTTACATCAGTTGCTAAACAAATTAAAATCTGAAACAAAATGATTTTTTCAATCTGTTATCATTTACCTCCTTTATTTTCCCTAGGACATATAGTACAGACCACCACATGTAATTAATTCTGACCTCTGAAAGCAGAGTTGTTTTCTGTTAATGAATCTAATAACTGTATTCAGTCTAAACTGTAGAAAAAGTCTTTCACTTACCTTGGTGTCATGTCATTTTTGAAAGACTACTTATAAAAATAGTTTATTTACAAAAATTTCATATGCAAAATATGCAAATACATGTTTTGGCCTTTTTATCATTCAAAGCACAAGCAGACCCATGGCTTTATCATTCTCTTTGCTCTCAAGAGGAGAGACTATAAAAACTTGTTAAATCCCACCAGTGGAAAGAGAAGCACTGTGAGACCCTGAAGCAGTGCTCAGACAGGCCTGTGAAAGCCTCATCACGGATTTTCCCAGGTCTCCTCCACCATTCTTGGGGTACTTCCCAAAGGAAGAGATGTCCATTGGCCTTCATATTTAAAAATTACAAGCACAAAGTCACGAAGAGCTGACCTCTCTTGGCCCAGGCACCTCAGAGCCCCAGGTAGGCATGTTCTGCAGGGAGCACCAGAGATAAAACCAGCACTTCCAGCAGGGTATGATTTTCATGCATGTGCAGGACCAACAAGCAGCATGTGCAGGACCAACAAGCAGCATGTGCAGGACCAACAAGCAGCATGTGCACAGCAACTTAGGCTGCAGCACAGAGGAGTGGTGCAGGCCACCAACTTTACTTGTAACTCACCATTTGAGTGAAATAAAGTTAAGAAATATGACTGGTGCTGAAAAGCTATCAAGTAAATGTTAATGCTTTGAAATCTATGTGCTTGCAGAGATCTATGACCCACATCAGATAGACCAAAACCAGAAACTATTTCCCAGCTTTTGATGTCCATTTATTTGAGAATCCAGAGCAAATTCAGATGCTGCTTACACTTACATTTTTATTTCTTAATCTTGAATTTTTATCTTAAAAGTGAACGTAGCATTAACTGCAGGGCTTACTTGAGAATACACTCTAGGGGGAGCTAATAACTGGAACAGAGTGTAAAAGTTTTAAGCACTAAGACGAGAAAGACAAACAGTAAGATACTGAAGTCAGCAGCATTTTACCAATCTCAGTGAAAGTACTAATCTGCAACAAACAAATAGCAGAGAGAAAAGGCACAAACAGTCACTAGTCATAACAATTACATTTGAAGTCTCTCTGCTGCTGGCTGTCAAAAAGACCAAAGAGGTAGAGCAGATTTACTGGTATACTCTTGCAGAGGCTAATCACTAATTCTAGCTGATAGTTTGAAATGTTTTGGATGGTTGATTTTGTCTTATTACCAGACACAAAGCCGTGAGCCACTAGAGAGGATACAAACACTCAGTGGATCAATTACCGGGAAGCAAGAGGACCTAGCTCAGCTGCTTGTAATTTCAGCTATTCATCAGCAGATGGGACTTAGAACATATTAGAATTTCAGCTAATCATCATCCTCATATATTGAGAAGTTTATTGGGAAAAAAAACCAACAAAAAACAAACAAACAAAAAAAAAAAACCCAACAAAATAACTAAAAAGGGTCAAGAAAGTTCACAATAAAAATATTTTATAAATATTTTCCTATTCTGAGTGACAGGTAGAATCTCATTTCATACAGAATAGAAACTGATGAAGAGACCAAACATGGGTCTAGCAAAAAATCATACAATGGTAAAGGTTGGGAGGTACCTCTGGAGATCATCTAGTCCAAAGGTCAGCAGTGAAGAGCTATTAAATCACTTTGCCATTCTCTCAGATGCCTGTGAAATTAGCTGATGGCCAACACAAGAAAAAAATAAGGTACTTTAACTTATTTTTTAAATTAGTTCAGAAGCCTACCTGGAAACACCCAGGAAAGAGATCAGAGACCCAGCATAGAGAAATTGATTTTCCTTTCAAGCTGCATAGTCTGATGAGCAGCAGCACAGGCTCCCTAACACCTTGCAGCTATCATGCCAGAGACCCAGCTGAGCATAAGTGCCTCGGCTCATTGCCTTTTCATTTCCATGACACCCCTGGCCCTCTCAAGAGCTTGCCAGAGGCAACAACAACGGTGCAAGTATTCATATTGCACATGAGCCACCAAAAAGAAATTGGTTCATTAGTTTTGTCAGCCTACTTTAATAGGAATTGGAAAACTTAACAATGAAAGGCTTTGTTTCTTGACTCCGTATAAGGCACCTAGTTGTTCAGGTTTGTTTTTACCTCTTAGTGTCTTACAGTTTGATGTTAAATGCAATCAGTTTCCCAGACTCCATATACCCATGTGCATATGATCCCATATTCCCATTATGCCTGACTGTTTAGTTCAGATTACTGCCAATTAAAACACAAATAGAAGAAAAGGTCCAAGAAGGAA
Source organism: Indicator indicator (assembly GCF_027791375.1). Taxonomy (NCBI): domain Eukaryota; kingdom Metazoa; phylum Chordata; class Aves; order Piciformes; family Indicatoridae; genus Indicator; species Indicator indicator. The sequence continues at coordinate 80,173,557 of NC_072010.1, forward strand.
ACTGTGCTGCACCAATCTAGGACACATTTTACTCTGTTTAAAATTATTTCAAATATACTTAAATGGATACAAGGAAAGCTGTGAGGTTTCGATTTAAAGAGAAGGAATCAATCATCTTGCCACTCAAGAGAAAGGATTTAAGAAAACTGAAGTGTCACAGCTGAAGACATCATCTTTCACTGTAGTCAGTAAAGGATTATAGGCAATAAAAAAAAAAGAAAAACAATAGGAAAAGAGGAATGGAGTAAGGAATAAGAAAGGACTTCAATCTCCGAAAAATAAAAATGAAAGGAATTATTAATTGTGACAAAAAACCAACAGAAGGTAAAAAAAAAGAAATACTTTGCTTCTTTACTTGTATGCACAGATACTGTTATTTACTAATAATCTATAATTTTGATGCAAATTATTTCTACACTGATTTCAGTTTAGGTGTCAAAAACTCCTTTTGTACACACTCTTCATTTAGTACCACAAGGTCTTTATTTTGCTTAATTTGAGCTCAAGCCCTAGAGCCAAGTTATATTTTATGGAAAAAATAGATGCTCTACTTTTCTGCCTTGATTACAGGTGTGCTTTCCGTGCAGGGGAAATGAAGTATGCTATTCCACTAATTTTATTCTGCATTTTTATGACATTACAGGATCACAGAAACATTCAGATTGGAAAACATCCTCAGGATCACCAAGTCCAACCGATAACCCTTCCTTACAACGTTCACCCCTAAACCATATCCCCATGCACCACATCCAAATGAACTTTAAACACATCCAGGGTTGGCCACTCTACCACTGCCCTGGGCAGAACATTCCGATACCTGACCACTCTTTCCATTAATTTTTTTTTCCTAATGTCCAGCCTAAACCTACCCAGTCACAGCTTGAGGCCATTCCCTCTTGTTCTATTACCGTTTACCTGTGAGAAGAGACCAGCACCAACCTCTCCACAACATCCTTTCATGTATTGTAGAGGGCAATGAGGTCTCCTCTCAGTCTCTTTCAAACTAAACAGCTCCAGATCCATCAGTGGCTCTTCAACAGATTTATTCTCCAGGCCCTTCACAGCTTCCTTGCCCTCCTCTGCACTCCCTCCAGCACTTTCACATCTCTCTTGTATTGCCCAAAACTGGTCACAATACTCAAGGTATGGCCTCACCAGAGCTGAGCACAAGGGGACAATGACCTCCCTACTCCTGCTGGACACATACTATTAGTTCTTAGCCTGTATCAATACCCTTTTCCTCTTTTCACCAGAGAAATTTGGAATAATAATAATAATTAAAAAAAAAGAGCAGGTAGATATTTGCTATACTAATAGCTATGTTATTGAATCTTGGAATTGTTTCATTTGGAAAAGACCTTCAAGATCATCAAGTCCAACTGTCAGCCTAAGACTACCACGACCAATAAACCATGTCCCCAAGTGCCATGAATCTTGCAGATGACTCAGATGGATTTCAGGTTTCTATCAAGTTTAGGAAAACTATAAAGGTTTCAAGAACACAAAACACACAGTATGAATGCAACAGAAAAGGAGTCAACTGGTTTAAATCCATATACAGCTAATTAGCTTACATGACACACAAATGATTACAGATGTTTCAAAAATGTAACCTTTCTCCCAGTTCATGTTTAGAACCCACACTGACAAAATTTCTTCCTCAGGCACTATCCGCTTTGAAAACGCCTCCTTCAATGATGAGTACAGATATTACATATATATGTTTACATTATTTAATTAGACAATGACAGCATAGCTGAAATTGTGTGAATAATCAAATCATCAATGTCTCAGGAGCAATGTGTGACATGCTGGGAATGCTTCCCACCACAGACTTCAACCCAGGAGTACTAGGTTTTTATTCTCCAGGAAAGAATTGCAACAACAATCATGTCCCATCGTACTAATAATTAACAGCTGCAAATAATGTATCCTTATCTTTGATGTATCTCTGTCTTGTTGTTTTGTGGGTTTGGTGTTCAAGTGTTTTTTCCTCCCAACACCCACTATGGAATTACAAACCATAGATGGATTTATGTTGGAAGGTCATTCAGGCTAACCTCCTGTTTGAAGCAGGGATAATCAAACCCTTTCAAGGACTCTCATGTCATAGGGCATATATTCCAGTATATGGAATGTGTCTCACTGAGGGATACAAAAGGCTCCCCACTTCTCTGCAAACAGTATCTCAGAGACTGAGATGTTTTCTCAACCACTTAGAAAACAACTGCAGAATGGGATGAAGTGATGCTAATGGCAAGTCCCACATCTAACGTGGGGGTGTGGCAGGGCAGATGAAGGAGAAATAAAGCAGAATTCAGTTCTGTTTCATCCTGATCCAGTGAGAAGAGAGGAGGAAGGCAGCAACCCACATGAAGAAATCCAGCTCCCAAAAATCCCATGTCATCCAGAGTGCAAACATCCTTCCACACAGCACGGCTCAGCCTCCCTTCTTCTCTGCCACATTTCAGAACTGCTCTGTGCATGACGCCAGTGGGTGGATAGCACATACAGCCAGTGTGCATCCCTCAAGACAGACCTTTCTGGAGGCTAACTCCATACAGTTAGGACATAATACATTTCCACTGAGAAACAAGCTGTTGGAGGTAAGATGGCTCTTGTGTAATACCAACCACAGAGAAGCACTGACCACATGGGCCTTTCCTCCCACTTACTACTATTTTGTTCTCTCAAGCGGCTTTCATCTCTTTTTCACTACACAGACAAGAGCAATATCTGGCCTAATAAAACATAACTATTATTCACAATCTTTAAAAAGGCAGAAAACATTTTCCACATTTACAATGCTGTTTTTCATGTTCTTCATTCCATTTTTATTGTCATTTGCAAATCTAAGCATTGGCTGGTATAACAAATGAGACTCATAATACTACTTGTAGTGAACAGTTTGAGCAGGAAAAAACCTCCCATTTTGCCAATAAATTATCTGCAAGAGTAATTTTCTCACCTCACAGCAACAACACTGCTATTTAAGAGAGATCATTGAAAGGATATTTTTATAAGACAAGTAGCTCCTGCTTTGAAAAAGTCTCAGCTTCCCAGTGACATTTGACTTTATGAACGTATCAGTATTTCTGCTGACCACAAGTGGTGATCAGTTATTTTATATAAAAGATGTACTGAGCTGGCACCACCTTTTGCATGTTACACATAGACATCAATAAAAGGTTCTTAAAAGTTTCCTGTTTCTTTCTTCTAAAAATGACATTTTTGTGCATTTGATAAAGGGATTTGATCACTAAACCCTCCCAAACACTGAATTCCTCAAATGCAGTCAGCTTTGCTCCATCATTCTCCAGGCAATTTGAACTAGAAATGATTTTATCAATTGTCAGCTCTTCATATAGAAGTTACTTAAAAAAAAAAAAAAAGACGAAACACTAGAAAGAAACCCTGTGAATGAGAAAGACCATGATTTATTATTGATAACAGGATGATTTTGACTTTAATATGCAGCTGCCATCAGCCCTTATGCTTGTCTCAAGGGTCCTATTTGGGTTCTCAATTAAGCTAGTTTAATATCCTGCAATAACAGAAAGGAAATTACAGCCCTGACCACTGGTAAATCTTATTATTATCTTTATTATTAAAAATATTATTATTTTCAAATGTGTCAAAGTAAGTGTTTTAAGAAATAGGTGTTATATTGAGATGATTTAAACAAGAAGAACAGCCAAACCTCAAACAACACAACAACAAACAAATCAAACAACAAAAACCTAGAGCTCTCCTGAATATCCTTTCATGGTTTCCTTCAGATCATTCTGTTAATATTTACCCGGCTGTAATTTGTAATGTGCTATCTCAAATGTCCTTACGCTGAGAGTAGGCTGTGGAAATCCTGAGGCAGTTTCCCTGGCTTGAACATGCAGAACCAGTCCACTGTCTCTTTTCCAAGGAATAAGCTACTTCTGGCTACACTTATGTGGCACTCCAGCAAAAGTCTCAGACATCAGCCATAGAACTGTGATGGAACAGGACAAGTGGCAATGGGTAGAAGTTGAGGCATAGGAAGTTTCACATAAATACGAGGAAGAATTTTTTTCACTGTGAGGGTGACAGAGCACTGGATCAGGCTGCCCAGGGAGTGGAGTCTCCCTCTCTGGAGATATTCAAAACTCGCTTGGATGAGTTCTTGCGTAATCTGGTGTAGATGATCCTGCTCTGTCAGGGGGGTTGGACTAGATGATTTTTCGAGGTCCTTTCCAGCTGCTGAAATTCTGTGATTCTATGATTACCAGGATTTTAGATCTCCATAGCTAGCCCATCTGACTCACAGTCTTAGAATGTCCACTCCGGTAGCAGAGAAGGGGGAAACCTGGCCCTTTCTTTTTCAAGCTTGTGTTCATCTTAACTGTCTTTGCAGAAAGTATGAGATGCAGACATGGGACTTCTCCATGGGAATTTACCACTCCTGCAGGCACACACTCTTCAAGAGCACAAATTCAGTATTCTGCCCTGCATTCTTGGTTAATAATCATGTCACAACATTTTGCTTTCTAGAGAAAAAAAAATTAATTATCTGCCTTCCCTAAGTGACTGAACCACAAATAGCATAATTTAAATTATTCAATGAAAAACTTAGTATTCTCTGCTTATACCACACAAAACTGCAAAACCTAGGCTATACTTACTACTTGTAGAGATACATACAACTGTCAGTGGTACACATGAATCCATTCAAAGGGAATTTATTTTCTGCAAATATTCTGTCTTTGGATGTCCTTGTTGTTTTATCAGGAGAGTTAATAAAACTCACTAGCAAACAAAGCACACCATCTTTGACTAACTGTCTGCTACAGACTTCTCATCCTACCATTGTGCCATTACCTTATAGATGAAGTCTAACATCAGACTCTGTCAGATTTTATTTTTCCATAAACAGAGAAACATCCTGTGTGGAAAAGAAAAAAGCACTAAAACAACAGAATACAATTTTTTTGACTATTAGGGAACCATTGTTCTCAAAAATACTAGTTTTCTATTTTTTACATAGATTTTTTTTTCAATAAATTTAATTAAAGAAAGGGTGGGGAAGTAATGCAAGATCAGGCTTCAAACACTGAAGTGTGAGACACTGTATTTATAAAGGTTTTAATCAGATCAATTTGCACTTCATCCATACCCATAAGAGCAAGATAGTTTTATCTCCAAGAGCTATAGAAGAGTAGACCAATTCTCTGGCTGACCTACCTTTCCACCTAAGTGATCCAATACAACAAGTAGTTATAATTTTAAATAACTGCAAAAATAATAAGCATCACACTCTGGTAAGACAAAAATTGACATTCCATTTTAAAGCCTCACAGAACTGGACTTCCAGTGTTGCAAGTAACCAGCTAGCATTTCCAATCTATGGAGAAGCTCATTGCCACCCAGCCACCTCTTATGCTCTGGGTTCTGCACAGGTTCTCACTCATATGTGATGCTAGGCAGTCACTATGGATAGCAGAAGTGCAACAGCCACACTTGGAAATCTAGTCACAATTATAGAAAAATCCCTTTTACTAAATGGAAAAAAAAAAATCCTCAAGTTCTCTAAAAGTTAATCACAGTTACTGATTTCCAGAGACTTTTACTGGCTAGAAGTCTGTCATTTAAAGTAGATTTACAAAATTAAAATTCTATGTTCCATATAGGTTACTTGCTAATGTATAGTCCAAATTTTTTTAATAAGATCTCGAAAAATTGCTTGCAATGAAAATGTAAATTGAGCCTTAACTCAAGTTTTTGGAAATTTTGTAGAAACTAAACAGTCAGGAGTCTGTATTTTTATAGAGCTTTTTTCTCCTTTCAACATATAATTTACCACACCTGCTTGAATTCCTTTCTAATCCTAAATGAAGTCTGAGTTGTTAGCAGTTTATTGTTGTGTAAAGTATATTGTTAAATTTTTTTCTCTTTGCCTATGAAGTCTGTTTTACAGATTTTACAGGTTTAGTTATTTGTATGCTCGTTTATATGCATATGTTATAAAAATACATTATGTAGTTAATATAAATAACTTGAATATTATTTGAAGCATAGTCTGTCAGTCAAAATGTGACACAAGTGTGATTTGGAAATTATGTTTCACATCATTACCGCCTACCGAGTACATAGATTAAGAAGCAGTTCTGGTTATAAGAAATATTGGAATAGACAGGAAAAGGGTGGATGAAAAGTGGCATTATTATGCTTCCCACACTACAGATTCAAACCTGAAAAAAATACAGCTTTAGGTGTATGGAAGGCCTCTGTTTTAGAGCCTGAATTATGACACTGTAAAGAACTGTGTCCAGTTAGCAGGAAAACTCATTACTCACTTCTGAAAACTGAAATGAAGTATTTGGCTCAAAGTCATCCTGAGAGTCAGTGCAGCTAGGTAGTGCTCCATGCATCCTTCAACCCAGGCCAGCTTGCAGAGCTGTATAATCTTCACAGTTCAATACAATACTGTGCCCCAATCCCATTTGCTGTTATTTTTTCTTGACTAAGTTACCTTTTACAGCCTCTTAACACAGGCACTGTAGGCGCAGCCAAGAGCAGTGGTTCTTTCAAAAATCTGTACAGTAAAATGCTCACCAGATACACTGCTGCTATTCATTGCCTTGCTTGGACTGAAAAATCTTGAATGGGTAAATTTCCCCATTTGCTTAATGCTTTGTTGGGACATGGTACCTGCAGTTATATGAGTCAATTAAATGATTCTGGGACTGTTCTCTGGCACCAAGACCAACAAGCATGGAACAACTCACATTCACACTGTTAAATTCTCCTGTCCTCTAAAACAAGGTGGTTACAGGCATAATCCCTTAAAAGGGCTATCCCTAGCTCATTGTATTGCCCAAACCATGTCTGGGAACAGGGAAGAGAGGGCTGGTTTGCCCAGGACATTTCTAGTCACACCCCAGTACCCAAAGACCTTCCCTGGCCTCCTACTGGCCTCTTGTTCAGAGGTGAATTTCTGTTCAAGCTGGAGAAAGATTGTTTCCCTTGATCTTTCTTAATGACCCAAATAAGTCCAAGAGCAACTCCATCGATGGAATAGTTTGATTCCCACCCTGTCACAAAGAAACCAGGTATTTATCCACGTCTTTTTCATAGGTCTGGGAGCCGCAGTTTAGCTCTACGATTTAGCGGGCTTCCAAATTTAAGGAAAGAAGGTTGTTTTTCATCTGTAACAAGGCCATTAATAGTGAAGAAACTTTGTCCATGTGTTTGGTTTCTCATTTCACAGGGATCCAAATGAAATCACCTATACAAAGGTAACACTCCTTTTTATTTCAGAGCAGCAGGAGAGGCATATACAGTTTTTGTTCTCATGCTCCCACCGTGGGGCATTCTACTGCTTTGCTCAAGCAGAAAAAAAAAAAAGAAAATAAAAAGCGGCAAAAAGATAGTTTTCCTCAGTCAGTTAAGAACAAAGAGCTAACACCCACATGGAGAGACTGCTTTTTATAACAAACACACCTCCTAAAAGTTAATTACTTTCAATTTAACACAGCAGGAGTGACTGAAGGGGCAGCTGAAACAAGCAGTGCCATCTAACGGAGGAAACATCTTTTGTAATCTGAGCATCTAAACAGCAAGAAAACTAAAAGAGCCCACGAAGGGTCCATGTCAAGCCACGAGCACACCAGCAAAATCAGGTAGAGAGGATGCATTCTCCTCATCCAGGGGAAAAAGGGGAAACATAACTCCCACTTTCAAACAGGGAAAGAGAGATGACCCAGGGAACTACAAGCCAGTCAGTCCCACCTCTGTGTCTGGTAAGATCACAGAGCAGATGCTCCTGGAGGCACTGCTGAGGCAGAAGAATAGTGAAGAGGTGATTTGGTACAATCAGCATGGCTTCACCAAGGGCAAATCCTGCCTGACAAACCTGGTGGCTTTCTATGACAAGGTCACAGCATTAATAGAGGAGGGACAAGCAACTGACATCATTTACCTGGACCTGAGCAAAGCCTTCGACACTGTCCCGCAAGACATCCTGGTCTCCAAGCTGGTAAAGTCTGGGTTTGGTAGATGGACAATTCAGTGGATAGAAAACTGGCTTGACAGCCACACCCAAAGAGTGGCTGTATCTGAAGGGGATCTACAAGAAGCTGGAGAGGGATGTTTTAGGGTGTAAGGTAATGATAGGAGTAGGGGGAATGGAACAAAAATAGAAATGGGTAGATTCAGGTTGGATGTTAGAAAGAAATTCTTCACCATAAGAGTGGTGAGACACTGGAACAGGTTGCCCAGGGAGGTGGTGGAAGCCTCATCCCAGAGGTGTATAAGGCCAGGCTGAGCAACCTGATCTAGTGTGAGGTGTCCCTGCCCATTGCAGGGGGGCTGGAACCAGATGATCCTTGAAGTCTCTTCCAACCCTAACAATTCTATGATTCTATAAGTAAAAGGCAGGAGGAGAGGATGGGGGGTGGGGAAGGGAAAGAGTGCCTACATTTTTAATACATTAAAGAAATTTAAATGGTATTTGTGTTCCAAAAATCCTCAGGGCTTGGAAAAATATCTTGACAAGGCAATACAAAACTAAGTTAATTATACAAATTAAACGAATGCTGAACTGTTGTATGAGACATACACATAAAAAGCATAAGCAATAAACTATTCTCAATGGAAGATTCATTAAAACTTCCTCTATAATTTAATTGAAACCATGCCAGGAAACAAATTTCGAAACAATTTTGAATCTAAGCTTTAATTCCCTAATTGTCTTAACATTTGAGGACTTACAGTACATGGGGAAAAATAATGAATTATTTTGCTTTACAAAGTACCAAATGCTTGAAAAGTGAATATCCTCATGGCAGTTAACAGAGTATTGTGTAAATTCATATGGAGATATATATATATACACACACATATATATATAGTTACATTAACACTTATGGACAATTTGTAAGCCTCATCTAGGCTGGCACATCCTTCGAGATTTTTTAAGAAGGGATCACGTTTTGTTTGAAAGAGAACCTTGATATGCAGTAATAGTATATTTATGCCCTACATTTTATTCAAAGGATAATGTAATTCATGTTTACATTCAAAAGTAAACCAAAGCAACTACCACTATACATAAAACATTGTCTTGGTTGTGTGGTTTTACATCTCTTGTTTATAACACACAAAGTGCAAACCTGAATGTTTCACTTCTGGTTCTGTCTTCCTTTTATATATATATGGGAAAACTGATTTCTTGTGAGATTTTTCATCAGCAGGATTTAGCAGAGTTTGGAGATACTTTTAAGTAAAAATTGTGTGTTCTATTAAAAATTTAGTGGATAAACACCACTGAATTATTTTGGTTTAAAAAAAAAGAGAAAAAAGATGAGCATTCTATGGATTGTATAAATATTTAAGGCCTAAAAATGGCAAGGCAGTTTGAGATCAACTAAAAACAAATGGCAAGACAGTTTGACATAAACTAAAACCAAATGTACAAATATATGTTCAGTGTAACTGTGAATGTAACAGCAAACTGTGTTATGCTTGACTGAAATAGAACTCTGTCTTTTTTACATTAATAAAGGCATATATTATTCAAGCATGGTAAAGACCTATGTGTTCCCATGTGCCTCTATGCATGCCTGTTTGTGTTACAAATAAGGTGATGTTTAAGTAATTTAACCAGTCCATGAGGGTTCAAATTCTGTTTATCTTAAGATTCATCCTCATGTCATCCTTCCCTCTTGGTCAACACAGGGATTCTCAGGTAACCTCACTGCCTCCATGAAGGCTTTATTTTCTTCCCATTGAAATACTGGGAACTTTTTCTTCATTGCTCAGTAATTCATTCTCAGTAATCCAAACTAGACAGGGATTTTCAGGGAGACCACCAATGGACAGATGAGAAATAAAAAACTGTGATGACCTCAAGCTTCTCCAAATTAATTTTTGTCTCATCCCCACCTCCACTGCCGTAGAGAACAATGCCGTCCTGTAGTCACCCTGGGCAGATTGGCTGGATTTACTGACGGGAGCTTCTACAAGATAAGAGGATGCATGAAATATTATCACAGAGTTTCCTAGGTTGGAAAAGACCTTTAAGAATATCAAGTCCAATCATTAGCCTACTACTGACAGGTCCTTGACTAAACTGTATTCCTGAGCACTACATCTACATGACTCTTAAATACTTCTAGGGATGGGTACTCCACCACCTCCCTGGGCAACCTGTTCCAATGTCTGATAACCATTTCAGTGCAGCTTGAGGCCATTTCCTCTTGTTCTATCACTTGTTACTGCATTGAACAAGCTGATCCCCACCCTCTCTCAGCCTCCTTTCAGGTAGTCTTAGAGGTTTCTCCTGAGTCTCATCCTCTCCAAACTAAACAACCCCAACTCTGTTGCTCCTCATAAGAATTGTTCTCTAAACTCTTCACTGTCTTCCTTGCCCTTCTCTGGACAAGCTCCTAAATGCCCTTCTTGTAGTGAGGGTCCAAACCTGAACACACCTCACCAGTGTTGAGTACAGGGGTAAGATCACATCCCTACTCCTGACGAAGGACAGGATGTCACTGTCCCTCTTAGTCACCTGAGCACACTGCTGGCTCGTGTGTACCATACATCTTCTGCACCACACCTCATCTATCATGCAGAGTTGTGCAGGATGGAGAGGAGGCACAGGAAGGCATCTCTGCAATGGCATTACCTTACACTGCAGTACCCTGGCACTCTTGTGCCATTCACAACCACAAAGACACCACCACTTCTCTGCTTTGCATTGTAACAAGGGTGCAGAACACTCCCTGATATCAGTGTCTTCCTCTGGTAGCTCAGGTGTGCTCTGCATGCCAGGCAGCTCGTAAGCTCATTTCTTAGAGTTGCTTCACCTCTGTTAGTAGTAGTTTTAACATGGTAATATATTTACCAAGGGGATGGTCAGGTTGGGTGGAGGATCTAGTGCTCAGTGAAGACACATTTCTATTTACTGGTTTAATAACTAAGCTGGCCAAAAGAATCAAGCAATTTTCCCTAGGCTATTCAGTAAACCAGGGTTGCACTTCTGTTTAACACCTGAAGTGCTTAGACCTGAATAGTAAAGCTGCCTTTCCAGAATAGAAAGTAAAGAAGCTAAGAAACCATTTATAGGCTGCTTCAAAACTCAACGAGAAAACAGTGCGGAGGTCATGAAAGTGCAGAATATTATCAGTTGAATCTTGGTAGAATAAAATTTGAGAATGGTTAAAAACAAACAAAAAGATAAATTCAGACAGTTATGTATTCCAAATTCAGAGAGGAAAAAGCTACATTGAACCGCATTTATCTTCAGTTACTACTGGGAGATGAGGGCTCAGCTTCTTGTTTCATCTGCATAATTCTCTTATGAAAAGCCAATTAAATTTTCTTTTGGTAGAAGCAGCATGCCTCTTTGTAAAGTCTATGTCCTGTATTTTTTGGATTCTTCTCTGTAAAGTGAAGATAATGAATGTTTCCTTTTCTCTTACTCTTTGTCTGACATGGATTTTCAATTTCCCAGGAGCCACATCCATACAAATTGAATAAGACGAGAAAGTCCCGTTCTCAGCAAAGCCTCCAGACACCACGAGGGAGTTAAGCATATGAAAGGTTGTATAATATACTTTAATAAATCAGACTTTATCAAAAAAAGTCCATAAACTTCTATCCATGGGTTCAAATGTTCTTTCAATATTCCTGCAGTTATAAATAAAACATCCTTTGGCACCAAAGGTCCCATCATTTAGACCTTCCCTCTTGATGTTTGCAGTGTGTTTATTAAACTAAAAACTGTTCATAAATGAATCACAGGCTCCAACTATCAATTCAATACTTTTCCCAGTAAACACAACATCAAAAAGCTAAACTGTTTTAAACATACAAGACTATAAAGTTCTCTTTTCATTCATTATCTCCTCTACACCTGCTCTAAATACTTCTTAGCTTAATTGATGGTCTCCAAACAATAAGTGTTTATATTCCCTTTGGAGCTGCTTCAGCAGAAAGATAATAGTTACTGTTTGTTTTCCTTCTGTGTCCTGTCACTCAGAGGCACATGGAATGGGAACTTATTTCCGTTGCAGAGGCTGGCAAGAGATTCCTTCACCCATCACAGTCATTTGTTGCCTGACTCTGGTTAACACTTCACACATTAACCATGCTTTTTCACCTACAGTTTATGTTCAAATACTAGCATTCTTATTGCTTTCCAGTAAAACAAACCATTTTCAAGGCAACAGGAATGAACATACAGGGTAGTGAAACTTGGCCTGAGGTCAACCACTCCTACAGCCAGGTCTCCAGGACTGTCGCATGGAGAAGCAAACTACTTGCTCCTGGCATCTCATTCCTCTGAACTCCCCTACAAGATGGACCATGGGGTTGGTTCCAGTTCTCACAGATCCTGGAGGCAAATAACCTAGGAGCACTACAGTTATAGAGGCCTGAATACAAACTCTGTTACCCAGCTCCTGGCATCATGTACCTTCTGGGGAGGTGCATAATTTTGTCCCCCATGGCCCAAACTCCTTGGGTGGGCCACAAGGAACAGAAAACATAACCCACGCTTTTAATATATCCTGTGTTTCGACCCTGAATCCATGGAGTGCTCACTAAGATAAGAAAAATTAATGTTGTGTAGGTGGATGACTCACACACTTGCATGAACGAAAAAAAGAAAAAAGAGAAAAAAAAAAATTAAAAAGAGGCCCTGACTGGTGTTTCAGTAGAGAGAATTTGCATAACAATTTAATTGTTCACTTTCCAATGGGAACCAAGTTATAAAAAGTAGAAAAAGAAAAAAAGCCTGGTTGTTTTATTTTTTTCTGTGGTATGGGACAAAAACATGCCAATGGCTAAAGAATACTAATGCTGCAAAACATAAAATATTGCTGTTAACTAAGCATTGTGCCTCATCTGTACTTATGGACTCTCTTACTCCAGGGGCCATGTTCAGCTGACATCCCACTGAGTAAGTACAGCACAGGAAGCTGGGAAAGACTCACACTTTGAAAAGTTTCAATCAGCCCAGAAAAGATGCTAAGCAGATAGACTCCAACAGCTTAGTGCTGCCCAGTTCATACTTTGAACCTATATTCGTAGATTTGCAGGTTGATAGAATCGTTTGGGTTGGAAGGGACTTTAAAGATCATCCAGTTCCAAACCCACTGCCCAAGGGTGGGAACATCTTCAACCAGACCAGGTTGCTCAAAGCCTCATCCAATATCTCCTTGAACACCTCCAGAGAGTGGGGAATCCATATCCTACGTGGGCAATCTGTTCCAGTGTCTCACCATCCTCACTGTAATTAATTTCTTCCTAATATCCAGTCTAAATCTGTAGTCCTCAAGCTTCAATCCGTTCCCTCCTGTCCTATCACAACAAGCCATTGTAAAAAGTCCCTTTCTGGCTTTCTCATAGGCCCTTTCAGGTACTGGAAGCCTGCTAGGTCTCCCTCGAGCATTCTCTTCTCCAGACTGAACAGCCCCAACTCTCACAGCCTGTCCCCACAGAGGAGGTGCTCCAGCTCTCTGATCATCTTTGTGGACCTCCTCTGGATCCACTTCAACAGTTCAATGTCCTTTTTATGCTGGGGGCACCAGTTCTGGACGCAATAGTCCGTGTGTGGTCTCATGAGAGCAGAGCAGAGCAGAGGGGGAGAATCTCTTCCCTTGCCCTGCTGGTCACACTTGATGCAGCCCAGGACATGGTTGGCCACCTGGGCTGGAGACGGCCATTGATGGCTCATGGTGAATTTCATGACAATTGACTCCTCCACATCTTTCCTCTTGAGACTGCTCTCAAGCCACTCCTCACCTAGCCTGTATTTGTGCTTTGGAGTGCCTCAATCTGGGTGTAGGACCTTGTGCTTGGCCTTGTTGAACTTTCTGAGGTTGGCTTGGGCCCACCTCTCAAGCCTGTCCAAGTCCATCTGGATGGCATCCCTTCCCTCCAGCATGTTAACCAGACCACACAGCTTGGTGTCATCCACAGACTTGCTGAGGGTGCCTCAATCCCATTGTCCATATCACTGACAAAGATGTTTAAGAGCACTGGTCCCAGAACTGACCCTTGAGGAACACCACTTGTCACTGGTCTCCATTTTGACGTTGAGCCATTGACCACAGTCCGAGTGCACCCATCCAGCCAATTCCTTATTCAGTGAGTGGTCCACCCCTCAAACTCTATACTTTTCCAATTTAGTTACCAGGATGTCAAGCAGGACAGTGTCAAATGTTTTACACAAGTCCAGGTAGATGACTTCAGTTGCTCTTCCCTTATCCATTGATGCTGTAACTTCTTCGAGTTAGTCAGGCATGCACCCAAAAAGAGCTACAGGTACACTTCAGAGCTGAGGGATCATATCATGGCTGGCACTGTCTGCACAGATTCAGGAATGGTCTTAGAGCTGTGTGACAGGCAAAGCTACCTCATCACAGCCCAGCTGCAGCTATCCTCTTTCACTTCTGTGACGCCTCTGGGGCACTTCCTTAAGGCCAGACTTTGCTTCTCCAGAGAAGGCAGGTCAGGTCTTTCAAGACACATTTCTGTACTTGCGTTATTCAGTAATAATTTTGCTTCCATACTTCAGAACAAGCACGTCTCCCTTCAGCAAACAACCTAAGACCCACAAGATTTAAACAACAGGAAAATGCAATTACAAGGACAGCTGTGATTTCCAATACTAGGTCATGAATAAGGTAACTCTTTTAATCACTGTAGAGCTGTAGTTTTTCAAATACATGGTTTTCAAGAATACATATCCTGGTATTATCAAAAGGAATTCAGTGCTAATAGGCTGCAGTTAACAGCAGCATCCTCTCCAAAAGGAAGAAACTCTTCTCACTGACCAAGGGTGACTGGTGTGCAGAATTCTTCAGGAGAGCTCTCTTAATTATCTATCAATTCTACCTGTCCCAAAGTATGGGATAAATGACAGGTGACATCATAGAATCATAGAATCAAGAAGAGACCTCAAAGATCATCGAGTCCAACCTGTCACCCTAAACCTCATGACTATCTAAACCATGGCACCAAGTGCCACGTCCAATCCCCTCTTGAACACCTCCAAGGATGGTGACTCCACCACCTCCCTGGGCAGCCCATTCCAATGGCCAACCACTCTCTCTGTGAAGAACTTTCTCCTCACCTCCAGCCTAAACCTCCCCTGGCACAGCTTGAGACTGTGTCCTCTTGTTCTGGTGCTGGTTGCCTGGGATATAGTGCCATCTCCCACGACAAAGTAAGAGTTTCTAGGAAGTATGCAGATAAAGGTATGGATATTGCCAAAAATATGTCTGCATAAAAAATGCTTTTGGATGAATGCAAAAGGAAATCAAAGTGTTTCTTTCTAGGAACTGTATTTTAGTTTTTCTCCTGTTATCCGAGTGAAAATGTGAAGAAACAGTGAATTCAGCTGTGAGGTTCTTGTATGTTAGATAAATATTCTTGCTGTTAGGGAACTGATACCTGACAAATTCCACCCCTTGATTTATCACATTTCACACAAAAATGCATCTAATTGCAAGCTGCTATTTTTGCATTTACAGTACTATCATTGTAGTCCACCATGATTCAGCACCTGTGAAACTTGGTGCCTGCGGGAAAACTACTGTACTACCACCTCCTGTCTGTTAATGGAGTAATTCAATACATTTACCTTCCTGAGCACTGTCATTTTATACAGCCAAAACTACATATTTCCTGCTGAAACACTGCAAGAAATGTTCCTATATTTTGCTTGCTTAATATAGTGGGTACTTCTCAGGGAAAATAAATATTTTTAAAACAAAGATACTGATTTTACTTTTTGGCAACAAATGCTTTTTCTTTTTTTACTACTTATTACTTTTTTTTTTTTTAATCTTTAAATTAAACCCAGCACTATCTACAGGTGGGGGAGGAGTGGGGACTGTATTTGAATAACAAAGTTAGCAATCAAGTTTTTCAAGTTGATTAAAAAAGTGTTTTCAAATTGACTCTGTCACTTCTTATTTCTTGATAGTCATCTTCACAGTCTATAGAAACTTAAAGCACTCTAATCTGTAAGGGCAGTTACGCAGAGCTTGAAAAATACATAAGAAAATAAAGGCATATAAAGCAGAGATGTATTTCCTTCAGTAAGTAGAATCTATAAAGAGTCAGATCCTGCATTTTATTGCACATGCACCTCTTTCTGTGTAGTGGAACTGAGGGCCAAGTCACACCCCTATTGAATTATCCTAAGATCTTATTTAAGCATAACACAAAGCACATTTTCCCTCTACAGCTCTACAAACCATGACGAGAATTGTCAAGTTTGGTTTTCAGGCTTTAAAAGATGCCATTAACTTGACAGTGGTTTGAAAGAGTGCTCACAAGGCAGCTAATACTGCAACCTAAAGGCAGATGCTTTCGTAGAGTAGTTTGGGCTGGAGTCCCATTGCAAAGAGGCTAAAGGCAAATATGCCTACCCAGCAACAATTAATCCTCCTGAATCTGCTTATCTAGTACTCATTCATAAAAATTATTACATTTAGTCCTCCTAAACTGATTGATCAGATTTAAAGCACATAGATATCACCAAAGTTTTTCTACTATTCAAAAATAATAGGTAACAATTAGTAAGGGAGGGAAAAAATATGTAAATAAATATATTTAAAATGGCTTGCTTGTAAGTAGGGTATGAACCAAGAAAGTTCAATAAATAAGAGTCTTATTTTCACTTTATAATAATACTTTAGAGGTGTTTTCCCCTTTATTAGGGAGAGTCATCAAAATGCTTATGAATGGAAAAGATTGCTCAGCTAGGATCTTCTTCAGCAGCTGGTTTTCTTTCACTGATGCACACACAAACCTGCACATTCACATTTCACCCTTTAAAAAACTGAAAAGTGCAAATCAGGAAAGATTTGGATGCACCAAAACAATCTGCCAGAATCTTCTAAAGACATGTAGCTCACTTTGTTAAAGTGTGGCTGTTGTAGTATAACTCCAGTGAGTAGACAAGCACTACATAGTCACTTCCCTCTCACTTCCCTCTCACCACCCTCAGTGGGACAGGGGAAGAAGAAAGCGAAAATTAAAACAAGAAAATTTGAGAGTCAAGATAAAACAAACAAATAAATAATGGTTAAATATGTGAATGATAAGAGGAAAGAGAAGTAATGCAAAAGCAATGACTCACCGCCTCCCATGAGTACGCTGTTGCCCAGTCAGCTTCCAAAGAAAAGACGGCTAAGTCCCTAAAGCTCCCTATTTTCCCTCAAATTGCTGAGCATGACATATGGTACAGTTTATCTTTTTGGTTCAGGTCATTGGCCTCATTGTGTGCCCTCCACCTCCAATCTATTCACTAGGGTGGCAGAGCAAGAAACAGAAGAACTTGATGCTGTACACAGTTCAGCAAAAGCTAGAATATTAGGGTACTATCAGGCCTACTTTGAGCTTCTATGAAAGAAAAAACTTACTCTATTCTTGCCAGCCCCAGTACGAAGGTATAATTACTATGATCAATCCCATGTTATATTCAGTACAAAAGGAGGAAAGAAAAATGTCTCCTAAGGCATAGAAATGCTAGCAGATGGCTTAGCTGTTAAGCTTCTCAGATTTTTTTTAGCAGTGGACTGTAGCTTTCTCTATAAATTCAAAGGGCCCAAAGAACCTAACCACCTTTACAGAAGTTCAACTTGGCTATACCATTCTCTCAAGGTTTTAAAGGCAACCTGAGCTCATGCATCTTTCTAGAGCCATGATGCACATCACAAGGAACTCAGAGGGCTTAATCTGAGACAACTTTTCTTAGCTGAGACAAACTTGAGAAAGTATTTTGTGACTTTAACTGCCATAGTCCATTCACAGCACTAGGAAGCAATGCACTTGTAGCACTAACAGTACCAAGGACTTCAACTTTTTCCCTGCAAACCTCAGCGCAAAACTCTGCATGTGACCTCATAGTTCACTTGAGGCAACTTTGGAATTAAAAACTGACAGACTGTCTAGCCATAGTTACTCATATTCAGCATTGTTGATATATAGATATGCACTCAGTCTCTCCTAGCAGTGCTCTAGGATTGCAAGGCCAAACTTCATGAAGGAGCAGCTAATATTTATAGGACTTCTGTCAAGTTTCCCATCTAAAGTCTATAAACATACATTAATTGGAGACAATCTGGAGCTAAGTTTCCTTGCTAACTGGTAAGGGGAATAGTGGCTGTCACTCATGATTCTTTTCTCCTTTCCCCACAAACCTTCCTCTCCTCTCACCAAAAGCAAAGGGAGACCTGCCTGTTTATCACAGGGAAAAAAACCCAAATGCATCCAGCCTTCTTTAGCTCATCCTGCCACTAGACTGATAATTTTTCCCTTTGATGAATCTTCTAGATGAATCCAACAGTGGGCACAGATAAAACATTTCATCACCACAGTTATGGTGAGAAACAGATACGTAAAAGGAATTAGAGGTGATCCCATCAGGTAAAAGATTTGTTAGTTCTGGTGTTAAAAATACAGGCCAGAATATGAAAGAGCAAGGAAATAGTACAACTAATATAGCCTTTCAAGGATCTGGAGTAGAGTTTTCTCCACTTGGGCTCACAGAAATTGCTACCTGCAGCAGAATATTTCTGTGGGAAACTTCTATCATGGAACAAATTTCTCCTTGGAATGACATCATCATGCTTTTGGGAAGTTAGTCTATCACTAAAGAAGATTAAAAAGTGTTATGACACATTTACCCTTTATAAATAATAAATTATTTATTTCCTAAGATTACAGATATGTTGATCCAGAAGTCTTAAGTGCCCTTACCCAATGTGCTTAGGTGGCTAAGAAGTTACAAAGAAATTGTCAAAGCACCAAAGAAAGCTTACCTTTAAATTTGTTACTTTGTTGGCACTCACAAT
Source organism: Indicator indicator (assembly GCF_027791375.1). Lineage (NCBI taxonomy): Eukaryota > Metazoa > Chordata > Aves > Piciformes > Indicatoridae > Indicator > Indicator indicator. The sequence continues at coordinate 80,192,402 of NC_072010.1, forward strand.
TCCTGTCTCCACAAATATATTCCTAGGCAGTGGTGGGGGAGTCTTAACAGACTCCCTTAAGGGGCAGTGAGCCAACTTGTAGTTTTTTTTTTCAAAGAATGCATCAGTTGTCTAAAATTTTGCACCCTAGTACAGATCCTGTTTGTTTGAAAAGGATCCAGGCCACGTAAAAATGGTCTGCTGGACAAAGTCCAGAGTTTTACAGACTAAAAGCATATAACTTTACAACATTCCACTTCAAATCTTGCATGAAAATGCTAGTTAGCAAACTGTGATGGGTAAAGGGAGGGGAGTCACTTTAACACTGTCAAAACATTTTTTGGGACCAATCTCAGAACTGTGGGAAGACCAAACGGAAAAGGCAGCATCTGTAAAGTATTTCATACTTTACTCTTTCTGCATCCTTGCAGTGAGACTTCACTCACAGTTACACTTACAGAGAGGCGTTACTGATATTTTGAGTTTACAAGGTATAGGCTTCTTGCCATCTGTTCAAAATTCAGACCAAAAAAAATCATCTAGCTACCAATATGATCTGTTAAGCCATTCAACATACCCCTTCCCTGGTTTTCCGATGTATTGAGAATCGAATATAAGGCTTTCTTACATTTTTAGCTTTGTTGCCATGAGTAGACCTGCTACGATGGGACTATATTATGTAGTAAAAGTTAAGCAAGTGTTGCAGGTCAGGGCCTTAGATCCCTGTTTTGGTCCACATGACCTAACATAGCAAGCAATATCTACAATAAATTCAGTTCCTTCTCCTTTTATTCCCTCCATTTTCCATGGGAATGATGTTTCACTGCTTTTGTCAAACTGGATACAAATCTGTTACACTTTCGTTCGCCCTTCATAATTAAGCATTGAAACTACGTGCAAGAGGTGTAGTTTCTTTGCACCACTTAATTCTGAGATTAGAATATGTCCTTTAGTGCTGTGGAACTGGCCAGTGAGATGACTTCATCACAGCTTACACAGGTGGTACAGGCATGCTTAGTGTAGGCTACAGCACTCCATTTACAGTGGGAGTGACATACTAGTTGTGAGTGTGACAATACATGTACACAGTTGAAAAACAACAGGTAAAGATGGTAGACTCAAGAATCCTTGGTTTCTAACAGACTGCAAACCTTGCTTAGCCAGAGCTCAAGTTTACCAAACGAACAGGCATTCAGCAGAGCAATCAAGTTTCTGGGAAAAGGGGAAATCAAAGCCCAAACAAGAACTACATCTGCAATAATGGGCGCAAACACTCAGGACCCCATACAAGGACACAGGCCAAAGCAGCTGTGGATGAATCAGGATGCCCCTCATGAGAAGCATTGTTGCCCTTTTATTAATGCAGTTACATTTGAACAGTGCATCATTAAGAGTGAAGCTGGTAGCTCACGTGGTTAAGTACCCCCACACTAAAAGCCATTTGAACTTGTTCCAGGAACGTACTGCATTGTACAAGAAGCTGCCAGTTGTACTGGTCTGACATAAAACAAGGTCACTTCAACTTCCCTTAAAGAGTAGTCATTGGAGAAGCAGAACTGTTTTCCTTATAGGCCCACATTTCCCTGTTTAATCATGTAGTAATTCCAACAGACTGGGTGTTTTAAAAGTTACTGCAGAGAAAGGAAGCATAGGAAGAAATACCATGGAGATAAATGACTTTATACTGGCAAAAGTTAGAACTAGGCAAATCCAGTTTTCCTTTCAGAAATGCCTCATTATACACCTAAGTGAATTTATAGTGGTCTGAAACAGAAAAGAAAGCAGAAAGGGAGATTCACTCATTTTAAACACATAAAATGCTGAGGTGTGTTCTGAGCCCTAACAAAAAAATAAAAGTAGTAAAATTATTACTATACATTAGGAGCTACTAAGGATAGCTCAAAGGAGCCAGGATCTGCATCACTCACCCAAGACATAACAGATTCAGGATTAAGATCCCATTCTGTCCATAACTTTATATGACTCAGAAAGCCTGTATTAGAACTGAAACCAAACCCACCTGCCCTTTCGAAGCTAGCTTCTACATTTCTCCTCCACATGCCCCATTTTACCGGCTGCTCTTAAGACTGAAGAGCCTTTTTTATAATGGAAGTATAGTTGATTTTAATCAGTCCTCCAAATAAAAGTGTTTTGACCAACTCTTGTTCCATTACAAACAATTAATGAAAAACTTAATAAATAAAACAACTCAAAATGTAAATATCTAAATAACTAGTTTTACTTTGCTCCTTAAGTATAATCAAGCTACTTTTGGAGCTCAACACTGACTGTCATGCTCACAGATACCAGACAAGAATTTTCTGCATCACATGGAGAGCTATGCTGCATACCTTACAGGAGTTTGAGCAAGTGGGAAATTGTGACAGGTCTGGGTCTCTCTCATAAACCAGACTGGAGAGACATTTGCCATTTCAGAGTCTGTTACTTCATGTTCTTCATACAGACTCTCCATCCTCATTTAAATTGCAGTACACTTCTCCTCAATCTCCAACACATATACTAGTAAATAAAAACGTGCTCAATCAGAGAGTTCTCTGATAACAAGGAAAAGGGAAGGAGTTCTTTTACTATGAACACTAAAACCTGATGCTTCTGAGGCAGCACTTTTTGGCTTTCATGACTGCCCACATGCAAGTCAGAAAAGGGACATGGGAACTCCACTATGTCATCACATCCACACAGCCTCTCTACTCAGATCTGCTCTCTGAAGAGCCTTCAAACACTTTGTACAGTTCATTTGCCAATGGTTTAGTACACAGTGCCTCACCACTTCCCTTGGAAGACTATTCCACATAAATTTTAGTCATAAGCCAAAAGAGGAATTTATAATTGGATACAGATATCTTCCAAAAATTGTCACACACCATGTATTAATTTCTGCATGTTGATCAGTGCGGTTTGAGTGCTTCTGAACAGTCAGTTGACATCCTTTGTTATGCATGCTGGGATGAGACACTTTAAACAATTCCTCTTCCTCATGCCTTTTTTGAAATCTTTTCAAATGTACTCTTTACAGCCACCATTTTGAATATAAGGCAGAAAAACCATGCACTGGAAGAGGCTCAACATACAAGACAAAAGAGTCTTGATCCTGTTGTTTCAGTTTACTAGCTTGCAACTCAATTTCAGAGTTACATAGGGTGAAGAATATCTCTTGAAGCAGAAAGATGCTTTGTCACCTTTTTTTTCTTTTGTGGGAAGGCAGAAGAATGAATAATTTTATGTTCTACAGGATGTATGAATAGTGTGGTTCAACACAGCAGTATTTGCCACTTGAAGAGTTAAAAAGAAAGAGTACTTATGGATTACAGTTATTAGTTTGCAACGATACCTATCTTATATTAGGGGGAAAAAAAGGCACACAGTTCAGAATAAATAAATAAATTACTCTCTTAACATTAAATCTCTTGTTATTTAAGTCTCCTGCACCTGGGATCCCTCCCTTTAAGAGAAAAGCCGTTAGTCACTTTGGAGACAGGCCAACTGTCTGGAATGTTTTGTCCAGAACCAAGTGTGGGCTTCTAACAAGGCATGACATAAAATGTCAAGACCCTTTCTCTTTTACAGTATCTTAAAAGCCCCTTTCTTTCTGCAGTTTGACAGAGACTTCACAGACAAACTAAATCAGAACAATGGAGAACAGAGAAATCATGCTTCAGGCATGAATGCTCAACACAGCCTACAGTGAAAACAGTACACGAGCAAGAAACTTCTGCCCATCTAAGAGCATAAGAAAACAGTGGTAGGTATTTAAAAGTGGATATAGAAAACAATAGAAAAACTGTCTACAGCACTAATTGCATTTGGTTTTGCTGCTGAGTTTTGGTAACAGAAATACTTAATTTGCACCTGCAGCTTTTAAAAATTAGGACAATTTTAGTTTCCATGGACTTACCCAGAAATTTGTGTGTTCAGAGCCTTGAAACCTTATCACACCTGAACACAAGACTCTCTGCTCCCAGCAGTTCATAAAATATCCATTTTTTCCATGAGAATTGATCATTTAGAGAAAGGAAGCCATAACCATGCCTGATGTATCACAAGAAAGAATCCTCCAAGGAACATATGATTTCATGGGCATGGAAGAAAAAGCCTTGAGAACAGTCCCTCATGGTTGCAGAAGTACAACATTGTCACCTTTCTAGCACTGTGTTCAACAGATATGATCCAATTCACCCTGTAGTAAAACACCATGACTCAAACACAAGACGAGGAATCAGCTATAAACAATAAAAAGGACTTTCAGAGTCTGGTCATATCAAACAATTACTGCAAAAGATTATGATTAATTTGAACTTTAAAAAACAAACAAACAAACAAAACCAGTTGCTTTTACAAACATCTCAATATCTAGATGCTGTTTCCATATATTCATTATTCAGGAGGCCCAAATTAATGCAAGTGCTAGAAACCTATGGAGGTACTTAACTTCACATGGAACTTTTCAGGCTATTGAAAGCCTAGCTTAAGTTAGTCTTAGTTTTCCATCTGGCTTATCTCTTAAGCGTTTGCTACCTCCACATGGGAGGAAAAAGTCCTCAGTTCAGTGTTTTATGAGTTTCTTTGGTCTGCATAACTGCATAATGTAAAATTTATGAAGAATTATGTTAATAAAGGTCCCAAGACAGGGTACCTTCTTCCTTTGGTTACAGCTTTGCACCAGAAGAGAAAATTCTGTATTTTTGCACCATTTTTCTTGTAGTGGCACAGGCTAGGAATAAGAATATTATTTTTATATAATACAGAATTTTCTGTAAATAAGAATTTTACATTCATACAGATACACTACCTTGTGGCCATGGTACTGCCCTTCTGGGACATATCTAGCATAGATTAGCAAATTTCAAGGGCCAGAACTAGCAGGAGGAAAAACCTCCATCAAAGCTGAGGTGACCCTGCAGAACCATTTCATGGTTCTGCAGGTTGAGGAGGACAAGCAGCCTGCATCTGTTAAGTCCACAGACTCAAGCAAGATAGCCAGACTGGCTCACTGTCATATGTAACTACTACAGCCACCAAAAAAAAGTGATGGATGATAGTAGCGGGTGACTCTCTGCTGAGAGTCAGAGACACCCATTTGCCATCACGACCCACAATCTAGAGAGCTGCGCTCTTTACTGGGGGCTTACACCAAGGGTGTAACAGAAAGGCTGTCTGACCTTGTGTGTCCCACTGACTGTTACCCACTGCTGTTTCACATGGGCAGCAACAACACAGCAGTGAGTAACCTAAAGAACATCAAGAGGGACTTCAAGGCACTGGGAGCAGCAGTAAAGGATTCAGGAGAAGAGGCAGTCTTTTCATCAGTCCTCCCAGTTAAGGGGAAGGGATTTGAAAGGGCTGATAGAATTGGGAAAAATCAGTAAATGGTTGAGGGATTGGTGTCAATGACAGGTCTATTGGCTAAGCCATGAAACTTAGTTTCTGAAATCTGGTCTTCTGGGAGCGGAGGGGGTGCATCTTTCAGAGTAAAGGAAGAACATCTTCACTCACAAGCTGACCGATCTAGTGAGGAGGGCTTTAAACTAGGGTTACTGGGGGAAGGGATCCTCAATCCAACCCACATCAAGGCCAATGACACTAGCAGGCACCCTGGACCTAGAGTTGGACCACAGGCTGGGAAGACAGCACCTGAAGTGCAGGATGAGGGAACCCCAGTCAGTAAATCAGCTTCAATAGAGCCTCTACACTAAGTCTTGGAGCATGGGGAACAAGCAAGAAAAGCTACAGACATGAACATGCCTGCAGGGCTATGACGTCATTGGCATTACTGAGGCATGGTGAGATGGCTCTCACAACTGGAGCAGAGGATTAGATGGATATAAGCTCTTCAGGAAAGACAAGCAGGGGAGAAGGAGAGGGTGCTGCCCTCTACAATGAAACACCAACTTGTACTCCATGAAGTTCCACCATGGGATAGATGAAGAAGTAAGGATTAAAGGGAAGGCAAGGGGAAATGACATCATAGTGTGAGTCTGCTCCAGAGCATCTGCCCAAAAAGACCAAGTGGATGAGGCCCTCTATAAACAGATAGGAACAGCTTTTGCCCTGGTCATCATGGGCAATTTTAACCATCCAGGTATCTGTTTGAAGGACAACACAGCAGGGCACCAGAAATCTAAGAGATCCCTGGAGTGTATTAATGATAATTTCCTACTCCAGGTGGTAAAGATGCTATGCTGGATGTCCTCACAAACAAGGAGGGGCTGGTGAGCAATGTGAAACTTAAGGACAGCCTTGGCTGCAGCAACCACAGAATGGTAGTATTTAAGTTCCTTAAGGCATCAAAGAGAGCACAAAGCAATCTTACTGCTCTGGATTTGAAGAGAGCAGACTTCATCCTCTTCAGGGATCTGCTTGGCAGAGTGTCATTGGATAAAGCTCTGGAAAGAAAAGGGCCCAAGAAAGCTGTTCAATATTCAAGGACCATCTCCTCCAAGCCCAGGAACAGTGCATCCCAAGAAAAAAGAAGGCAGGCAAGAATGCCAGGAAGCTGGCATGGGTGAACAAGGTGTTCCTGGACTTAACCTGGGGAAAAAAAAAAAAAGGAGAGTCTATAAGCAGTGGAAATGAAAACAGACCATTTGGGAGGACTACAAAGAAGTCCAAGCAGCCAGGGATCAGGTAAGAAAAGCAAAAGCATGGATAGAATTAAAAGGGACATAAAAGAGAATAAGAGGAATTTCTTCAGGTACATTAGGGACAAAAGGACACCTCTCCAAAAGCAAAATGGAGACCTGGTCACAAGGGATACAGAGAAAGCTGAAGTAATTAATGACTACTTTGCCTCAGTGTTCATGGCAAAGGCTCTAGCTGTACGACCCAAACTCCAGAAAACACAGGTAGGTGAGTGGGAAAAGGAAGGTCCATGAACCTACCCACCAGCACTAAAGAAAGTGCTTCCCAAGATCCAGTGGAGGGCATCCCATCATCCCCTTTATGAGGATGTGGTAGGTCTTGTTCCTAGGTACTGATAATGAAATGCATTGCAGGGAAACCATAACATCACACTTCGCACATCGAGAAGTTGAGCAAAACCTAATTTACAACACAGGAATATTTCTCAACCTAATGTTTAATGACTTCAGTGGGAAAACTGCTGAGGCCCAGTTGTTTAGAAAGTACAGGTTGCATTTTGTTGAATATTGGTACTGTGTTTGCACATTATTGAACAAGAGATTTGTGTCACATGCCATTAGATTTTTACTTTGATGTCCATCTTTGGAATACAAAGCCCTGAAAAACCATTGACACTTTCCTGATCTAAGAGAATTATTGAACTGTGCTCAGAAGAATGACATCTTTCATACCAGTTTTAGCCTTTAGACTTGTCCAGGCAATGTAAAGAGGACTTTTCCTCTAGGCAAAATGTTAAAAGCTGTTTTAAAATAGACTTATGGCTGTACAGTTTCCTACAGTTACCAAATATTTCAGTGGCCTGGTTCAATTTAATATTTGCAAAATATTTTTAGATGCAGCTTCTAAACTTCAGAAATGAGTCAGATAATAATGCTGCCTATGAATGTAAAGTGTAATACAGTTCTGTCCCAAAAGACAGCAGTACTGATTGCCATCACAGACTGAGTGTTTTCCAACAGTTATACATTGTGCTGCCTGAGACAATGTTCCCTTCCTGTATGCTCAGGATAAGGCCTGGATTAAGTAAGAGACCACTTGTAGAAGACAATAACTTTTCAACAGGAATGTGTAGAATGCATTATGCCATCTCTTTTGCAAGCTGGATTCTCCAGTCATCAACCTCATGGTCTTACTGAGAAAGCTGTAAAGTTCACAGTGGCCATCTCACAACTTATGCTAAATACTGCTTTGAAAAGCAGTTCTGAAGTACCGCCCCTGACTGCAGCAAGAAGAGGAACGTATTCAGCCTCTGCTTCTGAGAGATTGAACATTGTGGTAGAAAGCAGATTGTTCTGCTAATATCCCTGCTGCAAATAGCCCTTTGCATCCTCTCCATTAGAGCAATATATTCTATTAACAGAAAAAGGAATAGATAAACTGATTCAGACAGATCCTTGCAATTGGAAAAAATTATTTTGCTAATGAAAACATTCACCTCTCTTAAAATTGATAATATGAACTAATTTTAGGAAGGTCAGAAGTTTAGTTTGCCATTTTATGACCTAGACTCTAACAATTAAGTCAGCCATCACGTAGGAATGCAGTTTACCTAGTTTCACAAAACTGACCTCAGAAATGCTGAGTCATGAGAGTGAGGGTATGGGAAGTATCAAGCAGAAGAAATTCATCTCAATTCTATTTTCCTGTTGTTCTTTTTCTGTTTTAAAATTCTCTTTCTCTTGGATCATTGACTTAATTCAAGACCTTACTAATTGAATGTTAAGACTTGTATTCTTATAGTGAGCTTAATGGATATAGCATTATGGTGTGTACATGGATCGATGATAATCAATGGCTTGGCACTACTACATAAACATGGGAGATGTACTAATTTGTTGCCCACAGCACATCAATAACACATTTTATACAACAAACCAAACATTACTCTCTGCTCTCCAAGGAGAACCTTGTCACATAGCTCTCCAACCTACCTCTACCTACATACAGTGCTTGGGAAAGTAGTTTCCTCTCCCACACTAAAGCAAGGGAGTTTTTAACTTACATTTATCTGCAGTAGTTCCATTCTTGCTTGCTTTACACCTAGAGAGATGGTGCTGTGCCATTTTTGTTTGTTTGGTTGGGTGTTTTTTTTTTTTTCGTGTGCTTACATTTAGTAAATCGCAATGGTTTCCCATATGTAACTATTCCTACTTTCTTTTTGCCATTATTTTATTAGGTTTTGCATCCATTCTTGTAGTTGCTGTATTTGTATGGGAACTGGGCATGTAAGGTGGAAGTAAAGAACAGTGCAGGCCCAGCTTAGGCACTCTCCTACACCACTGAGCCATGGTCATGAGACAAGCTGGAGTCTGAAATTGGGAAACATTTCCAGATTCCATGCTAGGGACACAGCCATAGTCATCAGAGCAGCAAAGAAACATAGATTGGAGAAGATCTGTGTGTAGTCATCTCCCTGCTCGCAGAGAGGATCAGCTACACAAACGTCACCTACAACAGGAATTCACTCAGTTTGAGAAAAACTCCAAAGCCAGATCTGACAGCCTTTTTAGGTAAGACATTTCAGTGTCTGAACACCAATTGTAACTATGCAGTTCTTAAAAAAAAAAACAAAAAAAAAAAAAAACCTAATGAAAACCACCATTGCTGCAAATTTGCATTTTGTTCCATCCATAGCAGAGATGAAGAACAATAACTTGCTGTCATATTTACAACCATGTCTGTGTGTATTACAGCACAGTTTATTCTCTTTTCCAGAGTAATTCACCAGGCTGAATTTGTACAAGTATTGCAAGTAAAATTACCGAGTTGCTCAGTGGCAGCAACCAGTTTTGGGCTGCCCAGTTCAAGAGGGACAGGGATCTACTTGAGAGTCCAATGGAGAGCTACCAGGACGATTAAGGGACTGGAGCACGTGCCCTGTGAGGAGAGGCTGAGAGCCCTGGGGCTGTTTAGTTTGGAGAAGAGAAGACCTAGAGGGAATTTAATAAATGTTGACAAATATCCGAGGACTGAGTGTCAAGAGGGAGGGAACAGTCTCTTCTCCATTGCACCCTGAGATGGGACAAGGGGTATTGAATATAAACTGCAACACAGAAGGTTCCACCTCAACATGAGGAGGACCTTCTTCACTGTGAGGGTCACAGATCACTGAAACAGTCTCCCCAGAGAGGTTGTGGAGTTTCTCCTTCTCTGGAGACTTTCATGACCCATCTGGATGCATTCCTGTGCGACCTGCACTAGATTCTATTCTCCTGCTCTGACAGGGGGGTTGGACTCGATGATCTCTGGAGGTCTCTTCCAACCCCTAACATTCTGTGATCCCAGCTCAGGTGTGTTCTCTTTTCTCTCATATGAAGACAGCAGTGGGCAACAGGAAGAGCTCCACTCCTCCTTGGTCCTTTGCATGAAGGCAGATGGACAGAATGCTAATTCATAAGAGTCCTTGTACAGGACACTCTGGGAATCCAAGTTTTCAGTAAAACATGTTCAGTTCCTGCAATCTGTGTCATTTTTTGTCACCACTTTTTGCTCGCTTTCCATTAAGAGATATACAAACCAGAGAAAGAATAAAGTATCATGTATACAACTGGATGAAAAATTCAGACTGTGGGCTTATCACAGTGGAACAGGACAGATGATCTCTCATCCTCTTGTATATAATACTCTCAGTAATGATTCCCAGAATGGCTTTCACATTTCAGCATTGTCACATCAGCGACTTGCATCCATTTTCTAATTTGTGGTAGCCCACAGATACTCCTGCTGACTTATTCCCCATTTTCTATAGATAAAACTGTGTTTTCTTCTCTGACTATAGCAACTCACACTTCTTTTGGTTCCTCTATATCTTCTTGATTTCAGACTGGCTTGCCAGCTATTCAAACTACTTTCAAATTTAATTCCAGCTTCCTCAGCATGGGTGATGTGCTAGAAACTTGGCAGATGATACTGACTCCATCAATTAAACTTTTCATTTTAGTAAGCCCTTTGTAGAGAAAGCTTTTTGTTCTAATTTTTTTATTATATTGCAGCAATTCTGCATAACTTTTAAGTGTCCGTGGGTGAACAAAATCCTGTTCATATGATTGTTCTGCTCCTCTGTAATCTTCCATTTTCTCCTCATATTGTGTTCCTTTAGTTCTCATGTGACAGACAAAATATTCAAACTGAACTCTTAAAGAAACAGAAACAAAAGAACGAAAACCTTCAAGGCACACAGTGTTAACCTCCAAAATTAAAATGCAACCTAACTGTAAGTAATTTCACTGAGTGGATTTTCATTAATCTAAACCAAAACAACCCAGTTGTACATTCCAGCATTGTGAAATGATGCATATTATAACCAAGATGTTAGGTCTCCAAAACACCAATCTACCTATGGGATATTGCTCCAATGCTGCTGAGATCAACAACTAAACTTATTTCAAGATCCAGGTAAAACTTTCCGTTCAAGAGAGTACTGTAGACTCTATACAGTGATACCAAAGCAAATCTGTTTTTTTCTAAATGTTTGTTCCCTTTCATGCCATGACTATGGTGGGATTCTAGAATGAAAGATGTCATCATTTTGCTTTCTAACGTTAAGTGCATTTCTCTGTTCCCATCATCCTTATTTGATATATGGATGCGTGCCAATTTCACTATCATCTTTTCTTCTGGACCGGCATTTACATGACTACCTTCCAACCATTAAAAAACCCAATAAATATTGCTGAGTCCAGACTTGAACTTGACAGTTTTGTCTCTGTGTTACGTGTATCATCCCACAGGATATTCATTTTACTGACACAATCTAAGGCTTATTCAATAAATACATCATACATGCTGGTTGAGTCCAGTGACTTACATCATGTAAAAGAATAATATCTAAGCCACACATGTGCAATAAAAGCAAACAGATGTTTGCAGTCTAAGCACTGTGCTTATAGAGGTGGTATGGCAATGTATTAAAGGCAAAATGCCACACAGCCAGAATTGCCAATGAGAGTGTTAAGTACAGCTTCATAGCTTTGAACCCACAACCAGTAAGAGATCTTAAACTACCCTGAGGTACATTGTCATAATGAAGGTAAGAATTCTAAATCAACTGCTAATGCCTAAAATTCTTGGTTAAAATGGGGTGGAATTTCTTATGAAAGACCAAAAAAAAAAAAAAACACAGTTAAAATTTTAGAAAATTAGCATAGCTGGAACACTGCCATTAGTTCATACATGATCAAATTCAGTGTGCCCCCCAAAAAATCCACCTCAGAAGGTCTGGTCTGAGGTCTTAGATGGAATTTTCCAGGCTAGGCAGCCACAAAACAGAAGTGTTAGAAACTTAGCGGCAAGAATACATGCATCACTGGATGAGCACAGCAGACAAGTCATGACATTTCCAAGCTGATACCCTGAGCACTCTGTAATCCAGTGCGTTACCAGCAAGAGTGCTCTCAACCTGTTGGAATGGCTGAAACTACACACAAGGTGTCAAAAATGGCATTTTGTGGAAACCACTGAATGTGACTATCACCAAATGCTAAAGGAAGCTGAACTTAGTACAATGATATCTAACAAAAGTAACTTCTTCAATGCCATCTCCCTAAACCTGACATTCAGAGGACCCATATCAAAACCAGCAATGACTGAAATTACCAAAGAAAAAAAAAAAAAAGCATAATTTAACATTCCCTCCTCGAAGTTTTGCAAAGAATTTGTAAAAGGAAAAATCCTATGAGTATTAATGGACTTACTTAAAAGCAAATACCAGTTGTGCCAGCCGCTATACACACAATTACACAAGAATAGCAACTTTTTGCTAAAAATATTCATCAGAGGATTTAGATGCATGTGAAATGGAAAATGTGTAACAATCCCAGATATAGACACACTGGGAACTGCTTATGCACAGACGTTCAGCCTCAAGTATGTTCTTAAATACCCTGACGAACATGTAATATGTTTTCCATGAAAAAAAAGTTAAATATGGAACCACAGAAAACTGTCCAAGATGTGTTTATGTATTTCCTTAATCACTCAGTACACCACCAAAAACTAGATTTAATATTAATACTTCTGATGAAAGACAAAGCTCACCAAAACAGCAGGAAAATATATTCTAAGCAGCTGGTAAACTCAGATCCTAACACGTGTCACATATTTTCAATACCTATCTGTGTCTCAATGGGTATTCCAAAGCTTCAGCTCTGATAAACAGTTTTGAAATATAACTTGGAATTAACACAGCAACAAATAAATTCAAAGACAGGCTTAATTTTCCGCCCAGTAGTTTCCTGAACTTTTCAGGTTGAATAAACACACAAGAAGGCATGATAAAACTGCAATTTCACATCTTCATCACAGACTTTTCATGTTTTATGTTTCTCAACCTTTTTCAATCAAAATACTTTGCATTTTCCCTGTCCTCAATAATTACACTACACATCAGTGAAAAAAATATACAGATGCCACAGACTTCTTTGTTTAATCCAGGGCACAGTTTAATGTTCTCTCCTCTGAGAAAGCATCTTCTTAAGCCATTCCTCAGCTTTACATCGTCCAGCTTTTTGCCTCCTTCATTTGCACAACTCCTAAGCACATACGCTCACAGTAGCTGCAATGCAATGCTAGGCAAGAGGCTTCTGTCAGGGAACACATCTCAGTTTTAGGTTGTGGCTGCAGATTGATCATCACAAATACATCCTCAAACCAAGTGCTGCAGCAGAGCCAAGTGAGGCACTGTGATATGAGGACAGCAGCTGGACTAGGAAGAATAGCTCAGACTTGGAATAATATTTTTAACTTTAAACTACAGATACATTTACACAGCAGTGGAACAAGAGGGACACCCAAGTTAAAAAAAAAAAAAAGATAAAAAGGTAAAAATTATGATTCTAAGTATCACATTTAAGGAATCACATGATCTCTGGATAGCAGCATTAGGAAAATGACTGGGCAGACAGATTAAGATGTTCTTCCTATAATTCCTTATCATTTATCTTCAAGAGAAAGTTTTAACCTCATGCACTACACTCAATGCTATGGATGAATTTGTCTTGCCTCACTCTCCAGACACCCATCTCCCTCTTGCATTTTTCTTAGAGTTCTTGCCTGGAGCTCTGCAACTGCAGATGGCAATTTTCAATTAGACATATGCTTCAGGGGAAATAAGGAATTTACCAAGGTCACTTAAGGGCAATGAAATCACACATGCCATATAAAATGCTTACACTACAAAATGATAACATAATGGAATGGTAAAGCCTTTAACAAAACCCTAAAGGGAGCATGCAAATAGTACAGCATGTTCTTTTATTATTTCAAGCTCTCCAGTTACATCTTGAAAGCCTAGTCATTTTTTATTATTATTATTTTTATTGAATAAGTGAAAGATACCAGAAAAAAAAGCATGATGTGCCTAACTGCCTCTTGTAAATGTCTAGGAGTGCTCAGCTTCAAATGATATGCAAATCACAAAAAGAATGTAAGTATGAGGTGATGGTTGTACATCAAGTAAACATACAAAAAACCCAACCACCCAACTTTATTTGTAGGATGAGCAGGTTACTAAATGTGAAAAAAACATTTACTAAGTTATTTGATTTCTAGAAAAATTATGATACTATATGTTAAATACATCAAGCACTCTCTGATTTAAAAGTGAGAAATAAGCAATAGCTGTCATGAATTAAAACTATTGGTAAGGCGACAGTGACACGAAAGATCATTTTTGTTCAAGTAATCAAAGCTTCTCTCACAACTTTGGTGTCTCCCATCTCTGACGTACAAACAAAAATTCCAACTCAATCATCCATTAAACTTCAGTCAAATTCAAGTATTTCTGTTTCAGTTCACTCTTGTCTCAGTTACACAACTATAGCTAGTACTGTAGGTGTATGCAGAGAGTTGTTGTGCTTAGTGCCTTTGTCTAGGTTCAGCACATCATTTCCAAAATAGACTCAACACCATCATGCTATAACTGTATCCTGAACACAACACTCATTAAAAGTGATATAAAAGTATCCTTGAATTAATTAAAAATTAATCTTTAAACAGGATCTGAATGAATGTTACCTCTTTTTTCTTTAATCAGTGAATGAAACATGTCATCTATTAACATGGATTGGAGATCAGTGTCTAGGGTAGGAAGACAGTTTGCAGGAGCTCAGGCAGAAGGGTCATTGTATACCTCAGCCATAGCTACTGAATTTTTTTGCTATTTGAGATAATTCAGAAGTTATTAAATTGCTTCATCTATTTTGCAGTTCCCTTCTTGCTGTAACAGGGATAAAATTTCCCTGGCATACATCTTCTAGCCACATATCCTGCTCTGTCTCCTGTGCATCCAGGCCAATGTAAACTCATGTAACACCACAGACAGCACCAAGCAGAGGTAAAAAAATAAAATAAAATAGAGAGACACTAGTTTTCAGCAGGTCCCACTGTGATGCTACAGGCTCTGCAGCCACACCACTGCACATGCTGTGGGTGGCAGAGGAGGGCACAAGCACATACTGTGGCTGAAAGAAATGAGACCCTACACAGCTGCTTGGCTCCCTGGAAGAGTCACAACCACAAAGCTCTCCTGGGGCAGGCTGCAGCCAAGACCAGACCTGCACTAGTATGGACACAGATGGCTGCTTGGTTCCTGGGGCACAGTAAGCTTAACCCAGAACATACTGTGTGGACATTTAACCAGGTATCTACCTTGATTTGCACTGGGAAATCAAATGACCATTAATGATTGCAACACGGCTAGACTAAACCAGTGGGAGAAAATGCAATTTACTGGAGAAACTCGAGAAGAGATGATTTAAAAGCATGTTTCCCTGGCGCCTTCTCTTGTCCTTTAAATTCACACTGTGGTTAGTAAAACCTCTGATAAAAGCATTTCCTCTGTGATCCTATTTGATTCTCAAGTAATAAAAGTTATCTGCAAAACCACCAGGAAGAGAAGCCAGACAAGTCAAGTCTATGGTTGTGGTCTACCAGCCCTCCGTCCTTTGCTTTGGTCCACCAAGACCAAAAGTGTTTCTCTTCTCAGATTTCATGGAATCAGAATTGCTTGGGTTGGGAGGGACATTAAAAGTAATCTTGTTCCAACCCTCTTTCATGACAATGAACCCATCAGCTTCAGCGCTTAAGCAGCATTTAGGCACTCTTGCTGTATACTTCTCAATGTTGATGTTCCTACACAATTCCCTACTGAAACTACTGACTATTCTGTGTCATTTCATTAATACTTCACTAAAAAGTGAGAAAGGTTTAGAAAAGCATTATATATAAATGAATGAGAATTTGTACCAACACAAGTGAATTTTAATACTGCCAGTTCCTTATTCTGAAGGAAAACCTTTAACCAGGAAATACCATATTATTAATTTCAATTAGACATTAATTCATAACAATTAGAAGTACTTAGGAGGAAGAGGCTTTTAAAACAATAATCATCTTCATTATAAGCTTCTAATCTCTTAGATATAGGAATGTCTTTTACCTTCTCATTTTGACTCCTAGGAAAGCTCCTCTAGCTACATCTCTCATAACTACCATATTCACATGCACGTGTACCCATAAATATGAATAATCATAAAAATAAGTGAAAAGAAATCATATGTCTATCATTTATTAAGATCAGAAAAGAAAACCATTCTGAAAATTAACTCCACCTGTTTCTGACTAGTTTTCTGCACTTTTTTTTTCTTAGAAAGTACTAAGAGTAATAACTGAGTTTTCCATTCTTATCTTTTATACCATAACAGCATAAAATTTGAATGAACTTACACAATTAACATGCTGATACCTAACAGTAACACTGCACAGCAGTGTTCTGCAAACAAGAAAGCTGTTCAAAAGAAAATTTTAGCTTTATTTTTCATTATAGCCTGCCAAAATCTTCAAGAAATAATCTCTCTCTGTGTGAGGATTTTACCCGGAGTTTGTTGTACCAAAATACAAAATCACTTCCGAACAAACACATATCCTTGTTTTGAGCTGGAGTAATCCCTATTGCACGTTTTGATTACATTTCCTAGAAGAGTACCTGTACCTTATTTTTCAGCTCTCTGGAAAACCTTTATTAGTGCAGGAACTCCCTGTATTCCAGCAAACACATTCCAGCTATGCTGAGTAGCTGCATTCATACACATCCGAATCAAGTACACTGAATCCCTGGGAATGCTTTCAGGGAGTTACCTTTCAAAAAGTATACATCTTAAGTTAAAAAACATAAAATAATAGAAGACTACTTTTCCCAGACATACTGGCATCATAACGCTGTGCATTCGCAAAGCTTCATCCAGTGTTAACCAAAGCATCTCAGCCTTATTTCCAGTCTCAGCTCACATCTGGGTTCCATCTGAGATAAGAAAGTTTGAGAACCTCTCCAGTTAAAAGAAGGTGCATCCATCCGAATTAAAAGCACATGAGATGTCGGGTAAATTATTGTTTACACAGATGCTGCTGTACACAAGAAGCACGTTTTTGCTTTGCAGCCTTTATAAAACACATAAGCCATTTTAGGAGGGTTGCAGAGTAGATCTCGCTCTCAGCCTCTCTGCACTCTAACACCGCTACCCGCCAGCTGCTCGGATCTGCCCCCAGTACCTGCTTCTCCATTTTTCCCCTGACAGCTTTTCTTCCTTTTTTTCCTGAAGCTGAAGAAGTGAGTGGCACAGGCGAAGTCGCGGGCGGGCGCTGCTGGTCCCGAAGCAGGAGCCTCAGGCGGGCTGTGTCCCACCCTGCCCTCACGCACTCACTCACTCCCCGCCCTCCCGGGTGTGGGCTTACTCCTCGCCCCTCTCGCCGGCAGTCCGCAGCCCTGCCGAGCTCGTTCGAGTCTACCAGGTTTCCTTATATAGGTAAACACGGAATTGCGTTCCTGGTGAAAGAGACTAACTGGCAGTAAGCTTAACTTAGTTAACTCCACAGATACCGGATGGGTCTGAGTGCCTGAAGTTGGCTAGCGCTGTGCTGGGAAGTGTCTTCAGAGAGGAGAAAACTCTCTCTATAGCAGTTCACTACCTATGAAACTATTCCATCACTTAAAGCTATAAAAATACTGAGAATTATGTTAACATTATATTAAACGCTTGACGTTTTAAAAGAACACTCTGCTTAGTCTATGCTTTACTCCAAGAGGAGAACACAGGATGACAGAGGTACAAGCACATGCAGTCCGACGGCGTCAAAACAATTCCAACCCTGTCCGAATTTTCATGTAAAGACTAGATACATCAAATGCTAAGTGAAAAGGTTAGGAAATGTGGATTGCAATACTGCTATCAACAGGAAGAATCAGTATAAGAAAGGCTGGGTTTACTCTTTTCCAGTTCCTTTTCTATACAATGTAATAGTCAAGCCTGTGGTGATAGATCTGTCTTTGTCAGAGGTATGTTTGCAATTTACTAACAGACACGCCCCTATCTGAACTGAGAAATATGGAGGTAGAGGGAGTACCTAGAACAAGCAGATACTTCACTGTGCAGAGCACTGACATGTATTTCATAGATTTTTTTTTTACCCCTCTTTCCTGCTCACTACTACACCCCTGCTGTAAACACAACTTATGTGTCTTGAAGAACTTCATCAGGTAATTAATCCATTACAGGGAAAATTAAGTAATATGTTTCCCTTTATTCAGACAAGATTCACCTGTTAATTATGGTCTTCTAAAAGCTAAACCACCGTCAATATGTGGGGGGACACAGACACAGACACTAAAAAGCATGAGCAAAGGAAAAAAAAAAAAGAAGGAATAAAAGAAACAATGGAGGAAACCAAAATAAAAAATTAGTGAAAAGGAGTAAAGATAAAATATTTGATCAAATTATGAGGCTGATATTTAAAGAAAAAATTACACTGAACTTTAAAACATATAATTTGTTTCATTCTTTCTTGCAAATATGTTGTCTGTAACTTAAAACAGACAAGAGACGCAAATCTGGTTTCCTGGTGAGCTATGGAAACTGTAAGAGAGCACCACCCAAAAGCTGAGAATTATCATTACCCAGTGGACTACAGCTTTTCTTTTCCCTGTGTAATATATGACTTAAAGATCATCAAATAATTTACTCTGCAGAGAAGCTATTCCTAATGATCATTCCTAATGGTTTCAATGCTTCTTTAGTTATAATTTTTCTCTTCCCCTGAGGCATAAACATTCAACCTCAGGATACTGCAGGAGCTTGGCTTAGAAGTTGAGAAAAATGAAAAACAATACCAATAAAAGTTGTAAGACACTCAATAAATATATCTAAAATAATTTTTCTGTACAATATATAGGGAATCAGGAATATGTGGCTAGGAGCTTAGTATAATGGCCTTCATGGGACTTTTTCAGGACACATAACTCACTTGTGGCTTTACTGCCTAAGAAGAGTGTGCTGCTCCTGTGACAAAGCATTTGCAGTAGACTATGCAGCCATGTATTCCATTACCACCAGTGAGCTTGTGACCAGTTCCTGACTATCAATTTTTTTCATGTGAATAAAGGCTAAAGTAAATTAAAACCCATCAGAGTTCCAAAACTGCAACAACAAAGGAAGTTAAAAAGGACTATTAGGCTAAAATACCAGTCAAATTTGTATGCTTAAGCTAGCACTTTTTTCTGATGGTCAACCCAGAACCCACAATAAATATCACATTCGTTTATCCAAACCCACTCCCTCAAGTAAAGATTTTTCTGCCACTTCTTTGATGCTTTATTTCCCCAACTTTCACACCAAGAGCTCAACCAGCTGTCATGGGCTACAGCTGGCATACCCCTTTTACCTCCATAATGATGACCCAAACATCATATTGTGAATCGGTCATGGGATTTAGGGTCATATAGCCAGACAAGAAATCTCATGTTTTAGTTTCTGACCTCCTAACTGTGAATTCATTAGACTGCTGGTACAAGCACAAAAAGTTTTCCCAAGTCCATTATGTACGTAATAGAGAACCCCCTTACTCAAAAATCTTGTAGTTAAATAATAATTTGTTTCCTCACACATAAATCAGAATGAAATTTGCCTACTTCTACTGCATGCTCCTGCTAAATTATTAATGGTAATAGACATCACAGTTAAATATTTTTTATTTCCATGAAGTTCTTTGTTTTTGAAAAAAACCTATATAATCCTGAAGCAATCTAGTTGATTCTTGAAGCTGAAAGTAACAATCCTATTACTTCCATTTACTTTGCTGACATGCATCTGCAAGTAACTATATAGATAACTATAATTACTCTCTAACCTTTCTCTCCTGTTCTCCAGAGAGAGGACTAGTAGTTTTGAGCCCGTATTCAGTTAGAGTATATACAAAAAGCTCTGAGCAGACATCTAAAATATGATTTTTTTTAATGTTAGCAATTAAAAGATTCACTAAAAATCAACTCAATCTATATCTATGTGCTATTTTCTTTGCTACAGTAATCCAAGTTGTTTCCAGCAAAAGCTTGTTTCCTCTGCACAATTCATACAAATGGTTTACTGAGGTTAATTTAGTTCCTGTTGTTCAGATACTGTCTATTTATAAGCCAAATGACCTTTGTACAGCAGAGCCAAGGACCCCAGTCCTCGGCAGAACCTCAGTGACTGATCAGTGTACTACAGTGTTTCTTTTTACTGCCAGTTACATGCCTTACTAGCCATATTTTCTTCATCTCAGAAGACAGTTTATAAGAAATATATTATCTCATTAAAAGACTGATGGATTTTCCTTCTCCCATTTCTGCCCATTTTTAAAATATACAATCCTGTTGCTGTTTATGTTGCTGTACCAGAAATGGAAACTTAGTGTAAATTTCTATAGTGAATTTTGGTAGAACAGAATAGATAAGAGTAGTGTACCAAGAAATAAATTTCCTACACATACATTTCCAATAATATATATACATAAAACAAATAATGCTAGCCCCTAAGCCAGCCACAATTGCCTAAATATGTACCTTGAAATTTTTTCTCTGTATTTAAAGCTCAGGGTGGAACACAGCGGATTCACTCTTCTTTTACTGCATTCTTGCTCAATAACAAGGTTTTCTTCTGAAGTTCTTTGTAGGCTGAAAATGTCCACACTTGAGTGGTTAAATAAATTGGTTAAATCTATCCAGGTAAATTTAAAGCACCAGAGATCTCTCAAATTTCATTGCACAACACTGTTGTCCCACAGTTTCCAGAATGAAGCTGTTAATGCAGTCTTGAAGTTCTAATTCCTTCTATGCAATGGCAACACTTCCTTTCACTTTGATATGGACAAGATTTCATACCTCATCTTGGTATCTGCATCTCTACATCTTCAGTTTCCCTCAGAGATGTGCATCACCAAGCATACCACAATGCAAGCTCTGTTCCTGTGGGGTGCAACAAGATCATTCATTCAATAGTTCATTGTTTGTCTCGGCCACATTACCCAGTCATCAAATCAAGTAATGTGCTGGGCTAGAATGGCAGCAGTGAGTACCTTACAAATAAGGTAGATTCAGTTCTAACAGCCTTTGTTTAACATACAAGTCTCTTCAAAGATATGCAATAGCATATTGCATCTCTCTTTCCATGTCAGAAGATCTGTTTGCTTTAAAAAAAAAACTAAAATCCTGAATATATTGCTATTTCCAACTTCACAAGTGTTATTCCTGCACCACCATTAAAATAATTTACACACTCAGAATGCTAAATTTGCATTGTAAGATATTGTTGCAGTCTGAGTAGTTAAGTATTAACACTCAGCCTTTGGGTTTAACATCTGAAAAAGCTATGAACAAAATGCTCTGATGTAGAACACAACTTTCTCTAAGCTAGCCAGCATCTGGAGAAATGCAGATGACTAGGTCTGGCAAGGATGGAGTTAACTTTCTTCCTAGCAGCTAGTATGGTGCTGTATTTAGTCTTAGTGGCTAAAGCTGTGTTGATAACAGACTGTTTGGTTATTCCTGAACAGTGCTTGCACCACCCCAATATGCAAGCTACTCCAGCAAGTAGGTTGGGAGTGGGCAAGTAACTGGCAGGGGATCGTGCCAGGACAGATGACCCAAGCTGGCCAAAAGGCTATTTCATACCACATAATATCACTCTCTGAAATAAAAATCAAGATAGAGTAAGAAGAAGGGGGCTAGCTTCCAAGGTTCCCATTGTTTGGAGGCTGTCTGGGCATTGGTCTGCCTTGGAGGGTGGCGGCAGTAATAATTTGTGGTGCTTCCCCCCACCCTCACCTATCAAACTGTCGTTATCTTGACCCATGAATTTTACCATTTTCGTTCTTCCTATTTTCTTTTCTTGTCTCACTAGAGTGGGTGTGATAAAGTGAGTAAGCAGCTGTCTGGGTACTTAGCTGCTGGCTGGGATCAACCCATCACAAGAAAATATAGCAGGTCTGAAATGCTAGAAGTAATCTTGTCATTCCTGATGTACGACTTAACTATCCAGTCCAGAAAGTCTCAGCAGAGCAGCAGTTTCAGAAATGGCTCTTTACTACTCATCACCTATCAGCTTTTGCCTTCCAGAAGATACCTCAGAGTGGCCTGTGTAAATGCTTCCATCTCATTCCATGAAAAAGTCAAAAACCGTCATGCTCCATTACATTCTGTGGTGGCATACTGAAGTCATTTAGCTTCCCCTTGAAATGCACTAGAAGGACCTAAATAGCAGTTACACATCTGAGAAGCAGCTGAAGTTGCTGCCTCTTAGTTACCTGTATATACACAAGCACAGTCAGGCAAATCCACATCTCCATGCTAGCAGATAAACTTGCAACAAACTTGGGACTGAGAGCTCTGTAGACACAGCACAGAGTTCATATGCTCAGCTCAAAGAAGGCACAGGGTTTTGGCATGCTATTCTTTTCTTCCAATAAATGCAAAGTAATAATTAATGTAAGAACCTGTGTTCATTCAACACTCAGGGTGTAAATGAAAATATTCAAGAAGAAACTAAAAGGTTAAGGCATTCAGAAGCAGTAACTCACAATTGAACACACCATAGACAGCTGAGCACATACATTATCTGGGGAACACTAGCTGTACGGATCAGTTAACTTTATGATACAACCTTTACTTTTTATTATTTCCTGATCTGGTGTTCAATTTTACAACCTTAATGTAAGTTACTTTGTTAATAAAGCATTACTTATAACATTTGACTATATTACTTAACCTTTACACAGGAACAAAGATGTCAAAACAAGTTAAAGGCTAATGTCTAAGGGGATTATTTTTACCCTTGGGAAATGAACAGAGCTTTCTTCCTCATCAGTGTTTCAAAATGCATCATTAAAAGCTATGTAATACAAAAAAGTTACTATCTTTACCCTTGCAGCACATGTTCTTCAGGTATCAGTAACACGTTTACACTTAACAAGACCTTTATCTTTTCATTAAATACATTTGAAACTCAAGGTCGTGTTATTAGGTGAAGCAATTAGTACAAGATCCAGCAAAAAAAAAAAAATGCTGTTTGCTCCTGAAGAATTTAAATGCTTTATCTGGAAAAGTTAATGAAGTAATTATAATGTTGTTATTAATGAAGATTAAAGATGGATTAAAGTGGCATTCAGAAAATAAATGAGACAATTAAACCAGCTTTGAGAACTACGGAAATTCCTTAGGGCCCAAGGGAAAACCACTCAGAATACCTACACTAAGAAGGATATTTGGGAAACGCTTAGTTTTTAATGCCACAGGACTCCATACAGCAGAAAGTGTCCTCCTGTCAGCGTCAACAGTGGGGATTTTAAGCAATGTGATGCTTAATGCTGATCAGCTGTGCTTGAAGCTTTATTTTTAAAGTTCTTTCAAGATATCTTTTAACTGCAGCACCTTTCATATTAAGCATACCACATTAATGGTGGAGCTATTAGAAATGTTCACTAGCATTTGAACGGACGTGACTATCAGATTAGCTAAATTGGTAACACAATCTTGAGCTAGGTGGCAGAGAAAGGTGATGCTGTAAATGAAACAATTGTTGCTAGTCAAACTTTTATATTTGATCCTATATAATATTGCAGAAGGTGAAAGAACGTTGCTTGAACTGAAAAATCCTATAGGAGTCCAGAGACATGGTTCAGAGCTCATGTGGGTAGGAAAGGCAATACAGGATGATGTGTTCCCACGTTTGCCATTAGGGCAGCATAAGACTTAAGGTCAGAATGCAATTTTAGACTTCATGTCTACACAAAAGAAAATAGGAAATACAACTGGTATATAAAGAGCACATATTCAAAGTACTGTACTTAAGAGTAGAGATGTAATAAAACGCATATTCACATGACAGCTAAAGCCTCACTTTGGATAGCCTTTGACCTTCACGCTATGAAGAAGGAGAAAGCAGAAAAGGAAGAACATTAAGAAAGCTGCAAGATATAAGGAACATGATGGAAAAGACATCTAGTTTAAACAAAGTATGGAACTTTTAAGGAGTTTTTGAGAAAAACAAGACAAAAGAGAGACTTGATAATAGTTGACCATGGAGAATATTCACCTAAAACATAATTAGAAATTTAAATTAGATGTGAGGATAAGCCTCCAAATAAGAGTTATTTATCAATGGAGCAGACTGCCAAGAGAAACCCCTGAGATCTCAGGGGAGGAAATACTTAAAGGAAGATTAGATAATATACTCAAAATAGTGCAGCAGATAAATCTGTAAAGTATGTAAAAGGCTGGAGCATGTAACTTCTTTCAGCCTATACTTCTGAGTCTTTGTTTAGGACTTTACATATAAAATGCCCTGACAGTATTTGGCTTGTGATAATATTAAGAATCCAGTCGTGCAAAGTCTTGGTTGTTTTAAAATTCCCTAAGTACGCAAATAGCGTCTCTGAATTTATTCTAAATTACTTTATACCATACAAAGTGATCAGAAGTGGTCAAATGGTTCCCCTCCTTAACTGTCTGAAAATTATTTTAATGATATCTGAAGGATTCTAACTGAAAAAGGAGAAAACACAGGCAAACTTCCATCTACTCTGGAGGAAATATGTCTCCCCTAGTCTTCCATTGTCCCCAGTTACCCAAGGCTTGCTGGCGAGTGGTATTTGAACCTCCTGAAACTAGAGCTTTCTTCCCAAGGATTTTGCTACATTTACCCATAAACACTCTTCTGGAGTAGCTTTTACATATCATTAAATGTCAGCTTCAGGAGATCCATGGGAAACAGACTTTATCGTGCTAGGCCACTCCACCATTATTCTGCTCTCTCTTGTTCCAAACTGCTGCTCTTGTGGCCCTCCCATATCCCAATCCACACAGTGAGTCCCAAACCCAAGGCAAAGGAAAACCATCATCCCGCCAGGCCCCTTGCTTTCTCAAACAGCATTTAAGACCTGGTATAATATGCTGGGGTGGGGAAGAATTAAATTGCCTCCACTTCACAGAATCACAGAATAGTAGGGACCCGTGAAGTCCATAGAGTCCAACCCCCTCCACCAGAGCAGGGTCACCTAAAGCAGATCACAGAGGAACATGCCCAAGTGGGCCTTGAAAGTCTTCAGATATGGAGACTGCACCACCTCTCCAGGCAGCCTGTTCCATTGCCATGTCACCCTCCAAGTAAAGCAATTCCTTCTCATGTTTAAATGGAACTTCTTACGTTCAGTTTTATGCCCATTACCTCTTCTCCTGCCACTGAGGATCACTGAGAAGGGTCTGACCCCTTCTTCCTGACACCCACCCATTAGTTAATTGCAAGCACTGATAAGATCCCTCCCACAGTCTCCTCTAAACTAAACCAACCCAGCTCTCTCTGCCTTTCCTCACATGACAGAAGTTCCAGTCCAGTAATCATCTTAGTGGCCCTGCACTGGACTCTCTCCAGTAGTTTTTTGTCCTTCTTGAGGACTAGACACAATACTCCCGTTGAGGCCTCACCAGTGCAGAATAGAGGGGGAGGAGAACCTCTCTCAACCTACTGGCCACACTCCTCTTAATGCATTCCAGGATGCCATATGCTTTCTTGGCCACAAGGACACACTGCTGTCTTGTGGCCATCCTGTTGTCTACCATGACTTCCAGGTCCTTTTCCTCAGAGCTGCTCTCCAACAGGTCAGCACTCAACCTGTATTGATATACAGTACTCCACCTGGAGTACTGCGTCCAGTTCTGGAGCCCCTATTACAAGAGGGATATGGACATGCTGGAACATGTTCAGAGAAGGGCCACCAGGATGATCAGAGGGCTGGAGCACCTCTCCTATGAGGAGAGACTGAAAGAGTTGGGGCTCTTCAGCCTGGAGAAGAGAAGGCTCCGAGGTGACCTTGTTGTGGCTTTCCAGTATCTGAAGGGGGCCTACAAGAAAGCTGGGGAGGGACTTTTTAAGATATCAGGTAGTGACAGGACTAGGGGGAATGGAATAAAGCTGGATGTGGGGAGATTCAGACTGGATGTGCTCTTCACCATGAGAGTGGTGAGAGCCTGGAATGGGTTGTCCAGGGAGGTGGTTGAGGCCCCATCCCTGGAGGTGTTTAAGGCCAGGCTGGATGAGGCTCTGGCCAGCCTGATGTAGTGTGAGGTGTCCCTGCCCATGGCAGGGGGGTTGGAACTAGATGATCCTTGTGGTCCCTTCCAACCCTGACTGATTCTATGATTCTATATGTGGGGTAGTACTTCCCCAGATACAGTACTTTACTCTTGCCCTTATTGAATTTCACTAGATTTCTCCCCCGCCCAGCTCTCCAGCCTGTCTAGGTCATGCTGGATGGCAGCACAGACTTGTGGTGTGTCACTCACTCAACCCAGTTTTATATCATCAGCAAACTTGCTGAGGGAGCATTCTATCCCTTTGTCCAGACCATTGATGAATATATTGAATAGGGCTGGACCCCTGCAGGACACCACTAGCCACAGGCCTACAAATAGACTGCGCCACTGACTACAACTCTCTGAGCCCCATCCTTCAGTCATCTCCCAACCCATCTTCACTGCCCAGTCATCCAATCTGCACTCTTCTCAAGTTTGACTGTGAGAATGCAGTAAGAGACAGTGTCAACAGCTTTGCTGAAGTCAAAGCAGACCACATTCACTGTCCACCCCTCATCACTCCACCTAGCTCTTCTGAGGTAATCACTGCAGGCTGCTGCTGTATTCAATGGGGAGAAATCAGCACTTCAAGGGCTCAACTTAGCTGAGCTATTTTAGGCATCTGCTTTAGGAATTATACCCTGTAAGTGCCTATTTTTCTCTAGGGACTGTAAAGTGAATATTGATCTCTGGCTCAGACACTGTCAGCTGATTCCCAACTTCAGACCTTTTTTTTTTTTTTTTCCTAGTAAAATTTGACATCCTCTTAGCAGCCTTTTCAAGTAGTCAGACAGTAGGAAAGTAGCACATCTGCCACTAAACATAGAACCAAATCATCAAATACCTTGTAACCAGTCATCTCCACTGCCAGGACCCTGAAGCCTGCAGGACATGCTGTTGTGGACAATGAAGAAAGTCTGGCTATTTAGTTACTTTGGTTCCGTATATTCACATTTGTAACATTTGGTGGATAGAGGCTGGCTGGTTACCTTACTTAAATTTACAGGAATCATATGACCCTTCTAAGTAATTTGAGCAGAGAAAAGCAAAATATATAAATTTTCTCTTTTTTCATTATTCTTTTCCTTTCTCTTTTTTCCTTTTCTCTTTCTTTTTCAAGTCACTCCTGAGAAATAAAAAAACAACAGCTCTGTGATTGTAATTCAGCACCACACTGATTAATTCTAAAAGGAATTAGAACTGCTTGAACAATGAAAAAAAATGAGTTCTCAGTTCAAAAGTCTGCTGAATATTACACAAATATGTTAGAATAATTTATGTTAGTCATAGAGACAGAAATAAATGCTCAACTAATGGCAGATACAGAAAAAGAAGTTTAATTAAATCGAGTTGTTAAGAAAACTCGTAGCTTGTAAGTTGATCTATAGGTAGGAAAATGTAGTCACTGTCCTTGGGGTTTTGTTATTCTGGAAACAACATCTACTTTTAATTCTTCTCTTTTGCCTCTCTTGCTAAATGTCTCTCATTACTCTCTCAGTAATATTGAGGGTGTAATTGAAGGAAGAAGTGGACAAAATTGTTCAGCCTCTTATAGAAAATGCTACAGCACATATTTTCATGAATCTGAAAATACTACTTGCTGTCTCAAAAATCCGAAGGTAATGACATTTTATCTTCAACAAGGGAGTTTGGAGTTTAAAACAGTATTATGGCAGCATTTACAGAAGAAAAAGAAATATTTTGTTTATTTTGGGTACTCATGGGTCAAGGAAAACAGGAGAATTTTTTTAAAGTATCTGTTTTTATAACTTGGAGGTGCCAGAATAACCTAAAATGCTTGGAAATCTATGCAATCAAGGCCAAAAAGTCAAGGGAACTTTCATTTCCTGAAAAAAAATACCGTATTTCTTTCAGATTTCTAGGGCAAAATAGAACCTTTCTGCATTCTTGGCATCAAAATTAATTTTTAAAAAAGCTAACAGGAAATTTTATTACTTGAAACACATACTCCAATGTGAAGCATCAGAATTTACATGAAAATCTTTACATATTGATTTAATTTTGCATAAAGTAATTAATTCTGCTGCTGAAGTAATTAAATATACTTCATTCTACACACCACAAAGTGAAAATTGCTAAAACCTGACCTTTTTTAATATGAGGCAGGCAGATATAAGAAGCTGTATTTCAAAGGCCTGTCTCCTCCCATTCAGAAGGAACATGCCTGAAGGTGACTTGCACTTTAAAAAAAGTTTTCTAAAAAAAGCCCTCATTCTTAATTTATACTGTGCTAAAAGCCTTAGATAGGAAGGACAACAACAGAGGATGCTATGACCTCATCATCTGTCACAAGCTTAGCAGAAGCATGCTAGCTCAGTACCTGCACAGGTAGATTTCTATATGAAACCCTCCCATTTGAGGTCATTGAATAATGAAGAAATGATGTGCTTTCCTAGTGAATCAGGAGCCCAAGTGCAATGTCTCACGATACTGTGATATTGGAAACACAGATTTCAGAGCAGATAGAGAGGTAAAGCTTTAGGTGTTTGTGTTTATTGAGCACTACTACTTATGATTATTTCATAAGGTCTGCAATACTAAGAGTTATCTCAAAGTGGCATTCCAGTTCAGATGAATCCACTCTGTGCATGACATTTTCCCTACATCTTCAACCATACCAACCACCTTACACTTCTCTGCATGAGCAACTATATGTAATGGCTATATCCAACAAAGTTCACATCAGATTTCTCAACAGTAAAAATCAGCAGGACAGTCACCTACATTTGAAAATGTGGTCTTGTGTCAGGATTATTCAAAAATTAGTGCTTTGCTCTGCATTCAGACCACAAGAAAATTATGCCCAGATATCACTGTGCTCCCAGGCCTGTAGCATCTCCCACATTTCTAAGAAATAATTCCCAGTGTCCCCATCCACTTCATTTTTTTTTGCCCAGTATGCCTTCCCCAGTTACCAGCTCTGCAAGAGTTGTGCAGTGTCTGGCTGACCAAATGCACTGCTTTCTCCTGAGCAACCTCAGTACAACAGCCTAAATGGTTTCAGTAGCTAAGTGGCCTTGTCCTACATCATCTGGAGCTGCAGTTCACCTGTACAGGTGGGGAGGGATATGTGTATAGGCTTAAAGTGTTTATTGATATAAGATTGAAAGACAGCTTCTTGCCTTATCTTTTTAGCTATCTGCAACCTGTATCTGTTTTGCCAACAATAGGAAACGCCAGTCATCCATTAACTCCTAGCTGGGGTGTTGGTAGCTGGAGTGACCTCAGCTGTTTTTTTACTGAACCACCCAAGAAGTGATACTATTGGCATTCACTTCACTGCTGCAGGGTTCAGGTGGCACATATACCATACATTGTGGCCTCCTGTGCAGCCTGAAAGAGACCACCTCTATGAATGAAAAAAATGGAGAGGGAACACTTTTTTACTGTCTGTAGCACATGAATAAGAGCAGCAACGGGGAACATCAGCACTAGAGCAACAGACTGTAAAATGGCTTCTTTTCAAAGTTATTTGGAAAAACCTAAAACCTCTTTTCAAAATTCATCTTAGTTACAGAGGGTTATGTACATATTAAATGGTCACTTGGCTCAACTCATCTTGTCATAGTAGCTCCCAAAGTGGACGCAATAGACTGTTAAGTTAAAGGTCTATCTCTGGGCAATGTTTTCCGGAAGGCTGTGAGAAGGCAGCATTTCCTCTGCTTTCAGAGAATGGTGGTGCTAACATGCAGGAAAAAGAAGTGTGTTATACACTGTTTTGTAGTTACTTATGTAATGATGACAGCTAGTGAGTTGTACTTCCCTTGTTAAAACCCAGGGGAAGACGGTTCAGGTGGTAAACTGTGACCTCTCCATAATCAACCACAGTGCACAATTCCCCAGGGTCCATGTATTCTTGTAGTAGGTTGTACATATATTTGCAAGCTCTTGTTTCTGATTTTTTTTTCTTTCCCTGGCCTTTGAAGACATGACAGACCAGCTCACCACCATGACAGTAACGTGCTTCAGCACAAATGACACTAAGATTTTAAAACACGGGTGACAGTAAGACTCAAATAGATAAGAAAGTTATTCCCCTTTGGTTTGGCCAGTGAAGCCTTTGGATCTGCTTAGGAATTCTTCTCTTCCTTTTTCTTCTTTCTGGTTTCTGTGGTATGAAGTATGTATCCTTTGGGATTCTTCTTCAGAAACATGTCAGCTTGAGGTTTCTTTTTATTTCCAGCAAACAAGAAGATAATTGAAACCCTTCCTAAGTTACAGCTATATTTCCTGCTGAAGAAACTGACAGATCCAACAAAGCACAGAGGACGCTGAAAAAGTAAAAGAACATTTTGCTGAGTTTGCCATGTTATTCCCTTCATACTTTTAACATATATAACAGCTCCCTGGACCAGACTACAGGTCTGAAAATGCAAATAGCAAAAGATTCCTGAAAAACAGACAGGAGCAGAAACTCTTTTTACTTTTCTACAGTCAGAGGAAGTGACAAACCCACCAGCCTGGCTGCTGAGGGGCAAAGCGGGATGCAGAGCTGATGGCCATTCACCACCTGGTTTCTCTACCTAGAGTCATTAGAGTCGCCTGCCAGTTGTAGCAGTGAGTTTGTTTGTGCCAAGAACACCTGTCCAGCATGAGCAGAGGAGAGTTCCCCATTGTGGGAACTGTCTGGCTTTCCAGCTGCTTCTGAGAAACTCTGGCCTTCTCTGTTTAGTCCCTTTACGGTGGGACTTTTATTTCATAGTGTATCTGTAATAAACCTTACCCCATGGACAAGGTGAACATGATGTAAAGCCCATCTGTGAGGCATGGCAACTACAGAAATCTGATATGGTTGTAGAGTATAACAAAGCTTTTTCTGACATGATGGGTTTGTAATGGACATTCAGGTTCAGTGCTGGTAGCAACTAAAGCTATCTAGGGGAATCGCTTTTTTCCTTGTTGGAAATGGAAACGTGTGTTTCCAAGAAACAAAAAAATTTCCACTGAAATAAAAATTTTATTGGAAAATTTTACCAGACTCCAGCCATATTTCTATCAAATGTAAAAGCCAGCCACTGAGTAGGGGACTTGTCAAGACTGTATCCATGTTATGCCCATCTCAGACTCCTCTAAATAAGAATCTCTTGCAAGGAGCAGCACAAATTTGCTGCTCCTTGAGGTGTCTGTCACAGAGCAGGGCAATAGGAGCAGCAGCACTGTGTTAGATAGGCCATGGAGACTCTGTAGCTTCCGCAGCACAGCCTTGCACACAAGAGTGCATGTCCTTCTTGATCAGACACCTACATTTCACTGAGAGTTTGATGTGAGAAATTCAGACCAAGCCTTCGGTTTTGTCAGAGTTGAGAAACCTACAGAATAACTAGCACTGTGCTGGATAAGGTGTAAATTATGGAAATTCCAGATTTTGGTTCTCTACTAAATCTGTAACCAGGCTATCCTAAATTACAGGTAAGATTTCCCAAAGATTACAACAGACAAAATATCTTTCACTGCATTTTTATATGGTGGTAAAAGTGTACTGAAAGGCTATTTCTTATTTTCATATTGAAAAGGAAGGTCACTTGAACATTAGATTAGTTCTGTCTTGCACAGCAGTTATATTCAAATATGCATGAACAAACAAAGCATTATTACTCAGTTGTGTGCAAAAAGACTCAAGATTTTGTAATGTCTTTGTCATGGTAGGGCCAAAGCAGGATCAGCAAACCCAGACAGGCCCTAAGGTGTCTAGATATGGTTCCCCTCTACCCCTTCCTTCCTGCAGAAAGTCAGGGCAACGCGGGAAAAGGAACAAGGGGGACAGGACCCGTGCATGTCTGGTAAACAAGTTGTTTACCTGGGGTAAGAGCACATGTACTGGCCACTGCTCCTCCAGAAACAAGGCCTTTGTTTCTGCCTTTCATGGCCACAACCTGGCAGAACCATTTTCATTGGGCAGCTATATGCTGGCTTCAGTTGCCCCTGTTGGCCCAAATGGATCTCAGGTAAGATATATATACAGGCTGACTCGTAGTCGCCTTTGCCTTGCTCTTAAACCTTGCCTTCAAGCCTTGCCTTGCTCAAGACTTGCATGAATTGCCTTCTTGGACCCGTTTTGCATGAAGCTGCCTCGAGTTGCCCTGCCCTGCTTCAAGTACCTGGTCCAAAGCCTGGGATGAAGCCACAAGCTTACACAGGGCAAGCCAGAGAAGCCACGAGCTTAGGAGTCAAGCCTGCTACTCCTTGAAACAAGAATCGTGCCATGCCTCAGTTTACCCAGGGCAAAACAAGTGCCAGTCGCGAAGAACGCATTGTAAACCACCTGCCATCCACTGAAGCCAGCCCAGCTGGGACAACATGGCATTGTCTTGCTGGCAACCTGCCATGCCTGGTGCCCAAGAGTGCCCCAAAGCCTCATAGCTAACAGAGCAGCAGCAGCAGCACCCCCCTGCATGGATAGAACCAGCTGTGAGTAATTCATTGCCTCTAGGCCTTAAGGGTTTTTATTGAGTCTACCCCCCCCCCCCTCCCCCACCTGTGACTGAGCACTACCTGCTCCTGGGGACCCTCTCTTTCCATGTTATTTCCTCCCAGCTTGCATAGAATCGTTGTATTTGCCCAAAGACTATATATTCCTATTGTAAATAGATATTCCAACCGTACAATGATCCTATTGAATGAGTTTTGGCAATCTTTCATATTAATAAAGGGTTACTAGTATTTTTATTAATACCCGTTTGCCATATTGTTTGTTGGTTAAATGCAATCCCTTAACAGTCTCTAAGTTTATCATACAGAAATTTGAATAAAAGAAAAAACAAGACAAAACAATGTTATGAAATTACCTGGAATTTTTTTTACAGTAATAAAGACGGCAGTCTACTGTGAATTGTGAAAAGATGTAGTTTTCACAGTCACAGACTAAACATTGGGTCCATGCATGTCTTGTTGCCTTGTGTTTAAAAAGGCAAAATTGAATGGAAAAGAAAGACGGAAAGATTTCATAACTTAATAACCAGTGAAAATCAGCTGCTGCCTTTTGATTACAAATATAGGACTTGAATTTCCTAAATTGTATGTTCTTTTTAGCACAAATTGTGCTATTAAAAGAACAGCCTAACGTGTAAGGATGTGTGTACAGTAAAAGCAAAATTGAAAACATAACAAAAAGTTAAAGAGGGAGACAGGCTTGCACACAATTTATATCCTTGACAATTTATTCCTAAATCCTTTCTTTCATAAAATAGAAGGGGAAAGAAAGGGGCAATTTTTCTTTGCCTTTTCTTCCTAAAATAAGAAAATAGTTGGACCAGTAATGTGCAGTAATGAAGCATCTTATCAGGTGGTGGGAGAAGAGAAGGGAAGTATCAGCTGTTTGTAACAAGCCTTTTGCTCTCAGAAAGTGTGTGAACACTTAAGAAGACATTTCCTGACAGGACGCATTCAGCCAGAAAAAATATCTGCAGGAATCACTCAGTAATTACTGTGCAAGTGAAACCTATCCACAGCAGAAACAAGACAGAGTGTTTTCAGTGGTGCGCAAGTGTAAACAATAATTTACGTATTTTAGCATTACAGGCCTCTAGTCACAGATCTATTTAGAGTAGGCAGAAAGCTGCACTAGTCCCTGACATCAGCTACTACAATCTCAGGACTAGGTTTTCATTCTCATGGTTCGTGCCTGAGGTAGTCCAGTTTTAATATTGTGGGATCATGCATTAAGTATACACAAAGTAAAAGTGTTGTCTTGGGGATGTCTACCCTCAACCAAGCCAGCTCAGGTGTGCAGGCTGTGCATCAAACAACAGAAAGCTGAGATACCCTCTTATCGGGCATTTTTTGTGGTGTCTGCAATCCATGTTGAGCTTGATAATATCATAATGCTCTCCTATCTTCACCCAGGCTGGCTAGTTATTCTTGCTGAGACAGTTCAGAGTGATGAGCTGTCATAATTTTGACTTCAATACTTAATGTTGCCAGCCTATCCTTTGAAATATGTCTTTTTTATTGCCCTGGTACTTCATATGCTTCAAACATACTTCATGTTTATTGTGCATCATGCTATATATCCACTCCAAATGGCAGCAACATTCCCTACCTGCAGCAGCAGAATCCTGGCCTCCAACCAGTACAATAGCCTGGGACACAATATTAGACCTCAATTAGTTTTACATATGGAAGACTTTATAGAGTTATGATGTAGTACACTTATCTCCATGCTCTGGTTGGACATCATGGAAAGACTGCGGTTCCGGAACAGTTCACTATAGAATAAATGTTGGAAAAATCTCTTTGCATAAATGAGCAGAAAAAATCCTTGTAAAATGACAAGAGGGGTATGGAAGCAATACAGAAGCAACAGAAAAATCTACCTATCTCAAGACACAGGAGGAGAAACACTGCATTTCTTCTTGAAGTACAAGTCATTTCAGCACACTGCATTACTGTGCACACTGTAGCACAACAATAGAACACTGTAATTTAGATGGCCACTGAAAGAAGTTGCTTCCATCACCAGAGTGCTGGTCCACCTTGCCCACTGCTCTGCCACCTCCAAGTCCAGTAATGATATCTCATAAAATAGAGCAGGTATTGTTTCAAACCACAGTGCATAAACCTGTCTCATACTACCCATGAACAGAATCACTGGTGTCTATGGGGTACAAGTACAGAATCACACAGAATCACAGAATAATAGGGGTTGGAAGGGACCCTGATAGATCATCTAGTCCACCCCCACTGCCATAGCAGGATCACCTAGAGTAGGTCACACAGGAAGGCATCCAAGTGGGTTTTGAATGTCTCCAGAGAAGGAGATCCCACAACCTCTCTGGGCAGCCTGTTCCAGTGTTCTGTCACCCCCACAGTGAAAGTTTTTTGTTATGCTTACATAAAACCTCCTATGCTTCATCTTGCACCCATTG
Source organism: Indicator indicator (assembly GCF_027791375.1). NCBI lineage: Eukaryota > Metazoa > Chordata > Aves > Piciformes > Indicatoridae > Indicator > Indicator indicator. Next base: position 80,227,358 of record NC_072010.1, read on the forward strand.
CCCCTTGTCTTATTGTTGGGCATCACTGAGAAGAGCCTGGGTCTGTACTCCTGACACCCTTCACATTTTTAAACATTAGAACCAATTATATCACTGTAGAAATAAAAAGCCACTTAGTTAAAGCAACTGAAGCACAAACAAGATAGATGAGACAACTCATAGCACCTGCTAAGTGCTAGCCATTGCCAGCTTCCCTCAGCCAGTGCCTGGCATCCATGGGGCAGACAAGCAGCTCTTACAGTGGGAGCTGTGGGTGTGAAAGCTCCACAGGATGCCCAGAGCTAAAATCTTGCCATTAGTTCAGCCAGTGCCCTAGCCTACCCCACAGCTGCCCATCAGGTAGATCTAGTCAGAGGTCTTTAAACCTGTTAATTGTAAGACTTCCTAACCATACAGTTGTGAGTACTTTAATTTCTCACCAAAATTACTTCATGGGCTACACATTTGTTATTGTAATTTACACCTTGATGGAGAGCATGCCTGGGGAAGCTGGAAGAAGACACATATTTATGTGTGCTTCCCACTACAATCAACCTGCTTTTTCCTCATTTTTTTTTCTCAACCCTATTCTCTTTTCCTGACTTTATTTTCTGCCTAAATCATCCATTTACACCAGGAAGAAGAAATACTACAACCAAATTATTAGACTTGCATTCTCCACCCCACCCCCCTGCTTGAGTGTTGCAAGTGGCTGAAGAAAAGACATTCCTCTGGAGATCAACTGTGTTTATTTTCCACTGCCTGCAGCAACAGCAACAATTTCCCTCAGACTTGTATATTTTCCACCTTCCTGACTGCTCTGGAGAACTGTGTCCCTGTTAGTCATGGCCAGCCTGAAGCTTGGCTTCTTCAAGAGGATATCAACATGGCTACAGAATGTCTCCAGAGACTCCACAACCTCTCTGAGCAGCCTGTTCCAGTGCTCTGTCACCCTCAAAATGAAGACTTTCTTTATATGTGAAACCTCTTGTGTTCTGGTTTGCATCCATTGCCCCTTGTCTTGTCACTGGGCGCCACTGGAAAGAGTCTGGCTCCATCGTCCTGATGCCCTTCAGATACTTATAAACATTAATGAGATCTCCTCTCAGTTTCCTATTCTCCAGGCTAAACAGACCCATCTCTCTTAGCCTTTCCTCATCAGATCCCCTCATCATCTTAGCAGCTCTCCGCTGAACACTCTCCAATAGTTTCTTGTCCTTCTTGAACTGGGGAGCCCAGAACTGGACATAGTATTCCAAATGAGGCCTCACCAGGGCAAACTAGAGGGGGAGGAGAACTTCCCTTCACCTGCTGGACCCACTCTTAGTACATCCCAGTAAGCCATCGGCCTGGAGTTCTGAACCTCACAATTGCCTCCTTCATGTCTCCACAAAGCAATTATTTAAAGTTTTCTAAAGTGTTTCAGGTAGACCAGAAAGGAAAGATGAATATCCATTGCAACAGTTTCCAAGCAGAATGACTGTATCACTATTAAATGTTTCGTTTTCCAGGAGAGCTCACTCTGTTTCTAATCAGTCAGAGATGTTAACTGAAAAGTCCCTGGCCTTGCAACAACATTCATCTCCCAGCAGACCTGGTGCCTCTTTTCACTTGTAGTATATAGCTCTCACTGGCATTTTCAGAGTGTTATTGCAACTAGCTTTTGGGGTCATAAACATCATTCTGGGCTTTGCCTGTCTCAATATTTTCTTTGTTACTTGTGGAAGGCATTATTGCAAGCTGTTCCTCTGATGCACAGCTCCATAAATGGCTGTTAGTAACACCAGATTAAATTTGTCAGCGAATGTGAATTGTAAAAGCTTCCTGCACATGGCCATCTCCTAAAGTGTGTACTTAAAGCAAGTTGGTGTTTCTTTCACATGGGCCTGGGAGTTTTTTTGACATAGTTGTGTCGAATTTTGGGACTTTGAGACAGGTTTGGTTGCTTGGAATCTATCGTCTGCTGGTGAAATAACACTATCAACTGCAGGAGAAACATGGTGTGCAAAAAAGGACTGGATGAGTAAGTAAGGATTGGAAATCTCACATGTAAAGAAGATGTGCAGCAAATAATGACAAGGAGAACTGCAAAATTGAATTTGACTACCTAGTGAGATTATGCAAGGCTACAATCCAACACAAGTCTGCAACACTGCCTTAAAGAGGCAGTGCCTCTCCTGTGCCTGTGTGGCACCAGAACTAGAGCCCAAATAGCCTCAAATGCAGAAGATTCAGGGAAGCATCAAGCTGAAGAATACCTTTTCTGGTTGAATTTCTTTTAGAAAGAACCATTTCCTGTTCTTCCCTTACCATGAAGCAGTACATACAATGGTGCCAACACAAGATATAGTGGAAATAAGAACTGTAGTCCCCTCTTGCAGTGGCTGTATGGGCTTACCCTAAGGTAAACAATGGCACAAGCCAGTAATTGGAATGAGGCCTCTGAAATTCCTTCTGTTTTTGTTAATACCAGTTTTATGACAGAGACTGAATAGACAAATAGAAATACACATATAATCATGTATATATACGTACAAAATTATATTATGGTTGTTATAGACCCTGGCAATCTCAATTATTTCAGTTTTGTAATACTATAAGCTTAGTTCATACTGCTCCTGGAAAACAGACTATCAGCCTTCAGCTCAAAGTGCCTTTGTCTCTTGCTCAGTTTGTGCAACTACTGTAATCTCTGCAGACTTGCCTTCCCATAAGAAATTTTACATCATAGCAATTCTTGTGTTCTCTAGCTTTACTGCAGAGTTAATGCTGGCAAACAAATGACAACTAACAGCATGGACTTTACAGTGATAACTCCAGTTTAAGATCTCGAAATAATTTCATACTCTGCTAATAGAAATTATTCTAATTTCTACTTTGTTTGTGGCACCACTTCTACTGGTCTCTAATCACACTAAGTAGAATTGGGTAACTAGAGATAACCAACACAGAATGCAGCACCAGTCAGGGAAAGGACACTGACACAGGTTCCAGAAGCAGTGCCAGCATGTCATTCTTCTCAGACAAGTAAGCATGCCAAGGAAGAGGGTCATGTGGCACAGGAATAAGGCTGTAACTGCAGCCTATGCAGATTCTCATGCAAGACTCTTCAAGCAGGAACTCTGACATCTGAAGTCAGTTTTTGCTTGCATCCTACCAGTTTAAGAAACCCAGATTGCTTAGCTTAGCTGCTCTGTTCTCAATATTTTGACACATCTATATGTCATCCATGAATTTTATTTGCGATGCTTTTATCATTAACTTTCCAGTAATTTATAAAACAGTATTTAGTAGCACTGACCTGTAACTGATCTCTGCAAAATCCCATTTGAAATACTTCTATTCAATCATAAATCTTGCATGACACCACTTTGATATATCAGATATCAAGAGTCTAAATCCATTTAATTTGCACTTAATCAATATCAGACAGTGTTGACTTCTAATCACAATACCATGCAGTTCAGTGCTTTACAAAAGCAGTTTCTGCAGTTTCTGCAGTAACCAGACAGTTGATTTAATGAACCAAACTTATCTCACCAGAGGAATGAAACCAGACCAACATGCCATAAAAGCTGCTTGAGTCGTTCCCATCTTTTAAGTTCAAAATAATTTCAACTCATATCAGTATTCTGATTTTCACCCTCTCTCTGACATCACTCTGGTTGGTCTAACAGCTTCAGCTAGACCATCATTTTCAGCTACTTGTATAGTCTTAGTACACAGCTTCCCTGCCTGGAACCTCTTTGTCATTAGAAAGACAACTCAGGTTTCCTGCATAAAACATGAGAGTACTAGATTCATCCAGTTATACTGAAAAGCACAGGATTTTTCCAAATTCTTCACAATATCCTCTCTGAATATTCATAGCTGTGTCATTAATTCAAGAAGCATCATGGAAGGCAGACCAGGTTCTAACTTTAGCACATACAGTGATTCCAGTATAACATGACAATTCCAAATTCTATACACAGAAAGCTTTTACTGAAAATTCAGAAGAGCCCAGTATCTGCAGTTTTATAAGGCACAGTGTTTGAGTAATTCTCCTTCTACAATATCATCACTGACATTTGAGAGTTCTGTTTTTGTAAACCTGTGAGCTCTTGTTTGAATGTATGTTTAATACACAGGTGCAGAAAAAAAGATCAGTTTCCATAACAAAAATGTTATGTTTCCTTGTATTTTGGAGGAGGTGGGGGGGTGTTGGAGAAAGGGGGGAGGAAATGCCATGTCTGAATTACAGAGCTGCCACATCCAGCAGCTGTAGCTTAAGACAGATAAGGATTTATGGGGGCTTGTTGTGGCTTTTGGGTGGTTTTGCGTGTGTGTGTGTGTGTGTGGTTTGTTTTTGTTGTTTTTTTTTTTTCTCCTTAATGCTGACCTGAAGTTTTCTCTCTTTCCGTATGAATTTATTCTAACAACAACAATCCAAAACAAATAATGGAGACTAGGACACTTGGGAGAATATGTAATGAGTATTCATACCTCATTTTTTTCACGAACAGCCTCACCGACCTTCAAAATGGATGAAACAGAAGTACTGCAAAATACATGATATAGAAGCAATGACAACAAAACTAAGTCTTTTTTTCTAGGTTGTTTTTGCCATAACCACAAAAGTTCCATTGAGTAAAAAATTTAAATTCCAGTTTAATGTGCTAGAGGGCAGAGGCAAAAGAAGACAACCTCTTATAGTGACAGACAGAAAATTAATTCCTCCCATCTGTAGGTATGTAACTCTACAGCAGTGACAGAAAGCAATTCAGAACATTAGCACCTCATTTTCAGCTCTCTCTTAAAAACAACTAGTCCATTTACTCTACCTGACCTCCAGTTATGTCAGATGCATTCAGCTTGCTTTAGAAAGATTCCTTGAACGTTTTCCTTTATGGGCACTGGAAGTCCAAGATTAAAAAGTTCGAAACATCTGAGAAGCATTTTTATCATTTGATTTTTACAGAAGAGTGATGCAATGGTTAAAATTTAGCAACATAATGTTTAGCCACATATACAATCTGGGCATAGCATTTCAAATTAACTGCAACCTATTCAAAATCTGGTATTTTCAATTAACTGGAGCTTATTCACATCTGGCAAGCTAGCAAACAGAGCAGGAGGGTGTTACAGCAGCTTAGCGGAAGCCTGCCATGAATACACATTTGGACAGCCTGGGAGAGCATCAGTGTCACTCTGGGAATGTTCCTGGCATGGTAAAAGAAAAACATCAAAGACATTACTGATTTAAAACTGCCTCCACGAGTGCAATCTGTAGTGACAGGAAATGGAAAAATTATCCTCAAAGGGACTGCAAAGAAAGAGCTAGTCCAGCATGATAGTGAGTTCCACACATAAAGCTTATGCTTTGTCAAAAATATCACTAAAGCAAAATATTGTGCAGTTTTTGGCTCAAATTCAGAAACAAGTCTTCAGAGCAGCTCAGAAACTGCAGGAACCAAATCAAATTTGCAAGGGACAGCTCAGAAAAGGAGTCTTGTCGTCTGCCTGGTACATCTAATATTTTAAAAGGCTAATGTAACCTAGATACCAGCATCTACAAAACCTTTAAGAGCAAAAGACTAAGAAGGTTTGAGGATGGAAACTTAACAAGCTACAAAAAGTAAATAAAAAGGTCAACCAGCCATAGAACTCTGTCTGAGACTACTCCAAGGATGCCAAAATAGTACTTATAGTAACCCAGCAGTGTCTCTTCAAAGTTGACTTTGCCTCATTGTGATTGATGGAATCAAAACCTGCCAATAAATGCAGAAAAAGAAACAGGGCACAACTTTGATCCCAGGGTAGACTAGGGACTATCAAAGCTCATGAAATTATGATGTGTAATTCCCATGCATAATGCACAAATGCAAATTCTCATGGAGTATATATTATTGAGGCTTAATTGGAAGAATTAATTGACATAGGCTTTTGCAGTAGCAAAATCTATTTATAGGATGTGGGTCTTGTAAACCATAGAAACAGTTCCTTAATTTCCTCTACCTAGCTGCTGAAATGCATTTTAAGGAAATTGTTTAAATATTCAAGGACAATGTACAGAGATAAATTTCTTGTCACAGTCTGAATCCTATTGCTACACAGAGCCCAGTAAGATCACTTCAGTACAATATACCATCCTGATTACTCTTTAGCATTTGAATATTGCTCTGCAGAAATTTGTTTCATACAGAGAAGGAAAGACATTGGTTAAACTTCATTTTAACTTGGCTTTACACTTCTGGGGCATTCCCCTTTGATGTAAGCCAACCAGAGATTAAGTCCTTGATGATGTTGGAGCAGACCTACTACACTAAATTACATTTGCTTCAGTGAACTCTTCCAACACCTATGGATCATGAGAGTGGCATAAAAGAGCTACAGCAAGGCTGCATTTTTGACCTTCTGCTCCTTGTTGATTCACACAATGTATTCCTATAGAAACTAAATATTATTTATACAGAATCAGTTCCTGTAGTCCTGTTATGATTTGAAGACATCAAAATGGACAGCAACAACCAAGAGCCTAGGGAATAAAACTGATTTTCCTGTATATTTCCTTGTGACTTAGGTACTTATTTTTATAGCTCACAGGATAAAGTGCAGGTCTGGGGCATTTGCACATAAGCCTTTGATTTGTCTGCCAAATTTTAAACCAGGCCATAACACTGTAGGGTTTTCCCACGTGTCCAAAAGATCATTCCAGACAGCTGCAGCATTTGGCACCAGGGGCCCTTTATGGGGGTGACCACATCAAGAAAGAAGAAGAGCATATGCTACAAGATGGTGGTGGCAAAGGAGAAAATGTGCATTTGGAATACAGACAACCTCAGAAAGCTGAGAGATCACTCTTCCAGCTGATAGTCATAATCTGAACAGCAGAGGGAAGAAGGGCGGTATCAGAGGATTCAGGATCTTGAACAACATCTTGCATGCATTTCCACCTGGAAAATCCTAGGTAGCCAAGGAAGGTACATGAATTAGAAAGACTGCAGCTATGTGTGACTACAAAATGGCATAGGTTTGACAAAATAAGTGTAAACAAAGCCAATTCTTTGCATGTGTGATGAACAGCCAATATGGACATTTCCACATTATTTAGATCTCTTGAGCAAACGGTCAAGTTCCTCTTGGTTATCTAACGATGTCTCCAGTCATAAAGAAGGTAACACTAAAAGAAAGTCAAAAGCCTCTGGTTCCCACCAGTAAATCCGCATCTATGGTCACATCTTTTATTGATATCCTGAAGCAAAAGAAGGAAACCAGAAGTTACTGAGAGCAAATGGTACAATCAGTATGCTTATCAACAGTATTGCTCTTGCAGTTTCCAGGGTAGAAATATTGTACTTTAGGTTTAAAACCCCCTTTTTCTTACAGTACAAATAACACAAAATTCTCGGCCACTGTGCAAACTCTGATGCACCTTAAGTCAGTTTTTTAACGTCAAAATAATTGGCAGCAAAGTCCTAGCTGACTAATCAGTTCAGGTGGTTCTTTCAAGTATGGTGAGATACTATATTTTACCTGGTACCCAAGTAAACCAAAGGTAGGAAGTTTGTATATAAATATAATTTTTAATGCAATTTATGCCTTTTTTTTTCCTACCCAGTTGAGAGTTTCTTACAGTGTTGGGGCATTTTAATATGGAATTACACAGAAAGTATTGCCTGAGCTATTAGATTTTCAGACAATGAAAACATTGTGAAATCCTTCTATGCATCATTCCTACCAGAAAATACTTTCCATAGTAAATTTTGCTGTTTTCCTTCTCCAAAATCAAACCACTGTTTATTTTTTTAATAAAAAATAACTATAAATGCACTTCCCAAATGGGTAACAAAAAAGAATGGACAGCTGTGCTACATAGATAAGACTCCAAAGCAAAAAACTACCCAAATCTTTAAATTTTAGTCTTCCCAACATTGCACTTAGAAAAATATTCCACAGCCACAAAATTCAGAGGAAATCAGTTCAGCTGGGGGCAACTTTTGAGATCACAAGGGCCAGAGATACTACAGGTAGAGATACGTAGGTCATATAAATGGTACGTATATATTTGGATATTAACAATGTTATACCATCATAATCAATTTAAGATAGTCTTAATCAGTGTAACTGAAGTAAATGTCAGTAAAGTGCAATTTAATACAAACAGAATTACTGGACAGGCTATCCAAACTTATCTCCTCTACCTCAACACTTTCATAACCTGAACTCACATTGCTGTATGCATCAGCAGACTGGATGTACAGTTAAGAGATTCAGACCAAATTGAAGTACAGCAGGTCCTCTGACTTCAGGTTATGCTCTGACATTCTTGCAGAACTGCATTGCAAGAGTGCATGTCTCCATTCACCCTTAAGCCTGGCCTCAGACTCAGTTGAGTACAGTCCTTTTGGCCCCTTCATAGGCAAGTGCCAGTGATACAGCCAAGCAACCAAGAAACCTACTGTGCTCTGGTGCAGCACATTATTTCCGTTTCTGGCTCCAAAGCAAGCATGTGAAGAGAATTGGAATATGCCAGGGCTAAAAATCACAAACAGTGGTAAAGGCAGGACCTCCTCCAAAACACTTCTGCTTCTGCATTTGCTGCAGACCCACAGTTTCTGATAATCACTGCTGTTCCTCAGAACATGCAAAGATGAATGTAGGATTCATTTTCTTAATAGAAGTCACTGATGTCTTTGGTAGACATTTGAATCAAGGTATTCTTTAGTTTAGTTTACCTGCTTTCCCCCTTCAATTAATTTAATACAGGAACTGTGCCTTTCATCGAAACATAACTTTGAAGATTTTCAGCATCTCTTGAAATAGGCTTGTTTGATGTAGTGTGAATATATTTGATATAACTCATTACTCTATGTTTTTAGACACATGCTATAGATATACTTTTTTTTCCAAGTAATAAATCTGAAATACCTGTAATATGTGACAGCAATACCAGAGCTATATTATTATATATTCAAATAAGAAAGCATATCTTTACCAAATAATGTTAGAAAATTTTCTTCACTCAGGAAAAAAACCATCTTCATATATACCTATGATTTTCTACTGTTACTCAGTCTTGAGGAAATAAGGAAATCTTATTAAACATTTTAAAGTAATAGGAAGGAATGACTCACTTCAGCTGTCTGAAAAGCAATTTCTCTTCCATATTGCATTCAATTTTGGCTCATTGGAGGTGTCAAAATTTTATCAAAGCACAACTGCCAGTGTTGTTAACTAAAGGTACCAGAAGATATGAGCAAAACATAGTTAATCTCTTTTCCAGCTCCACTGTCTTATTTTTAATTTCTTTGAGCCTTTCTCTGCCTCAGTTCATGAAGATGAATGCAGACAACATGGAACCAGACAAAGCCTCTGTTTATATCCCTAGGGGTTGCAGAATGGTAGAGGTAGGCACATTTGAAAAACTGGAGACAAGATTCTGCTGTCATTGCCATTGCCTGAAGCCAACATTGCCAACAACATACAGCTGGATTGTGTCACCTCCCATAACATCTACATGCTGAAGTTGTGCAGTTTTATAGAGAGTAGAACTTGCACAGACAGTGATCTATTAGTCATAATATAAAAGTGTTAAGTGCCTTCCTAAGTAATCTGAGGCAGAAATCACAAATAAGTAAACACTTGAGAATCTGCTGAAAAATCAAGTGATAACACAGAAGGGTCTTCCCCCAGCCCAGGATTGTTAAATACTGTGAGACATAACAGTACCATACTACAGATCTGAAGAATGCTGCTTCTTTAAATGATTTTTTTTTCTTATGGTGAGAGGACTGCTAACTCTTGTCAGCCATCTTGGGCCTCACTGCTTTTGGAGTTAGCATTAGATAACAGTTGACACAGCAAATTAGCATTTAATTTTAACTCTCTTTTCTTGCTGGATTTGGATTAGCAAACAAGTGTCACGTTATTGGCTTCCACAGGTTGCTTTCAGTTTTGCTACACTTCAATTAAATGCCTAAGTACAGCTCTGAGTGATCACTCAGTTGTAAAGAATCAAGTGTTCAAACACAGAATTTTAGTAAATCTACAAAAAAAGACAGAGAAAATGTCTTGATGATGCAGTCAGACCTCCTGACTGCTAATAAAAATGTACCTTTAACAATTTTTTACCCATGTTCATACCTGGAAAATCAGAGTGAAAACCACAATGAATCATTAAAGTAACTAAAAAAACCCCAACAACCTCCAAACCAAACCTTCAAAAAATCCCCAACAACCTCCAAACCAAGCCTTCAAACAGAATACTCCAACAATAGCATTGACCACCTGGGAGTTTCCTCATTTCTTCCCTCTCTTTCTGTATCTTTTTGTCAATTGTAATAAACCAAACCAAAAGGATGACCTCCCTGACCGCTCTAGTTCCCTGAGCTGCCCAAGTCCAGGGAATCCCTAACAAATCTGTAATCTGACTGATCTGGATGTTACAGTAAGAGAATAGAGAAATGCTGTGATAGGATTCATCTTAACACATTTGGAAAGAGACTTCTGTTGCAGGAGGCAATGAAAGTGTACCAGAAACTTCTTGAAGCTATACTTCATCCTGCACAAGGTACCATCCTTGTTGCCTAACCCTGCACACAAGGAACCTAGTTAGAAATCAAACCAGAACAGTGAGTTGGCACCAATAACTGATCAGTGCTGCAACCTGTTAGCACTGTCCTTGAAAGGAAGCAGTTCTCAAATTGCTTCTTCTACAAAAATTTCCTGAGCTTTCAATATCCACAAGTTCTCTGCGTTGTAGTGTTTCCATACCTGCAGCAACTCCTTGATCTCAGCTTCCCTGTAGCACTGCTGGTGTGTGTCTGCTCCTCCCTTCCGCTTGAACTGGAGATTTTGTTCTTTTGTTTCTGCTGTTTTGTGCACAGTAACTATATTCTCAGGCTCCTCCTTTTTTGTGTGTGTATGTGTGCATATAAGAAATCAGATCCTCTCTACCTCATTTCTCCATGACAAGACCACAACATTTATCATTTTGGTATGCTAGCTTTTCACATGCAACCATAACCACCCAGTTTAACTCTGCAGTAAAAATGAGTAGGAAGCTTAATCACATGATAAAAAGAAGGCATCATTCCAATACATCTCTAGGTTTTTGAGGCACAAGCCTTGTTTATGTGGCTGCCTCAAAACTCATATCACACTCTTGCCAGCTGGTGTTCCATAATACCTGTCAAGTATTGCCAACCCACCAATGATACAAGTTTAGAAGGTCCAAAGCAGAAATGAGAGTAGTGGTCACCATTACTGAGGTGACTGGAGGACTAAGATGCATGTCAACCACAAAATGTCTGTGAATGGAAGGATCAGCAAGGAGATTAGCAAAGACATAAATGGACCAGCAAAGTTTTCTCTATCAACTAACATGACAAATTCAATAGTAAGGATTTCTCCAAAGAAGACAACCAATGATAAGTTGCTGAAGCGTCAGTTGACTAACCAACAGGCAGTCAGTTCTTTCCTGGCTCTTACTTTCCTTTCTGGTGATAGGAAAAGAAGGACCAAACCAAAAATATTTCAATCATTCCATGATGATACTGTCTGCAGAAAGTATTTCAAGCGTCTGTGAAGAGAACCCAAATAAAACAAAGATAGAATGAAAGAAGTAAAAGACTTCTCAAAAATTAGGAGTCCTTTCCATGCCCAAAGTCATAAAATTAATGTTTTGAAAAAAAGCCTTGACAAGACTGAATTAAAGTCTTTGACTTTAGTGCAGACAGATGTTGGTCGATTCATGATGGCCATGTAGTTCACAAGTAGACAAAGTCACAGTTCTGTTTTTACAGGTATGTCCTTAAGCTAAAACTCATAGAATAGATATTTCAAAAGATTTATGCAGTGAGCATAAATGCCACAATCTCAGTTGCCTCTTTGGACTGATTTGAGACCTTCCTCTCCCTCTTCATACATGAGAGATTAAAGTCTAGAGTGTCACATTCAGTGAGCGGAGCAATGGCAATAAATTAACTAGAATGTGCTGTTAGGCCACAGAGAGAAGCTATATCTAAGTGCCTGTTTTGTAGTCCTTAGTTTTCTACATAATTGCTTGCTTGTATTTCAAGCCCTTGAGCAGTCATGAGTTGGCTGCAAATTGCATTGCAGAGGTGAACAATCCTTCTGCTGCTTCTTGATCTCAGTCAACCAATGCTTTGAAAGTAGCATTTCCTATCTTAGAGTGACAAAGCATAACACTCAGACATGTACCTCATCAATAACATGAAACTGCCAAATGCTAAAAGCACTTAGATGAAATTCATGGGAAGGAAAAGAAAAAAAGTTAATTGAAAGACTACAGACCTGTTAAGAGATCGTATTTGACCCGTTTCTAGATCTTCTCAGAGGTGTCAACAGATCAAAGCCTAATTACACTACATTTGTTTCCAGATGCCAGCTGACATTAATTAAACTCTGGGAAAAAAAAAATATTACCAAAGCTTGAGCTGACCAAGCAAACACTCTCAACTTCTGCCATGCTTGTGACAATGATACCAAAATAGGTCATGATATCACTAACAGTGAGAAGAAGAAATTATCTGATTAAAAGAGAAGGTAATTTGGAAAAAAACAAGTGAAACAATTTTGCTGGAAATAACTACCTATACAACTTCTTACAGAATTCTTGCTAGATATAAATCTATTCAATCACTTCAGTGGCTTTTTTTTACTATGAATACTTTGCTATTATCATAGTATAACAATCTCTAAATTAAATGTATGCTGAAGACTCTACCATTGACATTCTCAACAGAGACACTGTTAGCAACAGCTTTAAACACATTGCAAAAGTGCAGCAGGAATCAGGCCTTACTAAAGCAGAAAAGATATATTCTTGAACAGTAAGATATATTCTTAAACATATCAACAGTAATTACTCCAAGTTTGTGGTTCACCAGTTTCTGCAAACTTTGTAGAGTAAGTATTCCATCAACTCTTTTTGGTGGAGAGTGCATTTGCTCTGTACTCAAGCTCAGCAGGAGAACAGAGCAGGATTCCTAAATCATTCTCTTTCTCAGAAAAGGATGTATCTAAATATAGTACTTAACCACATTATTTGGCAATCTAAATGACACAAGCTCTCTGAAGTGCTAAAGCTATAACTTTTTATTCACACAAGTTTTATAATGCATTTAAAAGATTCATTTTTTTAACACTTTATGCAATTATAAGTAATCCTCATCAGAACATACTTTAAAAGCACAGACTCTACCCAGGTAACTTTTCCGTCTCACCTTTTACAATCACCACATCAAAGCTATACCATTTCCATATGTCAGCCATAGAATGATACAAAACAACTGAAGCACTGCAAGCACTACTTTGCAAATAGCAAAGTTGGAAGTTAATAGAGCACAGTTTATTTTTAGGACAGCTTCAATCTTCTTTATTGGAATTTCATCTATTATACTCAAGAGAAGGCAATTCTGATCACTGCAACTGATTAGAAGCTTAAAATAAACAGAAAAAGAAAGGCTGAAAGACAGTGCTGGGTAACTTTATTTGCATGGATAGAGGAGGAAAGAATTATCTAATGCTTCATCTATTTTTTCCACCAATGCCTAAGACATTGACTTGTGGAAACATTTTAGGAGAACAATTTACAAGTAGAAATATGTCTTCAAATTGTTTGAAAATAAGTCACAGCAAATGACTAACTACCCAAAGGGTGTGTAATTCCCTTGTTTGTCAGTGTCTACCATGGCAATTCATACATTTGCAGGGAGATGATACAGATACATTAGGTATAGTACTGCATAAGTAATTAGGGGGGTTTATTTGTTTACAATTACATTCCTTCATATAAGAATAATAGAAGAAAAAAAAAAACTACAACAACAACCTTGCAGAAAGGCAAAGGAGACAAGACAGGAATTTCAGCAGAATATAAACACTATGTTCACCTGAAGAAAACCATCCAACTCCAACCCTAATTCTGGAGGTATATTGAGGACAGCTCTCATCCACCTAACTTCCTTTGATGCCTCTGCTTTTCTTATTTAACATGTAAAAGTGTGCCCAAAACATTGCACTATGTTGTTTGTTTCAAGCTTTAACAGAAATAAGAAAAAAAATCAAAGAGGTTTTGCATACTGAAATATATTGAAGATGTTCCTCTCTGCAATCTTCCAGAACACATAAATGCAGACATCAGTTTAACGCCTATCTTGAGTATCCAATCAGAATCCAGTAGGCATCTGAACAAGCATACCATGGAAAATTAACTTCTCATTTTCTAAAGGGGGCCAAGCACGAATGGAAACCGCTTTAGTGTTTGCCAAGCAGAAGTGTCCACTTCCATTGTTTCACTTGGACAAGAAAAATCCGTATGCTGGCAAACACCCAGACCCTTAGCAGTTCAAAATTAGGATAGGTGATTCTGACTCCAGAGAAGTCTGAATTCTATTATGTTACCAATTTACATGCAGAGAATAACAAACTCTCATCTCCAGATTAGATGCCAGGACAATAATCTTCAACCAGAAGACAAAATGTGACATGTCAACTCTGAAATGTTAGTATCTAAACAATCTTACACATTGATTTTTGCAGCTACAAGGAGGCCTCTATACCTTCCATAAGTCCACAAGCAAAATTTTAACCCTTGCTGAGGCATCTGTAATTTTTTATTAGGGAGTAGATGGGTTAAACAGCTTCGTCTTGTGGATTCCAAATTCATTTAAACATCATCTAATTAATAGGAATTCTATTAATGTTAATGTTAATATTAATATGAATCATCTTAATATGAACACAGTTTATGATCTTTAGTCTCCTTCTTAGGTTATGACATCAAAAAGAATTATGTGGAAAAACTGATAAACAATCAGCCACTTAGCCCTACCTCTAGTAAGTTGTAAGTTTAGGATACTTAAATCTAAAACTTTATAGATAGGTTATTGTAAATGCCTGAAAAGTTAGAAAGTACATACACCTTCTACCTGCCTAGCCAAAAGGAATGTTGTTAATAATCTTATATTTAACGTTGCACCTCTTTACTGGAACACTTCCAACATATTTTACAAACTATATTGAGAATGTATCGAGTAACACTCAAGAGACTCAGCAAAAACATCTTTCATAATGGAAGTTTCTTTCTCATAAAGCTGGAGAGGACCTGAACTCTGCTGTACACCCAGGGGCACTCCAGAATATTTTCCCTAAAACAGAAGGAAGCCTAATAAGGCTGTAATATATCTCAATACACACACATTCATATCTGTATCTGTGGTTATTCCTAGATGCAAATAGACATACTTTTAGTCTGCACGTGTAGCATAAGATGGATTAATGTACACACACCTCATGGATCTGTATACATATCACACACATTCTCCCAATGCTTGACATTTTAATACCTTTTGTCGTGCCTCAACATGGTACACAAGCTTTCTTAATGTACTTGCACAGAAAGTTGAACAGCCTCTTTCTGTCTAGAGTTTACTCCTTGTTTTGGTGAGGGTCTCAAAACTAGATACCTGCTTCAAAGTAAGATGCAACATCAGCATTTTCGCTGCTCAGCAAGTACTACTATCCAGGCTTATTACCAAACTTCCTTCACCCAGTTTTACCCCCTTTTATCAGCTTCATTTGACACAAGCAGTACAATCAGTACTATCTTGCTCTATCACTAACACCGCTCTCACATCACAAGTTTTTGGAGTTTTTTACTTTCCTCTCTGACACCACCTCTTGTCTTTCCATCTCTATTATATATTTGCCCTTAGCTTAAAACCTGTGATCCCCAAGGTGTACATATAGCCTTCAAAGCCACTTCCCTTTCCCTGGCATTCACTCTCAGATCTTCTTGTCAATAGATACCTCCTCAGTGAACAGCCTTCACTCTTTCTTTATGTCACGTCAAGCCACTCCATCCACCAGCACTCCTGTTGTGCCATCCCTGTCCATGAGGCAATACAGTATTGAGTGCTACTATGATTGTAACTTTGGTGCCTGGCTTCCCAGCATTTAATAAATTTGGCACCTCATGATACATTGAGACAAACATCTCTCACATAGGTACTTAACTCTGAGCTCTTTCCACCTAGAACCCATGAACTTCAAGTCTGTGACTGAAGTAAGCTTCATTTCTCCCTTAACAATAAAAGACCACATTGTTAAGGGATGTGAAAGAGTGCTGTCTCTCCAATGATGAAACTACACAGGGACAAAGAACATATATCACCTCCAGACACGTGAAACAATGAACTTGCCTTTGTCCTCCCTGTATACTACTGAAATTCAATAGGAACCTGCCCCAAGTTCTTACTGCATTCTACTAAAACTGTTAGATTCACCTTTTTTACTGAAGTACTATTCCTACTACTTTGTAACTAATTAAAATGGCTTTATGAATTATTTCTGGCAAATACACCCACATCTCCCATGATACCACTGCTTGCCCAAGCTGGCAAGGCATAGGAGTGTATGGAGAGAGGCAGGAGGCAGCAGATCTGATGCAAAATCCATTGATGGCTACTCTTGTTTGTTCTAATGGACTTATGTTCAAGATTATTTGGCTCATTAGAAGAAGTGAGAATCTGCCACAGCATCCCTAATCTTTGTTAACAGATGTCTGACTTTGGACCATATGTTGAGTATAATCACTTTCAGTTGCCATTTCCACTGCATGGTGAGTAGTTTGGCAACTACCCCCTCTATCTGAGAGGCATCTGGCACAGACAAAAGTAAGCCCTGTGGATTTCTGTAGCAAAGAGAAAGATATTGAAAACAAATTATGAATATCAAAGACTGTATCTGGAGTGTGCTGATAGTGTTTCCACATCTATTTGCACATTTGTCTTCAATTATTGTTTCCTGTATGCACAATTATTATAGGAAGCTCATAATATACAGAAACATCGAGCTATGTGACTGCACAGAAATTTAATCATATAATGAATTTCATTGAAGCAATGGTACCTATTTTGTTCTGGGTTTCAGGACTCCCCCCACCTGTCACACTGTAGTCACCTACTTCATGCCACAAATTTGCACTTCACTATCACCAGAATTTGCTGGTCTTTCTGTATATTTTGTTCATGAGCACAGGAGAAGCAACAGAAAAAGCACTGAGGGGAATTTAGTAGAATTTTGTTAATTGATCTTATGTAATTTTAAAATCAGCTCTCTGAAGCATTAAATGTATGTGATGAAATGCATCAGGACTGTGAAACTGGTAACAAATACTCTCCACAGTTTCCTCTGCCACTGTTCAAATGATTCTCAGGTTTTAGAGTTAAATTTCTCTCAGTTTTGACTAACTCTTTTGATAAATGAACATAAACTAGAAACAGTGATATTCCCATTGGTTCTTCCTACTTGGTCCTCATGGTGTGTGTTGCTATCATTGTTATCACATTATAAAAGCCCTGACACACCACCTATTTCATTCAGAACCGATTAATAGCAATGTGTTCTGTAAGGCTTCTTTCTGTTTTAAAGTGTTTTATCACTAGAGGGTTATTCCTTTCAGATACAATATACAACTGCATTTTGACACGTTATAAGGCAAAGCTCCAATTTGTAGCAGTATAAATAATCTTCTCCTTCTCTCACACAATATGAAAACTATGTGCTGCTGGCACAGCCATGAGTACATTAGGGACTTCTGCCAACGCCAGTTATACCAGTGACACAACTTTCTTCTGTGTGTTTGACCAACATGATTATTATTCTGAAAGGAGTGTGGTCTGTGGGAACAACTGCTGGTTAAGAGTTTAATTTCCTGATTGAGGCTCAAATTCTGATTTCCAAGCACAGTGATACAAATCCAGTATAATATCAAACACCAGGATGATTTCAAATCCCATGTCTGTAGAGAGAGGTTGCTCGGTAGATTGCACACAAACAAAAATGAGAGTAGAATCTGAGCTGCTGATGAGAGAGCACCACAAAGATTCACTTGTTCAAAAAACTCACAAATTGCAGGCAGACTTTACTCAGCATGAGTAAAGGTGGCAGACATACAACAACATTTAAAGCAAACACAATCACAGATGTTTTAATCAAATGGTGGTTCAAATTTAATTGAAAGAAGCTTAAGAATTCTCAGCATTAATTGTTCGGTTCTGTGTGTTCAGCATGGATGGGAGGAAAGAGACAGGCTGACGAGGGGCATAATAGAGAAAGCATCCCAGGAGCTTGTTTCCTTAGCAATTTACAAAGCAAATGAAGGTAACCTGAAACTTCCAATCTTACAGTATCTGCTTTATTAGACTTTAGTTTCTTGTTACTCTTTTCTCATTAGAAACCTCTTTTAAACACTAAAGCCTCTATATAGCTCCTTCACTTCTTTCAAATCCCTTTCTCTAAACTCTTAGGCATGTATTAGGCTTTAACCTTGGTACATGAATTAGTTCCTTGTGATACTGTTCCACAGTGGGTATTTTACTGATCTAATAAAACCACAATGAAATTACTGTACACAACTTAATATTGAAGCCCAATTATTGATTTTTAGGACTTAATTTCCAATGTGCAAGTGGCAACATGTTTGAAATCCATGCAACTAGATCTGTCTTTGGCAAAGAACCAGCCAACCATAGCAACCTACTGTTCGAACATTACGTTTCCCTTCACTGCTCCAAAAGCTAGGCAATGATGTGTGCATGTGGGCACATATAATATAGATGCCACTCAATCACCCTCCACCTCTCTAATTATTTTTATTGAACCATTGCTTTTTTAGCACAAAGACACCAGGACTGTTAGGAGGATGATGGCATCTCACTGGGGACACGACAATGAAGTAATTTAGCACTATAATTTGAAATCAGTGCCAAAGTGTCATTTCTCCAAATTGAAGGTCTGGGGAGGAAGCTTGAGTATCTGATACAACTAATAACACAACCCAAGCAGCCTTGTCTGTGCTGCAGTATGAATTTCTACATTAACCTTACTTCAACATAAGGAAATATTTGAATGTTAGCTTCTGAATGTTTGTTCACAAGGAAGTTCACACTGTAATCACTACATCCAGAATGGATCAAAAAAAATTTACTTAATTTCAACAAACTTGGAATGAAAGTCTAATCATTCATACAACTAACTGCTGGAAAATTTCCTAATAAGTTATCAGAGGAAGGTTTCAATGATGACATAAAATGTAAAGCATACAGAATACACAAAGTAGTAAGGCAAAAACAATGAATAGGAGAAATAATAATGTAAGAACTCAGACCCCATCCTGAAATATATCCTCACAGGAACAACTGAACTGCTATATGAAATTAAAGTTCTTATTTCCCTTTTCTTTGAACCTTCATAAAACAATGGAATATGAAAAAGAACACAAAAGTGTGCAGTAGGAAATTAAACAGAAAGAAGAAAGGTGTATTTGGGTTGGCTGAGATGAAGTTACTTCTCCCCATAGCATCTTTCATAGTGCTGTTTTTCAACAGTAGCTGGAAAGGTGTTGATAACACCCCAGTGTTTTGGCTGCTGCTGAGCAGTGCTCACACAGCACCAAGGCTGTGCTTTTCCAACACTGTCCCCCTCCCAACAGTAGGCTGAGGGGTGGGCAAGATCTTGGGAGGAGACACAGCCAGGCCAGCTGACCCAAACTGACCAAAGGGGTATTTCACACCATATGACATCAGCTGATGATTGTCATTTTGAGCAACTATTATGTGTATTGAAGCCCTGCTTTTCAGGGAGCAACTGAACATCATCTACTGATGCAGAGAAAGTAGAGAATAACATCCTTGTTTGCTCTCTCATCCACATGCAGCCTTTGGCTTTTGTTTTTTCCTTATTAAACTGATTTTACCTTGACTCATGGGCTTCTAATATTTTCCCTCTCCCCTGTTTATCTAAGAAGGGAAGTGATAGAGTGTCTTTGGTGGGCATCTGGCCCTCAGCCAGGGCCAAACCACCACAAAAGGAAAGTCAAAAAATTGGACAACTGTTGAACTTTTGTGGAACTCAGAGGTCTAATTTAATTTTCCTAATTTAGTGTTCTTCATTTGAATCTCTGTATTTCCAGGAAACCATTGCCAATGATTTGATATTTTTCCAACCTGTCTTTTACTCATTACAATGTAAGAGTATTGGTATGAAAACAACTTCTGAACCTGGATGGATTATCAGAGAACTTTTCAATTCATATAATTACATGCATATATCAATGTCTGTACCACCTACTTCCCATCTAGACATATCTGATCAACCATTATAAGTCAGCTCCATGAAACAAGCAGATGAACTACCCATGCAATATTCAGGGTACTGAGAAATAAAGTATATAAAATAAGTGTGTGAAAGAGCGTTTTGTAGATAATCATGGGAGCAGAAACAAAAACCTAGAAGAAGAGGATGTTTCACAAAATCCATTAGAAGCCATTACAAACCAAAGGCCTTTGTAATTAGGATGTGCAGCCTAAAAGGTATACATCCAGTGTATTCATCTAATTATGATGATGGTTCAGAACAGATACGAAGTTCAGAATGTCACATGGTCTCTTCCGTTTATAGAAGAAATTACCCCCCTCAAAAAAAAAGTTAAAACACAAGAATACCTTTTGTGCTGAAAGACGGGAACTGGATTGACTCACCATGGGTAGAAGTAAGCAGTAGGAGGTGAGGTATGCTACCTTTTATCAAATGACCTTAAAGTATGTTCAGTGCATCCACTTGGTCTTAAGGCACTGCTTTTTTTCTTCTAAATACAAGAGCTTAGAAAACAGTTCCCACAATGGACCCATCATACTATGTTGTATGATGATAAACATTTTCCCTTCCTACCTTTCCCTTCCTGTGCTATTTTAGCCAGGTGATTATATTTCCATACATGAGAAAAAGATTAGAGAAGTCTTAAGTCCTCTCTCAGATGCTTATTCTCCCACTCTCATTCATAATTCTATGTACAAATAATAGTGAAGCTGATTCTGAGCCTGGAAATTCATATCCATAATTCTTTGATTAAGACTGAGAGTCAGGCATTCTGAAATTGTCCCCTGTTCAAAGCTCCTTTTATTTTATAATGCTTACAACATTTATTCATTACTTATGAGGAGAGCATCTGAAAAACAGATATCTAAAATTGGAAATGATAATCTGCCTTTGATGGAAAATCAGGGATCAGTAGGCTTTCATATGCAACAGTAATCCTAGTCCATCAATTCTGAAGATTTACAACAGCAAGAGTGAATTAAGAGTATTCCAGTTGTAGAAATTGCCTCTCAAGTTCACATAATCAGAGTCTGAATTCAATATACAGTTACATGTTGAGTAAGCAAAAGTAAACTAACAAATATGCAGCCTGTCACTTCCAATGAACCCAGACTGCAGAGAGCTGACAGCATACAGTCTCTCATACAGCTATGAAAATTGCAGATTGTAGCATGAAAGATTACACATTGTTAAGCAGTGTCAAACCACATTGGCAGTTTTCACCTGTCAAATGTGTAATTACATAAGGATTATTGCTAGAAAAGCACAAGATGGGGGTGATGTGAGCTGAGTGCCAACTCAGCCATTCATCTGAAAACATTTATTGTGTATGTATGCACTTTGGATTAAAAAAAAAAAAATGTGTTTCAATGAATTTAATTTTCCTTTTGCTGCTTCTTTTAGGGATTGTGACCCTGGTGTTATTACTGCTGCTATGCTGCAGCCTCCAAAGGTTACACTTTCAACCTGAAAGCATCATCTTCACACAGAAGCAGACTGTTTCTGACATGCCACCAACACCTGTACAATAGCAAAGCACAAGACAGTCCCTGCTTTAAATTTCCTTGCCTTGGACAGTGTAAGGCAGAACTGCAATTATATTTTAAACATGATACTTACATACTTGTTTTTCAACAGCACTATGAAAGAAGTCCAACCACAATCAACCACAGGGTGGATAAATGGAAAAGAAGATTGTAGAAAGGTGCAAATGGACCACTTGGGAATTAAGCAGAGAAAATAAGGCTATCATAAGGCTAAATTTCACAAAGGTCACTAAGCTGACCAACAGAATGCACCACTATCTGTACAGCTTTGAAAAAAAAAAAAAAACAGGTATATTTCTAGTGCTGTGACTAGTTGTGACTTCACAAGAACCTATCAACTAATAGCTGACCTCAAGCTGAATTTTAATAGCCACCAGCTATACACTACTAGCTTTGTATTCAATTTGAAAAATCATAGAATCATAGAATCAGTCAGGGTTGGAAGGGACCACAAGGATCATCTAGTTCCAACCCCCCTGCCATGGGCAGGGACACCTCACACTACATCAGGCTGGCCAGAGCCTCATCCAGCCTGGCCTTAAACACCTCCAGGGATGGGGCCTCAACCACCTCCCTGGACAACCCATTCCAGGCTCTCACCACTCTCATGGGGAAGAACTTCTTCCTCACATCCAGCCTGAATCTCCCCACTTCCAGCTTTATTCCATTCCCCCTAGTCCTATCACTACCTGATATCCTAAAAAGTTCCTCGCTAGCTTTCTTATAGGGAAAAATGGGGAAAAGTAGCCCAAAAAAACTTATCATAAATACGTAAAATAGCGATGTTGCTTTTAGGGCAAAGAGAAGAACAACATTACATCAATGAGATGTTAACACAAACCAAGCAGACCTGAAATCTCCACACGTGTTTTCAAAAGAGAAAAAAAAAGCAAGCAAACAAACCAACAAAACACCCAACTGATTCAGAGTCTAAATGGAGGCTAGAAAAGCTTATATAAGCAGAAACAGAAACATTAAGTCTCAGAACCTCTAATTTAAAAATTAAACACATGAGGAAATATATCTTAATTTTGATGAAGGAAATAAATACACATTTCTGCAAAATATTTCTAGTCAGTTTTCTGCTAGTTTAGTGTTAGCCTTTGTTAATTCCAACTCAGATCTGGCCAACAAAACAATGAACACTCCTGTGCATTCCAGCATGAAACAAAG
Source organism: Indicator indicator (assembly GCF_027791375.1). Taxonomy (NCBI): domain Eukaryota; kingdom Metazoa; phylum Chordata; class Aves; order Piciformes; family Indicatoridae; genus Indicator; species Indicator indicator. The sequence goes on from NC_072010.1 coordinate 80,250,223, forward strand.
CAGAGACTATGACATGTGGAACCTACAAAAAGAGACAAGAAAAATAACAAAACAATTAAAGCCATAATGTTGATATTGTCCCAATGCTTTGAGTTAAATAGTACAGGTAAGATTTTTTTTTTCTCCTTTTTTGTTCAGTAGCTGACCTATCTAACAGCAGCTCCATAAAGAGGAAACACTGGGGTATTTCAGACACTGTTTGCCAGCTCACTCACTCAAAAAAAAAAAAAGAGCAAAGAGATGGAATTTCTCCATGATTGTTTTGAAAAAGCAGTACTCCTATTATTTTAAAGCCTTCTACTCCATGCAATTCCTGTGCCTCTGGATCCTCATGGACTATGTTACCAAAACAAACTGCGTACATCCTACTGATGATGAAAAAAAAAAATCAATTGTATATTCTTAAGCATAAAGTCAGTTAAACTCAACTTCTGGAGCTGGGTGTTAGGATACAAGAGGCAGCAGTTCTTCAACAGTGGAGAATCCCCTGTGTAGCTCAAATTTAGAGCACCTTCAGAAAACTTATGTTTAATAAATAGTGGCCATACTTCTCATACACAGAGACAATGCTGCTAACAAGTTCATTTTCACTGTGTTTTGCTTACATCACTTTCATAATAGAGCAGTAATTCACATTTATTCTAGACAGCATCTGACTGATTGGCTGGCATTCAGTAAATTGTTCCTTAAGAAATGAAATTCAGCTTTAAATCATGGACAAGAAGTAGGCTAAGTGTTGAGGCTTTGGATGATAATCTCTTGTGGCTCACCAATAGCTCTTATCAGAAGAAAATAAAATAGTCTGGTGGAGTGAAATAAGAGAAAGAACAATGACAATAAAGAGTCAAATGTCTACAGTTTATCTCAATACTCAGAAAAGCTTAAACTGGCTGTGAAGATGGGATCTCCTACTATAAATAAGGGTCTCAGGAAGACCCCACTTGCAGATTTTTCTTTATGGAGGCTTTCTGGGGGGTAAAATGCTCAGGCTGTTCAACTGTGAATTGCAGAAACAATGTTTAAAACCATACAGTTCTTATATGGAGTAACATACGCAGTACTGGTTTTCAGGACAAATCTTTTTCCCTGCTCCAAGGTGCTTCACAGCATACACACTGTGGCTATAAGGGTGAGGCTCAGGCATGGAAAGCAGGCCTTAGTATAAAAACATGCACTCAATGGGCACAAACTCCATAGTTCCTGTTTTTAAGTTAGTATTTGGCTTAGTTTTCAATTATTTTTGTCCTTTTCAGCGTCCTCAAACTGTTCCAAACAGTAGTCATCACTGCTGCTTTGCCAAAGCTTATAGCCCTTTGCAAAGGCTTCCACCTTTTCTAGTTACCTCTTCAGAGTATTATCAATGCTACACTCAATTGTTGGCACTTTTCTAATATCTAGGTGCTTCTAAAATTATATATCAACTATTTTTTGTACTAGGCCAGGGACTAATGAACTTGACTTACCTAATCAAAGCCATGATTTGTTTGCATTGCCTGTTGAGAGGGAATGGAAACCAGATCCAATTATCTACCAAATCTGTGAAGAATCTGAGCTCAACACAACAGTCAGAAGCAGATCTTTTTACATTTGAAGGAGACATCATTTAGTAAAATAGGAACAAAACCACAAAGACAGTTTAGGAGAGTGAGTCTTCCAAAAGGAGAGACTCTAGAAGACTATATCAAATTGTCACACATCCTTCAGACAGAAATTTTTAGTGGGTTTGGGTTTTGTTGGGATTTTTTGGCAGAGAGAATTAGATATTTGCAGTCTGCTAAAATAGTTTGTATGTCTTAGGACTAGCCCAAAGGAACTGGGGCAGTGCATGATTTTAGAAAATGAAACTGAAAATTATCTAGTGACAGAGCTTATCAGAAAGGTTTCCTGTTTGAAATTAGTAATACTAGTAATGACATTGTTTCCACCTGAATCAGTGAGAAAAGAAAACAAAACAACAAAAAAATTGAAATTATTGCCAGAGTTTTATACAAAGTTTTGCATCAGGAACAGTTAGACATAACACTTCATGATGTAGTCTTTAATATTCTGCAAAACTTCTCTTTGAAACTGCCTTTATTGTTAAACCTGAAAATGCCTAAATTGCCTAGATTCCCTCAGTAGTCTCTGAAGATGCCAGTTCGTGTGTCCAGCCAGGATTTTCAAGACTTTTAGGCAGGGCTGGAATCTGATTCCAAGTTAACAACAGGACTTTAACCTTTTTCTCTTGGAGACTGGTATCTTGGAAGTGCTGCTGAGGGATTTGTCACTGTCTATCTTCTTCAGCCACTAGCTTGTCTTGGGTTGAGCAGACAGTAAAACTATTTTACCCCTCCCCAAACAAGTAAAAATGCTCCACAGAATTGGAAAGAATTGGAAATTTAAATGGAAATACTAGTCACAAATACATACAAAAATGCAAAATAGACAAATTCATATTCAGCCTCAGTCCAGTTCTCCAACCTGGGCTTACCAAAACCTCACTAGGCAAACGCTTTCCAAAAACCTTCCGCCCACCCAAGCCAAACACCAAACCTCCATGTCCCCCCATACCTCCCTCTGCTCCCCCCACCCCAAGCTAGGCCCAAACAGCACAGCAAAAATTAGCCAGACCTCTTAAGGCTGAAAGCCTTCCCCAGAATACCAAGAGATTATGGCCTGATGTGCTGGGATCAAGGACAGGGAGAGAAAATGGGGCAGAACAGACGGAAATATCCGTTTATAAAAGGGGATGCAGGCTGATGGGAATGAAATAATATACATTAGATTATTTCCAGTGCCCACCCCCTGGACTATCTAGTCCTTCTGGAGGATCTTAAGAACCTCTATGGTTCCCATAACATAGCACTACACCAGGATGTCTCACCAAGAACACTGACCAGGTGCCACGCAAACCAGAGGGATCAGTCTACGCCTCCAAGACAGGCCCACTGTGTGAGCGTGCCAAAACTGGTCACATCTTATTTTTGTTTTTTTATAATGGTTTTGAGATCTATCTAGCAATGGTTCACACTGACAGGTAATGCAAAAGCAGCAATTTTCCAATTTGGTGAGAATGCAGGTCACAACTGCCCCTGAAATCCTCATTATCTTGGATTGTATTAGTGAGCCATTTCCAACAAAGCACACTTTCTGACCAGCACTGCCTGGCAATGGTCTGAATTAAGCTCTGAGCTAAAAACGACAGGACTTAGTCTTGTAGTATCAAGTACTGTCTTGTTACTTGTATCAGGTATCAAGTGCCATCTCTGATAGAGATACACACTAGGATATCCCAACATTCAACTGGTATTCCAAAGTACAAAGATCTTCCATACTTCCATACATCATGTGCATCTGCCAACTGCAGAGGGATGTGTATACATCAGGGTGCATCACAGGATATTCTAATGTGTAGGAAAATTAATTCTGCTCTAAATAATTAATTACTTATATCCATCATTTTCATGTTATCTCAGCAAAGCATCTTGTTTTCCAAAGATTTACCCCTTTAATGGTTTGTCATAATTATGAAACTCATGTAGTGATTAGTGTAACTCCATCCCTTAGTTGATTTTTTTTAAAATCATTAACTAGGTCTACCTGTACTGACAGGACAGTCATGAGCAAGTTTTTCTGAGACAGTTCATCTTATAATGAATATTTTCTAGCAGCCATAATTTGTGGTTTTCAGTCCCACATGTTCAGACGTATAGCAGGACCTGCACAAAACAAGGCCAACCTCACCAGCTTGCTCAAAGCTTTGTTCAGTCAATGAATATCCCCAGCAATGGATTTTTCACAGACACTCTGCCTAGCGTGTACCATGGATACTGGGGGAACCAGGGGGATGAGGTTGCTAAACAGATCTCTATTTTATTCCAAAAGTCATGGCAGTCCAGGGAAGTCCCCACTGACTGGGAAAGGAGAAACATAACCCCCATTTTCAAAAAAGGAAAGAAGAATGACCCAGGGAACTATAGGCCAGTCAATCTCACCTCTGTGCCTGGTAAGATCATGGAGCAGATCCTCCTGGAGGCACTGCTGAGGCAGAAGAATAACGAAGAGGTGATTTGGTACAGTCAGCATGGCTTCACCAAGGGCAAATCCTGCCTGACTAACCTGGTGGCCTTGTATGACAACATCACGACATTAGGGAGGGAGGGACAAGCAACTGACATCATTTACCTGGACCTGAGCAAAGCCTTCAACACTGTCCCACACCACATCCTGGTCTCTGATCTGGTAAAGTCTGGGTTTGATGGATGGACCATTCACTGGATAAAGAACTGGCCTGATGGCCACACACAAAGAGTGGCTGTCAATGGGTCCATGTCCAAGTGGAGGCCAGTGACAAGCAGAGTCCCTCAGGGATCAGTACTGGGACCAGTCTTGTTCAACATCTTTGTTGGTGACATGGACAGTGGCACTGAGTGCACCCTCAGCAAGTTTGCTGATGACACCAAGCTGTATGGTGCAGCAGACATGCTGGAGAGAAGGGATGGCATCCAGAGGGACCTTGACAGTCTGGAGAGGTGGGCACAAGTCAATCTCATGAGGTTCAACAAGACCAAGTGCAAGGTCCTACGTCTGGGTCAGGGCAATCCCAAGCACCAATACAGGCTGGGCAGTGGATGGCTTGAGAGCAGCTCTGAAGAAAAGGACTTGGGGGTGCTTGTGGATGAGAAGCTCAACATGAGGCACCAGTGTGCACTTGCAGCCCAGAAAGTCAATCATATCCTGGGCTGCATCAAGAGAAGCATAGCCAGCAGGTCAAGGGAGGTGATTCTCCCCCTGTACTCCACTCTGGTAAGACCCCACCTGGAGTACTGTGTCCAGTTCTGGAGCCCCTATTACAGGAAGGATCTGAAGGTGCTGGAAGGTGTCCAGACAAGGGCCATGAGGATGATCAGAGGGCTGGAGCATCTCCCCTATGGAGACAGACTGAGAGAGTTGGGGCTATTCAGTCTGGAGAAGAGAAGGCTCCAAAGAGACCTTATTGTGACCTTCCAGTATCTGAAGGGGGCCTACAAGAAAGCTGGGGAGGGATATTTTAGGGTGTCAGGTAATGATAGGACTAGGGGGAATGGAACAAAAATAGAAATGGGTATATTCAGATTGGATGTTAGGAAGAAATTCTTCACCATGAGTGTGGTGAGACACTGGAACAGGTTGCCCAGGGAGATGGTAGAAGCCCCTCCCTGGAGGTTTATAAGGCCAGGCTGGATGTGGCTCTGAGCAACCTGATCTAGTGTGAGGTGTCCCTGTCTATGGCAGGGAGGTTGGAACTGAATGATCCTTGAGGTCCCTTCCAACTCTAATAATTCTATGATTCTATGATGCTATGATTCTCAGTATAAAATTTTTTATTCTCAAAATCAGGGTTTCCCATATTCTGGGTTTTGCCAGCTGTCTCTCCTCTCGCTGAAGCCACTGGCAAAAATTCTGCTGCATAACAGTAAAATTAAATTACTATTCTAAAGCAAGCACCATTGAGATGTTAATGCTCTTAGGAAAGCAGTAATTTTTGCATTGTGCTAACTAATGTGAAAATATAACGAGTACCACTAGACCTTATTTTCCCATATTATCAGCAAGCTCTGAAAATGCTTCATATTTCCTATCAGTTACCTCAGTGAAATTCATTTGTAGGAATAAGCTAGAGATACATAGAAATCTACACATTTATGCTTGCATGGTTACTTGACAAAATGAAAAAGTACATTTTTTTTTCCCATATGCCACACAAATTCTTCTTTGCGGTAAAAAATCTCAAACTTTTTCAACATATCAGGTTTGGTCTGAATTCACAGTAGGATAGCATGACATGCTTCAGAGAGAGTTGAACTGTAAATAGCAGGGAACCAAACAATAATACTTACCAGAAACCATCCAGTATCCTACATTCTTTTTTTCCAAGACAGGGATGTTCAAATTAGCTCCAACAGAATGGCAGGACTCCTGGGAAGAGGTATTTCTGTTTTCTTCTTCTTATAATTAATCCTTTCTTAGTCTAATAATGTTTGTTATGTTACAATGCAGTAGTTCAGTAAGTAGTTAAAAGTAAGGAAAAAAAATAAGAAGAATTAAATATTTTGCAGTAAGGCTTCTATGGAATTCACATACCAGACAGTGCTGCTCTGTAACTAAGAGTGGCAATCAGTAAGTAGAAAAATGTTAATTTCTCTTTGGTTCTTTTCAGATAATATCAACCAAGTTCTTTTATCAAATTCTACAAATAAGTTCTAGTAAAGATGTCTCATTGTATCTGCTGTGCATTTTTGGGGTGTACTTTTATGTTCCTGAAAAAGATGTAGCCAGCATGCCTGGCTGCTGTGCAGAAGATGAGGAAGGAAGCACTGGCATCCTGATAGAGCAGAAGTGCAATGCATAAGGCCAGTGTTGTGTATTCCCCTTTCATGCTGCTCCTTTTCCCACCTGCACCATTTTGGTTCCCTCTGTAGCTAGTCCCTTGCCATGGCATACCAAACCACAGCTGGCACATTATATCATTGCTACCACCTCACAGGGCAAGGAATGTGCATGGTGCATGACATCATTTCAATGAGAGCACAGCAGACCTACTGCCAGTCAGAAAGATCTCTTCCAGGGCACATCCTTAAATTTGTAAATCATCAACCTAATCATCAACATAAAGAATTTCTGACAGATTACCTAATGCTTTTACACCCATGATTAGAAACTATAAAGACACCAGAAATATCAGTATTTGACATGATTCTGCAGGGGGGGGCATATCCAACGGCTTTGCACATGGTGAATAGTCTCACAACCAAAGTTTTGATACTAGCTGAATATTAAAATCCATAGGTGAAAGTAGCTAATAAAGTAAACGCCATGGTTGAGCTTCCATGAAGTTTCTCAAATGACTATTCTGTTCATTCTCCTTGGGAGCCACATTCTGCCTTTTTTTTTTTCAACTGCTCTGAGTACGAGCCACTTCTAGCAGAGGTTTCCTTTCCCAGTGTTTCTAGCCCATATAAAAGCACTGTTGTTCCTTTACACATGATAAAAGTATTTTAAGATCAATAATTACGTACAATTTAATGAGTATCCTCAACAGTCATTGTGATTTGATAGGAAAAATAATTGTGCCGTACTTCTAGTCCAAGCTTGTCTGACTTTTACAAAGATCAGCTCTCATTAGTTCATGCTTCCACAAGCTTCTATAAGACCTTGATGAGACTTTATTTAATAAAGCCCAAATTTGACACTTTGAAAGCTTAAGAGCTGACTGACTTCAAGGAGTCAAGAATGACTATAAGAAACACAGCAAAATGCCAGCCGCAGGCTGTGGCGAAGAATTACAACTATTGGCTCCCATCAGATTATTTCAAGTCTTCACATATTCTTCACATATTTTCAATTTTGCTATAAACGCAAATGCCAGTTAATAATTTCTGTCTCTATTTGTTTTCCAAATGTTAAGCACAGAGTTCTGCCAACAAGCTGAATCAACAGTTAAATAATAATAGTAAAAAAAAAAAAACCAAAACCAAAAACAAAAAACCAAGAAAAAAACCTGAAGCATTTAAAAATTAACTGCTTCATTCTTTGTTTCCCGATTTACCACAGTATACAAAGCTTAGTTTTCAGCCTGCCCTTCCCAGTTCATGAGATCAGGAATTTTTGTGGGTGTCCAGATATTTCAGAGCATCAGATTTGTAAGATCTTAAAGGGAAACAATCTTCATATAAAGCTGCTTTGTTCTGTTGGAAAAATTTTTAAAAGCCTCTTTTTTAAAACCAACATCCCTTAATATTTGCAAACGGGGACTGTTGGAATGTCATGCATTCATGAATTTAATTTCAATATCTGCTTATTAATTTAACCTTCAATTTTGCATTCTTTAGTAGTTGTTTTTTGTGCTACTTAGTATTAATGAATAATAAATAATGGGATCCTTATGGAAGAGACCCTCCTATCCACCAGAGAGGCAAAACGTTCACACAGTAGTTCATACCACTTACATTAAACATCTGTGTTCAAAATGGGACATGTAGCCTATAGGAAATACTTACTTTTCCCTGATTTAGCTACAGAGTGTATTTCAATGACTCATTCAGACTACTTTTATTGATTAAAAGAGTAGGTTAGAGTGGGGTCCTGAAAATCAGTGTTCCTGCCCTTTCTTATCCCCTGTTAGTTATTGGTTTGTGGGTTTTTTTCCAGTTTTGTTAGCAAACCCTCTACAACAAAATACGTTTCTCAGCTAAAGACTCCTCCAGTCTTTCTAAATCTGTTCAAGTATACCAGCACCAATTAATTCATTATTTATTTCCTTTGGTATTCCCAGTACAACAGAAGAAACTTGGAATTACATCTCTATGAAACCAACATTACTTCGACAAATGAAGCATTTGCTCATTAGCAGAAAGTACTCATGCATATGATAAAATCTCCAACAGTGTTAACAGCTGCTCATTAATGGCTCTTTGCTTGTTGATACAGTCATTTATGTTTAAACATGAGGCAATACATTACTGCAATGGGTAGACCTGCCCCTGTGTTTTCCATTCCATCCATGCATATCAGATCATATTCCTGTTTCTTGTACCATTTGCACTGCTGCAAACTGGGAACTACCCCTCTTAAAATCCAGTAAACACACCAGCATAACAGTAGATAAAAATGAGAAAGAGACAAAGCTCATACACATTCGAGCACATACATTCACAAAGCATTATGGGTGCTTTATGTGATTCCCCTGCCCATTTTCTAGGTATATTTTCTGAGATCTGACGTACTCAAGTGTTTGAAATTATATTGATGAATTATTCAACAGCTCTCTTAACTGTGATTTATCTGAAAGCAAAAAGAATTCATCACCAGCAGAGCTAAAATAAATATGTTCTTATGAATTTAAGATTAAATTACTGACGTAAACAAAAACTAAAATTCCTTCATGTGGTTCTCTACATGAGCATCAGCAGAGAAAGGCACAGAATATTTTCTTGTAGTGGTTGTAGGAGTGCAGGCAGTTTCTCAGCTAAGATCATACTTCCTCTTCTTCCACAAGGATAGCAGAACTATATAGTTAAAATTTATTTCTGACAATAAATTGTGACATAAATTGGAATTTACAGGTATTGTTAAATGTTTCATGTAAAGAAGATAATAAAAACGGCTGGTTACCAAGATTCCCTTGATGCCAGTTTCCAGAAATGAGTAAAATCTCTAGTATGCAGTAATAATGCATATATATATACACACATAAATAAATACATATATATGTATTTATTAAAAAAAAAACAAACAAACAAAAAAAAAAACCAACAAACTTTACCTGGTGTAATGTTAATTGATCCCTGGGGAACAAGTTACCAAGCAGTGAATCCAGTCATCCCCTGGGTCTTGTAACCAGGGGTACACAGTTTGGCTTTAGTTTTATGCTTCATAAATAAACATCCATGATGAATACACATAGGAGATTGAGACACAGGATTCCATTGTGCTTTCCCTTATTTGCAAACATGATGAAAAGTTTATTTTTAAGCTCAGCATTGCATAGAGGGTCTTTTCTTTCCCTCCTGTCACATGAAATACCAGAGAGGGATGGTTATTCTGGATGGTTATTCTGTAACATGTAGACAGTGTGGAAATTAAGTCTCAGACCAAACATCTTAGGATTTGCAACAGGAAAAAATGATAAAATCAAAAACCAGAAAAAGTCATTCTGCTGTAGTAGGAGTCTCTAATTTAATTCTGATGGCTTACTTCATATTTATGATAGTGTAAGGAACTAGCATAAGGAAGTAGTGGATTTATTATGCACTTGTAACCCAGTACACCTCTTTACATATTTTTATACATTTTCCTGTATGTTTCAAGGGGGAAAAAAAAAATCTCACAATTACACCTATATCTGTAAGATCTAGATCTGTGTTTCAGGCATTTGAGCTGTTTAGATCCAAAAGCTGAACTAAATAAAACATCTTGTGACTTTTGAAAAGTTGCTACCATGAACTATAACATTGTTTTATTTTTTTTAAAAAATTATTTTTTCCCCCAGTTTTTCTTTCCAAAGTTTTCATGATAGTTGTCAAAGTTTGATTTGCCAAGACACAGCTACTGGTGAAAACTCATATATATATATATATATATATTTAATGTAATTTTTGAAAATATTAGCACTACTAAAGTAGCTCATTTTTGGTTACAAGCGCACATTCCCACAAAAAAATGTTTTAAGTACATTTCTATTTTAGAAAGTTTAGATGTGAACTACTTCTCTGATCTATTTGTCAGCTACTTGCTAGAATAAGCTTACCCATATGACTTGACTTCTGGTTTTGGCTTGTCAGAACTCCCTCACTTTATGAATTTGAATGGCCTTTAACAATAGTGCTTTGATCTGGGATATTAGTTTGGATACAACTGAGATATTCATCATAATAGCAGTAAGTATTTTTTAAATCTTGTGCAAACCCCTGTTCTTTCCATTTCAAATTACTCCATTGCTTAATTCATAACCTTCATCTACAGCACTTCGCCTTCGTACACATAAGAAGTGCCTAGACACTTGTGTTAAACTGCCACATATCCTATGAAAAGAAAACAAGCTACTTCAATTTCTGAAACAATCAAAAAAAGAGCAAGCAGAATACACATTTTAGACATTGCAAAATGGGGGATTTTTATGTGATCTTTCTCCTCTTCTAGAGTGCATACTGGTGCAGACATTCTCCTTCCTGCCAAGGCACAGATCATTATGCAACAGAGGATTTTAGAAGCAATGAAAACCAATTTCTGGTATTAGCTGCTACAATAGCATGTCTTCCATGCAACTGCTTTCCTTTAGAGTGAATATTTCAAATTATTAAATGCCTGTTTAACTTTATATTAAGCAGCAGTGCTATTGCCTTCATGTACCGACTTTGTAAGATTACAGTTTACATCTCTTTTCTATAATTTTCATAGCCCCTTTGTAAGGAGACACTAGGAATACAAACAAACAAAAAAACCCCAGCAGTTTCTTTCTGAATGTAATGCCTGAATTGGCAGAACCTTCTGTGCTTTAGGAAAAATAAAAAATAGAAGGTATGTAGCAAGTGTACTTCAGTTAAATACTTCTCCAAACCTATTTACTTGGTAAGCATAAATCTGTGGCAAAATCATCTTCTAGAAAGTTCAGAGACTATTTCTAGTTTAAGGCTTTAAAATTATTTTTCACTGACTCTCAAATGCCTGATTATGTTGAATAATATTCCACTCTTCAAAAAGTTTGATCTGGTATCAGCAGAACAAAACATGAAGTAAGGGCATTCCTCAATATGCAAGTGAATGTAACAAAATCGGATCTTTATTATGCATGTCAATATTTTCAAGTACCTTTTTATACCTGCATATATAATTTTAATCCTTCCAATCAATCAGAAGACATCGTATCAAAGAGGGCAAAGGAAAACTTCTGGCATCAAATGGAAGATGTGTTCTAAATGTTCAGACAACTTTCAAATTTTAGCATTTTCAAAAAAAAATTAAAGATTAAATCCAAATTAGTTTTTTTCTATTTTAACCAAATTAAAGGAATAGCCATTAAAAAAAAAAAAAAAAAGTATTAACCTGACCAGAAAACATTTTTGTCTTGCCTAATTAAAATTTCTGAAAGCCATAGAAGTCTTAATGGTGTTCTTCTTAAGCTTTTGATTTGGACCTATTCCAGAGTTTTACTAAAAGAGTTTCTTATTCTTATAATAAAAGTATTAGAGTTAAACAAGAAGTAATGAAAGAATTTAAATCAAGAGTTTTCTAAAGAGGATATTTTTAAAAATATATTACCCTGTGGCAACAAAAAAATTTGAGAGTGAGAACAACAAACCAGTATCTCTAGTAGAGGAACATCATTCAACACAAGTTAAACACAACACATTTTGTAATCTGCTTTTTTTTTTTTTAAAACAAATTTATGTCACCTTTTGCTAAGGTAATTTGATTTACTTAGTTTAGAGCAAATTAGCAAGCCTTGCCACTTGTGTCTTGCACCTTTATTTTTCTCACTTAAGCAGCAGTTGCACACAGTGGCATAACTTTAAGGCACCCTCTCCCCAAAGCCCATTTGGGTTGACATTTATCACTTGTAGGTATAATCAGAATTTAAAACACCGAAGTACTGTATTTCTTGATGAAAAGCTTTAACATCTTTATTGGAGTAGCCTCTGTAAAAGGATTCAGTTTGAATATAAAGCTGTCATAGATTTTATATTGCCATTGCTGAAATTCTCTGCTCCAGAGTCACTGTTCAACAGCTGTGATAAGGATTCACTGTAGCAAAACCGTTTTTTAACGGAAATATGACTCGCACTGTATGTCATACATTAGAGGGAAAAGCATGAAACATCCATTTATAAAAAGCTGGTTTTATTGTTACAGAAGAAAATAAAACCTCAAAAGAATATATGTAACAGCTGTGATGCATTTAATGCACTCTACTACCTTGTTTAAATGTGTGAAATTACATGCAAGAGTAGGTTATTAGTGTTACTGGTTATTCACCTTAAGATAATAAAAAATGTACTTCTGACTGAAAAAATATTTCATTTACAGAGTGATATCAAGCAAAATACTAGAAGTGCCATCTTCCCATGTTAAACAAAGAAAACCATGCTACTTTGAAGGCCTAATTTTACTTTTTTTCTTATTCCTGGAGGATATTCCTAATAATATTTAGTGCAAGAGAACTATGTTTTCAACATAAGAACAACTTCAGAAGTTTGATGGTCTTAATTAACAACAGCTAAATGAAAACACTTCACAAAAGAATGTGGCAGAATGGTATTTTTGCTCCAATCAGTTGAAATCACTGCTGATTCAGAAGAGAGCTTTCTTTCTTGCATTCTTTAGATGGAATTTTTAAAAGCAAATATGAATAACAGAGAAACCATTACTGCAGGTTTGGAAGAGAGCTGAAGGATCCACAAACACTACAAAAGGAAGCAAAGCAGATAAGGTTTCTGAAAGAATTATTTTTCTAATCACAGCTGGAGAGTTAACATTGAAAGGAAATGTTGTGTATATTTACCTGGATTAGATTATACCATTGTAATAGGAAAATTACTCAAACAAATGAATCCTGTGTATCTAACCATCACTTAGAACTAAAAAGAACAAAGGTGCACTTATTGCTTAAATGAAATATTTACATTGTTGGCAGCATTCTTAAGGTAGTTCTGCTGGAACTTTGTTAAGACTGGTTTGGAGACATAGTATTTGCTCACCTTGTTGCTCATTTCCATCACTGAAAAATACAGTCTTGATTTAGCTGAGCCTTATTTTGTACCCTGGGCTGCTGGGAAACAATTTCAAATGGAGTGAACCAAAACAGGGTGGCTCAGCCATAACCAACATCTGTCAAGATGCTGCAGAGTGGCTTCAAGAGAGAATGTTAGCCCAGTAAACTGGTCTTCATACCTAACAGTTAGGTGCTGCAAACCACTAACATTTTAGAGACTTCATCTCTATTCAGGAATCAAAAATCCAAAGTTTTCATCTAGGCTGCCCATGGACTTGAAGGCTCACGGACAAAGATTCTGGGTACCTCAGAGGCTGAGCCAAAAATGAGCTATCTTGAGTAAGGAGCCACCCATATGCAACCAAGCAGAACTGATGACCATGAGAGTATTTCTGCAGTATTAGTTGTGTCCAGGACATAAAGTTCATCCTTACAGCATATACAATGCCATGCACAGTGGTGAAGATCTTTTTGAGCAGTGGAGGCCAGATATCAAAGCAAGAGATATGCACAACTACCCTGTCATAACAGATCCTTCTCCTTCTTCTGTCTCCAGTAAAACAGTCCTAATCAAGGACTGACTGTACTACTTCCAAAAAAAGTCACCCTGGCCATTCAGTGGCAGAGGAGTGCTGCCTGCTTTCAGGACTTTCTGCGTATTCCCACAACCAGGTCATCCTGGAGATAGGATCTACAGACGGGATCCTCTCCTGGCAGTCAAGTCCCTCATTTTCCATATCTAAAGTCTAGCTACCACCTGAAAGAAACATTGGCCACCCTGCTAGCTAAATATTCAAAAGATAGCTACAACTGTGGGTTCTGTGCTCCACCCACATGGCAGTAGTGAGAGATTCTTCCCAAAGACCTCAGGCTCTCAGTTGCTTAGTTTCTGTATTTTAAGCAGGATTAGGTATGAAAGACTTTGTTGAGTTGCTCAGGGGGAGATAGCATGAGAAAAGGTGCACCACATTTGGGTATAAGTTAGGTTAGGCAGACACTGGATGGGGATTCTTCACAGAATGCCAGTTTCCATTGTTCACCAAGCCTCAGCTCAAGCTCTGCTTGGCAAGTGAGAACAAGAGGCACCTCAATTATTAGTTTAATTGAAGCACTTAGGCTTCTTTGCTGAGGTAAACCAATAAAAACAGGGACTTACCATGCAGATCAGCATCTGTTGGCTGTCGGATACCTAGCAAGGAGAAAGGAAACTAAGAGTCTCAAGGATTATATCCAGATCGTAATCGTATTGCTAGATAAAGACTTCAGAGTATAAATTCAGAGCTGTAAATAAGTCAAGAGAATGCATACAGGCCTCTGTAACTGCACCTCGGGTCTGCAGAATCAGATGAACTGTCTGCTGTCCTCTGGCTGCTTGGGACTTAGCAGAATTATGTCCTTCTAGTTGCCTTTTCATGTTCTATACCATGTAAGCTAAATTAACACTACATACAATTCTTGTGTTTCAGTTCCAACTGACTCATAAATTTGACAGAATTGTTTTGTTAGGAACAAATTTTACCATTCATAACATTCACTGAGGTTAAACAGAGAACATCCACTAGCTTCAAATCAGCCGGTATTTCACAGTCTTTTCCATGGAAGTATCAAAATAATGTTTTGTTACCTAATTTACAGTCCTACTGGAAGTGTGTCAGACTTCACACATCTCACAGCAGAAGAAGAGCAATTAAATGCTTGTCCTATATGCATTCCAGACCCTGTTCAAAATAATTCAGCTTTAAAGGGAATCTTACTCATTCAATTTGAGATGTTAAGAAGGCCATGTGTGATCCTTGGCAAGACATTTCTCTCTAAGCTATCCTGTCTTGTAAATCAGTGTGTACTGGGCCATGAAATCTAGCATGGCATTTCCAGCCTGGGCTAAGTGGCTCAAAAAGACCAGGTGAGCTTTTGATAACCAGCAAAAGAGGACAGACAGTGGAGCTAATAGTGCTATAAAAAACTATGGGTTTTTGCAATGCCTGCAGTAACAGCAACCATGCCATCTTCTATGCAGGCAGGGGATTCTGGTCTCCTGGACAAATTTATGAGAAAATGTAATCTGCTGTCACATTTCAGCCTATTTACATCATATTTTTAAAACAAAATTACCAACATTTTAACAGAAAGCATTCACGAGTTAGACAACGCACAGGAGCTGGCAGGTAGGAAAGCAGCTTTAACTTCAGATAAGTAACTTGGTCTCTCAAAAGCTTGGTTACTTAAATACAAAAAACATTAGAGAAATTTGAGTGATGTAAAAGAATCATTATCTCAGGATTTCTAATGATGCAGAAACAAATGGAAATGCCAGACAGTGTAATCCACTGCTGGTCATGAATGACCTCACATCAAAGAGATGTGTATATATATATGTGGGATAAATACTTGCTCTCATAGGTGAGATCTCAGGCTATATCTAATCAGGGAAGTGGGGAATGTTTCCCTGCTTTGCATTTGGCTCCATACCCAAGCCAATTCCCTGTCAGGTCAAAACCTGAATACAGAACATAACTCCCACTTTCTACAGAAACAAGACCCAAGTACATGCATCAGGCAAGATCTGTACTGATGAACATAGGGTCAATGAAAGAGAAAGCTAAAAAACCTGGAACATAGGCATCATGATGGATGTATCCCTACATGCAGTGAGTTAAGCTAATTTAATTTTACCTCTTCTTTAATGTATCAAGTGAAGGAATCTCTTAATCAATGTAATATAATATTAAAGAAAAATAGAAGCTCTCATAATAATGCAGTGTAATATATAATACAACTTCACAAACCACAGTTCTGAGTCCCCAGGATTTCCGGATTCAAAACCACATGAGTTTCAACTTTCAAATCATAATATTATTCCATTATGCTGAAATATTTAGGATGTTGCTACACTTCTTTTTCAATCTCAGAAACAGCATAGAAGACAAAAGAGAAACCAAAGAGCCACAAGCAGAAAGTATTATAGATCCGCACACCAAATAATATCATCATTTAGAACAGGCTACTCTGTACGCATGTCAAATGAGACAAAGCCAGCAAATTCCTAACTATTGGCAGGTTTGTTTTATTTTCACTCTATGTTTCTAGCTGTGTCCTGTGACATTGTAACTCTGTTACATCACAAGTTACAGGGTTACTACCAACTTCACTCCATTAAGGAGAAAAATACTCTTTTCTTTTTGGCAGTCCTCTGAGTTTTTCATTCCTCCCTTATCAATATGTCTTATTTATAAACATGTATCATTCAGTACCTAATTTGGACCAAAATAATTTTCACAGATCACATTTATAGCTTCTCAGTGAGAAGGACTTTGTCAGAGACACTGATAACGACATCCCTGAAAAAATTATTCTCACTGAGCAAGTGGTAAAAAACCTCAAAGTTATCTGCTCACAATACCAAGGTCTGCAGTCCCTGTACCAGGATAAACCTAACAGAAATCTAGGAATAGTTTCCTCAGAACTCTACGGTAGATTTACTGAGACTTAGTCAAATCAGTATAATTGGTAGAATAAATATCCTGGGTACATTGGTTTAGCAATTTGTTTCACCATACAATTTTGTTTGATGATTTCTAGCTACAGGCAACCCTACTTATTTGCAGAAATAAGTGTAGGAATATCAGATTTTCTCCTACTAAATTGAAACAGGAGGAGAGCAGACTTTCTGTTCATAACATTCAACGTATGCTACCGAGTGATGGTTCCCTTTGAAATTTTATTTCCTTTTTGCTTAATTTGGTATGGTCAGTAAAATTTTAATAAAGCCATGAAAGACTCTCAGCAAAATCTGTAATGCTTTATCAGGTGACACTTTCAAGATTATAAGGGACAGTTTTAAGCCTCTTCTTTCTCTTTTATTTCCCTTCTGTTAGCATACTGTTATCAAAAACACAGGGGAGTGTATCTGTCTCCTAAAACCCCTAAGGAATCTTAGCTATTTGCTCAGCACACACAGCAATGCAGAGCTCACATTTGTCTTATATTGTGCATGGCCTCCTCCCCTCGCTTACAAACACAGCAATATACTTTAGGTTTATGTACAGCTACGCCCCACTAAAAGGTCTTTGATAACATCAACAAAGTGCACAAGACGTGATGAGACAGATAACCAATGTACCATATAACTTTGTGACCCTTTGTAACTGGCACACATGACCTTACACTCTTTTTTCTGTTAAGCAGCTCTCCCACAGAAGACTGACAAAGCATCAACTAAATCAGTTCAGTGATGATGCTTTAGTTCATTTCTGACAGCATAACTTTCAATGAATTTTTGCTTGGACACATCAAGCTCTGCCTTTAGCCTTAGCTCTGCTATTTCAGTCCAAGTGTAAGTTCTGCAGAGTGACAAAGCACGGTGTTTCAACAGTTACTTACCCTGGAAGGGTCAGTACCTATAGGATGTCTGCACAATGTAGTGGGGTTTGGTGCATGAACCCTATGCTAGAAGCAACCCAGCTTGTTCCAAAACTGTAAATGGTATACTGAGCACATCACAGTGAATTTAGCAGCTTTGCTTCTGGCCAGGGACTGGCCTCTTTCTGTGCTATCCTACATTCCTGAATAGATCTACTACTCCACTGGAATTTTCAGGTTTCCCTAGAGACATTGGAACTGTAAGAGCCCGTTTACTTCTCATACACAACCTGTAGCTTTCTCTTTCAGACCCTGCTAGACCAAACAGCTAAACACATGGATGGAAAAAGTGTTGTCTCTAGCACCATAATCTGGACTCCTCCACCTCTAGCAGCATACCTGCTTTTACTGTCTATCACAGGTATCTACAATAACATTTTCACATAGAAGCAGGAGCTGACAGGATACAGAATTATGCCAAACTCTATGCATACCTAGTCTGTCTGTGGGATTTTGGCTTCCAAATTGAGCTGGTCTGGCAAAGTTAATGTCGGGGGTGGGGGGTATGGGGGGAGTTTTCAACCCACCACATTACAAAATTAATTGACATCCAATGTGGGGCAAATTGCTTGATTTATTAGTTCTTGCTCAGATTAAGGAAGAAAATGAAAGCTGTATTTACAGGCAAAACTGCCATCTACAATGAAATGCAATGAATATGTACAAATACACAATATTTACAGGTATTTATAATAAACAAATAGCACAAGGACCCCCTGGACAAAAGACAAGGGGATCTGTGATAGCTTCTTGCTCCCTGCTTCCCCCTTATTCCCCTGTATACAAGGGACAAGAGAGAGAAGCAGAGATATATTAGACTTAGTCAAAATAAAAGCAATGTAGCCAAAGTCAATAAAGCCAGTTAGTATCTCCCCAGCAAAGAAGCGAGAAGAGAGCGAAATTGTTTTGGGAACCAAATCTTATGGGAGATATCCCTCCAATGGAATTGTTCAGAATAATAATTATTTTCCTTTTTACATCCAATAGTGATTTATTTACATTTTACTGCTTTTTTTGCTCAAAATCTGTGAAAAATCTTAAAGGCATAGTCTAAAACTACCACAGACTCCATGCTACAAAAACCCTAGTTTCTGTTTCCTTTGTGAAAAAGTGAAAGCCCTTGATTTTATATGCTTGCTCTTCTCTGTCTTTGCTTTAGGCGGGAACCAGACAGGGAAGCAAGATGGTCTGGAGTTATTTAGTGCTCATATCACTGTTTCTGCCATAGTGTTGGCTTCTGCACTTGAACTGAAAGTGTCTGGCATCTTGCACCATGCTCTCCAGAGCTCAGATTACTAACAGGCAGATAATATTGCTTTCCAAGAGAAGGATCATTCTCTGCCATCCCACAAAATGATAGAATTAACTGGAGTCTTAGGTTGTTTTCCCAAATGGTGGACATTGTCTTGGCTTGCGTTGTCTTCATACGTGCAACTACCTGCACAGGTTTTGTGTAGAGCCTAACACTAGTGCCCCACATACCTTGCCCCCTTCACCCCTCCAAGATGCTCTGTGGACCCAATTTACAAGTCCTGCCAATGAACCATATACAGAGACTTATTTTGCTTGGCAGGTACTTATCTTTACCTCTCATGACAGCCCCAGCAAGCTTTCTGCTCTCAACCAACACCCCATCACAGTACATTTTGAGTGAGTCTCCCACTGTCTCCACTTCATGTGTTTTGTTTATATGATGGGAGTATACACAGATGAAAAAAACCAAAATGGTAGTGTTCTCAATGTGCTAATGGATAATATAGTCCAAAGGTCCAGACTAGAGCTAGGCAGAAGCAAAACTTCCAAACAGCATGCAGTGCAGGCATTACATTTCAGCATCAACAACTGAGCTGGTCTTACACCATCTTTCTGGCTAACTCAGTTACAGCCCTCTACTCCTGACCCTGATTCCATCCCCACTTGGTTTCTCACCCAGGATTCAATTTAGGTCTTTCAGATGCAGTAGCCTGACTCCTCAATTTTAGTTATTTACATACTGTACTCAAGGTCCTTGATCTTTACTTAAAAGCGTATCACTTGTGCTTAATTTTTTGTGACATTCCACATTTGATTCTGCTGTTTCTTTTGCCTGAACAACCTGAAAAAATATCCACTATGTGTCAAGTAACTTACTAGTAATAATAATAAAAAAGTTTTCCTTCATGTTTTAAGCAGTATTTCTGCTAGGACACATAAGCATCAGCATTCAGTTTTTCTCCAAGTTTCAGCAGGGCCAGAATCAGAAGTGTCCCCATTTCCAGTTCACACCAGATAACACACAGCAGTTACTCAGAGTCAACAATACAGACACCCTCAGCCTTCACAAGGTGCTGGAAAGGGGCAAGTTGGTGTTGTTCCAGGGGCTCTGTGAAATGCAGCATCCTTTTTGCCAGTGGTTACTGGTTTGAGTGAGTGGTGAAAAGGGAACCACTGCTGCCTTCAAGATAAGATTTCACTCTGTGATGATGAGACCTCAAAGCAGGCTTGAGTGGCTACAATTTAATGCAGGTAATGAAACAAAGATACCAGATCTGAGGAGTGGTGGAAGGTGTTTAGAATTATCACCGACCCCAAATAAAGCATGTGAGTCTTTTACAGAACTGGAGTGACATGGCGACATTGTCTCAGTTGAGAAGGTGTGAATGCCTATCACGGAAGCCACAGGACACCACCACTCACATGGGAGTATGCTGGAGGTGACAGCACTGGCAGACGTGCTGCCAGCCTGTCATCATATTGGAAGCAATGGGTGTCTGGAAAAGGCTGATGGCAAGCACTGCATGCCAAGCTCAGACTCAGTCTGAGTCAGCTACAGACTGGGGTCAGAGTGGCTGGAGAACAGCCAGGCAGAAAGGGACCTGGGGGTACTGGTTGACAGCAGCTGAACATGAGCCAGCAGTGTGCCCAGGTGGCCAAGAAAGCCAAAGGCATCCTGGCCTGCATCAGGAATAGCGTGGCCAGCAGGAGCAGGGAAGTCATTCTGCCTTGTACTCAGCTCTGGTTAGGCCACACCTTGAGTACTGTGTCCAGTTCTGGGCTCCTCAATTTAAGAAGGACTTTGAGATGCTTGAACATGTCCAGAGAAGGGCAACAATAATGGTGAGAGGTCTTGAGCACAAGCCCTATGAGGAGAGGCTGAGGGAGCTGGGGTTGTTTAGCCTGGAGAAGAGGAGGCTCAGAGGAGACCTTATTGCTCTCTACAACTACCTGAAGGGAGGTTGTAGCCAGGAGGGGGTTGGTCTCTTCTCCCAGGCAACCAGCACCAGAACAAGAGGACACAGTTTCAAGCTGTGCCAGGGGAAGTTTAGGCTGGAGGTGAGGAGAAAGTTCTTCACAGAGAGAGTGGTTGGCCATTGGAATGTGCTGCCCAGGGAGGTGGTGGAGTCACCATCCCTGGAGGTGTTCAAAAAAGGATTGGATGTGGCACTCGAAGCCATGGTTTAGTTAGTCATGAGGTGCTGGGTGATAGGTTGGACTTGATGATCTCTCAGGTCTTTTCCAACCTTCTTGATTCTATGATTCTATACCCACAAACTATGTTTGGATCATCTGCACTCACATGAGCTGATTAGCAGCTTCAGATTTTTTCAGTCTGGATTTCAGTCAGGCTCGTGTTCAAAGGCAGATATACAACAAGCTAAAAACAACTGTCAAATGCACAAGCTGGAAGCCAGCACGGTGTTTGGGGTTATTCAGACTTATGAATGGTGTTGTGAGACTCTAGGGATTTAAAGAGCTAACTCTCTTAAGGCATTCCTCTTGCAGCAAAACAGTAAAACTCCTGAGATAGGAAATTAAGACATCAGATTGGAACCTAATCACCTCAGTAGTTTGAGGAAAAAAAGATTAATACCTTAACTTCCGTTTTATAATTTGCACTTGATTAAAAGAAGATGAATTACAGATCTGTGTAACAAGAATTTATTCAGAGAGTATAGAGAATGAAGAAAAAGTCAGATTTGTGGGTTTTTCTAATCTAAATTTTTCTTTCCTTATTTACAATGACATACCATTTATAATATAAAAGCAATATAAGCTGACATGCTTAACTTTAGAAGCATATGAAAAAGTTTTCCCAGTTCACCATCTCTTCTACAGCATTATGCTTTATAGAAGAGACTGCAGTGCCTCAGTTAATATGGCTAGCTGAAATACACCAACTTAACAACCACCTCTCTACTACACACTAGAAGAATTAAGAAATTAAAGCTCCTTGCTTTTTCCTACTAGTGAACATGTCCAAAATAAACCATAGGTTGCCAGCAGTTTTCCTTTTAGAGTTTTATCCAGCCTCATCAAAAGACCCCAGTGTTTACCTTCCTTTTGCTTTACTAGTGCAACAAAGCTGCATATAACACATCTGTTCACAGGCCCAAACTAGCCAGAGGTGCACTGACAACTCATCCTGTGGCCAAATACAGCATTAGCTCCTCTATTCTCTAGGAGGCCAAGACTCCATGTCTGTGGTCCCCATGGTCATTTGCAAGAATACAATCCCCAGCTCCCACAGCTGCCCTTTCCATTTAAGAAGGGACCTGGTGTAAATCCATCTTGTCCATTGTCCTCTGTGTTCAGGCTTTTATCACAGAAACATTGTGGTTGGAAAAGACCCTCAGGATCACCAAGTCCAACCAATAACCCTACTCTACAAGCTTCACCCCTAAACCATATCCCCAAGCACTGCGTCCAAACGACCTTTAAACACATCCAGGGTTGGTGACTATACCATCTCCCTGAGCAGCATATTCCAATGCCTGACCGCTCTTTCTGTAAAAAAATTCTTCTAATGTCCAGTCTAAACCTACCCAGTCACAGCTTGAGGCCATTCCCTCTTGCTTTAATTACCTGTGAGAAGAGACCAGTATCAGCCTCTCCACAACATCCTTTCAGGTAGTTGCAGAGAGTGATGAGGTCTCCCCACAGCCTCCTCTTTTTCAGACTAAACAGCCCCAGCTCCTTCAGTCACTCCTCATAAGATTTATTCTCCAGGCCCTTCCCCAGCTTCCTTGCCCTCCTCTGCACTTGTTCCAGCACCTTCACATCTCTTTTGTGTTGAGATGCCCAAAACTGAACACAGTACTCGAGACACCGAACACAAGAGGACAATCACCTCCCTACTCCTGCTGGACACAACATTTCTAATCCAAGAAAGCCATCAGCTTTCTTGGCCACCTGGGCACACTGCTTGCTCATATTCAGTTGCTTGTTGATTAGAAACCCCAGGTTCCTTTCTGCCCAGACAACTTTCCAGTCACACTTCCCCAAGCCTGTAGCATTGCTTGGGAATGTTGCCACCCAAGTGCAGGCACTCTGTGTCATCATTAAGGTCATCAATAAAACTGTTAAACAGAAGTGGTCTCAACACTGAGCACTGAGCAACACTACTTGTGACTGGCTGCCAGCTGGATTTAACTCCGTTGACCACCACTCTTTGGGCCTGTTTGCCCAGCCAGTTCTTTATCCAGCAGAGTCTGTGCTCATCCAAGCCATGAGCAGCCAGTTTGTCCATGAGAATTCTGTGAGAAACAGTGTCAAAGGCTTTTTGAAAGTCTAGGTAGACAAAGGAGAGAAAGTAGGTCAGGCAGAACCTGCCCTTCATAAACCCATGCTGACTGGGCCTGGTCCCCTGGTTGTTCTCTATATGTTGTGTATTTGTGCTTGAGATGCCCTGCTCCATGACCTTCCCTGGTACCGAGGTCAGACTGACAGGTCTGTAGTTTCCCAGATCTTCCTTTCTTCCAGATAGGTGTTACATTTGCTACCCTCCAGTTAGCTCCCTCACCAGTTGTGTCAGGAAGTTATCCTCCACACACTCCAGGAACCTCCATGACTGTTCTCTCCCTGCTCTATTGTATTTCCAGCAGACATCTGGGAGGTTGAATTCTCCCATGAAAACAAGGGGAAGTGATTGTGAAACCTCTCTTGACCGCTTATAAAAAATTTCATCTACCTCTTCATCCTTGTTGGGTGATCTATAACAGATTCCCACCACAATGTCACTCTTGCTGGCCTTACTCCTGATTCTTACCCATAAGAACACATCAACACTATCATCACCTCCATTAATTTGCATGGTTTCATATGTCTCCCTAACACAGAGGGCCACTCCACCACCTCTTCTTCCTTGCCTATCCCTTTTGAACAATAATTCAAGAAGTATCAGCAAACGTTGTGTTGAAGTGCCAGGATGATATTACTGTTTCTGCTCTACAACAGATCCTTTTAGGTGTAATTGTGGAAGCTGTGGAATCAAACAAGGACCTTTAAAAAAAAAAAAAAAAAAAAAAAAAAAAAAGGCCTGAAAGGTTCTGACTTATCATATTGCACTTAAATGCAGACTGAAAGCCATTAATCCACAGAAAATTGGTACAAATCTTTTGCAATAAGAAAATAGGTGTGGAGGAAATAACAGCTTTGCAAAAATTGAAGCCTGGGTCTATTTTTCTAACAGGGAGACTTTATGAATCTGATTCTTATAATTAATGCCTACACACAGAGGTTCCTGTCCTTAGTTCCATCCAATACAAACATTGGTTTTCCACTGGGAGAGAAACCTATGATATCTAACACAGCCACAAGGCCAAGGACAGAGGAGAAGTACATGCTACTCAAACAGGGCAGAGAGTACAAGATAGCCTTACTTTCTTCCCCATAAGAAATGAGGATACATTTACTAGGTAGGTTTTAATGGGGACACAATGGTGAATTGGTCAGATAGAGCCTGCAAATTTGTTTCATATAACCTCTGACATATTTCTCTTCTCACATATATTGTGCCTATCAAAAGACTATACACGTCTCATATGAATAAAAAAGGAGGTAGGTAAATAAATTTGTCCAGTTGATTTGAGGCTTATCCCTTTCTGCTCAATAGGATGTTTCTCATTCTTTCTAGTATTGCTGCTGACATTCCTTCATCTTTCTCACGTGTTCTCGTTACTCCTTTCCATCATGTTCTGCACTCACCCCCACCCCTGCCCCCAGCATTTTCATTCTAAGCAGGATGCAAACCCAAACCTATTTATTCTCAATTTATTAAAAACATGAAAAATGTTTATGCAAAAGTAAATGCTCCCCATATGGAATTAACTTGCTACTTATTACACTAAACACTGAATATAATGGTCTACCTTTAAAAAGTTCTAAAACCAGTGGGGTTTTCTAAACCACATTTTTTTGTCATTGACATTATTCCTGTTACAAAAAGCAAAGTAGCTATAAATGAACTACTCAGTATCTTGAAAGGGAAAACTCTTAAAGCCAGCTGTAGAGTGCTTGGGTTTTCAGTGCTGAGGCTATAAAGTAGAGAGCCCCTTATTAAAGTCATGTTTTCTGAGATTTCAGTGCATGAAACTCCAAAGATCTATTCCATGGCTTACATTTTTAATACTTCATGCACTTGTTTGCATGCAAGTAAAAAAAAGTCCCTTTCAGCTCCTACACTCTGACTATCAGGATGGAAATTCATCAAATAGTCTGCTATGGAGACATATTTATAATATCAGTCAATAAGCAACTAGGTCTGTGTGCAAGGGACCAGTTAATAAATCTAAATATCTGAGTTCTGCCAATACCTTATTTTATGACTTCGGGCAAATTACTTCACTCTTCTTTATGAGCATATGTACAGTCATCTGTGACTGCCTGCTACTAGAATTTAACTAATATCATATTAAATAATTAAATAATGTGTAATGTAACAAAGTTCCTTGTAATGAGATTTCAAATTGAGAATTCAAATACTGTTGTAATGTAAACACATTAGAGTCAAACTGAAAATACATTTCCTTTTCAGCTATGGAAAAATTAAAAAAAAAAAGGCATTTGTATTGTATCCAGAACAAGAGCAAATCATTTTGCATGTTAAAAGACTGCCTCTTTAACACTAAAATTTATTTAGAAAGCAAGCCAATATTCTGGATAAACAACCAACTTATTAACAGTATTAACTATCAGGCAAGATAAATCCATAATGCTGTAATTGAACCTTACTTTAAGGTCAAAACCCTCCCTCTGGCTATTGCTTGCAAAATGCACAAGACAGAGGAGATGTACACGTTTATTTTTTCTACCCTATTTCTCTCTCTTTTTAATTGATTTAACTACCCAAGGCTCAAAATATGCACTTGTAGATAAGTTTACTTTCCAGGTCACTTCTCCTAGCCTTCCTAATACGAGGAATTCTCTCTCTGAAGCATATACAAACCATCATTTAAGTCTGAAGAAAAACATTGGCTAAGCGATGTCAGTTTTATGATGCTGTTTATTACTGGCTATAGTGTAACGGTTTGATGCAAGGATTACTCAGCACTTACTTACAGGTAATTTGCTCAGATCAATGCTGCACAAAATGAGGACAACCTTCTGGCTGTACCAGTTTAACCATTGTAGTTCCAATATGCACTTCATGGAAGAAAAGTACAGAGTGAGACTAGCATATGACAGTAATAAAGAAATAGGTTTCTTTTAGCTCTTACATGAGGTATAAGGTAGGGAACTCAAGTTACCAAGCACCAAGCATCTCATGAGTTTCTCCAGCCCCTGTAGAATCAGGGTACCTTCATACATCAACCTTCAGCAATTCAGTTCAGTGAAATTAAACTGAATATTAATGAAAGCACAGAAATTATGTCATACACTGAGATCTGCTCTGCCACATCAAGCATATTTCTAGAAGCCTCTAGATAGTCACTTCAGAGGCTTTTTAACATTGCTAAACTTACAATCAGAGTTGTTACATAACTTTAGAAGAAATGGACCCACGATGCTAGGACACAAATATCTGGAGCACCTTTTGCTAGTTTCTGGGCATATATTTTTCTAAACAGGTCACACACCACCTCGGTGACTCCCCAGGTAGTGCCACAGAGCACATCATGGGGTGCTGTCCTACTCACAGAAAAGAGCTAAAATCCAAACTAACTAGTTCTACAAACAAAGAGATGCAATACAGAAATCATCATAAGATTGAACTTTACCTGTAAGCAAGAAACAGCAATTTGGCATGTGCAGAATACAGGATGCTAACAAAAATAAGGAGCAAACTCCAAGTGCGGGTGGGGAAACAGATACAAACCATTAATAAAATATCTCTCCTACCCATCCCTATGGAAGAAATACAACAGTTAGCATCCCCATCTCCACAATATTTCTTTCACAAAAATTAACTGGGATGAATATATCACTCGGTGTCATGCTCTCCTAGCACTAATCCAAATGTGCAAGCAGACATCTTGCACTTAATAGTTTAGGTGGGCTTATTTGGAGGAGGAAGGCAGGGAGGGATAAAGAAAACTAATAACTCCTGCAGTCCCCTTCAATCATCTCCTAAAAAGGGTCAAAGTACAACTGCCCTGAAAAATTCAGGCCTGGTCTAGCTGGAGTTCTTCACATTTTCAGAATTCCACACACAATTAGGAGGCCAGTAATGACAGGGAAAAGCACTGAGCATGTGCAATACAAACAGCAATTATCAAACCCATTGCCAAGTTTATATCCCATGGATGCACGCTTTAAGTGAAACAGTACCAATAAGGGAAGCCAAGCCAGCTAAGGAAAGCAAAACAAGGCAAAGCAGTTCTTTGGTGAGGAGGGTTATCTCCCCTGCCTGCCAAGTGGTGTAGGAGATTCCACAACACTTAAGTCATCTGAGCTAAGAGACGGTCGTCAAGCATGGGAATGACACCTTTATTATCACCAGTTTCCAGCCCGAGAGGAAACAACCATACCAGTTAAGGAGTTATCTGTACCTTCTCCTAGGCTTTTCTCCTCTCACTCCTTCGCTAACGCACGTTATCGAAGAAAATACAAACTAAACCCAATTTAGACTAGAAGAATCTTTTTTTCAAAAAAACCACACCAAGCCCACCCCACCCCCAGGAAAAAAAAAAAAAAAAAAAAAAAAACACAACCAGAAAACCAAAAGGAACCAGCAGGATTTGAAATACCTTATGACTGCTAATGAGAACATGAAGAGGACATTTCACAGTATGAGACAGAAATTTTTAATCTGAAGCATGCAGCAGTTTCCTGAAAAAATCCTTCCTAGTATAGGCTACAATGGTTACAGAATCCTGCAAAACCAGTACCAGACAAATACCTACTTATGTGACAGAAGGCAAGCTAGCTGTCACCAGCTGGAAATTTCACTTGAAACTGACTGGATTCATACTCTTAATATATATGGAGATTATTCATCAAATGCATTCAAGTTTTAAACGTTATGCAAAAAAAAAAAAAATTTCTTAATTGACCCAACTAACTGGAGATATACATTAACATATTAAGATGTTGGCTACCATCCACACTTTGCATCCCTAAAAGTGTATTGAAAGAATCATGAAAAGTACAAAAGAGTCTCATGTATAGAAAATATCTCCAAGGGGCAGACATAAAATCTGAGCTTATCAAAAAGACTGACAATGACACAGCTGCAGCACAGCTACACCCTGGGGAAAACAGGGTTATTAACTGAAGAGCATAATCCTCAGTGGTCAGAAGCTAATGCCAGATAAAGCTAAATTAAAAGTAACCGTTTGTTTGGACTTTGTCAATCATCAAAAAAAAAAAAAAAAGTTATCAAATCAAACCTTGCTTAATTTCAGATCAAAACCGGATGCCTTTTTGGAAGGCATGTTTAACTTAAACAGGAAACAGAGAGTTCAACACGGATAATGGGATGAAGTGTAGCAGCTTGTGAAATACAGAGAGCAGACCACATTATCGCCTTCCAACACTAGGCTTTACAAATCCCAGACTTTATTGGAGGACTTTAGTCATACACTGCCGTCAATGGTTCTTATGCATTCCACAAGGCTGTCTGGACCTCTACTCACACACCACGCTGCATTATACACTCTTTGCAGGACCCTTTCCTCAGCCTGTGTAAGAGGCAACTTGTTGGTTCACTAAAGATCCATTTGAAAAAGTTTAACAAAAAATAAAGACAAATAAATCAGCTGTGAACCCTGTGGCTCAAAACCTAACTTTCAAAATATGCATAAGATGGTGACATGGAAATCAATTTCCTCTGGAACATGCTTCTCCTCACAGCAAGGGCTATTTCAATGCCCGTGCTCTCTCTCACATCATTGGGTTTGGCTGTGACACTATTAAATGGAAGTGGCAAGCTTTTTTTCCTCCCACAACAGATAAAACCCCTTCATTTTCTGAAGTCACTGAGTAGGGTTTAAGGTCTGAGGAGGGGCATGGGGCAGGTAATAGCATTAATGTGTGTATTTTGGAAGAAACAAGTCCTGAAATTCTCAATGTAAAAACCAGGGAATATTAGATTACAGTGACTGAGAAAAGCAGTTGGGAGAAGATTCAGTAAGAGACTTGAAAATGCAACTGCACTAAAGCTTAAGCTATGAGTGTAATTCTGAAAAGTAATGAACCAGCCACACAAAATTACAAAAACACCCATCAGTGGAGTTGCAAGGAATGAGGCAGAAGGAAAGTAAACCTCCTCCCTGCCCCCCTGAAAAAGTGGGCAACACAAAGCAAAATGCTCTGTCCGCCTGGTGCAGGCAGAGGGGACATATGGGGAACAGCAGCAGCAGCAGAGTCACCCCAGCAAGACTGTGAGCCCCCAGTACACCAGGGAGTTGCCAGGGCGCTGCTGCCTGCTGCTCTCATGCATCAGCCCAATACAGCTTGTGCCAACAGTATGTTTCTCTGACTGGGCTGAGAGTTGTGCATGGTGCCTCTTACTGATACAGGACATATTTTTAACCAAATGTTTGAGATGCCACTCTTCAGACCTGGTCACAATAGCAGAAAGTAGAAACAAACAAAAAACAAAAAAAAAAAAAAAAGAAGAGGAAACAGGAGGGAGAGGAATATTAAATGAGAAATCTTTCCTATTCTCCCTGAGCCCACAAATCCTCAGGACCACCCTGGATATAAGTGAAAACATGCCAAAAAGAAAAGAGGAAATGCTTTTCACAGAGCGGTTAGATTTCACCTCTTGGCTTTAGAAATGCCAGGCTGCCATTTTCAGAACTTATATAAGAATATAGCTTTTTACTCTCATTTTCCATTAGTTAAAAATCATTTTCTACTACCAATTCATTTTTAAAAATTGTGACAAAAAAAATCAGCTCTCAGAAAACAGCATCAGTCATATCCATTCCCAGAGGCAACGTTGCTTCATCCTATTCTGAATCCTGGTGAGTAAACAAATCCATAAATCCATTTTGACAATGTCATCAGATTAAGCACTAGCTTTTTGGGAAGAGGGAGAGGTGTTTGGTCAGGGCAAATAATAACCTTAGAGGAATGATAGAAGCTTGAATTTTAAAGAAATCTGAAATGAGAGAAAACATACAAACAGTTATGAGAAAAAAATAATTCTAAAACCCCACATGAACCTTACATCACTAAATCCAGATGCATTTGAATTGGACCTGTTTGCACTAGAACTGAAGAAAAAAATCCCTTCCCAACTACATTTTTTCAGATTTTTTTTTTTTTTTGGTGCCTAATCCAATACAGAAAATCAATCATATGCCTTCATGCACCTGAGGGTAAAAATACCAAATATAGTTGTTTCCTTTAGTTGAGGGCAAGGAGAGATCCTAGGCCACACAGCAGTAGGATCACACCACCTGTGATCTGAGCGCATATGCTCAGTTGAGGCTCTCATATGGGATTAAAGCAGACATATGTTCTGTAGCTTTTCAAATGGCAAGAGGCTATATGATATTTTTCATTAAAGATTTATGGAAACTTTTATAAAAGATAGTTTCCTGTTTAAAGAAAAAAAAACAAAAAAAAACCCACACACAGCTCCCCTACCCACCCCTCGAACAAAAACAAAACAAAAAAAAACCAAACAAAACCAAAACTGAGCAAATAAAAAAAAAAATTCAAACAATGCAGAAGTATTACAAGAAAGGGAAAAAAAAAAAAAGCTCCTGGATTAAAAAAAAAAATCACCATTTTTTAGACCATGAAGATTAGATAAACTAGAAATTTTCACAAGTTTGTATTTCCTCATATGCTTTTCTAGAGAAACCCCATTTGCAAACAATAGATGAAACAGAAACATTTGGACTATGTCTGCACCAGCAAATCACACAAAGGGATGCTCCCAGGAGCTACAATTTTTCTGTGTGTATCATTCACTTCTGGTATGGGTTTGACTTATGCTATGGGGAACACTCTTGAAATATTTCCAGGCACAATTTGGAAGTTAACTTGTTGTCATTGCTAATAGGTGGTCTACATGACTGTTTTGGAGGGTAAGAGTTTAACAGCATAGCTATGAGCTGCTCCATGTATACTGACCTCAGGACCATGTAGTGTTCTGGCCTTGTTGAGTTTACTGGTCTAGACTAAGTGCCAGACCAATGCTAGGCTAAAGCAAAGCACACTCTGTAAGCAACACTGCTGGAGATGTTCGTTCTTTAATCAGAAGGTGAGAGTTTCCATTCTGAGTTACGTTAAGCTCTTCCCCAGCCTCTCTCATGCAGTCTCAGTGGCTCTCACATCTCCCAGAAAAAGGAAGGACTAGAAAGCTGATGGACCCCACACATAGCCCAAACCACCACTTGGCCAGCAGTTGCCCAAAATCACTGCTCCCCTTACTTCAAGCAGCAGAAAACACAATAGGTGTAACTCACTCACAGTTTAAATAAAGTTAGTTATACATGCTAGGGGGGTGATTATAGCTTGACAACATACATTTCATTTTACTTTGTACACTAATTTTGGAAATTATGCATCAGCCCTCTTTATTAAACTTATATTTTGATTGACAAAGCAAATGTCCGTGAAAGTTATGAAATGCCACATTGAGATTTCTGTGCAAACATTATATATCTACATCTCTGATGTAAGTTTCCTCATAAACCAGTATTTCTTTCCCTTGCAATTCCTTACTGCCAAATAAATGTATTTCCAGCTGTATCTGTGGGAAACAAATAGTGTCATGGAATGAACATCTAGGAAATGCACACCTGTCATAAACTAAAGAGCGTCTCCTGGGATATATTGTATTCCATTCCCAACTTACCAAGAAAGGATACAATGAAAGAATGGATCGGTGTCAACTACCAGATGTTTCCAAGCCTCTCTAATTAGTTAAAAATTAAACAACTGCTATGTTCTATATTATAGATACTTTGCAGATGTATAATTCACATAAACATACAGAGTCTGATTTTCATTTATAATGAGGTCTCATTATGCTGCTCTGGCATCACAACATCACTTAATATTGCCATATATTATTTAAATTTGCATTTCAAGTTCCTTTTTTACTAAGAGAGTATAATAATCAATTTCACATGAGCAGATCCTTCATTTTCCTTTTCCAGGTGGAGACCATTGACAAGAAGAGTTCCTCAGGGATCTGTACTGGGTTCAGTGCTGTTTAATGTCTTTGTCAGCAACATGGACAGAAGCATGTTTGCTTATGACACCAGGCTGTGCAGTGGACTCACTTGAGGGAAGGGATGCCATCCAAAAGGATCTTGACAGGCTTGAAAAGTGGGCCAGCAACGACCACATGAGGTTTAGCAAGTCAATGTGCAAGGTCCTGCATCTGGGTTAGGTCAACCCCGGGCACAAATACAGGTTGGGTGCAGAGCTGTTTGAGAGTAGCTCTGAAGAAAGAGACTTGGGTGTATTAATTGATGAGAAGCTCGACATGAGCTGGCAGCACTCTCATGCAGCCCAAAAGGCAAATCGTATCCTGGGCTGCATCAAGAAGAGTGTGGCCAGCAGGTGAATCTTCCCCTTTCCTCTGCTCTTGTGAGACCCTACCTCAGATACTGCCATCCATCACAAGAAGGACACAGAGCTGCTGGAGTGAGCCCAGAGGAGGGCCACAAAGATGAGCTAAGGGCTGGAACACCTCTGCTATGAGGATAAGCTGAGGGTGCTGGGGTTGTTCAGCCTAGAGAAGACTCTGGGGAGACCTTGTAGCTGCCTTCCAATATCTGAAGGGATCCTACAGGAAGGATAGAGATGGACTTTTCATAAGGATGTCTAGGAGTAGGACAAGGGGAAATGGTTTTAAGCTGAGGGAGAGTAGGTTCAGACTGCATGTTAGGAAGAAGTTTGTCATTATGAGAGTGGTGAAACTCTGAAATAGAGTGGTTGTGGATACCTCCTCTCTGAGGGTGTTTAAAGCCAGGTTGGATGAGGCCTTGAGCAGAAGAGTCTAGTTGAGAAGTGTCCCCATCCATAGTGGGGAGGTTTGGAGTAGATGATCTTTAAGGCCCCTTCCAACCTAAGCTATACTGTGATTCTTTGATTCTATGATTATCAGGATCAGGCCCATTGTATGCTGGAGAACACTAAAGCAAAAAGTATTGAGGAATACCACAAGGGGAAAAAAAAAATCTTATTCTCTTTTAGTTTTTACATTTCTTGTAGAACAGGTCCACTGAAAATAAGTTCAACTCATCGGTACTGTACATCTTTGCAAATCGCACATTTAATTATAACTCTGAATAATTTACTTCCAAGGAACACAAAATGTTGACCTATGTTTTCCTTACTTGCTCAGGCCTTTTCCTCAGGCTCTGCTCAAAATCCCAAGCTGCAAACAATTCTGGAAAAAAATAATCATGTAAATCCTGTTTGTATCAAAACAACAGCAGTTTCTCATCTTCCAGATTAAAATAGAGGCAAATTATCATTAGGCAAGGTAAAAGGGTAAAACTTTAGTAAAAAACCTAAGACTACACTAAATGAACTACTTTGTTTTATTTGTAATGGTGAAGGGGGGAGTGGGGGGGGGGGAAGTTCCTGTGTTCTTTCATAGCAAGAAGGATGGCTTAGCTAGCTGTTCACAGATATCCTTAACTCATAGGTGAAGAGTCATGAGACAGAGGATACTTTGGAACGTACATATACCTCTGCTTACAGAAACTGAATACACCTTCACCCCAAGTAACAATTACCAGAACTCTCTACACTCAAACATGTATTTCTAAGTAAAATAAAATATCCACTATGCAAAGAACTAAAAGCAGGAGCATGATTGACTGCTTATCAGCATCTGTCTCCAACCACTTCAAACAAGCTTTTCTGATACTACTCAATCTTGGATGTCTGTGTTTTGTACTCTGACAGCAATGCAGTCCCTCCAGTAGGGACTCTGCTGCTGGAAAGAAAAGCCTGATGCACCATATGCTTAAGAGAAAGAGTGCCTGGACTGAAAATCATTATTAGAACAGGCGATTAGACAAACATATATTCATTTGGATGTAGAAGATCAAAGCATGGTTATTAATGTATTTGATTTGTTTCTCAGCATTACTGTATCATTATTTATCTTTTAGCCATCTGGTCTAATTGCTAATTTTTTTTAGAGATGGGCAGGCAGACTGCATGCTTAGGGTAACCATCATTTTTGATAAGGATTTTTTTATTATTATAAGCAGTATCTGTCTAAATGAATATTGTACTAGTTGAAAGCATTTGTCCAAAAACCTAACAAGAGTGAATATGATAATTGTGATTAAAATGTGCTTTTATTTGGCTGTTATAAATTGTTTAGAAAGAAGGAACAGGGAAGTGAGTGTTCATCTAACCTGCATGTTCAACTATATTTAGAAGAGAGTTTTTTGGACTATCAAGAAGTCTGGTCGGGATTTCTTATTTCACAGTCCTTTTGTGAATAAATTCCAAATTATAAAGAGATAACAAATGTGCTGCATTCACCACAGCAACTCACTTTCCTGCCCATCCTCACCAAAGCAAGCATTTCCTTCCTCCAGTAATAGTCTCTTCCCTTCCCTTGGGCTCATCTCATGCCACTCCTTCCTACACCCTGCCATATCCAGTAGTGCTGGCATAGCTGAGGAAGAGGCCATCAGAAGAGTCCTCCTGATACAATGGGGAGAAGCAAGGCAAAGCCAGGAGGATCCCATAGGTTGAACCTGTATATCCTGCTGTCCTACCAAAGACAGTCACCAGTGACCACTCCTCCAGCAGTGCCCAGTTCCCTTGGGTCTTCCCTCTGCAGCAGCACCAGCATCACTAGGCATCAGTCGTTCTTCAGCAAGAACTCCACAGGCAGCCAGCCATGTTTTCTCATCCCTTTTCATCTCTGTATTTCACTGCCTTAGGTAAACTCATCATTTAGGAAGTCCTGCGGTTTCACTTCCACATATTCCTTTTCCCAGCAGTTCGCTTAGTTTGCTTACTTCACAACAACTCAGCCACATCTTCTTTGAGCCTTTCGAGCTGGGACAAACTGTTGCTTAGGGGCCCCAGAACAGAGACAGCTTTTAAGCAACAACACCACCACCACAACCATTTGCAAAGGGTTTTAAGTACATCTGGTCTTTTAATGAGTTCATAGCACAGCCCTTCCAATGGGACTGAGGGGATAGAAAAGAGCACCATACAAGCACCAAACACAATATATCACCAAATCCCAGCTGTCTTAACAGCTTCCCTTCCCAAACACACCCTGGGCCTTGTAAAACAGAGAGTCATTAGATCATGGGCCTTACCTTAGGGAAGTTTACTGCTGATCTGTAATCTCTGGGTTTTTATCTCAGCGAAAAAAGCTGTGGCACGTCTGGAGGAACCTCTAAGTCAATCCCTGTTTGCTTATCCCCAATGTGTGCCTCCTCAAGAGGTATACTGCAAACAAGCCAGCTCCTACTTTCAGTAAAATTCAAATAAATTCTTTGTTGAGTTGTACAGGGCATCTAAAGGGTCAGAGCAAAAATTACAGATTCCAGTCCATAGAATGGGGATTTTTTTATTTTTTAAAATACAGCAATATTTGTATTCTGAACATTATCATTCTTACCACGGAGGAACAACAGATGGAATTTTTGCTCACGATTGCAAAGCAATTCAGCACACTCCTACTGACTGGGTCAATATTGAATTCCTGAGCCTGAATGCTATCCATGAGTGAGGCCCTCTCAGAAATACTCTCCTCAAAACCACAGTATTTCACTATGCATATAATGCTGAATGTCGTAAATGAAGCATTCAAGTGTAAAGAAGAGAGGGAATTTGGAATGTGGTCCATGATTACCAACATATTTCTACGGGATTGGTCAATTATCAGACATCGCTTCACAAGCAAAACAGATCATTGATCATAAAAATTTATCTTATTCGAGCAATACAAAACTAAATAAGAAAAAAAATTCTGAAGCCTGTATTACTAAATAACACAGAGCAAACAAAACATAAAGATTTAACAAAACTTGTTTTACCTAAGCTTGTTTGAATTGAGAAAACAGATGGATACGTGCCAGCCACAATTGATATAAGCAATGTTTTAAATTTCTAATCAATCTACAAAATAAAAATATATTTTAAAAAAGTCTAATGAAATCTTAAAAAACACCCCACCCAAAACAAAACAAACAACAAAAAAACCCACTCCAAACCTGTTTACCAAGTTCTTCGTGCAGAGAAACTGAAGCAAATGAGGATCAGGTTACATGGCAGGTACTGTGAAGCACTTGTGAAAGATTACCTAGGAAAGCTCAGAGGTCTTTATCACTGTATTTCCTGAGAACAGGTTAGATAAATTTGGCAAGACATATATAATATATTCATCCAGCCTTCATTAGCTCAGGAAGGAATAAAGAATTTTTTTCAGTGTTCTGTGTTATCACAGATATGGTGTTTGTTTGCATTCATGCAGCTTCCTTTCCTTATTTGACAGATTAAAAAAAAAAGAAGAAAGAAAAGAATTTTTTTCTCATTATAGCCTTTAACAAATCATTAGCAAAGTCAAAGACTCAGGAATTTCAGCTCATATTGTCATGTTCATTAACAGGATGTATTAGTTCCTCATAACAGGCTAAATGGAGCTAGGTCAGGTTCTAGAGGCATTAACCCACAATTTCCTTGCTATGGTTGTTTTGTTCCAAACAAAATATAATTTAAAGCAAGCTTTAATTATCTTACCCATAGCAGCTAAATTTGCATAAACATTCCTCCTGTCATCTTGACATCGTACAAGAACTCTCAAGAGACTTCTATTGACAGCTTCATGCATAGACTGTGATGATGCTACATGTCATATACAAGGGAACAGGGAAATGAAGGATTCAGCTTTCACAAGAAAACTTGGGGAGGAAAAAAATTTTTTAACTCTCTTCTATGAATTTGTGCAATTTTAACTCTTAACAGATTCAAAAGACATTTTTTCAGATTATGTCAAAAGGACACATAAAACTAACTCATATCAAGTAATTCTGAACAAAAATATTTTCCTTTTTTTTGATCCTATGCTTTCACGTATTTTTTTTTCTTGAAAAAACCCTCACAACATAAGTAGTATGTAGAAGGCTGTGATTTTCATTCAGAATTGTATTAGAGACCAACTCAGCTGCATTTGTATCTTAGAAAAGAGGAGCAAAAGACAGACTTTCAATATATGAAGTTTTTTTTAGTATTTCAAGAATCATACTTGATAAATGGATTATGATAAAGTGTACTAAAGCCAAAAAGTTGGCAATGAATGATACACAGGTAATGAACTTGCACACAAAAAGCTTTGAAAGCAAAACCGAAAACAGTGAGACTTGAAGAGCTATTAACAGGACATACAAAAAGTTCTGAGATAAAATGAAGTAAACCTGAAATACTTAGAAGCATGCATTAAAGGCATGGAAATGACCTCTTGATTTGCCTCACCACCACCATCAGTTTAGAGTTCTTCCTGGCTATGTGCACATGAGGAATATTTTCCTGAAATGTAGTTTGCTGAATTGAATGCTAGGAGGATGGAAAATTTAATTATTTATTATATGATTTTATTAGAAAACTGAACTTCTTGGACCTGTCTTTTTGGCTACATTTGCTGAGAAGCATAACGCACTGGAAGAATAATTTGAAAAATAAGAAACATTTAACCAACAATTACATCATTTTCCATTTTGGTTATAAATGTTTGAAGGTATTTCTAAGTTTGCTGTTCCAGCCTTTTATTTCAGTACTATCACTATATCCTATCACAAAATATATATTAGGTTCCAGAATGTATTTGTCTGTATAAATTGCAACACATATTTAAACATCTACCTTCAATAGTTTTCTCCAGGTAATGAGTTAGTCACAACTGTACTCAAGTTTGTATATTTGAGCTTTTTTCTTTTTTTTTTTTTTTCCTCTAAAAAAATACTTCCTTTTGGACTTAGGTCTAACTGCTTCATAAGATATCCTTCATTAATAGTGATAGCAAAGGATGTTCCTAGGTGTTTAAGAATGGTCTAAGCAGAAGCTGAGGTCTATATCTGTAGAAGGGCCACTCAGCAG
Source organism: Indicator indicator (assembly GCF_027791375.1). Classification (NCBI taxonomy): domain Eukaryota; kingdom Metazoa; phylum Chordata; class Aves; order Piciformes; family Indicatoridae; genus Indicator; species Indicator indicator. Next base: position 80,288,120 of record NC_072010.1, read on the forward strand.
TACCATATCAGTAGTTTTAGTATGTGGGCTACACCTGACAAAGCTGAATTAGGTACTGATGGCCTACAGGAAGGAGGAAGAAATTGATGCTTAGAAGCAATATTCACACAGCCAATAAGCTGTTGGCCTTTCTAAGTCTCATACATATATAGGACCACAGTCCAAAATTCCAGCACCATCTGTGTTCCCCCATACAAGGTCTCTGGGCATGGAAGCATTGTCTTACCCCTTAAAAAATACATTCATTATTGCAATAGTGTCAGCATTAGTGGTGTTTACCTCTTTGCAAGACATGGTCACTGCAATTCTCCATTTGAGATTTTTTGAGTCACAACCTGTATTTTGCCAGAGACAGACATATCTAGACATTCCTTGGCTGGGGAGAGAGACAGACAGACCAACTGCCTTTCATCCTTTACATGGATCAGGACTGCATGCACCGGGCAGGGGACATCCAACAAAGAAGTCCACCATGATTCTGTGGTCCAGCAGCAGGAGGATTGACCTCTGATAGGGAGGAGGTTTGGATCCAAATTCCACTTCCACAAGATATTTATGCATTTTAATCTAATAGTTTACTAATTCAAACTATACAAACAGTCCCAGAGTACAGGGAAAACCAATTAAATGAGATGAATAGCAGGCACCAGTGCCCATGAACCACAGTATCATCTTTAATTTTTCATTTTGGCAGTTTATTCTGGAGTGCTTGCATATACACATTAGCTGATGACTTACAGGTGCTGGTTTAGATAAGGATGAGTGAGCAGATCAGTTAGATGATCCTGAAACAGATTCTTATGATGTGTCACTGAGAGAGTAAGCACACACACAAACCCAAAACCCACTCAAAATCAAACAAACAAAACCAGACATCTCCTCTTCACTTTCTTTTCTTTCCTTCCTTCCAGTGCTATCACTAAAAAATGAACATATCAGGTGCTCAGCTACTGCAGATTTCAGCAAAAATTGTACATTTTATTTAAAAAACTAATAATAACAGAACTATGTATTTAAATAAAATTCAGACTTTGTAGCCAGCAAAGAAGGTATGTATATATACACCTTCAAACACAGGTCTTTGTAACAAAAATCTGTATTACAGATCATGCTAGTTTAGTCATTATTTTAACAAATGCAGACAGCTGGGTTTGAGAAATGAGTTGATTTTTAGGCAGACGGGTGGAAGAACACAGAGTAATAAAGTATATTATTCCTCATTTTGTATTTTTAATCAAAAATGACATAAAAAAATCTGTGGTAGTCTCCTCCTGCACCGCCACAAGTGGCAGCCAGAGTGGTACATCACAGTAAGGTTACCAGCAGTCAGAGCTGTAGAGGTCTACTCCACCCACAGGAGCAGCAGCTCATGAAGGGGTAAGCAACCAGCTGAGGGCAGAACAATGATACCCACCAAACTGAAAATACCCACCAAACTGAAAATACACCAGTCTGTAACATAAGGCATTTCCTCAGCCTCTGCTGGGAAAGGGAGGATAAGAAACTAGCATATCTGTAACTTCATCTAATCTAAAGCAGTATTTGAACACAGCACTACATTTTCTCTTGGAACGTCTCGGTTTTACATGGAAGAAATACCAAGTTCAAGTATGGAAATGAAGCCCAGATTGAAAGAAAACAAGTTCACAGCAACCAGCAGAACACATTGCATATACTATTTCGAGTTAGCACACTGATAGGATTAAGCCAGGTATTCTCATCTGGTTTAGTTTTTGCAAGTGCAGAAAGAGAGAAGACTTATTCTGTCTAATCTTGAGCCAGTCTAATCTGACATTCAGTAAAGGATTATTTCAGTACCTGGATTCATCCCCCACTTCCTTCCCTCTCCTTTCATCTATCAGGTTGGAGAGACATTCCCTTCCATAAATGATAGTGGAAGATCCTACCAGGAAAGATATCTGAGCAGCTGTGGAGAGCTGTTCTAGCAGCAGCAACAGGAATCAGGCACTGATTCACTGTATTTAAGAAAGGAAAACAGAATTAAAACAACAGAGTCGTTCTGGTTGAAAGAGACCTTTAAGATCATCAGGTCCAACCGTAAGCCCAACATTGCTAGGTCACTAAACCATGTCCCTCAGCACCACATCTACAGGTCTTTTAAACACCTGCAGGATGATGAATCCACTTCCCTGGGCAGCCTGTTCCAGTATTTCACAACTCTTTCCCTGGTCCAACTTGGGACCACTTCCTCTTGTTTTGTTACTTGGGAGAAGAGACTGACCCCTACCTTGTTGCAACCTCCTTTCAGATATCTGTGGAAAGTGGTAAGGTCTCCCCTGTGCCTCCTTTTCTCTAGGCTAAAGATTAAAACTGAGACCTGATAATACACATCCAGCGAAATATCTGTTGATGGCCATGGTCAAACCACAAAATGTAAGGCCTAGAGTTTGAAGTCACAGGCTCCAGGCCTAATTCTGCTATAGAACGTCATGGCTGATTGGGTAACTGTGACTATGTCAACATCTCAGTTTTGTAATCTGCAAAAATCAAGATAATCTATATTTTGAGATCTAGGGAAGTATGTGCTACAGAGAAACTCACATTATCTTGTAGTAGTTTTGAATAGGAACTAGATCTAGCATACATTGCAATTGCTTTCAGTTGATTGGTTTGAAGCTACTCAGTACTGGAAGCAACCAAAGACCTGCTCTAGTTGAGACCCAACTTGGTAGGAAGCTACCTCATGCCCCAAAGAGATTTTACATGATGTATGCAATGGAATCAGTCTCAGCATGTGGGCACATAAGCTTACGTCACCCAGGCAGGAAAAGCAGGCTACACCAGGTTTTCTAGCATAGAGGGATTAACTGCACAGAAGATCTCTCACTCAGCACTCCACAGAGGTGCAACCGGGGGGGGTCGATTGTGGCTTCAAAACTATTAAGACCAGGACTGCTAAGGTTAGGTTCCCACAAATGTCCCAGCACCTACACCTCACCATTTTACACCAGGCTGTCCCTGACCACGCTCCAACACAGCCAAGGGAAGGGGTAGTAAGGGAAGGGGTAGTAAGGGAAGTGGTAGTAAGGGAAGGGGTAGTAAGGGAAGGGGTAGTAAGGGAACTTCCACTGAGGGAATGTATGTTGTTACAGAAATGCTTCCATAGGCTTGACTACTGTTTCCTGAGAAAGGAAACCCCATTCATCAAGTCTGTAATAAACTGACATGTCATCAGCAGGGGAAACAAGAGGAAGGCACTTGCAAAGGGAGAAATCTGCCTCTACATATACGAACTGTTTTTCTTTGCATGCCTAATCTGTGAGGTGACTAAAGTTTTACCCACTAGTGTTATAATACTCACATGGGAAACATTAAGTTAAATATTACAAAATTAAAGTGTAAGAGTTATTGGAAACTAGAGCTGAGCAAAATATTAGAATTTTCATCCTGGGGGAAATTCTAATATTTCAACATTTGTTTTCTTCCAAAATTAGGATGGAAATGTTGAAATATTTCCCTTTTTTCATAGAATGAGCATGTTCGCAGCCAATTTGACTTTAAACTGAATCTGACAAAGGTGTTACAGCATCCCCTGGGATTTGTTGTTAAGGTACCTTGTACTTAGACTCATGTTAACAAGCATTATTTTAGTTGGGTTATTGAAACAAAGCTGTAAAAAAGTGCTTGGGGTCAGGCAGAATGTTCATTTCATCCTTTTATTTTTTCCAGCTTTTTTAATGCTTGTAATCCCCCTAGCAGAAGAGGGGAAAAAAAAAAAAAAAAAAGTGTTCTATTATGAAAGGGAAGCTAGTTTGGCATTAGAGCAGTCATACCATTCCATTTTTGAGACATTGAACAATGTTCTGCATTTTGTTTCTGATCCCCCAAAATAGATCTTCTTTTAGTTAAATTTTAAAATGAGATAATTAACTTTGGTTCCCATGTTGTTACCAAAACTAATTATTAATGTGGATTGAATAAAGTATTTTGGCTTTATTTAAAAAAAATATTGTAGAGATCAACCTCTTTTTTTTTCTTCCTAATAATCTTTGTTCTTTATAGGCTTACTGGTTTGATTGTGTGCCCCCATAGCTCATCTTCACTTCAGGAAGCTGAAATGCTCTCCTATCATATTTCAACACTCTGACACTGAAGCAAGTAGCATCTTAGGAACTTACTATTTTTGTCCCTTCAGGAGGAACACTTCTGATATTGTGCTGCTGCATGCTGCTTACTGGGTAGATCACTTTTGTTAACAGAGTACTGCTGATACATTGGCTGAAGTATCTTCATATACTAAGTGGAGGAAGTAATTGCAAAATGGAAAAATCCCAGGAAGATGCCCTTATGGAGGTGAAAAGGTATCTTGCTGCAAAGCAAAGAATGGGAATCCAACTGTTCAGATTCTTTTTGCAGATTTAATCAAACCAGAAGCTTTCCACTTATCCACAGATTCATTGATCTTCTCATGTCAGTTTATATGGCTATTATTTTCTAGATACCTGAGGTTTCAGGCCCTATTTACATAAAGGAAAAATAGTGCTTGAGACCTCAGATGTCTACATAGACACACAGGTTTTTAAAAACCTTTGCTCATAATTTTTTGCTGTTCTTGTACAGAGGCTAAAGGTTACAGTTCTAGTTTAAGCTTAATATTTTCACAGTTCACAAGAAAATCTGTGTGTGTTTACATTTTTGGCAACTTTCATTGTACCCTAGTGATTTCTAGAAATCCTTGTACTTTCCGGATGGTGAGAGATACTTTTCATAAAACAATACAATATAAAAACCAGCAATTATTAACTCACTGTGATGGATTTTGTTGAGGTGCAGAGAGCTTATTCAAAGGACTACATTTATTCAGTGTCCAGGTTGTGGACATACAGAATCATAGAATGGTTTGGATTGGACTGAACCTTTAAATGGCTTGTAGCACCAGGACAAGGGGTAACAGTCTTAAGCATAGAGCAGGGTAGATTTAGACTAGGTGGTAGGAACAAGTTCTTTACCATGGGGGTAGTGGAACACTTGAACAGGTTACCCAGGTTGGTGCTTGGGCCCCCCACCCTGGAGATATTCAGTGAGGCTCTACAGGGCTCTGGGCAACCTGATCTAGTTGAGGATGCCCTTGCTCACTGCAGAGGGGGTTGGACTAGATGACCTTTGGAGGTCCTTTCCAACCCAGACTATTCTATCTCCCTGTCCTTCACATGCCTTAGCATAGTTTCTAGGAGGAGCTCCTCCATGATTTTTCCAAGTACAGAGGTGAGGCTGACAGGCTGGTAGTTTCCAGGGTTATCCTTTCTGCCCTTTTAAAAAATGAGTGCAATGTTTCCCCTTTTCCAGTCTCCAGGGAGTTCACCTGACTGCCATGACTTTTAAAATACCATGGAGAGTGGCTTGGCAACTACATCAGCCAGTTTCCTCATGATTCTGGGATGCATTTTATGAGGTCCCATAGACTTAGGTGTTTAGGTTCCTCAAGTAGTCACAAACCTGATCTCTTACAGTGGGAGGGACTTTGCCACCCTGGTCCCTGTTCTGTGATCCATTGACAAATATCTGGACAGGTTGGGCCAAGGCTGAGTGTATGATGTTCAACAAGGCCAAGGGCTAGGTTCTGCACTTGGGTCACAACAATGCACAGTAAGCTGCAGACTTGGGAATGGTTGGAAAGCTGCAGCTTGAAGAGGGACCTGGGGATATTGTTTGATAGATGACTGAGTATGAATCAGCACTGTGGCCAAGAAGGCCACTGGTATCCTGGCTTGTGTTAGAAGCACTATGGCCAGCAGAGATAGAGAAGTGAGCATCCCCCTAGTACTCGGCACTGGTGAGGCTACACTTCAAGTACTGTATTCAGTTCTGGCCCCCCACACTGTAGGAAGGATATTGAAGTGCTGGTGTGTGTCCAGAGAAGGACAACAAGGCTGGTGAAAGGCCTGGAGAACATGACCTACGATGAACATTGAGGGTTGTTTGGTCTGGAGAAAGAGAGGCTGAAGGGAGACCTTATCTCTCTCTACAACTACCTGAGGGGAATTGAAGCAAGGATGGGGCCAGGCTCTTCTCCTTGATGGCAAGTGACAGGACTAGAGGAAACGATTACAAGCTGTGAAAGGGAAGGTTCAGGCTGGATATTAGGCAATATTTCTTCACTGAAAGGGTTATCAAACATTGGAACGGTCTGCCAAGGGCAGCGGTGGACTTGCTGTCCCTGGGGGTGTTCAAGCAGCATATGGACCTGGCCTTTAGGGACATGGTTTAGTGTTGACCCTTCAGTGCTGGGTCAAAGGTTGAACTGGATGATCTTTGAGGTCTCTTCCAACTGGATATACTGTGATTATGTCATTTGAGGAGTGTGAGAAGAGAGGCCATTAGTGAAAACAACAAAAAAAAAACCCCAGCTTGCTGTGTACCTCAGTAAGAAGTAGTATATCCACTTTACAGATTGAGAAATACATGAGCAAGAAACAGAAGCCTGTATTCTTAGATTATTTCCTTTCCCCTGACTTTCAGCTTGAATAGGTATGTCAGTTTGTATCTGTAGGGTCCACAGAACAGCATACAGTAAAATCAAATAATAAAGCAGGTTAGACAGTGGAGATTATGAATGGAGAACACTGTACAAGTGAACACTGCAGGAGACAAGGAAGTTTTGCTTATTAGCAGGATAACACAGAGCAACACCACTCCTAGCAAATCCTATGAATTAATGTGGTACTGTGGTGGTTTGGCCCTGGCCTGGAGGCCAGATGCCCACCAAAGCCGCTCTATCACTCCCCCTCTTAAATGGACAGGGGGAGAGGGGAGGAAGAAAAAAAATTGACCAAAGCTAATAATAAGAGAGAAGCAAATTTAATAACAATGATAGTCAAAAGCAATAGACCGCGCGGAAGCAAGAGAGAGATGTTAGTCTCTACTTCCCATCAGCAGGACGATGGTCGGTCTCGGGAAGTAGGGCTCTCTAAGCTTGGTAGTTGCTTGGGAGGATAGACGCCATGGACCAATCCCCCCACTTCCTTCTTTTACTTCATTCTTATATCTGAGCTGACGTCATATGGCATGGAATACCTCTTTGGCCAGTCCAGGTATGCCAGCTCAGCCATGTCCCCTCCCAAGATCCTGCCCATCCCTCAATGTACTCTTGGGGCAGGGAAACATTGAAAAGACATAGCCTGGGTACTTATTCAACAGTAGCCAAAACATTGCTATGTTGTCAACTGCTGCTGCAAAACACAGCACTGGAGAATTAACTCCAGCTTGGCCAAACCCAATACAATCTCCACCCCTTATTCCATACCATTTGCGTCACGCTCAGGTTCTACACAATTCAGTACCTTTCATCATCTCATTTGATTCTCATGCTTAAATCCTTTCTTACTCGTACTCGTGATTCAATCTACATACTTAAACCATCTCAATATTTCACACAAAGAGACCCATATAAAAATATAAAAAAAAAGTTCTTCTGCTCCTCCAGATGTTACTTAGGAGTGTTCAGGATAGGAGAAGCAGGATATTCCACTCTTGGACACCAACACCAGCTTGGTCTCAGCCATTGGGTCGCTCTTGTTCTTTGCAGGCCTTCATCAGTTTGAATCCTTCTCACTTTCTGACTTTCTGCAACATACAACTCACATTACTCACATCTCAAATTACCTTTCCCCCAATGTCATATCTCCTTGAGGCACACACTGGGTTTCCCCATCCTTTCTCATTACCCACCAAGTACATCCAGGCCCCTGAGCAAAGACAATCCCACGAATGGGTTTGCCTTTCCCCATAGGAGGAGCAACCCACACTGCCTTTCCCAGCCACTTTCCCATGTGCACTACAGGGACTTTATCTCCCCCCACAGTGTGCAAGGGTTCTGTTTGGGCAGAGCCAGGACGGTTAACAGATCCTCGGGAATTAACCAGCCAAGTAGCTTCTGCTAAATTTGCCTCCCAGTGCCTCCATGCCCCATTACCCAATGCCTTCAACATAGTCTTTAACAGTCCGTTATATCTTTCAATCTTCCCAGAGGCTTGTGGGTGGTAGGGAATGTGATACACCCATTCAATGCCATGTTTTTTGGCCCAGGAACTGATGGCATTGTTCCTGAAATGAGTCCCATTGTCAGATTCGATTCGCTCAGGTGTACCATGTCGCCACAGGATTTGCCTTTCAAGGCCTAAGATGGTGTTCTGGGCAGTAGCATGGTTTACAGGATATGTTTCCAGCCAGCCTGTAGTTGCTTCTACCATGGTGAGGATGTAGCGCTTGCCCTGGCGTGTTCGTGGCAGTGGTCCGATATAGTCAATCTGCCAGGCCTCACCGTAGCGAAAACCCAGCCACCGCCCTCTGTTCCAGGGAGACTTAGCTCTGGTGGCTCTCTTGATGGCAGCACAGGTTTCACAGTCATGTGTGACCTGCGTGATGGCTTCCATGGTCAAGTCCACCCCTCGGTCTCGAGCCCATCTGTACGTAGCATCTCTTCCTAGATGTCCCGATGTTTCATGGGCCCATCGAGCTACAAACAGTTCACCTTTACGTTCCCAGTCCAGATCCACTTGGGCTACATCGATTCTGGCAGCCTTGTCTACATGCTCATTGTTTTGATGTTCTTCATTAGCACGGCTCCTAGGTACATGAGCATCAACATGGCGTACCTTCAGAGTCATGTTCTCTATTCGAGTGGCAATATCCTGCCACAATGGAGCAGCCCAAATAGGCTTGCCCCTGCGTTGCCAGTTGGTCTTCTTCCACTGTTGTAACCATCCCCACAAGGCATTAGCCACCATCCAAGAATCTGTGTAAAGATAAAGTATTGGCCATTTCTCTCTCTCGGCAATCTCTATAGCCAGTTGGATGGCTTTCACTTCTGCATACTGACTCGATTCACCTTCTCCTTCAGCAGCTTCAACAACTTGTCGTGTAGGACTCCATACAGCAGCCTTCCACTTTCGATGGTTTCCTACCACACGACAGGATCCATCAGTAAACAGAGCGTAAGGCCTTTCATCTTCAGGTAACTCGTTGTATGGTGGTGCCTCCTGGGCACGAGCCACCTCCTCAGGTGATGCTCCGAAGTCTCTGCCTTCTGGCCAGTCCATAATCTCTTCCAGAATTCCTGGGTGGTTGGGTTTCCCTAGTCGAGCTCGCTGCGTAATCAGTGCTACCCACTTACTCCATGTAGCACTAGTCGCATGATGCGTAGAAGGGACGTTCCCTCTGAACATCCAGTGCAGCACAGGTAACCTGGGTGCTAAGAGGAGAGGTGCTTCTGTACCCACTACTTCTGAAGCAGCTCGAACTCCTTCATAGGCTGCTAGAATCTCCTTCTCAGTTGGTGTATAGTGGGCTTCTGATCCTCGATATCCTCTACTCCAAAATCCCAATGGCCGACCTCGGGTTTCACCTGCTGTCTTCTGCCAGAGGCTCCAAGTAAGACCATGTTCCCCGGCCGCGGTGTAAAGGATATTTTGCACCGATGGTCCTGTGCGGATGGGCCCAAGTGCCACTGCACGAGCTATCTCTTGCTTGATCTGTTCAAAGGCTTGTTGTTGCTCACTGCCCCATTCAAATTGATTTTTCTTCCGAGTTACTCGATAGAGAGGGCTCACAAGCTGACTATATCCTGGGACATGCATTTTCCAGAACCCCACAAGGCCTAGGAAAGACTGTGTCTCTTTCTTGTTGGATGGTGGAGACATGGTTGCTATCTTGTTGACCACGTCCATAGGTACATGACGGCGTCCATCCTGCCATTTTATTCCCAGGAACTGAATTTCTTGTGCAGGTCCTTTGACCTTGCTCTTCTTTATAGCAAATCCAGCCTTCAGAAGTATCTGAATAATTTTTTCTCCCTTTTCAAACACTTCTTTTGCCTCGTCACCCCATACAATGATGTCATCAATATATTGTAGATGTTCAGGGGCATCACCTTTTTCCAGTTCACTGTGGATCAGTCCATGACAAATGGTGGAGCTATGTTTCCACCCCTGGGGCAATCGATTCCAGGTGTATTGTACACCCCTCCAGGTGAAGGCAAATTGGGGCCTGCACTCTGCTGCCAAAGGAATTGAGAAGAAGGCATTGGCGATATCGATGGTAGCGTACCATTTGGCTGCCTTCGACTCCAGCTCATACTGGAGCTCTAGCATATCTGGTACAGCAGCACTCAGTGGTGGCGTCACTTCATTCAGGCCACGATAGTCAACCGTTAATCTCCACCCTCCATCAGACTTCTGCACTGGCCAAATGGGACTGTTGAAAGGTGAATGTGTTTTACTGATCACTCCCTGGATCTCCAGCTGGTGGATCAGTTCATGAATGGGAGCCAGGGAATCTCGGTTTGTGCGATACTGCCTCCGGTGCACTGTTCTGGTAGCAATTGGCACCTGTTGTTCTTCAATCCGAAGCAATCCCACAACAAAAGGATTTTCTGAAAGGCCAGGCAGGGTAGAGAGCTGTCTGATTTTCTCTGTGTTCACTGTGGCCACACCAAAAGCCCATCGATAACCCTTTGGGTCCTTGAAGTACCCCCTCTTGAGGTAATCTATACCAAGAATACAAGGGGCCTCTGGGCCAGTCACAATGGGATGTTTCTCCCACTTGCTCCCTGTTAGACTCACATCAGCTTCTAATACAGACAGCTCCTGGCAGCCTCCCGTCACTCCAGAAATCCAAATGGATTCAGCACCTTTGTGCCTAGATGGCATCAGCGTGCATTGTGCCCCCGTGTCTACCAATGCCTTATATTTCTGTGGCTTTGATGTGCCAGGCCATCGAATCCACACAGTCCAATATACTCTGTCATCCCTTTCCTTCTCCTGGCCAAAGGCAGGGACCCTCTACTCTTGGTCTTCATCAGAATATTCAATGTCTGATCCAGGTGGTACGTGGCCAGAGGTCCCCTCATCAGGATCAAGGGGTGTAACCTCAGTTCTTTTCCTCCTGGAAGATCGTTGATTGCTCTCCTGGCTTTCTACAGCACATACCTTTGCTGCCTTCTTAGATGATCCCTTTTTAACCGCCGTCTTCCCTCTTAGTTCACGAACACGAGTTTCCAGTTTATAAGTGGGTTCACCATCCCACTTCCTCATGTCCTCTCCCTGGTCACGCAGGAAGAACCAGAGTACTCCACGTGGCGTGCGCCTGGGTCTCCCCTTCCCTCCAACTGGGGCAGAAGGGGACTGGTTTCTTGGGGTACACCTAATAGGTGAGGCACTGGTTCGTGGGAATGAGTTGGTGCAGAGGTTATCTTCAAAATTCTGGAGCCAGGCTGACACTACCTCCACAGGCCGTGTGTCCTCATCTAGATAGTACATCAACGCTAGGCTGCTTGAGTACAATGCTGGAGCACCTTGGATCACTTTCCTCCACATGGCCCGCGTGCATGGGACATCCTCTGGGTCTGTGGAGACACTTTGATCATCTAAGTCACCATAGATAACTTCCAGCACCGCTAATTCTCTTAGGTACTGGATGCCTTCATCTGCAGTGTTCCATTTCCCTGGAGAGCTCATAAGGTCCTCCTTGCATGGGTACCTTGCCCTCACACTTAACAAGAGTCGTCTCCAGAGGCTACATATGCCTGTCTCCTTTGCAATCCCTTTTTCAATACCTCTGTTTCTGGCAACGGGACCCAGTTGTTGGGCCTCTTTCCCTTCTAGCAGTTGACTATCAGCCCCATTGTCCCAGCACCGGAGCAGCCAAGCAGCAATCCGCTCTCCTGGTTGGCGGCTGTAATCCTTGCGCAAGTCTCTCAGCTCTGCCGAGGTTAAGGACCGAGTAGTTTCTGCTTCTTGTTTGATCTCGCTCACTGCCTCTGATCTGCCAGTTGATGGACCAGCCTCTTGATCATAATCTTCCTCATCCCTTATCAATCGATGAGAGGGACCTGTTGACCTCCTTGTCCACTGTTTCTTTTTCACTACTGGGGCAACCTCTTTGGCTGTCATTTGGGTCCCCATCTCAACCATGATATCCTCAGGTAATGTTTGAGTACCTGCCTCAGCCACAGTTTTCTTAGAGCACTGAACTGTGGCTCGGTAAGCACAGGCCAGGCCCCAGTAGAGTGCAAGAAGTTGTTGGTTCTCATTGGGATAGGCAAGGCACCCTTGTATCAGATGGTGAGTCAGCTTAGTGGGATTGCTCAGCTCTTCTGGGGTAAAGTCCCAGGCTATGGGAGGTGATAACCGTCCTAGGAATCTGCCCAAATCCTTCCACACTCCCTACCACCCAGGGACCGACCACCTCAGGGCACGTTTCAATATATCCCCACCCAAGGGCTGTTTCCTGTCATACCATGATGGAACCAAACTCCACAAAACCCGTAACATGCCAGTGACGTTGATTAGCAGTACTAGAGAGCTCACGTAAGGATGGATCAAAATCTTGGGGGCCTGCATAATAAAATTCTCTATATTCATTTCAGACGGGGAGAAAGAAATGATAACCTCTCCAGCATAGCTCCCACAGAACAGTAGCCCTACAAGTAGGAGAAACAAACACATAGCCATTATCTGCCTCGGCATGTTCCCAAACAACTGAAATGTTTCCAAAACAAAGCAAATATTATCCACAAGCCACGTGACCAGCACAGAAGCTTGTATCTTCAGCAGGCTTATAGAAAAACTACAGAGTTTACAGCTATATTATGTATATATGTATTTTCTTTTTCTTCCTCCCGGGTTTCGGCACCAAAATAGACTGTGGTGGTTTGGCCCTGGCCTGGAGGCCAGATGCCCACCAAAGCCGCTCTATCACTCCCCCTCTTAAATGGACAGGGGGAGAGGGGAGGAAGAAAAAAAATTGACCAAAGCTAATAATAAGATAGAAGCGAATTTAATAACAATGATAGTCAAAAGCAATAGTCCGCGCGGAAGCAAGAGAGAGATGTTAGTCTCTACTTCCCATCAGCAGGACGATGGTCGGTCTCGGGAAGCAGGGCTCTCTAAGCTTGATAGTTGCTTGGGAGGATAGACGCCGTGGACCAATCCCCCCCACTTCCTTCTTTTACTTCATTCTTATATCTGAGCTGACGTCATATGGCATGGAATACTTCTTTGGCCAGTCCAGGTATGCCAGCTCAGCCATGTCCCCTCCCAAGATCCTGCCCATCCCTCAATGTACTCTTGGGGCAGGGAAACATTGAAAAGACATAGCCTGGGTACTTATTCAACAGTAGCCAAAACATTGCTATGTTGTCAACTGCTGCTGCAAAACACAGCACTGGAGAATTAACTCCAGCTTGGCCAAACCCAATACAGGTACATTTAACCAGAGCTCTGAAAAAGACTGCACTTATCTTAGTATTTTGACCATTAAGTGAAATCAAATCCCCTGCTTAGCAGAAAATCATCTGCTATCTTCCTATCAGCAGAACTTTACAAGCTTCCTTAGCAATGGCACGTGTTCATCATAGATTCTGCAATTCTCACAAGTAAAAGCCCAAAGTCAATAGCTTCATCACACTTGAAATAACTTCCAGTATATGTGTTCAGCCTATCAATAGTTGTAAGCTCATAGTTTCCTAATGAAAACAGAGACCTTGCTACAGATTTTGAGAGAAGCAGAAGTGACCTGTTTTAACTGGAACAATAAAAAGAATGAACACCAAACTATGATTTATATTCACATATTCTGTTTCACTTCTCAAATTCCAGGTTCCTATCCCTTTACTTAAAGCATTTCCACTGCTCTAATTTTTCTTCTGTTTCTTTCTTTTACAACTACTTTGTCAGGACATGCTGCATAAGTTATTCTTATCTATTGAGCTCAGTCTATTAGGTAAATTCTGAACATGCCAAAACTCATACAGTCTGAGTTAGATAATATGCCTGATATCATATTTTGCAGAGAACTTAAATTACACGTGTAATAACACACATACTGTGATTTAATTTTTGAAATGTATTCACTTTAATACGGTTGCCAAATTCAAATATTTTCCCCTCAAAAGCACGTGCCATTTAATCTACTGGTCTTTCTGTCAAGCAAAATGAGTATTGTATGTATTTTACATAGTATCAGAACCAAATGGCTTGAACATTTGTCCAGGGATAAACAAGGGGAAAATTCCTTCAAATAAAATAATTTTATAAATCTTGTATGATTGCTAATGAAGAATCTTTTATGGTGACCTCATAACCTCAGTCATGTTATTTCTGACAGCTTCACAAGCAGTAAAAGCCTGAGCCAAAAGTAGTAAACATTCAGCTCCAAAAGCTGAATTACTGAATGAATCATTACAATAAAACTACAATTGCAGGAATGAGCAAAGATTATAGGATGTGTTTCATCTTTTAATACCTAGAAAGAAGAATTGTTCTTTTCATACCACAACTGGTATTTCAGAAGTTAAAATACTCCCAAGGCAAGTCGTGTGCAGTCAAAAAATCCTGACATGTAATTAGTGCTAAGCATTTAGCACACCAGCTCAGATAGCTGAAGATTCTGGTTTTCAGGGACAAAAACAAAAATCTCAATCTATACTTCAAATTTCCATGTAATTAAACACAAAAGATGTTTCCATTTTCTACTTCCCTTCACCCTGTAAAATGCAATACTTTTCCATCTTCTAACATTTGGAAGAGCAAAGCTACTAATACCATGTGTTCCCTGAATTATTCAGTGCAGCTACTCCTTTCTGTTCCAGCCAAGGCAAAGCAAAAGCAACTTTGGTAGCACCCAGATAAAATACACCCAGAGACAGAAAAAGTAACCATGGCTCCCCAAACATAAATTCAGCTTGAGAAAGGTAATAAACCGAAGCATCAATGCAACATAAGTAGGTCTCTTGCTTCTGCAGCTGAGTTTACAATTTCTAGATCTCGAGAGATCTAGATGTTGAGAGAAAAGATCCTGTCTAATCCCCAACTACCAAGTCTTCCCCATTACTGAAAAGGAAAGGACTACAGCCTCTTCCAAAACCCAGTTCCTCTATTTTTCACTACAAATGTCTTCCATTTCAAAATCCAGATTTTCTGCTACTTGCATTCTTTTCAAGTTCTTTGCAGTTATTGCTTAGACTTAGTTTCCTTTGCTCTTAACCTTTCCCCATCCTCCCTTCCATTTTTTTTTATGTACCTACAGGCAAGATTGGAAAGGCACCTTACTGCTGAGATTTTCAGTCTGAAATATTTCTGCAAGGCTACACCGTCTAGCAAGGCATTCAGGCAGCTTGATAGCATGCCCTGAACAATAGCAGTTATTAGGAGCTACATTGAAAGTGCTCATTTTCAGTTAACAGTCTGTCTAAGCTCCTGTAAAACTGTTAAGTTATAAATCACTTCACTCTGTTATTAAGAAAAAAGTGGTAGCACACAATTAGCAACATAATTACAGAATTATTGTGCTCCACAGATTATACAGCCAGGCCCCCAACACACATAGCTTCAGGGTCCCAGTGCAGCCAAGAGATTTTTTTCTCTTCTAAAGCAACAGATGTGTCAGGATGGATTAGAAATCTTTTTCCAGATGCATACTTTCTTCTGGTGTTTTCCTTTCACCACCAGATCTGTTTTATCTTTTGAAATACCTTCTCTAAGAAAACACACAAATCAAGATAGGATGAAGAGGTAGCTGAAGGCAGTGAAGCTCAGGTTAGGACTCCAAAATTTATCAAGCCTAGCTGGCATCTTGAAGTGAAGATGCTTGTGTTGTACTTGGTTAAGAGCCAAGTTGCAAGCATATGCTGGAAAACACTCTCAGCCCCTCATTATAGAGGGAAGCTGAGGGCCAGCAATCCCTCTGAACAGAGAATAAGGACAACATATTTTGAGGAAGAGTCGAGTGACTTGCTGACGCTAGTGCTGCAGCTAAGGAGATTCCCTTCTCCTGAGCAGGGCCCACCAAGCCTGCCTGCCACACGCTGGTTCCATAAGACAATAAAACACACCACTGTTCCCAAAAGTTTAGTTAAGTCTCGTTCAACCAAAAGGGTCTTGACACAAAACCACTGGGTATCTTATGTATGTACAGAGTTACAATGAGCAGTAACACCTTCCAGTTACGGGAATGTGAACACAAGTAGGCAAATTAAACCACAGATCTTCAAGAAAAGTCAGAAGTTGGTTATCTTTCACAAAAACTCATGTTTTCAGGAAGGTATCAAGATCACCTGAGTAATCTGTTCACCTAAAACAGTTAAACACACCACCATTGCCCTATTCACAATTTTGGCACAGCAGCAAAGATTTCTAAAACGGGAACCAGTCTTTCCCTTCATAATAGGATGTGATGGGGGGCAGAGGGGTTGGAGAAGGAGGAGTAAAGACAATTCTTTCTTTTATGGTGCTAAAATGGTCAGGCAGCTGCTGAAATCTGTGTTCTGAAAATAAAAGAGTGGCAGTCACCAAGATAGGTTTGCATTCTCCGCCAGTGACAAACAGAAGAAGCAGCTGCCACATCAGAAGAACCTTCAGTAACTCCCTTTTTGAGACACGAGGACATTTTGGGGGAAGCTGAGGCAGAGGAGAGAGTGCACATGAAAGCCATACAAAGTAAATAGCTTTGCTAACACGACTATGGAGACAACAGGTTAAAATGCAGGATTTCCAGGCTGCAGTAGGCTGTGGATCTGCTTCAGTTAGAAAGTATCCTGTCTCACTGTCTGGGTTCTGTTTGCCACATAGCTGCATGCTATAATTAGTCTTGTAGTTGGACATTTAATGCATAGCAAAGCAATTTCTGGAGTTGCCTATAGCTGGACTGGTGTGTCAGTCTATACACTACAGCTCTGTTACCTACAATTTGGAGCTGTAAGCCCTGAAGACTTTTCTCTGCCTCAGAAGTTATAAAGAAAATAATCTAGCACTTCTACCATGCTTTTCAGTGTGGAAGTGCTGAGTGCACAAGCAGGTATTCAACTCTTCATTTAAGAGACTGCTCTGCAGAGGAGTGGCAGTCTCACAGAATGCATACACAGACAGAGATAGTCTTATTTAAAGGAAGTGGATTCTCAGACCATCACAGCTCCTCTCCCAGACGTCTGCTAGTTTTTTGTTTTGTTTTTTTTCCCCTCATCCTTTTTGGCAACACCTGAATAAAAGTGGCTTCTTCAAGTGCTTTTCCTGACAGTCCCTGCAGCATGGTGTCAAAGTCCTATTCCCACAGCAAGCCCCTGAATGAGGAACTAAGAAACCTGCTCTTCTCTATTAGATCCTCAATGACCTTCACCCACCCTCACTTTCTGCAGTTCAAGATCTCATCACTCCGGTACCCCCTGCATATATTTGTGCCCTGGCTGAAGGAAGAATGCATGTCTTGGGTATGATTTGGTCCCAAAAGGAGATTTGAAAGAGGGTATCACTGTGTTTCAGCTGTGGACATCTATTTTAAAAAGCCAACACTAGCATGCCCTGGGCACTTGTACTGTGACTTCCTATTCAAACCTTATCAGCTGTAACAGGATCCAAAACAGAAGACACCAGCCTTGCTAACATGGGTGTGCTTTAGCACTCTGTGGTGTTGAGCTGTTACACCATCACTGCCCAGGGGTCAGGCAGCAAGACTGAATTTTCCAGTAAGCAAATCTAAATGGACTGCCTGTACCATTACCATGAATGGCATCTGCTTTCCTCCTCTGGCTTTCAGAATCTCAAATACTTATAAAATTTAAGGCCAATAGGATTCTAGTACCAAGCTCTGTGTCTAGAACAAAGAAAGAAAAGCACATCGAGCATGTACATCCAGAGCTAAGGAGAGCTAATTCCCTCTTAATTAACACCTCATCACTCTCTCCTCTTGTCAAAAAAACAAACAAAACCAAACCAAACCAAACAACCCAAACCGCATCATGAAACTGATGTCTTGCTCTTGCCAATTCTTTTTAAACTATCTGGAAGCTCATACCAGATTATCACAGTGACTCCGTCTGGTCATATAAGCCACTCTCTTCAAGTCCTTGCCCTCTGGATAGTTCATCTGTTCCTACAATGAGAAACAAGGCAGCCTATCTCACATGGCCATGGTATGGAGCCTAGTGGAATGGTTTCCAGCATTATTGCCCCGTAATAAACACTTACAGTCCCAACTCCCTGGCACTGGTCACTTGGGTGAGCTGTCAAACTCCGCACAGCACTGCAAAGTGCAAGCAGAGCCATGTGTAACTCCCAGTCCTTCTCAGTGTGTATCTAAGGATGGAAGAATGTCTACGAGGAAGCAGCTATTCATAATTATTATTACTTTTCTTTTACAAAACTCCAGCACAGAAGTATGGATGTACAATAGTTATAAAGCTATGAAAAAGCAAGGATGGATACTCCATATCATAAAGGAATACAACAACTCTGCTTTGGCAGAAAGACTGCCTCAAAGATCACAGGAGAAAAGGCATAATCAGGATCATCTAAGCCCAGGCATCTTCTCTGAGCTTGAATTGCAAGGTGGTACACATGCCATGATCTCATTCACGTGAGAAGAACTGAAAACATCGTAAGGAAGGTTATTGACAGAGAAAGTTTGTTGTACATGTTTCTAGTTCCCACTAGACTAGATCTTCTGGTCTTTCTTTGTAGAGAAGAAAATAAAAGATGCATCCCAAATTATGTAATGATAATTTGAAGAAATCCCAGCAGTTCCCGATGCAGTAACAGTAAAAACCCCTTAGACTTGCAGAGTGTTATTTGCTTTTCACACTGCACTTGAGTAAAGATTATTCATTGTCAAGATTAATATTAACCAAATCAGGATATTTAGTTCTAAATTAGAAAAAAAATGGTCATTATCTGCAAAGGGCTTTGTTTTTTCCTATGTGTCCTTTCCCACACACAGCTTGAGCTGCTATGTGCCTGTCTGTGAGCCTGGGGGTCACCAGCAAAATCCCCACAGTTGGCTGTTGCACAGGTATGCAGGAGAACTCTCTATGTCCTGATGGGTTAGTTAAAAAAATAAACCTAAGTGAACTCTGATTTCAGCTTTCACCACAAGTTACATTATTCCTGGACAAAAATTTCCCTTTTTTAATTAATTGCCCCAAAACTTGTTATTTTGAAATTTTTTTTCACATTTATGAAGCTGAAAAATATTTTACTATTAGTCTAATTAAATTCAGTAAAAAAAAAAAATCCTACTTATATGAGAAAATTTCACCAGTAAATTACATAGAAGAAACTATCAAAATACGTTTGCCCTTAAAAATAATTAATCAGTCATACACACTGAAAAAAAAATGCTGGGAGCTTAAATTCTCTTTTCATTGCTTTTGTATTCAGTCTGCATTATCATGAAAACAAAAATAAAACTGCTCCACCTTCTGTTCCTTCTTAACTTTCATTGTTATTTATTACAGAAACACAGAATCAACCAGGTTGGAAGAGACCTCCAAGATCATCAAGTCCAACCAATCACCCAACCATAACTAATCAACTAGACCATGGTACTAAGTGCCTCATCCAGTCTTTTCATAAACACCTCCAGGGCTGCTGAACCCCACCACCTCCCTGGGCAGCACATTCCAATGGGCAATCTCTCTTTCTGTGAAGAACTTCTAAGATCAAGCCTAAAGTTTCCTATGCTCAACTTGAGACTCTGTCCTCTTGCTGTGTTGCTGGTTGCCTGGGAGGAGAGACCAACCCCCACCTGGCCACAACCTCCCTTCAGGTAGTTGTAGATAGCAATAAGGTCTCCCCTGACCCTCTTCCAGGCTAAACAACCCCAGCTCCCTCAGCTGCTCCTCATAGGGCTTGTGCTCCAGACCCCTTGCCAGCTTTGTTGTCCTTCTCTAGACATGTTTGAGCAGCTCAACATCTTTCTTGAATTGAGGAACCCAGAACTGGACAGAGTACTCAAGGTGTGACCTAAAAAATTCACACTGAATACTCCTGCACTTAGATCTTTTTCAAAAGATCTGGAAGATAAAATGGATTCAAAACACTAAAAACAAACCTACACAGAAATCACAGAATCACAGAAACATTCAGGTTGGAAAAGACCCTCAGGATCACCAAGTCCAACTGATAACCCTATTCTATAATGTTCACCCCTAAATCATATTTCCAAGCACCACACTCAAATGACCTTTAAACACATCCAGGGTTGGTGACTCAAACACCTCCCTGGGCAGCACATTCCAATGCTTGGACACTCTTTCCATGAAAATGTTTTTCCTAATGTCCAGTCTAAACCTACCCAGTCACAGCTTGAGGCCATTCCCTCTTGTTCTAACATTAATTAGCTGTGAGAAGAGACCAGCACCAGCCTCCCTACAACGTCCTTTCACATAGTTGTAGAAAGTGATGAGGTCTCCCCTCAGCCTCCTCTTTTTCAGACTAAACAGCCCCAGCTCCTTCAGTTTTCATAAGATTTACTCTCCAGGCCCTTCCCCAGCTTCCTTGCCCTACTGTGCACTTGTTCCAGCACCTCCACCTCTCTTGTATTGAGGTGCCCAAAACTGAATACAATACTCAAGGTGTGGCCTCACCAGAGCTGAGGACAAGGGGACAATCACCTCCCCACTCCTGTTGGACACAGCACTTCTAATCCAAGCCAGGCTGCCATTGGCTCTCTTGGCCACCTGGGCACACTGCTTGCTCATATTCAGTTGCTTGTTGATTAGAACCCCCAGGTCCCTGTCTATCAGACAGCTTTCCAGCCGTACTTCCCCAAGCCTGTAGCATTGCTGGGGGTTGTTGTGACCCAAGTGCAGGACTTTCACTTGTTGAAGTTCACCCCATTAATGTTGGCCCATGGATCCAATCTATGCAAGTCCCTCTGCAGAGCCACCATACCCTGGTGCAGATCAACACTTGGTGTCATCTGCAAACTTACTGATGACACACACTATGTCTTCATCAAGATCATCAATAAAGATGTTAAACAGAGGTGGTCCCAACACTGAGCCCTGAGGAACATCAATTGTGACCAGCTGCCAGCTGGATTTAACTCCATTGACCACCACTCTTTGATACCTGTTAGATTCTTTCCAGCCCAAATGCAGAAGTACACACAGATAATTTTTTTTTCATAAGTTTTTGAAGAATTGGATTAAAGTTGCAATTCATGGTCTTCTTTTTTCCAAAGATACAAGAACGTGAGCTCAAGATGAGACCATAGGTCCAGTAAGTGCTCACCTGTAGTAAGAGAAATTACAAATTCCCAGTCTAGGCCTCAATTTTATCTCCTTAGAAAACCTTTAAAAATCATGAATTTATATCCCAGCCTGCATTTTGAACTAACATTTTTGATCTATTAGATCAGCATCAGACCATGTGAAAGGATCACAGGATGTTAGGGGTTGGAAGGGACCTCTGGAGATCATTGAGTCCAACCCCCACTGCCAAAGCAGGACCATAGAATCCATTGCAGGTCACACAGGAACACATCCAGACAGATCTTGCAAGTCTCCAGAGAAGGAGACTCCACAGCCTCACTGGGGACCCTCTTCCAGCACTCTGTGACCCTTAGAGTAAAGAAGTTTCTTCTCATGTTGAGGTGGAACTTCCTGTGCTGTAGTTTACATCCGTTGCCTTTTGTCCCATCACAGGGCACAAGTCAGAAGAGGCTGTCCCTTCCTTCTTGACACCCAGCCCTCAGATATTTATAACCATTTATTAAATCCCCTCTTAGTCCTCTCTTTTCCAGACTAAACAGCCCCAGGTCTCTCAGCCTCTCCCCACAGGGCACGTGCTCCAGTCCCTTAATCATCCTTTTAGCCCTCAGTTGGACCTTTCAAGTAGATCCCTTTCCCTCTTGGCTAGGATAGTTTAATGAGTTTATGAGCCAAGATGGGTAGCTTTTGTTAATGGACATAAATGTCTATGAAATTGGGATTAACAAATACTGCAGGTTAACATAAAATCATCAGCCATTTAACCTCATTAAATCTCTTCTTTCCAAACCTAGACAGAAAAGACATTTAAGGAGGTCTTGAAAGCATAAATATAAGCTAACATTAGGTAAGAGGAAAAACAAAAAAATTCAAACCAACAAACCTACCAAAAAAAAAAATATCCACAGGTGAAAGCATATTTCTATGAAGAAAATTATTCTGTCAGTAATTTCTAAAGAGTTTGACAATTTCTCTTCAAATTTCTCACCCTATTCCTCTCCTATTTTAGGAGCAATCTAGAAATCGCAGAGATAGACAAATTTATATAATGCTCATATTTCAACTCAGGACTGAAGGGAGATGGGTTTTCATTTAATATTTTTATGACTGACTTCTTTCTGTTAAAAAATGCCAAATATTCACTTCCTATATTAGTTACTGGCATTTGAAGTTCATCTGTGCCTAGCAATGCTTGAAGGGAGATGTTCACCCTGAAGTTCAAGTGGAGCATACAAAGCCAGATTAATTTAAAGCTCTGAGATGAGTATTGCAGAAACTACATTTTGATATGAAAGAGGGACCTCAATGCCACAAAACATAATTCGTTTTTTTGTTTGCTCTGTCATGGCCCTTCCACTCTTTCAAAGATAATTTGTAAAACCATTTTGTGGGGGCAAATTAAATTATTTCAATTACACTAGAAAAGCACAAGAGCAAGAGTTTTGCTGACAGAATGGGTTCCTTTAAAATGACAAATAAAACTACCTGACTGAAATTCACAACTCTCGTGGGGAGCAGGGGAAGGAAGTTGAAAGGAGGGAATATCATCTGCAGCAGTGCTTAGCAAGGAAGGACAAATTGCAGTGGGAAAATAAAGGAACAGTTCCTTTTTTGAGGAGAAACTTAATCAGTAATTTGCTTCAATGCTGATGGGAAATAGCTACACTTTGAAGAACTTTGAAAAACATACATACTGCTATTCGACTGGAATCTTGCAATGGTCTGAATGAGAGGACAGAGGTGTGTGGAAGAAGAGGGGACAGGCAGAAAAGATCATGTATGACAAAGCACAGAGTTGCCCCTAGTGATGTAAAAAGGAAATGGACAGCTGAGATTCAAACCAGTTACCCACTGGATTTCAGGCTATTGTTCGTAACACTTTGTAAAGATAACGTATTTAGTGCTAATTAAAAAAAATCAGCTCTAAGGTGGGGAGGGAGGAAGCATATGTAAAGTTAATGTCTCTATAGAGATTGAAGTGGCCCATTTGGAATTTCAAAGGCAGGAAATTCACTAAAACTGTCATACAGTGGAACTGCCTATACTTCAGTAATACCAGCTACTTAAAGAAAATGCTCAGAGGCAGACTCTGCCACCAACTGCCATCATATTTAACGGTGACTTATTCAACAATTCATGTCCATGCACTCAACTGGACTGTGCAGTATGTGAGGTGCCATTATTGAAAATGTCCCTGTTATTATCACAATATATTACTAAGTGCTATATACTAAAGACACACTGCAGTATGGAGTACATGCTACATGCTCCAAAGGCAAAACTGTTGCCAAGCTTTACATCTGTATTTCTTGGGGTTTGGTTTTCTTTGTTTGGTTGTTTTTTTGGTGTTGTGTTTTGTTCTGTTTTTAACTTAGAAAATAACAGTAAATAAACAATAATGAACAAGACTACAACACCAAATTGTTATTTTATTAATGAACTGTGAATCTGATCCACTCTGACAACAATGAATTATTGCTGGTCGATCAGTGTGGCCTACAGGTCCTCAGATGGCATAGGTGAAGCAGAATCAATCTCTGCCTCAGAGCCAAAGAGCAGAATTAAACCTTATGTTAGTTTGGCTAATTATAAAGGAAAAAACAAAACTAATTCTGTTGGCATTGTTGCCATTCTTCTCTGACCAGATAACCTCATTTTAGTATTTTTCTCTTCTTAGCCTGGCTTTGGTTAGGGACATCATTCTGCTTCTTATTGCACACAGGAATTGGCCAAGAAAAAGGGTGATTTGCCTGGTATTTGTTACATGTGTTGTAACTTAAGGCATGGCACAATACACAATATTCAAGAAGTGCTAGCAGATGCAAGGTGTTAATGGCATCTCTTCTCAGTGCAAGACTCTTACTTAGCAATGGTCTTGGAGTCCTCCCACTACTTCCCCTCTGGAAGGGAGGAGAAACATGTCAGAACTAAGCCCATATTTTTCTGATTTAGTGGAAGCAGACTATGATCTTTACTCTGATCTACACTCTCCATGGGAACAGCATACCCTAATCTTACCAGCACCAGCTTCATCCACTTCAACACAGTCTTAATGACAAATTTACAAACATTGCTAGCAGGATTGTCTACTTTGCAGGAATTAAAGGGGCTTTAGACGCAGAAATCATTAAATCATAAAGAAAATCTTCACCATACTTAAGGAATTTTCTGCCTGGCTGTTTCAGCTCCACTCTGCAAGAGGTCCTATCATGCCTTCCCTTGCTCTGGGTCCTGGGACCCTGAATACGGAGAGACATCCCTTCTTCCCCAGTTGCCACCTATATTCTAGAGTCTGATTTTTCTGCTGATTCAAGTGCTTCTTGACAATCTAGCTCAGTTTTTCTGACTGTTCACAATTTCTCTGTCCTGTTTCTACACTGCCATCCAGAAACATGTGATCTAAACATGAACATTGATGGGACTTGTCAGCTTACATGTTTAAAGTCTCTCACCTATGCTCTTCAGTCAGCCCTGCTGTCTGACTGCCTCTACTCCAGATTACTCCTTTGGTCCACTGGAGATTACTAAAACACTCAAGTAAAATGTCACACAATGCATACATTTTGTCAAGCTTGTGATTTGGGTCCCTTGCCAACTTTCTGTGGAGACCACACAATGCTTTCAAATATATGGGAAGCATTAAAGAAGTCCAGCTCTGCAGGACCACACTGAAGATCCATTTAACTCAGAAGCTGATTTCAAAGTAGTGAATATTTTGGAACAGGTAAAGAAGCAAGGGCAATTTGACAGAGATATTTCTTGTATATTCTACCAGTTCCTGGCACTGAACAATCTAAGACTTCCTGAGCCGACAGTTGAATCAACATATTAAAGTATAATAGGTCTGGGTGGAGTTTTATTCCATGAGCTTGTCTCATTGCAGTGCCTGGAAGTGCTAGAAAGGCAATCTTTGCTTCTGTCATTTGCTTTACTGGGGTTCCCATGACACAGAAGGCAGTGAAACCCATAAGATGTTTCATCACTTCAGAAGATGAGTACCTGGAAGCCAGACAGCTGGCTCAGCTTCAGTGTAGATGAGAGGCTGGTGATGCTGCTAGGTGGAGGAAAGCCTTTCAAGGATAAGCCAGAAGGCTGGGATTAAATTTTAATTGAATGCATCAACCAGCCTGTGTTTACAAACCACTGCACATTCGAGGAAGATTTCTCAGCTGATGGACATCTGAGCAATGGTACCCAAAAACTTTGCCTAAATGGCAGATGCATAACTTCATAAGCATAAACAGGAGTAGCCAACATCATCTACTCTTTCATCACACTAGAGGTTAAGGGAGTGGGGTTAAACAGTCTAACGACAACAGGGGTGTAATCTACAGGATTAACTACCAGTTGCAGGGTTGATTCAAGAAGTGGGCAGCATGAACTCATAATTAAACATCCAGCAGATCCAGCTACTGAGAGTAGTGCTGACTGATCCACAACTGGCACTCTGCAGATCCCAAGACAGAATATGCTGGCTGTAGTTTCCTCTATCTGTAAGGAGGAGTCAGTCTCTGCATCTACACAGCAAGATTCAGATCTGCAAATAAGCATAAGTACAGACATTAAATGAGACAGCCCTGGAGGGAAGGGAGCATATAAATGCCCCCAAAGAAGTGGAATCTATGTGGGACCTCTTTCCAGCACAGAGGATTTTCCCCCTCTGTGTAGCTGCAAAAACATTTATGGCCATAAAATAATCCTGTAGATGGATTCAGCAGGTCATGAAAAAGCACTAAAAATATATCCTTGTATTTCTGATGAAAACTTTTCTCCCACGGCTTGCACACTTTGGGAACCATGATGGCACCTGACACTCACAGATAGATTTCTCAAGTTACCATGTAAGCATAAAAACAGAGTCTCTGAAGAGCCTGCTCTCAGATGCTAACAAGACAAAAATACAGGAGGAGTCAGAGGCACTGAAGGACTTGCCTGGAGTCACAAAGGCTCAAAATTGTACAGAAGAAAAGCAACCCTGCTTCTTCTGAATTCCAGGCTAGTTCCCAACATATGCAGTCCCAGATTTTGCACAAAATTCAATCCATATGAATTGTAAAACCTGAGCCTAATGAAGATAAACCACAGACAATGCTGGAAAGAGAAAAGTAAAGTGGATGTACATGGCATAAACTCACAGGAAAGAGGAAAGTAAAGTGGATGTACAAGGCATAAACTCAACAGGCCCAAGAAAATCATACAGAATCCTTTCTATTAGCACAAATAGATTAAATGGATATACATTTGCACAACTCTTCTCCAAGAATGATTGCTAAGTACATGCTGTAATACAAACCAAAAGCAAGTGGAAATTGTCACTCAAAAGCCTCTAAAAAAACCCCAACCAACCAACAACAACTAAAACAAAACTGAAACCAACCCCAAACAACAACAAAAAACCCCAACCTCCCCTCCCCCCCCCCTTAAAAAAAAAGAAACATACATATATTATACATATTTAAAGAAATGTGCCAGAGGTATATTCTGGAAATCACATTTCAGTTCTTCTTTCCAGGCTAAGCTTCTTTGTCCTGAAGTCATGATTTCAAAAAACCTATGCTGTGAAAATAGAACAAAGAACTCACCCATGATATTTGATTTCACGGGTAGCTGTAATTTTATTTTCAATCCTTCCACACTCCTGTTAGATGGACGCATTGTCCTCCCAGTAACTATTCACATCAAAACAGCCTAAAATATTGTTTAGTTGCATAGTATAGCAACTGGGTGGAGTGCTCACATCTTTCAGCTTAGCTTTCAAATATTTGCTGAGGAACCGCTTATATTTATATGTGGAAACTAAAATCCTAGCATACGGTAGGAGACTGTACAATGCACTCAGCCACAGAGAAGCACTCTTTGTAGCATGATTCAAGCAATTCAGGAGTTCGCTCACTTTTCAGAGCACCAAGAAAGAACAGTCATAAACAGTATTGTGCTCACAGCCAGGCCACCCAAGACCACTGTGCCTTGGAAGGTTTGCTATCACTGCCGATGAGTGAAGGAGGAAAGATGAAAGTATCAGATGAATTCTTCATTCTGGTAGATGATCAAAGTAATAACATTGGCTTTGCCAGTATGCAACATTATGAGCTACTGCAGACCTAAAATAAATCCGTTTAGGATTATATTTGGAACACCAAATTTCCATCCTAAAGAACAAAATTGCTGATGAAGATGGTTAAAAAGGGTTGACCCTATATAGCTCCCAAGCTCTTCATATCAAAGGCTTTGAAGCGTAGCAAGGCAAGAATGAACCCCAAATGTAACCAATTATTTTCCAATGATGGAAACTTGAAGTATAATCAAAAAAAAAAAAAAGGCAGAGAGAGAGAGAAAGAGAGACTGGTTTGGAAGAAATTGCTCTACTGTTTTGCTCCCCTACATGTGGATTATTGCAGTGCCCTCATGGATATTTTCAATTCTCTTGTTATATAAAAACATATTTATTTGGGAAAAAAATGAGATGAAGATCCTCATTTTAGAGAAAGCATGCTGATTCCCCAAAGACTGGAAATTCATTTCAAGAGTAATTTGTCTTAATGCAAATCTAAGCCATGGCTATTTTTGATGCAGTGACTGAATTCATAACTTAAAGAATGAAATAGAAACATTTGTCAAGATCTGCAAACCAATTGTTGAAAGGAGTGCATTTGTCTTGGGATGTTAAATACAAATTTACACAAGCATAGAAGGTTTTGCTGTGATGAGCCCTTTACAGAAATAGTTAACTCAGGGCAATTAGCAAAGCTCAACTTAGTAAAGTGTCTTTAGCAGCCAATATTTGTCATCTAGAGACTGAACGAATCACATAAAACCAGTTAGGAATATGGGAGTGATTTAGATTTTGTTAATAATACAAAGAACGGACCTGTTTTCTCTCTCTTCAAGGAAATATTGCAATTTGCAGATTGCAATGCAAAATGAGATGGAGCACGATGATTAATCTGTGAGTTACAGAACAACTACTATACATATAACAGATGTCTGCTGTGACAAGGGGCACATTACCTCCATGTTTATATTAAGAAGAGGGATTCCACTGTTTTATATGGGAGAGTTGTGGGAAAGATCTCAGAAAGTCCCCTATGAGAAGGTGGGGAATTATAAATATTTGCAAGTGTTTATTCAGGTGCCAAGTACAGTACACTGGTGCAACATGGCCTGAAAGCAAAGGGGAGTGAGGGGGGAAAACATCTGATCTAAATGTTACTGGATTAATTTCACTGGTACGGATATAGACTCAGTTCCTCTCATTTGACCAACACCAGCCCTGAGCCAAAACATGCATGTTCTCTAACATCAGCTGTACAGATGACAGGATTTTTTTCAACGCAGAATCTTGCTGGAAAAAGTACTATTATTAAAGACATTTACTTCTTAATAGAAACACAGGAAGCAGCTTGTCTTCATAAAGACAGGTGAATATCAGGTTCTCTGGAGAGGTGGCATGAGCTACCCTCCTGCCTGCTTTGTGCTAAGCTATTGCAGCAGCCGATACCTTTGCTCTTCTCCCACCACCACCAGTTTGCATTGTTAGCCCAGCTTGTTCAAGGAACATGAGAAGTCCATCTTCCTTTGCCAGGATGGCAAGTGGAAGGTTTGTGGTAGCATTGCCTTTGAACGATTTGCTGCAAGGATTTGGTGACAGCCCCTGTTGCATTGTTGGGACTTCTAGTGGAAGAATTTTAAGCATTGTTGCCCTATACAAAATAAAACACTCCCAAACCAACCAAACAAAAAAATCTCCCACCCACAACAAAACAACAACAACAAGCAAACACACCCCACCACCCCCACCCAAAACCCAGCAAAGCAGACAACATTCTCTCCATCATTTTCCACCAGTCCTGGCTCACTGGAGAGGTCCCAGAAGACTGGAAACTGGCCAATGTGACACCCATCCACAAGAAGGGACGCACAGAAGAACCTGGGAACTCCAGGCCTGTCAGCCTGACCTCAGTGCCAGGGAAAATCATGGAGCAGATTGTCTTGGGGGCAATCACTGCGCACCTGCAGGATGGCCAAGGGATCAGGCCCAGCCAACATGGATTTAGGAAGGGCAGGTCCTGCCTCACCAACCTGATCTCCTTCTATGATCAGGTGACCCGCCTGGTGGACGTAGGAAAGGCTGTGGATGTAGTCTACCTGGACTTCAGCAAGGCCTTTGACACTGTTCCCCACAGCAAACTCCTGGCCAAGCTGTCAGCCTGTGGCTTGGACAGCAGCACTCTGTGCTGGGTTAGGAACTGGCTGGAGGGCCGAGCCCAGAGAGTGGTGGTGAATGGTGCCACATGCCAGCTGGCAGCCTGTCACTAGTGGTGTCCCCCGGGGATCAGTGCTGGGCCCCATCCTGTTCAATATCTTTATTGACGATCTGGATGAGGGGATTGAGTCCATCATCAGTAAATTTGCAGATGACACCAAGCTGGGAGCAGGTGTTGATCTGTTAGAAGGTAGAAGGGCTCTGCAGAGGGACCTTGACAGGCTGGACAGATGGGCAGAGTCCGACATGATGGCATTCAACAAATCCAAGTGCCGGGTGCTGCACTTTGGCCACAACAACCCCATGCAGAGCTACAGGCTGGGGTCAGAGTGGCTGGAGAGCAGCCAGGCAGAAAGGGACCTGGGGGTACTGGTTGACAGCCGCCTGAACATGAGCCAGCAGTGTGCCCAGGTGGCCAAGAGAGCCAATGGCATCCTGGCCTACATCAGGAATAGTGTGGCCAGCAGGAGCAGGGAGGTCATTGTACCCCTGTACACAGCACTGGTTAGGCCACACCTTGAGTACTGTGTCCAGTTCTGGGCCCCTCAGTTTAGGAAAGATGTTGAATTGCTGGAGCATGTCCAGAGAAGGGCAACGAGGCTGGTGAGAGGCCTTGAGCACAAGCCCTGTGAGGAGAGGCTGAGGGAGCTGGGACTGTTTAGCCTGGAGAAGAGGAGGCTCAGGGGAGACCTCATTGCTGTCTACAACTACCTGAAGGGAGGTTGTAGCCAGGAGGGGATTGGTCTCTTCTCCCAGGCAGCCAGCACCAGAACAAGAGGACACAGTCTCAAGATGCACCAGGGGAGGTTCAGGCTGGAGGTGAGGAGAAAGTTCTTCACAGAGAGAGTGGTTGGCCATTGGAATGTGCTGCCCAGGGAGGTAGTGGAGTCACCATCCCTGGAGGTGTTCAAGAGGGGATTGGATGTGGCACTTGGTGCCATGGTTTAGATAGTCATGAGGTTTAGTGTGACAGGTTGGACTCGATGATCTTTGAGGTCTCTTCCAGCCTTCTTGATTCTATGATTCTATTCTATGAACAAAGGGCAGAATTTTGCTAGTGTAGAGCTCCACATACGAGTTAGGTGCTTCAGGTCAAATCACCTCATCAAAAAGTATGGAGCTGTAACTGAATTGTTGAACAGCAATCCGATGTCCCTTGATCACACTTTACCCGCAAGGGAACAGCTGCATGTAAGGCAACTAAATGTAGGTCTCCTAATTTACAAACTGCATATACCTAAAGTTTGTCTTTATGAAAGAGACTATGGAAACTAAGACACAGTGCTCCTGCTCATTGAGATGTGTCTTCCCTTCTCATCTATATTATCTCTGAGCATCCAGAGATACTGAAGTTCTACAAGTCCTGCCACAGCTTACATGCAGCAACTACAATGTCGAGCACTCATATCTATTATTTCTGAAAACTGATCCCATCATATAAAGAAATGGGGAAATCACAACTGGCTGTCTCCCTCCCCTGCTTAACAGTTTTGAGCAGTCCAAATAACACACACTTCGTTCCAAAATCTTGCTGTTTAATTTTGCCCCCTAATGAGGAACGGCTCCAGTGCCCATCAAATCAGCTCCCTTTCTTCCCAACCATTGCCTGCAGGGATGGGGGATGGGAAGGGAATGATTAGAACTGGGTGTGCTCTGGATTTGCCCCCAAGGATGCCGGCAGGAAACAATTCCAATTAATTCAGCCTTAGAAAGACTATCATCTATACTGACAGAGAAACCAGGACCATTGTCAGCCAAGTGTTCCTTCACTCACTGCACTAGATGGCTGGTAAGAATTACTTTACTAAGTGATCATACACAGGGGGAAAAGAAAAAGATTTTAAAAAATAAAATAAGCTCTGATCTGATAAACCTTGATGCTTCCCAAAGCCTGGCAAGGAAGCAAGACAGCCGCTGAATAGCTGGGTATGCACAGTGTTGATTAGCTCTGCTTCTCCTGCTGTTGATGGCAACAACTTCCAATTTCGTTTTAAACCACTTCCACAAAAATTCAGAAGAGAAAGAAAAAAAATTAAAGAAAATTCTATTTATGTAACAGTCAGAGAAAACATGGAAAGGTAATGTCCAACTGTGGAAAAAAATACTTAAATCTCCACCTTATCTGAGCAGAATGTAACTCACTGACTGACTAGTTAAGCATGCTGTATATTTGTACACAAAATTTGTGTTTGTGAAATCCCAGCTGATTTAAAAAACAACAGTATCAGGTCTTTCAAAAAAAACCCCAAACAACAAAAAACCCAGCCCCCCCCCAAAACAACCACACAAATGAGAAAAAACAACAAAAACAGCCACCCCAAAAAAACAAACCAACTTATCAAATATACGCTCACCAAAACCCACAGGCATAAGTTTAACTGTATTTACTTCACAGTGGTTATTGGTATAAAACTGCAGTATCACCAGGCAGCAAAAGAATGTTTGGCTCACTCTCCATTGAAGAAAACTGAGAAATGCTGTACATTTAAGATTTGTAGTATCTGGGGCCTGCCAGTTCTTTCCATGCTTCTAAAATATCATTTTCAACTGAGACTTGGCAATCTTCTATGTAAACAGTCCCAAATTATGTGCAGTGAAAAACATGACAGGATCAGAAAACAAAGTTTTACTGAGAAAAGGTTTTTTCTACAAAGTAGAAGGGGTTTCTGAACAGTTTCCCTTGAACGGAAACTGGAAGCGCAACTATAAACTCTGACTCCAGTCCTCATCTCTAGTAGGAAACCACTGGTCCTGCACTGTCACAATTGTACCAATCAAAATTTTCTTTAGTAAAGATTATCATCACAGGAGGAAGAAAAAGGGACACATTACATTCTTCTGTTTAACCTCTAGACATCCCACACATGTGAACATGAAGCAAAGCAAGAAAAAATATCTCATACAGGAGATGCAAGATAATATAGAAGTGGATTCCCCTGGAGAGAAAACAAGCACCTTGGGCCAAATGACCTGAGCAGGCAGCTGAAGGGAAAGGAAGCCACAGTACTGCAGAACACACAGGAGCTCTGAGAAATGAGCTGAGCACCTGTGGAACGTATAGGATTTCAGGACTGCCTAGGTTTTATTTCTACACTGAATTTTGTGTGATATGATTAACAGAATGACTTACAGTAAAACGCAAGACAATATTGGCTAAAGCAACCACTCAGTGTCGTTATAATAACAGACTAGTCAGAGGAATGTAACGATCCCAGTTACTCCCCTATTTGTCTGCTCTGCCTAAGAGTGCAGAGGTGTGAAAGGAAGGAGAGTAGTACCTCCAGTTTGCAAAGCAGGATATAAGCAAAAGATGAAGTACTGTTGTCTCCTTACCTTAGTACTCTAGTTGCCTACTGTAACTTTTACTGAAGCTGGGACACAAAGTCAACACTTACCTGCCCGGGTTTGTTTAGTCTGTATCCAGGACTAAACTGGAGACAGCTGTAACAGTTGCTCCAACACCCAATGACTCCTCCCCAACAGTGAATGAAGCTTGGGAAAAAAGATCAGAAGGTTGAAGTGATAACAAGTTTAATAAAATAACAAAACTGATACCAATACATAAAGCTATACTCAGCCCAGAAAAACTACAACAGTCACAACAAGGCAATCCTCAAAAAAAGGAAAAAGAGCCAGATCAAAAGAAATCCAAACAGAAGCCTAAGCAAGATGCCCCCAATCCTCAGCAAGCTTCCCTTTTATTCTGATCATGACAATTATGGGTATGGGATACACCTGTACCAAACTCAGGCCAGATGCCCTGACAGACTTAAAACTGCTAACAGGCTGCAGCTTATGGCTGGCCTGCAAAATCCAAAACAACAAATAAATCCAAGGGGGGGTGGGGGCAATAAACCGTGAAACCAAAAATACTGATTAAAAAATTGCAGATCAGAAACATCAAGGACAAAAGAAAAGTTTGAAAGGAATAGTTTCCTGTTGTACTTCAGCCCTAACTCCTTTTCTTTTTCTTTTTTTTTTTTTTTTTTGGTAGGAAGAACATAGAAAGCAGCAGGCTGAAAAATGGTGAAAGAAAGAGAGAAATCCAGATGCCATTTCATGTCTGCACTTTTCTGGAGCAGGCATTTACACTGAAGCTAAAGGGTATGAAGAGCTTTCAAATCAGAAAAACAGCCTCCCCCAGATGAGTGTAAAGAGCTACAGATGCTAAAAACAAATTGCAAGGGCAGTTCTGACTGAGGATGTTCACATGTAATTGGAGAAAGGCCTCAAACCATCTACCAAGCAATGTTATGAACAGCCTTTCAAGAAGAGTAATGGAACCAGAACTCAAGTCTGCAAAGACAAATTTCTCACATGTAGATTATATGGCTATCTAGGTTAGCAGTGGGCTGGATTAGGTCATTCAGGAGGTTTTTTCCTATCCATATCTCTATGACCCCACATAATGAATACACAAAAACCAGCAACTGTGACCCAAAGGCTGCACTCACCACCTCCCAGATTTTTCTGCTGAGGTGAGCTGCTCACATACGAGCTGCTCACTTGTATGTGAGTAAATAACATAGATCCAGAAGAAAATACAGTGAAGTTCCTGCAAACCAGCAGCAAGTGCTGGGTAGGGAGCAGAAACATCAAAATGATGATCAAAAGTAGTTACATGGTTAGCAAAGTTCAATTTTTATCCATGATCCTAATTTTCCAGAATGACAAAATTCATTATCCCAGTCTTCAAAAGCATTTACAGAGACATAAACATAGTCCCACTAGCAGTAGGTTCTGGTACCCAGTACTTTAACGGTGAGTCAGAAGCCTGAGTCTGAATTTTGGTGTTCAACTTGGTCCTTCAAATCTTGGTATTGTATGAGAAAGGCACTCCAGCTCTAATGCTTGTACCAGTCCGACCACCTCTGCGTCCTTCCCACAGGCACATTCCTCCCTTTGACAAATTAGGCATGGTGGTAGTAACATTTGGATTAAACTGGAAGTGGTCCAGTTCTAATCAACACTATGAAAACGCCACTACTTTCCCCTCCACTGCCAAAAGTAAAATAAGCCTTAGTCTCCCAGATCATCCAACACTAAGGAACTCAGATCCATTTTATGTAGCTCTTCATGTACGGTCAGCAAAATGGAAAAAAACAACTCCTGTCTTCCAACGATTCGAAACGATTCGATCCCAATCATCACATTTGAAAATATGTTCACCACACTTGCAAAAGTTTAGGACCACCTTTTATTTAATTATTTCCAGGAAATACTGAAATATTTCTGTTAAAAGTTAAGTCCCAGGACCACTGTTAGCAGAATGTACAATGTATGAGATCCTGTTTTAATACAGTTTTCAGAAGTCAGATTTTCACCATGTTTCAAGATGTAGTTTGAAACAAATGCCTGGTTATTAGTTGAACCCATTACTGTAAAAGTGAGCAGTACTGTAGCAACACAACATGTGAACAGCTGAAAGAAATAAAGAATCGTGAATCCTAAGCAAATAAAAACCTTTCATAAATGAAACATTCCAAAATATATTTCCAAACAATGGTTGACTGCAACCAAGTAATTCACACCCCGTTGTGAAACAAACATTAATAATTTCTAGCAGACACTGGGGCTCAGAGGCAAACAATGATTCCTCCTCCCCAGCTTCCCCCCTTCTCCCCTCCTCTTCCAGGCTCATTTACCAAAAAAAAAAAAAAAAAAAAAAAAAAAAAAAAAAAAAAAGTGTGATTAAAAGTAGCATATATTAAGTCAAAGAACTGAACTCACTTGCAGCTCTAAGGGGAGAGTAGCTTAGTAAAGGCATTCTTTTCCTCATGCATTATTTGTAGAAGAACACTGTTAAAAAAAAGAAATCAATTCACAGACTTCAAAGCCAGCTTAACTCTTCAAAAAATCGTGTTCCATCAAAAGTATTTTTGGCATGAGCTTTGGCTATTGTTTTCAGCACTTCTTCTTCCAAAGGCTGGTATGCTGTAACAGCAGTTACAAGCAGGGACTTCAGGTGACAGGGGCTGTGCATGCTAATTTTGCAGTTACATAGTTACATGACTTGCAGAGAGCTCAAGGAGCTGAGTGGGGACAACGTTCACATAAGTTTTGCTGTTAAAATGACTTTTTCTTAGAATGATTTTGAACTTAAATGCAATTAGTATTTTCCTATTGAAAGAAAAATAGAGTAAATGTTAGCCTTATTCAGCCAATGAATGCTTCAAATTGTTTAAGGTGAATAAAATGCCAATAAAACTTGGAAAGTTAAAAGTCAACATTTTTTTGCTAAGATTCATGAGTAAAAACTTTTGATACTCAGACAGGTAGGTATGAGCAACAGCAATTTCATGTAATGCACCTTAGGGCACAGATTTGCAGAGCCCCATAGGCTTCCTTCTGGCTCTTCTGGTTTGCACAGGTGGATCATCTTTCTCCTCAGGACCTCCCCATCACTAGGCAACATGATGCCGGTTTTCTCTCTGGCATTATGCCCAGCCCTTGTCAAAGGGAGGCACCTCGCTCATTAGAGAACCTCAGTCAGGTCAGGAGCCTTAAACCTGCTTAATCCCTTGAGAGTTTGGTCACTTCAAGAAATTGTTTCTGGAATAAAAGCCAGTCTCCTTATGGGGCCTAAAACTTTAACAAAAGTAACCTCATTCTTCGTATCAGAGAAAAACTGAAGTGCAAATTGGGAAAAAAAAATTAATCATTAATATTTTCTGGTTGGTATTTTACCTTGTTATAAATTCAAGCTATTTAATTTTACCTATCCCATTCACCAGCTGAGCACAAACTTCACTATTTCAGAGGTTTGACTGCTGTGCACAATGTGCATGTATTTTTTATATCACTTACACTGTCATCATCAGTGTGCACATCCTACTAGAAAAAAAAAAACAGCCATGTTCTAAAAACTTTAGGTAATGATTAATTTCTCTGTTCAAAAAGAGTTTGTTGAAGCCTGAGGAGCCTGACTCAGTTTTATAGAAGTCTCAAGAATCACACTCAGTAATAAAAGCATAATAGAAATTCAATAATAAAAGCACTTTAGCAACAAAGTTACATGTAAATAATTTTGTATTATGAACCATTCTGAAATGTTTTTCTAACACTTTTCTTTCTAGAACTTTCTCTGAAATTCATTGCCCAAAAATTAAAATTTGAATATATGAGAGTTTTTAAAGGTAGAAATTTGAATATTTTTACTGTTGTAAACGTTGTGTAATGTGCCATGTTTCAGCTAGATTATCTAAGATTTCTGTGTGAGTATTTTTTCTGTCTTCTTCCCTTCCTCTTGCATTCTACAATAAAAATATTTAATTTTTAATGGAGCCCATTTTTTGTTATAATCTGTATGGAGCAGAGTCTCATCTTTCTATCTGTGTCTCTATCTCTCTATCTATTGGTCTGTCTATCTACAAGGTACTTAGAATAGCAAAGACTCAGTTGAACTCTGTAGTACGAGTATACACAGCAAGGATGCCACAAAAAGCAAGAGATGACCCATGTGTTGCTTCTGTTGCATCATTCCAAGCATTACTTATATTCTGAGGTTGAGGCTGTTGTAGAAAATAATTGGCAATTCTCTGAAAGAATTTGCCTCAGGAATTTATTTTGGTTTCACTTAGAAGCTGGCAATACAACTGTCAGGATGCTAAAAAAGATGTCTCTTGCCTTTTTGTCTCGCTCAGAGAAAGGAAATGCTTCTCTGTTAGTGGTTCTGATTAGGACAGCACAGCTTCCTTGCTGTGAGGGGCAGAGGGAATAGTCAGTCAAAGCCTGCATTAATATTTTCCCTGTAGATTTTTAGAATTTGTAATATCAGGGCAACACATCCATGGCTCTTATACAAGTCCCCTGAAAGTCACTACCCCAGGCCTTCCCTCTCTTCATCACTCTGAGGAGAAAAAAAAACTAGAAACAATAAAAATATTTTAGAGAAAAGATATTCTGTCTCTTACTTCCACGCATAATTCCCAGATGTTTCAGGTCAAGTTCAGCTTCCCTGCAGGAAGGAAGAAGCAGCACCTTATGCCTGTGGAGGCTTCAAAGTGGACCTTGTTCTCCATGCTCAGAATCCCCCATGACCTCTTCAAGGATGAAGAACTGAATGAATCCCAGAGACAATCTCATTAAGAAAATGATTATGGAAACCTGAACTCAAACTGCAAATTGAGCTCTGCGTGACTTAAGCCAGACAGTAGTGTTTGGTTGAAACCAAAGCTTCATTTCCTGCTTTTGTCATTGAAGCCATCTAACTATGCCAAGACCTGGCCTACTGTTTAGCTGTGCCAGAACAACTAAACAGACATCTATGCTCCACCTGGACCCTACTTGAGGAAGCAGAAATAAAATCTTCAGAAAGTCCAAGACATAGCAGGAAATAAATGGCATTACATGCAAAATTAACACACCATAAGAAAAAAAAAATAGAGGAAAAAATGTTTAATTACACACACTCTTGAAGCCTTATTTGGGTCTTTTTCCTAGCACTTCTCCCCTCCTAAACCCTTACACAGACCACTTATATGCTCATTTCATGATATTAAAAAGTTCATCTGGATTGAGCGCCTAAGAATATGTTTCTGGAGGGAAGGATTTAGCACAATTACCACTTGCAAATGGTCTATGAACAAAAAGAGAGAGGCATTAAATGGATCTTAAAGCCTGCATTTAGTGAATAAAATACTGAAATCCCCTCACACATGGAAAACAAAGGTAAGTTGGGCTTCTTCAGCTCTGTATATGTATACAGAAATATAAAACCACACAGGGTTACATAGCAGAAGCTATGCTTTGTTTGCTTAACAAATGAAATATAGATACTTAAATTAAAATTAAACAGTCAAGTCGTTGTTATTGTAGCAGAGCCAAACCAATGTAAAATTCCATAGAATAAATAATCCATATAATCCATATAATCCTCTGGATAAAGTAGTTCAACAGAGTAACTTCTATCAACTGCAAGAATTTGCCTATGTCTGTCTGCATGACTAGGTCTCTATCTTCAATTTAAACTGCAAACAGAATCTGCAGTCACCTTCTGTATGGCTTTGCAATTGCTTTTGTAGGATTCTTAATCTGGATAGAATGAGACAAATCATACAGAGAGCCCTGTTCACAATTTTGGCTCAGGTTTTCATAATTTCTTAATAGGATTGTGTTCAAGGTTCATTCAATTATCTCAGCACAGGGCCTAAAGTTTTCCTCAGCACTGTGTTTTATAGCAACACTCCTATTCTTGCTGTGACATAGAATAATGTAGTTTACTCCCTGTGTATTTGTTGTTTTTGGCAAGCAGCCTAAATGATGTAATGCCGTGCATGTCCTTAGCATAAAAAAAAAAAAAAAGGAACAAAATCAAAAGGAACAAAATCTTTTCCAAGCCAAGCATACAACATGAATGAGAGGTACTCTGCTTAGTAAATATTTAATTCAAAATCATCAGAAAAGGGAAAAGGAGAAACAAGGAGGATCGCATTCCCCTGAAATTTGACTGCTGATTTCCATAAGCACCAAGAGGCACCGTGTCCTGATGGGCAGTGAGAGTAACTGCTCCCTCAGCCTGTAACAAGATCTTGGGGGCTGCTACTTCCTGCCTGGCCCTCAAGCAGAAACCAAACCAAATTTATGGTTTGTTTTCTTTCTTCACAGGTTCTGTCTGAGTATTTTGATCCTAAAATTGTAAAGTTTAGGAAACAATAATTCTGCAGGCCAGACTCTTCAGCAGTTACAACTAGTGCAAGGATACTAACTTCAAAAGCTGTGAACACCATGCAGGCCAGCACAGGACTTTGTCCTATTCCCTCATCTTGATAAAAAAACCACAAAGCTTGTAGTGAGAGGGAAGTTTGGGGTTTTTGTTAGATATAGAGACGTACATGACTGTGGTGGTACGGCTCTGACTGGGGGCCAAATGGTCACCAAAGCTGCTCTATCACTCCCCTTCTTAGATGGACAGGGGAGAGGGGAAAATATAACAAAAACCAGTAATAAGATAGAAGCAATTTAATAATAGTAAGCACAAGCAAAGACCATGTGTGGAAAGCAAAAGCAAGGAGAGATTTTATTCTCTACTTCCCATCATAAGGTGGTTATTGGTCTCAGGAAGCAAGGCTCTACACGTTAACAGCTGCTCTGAAGGACAGAAGCCATCGATGAATATCCCCACACTTCCTTCTTTCACTTAGTCCTTATATCTGAGCTGATGTCATATGACATGGAATACATCTTTTGCCAGTTTGGGTCAGGTGGCACAGCCGTGTCCCCTCCCAAGAACTTGCCCCACCCCTCAGTGTGCTCTTGCAGCAGGGAAATGTTGGGAAAGCACAGCCTGGATGTTCTGCTCAGCAGCAGCCAAAACACTGATATGTTATCACTGCAAAACACAGCAGTAGAAAGATGCTCTGAGGAGAATTAAGCCCAACCTAGCCAAACACAATGCAATGACAGTGGTAGAACACATCGGCAGACAGCTTATCAGTTTGCCTGGAGAGCAGCACCACGGTGGTGTCAGCACGTCTGCCTGAGTACAGACTGGGCTGCACCACAAGAAGCATTACCAGCAGATCAAGAAATGTGATTCTGCCACTCTATTCTGCTCTCGTGAGGTGTCACCTGGAGTATTGTGTCCACCTCTGGAGCCCTCAACACAAGAAGGACATGGATCTGATGGGGTGGGTCCAGAAGAGGGCCACAAAGAGGACTGAAGCATCTCTCCTATGAAGACAGGCTGAGAGAGCTGTGGTTGTTCAGTCTGGAGAAGAAAAGGCTTCAGGGAGACCTTGTAGCAGCATTTCAATATCTGAAGCAGACCTACAAGAAAGCTGGGGAGGGACTGTTTGCAAGGGCATTCAGTGATGGGGGGGGGACAATGGTTTTAAAATGGAGCAGGTAGAATTAGGTTAGACATAAAGACAAAGTTCTTTAAAATGAGAGTAGTAAAATACTGGAACAGGTTGCCCAGGGATGTGGTGGAGTTCCTATCCCTGGAGACATTCAAGGTCAAACTTGATGGAGCCCTGAGCAATCTGATCTAGTTGAAGATGACCCTGCTCAGTGCAGGGGGGCTGAACAAGATTATCTTCAAGGGTCCCTTCCAACCCAATGCATTCTGTGATACCTGGGGAGAACGCATGAAAGGCACTGCAATAAACCATTTTTTTATTGTTGCTACCTTTAAAACCAAAGCTTAATGTAATTTCTGTCAATTTAAAAGCCACTGGACACCTGACCTTGCTAAGAGGAGAATCCAGGCAGTACATCTTGAAGTTGTTTCAGAGGTATATAGTGCAGTTTGTCTTCCATTGCAGACACCTTCTACCACAGCAAAGCACACAGGTAGGTGGCCTTTGCTTTCCTTTTTGTTTGTTTTCTTTTCTTGGTTGGTTGGCTGGGGTTTTTTGTTTGTTTGTTTTAATGTTTATTTCCTTCTCTTACCATTATAACCTTCCACAGCGTCAGTCAGAGAATGAAGTTTTGTGCAGTGTTCACGCACCCCTCAGGGCACACATTTTCTCGTCTGAGCACACTGGAAGATGAACTCAGCTGCACCTGAGGACCTAATGTTTCTTATACAAGCGTGGTAACTCTCAGGTAAAGGGAATAAAACAAGAGGGTAGCAAGGCAGTTTTACAAAGGGCAATCACAGCCTCAGCCCCGTGGTGCTGAGCAGTACACAGAAATAGCTCTGCATTTCCTTAGTTCATCCCTGAACGTCAGCCCCCTTCTGCAGAAAGCAAAACCCAGCATCTCCTAACAGGCTCAAGCAAGCACTGTAAGCATTTCCTTTAAGTGAGAGGCTCAACAACTGAT
Source organism: Indicator indicator (assembly GCF_027791375.1). Taxonomy (NCBI): domain Eukaryota; kingdom Metazoa; phylum Chordata; class Aves; order Piciformes; family Indicatoridae; genus Indicator; species Indicator indicator. Next base: position 80,329,150 of record NC_072010.1, read on the forward strand.
GTGCTAGTCCCACATGGTCACAATCCAGCTGCCAGCAGCTGTGGGGTGTAGCGAGACCTGGGTGACTTTGGTTCACTGCCCCAGGAGGCAGCCAGCCTACGGCATAGACTAGCCAGGGGCTTGGGGCTGCAGGGAACGACGCTGTGGGGTTCAGGCTGGAGAGGGAGCATGTGCATGCAGTAAAGGTACAAATAACACACAGTTATTATGCCATCAGACAGGTTAGCTCTGGGAAACTGTGCTGAGCACTTTCTATGCAAAATTCTGCCATGCCATCAAAATCCTGATGACAGGAGGGAATGAGTGTAAATTCCATTACTAGCTGGATGTGTTCCTGAAGTTCAAAATATTTTTCTAGTTCACTGAGCAAATCCTCATGTGTTAGGACATGTCCAGTCACTCAAGTTTAGAAATCCAGTTAATTACTAAGGGGAGGGAAATTGGATTATTCCTGTATTTATCTTTTAGTAAAGCAAACTCTTGCAGACTCTACTTAGTGACCTAAGAGGAGAAAAAACATGCAGAACTTTAGAAGGATTTTAAGTCCTTGTAGAAGAAAGGAATTAATCCTGACTGTGACAGTATTCTGGCAGTATTGTAACAAAAAAAGATAGATCTCTTTATATTCATCATATAAATTATACGTTACACCAATTTATTCACTAGAAAGCATAAGTAAATCATAAAAAAAAATACTTTATGGGAAATGCAGTGTAAAGTATACATTAGCTGGTTAAGGCTCACGTCTCCTATAAACCAAAGCCAGAGAGTGTTCAGTCTAGCTAGTTGTACCATTATCATGATCTGAGGAAAAAGGAGAGAAAAAGGCTGGAAAAGCCAGAAATCCGCAGAGGAAGGTGCTCAGAGGAGAATGATCAAACCTCCTGTCTGGCAGAAGTCATTTTACACTGTCCTGAGCAGACATGATGACTCTGGGCAAGTAGGACAGTAGGCTCTGGATAAATCCCCACTCCTTTCACTTAGCTAAAGAGCTGGAACTGATTATTCCAGAAGCAATGCACCTTTTTTTTTTTTTTCCAGTTGGTGAGAGTGCATGCCTGTGTGCAGACAGGTTTCACACAAGCACACCTGAGGCTTTGCTCTTCTGGCCAGAATAGTGTTGCAGTGCATGCACTAAGCTATCTGGAGGTAAAGAGCGAGCAGCTACTCAGACTAACTACCAAAACAAACCTCTCAATCTGAAAATAGCTATCCTGAGATTTTTAATCTCCATTTGGTGCAGATAGGGACTGAGGGTGGTCGTTTAAAGTAAGTTTCTGTTCTTGACAATACGAAGAATGTTTAGTAGGGCTTTCAGAAATCATAGATTCATTGAATGGCTTAGGTTGGAAGGGACCTTTAGAAATCATCTACTCCAACCTCCCTGTCATGGGCAAGGATGCCTCTCAACTAGACTCAGCAGCTCAAGGCCTCATCCAGCCTGGATGCACACACACCTGTTGCCAAGGGCTTTAAAACTGGGACAGTAAGGTTTAAATCAGCTGAAAGAGCTACAGAATCAGATAAATCCTCTTCAGGTTAAAGAACTGACACTGGTGATTCCCACCTGCCTCTGTCTTTTCTTACCTACACGCACACAGATTCTAGATGAAAACTGCACTAATCACATTTGGAAACCTTTCTCTTGCAAATGCCAATTGTTTCCTTCTCTTGACAAACTATGGTTTTTTTTCTGCAAAGTTGCACTATACAAAGCATCTATTTTCAAAGACCACTAACAATTTTAATATGACTTCCCTCTGCATGCAGGTGCCCCCAGCTGCAGTCACAACACTGCTCACAGAGCATGTCATCTCTGGAGATAGGAAAGTTCACTGCAAGGACTGAGCACACTCACTGTCTTGTATATTTTCATGGTGTATAAATTTCTTAATGATTGCTCTGCTGTGGCACTGGAAGAAGCTTGTGAAGGCCATATTTTAATGTTACAGTAGAAAGACAGGTTAAAGACACACCTGGAAGAAAGTCTCAGTTTTCAGCAGAAATTTACATGGCCAGGTTTGCAAATAAAAGCCTAGTGTTTCACGAGGCCTTGTTTCAAAAATCCTAAAGGGAGTTTCAGTTGTTTCCACTCCAAAGGAGCAAAACATTTCATTGTCCTCTGAGATTTGTTATGTATTGTGTAAAAACTTTCAGACATCAAAATGAGTGCAATAAGCCAAGCGTACAAAGTAAATGATGTATGCTTAGACTTATCTGCAGCAAGTAACCATGAGAATGAGCACGAGGAACACAAGTTCTCCCTTTGCCTATGTTCATGTTTTTTTTTTTCTTTCTTTAATTCTTTTGACTTATTTAGCAAAGAAACAATTCAAAATCAGTTGAAACAGATGGCTACAGCTATAGGAACAAGCCCTACTTCAGCATGGTCCAAAGCATCTGAAATGAGGAAAAGAACAAGAGATATTTTTCATTTGCAAGAATTTATTTCTTGTGCAAGGCATAAAGAGCACCTCTGTTTTCCTGAAGATACTTGGGAAACCCTGGCACAGCAGCCTGAAGATGTCCTCTACTGCTTTTGTCCATCTCGCATCTGAATGAGCATTTTGCTCTTAGGCAGTATTGTGCACCCTGGAATGGATATTTTCATCTCAAGAGCTGGTCTAAATAAATAAAGAGCAGATCACTGAAAATTTTGGGTTTGTTTTCTTGGAAATAATCCCAAATTTCATTCCAAATCAAGCAAACACTTGGCAGGTCCTAAGCCAGACATTTCAGTCAGTACTGGTGCTCCCCCAAACACACCCTCCTTCAACCAAATAGTGAGGACATTTACCCAAGGCATGGAAAATTTAGCTTCAATCCCACTCTCTGTGTAAGGATATTTATCTTTTATAATCTGATTTCTACATGCCTTGCTTTTGAAGTGACAAGGGTCAGCTGGGCAGAGTTCCCTCACTTCCTTGTTCACACTGCAGAGCTTTATGGAAAACACTGAGCTGCTGCCTTGAGGAGGAGTTGGATTGCATCTCCTACTCCCAGCATGTCTCACCTTCCATTGCATGCCCTGTCACATACTTTTTTCCAAAGAACATCTACATGCTAATAATGCATGGAATAGCATGACCAAGTCACCCTGAGGAAGATCTTCCCAAAAATATCCTTCAGCTTTGTAGTTCATACCCTGACCTTTGGGGAATTGAAAAGGGAGAGAGGGAGGAAGCAGGTGAACCCCCAACTTAGGAAGAGAAAGTTTTCAAAACTGGGTCTTCCACATTCCTGCTGGTTTGGCTAATGAATAAGCTACAGAGATGCCTGACTCCCTTCTATTCTTCTAGCATAAAACCAACAGAATGCATGCTACAAGTTCAGACAAATAGACTTATGATGCCAAATCTGCATTTTTTTTGCTTGAAGAAAATAATCCCTCTCCTCAACCTTGCTTTCAAAGGGATTAAAATGAATCTGCCAGCCCACCACTCCAGGCTTGCCTATACAAGAGCAGCACTCCATAAGAGCATTTATCTCTTCAATAAGAATAATTTTCCATCTAGTAAATAAAATATTTCTTGGTCCTATAAAGAACAACAGTTCATAGCTAATATATTTAACAAGAACTTTTGATACAATTCCAGAAAATAAACCTGCAACTAATATCTTGAGACTGAGAGTGTTACTGATCTTTGCCAAGTCCATCTAGTGCACGGCTTTGGAAAGTATGGAAGACAATATGGACCCACCGGATAGGATTTCTTTAAATGGGCTCAGAGAGGAGCAGTTCTAGAGGCAGAAAGATGGGGAGGAAACTACTGCTTATCCTCTCTGGCACAGCACTGCCTCCCATGTTCCTGAACAGAAAAGACATTCATATTCCATTCCGTTCCTATCCCTGATAGCAGTGATGCATACATGCAGTATAGTTCCAGACTCAGATGAAATCCTTCCTCTCCATCATCTCACCATCCTTATTTCAGTTCACTGAGCACAGGATGGCCTCAAAGGATGACTCCACTCTGAGCAGTGTGAAAGCTTCTGCGGAGTTCATTGCCAAAAAACATAGAGGCATGGGAAGCATTAAGTATATGCAACAGGACAGAACAGGGAAACAAAGATGTAGAGAACACAGAAAATAGAGAAAACAAGAAATTATTCAGAAACAGTTTTGTGAGAACAGCTGGGCAGAAACACCGAACAAAGGCTGCAGCAATTGTCCTCGGTAGGCCATTACCTAACACACCTGTCCCAGGAAGAGCTGTTTCACACGAAAATAGTTTGGGAGCACAATAGGATGAGAAAAGGACATGGCTGAATATGAGCCAGCAGTGTGCTCAGGTCACCAAGAAGGCCAACAGCATCCTGGCTTGCATCAGCAATAGTGTGGCTTGCAGGAGTAGGGAAATGATCGTGCTCCTTTACTCAGCACTGGTGTAGCTGCACCTTGAATACTGTGCTCAGTTTTGGGCCCCTCACTACAAGAAAGACATTGAGGTGCTGGAACATGTCCAGAGAAGGACAACAAAGCTGGTGAAGGTTCTGGAAAACAAGTTTTATGAGGAGCAGCTGAGGGAGCTGTGATCATTTAGTCTGGAAGCTGAGGGGAGACCTCATTGCTCTCTACAACTATCTGAAAGGTGGTTGGAGTGAGGCGAGGGTTGATCTCTTCTCCCTTGTACCAGGTGATAGAACAAGAGGAAATGGCCTCTTGTGCCAGAGGAGGTTTAGATTGAATATTAGGAAAAATTCCTTTACAGAAAGAGTGGTCAGGCATTGGAATAGGTTGCCCAGGAAGGCAGTGGAGTCACTGTCGTTGGAGATGTTCAATTAATGTGTGGACATGATGCTTCAGGACATGGTTTAATGGCCATGGTACTGTTTGGTAGATGGTTTGACTTGATGATTTTAGAGGTCTTTTCCAACTGAAACAATTCTATGATTCTAAGAGAGCAAAGGATTTAACACCTTGTCCAACAGCTTCCTGTGCAACTTGATACTGAAATGTATGACCTTCTGGGAATACTGGACTTTAAGCAGCAAAGAATGTCAGTTGGACCTCCAGAGGCTATTTGGCCCAAGCCCCTGTTCAAAACCAGGCCAGCTTCACAGTTAGGGCAGCTTACTCAGGGCTATGTTCCACCAGGTCTTGAGACAGGGATTGCAAATCTTCTCTGGATAACCTGTTCCAGCACTTGACTGTAGTCACAATGGAAAAGATTTTTTCTTATATCTTGTCAAGATTTCCCTTGCTGCAGTTTGTGACTATTCTTATGCTGATCCCTGGCAGCATCTGCACACCTGCAGATCTAGCGTATATGAGGGAATCCCAGCCAAGCACTCACCTGCTGGATGCTTTTTGTTTAGGCTGGGGAAATACCACCTCCTGAAGGGGTCCAGCTACTGCATATTGGAACTGCTGCAAAAATGAAGGGAGATGCAAGTCCCAGAAATAACATGTCATGAGCTATCACTGCTTATTCAGGTCCTTCTGTGAGCAAAAATGACCACATTTTCATCACGCAAAAGTAGCAAGGTCTGACTGCATCTGTCATGTAACTATCACAGTTTCAGAGTAGCTGTGTGTAGACAGATCACAAACACTCTAGATGGAGGCTTACACCTGGCAACTAATGACTTGCAAGTAGGAGAAATCCTGAAACTTGTACTTGCACTAGTGCTTGCATCCAGGGCACAACTGAAGCAGCAGAGGCAGTGCCTTGCCCAGCCAGAACCAAAGAACTGTTTAGATCTGTTCAGATCTGTTCAGATCTGTTCATCCCTCTGTATGCTCTGAAGACTTAACATTGTATAGCAGCTTCCCTTGAAAATGCCAGGATTTGAGCTTCTTACTGGCAATCTCTCTTCCATGCTTCATCCCTGCTGAAACCTAGCTGTGATTAATATTCACGTATTCTGCTGGGTTCTCACTGAGCAATACTAACAAACTGCTTGAAAGCCTGCAAACCTTCATTCCTTTTGAGGTGGTTTTGCTGGCCAATACAAAACCAGGATGACATCACAATCTGACTGAAAGCCATGGCACATCATCCTTTTTACCATTCTAGACATTGCAATTGCCTTGGAATATTCATCTTAATGTCACAAAACAGAGAGAGTAACACCCTACTTGAGTAAGAGGGAAGATGATGGGATCAACTGTGCAAGGCTGCAGTTGAAACTTCTGCTCTACCCATGTTTCTCCCATGATAGTGGAGGTCTCAGAAATTACTAAAAAAAGAATAGCAACAAGGTCTGTCTTTCCAGGCAGAGTCTTCCAAAAGGTGATGTCTGGGAAACCACATGGATGCTCTTCTTATCCCACTGCTTCAGACACAGTGGTGTTCCCAAAGGATGAGAGAACGAGTTGCCAGTGACCGTGGGTGATGCCCAAGACATCATGATGCACTTATGAATAGCAGCTGAACTGGAGTGCCACCAAAGCTGAGGACTTCGTTTATAAAAAGGTTTTTCTTGTTTGAAAAAGAAGGTAAACTCAAGAAAAATGGGTAGCTAGTGCAGTGGTGTCAATTAATAACTTTGAAAGGGGATTTGGTGAAATTTTGTTTCAGGCTGCCTGAAACCCCAGACTGCGCTAAGTCCTTTCTAAACTACTTCATCAGACCACAGGGATTTATTCTAAGACCACCCCATTCACTCTGTTGAGCATCTATCATGCAATACTAAGATCAAATACAAGTAAGTGTTTAAGGATTGCTTCCAACTCTGAGAAAAGGCATTAGGAGGGGACCCAACTTCTGCTTGGGATGAAAGAAGAGGTGAAAGGAGGGCTCCAGTGCTGCGTTTCCTCAGCTGCTCTCCCATAGCACAGGCAAAGGATGTGTGGCTGTCCAAGGCTTTGCCTTGTAATAATACTTGCAATATCCTTACATACACTCTATAATCTCCAGGAACTGGTGCTTAAAATAAAGGCAAATCATTGTAATGGGCACAGTTTACCTTAGATGAGAGCCACGAGGGCACCTCTTGCAGCACTTATAAAACCATCAAGTGCCTCAGGTACTGCCTGAAGAACACAGAAAGGTCTTGCTGTGTTTTTCCTCTCACCGCTCACTCTCGCTTTACATCTGTTCTTCTGATGGCTGCAATCTCAGTTGTTCTAAGGACAGTTTCTTACATTCAGTCAAACAAAATGGTCAATATTGTGTGAGTCTGATCTGCCTTTCAATGCCATCCTGTTAAGATGATTCTCTAAAGGGACTGACTTTCTTTGGCAGCCCAATCATTCAGCATTCACTTCAGGGTGGTCCTGGTGTTGAGCGTGTGACAACAAGCAGAAAAAATGAAGTAGAACTTAATGTCACTAGAAAAAGTCCCACCAAACAAAGTTAGTTTTATGTCTGTCCTGCTGTATCTACAAGAGTATAATGTTTAGAAAGTATAAAAGGCAGCTTAGCACCCAGACTTGCAGGGAGCTGGGCAATGAGACTCTTTCTTTGGTTAATTCCTTTGTGGGAACCCAGCCCAAAAATCGCCTGTTTTAAAGTAAAGGTCCACAAGCTCCAACATGCAACACGTATTCCAGTTGCCACCTGACCTAGCTATGTGACTTGTGTCTTGGTTTACTGATTAAAATAAAAAGCTGAAAGGCAAGGCACATATGGATATAGTTAAGAAAAGGTTTTTTTCCCTCTTTCTCCCTTCATTGAACATCTATTTCACATGGGACAAGGTTGGCAAGGTTTGGGTCTCTGCCACAAGGAACTCAGCCCAGCAGCCTGTTTGCTAGGTGGAAGAATCCAGGCATTCAGCAGGGCTCTTGTTGATCCAATTATAATAGATTTAAGTTAACTCAGTTGTGCAGCGAGCAGAAACTTTCTAAGTGGAAAGGTCTGCTTCAGTTGCCCTGCTAGTATGTTGACATATGTCAGCCAAACAAACAACATCTCCTGCTGGGTGATGGGAAACAAGTGCAAGAAGTTCTGGGTATACAATGCTAATCCTTACAGCATAATCTCTGCTCTACAAAGACTTCTTCAGTCACCGGATCTGACACAGCTACACAGGAAAGCCTGTGGGTTGGCACTGAGAGCTGAGTGCTCAGCTGCCCTGAGATCCTGCCTGGAGCTTGTCTGAGGATGGGAAACTCCTATGGAGTATTTCTCCTGCTCAAAATCTATCAGGCTTGAGGGATGTACTGTAGAGAACTCAGGAGAGATGGAGGCAAGTCATGGAGATAACATGGAGCCCCAGGGCCCTGGAGGAGAATCAGTACTGTTCCTGCTGCAGCCACACATGGCTGTACATGGCTGACATCGACAGCTGCCATCAGGATGAGAGCTAGGTGTGCTCCTCACAGTAGCAGTTATGGGTGAGAGGGGCTTTCTGCCAGGGAGGGCTATCCCTACACAGCTAATCCACCAAGCTTCCTACGAAGATGTCAAGTGGATATTTGTCAAGCAGCAAAAGCATCATGATTATGGTTCAGGGTTTTTTTTTTTTTTTTCCTCTCTCTCTCCTGTCAAAGAAACCTCTTAAGATTTTTTCAGAGATAAATGTAAACCTGAGGGTCACTACGAGCCAGCTTTTGGCTTTGAACACCAAATACAAGCCTAGCACTACACTGGACATGCAGTATACTCTGCTAGCCTTTCCTAATATGTGGCACTGCAAAGAAATGTCCTCCTTGCTGTGCCTAGACAAGTTTATAGTAACATTGGATATTTGAAAAAGAAAAAAGAAGAAAAAGAGGGGAGATGGAACCTATTATTGTTAAGCTGTAAATACAAATCATGTCCTGAAAACTCTGATCTTATCTAGCGCCTATTAGCTTTGAAAGGGTCACAGTGGTTTCCTGTGTAAGTTGTGACATACCTCTTCAACCAGGGAGAAGTTATTTACATTTCACATTTATGAAACAAGCTCCAGTACAGCACAGCATGGCAAACTAACCCCTGACAATAACACTGGCTTATTGTCCTCAGTGCCTGAATTTCTTTCCTGCCTTATACTGCAGTCAGTTCTGTCCAGCCAACTGGGTGGGGACTGCTCAGACCTGACACTGGGTATTGCTCATTTCTTTCAGGGAAGAATGGATAGATCATTAAAAAAAAAATAAAAATCTAGCATGAGAAGGGATAGAGGGACTTTTTTTCCCAGCCTCTTCTGATTACCTTTGTTCTTCCACTGCCATCTACATCCCTGATGTTCCTTATCTGTGTGCTTAAGCTAGTCCCTTCTTACTGGAGTAAAGGACAACTACATGTTCCTGCCCACTCCTTAAAACACAGAGTAGAAAATTGCCTGAGGGTAGTATGAATATTAAACCAAAAAGCTTCTGAACAGCTTTCCTCAGAGGAGTGTGCAGAATTCTGCTTCCTCTTTTGTACGCAAGGCAGATCCAACGGTCCATGTGCTTATGAAGACCAGTAGGACCAAGAGGTGGAGCAGAGAAAGATTAAATTAAATCAAGACCTCACAACAAGCACAAACTTGCGGACCCCAGGTAGCAGAGAGGTGAATGTTGTCCTGCTCCATCCCAGCATGACACAGGAGTAACTCCATTGCTCAGGGTTTATGTGCAGTGACAAATATCTCCTTGTGGGCAGTGACATGAGCAACGAATTTCCTTTACACATGTGCTTTTCTGGAGCCCTTTCCTTCTTTTCATTCTCCTCCATTTGTCTTTGTGGCGCTTTCCCACTATTCTTGCAACAGGAATGAAACAGAAACTTCTGCTACCAGCTAACAGGGGCTCGTTTTCCAGGGCTAACAACTCAATTTGTCTAGCTTTCAAGGTGTCTGGAGGTGCACCTGAATGTGTCAAATGTGGAATTCCAGAGCATGAGGCTTCCTGTTTACTCCCAGCCCAAAATGTGCTGTTGGCACAGCACACTTCAAGCTTTCCTAAGCTCCCTGTGCCTTAAATCAGAATGGGCCATATCCACATGCCCTAACCCTTGGAGCTTTGGCATTTCAATGCAATAGTAGCCAAAACCTAATATTGAGCTGTGAGCAACTGCCCAAGGGTCTCAAAGCACAGAGGCTTCAGCATGATGCTGAGTACAGGGCAACACCATCTTCGGGTGTGCTTCTCGGTCCTTGGGGAAAGGTACTGGCTTCTCAGCTGACCTCAGCTGCCCAGCCTTATGGGAGAGATGTCCATACACCAGCCACTCTCCTCACAGAAATCAGTTTAGCAGGCAGGCTCCAGCTAGTACAGGACTTCTGCTGCCCCAGACCCTAAGCCTCATGCAGGTGCAAACAACAACCCTAACAGGCTAACCTAATCTAGCCCTTAGATCAGCAACTTGCAGTCCCAGAGACATCACCTGGTCCATAATCCCTGGGCAGATACAGTCTGCTAGCACAGACCTCTCTCACTGCACAATTCATTCTGAGCATCCCCTTTCCAGGTGGGAAAAACGAAATGGAAGAGGGCTGAGGAAGGCAGGATCTGAAAGCTGCATGTGGTCCATCAATAAGTGGCGTGCAGCTATATACAGTCCTGGTGCCACTTCACTAAACAGGGGAATGGGACAACTAGATGACAACTAGATGACAGACATTCAGCTTAAATACACTTGGTATATCCCAGGAGTATTGTTCAAATCACCAGATGACAGGAAGATGCTGTGAAAGGGACACATATTGAAGGTCACGTCTGCAACCCTGGCTAGTGCCCATGGAAGAACACAAGAGCCAGAAGGATAGAGGAAAGGCAAAACAAAAAGCAGTATGACTCTGTCCCAGCACTCGTGTAGCAATGCTCAAGCTCACATACATTCGTACATCCATCTTCTCACCAGCACCAGGGATCATGCAAGTCTACTTACAGTGTCACAGAGGACAAGGTCACCCCTTCTGGGTTCCTCTGCACTGATCCTTGATGTTTCTAGATGAAAATCTTGACTCTTCAAGGGTGAGAAAGCCCCAAAAGAGTCAGAAACTGGTCTGTCAGTGGCAATCATAGGAAACAATACTCATTCTCCAGTGGAAACTTATCTTTCTTTCTTTGTTTTTTATTAGAGTAGTTGTTCTTTTTACAGGGGAGTCTTTCAGCTCCCCAGGTCCTACCACTCATTTACCACTGTCAGCTCACAGAGTTAGCAGCTATACATTCTTATGAAATAACACTCCTCCACCAACAGCCCCAGAGAGACAAGGCTGCAGCCCCAGAGCTCTTCCTACTTTTATTTTTTTAACCTTACTGCTCTTTTCACAAGCTGCAAAGTGGCTGGTACCACTGAAACCTGGGCCTTATTTGGTTTTTTAGAAAGATTTCAGAAGAGCCTCCTTACAGCTGTGAGCTCTCCCTGCTGCCAGAAATCAGGCCACAGCTACAACATGTCGATACTGCCCTGGGCAAAAGCATAGCTGGTAACCTTTAGCTGGCTACTGGGAGTTACAGAAATATCCTCTGTGTGTAAAGAAGAGTTTGTTCAACATCTCACCCTTTAAAATCTTTTTTTAGGAGAAAAGCCAGTTGCTGCTTCCATATTCAACACTCAATCTTCCCAAAGTGACCACATGATTCTTGTCCCTAAGTGAACGGTGTGTTGGCAGGCTACCACATGCATTTGTTATTTTTTCTATGAGAAAGTACTTTTTCAGTCCAAACTCTCCACTCCCTCTCCCCTCCCCTTCTCTCCTCTCCCTTTCCTCATGCAGTTCCAGACCTGGCAGCGTTTTTCCCCCACTTTCCAAAAAAAAGCCTGGATTTCTTACAGCACCTAGCAGATCTGACTGTACCATCTCCTTCTGCTGCCTACCTTCCCAGGCTTCTATGAGCAACATTCTCGCTGCGAGCCCCACCAGCACCAGATTCACCCAGGAGCCCAGGAAACAGTACACCAAGGAGGCCTCTGGGAGAAGTTTCACTTTTCCAAGGGGGAAAAGAGTGCTGAACATCTTGCTTTACTTCATTACTAAATGCTCAAGATAATGGTATTACTAAATGCTCCTTACTGTTGCTGGGACCATCCATTTTCTGTTTCACCAGACCCTTAGATTGGGGTTCATTCAGCCAAACGTGGAGGCCTACCATAGAGAGGTCTCTATTTGGGCAGCTTATTTAGGGCAACTCATTATATAGAGACAATGGAAAGCAACAGGGTCTTCTAGTGATGAGCCCTTCAAAGGGGACCATCCTTCAAAGGAAACCTCAGGTAGACTGTATGGTTGGTGGTAGAGAAATATGCCTCTCTCCACTGAAAAAAAAGGGAGCTTGTGAGTGACTTTTCCAGGTGTAGGTATCACCTTTGGAGATGCTTTGAACTTCAGGAAAATTACATGAATGCAGTTCTCAAAGATGGTGCATTTTATGACCCAGCACTCTGGGTGTCTACATACCTTGAATAGTTCTGTGGTCTCTGCAGTGCTGTCTGGACGCCACTGAGATGACTTCCCCTAAAGCAACTGTAGCACAGCAGCAGTTCACTGTTCTCAGCGATGTCGTAAAAATGGTTTACTGATGTCAGGACACTCTTTAATGGAACTCAGAACCATTTCCACTGCTTTGCAGTTCTGTGAGGTTATGGCATCAAACAATGGAGCCACTCAGGTTTTCTTCTTTTTTGGAAAGTGATGTAAAGAGAAGGAAAAGAGTGAGACAGAGGAGCAAGGTGAAGCTCAGGCATCCTGTGCTTTTCCAGAGAAGAAATAAGTCCCTGACCCTCTCCTAAACCAGCACCATGGAACAACACAGTGCTCCAAAAAGGCTGGAACTAAGGTTTTTTTACCTCAACCAATGCCTGCAGAACAGCAAAACCAGTGACAACATCTACCCCAGCCCATACAACCACAAATCCCAGCTCACTGAATCACATTATTTCAACAGCAGAGTAGTTGTGAGTGGCATTGACCTCTGACACAGAAGCAGCCTAGGCTCCCACTGTAGACAGCAGAGAACTGAAGAGATTTCAAGCACCCAAGCCAGCAGTTGGATTGGCTCAGGCTTTTAACACACAGCCAGCCTCAAGTGCTTGGCTGGACTCTTGCCAAAACATTGAAGCAACAAACCCTGCAGTTGCATGAGTAGCTGAAACACAGCAGATAGGAGACTGTTGCCAGTTACACCTTCCTCCTCTCCCCCATCTCTCACCCTGTCTGTCCCTTCTCCTCCCCTCTGCCTACCACTTGTGAAAGTCACTGAGGTACTTGAATTTTACGTGCTCCTTGTACAGGGCAAGTTTCAGCCAGAGCAACAAGCCCTGGGATATTTCCCACCACGCCAAGAGCTGGTGTAAGGGAATAAGACAGAAAAGTAGGGAAGAGGGAGAAGGTGCAGCTTACCAGTGGAGCATGGATTTGGAATGAATGAGTCACCTGTGTAACCACATCTTGTTTTAAAAGATGGCAGCAACAGCAATCACAATGTTTAAAGTAGCATTTTAAAGTCTCATCTTTTCTTTGGCTCACGTTTGGCTCGTATCTAGAGCTACACTGATTCTCCTAATTTTTAATTTCTGCAACAGAAGAGAGAAAAGCAAATCCTGCTCTGTGGGCAACCTGGAGGCACATCACCCTTGGGATACAAATTTCATTTCTGCTGGGCTCACCTGCAAGCACAGCACACCCTTCCTCCCAGCTAGGAGATACCCCCTGAGAGAAAGGAGGTAATGGAGACTGTTGGGAGAAAGTTGGTTTCTTTCTGTCCTAGCTAAAAATGAGCATGGTGTGATAGGAAGCTATGGAAGGAACTGAGCTGTAGGAGGTTGCCCATCAGCGTTGAGACCTCCAAAAGAGACCTTCTGTGCCATGCGCTTTACTGAAGCAGAGACTCTTGACCCTTTTGCTACAACAGGAATCATGCTCTCGAGTGAAAGAGATATGGCTTTGATCCCCCCCCCGAGATATGGCTGTACAAGAGCACATATCATAGGAAGAACAACGCTGCAGAGATCTAAAATGGAATCAGATCTATCAGCTAACATAAAACTAGAAGCAATCTTCCAAAGCTACATGTCTTATCACAGAATCACAGAATCGATAAGGTTGGAAAAGACCTCAAGGATCATTGAAGTCCAACCTGTCACCCAAGACCTCATGACCACTAAACCGTGTCACCAAGTGCCACGTCCAATCCCCTCTTGAACACCTCCAGGGATGGTGACTCCACCACCTCCCTGGGCAGCACATTACGTCTAACAACTCTCTCCGTGAAGAATTTCCTCCTCACCTCAAGCCTAAACCTGCCCTGGCACAGCTTGAGACTGTGTCTTCTTGTTCTGGTGCTGGTTGCCTGGGAGAAGAGACCAACCCCCTCCTGGCTACAACCTCCCTTCAGGTAGTTGTAGACAGCAATGAGGTCTCCCCTGAGCCTCCTCTTCTCCAGGCTAAACACCCCCAGCTCCCTCAGCCTCTCCTCATAGGGTTTGTGTACCAGGCCTCTCAGCAGCCTTGCCGCCCTTCTCTGGACACATTCAAGTATCTCAATGTCTTTCTTAAATCAAGGGGCCCACAACTGGACACAGTTCTCAAGGTGAGGCCTAACCAATGCTGAGTACAGGGGCAGAACGTCTTTCCTGTTCCTGTTGGGGCCACACTACTCTTGATGCAGGCCAGGATGCCATTGGCTCTCTTGGCCACCTGGGCACACTGCTGGCTCATGTTCAGCTGCTGTCAACCAGTACCCCCAGGTCCCTTTCCACCTGGCTGCTCTCCAGCCACTCTGACCCCAGCCTGTAGCTCTGCATGGGGTTGTTGTGGTCCAACAAGCACTTGGACTTGTTGAATGCCATCCTGTTGGACTCTGCCCATCTGTCCAGCCTGTCAAGGTCCCTCTGCAGAGCCCTTCTACCTTCTAACAGATCAACACCTGCTCCTAGCTTGGTGTCATCTGCAAATTTACTGATGATGGACTCAATCCCCTCATCCAGATCATCAATAAAGATATTGAACAGGATGGGGCCCAACACTGATCCCTGGGGGACACCACTAGTGACAGGCTGCAGCTGGATGTGGCACCATTCACCACCACTCTCTGGGCTCGGCCCTCCAGCCAGTTCCTAACCCAGCACAGAGTGCTGCTGTCCAAGCCACAGGCTGACAGCTTGGCCAGGAGTTTGCTGTGGGGGACAGTGTCAAAGGCCTTGCTGACGTCCAGGCAGACTACATCAATAGCCTGCTCCACATCCACCAGGTGGTCACCTGGTCATAAAACGAGATCAGGTTGGTGAGGCAGGACCTGCCCTTCCTAAATCCATGTTGGCTGGGCCTGATCCCTTGGCCATCCTGCAGGTGCGCAGTGATTGCCCCAAAGATGATCTGCTCCATAATTTTCCCTGGCACTGAGGTCAGGCTGACAGGCCTGGAGTTCCCAGGTTCATCCGTCCAGCCCTTCTTGTGGATGGGCATCACACTGGCCAGCTTCCAGTCATCTGGGACCTCTCCAGTATATGACATATAAAGAAGACATGAAAGGACATTATGTCACGAATTTTACCCTGGAAAGTGGTACAGCTCAAAATTACTCCATCCTTAACCTGCTTGTGATAATTTTTGCTCTGTCCTGTTCAAATAAAAATAAGACAGAAATTATGTAATTTTGGCAAGTGTTACTTTAATTCAGTGGAATTTATTCTGTACCTTTTTTCTTCCAAGCAACTGTATGTGGCCATATAAGGTTGTCCCCCATCAGTGGCCTTTTGTTGTTTTCACACAAAGTCCATATAGATGGTAATAGACACAGATATACACACATACACGAGAGAGGTACTGGCAAAAAGCAAGCACAGAGGTGCTGGTGCAATGCAAGCTCTTTGTTGAAAAGAAAGCTCTTTATGAGGCTGAGTAATCACTAGACATCTTTCACTAAAAATGTCCAAAATATGCTGGTGATTCTGTGTTTACAAAAGAACTTACAATGAAGAGATGGACATCTAGTGAATAATGTACCTTCTGCAGCAGGATTTACACAATACATGGTTTTCAGGAGTATTAGGGAGCTTTAAGTCCCTGTAGCAAATCTGTATCAAGCTTGGGATAATATTGAGACAAGATCAATAGAGAAGATTGCTTGTGAGAGTTCATGTTTGTCCTTTCTCATAATTCCATTATCTTTTTTTTTTAATTTGGGGTTTTTTTTTTTGTAAATTGACACAGAGCTGCTGCGACAAGCTGCATTCAAGAACCTTTTCCTATCAAGTCTCATATCAAGGTGGTATTTGAAAATGCCTTGCAATCACCAGAAGAAGAGAGCTGAGGTTTAGTCTGAACGCAGTATTCACACACACACACATACAAAAAAAAGTGGTCAGCCTGACAGTGCTACAACAGACAAAGGCCAAATCCCACTCCTTTTTGCTTGGGCTGGTGTTTTTATCCTATCACTTTACTTGGGAAATGGAGATACGATGAGCAGACACTTTATAAGGTGGATTTTTAAGACCAGAACAAGTAAAACCTTGGATCTTGTGCATTTAAGTAGTACTTGAAAATGGTGCTTAAGCTCCTAATCCTGTTTAATGCTTTTGACAGAGATACTCAGGAATGTAGTAAAAACACATCAATTTTGATACAAACCTTACCTAAAAAAGAAAAAAAAAAGAGCAAAAAATATGCTCATGATTTTGCTTAGCTTTTTTATTCCACATCATTATGGCACAAGAATGAATTTAAAGACAACATCACTGAATAAGTCTTCAACTTCATTAAAATTAAGACTAATATGTTTTATAAAATTCTTTTACTATGATACTTTCCCTTACCAAGTGATAAAAAAGATTTTTCTCTAGTATACTGAAGTACATTGCCACCTGCTGGCCACAAACAATTTTGCAATCCAAACCCACCGGAACGTGTATAAAACGGCAACATTTAACAAAGCAACATACAGTCACTGAAGAAGTACAATTGACCTCGACTTTGGCACAGTATTTACAGAAATGCAGCTGTGAGCTTCTCCAAACGTCATGTCCATTTCTGAAACTGTGTGGTTCCCTTTCCTATGTCTGTCTGCATTTATTATTTTTCTTTTTTTTAAGCTTTCTCTAACTTAATGCTGAAGCTTTGTTATTTCAAAGGAAAAGCCATATTCTTCCTCAGCTGTTACACACCTCAATTTATTTGGTTTGGTTTTCTAAAATTTGGATTCCAGTTTATTGTTTTAGAACAATACATAAAAATCATACATTTATAAATATATATATATATATATTATATCCTGTATACATAACACTGGTTTTCTTCTAGAATGGGAAGGCAGACCTTCCTTAGTTGGTTTTGGCCTGGCTTTGCTCTTAGTTGGTTCTCTGAGCTGCTTCCTATCAGAATCTTTAAAAAAAAAAAAAATTTACAATCTTGTATCAAATTTTAATTTTGTTTGCAAATATAGATATAAGGAAAAAAAATAGATTTGGTACTTTAACCTCTAAGCTCACTACTACCCTTACAAAATATATGGCTTTTCATGTTCCACTCTGTGTTAGTGTTTTTCAATAGGCAGTGAAAAGGAGGACAACTTCCTCCAGAGTTGTTTTTTTTTTTTAATATAAGCACAGAAACCAGCTTGTGCACTTTCTATAGAATTCCAATGCATATCATGGTAATGTTAAGTGCAGTGATTTTTAAAAAAAGCAGTCATGATTGCTTGACATCTGTATATGAAAACATAATACATGATTATCATACAATACCCATTACAGAATATACAATCATCAGAACTGCAGATATATAAATACATTTATAGCAACATCAAAGCAACGGTTTGATCTTACACACAGCATTTGACTACAGAGTTATTACAATAAATTTTTCATCTTCCCCCCCAAAAAGCTGTATCTGTAAATGGGACTGCTTGACAGTGCTGTTAAGAAATTAAAGTGAACAAAGTTTAAAAAAGTATATGCAGTTCAGTTGGTATAAAACAAAGGAGCCCTCCCCTCCCCGTTTTCCACTGTCACCGCTGTTTCTTATGAGACGGAGGCACAGGTACAAGTGGCAGTTCTGCGGAGTCCGATCATACAAGGGTTTCTGGGAGGGCATCAGGGTTATCAGCTGATAACAGCTCCCAAATTTGCCACCTCTCCCTTTGCCAATCATGCCAGTTTGCCTCTGAAATACTTTTACTGTTCTGACTGTGAGGTGCTGTGGAACAGACGTGACCTGCTTGAGTGTGTGGGGCCAGACGCTCCTGCTTGGATGTGGCCTGGTCAGGAGCTTTGGCTGGTGGTCCTCCAGCTGCTCTGGTCCCTGAATTTTTTTCTGGACGTTGAAATCTCCACAAAGAGTGCAATGTTGAAGAAACACTGGATCGCTGTGACAACACAGAGCTCGTTTTTCCTGTGCCTGGGTAAGGAGGTGGTGGTCGCTCTTTCCTGTAGAAGGGCTTGGCTGCACTTTGTGAACAACCTGCATTTGAGTCACGCTCGCTGAGGTCCTCCACGCTGCCTAAAGTCAAGTGCTGCTCTGACTTGGAGTGTGGCAGGCCTGAACTCCTACTGCCAACCTGAATTTTTGAGTTATTGCACATCCGAGATACCGTGGGATGGAGCTGACACTCAGTAATAGTAGCAGTCGTCTGGCTCCTTCGCATGACCTCTCTTCTGGTGTCCAAGTCAGAGGAGCTTCTCTGCCACCGAGGAGAATACATGGTGAGGTTCCCCTGGGAAAGACAGCACTGTCCGGGTTGCAGTGAGCTGCTTTCATAAATGTTCCCATATGAACCTGGAGGCCAGAGTCAGAAAGACAACATCAGTCTTTGTAAGAAAGAAAGAAAAACAAAGGCAGTACAAGTCAGGTATTTGCTGGGACCACAGTGGCAGGGTCAGCATCCAGGACTGCCAACCTCACAGTCTGTGTTTCTGCCATGGTGGCAGCTGACCTCCAAATCCCCACCAGGTGTCCATCTTCCAATGACTTTTAGAAAAACATAAAACTATTTTTTTACATGATTTTAAAATAACTTTTAAACTACTTTGTGACAGTTGGAAATGTCACCACCCTTGTTTCACCACTGTGCTTCTCTGTATTTTATTGAACAGTCAGTTCATAGAAGTACAACTCTAGACAATGTTCTCCTAATTTCACTACAGTTTCTCAAAACCAAGAAACTGTTTAAGTCTTTGGTAGATTGAGGCTTAAAACTCGACAAATAACTGACCTGTCATTGCTGGATCTTTGCAGCCACTTTTCAGCGTTGAATGCCAGGTGCCCCAGATATCAAAATGATCTTCAGAAACATCTAAACACCAGTAAGAAGAGTCAAAAAATGATCACTTGATCTTCTTAAATCCGTTATTTAGAAGCATACACATGGAAAAGTAAAACCTTACACAAGATATCAAAGTAGTTAACATACACTAGCAGCTAACATGCACATACAGAAACACCTCAAATGTGTTTCCTCACAGTTACTTGTTTCAGGCCCAAATCCTGTAATGGATTCAGCAAGCTCTGTATGGGCAGGAGGCCTGAGTTTGCTGAAAGATCGGAATTTCCCTTTAGTCTTCTGCCTTGGAGAACGTGCACAAGAACTGGAGGGGCTTGGTCAGCACAAGGTAGTTCATGTGCTTTTTATGGGAGAGAATGGCAAAGCTCCCTCAGGTAGCCCCTGTCCCAGGGGTCACTGTAAGGCATGCTCTATCAGCCTGCAGCATCTCTTGAGTCCTACACAGAAGAGCTGTCAAAGAATGGAGATTTAATGAAATGCCCACATCAGGGATTGTGCTGGCTCACAACTGTTTCGTGCTTTTTTCTTATTCCATCTGACAGCAATGGAATTTTCTAATTTGTCATGCTCCAGTATTACTGAAGTCCAAAAGATGGTTAATATGATAAAAGTTCATGTATTTCCTGTTCATAACCTACTAGAAGTCCAACCAAAATTTGAATTCTGTTCAGAGATTTAGATGCTGGATATGGAAGATGAAAGCCCACTGGCATTTATAAAGCATAAAATTGAGACTACAGTCTAAATCCCAAAGGGAATGCATGTCTACCAGTACCTCTGAGATGCTCAGAAGTGTAGTTCAGACACATGGCTATGGGTGTTCTTATCTCTGTGAAGCGGGTGTACTCCAACCTCCCCACTGAATTTGGTCCAGAATGTAATAGTAAGAAGGTCAGAAAGACAAAAAAGGCAAAGATGGACCCCGACTTCAACTAGTGATTAGGTCTGTCAATTGCAAGGATACAGCTGGAGTTTGTGTCTGCTTTTCGTTCCCAATACCCCGTGCACATGAGGAAGCTAAGGGAACCAAGGCGTGAACTGCTATGTCCAAAGGTCATATATGAATGCAACATCAGAGAACAAAAAAGAAGATGAAAAAGCATGTTCTTTAATGCCTGACACTTCCCTGTGCAAGTAGTTTTCCTACAGAATACAGTAGGAGAATGCAAGGTGGGGGGAAAGGATGGATAACATTTGACATTCTTAACAACACAATTGATTATGCTGTGAATCTCCCAAAGGAAGTGGCAGATGCAATGATTGTTAAAATACCACCAAACAGCTAATTATATCCCTAAGCACTGAAAATTCTTAAAGTTTGGCTCACTAAATATGTATTCCATTAATGTAATTTTTTTAATAGTATTTTTAAATTAAAAGCAACTTGGAAGTGCTGGTGAGCTATCAGTTCATACCACAGTGCCTTACAGGAGTGATCATTCAGGTGTACACTCCCTGGATAGCTACGGAAATTACAGATCCCTGCGCTAGTGTTGCTAGGGGTGGGACTGTCAGCAGATGTAAAGCTGTGCAGCTCAGCTGCATTTTTCAGTGAGAGGGTGTTGAGATCATTCTTTTAAATTGGAGAAAATTTGTAATTTTCCATCTTAAAGGCTCAGACTTTTCCAAAGCCTGCGCCATAACACCTTGCAGGTATTGCAGTCCTATGGAGCAGGACTAGAAGTCAGCCTTTGCTGTGCTGTCACAGACAGATTGAAAAGCAGGAAATGGGCAGTTCTATTTTCCTAATAATAGCTCCAAATTTTGAGAAATGCCATGCTGAGAGCACCCCAACAGATCACTGAGCTAGCAAGCAGGACCTTTGGGCTCAACACAGAAAACAGATGTTGGTCAGTCATTTTTTGTAAGGCTATTTACACTTTTGGTGCTCAAATCCTGGTAGCTGATGATACAAACCCAACACTTTTGAATTATGTCAGGAATCTCCATCTGTCACTGAGGATGAGGAACACAAGCAGGACATACTCTACCTTTTCCAGCCTGTGATGCAGAAGAATTCTCCTTTGTCTTAGGCTGCAAATGTCCAACCAGTGTGTACTGCTCAGGTACCTTGTACAGCTTATCTGGGCTGTGGGCAGCTTCTTCTTGCATTGCCACCAGTGAGCGCTCAGAGAGTACTGGGGAGTTGTTGTCGTAAGGGGAGACATCTCCGCTTGAAGCTTTGTTGGAGTCTGTGGAAGAATGCCTTCCTCCTGTGGAGCAGGAACCTTCTGACCGCAGCATCTCAGGGCTCCTGAGAAATTTTCATAAACAAACTACTGTTAATGAAAAATTCTTGATGTTCACAGCTACAGATGCAGTTTGACATAATACAAATGAAATCAAATGCAGGAGTATGATCACTGCTACTGGAATGAAAACACTTCAGAAGTAGTACAGAGGTGAATTTTCCATGAGTAAAACGTCTGCCATGAAGTGGCCAGCAGAGGTCACTAAAAATCAAAAGATGTTGTCAAGTCAGAAAAAAAAAAAAAAACCAAACAAAAAAAAAAAAAAAAAAAAAAAAAACAACAAACCAAAAACCACACAAGGGTACAGTTCACCACAGGAAATTAAATAGTGATTCAATTCCCTATGTTACCTTGACAATTCAGCTTGTTACAACAGTAAATCTGAGGGCATGATAGGGAAGATTAGTTTGATGCTAAGAAGTATTCTAATATCACTTCTTCCATCCTACAGTACTACACAAGAACCCAAAACCTTAGCTTGCCTTTCATGCTGTAAGAAGGATCCTCTTCTAGAGACATCAGAAAGTAAATATTCTACAAGGGACCAGCACATGTATCTACAATACTTCTGATTGTGGCAACAAACAACTTGCTCTGTTAATAACTGCTACAACTTCTTTTGGCCTTTCGCCTTTACACACCACCAGCAAGGCCTGCATTCAATATTGGGAAAGGAAAAAAAAAAGGCAAACAAAACTCCCACCAAAGCACAGCCAAGGCTCAGAGAGACAACTGCCATTTTTGAAATGCGTTTGGAACATTGAGGGAGATTTCTTGAACTGTTACAGTTTACTACAGAAACAGGAGGCAGTCTGTGAGTCATTGAACCTCCCATAGAATATGTAGAAATCTGTAAACAAACATAACTTATTCTGTACTAGTCCTCTCTAATTTATATTTCTATTACTCATTCCTCATTTATTTGCCGCCTGATCATTGTTTCTCAGATGCTTATCTTTTGCTTCTCTTGAGTCAAACGCTTCTCTCAGTGACCTCACATTGTTCTTTTCTAATTGACTATGATACAAAAGAGGCTCATTCCTGTAAATGTGTACTGAAAATGGTCAGCCCTTCACCGAGTCAAATCCAAAATGAGCTTGAACTGAGCGAGCAGCTAAAACACATTACTTGTTATGGAACAATAACCCTCTTTCCAGACAAATGAAATAAAACTGAAGAGAGAAAATAAAAAAATCACACAGTGGTAAGACAGGCTAGCCACTGCACACTAATAGTAACACAGAACTCAACACCACTTTCAAGCTGTTGGGGTTTTTTTGTTTGTTTGTTTGAGGGTTTTTTGGTTTTGTTTTCTGGTTGATTTATTTATCGTATGTGTCAAAACATAAAATATATACACTCAATATCATGATTACTACGTTATTCAATAATGGTTTGTTGTCTGTGTGTTCCATTTATTCCTTGGTAACTCCCAGCAAGAAATCCATCACTGAACTGATCCTGAACCTCAACTAGGATCAACTCTAAAACACCAGAGTTGCCACTCAGCAAAGCCTGGCCCAGGCTTCCCCGTGTGGTTGATGTGAAAATGTTGGGAAGACATCAAAAAAAAAAAAAAAAAAAGTAAATCATCAGTAATGTGACTTTCCATTTCAACTTTTCATCCAAAGTCCAACAGAAATTAATCCATAAAAAGCCACAAACTGGAGAATTATTGTCTTTTAAGTACATACAATTCTATTACAGAATTCTCCCCCCCTTTTTTTGTCCCTTACTCCTTTCCTTCTGCCCTCTTAAGTTCTAAGAAAGCTTGTGTAGCGAATATGAGTTAAAATGAGGTTTAAGCAACATCTTGGGAATTTAAGAAGAACCAGAAAGGCTGAAAAAGGAGAGAAATATTGGTATCTGTCGGTTTCCTCTGACCAAATGTCTTTGCCTCCAGCTTTCTAGACGGAATGTCATCTAAACCTCACCCTGCTAGCCTACAGGCATACTCAGCACTAACTGTAACACCAGTAAAGCTTATTGCCATGTCACTCTTTGGAAGATCAAAATCTAGCAAAGCTGCAGAAGGCAAAGAGAAAGGTATACTGCCAGCTAGCCACAGCAAGGTAACACAAGGAATAGGGGAAAGGGAAATGGAAATGAAAGAATGTGTGAACATGAACTGGAGCTTTGTGTAACACCGATTTCATGTCTTACCTTGAATGATATGCTATAGTCTATCTCTTCTCAAGACAGAGCTCCTGATAAAAAGTTACTTGAATGGAAACAGCCAAGTCTTTGGAAAGATCCAAACGTTCAAGTTTCTAAACTCAGTTTCTGCTAGTAAGCCTATGCAATTATACACATACACATATCATACTACTTTCAAATTTGTTCAGAAAAAAAATCATTGAAAACGTCTGTGGACTTTGCTGATCTTATTACAAGAAACCCCCAAAATGGATTGAATACTTCAGAGCTGGAAATTGATCTTACATATTTGCAGCTTTATCATGCGCTTGACAAAGAAAATAAAACACAACTTGAGAAAGACTTTGGTTCGTATCTTTCTCAAATATTCCTTAGAACAAAACTTTTGCATCTGTTTGAGTTCAGTAGGAAATGGATGTTTACTAAAATTCAAAATTCACCTTCCCCTGGATAGCTTTCAGATTCTCTACCCACATACTGGGGAAAAACAAGGTACCCACTCATCTATATGCAGCCTGTAAGTATGGATAAATTATGGTCTCCAAAGAATTATGTACTGTCCAATGTGAGAAATGGGAAGGCAAGTCAAGCATTTTCTAGTGGGTATGAACTATATTAAGGAAAAGATTTTAAAAGCTGTTATGTATAGCAAAGATTTGAAAGATGGAGAAAAATAGCCTATACCAATGTGTTCAAAAATACTATCTCAGATTTGGCTATGTTATGGAAGAGTCTTGGGCTTTTTTTTTTTTTTTTTTAACATATAGCCTTCTGAATTTATGTTATCCACCACAGTCTGAACTGGAAAAATGTTGGTAATAATAACAGTAACAATTACTTCTAATTATTAATAGCAATAATAGTAATAATTACTTCTACTGAGGATATTCCTACTTTTATATTGGCATCAAGGCCAATAGAAAATCCTTTTCTGCAGTTGAGAGCAATCTTCTGTTACACCTTAAAATCTTCAGAGTAGGAAAACAATTGCCTTACAAAAGGTGAGTCATACAGAGTGTGATGGCTTGGCAGCATGCAGTAGTAATTTCCACAAGTATTTGAGCAACACAGGTATCACCACCAAAACAGATTATTATGGGATTATGATGTGGTTGCTTTTGTAACAGGGTACAGAACTGAACGATTCAAAGAGTCTCTGTAGCTTTGAAAACTGCATTTGTATGTCCTGTATGGCCCATCACATGGTTTCGTTTTTGTGCCACAGTTTAGGATGGATTGAAACGCATCATTGCTATTAAAAAATAACTGAAAATTCTATAACTCTCAAACTCACTTACTCTAAGAGGACTACTAAATATGATAAACAAGAAATAATCATAAGAAACATATTTTATTTTTGTGTTAAAGATGCTTCATCTTACAGCTGGAAATCTCAAAGTCCATTGTCATCAAGCCAATGTACAAAAAAGTTGAGAAGTCATCCACAAAAGCACACTTCATAATTGCTGCCAGTGGTAGTTAGTGTTTTACCATGAACAACTTCCATAAAGTCCTTGACACGCCACTCATGATGCTCAGCTCTTAAGAGAATTGAAAGATGAGGAACATCTGATTTGGCCTCCTCTGTGGAGGACGAGATTGTATTTTCTCTGTTAGATCAGAGCCAAGAAAGCATTCGTAAGGACATCAAAAGCAGAGATGTGAGGGCAATTGCAGAAGCAGGACCTTCAGAGCAATTGATATGACATTAAAGCCTTGAAGTAGATTCCATAACTCTATGCTATGCAGCCAACTAGCTTTTCTGACGAAGATTGTCTCAAGAACATGCAAAATTTTCTGCACCGCAGATCCAAATTTGGCCCTTGAGTACATGATCAGGAAATTTCCAAGAGTAGTAAGGATGTATTTTGGTGGCTCATTTTTACCAAATCAAGACAAACATCTCCTTGTTGTCTGATGCCTCACATTTCTCATAGAAAAAATATCTAACAAATATGTCACCCCAAAATTGAGACCGTGTTCTGAAACAGACTAATCTCTTAAGAGCATCACACTGCTAGCAATTACACTAAACATTCCCTCTGATGGCCTGGAATATCTTCATCAAGAAGTTATAATCACAGTGAAAACATAGCTCATTAACATTAAGAATAAATCACTTACATGATAGCAGAGTAGAATAAAAATGACAGATAGTAGTTTTTCCCATCTCAGTGATACTTCATCTGCCCATTACAAGAGATTGGTACTAGTGTGGCTAAAGGTTCCTATTTGGTTTCATAACTTCTTCTTACAAGAACCTCTTTGTCAATTGTGACCAGCTTTGCACAAAAGATCCATTTCCTCCTGTAGGTGTGCATGCTGGCTGAAAAGTAAGCAGGCTCAAGGAAAGGTCAGTTAACTTAAAGGAAACAGCACCTAACAATAATCTGTAACATCCAGAATGATTTGTGGTGAATTTATGCTCAATTGATATATGTAGCCATGTGTGAGATACAGTTTTATGTCTTCATATTATATAGATGGTGAAATTCAGCATGAAGGTTTTTATTAGCTTGAGTTAGAAGTAATATGATCATTTCAAACCGAGGGTTTAAAGAAAGAAATCTCTACACAGGTTTTACTGTATGTCAGGTGATTTGTAGTGTCTCTCTGAACGGTGGTCTTGGCTCACAGCAAATGTGAAACAAGTGTAAAGACAGCTAATGTACCTCTAAGTATGCTGCATTTATTGTGATCTAAATATAAACATAGTTACTTGTCAGTCAGACATAAACTAACTGAAATGATCTCATGTCTGTGGTACACTAAGAAAACACAATACCACAAACCAGATGATCTGTGATAATTTGCTCCTGCATTATGTCTTTGTGTGGTTAAGTCAACAAACTAATAAAATCCTTTACAACACATGATAATATTCTGCATGTATATTTGTTTTTAATTTTTATAACTGAAGCAAGCTTTTTCCTCCATATATCAATTATACTATTTCTTTTATACTTCTTCCTTTAAAGCCAGGCACACTGTTACATTACCTCCAATGATATGAGGTTCAGAAAGAGAGAAAAAAAATTTTGTAATTAACCATCTGTACAAATTCAATTTTAGTTACATTCTGAATGCACTAGGCACTTTCCACACACAGGAAGACAAAGTCCAATCTGTCCCAGAGAGTCTAGGAAACCTCTTGAAAATGACTTAGAGAAGTTTGTCAAATTTTGTGACTTTGGGGTCTGACACTAGAATAAAAGGCAATGACTGTGTGTCCCGGGAATCCTGTTAATCCAAACGCACAAACTCACAGCGTTAAGGCACACAGGTGCAGGCATACATACACCATACACAGAGCTGGAATATGTTATGTGTCATAACTGCAATAGTGACCAAAGTGATTTTTTTTTCTCTTGAGATCTTTAACAAAGCACACAACTAAATAATACCCAAAGAGTCTCCATAAACCTGCTCTTGTGGCAGTTTACTTGTCTGCAGTGTCCTATGTGTATACAATAGGAAAAGAGCAATGAACTGGCCAAAGGGCTAGCTGTGATTGTGTTAAGGCACTCTAGGGTGTGCTTCAAGGACAGTGTAATACACACCTTCTGTTACTGAAGACTACCACAGTTAACCCAAGACATGAACCAATAGATCACTAGAATACATCCTGTCAGATAGTAGTGCACTGAATATTTTTATGTACATGTCATGCTGTTCTCTGCAGCAGAACACAATCTTTCCTCTGAATCAGGAAACAAGATCTGTCTTTAGAAAACACTGTACAAGAGTCATGATTTCTTTGGCAGAGTCTGTGTAATGAGGAGGATTATTTCTACTCCACTGTAGACAGTGCAGAAGAGATGTGGAAAACTAGAACCTTTTGAACACATCCAGTGGGAGATAGAAATTCCCAGCAGAAACAAGGATGATACAAAAACAGATTACTCACGATGACTGGGAAGCTTTCCTCCTCAACAAATAGTCTACAACATCTGGGTCAGTCTCTAGTAGGCTAATAAGGACTTCATTTTGCAGGTCAGGGGAAACCTATGAAGACAACAAAAAACACTTAGCTGGAGATTAACATTCTGTCACATATATTAATTTTGGTGCTACAGTTAATCTAAAAGACCAAGTACAGAAATATTTACATAGAGTATATAAAACAAATATTGAGATGCTTTTGTTTAAAAGAGGACTCTCATGTAACAACAGTTAAAATGGAATAAAGATCACTTTGTACAACATCAAACACTGATTACTCTTGAATAACCCTTTGGTACCCAGCTGAGTATTGTACCTGATGACAACGGTAGGATAACTGATGTATCCTGATCTCAAAAGCTCCTGTTTAAGCTCCTCACCTTACATCCTCATTCAAAGATCTGGAAACATTTACAAATTTCAAACCCAAGCAACTCTGCTTCTCTTCTTTTAGGAACAATGTCAACTGGCAATTCAGAGGAAGAAGAATGCTTCTTTATATAGAGAACAGCTATGGATGTTGTCTGTCTAGACTTCTGTAAAGCCTGTGACATGGCTCCCCACAATATCCTTCTCTCTACATTGTAAAGATAGGGATTCAAAGGACAGACTGTTCAGTGGATAATGCATTGATTAGATGGTTGCAACTAGAGGATAGTGGTCAAGGGCCCAATGTCCAGATGGAGATTGGTGACAACTGGTGACCCTAAGGGGTCTGTTCTGGGAATGGTGCTATTTAATACCTTCACCAATGACATAGCAGGATGAAGAGCACCCTCAGCAAGTTTGCAGGTAACAGCAAGATGAGTTAACACACACGAGGCACATGACGCCATCCAGAGGGACCTGGGCAAACTTGAGAAGTGGGCCTATGTGAACACCATGAGGTCCAACAAGGTCAAGTGCAAGGTCATGCACCCGACTCTGAGCAGTCTCTGATTAATAATAGAGACTGGGAGATGAACAGATTGAAACCAGCCCTGCTGAGAAGGAGTTGGGGGTACTGGTGGATAAAAAGCTGGACATAAGGCAGCAATGCCTGCTCACAGCCCAGAAGCCCAACTGTATTCCAGGCTGCATCAAAAGAAGTGTGGCCAGCAGGTCAAGGGAGGCGATTCTGCCCCTCTACTGTGCTCTGGTAAGACTCCACCTGGAGTTACTTCATCTGTCTCTGGAGTCCTCAGCACAGTTGGAGCAGGTCCAGAAGAGGGTCACAAAAATGATTAGAGGGATGGAACACCTCTTCTATGAAGAAAGGTTGAGAAAGTTGGTATTGTTCCACCTGAGAAGGCTCCAAGGAACCATTATTGCAGCATTTCAGTACTCAAAGGGAGCTTACAATAAAGAAAGGGACAGTCTTTTTAGCGGGGCACATTGCATCAGGACAAGGGGCAATGAGAGTACCCTAAAAGAGGGTAGATACAAGGAATAAAGTTTTTACAGTGAGAGTGGTGAAACACAGCAACAGGTTGCCCAGAGAGGCGCTAGAAGCCCCACCACCATATACATTTGAGGTCAGGTTTGATAGGGCTCTGAGCAACCTGATCTAGTTGATGTCCCTGCTCACTCCATAGGCTTTGGACTAGATGATCTTTAAAGGTCCCTTCCAACCCAAAACATTCTAAGATTCTACAATTCTGTGGCATCTAACTTATTAATGTTCTTCTCCTAAGGAAATTTTGTGGTATCTGTTATATCTACAAAATTCTTCAGTTGCTTCATTTCAGTAGAGGCTGCCAAAGGTCAACATTTTTCTAAAGGAAGCTTTATAAACTTTGAATGTTTAATGGCCAGATCCTGGGATCTAGAAGCATTTAGATTCCTGCTTATGTTCAATCAGAACTCAAGGAATTAGAGACTTCAATTGTCTATAACTCAGGTATACAAGTGGGTGCGGGTGCTGTTGGATCTCAGCCAGAATGTGTGTCATCCTCTTTGGAGTTTGGCCTTCAAATTTCCTAATTCTCTCTAGTCCACTTAATACAGAGAAGAACCTTCAAAACACATGGTAACTTCAGCTTCTGCAGGATACAGTGACATCTCTCAGGCAGTGACCAGGAATGATACTCTAAAACTTGCCCAAGAAAACTTTGTGCTTTCAACTGCAGTTTACACAAGTCTTGTTGATCTTTAAGTGCCTTTGCCCACATCACAGCAGAATATTCAACTCAACTTTCAAAGCACTGAAACTTCTGAGAAACTTGAACTAACAGCCCAGGTTCACTCATGATGGATGGAGGTGGAGGCAAGACAGTCTCAGCAAGGGGTCATCAACTCTGCAACATGCTTCTGGATGCAATTTGTCAGAGCCTGAATCTCTTGACCTTCAGGTCACACTGCATGGGCCATTTGTTCTCCCTGACATTTCTGGGAAATAAGAATAGAATTACTAATAGATTCCTCAGGGGAACACCTCAGTTTGGAAGGTATTTAAGGAGTCAAGTTACAGAAAAGACATACTTTTAAAAAGGAAATAATTTGAAAATAAATGAAGACACACATCATTGAATGCAAATTGAGCCAAAATCTCTATGACAAACCTGTGTGACCACACGTTCCTTTTAAAAAATGTGTATTTACCTTCTAAGCTGAAAAAATACCTTACTGATGGTCACTGACATATTGGTCTTTAAATAAATTCTCTTCTCTTTACAGGAATACATCTTTGGAAACCTGTTGTGCAGTAACTTTGCCGTTTAGACAGCCTTCCCACACAGTAGAATAAACTCCAGGTAAGTTTGAGGGTACAGTAGAATCCATACTTTTCTGTACGTAATTTAATATTCAGCTTTATATGACATTGATAAATTTGTTAGAATCTACTGAGACAGCTTTGTCAGAAAAATAAACATATTTTTTTTGTCATTTAAAAAGAAAAAAGAATAAAATCACTCTTCCATAAAACGAATCTAAAAGGTTCCAACAGGAAATTCAGTTCCCACTGAAGGCCTCTACAAAACTCAGACTTAATTGTTACACTGAGTTACAGGACTTCTATTTGAGTGAGTGACAGCATATTACAAATCATACTACAAATCAACTGGATTTGTACTGATGGTCTGCTTGCTAGATGTCTACTGGGTTTACAGTTTCCTCCTGTGCAGCAATTTACTTCAGTTTAGCTAACTAACTTCCAAGTGTGTACATGTAATTACAAGCTTAACACTTACAGAGAACTACTATATTGGTATCTCAGGAAGATGTTACAGAGCTGCAATAACTATCATTGAATTAATTGTTTAATTGGTAGCTATGGCTCAATAGATGGATGAGAACTTAAAATTCAGGGACAGAAGGAAAGCCAAGACACTACTGAAATAGCAGCAGTTGAGCACATACTGGGACTGATCAGAGGGCTCTAGGGTTATTAGGACTCCAGTAGTGCAGGAGATACCCTGAGACTTCTGGGGCTGGTTGCTACGTGACAGTCGAAGCTACCGACACAGGAGGGTAGAGGGACCCTTGAAATGTCTCCTTTGTGCTGTCTCATGCTACTGACATGGCACAGAGAGGCAACATGTGACTGCCTCTGCAGTGTGGAGACCACAAGAGCCGCCAACACTGGAAATAAGAATGTATAAGAAACTTACAGACAATATAGAGTGCTTATTTGCAGCAGGGCTGGATTTGGGCACTAGGAGATGAGGAATTGTGACCAAGCTGCTCTTCTCAATCTTCCATGCTAAGTCAAACTAAGAGATAAAGTGTGGTTGAGTTGTACCTTTCCACTTTGAGCTGCTGGGCACAGTTGAAAGACTGGCAAAGAATAGTCCTCTGTACATTTCCTGTAAAATGTCTCAGCACATTCCTAAGATTCACTGAAATGGATGAAAATTTGATATGAAAGGCTTTAACATCCTTAACATCAGTGAAGCAAGACCAGAATCCACCATCTGCACAAAAACCATGTATTTGTATATTACTGAAGTCAATGACAACTGCTTAGTAAGAAGAGTTTCCAGTATCCTGGGTTGTTCTGACAAAGAGAACCCTACATCAGAATCATTCTGATACTGTGGTCTGGGTGCCACAACACATCCTGATTTCCCAGGTTTTATTTCACAAATGATGCTCCAGTTTCAATGCCAAAGCCAATCAGAGTTTAGAAATTCCCATATACAAAAGGTACAGGACCCACCCCTGTCACCACCACCACCCCAACCAGCAAACACAAAACCACCTCATCAGCAATATGCTGCATGTATGTTATAGCTGTAGCTGAATGCTCGACTCCAGATGTTTTTCTTTTTGTAAGTAGTATAAATGTCAAGTATAAACAGCAATTCTGGTTTGGCCTCACTTCTATGGATTTGGAAAACCAATTGCTGCTGCCTAATTTCAAATGATCAGAGTTCTATTACAATTAGATGTACAAGTCTTTTCCTTTCAACACATCTATTACCAAATGATGCACTGGCTATTTATCTTCAGAATTAAAAGGGCCTTTCCTTGCTGCCAATGAAAACATGAAAAAAATTAAAATAAACACTGGGAGAAGCTTTATAAAACACTAACTGTAAGGAACTTGATACAGCCCTACAGATCAGGTACCATGTATGAGTCTAGACATACTCCAAAAACCAGGCAGAACTTACTATGTTATTTGTTAAACTATGGCAATGGGAAGAGTGAAAGCACCCAGAGATGCTCAGCTGTTAGACATTTCTATAAATCTCATGTCAATGTATTTCAGCTTCCAGGAGAGCACCTGAGATAGGTTTGTCTTTCTTTTACATATCCTCTTATTTTGAAATCTAATTCTAATCTCCTGCCACAAACTTGATGAGCTACTCTTGAAAACAAAAGATAACTCCTCTTTTTCCCATCTACATTTTGTTTAACCTTCAGATGAAAAATGCAAGATCTGAAGAGCATATGTAGTTTAGTCCTAAAATCCTAATGTCCTAAGCCCCACCCTTTCCACACCGAAAGCTGGAATATGTGCCTGTGCTGTAAAATTTTCTTAAAGAGAAACAACATAAGAAAGCTTCGAGTACAGCAAATATTCTTATTCAGGAATTATTTTAAGCTTGTTAGTGTCATCCTCACTCTCAGTCAGCAGACCTTTGCACAAGAGTGCAGTTCTGTCATTTTCTTTTCCTGCTGTGGAAGGAAAAAAAAATAGCACCTAAAGTTTCCCCAAAATGTGAAAACCACAAAAAAAGAAAACAAAACCAACAACAACAACCAAAAAAAAAAGAGAGAGAGAGATTGTTGAGTGTGTTACTGGAACAAGAATAGGAATAAAGAAAAGGCTGTAATGCCAGGCAATACAGTGCAAAGGAAAAGAATAGAAAACCACAAAGGTCTTCATCTGCAGCCAAGACTGATGGGCAAGTTCATGACTGCTTTCTTGTGCTCTTTGCCCTGTTGAAATCTGGTACACACCTTCACCTTACAATACTATGTACCCATCAGTCCCACATGTCCACAGTTCAACCTCGCCCATCTTCTCCCATCCAGTTCTGCTGGAGCACTAATGGAGTTTTCCAAAGTGTTCCTCTTGCTTTGGGAGCCCATCTTCTCAGTGTAACATACAGTGCTGTTTAGTATCACACACAACAATCACAGCTATATTCACCTTTTCAAGACTACTGGTTTTGTTAAGACATGTCTATCCACTAAAAGGAAGGCAGGGTAGTGCCCATCACTAGGTCTCACTGGCCTCTGCCACCCCAGAGGATGGCTCTCTCGGGCAAAAGTCATACTGAGCTAACCCACAGTTTTGTAGACAAAAGGAGGAAAAGGTAATGCTCCCAAATTTACTGTCCAGGTGACTGCTAGGCATGCGGAACATGATTTAACTAAGCTGCATCTTCAGTAAGCAGCATTTCCAAGTTCAATTTCTTTTATGAAGAACTTGCTTGCTGTGCCAAGGGAACAGAAAGGAACTCAAAAGCAACACAGATTTACACTTTACTCCTCTTGTCCATCTGACAACTGAGAAAGCTTTGCCCTTCCTCCTCAATCAACCAACAACAAACATTTTGTTAGGGGAGGCTATTCCTTAAATTAACCAAGGAACTCTTACTTCCTGAAGAAAAACTGGCTCCTTGACTTCCAAATTTGAGAGATGAAAGGTCATTTCCAGTTTGTCTTCAAAATTAATGAACAACATTGGTACATTACTTAGTATATACCCCCACACACACTTTGGCAACCCCAAAATTTTCATAGATTTCTATCTTCTGAGATACTCTTATCTACATAGAAATCATTCCACATAAAATATAAGTACACATTTTTAATATTACTGCTTACAGCAAAGCATTCCTCTTGACAGAAAACTACTTTTTCTACCAATAATAACTGATGCTAATTTAGCACAATTTCCACAGTTTATTTCATCCTATTCTACTTTAATACCAATCAGGTATTTCTTCATTTAACTTAAAAATGCATAGAGGTAATGTGAAGAAACATCCACCTACCATGAAAAGGGCCTCATAGTTTTCAATCATTTTTTGTACAACAGCTATGATAGCAGTACTCTCTTCAGCTCGAGCTGAGCTCTGAACTGAGAATTCTTTGTCCGTAGATTTCTGCTTGTGCAACAAGTTAGGGCCAAAGATGGTAGCCAGGTTAAGTGATGTCATTTTGTTCCCAGTAATCTAGAAAACAGAATATAAATGCAGTGGAGTCTCCAAGGGTCTAATGCATAGAGATCTGTATATACACACCATCCCCCACCTCCCCAATTTGGCAGATGCTTCATTCATCAAAACCAAACCTGAGTGCTAGTCAAATAAAAATGAACACTTTTTAGTCTTGTTTGGACATCTCTGCAACAAGCAGTGTGATTTTCTGGATGTATTTTCAAACGGATTGAAGGAGTAGAAGGTGGATGTGCTGCCTACTGCCTACCATTAGTTCTCTTGGAAGCACAGCAGTGGCATACTTCTGAACACCCTCCTACTGAATTCACCACCTCAGCATATTACCACGTCTTGAGATCAAGTACTGAAAACAGTTAGCTTTCTCAAGTAGCACTCATGATTTGAAACAGTGTGGACAAAAACATAGTTTCCCATGTTTCAACAGGTTGGATATTTAAGAAGTACGCTCTTTTTATTAACATTTTACTGTCTTTTTGCCTTTTTCCTAGAATATGCCAAATGTTTGCTTGTTGTGTGGGGTTTTTTGTTTTGTTTTGCTGTGGGTGTTTTTTTTTCTTTTTTCTTTTTTTTTTTTTTAACTCTGTGCTGAAAAAAAAGTAATAGCAACCTGATTTTGGAGGAAGGAGAAAGCTAGTAATACTAGACCAGACAAATTATCTGAAAAATATTTCAGATAGGTTATTAAATAAAAATTTTCAGTCATATTTGCGATTAGACTGTTTTTTCTCCGCTTCTGATCTTTTAACGGAGAAAAAAGCAGGGGTCATGTGCTTCTTCTCTATGTCTCCACTTGGTTGCTATTCTGGAATGCAGAAGATGATGCCAGCAGTTTGACTATATAAGACTGCAAGTGAATTTCATCTGTTGACCCAGTATTTCTTGCAGGCACTTTTTAAAGCGGAAAAAAATAATCACAAGCGTTATTTTTCATCTGTTTCAGTTACACTTGAACTGATTAATCAAAAAAAAAAAAAGTCAGGAAGAGTGGCACCAAAAAGAGGGAGTAAAAATAGCAATTTAAGAAATCAGTGCTATGAACCAAATATTTTCAAAGTATTATTTTAATTTTTTTGATAGTTGGCAATTTACTGAACACTCTAGTTAAACTTACAATTAGTTCACCAGTTACACCTGGTTTATTTTTCACAGAGTTCAAATACATAGCATATAGATGATAGCAAAAGCAGCTTTTCCTTTAACTGGTGCAATCACTTTGTAATCTTGGAAACACATCTACAGTAAGTAGGTGCATGGGCAGTCACAACAAATATGTTGGCTCTTTATTTAGAGACTCATCCCAGCATGACTGTGAGTACAGCACACTCACTTATTTGTGCACCACCACACACCCAGATGTTTTTTAGGTGATCTGCTTTTTAAACACTGTCAGAATACTGAGCCACGAAGAATGCACAGGCACACGGTGCCTTGAGTCTTGCTGGGGCAGCCTCTGGCTGTGCATGGATCTGCTTGTGTAGGCTGTTTGTACAACCACTCTTTTCTTAAGGGCAGCCTCAGGGTATCCCTTAAAAAAATGTAAATACATCCTGTGAAATTAACTGAAAGAGTAATTTTAATAAAGTTATTCGTTCATCTTCATGAGAGAAAGGCTTTTGGAAGAAATCATGAAGAGAGCCTATGTGCCAAAGCTTGGCTGCTTTGCTTCCAGTGATAGCAAACATTCTGTTAAAATACCTTCTCTTGCCCTATATGCTTTTATTCACTCAATTATTCATGAACAGCTTAAACAATTGTGAGCAGAATACTGTATTATCTATAAAAGGTATCCAATTGCACATAATATCCCTGACACTTACTGCCAAGATAGCTTACATAAATTTGCCTTGCCAAAATACCTATACCAGAGCTGATGTACTGTAGATGGGAATGAAAACGCCTTTAGTACAACTGTACAACATATGCAGCATCCTTTAGACCTGCAATATGATCTTCTTGGATACATTCCTGAACCAACTTTGCAGGACTAGTGGGACCATGACCTTAGTTGGCTTGTACAGGTTTTTAAGCACAGTAAAATTGTTACGGGCTGCTCTTTTAAAATGCTTTCCATTATAGTTGTATAGTTTCTTATCAGCTCTGTGCTGAGAACAAAAATAATAGCATTTAAAGTGGATTTAGAAGTGAAGTAGGTCTTGAAGTCACAAAGAGCACACTGGAAGTTAGGACTTAAGGCAGAAATGCAGCAAAACTCGGACTCAAAGTGCCAACCATTAAAACCAGCCAAATGTTAAAGGTGTCCAAATTTGACAGAAGTCAGCAGGATTTTCCATCTGGAAGACAAAACTCTCAAGGTGTTTCACAGGAGCCTCAGAATCAACCTCAGAAGTAGTTTCTGCTGCAGCTCATAAGGCAGAAAAATCCTTCTCACAGATAAAGGGGTAAAATTTTGCCCACCAGGGACACACTGTATCCATTTATTTCAAAACTACCAGAGTCACCACTTTTTGCAGAGCAGCCCACCAGTTCACACATTTTCCTGATAGAAAATGGGAAGCCTGAACTTCCAGATCTTCTCTAGTCTGAACAGTGCAGATGCACACATGCAGATGCTCAGAAGTGTAGTTCAGACACATGGCTATGGGTGTTCTTATCTCTGTGAAGCGGGTGTACTCCAACCTCCCCACTGAATTTGGTCCAAAATGTAATAGTAAGAAGGTCAGAAAGACAAAAAAGGCAAAGATGGACCCCGACTTCAACTAGTGATTAGGTCTGTCAATTGCAAGGATACAGCTGGAGTTTGTGTCTTCTGCTTTTCGTTCCCAATACCCCATGCACATGAGGAAGCTAAGGGAACCAAGGCGTGAACTGCTATGTCCAAAGGTCATATATGAATGCAACATCAGAGAACAAAAAAGAAGATGAAAAAGCATGTTCTTTAATGCCTCACACTTCCCTGTGCAAGTAGTTTTTCTACAGAATACAGTAGGAGAACACAAGGTGGGGGGAAAGGATGGATAACATTTGACATTCTTAACAACACAATTGATTATGCTGTGACTCTCCCAAAGGAAGTGGCAGATGCTTTACAGAGTAAGTCACACAAAAATTAAACTTTCATAGCCCTAAGAACATAGTAAACAACTACATGGCAAATGTACAGGCAAGAATATGAAATCTCTCCCATCTTTCAGGGGTATGTCACCACTGCGTTTGTTTCACAGCTTTAAAGGTATCTCTTCAGATCGTGGATTAAGCAAAGCCAAAGGAAACAAGTGACCAGGACTTACCTCTTGGCCATCTTTGTCTGTGCTGTCTTCTGCGTGGCCAGCCACTGTGGAGAGGAACTGCAGCAGCCGGTGTAGAGTATCGCAGTTACAGGGAGGTAGAAGGTAAATGAGAAGCTGTAAGGTGCTTAGCTGTTCGTCTGGTTCTAATACTAAAGGGGGAAAACATTACATTGTAAGAAAATCACTCCAACTAACCTAAAAGCAGAACAAATATACTGTACCCAGCCCCAAAGAAGCTCAAAGAATAGCTTTGTTTAAGGATAATTTTCGTTATAATAATCAGAAGAAAAAGAGAAAACTCTAAGGAAATATCAAAAATATCAAAAGTGTAACAAACACTGTTATGGGATTCTTGCTTTGGTTGGTCAACATCTTGCTCACAAGTTCATAGGACCTTTTTCCAGCCTGCGAGAACAGAATTCACGTTGCATATTCCATCGCTGTCACTGGACACAAAAATTTGGCTTTATTTTCTATTTACTACATTAATTTTGGTAGAGCTACTGGTACATACAGGGCACTGGTGGGAAGCGTTCCAGTCAACTTTATGGCCATTTTAAATGGGCTTTCTTGCAATTTCACATCTTGCAGAGGTACTGGGAGACTGGAAAAGTAACTAGAGATAAAAAAAGACATTCTGCAAACTCTGTCACTCTAAGCATCCAAAATGCAGCAGCCACCAGTGCCAGAGGTGGGACAGAGGCAGGTTCTCAGACATGATGGCTACAAAGAATCTGAAGAACACGTATCAGGCAGCAGCTTGAAGGGTGCAACTTTACTTTTTCCCAAAACTGTGACAGTCTGCACTCAGGCCTTAGGAACACATTTTGGAGTATATAATACGATGACTTTGGAGACCATTAACTATGATGAAACTTGAACTTCTGAAACTAGTGTTTTGAAGCAAGACTGGGATTTTGATCAGTAAACAACTCCAACAACTGAAAACATTAGTAGTGCTATGATACCAGTATTCAAGTGAGAATCTGTTATCTGCTACCAATGACAGAGTCAAGATTTAATAGATAACCTGATTCACATCCTATATATTATTACAGGTATAATAAGTGAAATCTTTGTTGTAGGGTTCTGGGCTACACATAGCACAAAAATGAAGGAAAGAGCTTAGCGTATTCATACTATAAAAATATTTGGAGCAAATCAAGGATAGAGCATTAAATGAACAGGAAAAAAAAAAGAAGATAATGGTTAGTAGAGATCAAAGAATTAAAAGAGGTAAGCTTTTGAAAATTGGTAAATGAAGATGCTGTAGAGCTCACAGACAGTGTTGATGAAAGGTGTATAAAGTTCTCGGGTGAGAAGCGGGTCCGGCATGTCACGCAGAAACTCCTTCAACAACGCAGCAACATCATGAATGCTGTGCTCTTCGTCTAACACAACATCTATGCCCCGGTCAAACTCTTCACGTAACTGAAAAAGATCACGACACAAACCCACAGAAATGTATTTTCCCAATTAGCACATCCCAAAGCAGAAAATCTTTTAAGATATAGATTTACTCATTTTCACTTTTCAGACTAGATATGACTAGTTTTTGGTAAGGTCAAAGGTACAATTAATATCTAATTGCTGTTTATTCCATGATATGTAACTTAAGGTTTGTACCAGACTGCAATAAAACACAGTTCTTTCCTTCTAGCTAATATATGGCATTCTTTTAACAAAAAATGCGCCCAAGTAAATATAATTTCTGCAAAAGTGCAGAATCCGTATCAAAGCCAGAAATGATGGAGAGCAAGTAAAACTGCAAGAAAGGCTTCTTATACCACCTTTCTGCATTATTGTTAGATTTTGGGACCAGAAAAACTATAATTGCATTCCAAAATGTTTATGGGTTTGCACAACAATGTTATTAAGACAGTGTCAATATCCACCAAACTCATATTTCTCTTCTGGTTTAAGACTGTACTTACGCATAAGCAGTAAGCAGGCAGGTTCAGTAAGACTCCATGGCATTTGTCCACACACACCCTGTTGCCTATCTAATTTAGTTATATTAACTAAGTGACTGTCAATAAGGAGTTAAGAAATAGCAAGCTAACACCATTACAAGGTATCACTATTTTCTTCCAGTTGCAGTCCTCAGGCAAATTCTGTGTCATTCAAAGGTATCACACTTCCTAAAGGCAAAAGAAATCCCTTTCCAATATTAGATATAACTTATGAAAGAATAAAAGCCTGCCTTTCCAGAGAGATTTCCCAGCATCAAGAGCAGAAGATTTTCAAGATGAGAGCTCCACCTTTTACTCTTTTCATTTTGAAACTATTTGCTTGGAAAATTTTGCATCTTCGCTAATCTTATGAGGTATCATGATCTCACATGTATCTTCTCAGAGAGTAATTACACCTAGATCTTACTAAACAAGAAGAAATTTGAGCTATGGTATTAAAAGACAAAATAAGATAAAGTCACAAGCAAATTGCATCTGTGATAATCCATGGCAAATCTTGATCACAGGCAAAGTTATCCTGAATGTGTACAGTGAAGGAATGTAGTAAATCCTGTATTTTAAGACTCAGTTGTGCTTTCATAACTGGTGTGAAAAGTATTCTATAAAAACTACAAACTCTTGCCTGATGTAAGACTACTTTTAACATTACTAATATCAGTCATTACTAATTATGAAAAATTACACTATGAAGACCAGAATTTGTTCTTTATCTAGTATTATGCTACCTTCTGCTGATTTGTGTTCAAAGATTTTTCACAGCCAACTTGGGAATTTATTACCAGCTCAACTTTACTCTTTCAGACTGGAGAGAAACGCAGAGCATCATCAATTACCTCTATTCAGAAGACTGTTTCTGCACTTACTGCCCAAAAGCAGCTGAGGAAACAGATTGGCACTGCAACAGGAATTCAGACTTCCCAAATGCCTAAATCATAAATCGCTGTTACAGTCTTGAATATGACACTTCTGATCTGATATCCTGTGAGGCCTATAGAGATATGCTGACTAGCACAGTATCAGTTAATCACTGGTGAAATACAGCCACCTTACAGGCCTATCATTGCTGTTGAAAACTGAATTTCTAAGTTTAAACTTTTGGTCTCTCAGACTTCATTCACAGGGAGGATTTTCAGACCTTTGGAATGTACACCTGGTGAAATGCAGCACTCACTAGTGCTCAAGATGTGAGAGCTGAAGACATGCACGCTGGGCGAGGGGTTGGGAGAGCAGAGCTCCAGCCGCGTTGCTCTTTCACCTCAGTCTGGTGACTGCTTCACCTGCAAAGTTGCCACCAAGTTGCCAGGCCTAGCACAGAGGGCTGCCCTCTCTCAGCTCAGCAACAATGCTCTGCTCAAGCATCTGTATCGTTTTTGGGCACATGCTGGCACCTGCTATCCCTATGTACCATACCTACCACCTTCAGCCAACACTAGCTCAGGAATCTTTGTCCTACACCCCACTGAAGGTGAAAGAGGCAGGTTTTAATTGACATAGATTTTCTCTTCTTGCTCACCAACCAAAAACTCCACTGGCACATGCATTTACCTACCTAGGTATTTGTTGAAACAGACTGTAGTTGAAATAGGACATTTTCTAACTGGGGAGAAAGGGAAACAAAACAAGAAAACTTTCTGCACAAGAAAAGCTAATGAACAGCTGCAAAAGCACACCAAAATCTGAGTACTGGGTTTGGCTTTCTGCAGTTCAGAAAATGAGTGGAATTTTAATTGAATCCAGACTTTCCCATGTGTTCATGTTGACAGCATTTATTATTGTAACTCCAGGGGCCAAACTGATGCTTCCATGTTGTTTAATAAAATACACTAGTTCAACTAGTTCAATAAAATAGCGTATGTAATAGAATACATAAATACTCAAATCTCTTTACTTCCTCAGCTTTTGAAAACACAGTAAATAAAAAAATTGGTGAAAGTCATTGATGTTCAAAGTATGTCTTAGTTTATAAGGAAATGATACAAGCCTTCTGCTTTTTCCTGAGAGGTATGATGCAATTGTACTCTAATCCTGAATGACAATCTATGTTTTGATACTGAAGCTTATAATATAAATGACAGACAACTTTTTTTTTCAGTATTTTATCTAGTTCAGTGTTGATCTAACAACTGCCTCTCCAGACCATAAATGCTTTTTGTTTTGTGTTACACCAGCAACTAGATAATATGCTACAAATCAGTAGGCTGGACTACCAGCCAGAATCAAGACAATTTCACTATCTAAAGTAACTTTCCAGGGCACCAAATACTACACTGCATAGTTTTTGCAGGAACTGTTATTTCTGAGACCAAATGCAGTCAAGCTTTCCTTTGTTTTGTTGTTGGGTTTTTTGGTGGTTTTGTTGTTGTTGGTTTTTTTAATCTTTTTTAATCTATATTTCCTGGCAGGGGTATTTTCCTGTAACTTCTTATCCCTTCCCTAAGCATCATGCAACCACTAAGCACTACTCGCTACTGCTCTAACTCAAAGCGCATTGCCAGCTTCTGGGAATAACAATGCAATACATAGGGCTGAGGAAACGCCCACTTCTGACGGTCTCTGGAACCTCACTGAACACTGTCCTTGCTTTTTCAACATTTGGCTGAGATGAGGACTTGGATGAGTCTGTTCTGACCTTCAAGTTTAACAGGGGTAAAAGAAAGGTGATACTTGGGAGCAGCAATTTGAGGGTCAAAGAGATTGTTCTGTACTTGCATATTTTCTCATACTGTGATTTCTCCAGAAAAGATTTACAGTTTGGGTTTACTTTGGAGTTTCATCTGTTTCTGAGATGAAACTAGCAGCCAAGATTTTTTTTTCCCTACAGTGTAACCTTTGGAAAATTTCATCACTGTAGTCTATTTGGACCTCCAACCCTGTGCTAATTCTGCCAGAGCAAAACAGAGACTGTTAACCTGCTGAGAAACTGACAAGGATTTCACTAGATGTAAAAGATGACTGGAAATGGTCTGCTATAAGCTATCAAGAAACCAATAAAGCCACTGTCCCAAAAAGTCAGAATTCCACCAGTTAACTGATGGGGGTGCAAACCAGGTTTGTTTGTACCACAGCTGATGAAGAAAAAGCATATCCACATCCACTCACCTGTCTTACTCTCTTTTTTGAGCTTCCAACTCTGAATATTCCTACTGTCTGGAGACCTGCAAGTGTAGCACATCAGACAACTCTTTAATTGTTTAATTTTCTGCTGAAAATTGCACTGAACCAAAACAATGTGTACTTAAAACTGTAAAACCCCCAAAATTTATTTCTCTACAAACTTGTACTTACCATGCTGAAGCAAAGCTCAGTTGTCTTGGATTAAGAAACCATCTACTGTAGTTTTAAGGACCTCACATCACCTAACTTGCATAATTTCATCTCCATCACATTCCTGTGATGCCATTTTGGTAGTGCTACTGCTGCTCCAGGAGGCACCGGAGAGTGACGCACTGCTCAGTGTTTGGAGGTGGCATTTCCAGGACCAACATCAAAGGAAACAGGCAATAAAATAACAAAATACTTGGGCACTGAGCTGTGCCTTTGGATACAGGACAGAGTCGGTGTTTGGGGTTACCCACTGGCTCTGTAGTGCCTCTCAAGAAAAAGCTGAGAGTTTCCTTCCAAGGGACATAAGTAGGACAGTCAGGCAGATTAGGAGAGGGAAGAATTCTTCCTAGTAGTTGTGTGCAGTTTATAGCTATAAAGAAGAACTGCTGTACTTCAGGCAAAGAGCAGAAGGCATAAACTCTTGTGTCATTT
Source organism: Indicator indicator (assembly GCF_027791375.1). Classification (NCBI taxonomy): domain Eukaryota; kingdom Metazoa; phylum Chordata; class Aves; order Piciformes; family Indicatoridae; genus Indicator; species Indicator indicator. Next base: position 80,372,179 of record NC_072010.1, read on the forward strand.
AGACTTAAAATTATTTGGAAATGGGTGCTACCTGCTACTCTGTAAGAAATCAAACTTTCTTCTAGCCCTGTACATAGTACCAACAAATCAACCACAGGATAACATAGTTGTTGAATGGCAGCATTTTGCCAAGCTACAGAGCCTGAAATATTTGAGAGAAAAATCACAGAATCACAGAACATTAGGGGTTGGAAGGGACACCTCGAAAGATCATCTAGTCCAAACCCCTGCCAGAGCAGGATCATCTAGAGTAGGTCACACAGGAATGTGTCCAGGAGGGTTGTGAATGTCTCCAGAGAAGGAGACTCCACAACCTCTCTGGGCAGCCTGTTCTAGAGTTTTGTCACCCTTACCTTGAAAAAGTTTTTCCTCATGTTCATGTGGAACCTCCTATGCTCCAGCTTGCAACCACTGCCCCTTGTCCTATGACTGGGCATCACTAAGAGCCTGATTCCATCCTCCAGACACTCACTCTTCATACAGTTATAAACATTAATGAGGTCACCTCTCAGTCTCCTCCTCCGCAAGCTAAAGAGACCCAGCTCCCTCAGCCTTTCCTTATAAGGGAGACATCACCTTTAGCAATAGGAATATGAGTGGAAATCTTAGAGTTAAGCAGCTGTATATGTGATAACATTTTACACAGACATTTTTTGCAAAAAGAATGACATTATCTGTAAGCTTTGAAAAGTTTATGGTCTAACAAAGGCAACATTCATCTTCTCTACTGACATACAGGAGATATAAAATCACCTTGCAAAACAAATGCCTTTAGACAGTTATGATGCTACACTGGCTTCCTAGAGATATGTAGTTCCACACCAGTGTTTGGAGTTGCAGATTTTCATCAGAGAAATTTAGATAGGATTCTGCCTTTTAGTTTTCAGTCTCAATGTGACATCTCTCTTCAAATATGATTCTATGTTTAGTTAACAGAAAATCACATTCATAGAACAATATTTAGTAAATGAACACTGGCAGGAAATCATCTGACATGAAGACATCTATGTTGGGCAAAAACCAGAGGCTAGTTACCAGTTCCTGCACAAATATAAAGTATTTGTTTTATACTGTGGATTTGCAGGACGTCAAGCCTTTACAACTCTGGGACATGGTATCAGGGAAAACAGGTAAAGTGAACAAGGCCAGGAGCTTATATGGTTAGAAGCTGTCCTGGTTTTGCTGGTGCAGAATCACAGGCCATCCATGAGCTGCAGACTATTAGCAGTTCTGTGTCAGCCAGTACAGCTGGAGCTGGCTCCATATTCCACGAACATCACAGTACACAGGCAGAAATCTGCTGAGGAGAGGAAAGTCCTACTAGGGCTCCTCCTGACCTTATTCCTTTCTTCTTCTGACTGCTTTCCTCTTTAGTGTGACTGCTGAGTCTTTTCTGGGCTAAGTATAACTTGATATAGCTCATATTAGCATTGGTATCGGTTTTGTTGTTCCATGTCCAGAGAAGGGCAACGAGGCTGGTGAGAGGCCTTGAGCACAAGCCCTATGAGGAGAGGCTGAGGGAGCTGGGACTGTTTAGCCTGGAGAAGAGGAGGCTCAGGGGAGACCTCATTGCTGTCTACAACTACCTGAAGGGAGGTTGTAGCCAGGAGGGGGTTGGTCTCTTCTCCCAGGCAACCAGCACCAGAACAAGAGGACACAGTCTCAAGCTGTGCCAGCGGAAGTTTAGGCTTGAGGTGAGGAGAAAGTTCTTCACAGAGAGAGTTGTTAGATGTTCGAATGTGCTGCCCAGGGAGGTGGTGGAGTCATCATCCCTGGAGGTGTTCAAGAGGGGATTGGACGTGGCACTTGGTGACATGGTTTAGTGGTCATGAGGTCTTGGACTTCAGGTTGGACTTCAATGATCCTTGAGGTCTTTTCCAACGTCATTGATTCTGTGATTCTGTGATTAAATTTATTTTCATTTCAACCCACAGATCTTCTTTTTCCTAATCTTCCTTCTTTGCTGGGGAGGGGTCACTGGGTGATAGAGCAACTGCTACAGTTTAATCCCAGACACAGGCTAAATGTAGACAAAAATATATTTTTTTTTTGTCATATAATGTTCAAAATGAAACTCCTGAGTGATTTGCTGCTTTTGAAAAACCAGCTTAATGGAATTCCTACATACAGGCAAATATTTTCACAATCAGAAACTTGGTCCATTGTATAGCTTGGAGTGATGTTGCTTCAGGGTTGTTGCTAGAACAAAAAAATCATCTATTGTCCCTAAAGCCAACGAGCAAACATTAGTGTCTGTCTTCTGCAATCTTTCAATTTCTCAGTCAGCCAATCCCAATGACTATTTTGTGGATGGTGGATTGAACTGAATCTTTGCCCCAAATTATCTCAGATTATTGTGTCATGGGGCACTAGAGTGTACTCTTGGATGTACCAAAACCACATACATTTTCTTTACAAAGAAACTTTAATGAAAGCAAGTATTTTAGTTAAAAAATATTGTATAGAATCTTTGCTATAGCAGCGAGTTATGCAGAATAAAAAAGAAAAAAAATACCACAGATGTTCAAGTGACATAAAATCACAGTGTCCAAAGGATTCTCAGCTGAATAGATTTTTGGCTAACTCAGACACACTTATGTTGTTCAAACTCAGCTACCCTTACTTAAAAGGATGGAAGTCATTCACCTTAAACTTAATCATTCCCACACTTACTTGTCAGCCTGGTATCTAATCTTTGTAAAAGGGCTAACAACGGCTCTCTTTCAGAGTTCTATGCATCATGGGTTTCAGTTATGTAACAGGCAGGCTAGGAGAGTTGGGACTGTTCAGCCTGGAGAAGAGAAGGCTCCAGGGAGACCTTAGAGTGGCCTTCCAGCACCTGAAGGGATCCAGGAAAGAAAGCAAGCAAGCCAGGAATGGACTTTTTACAACGACTTGTAGTGATGAGAGGGAATGGATTTGAGCTGGAAGAGGGTAGATTTAGAATGGATACTAGGAAGAGATTCTTTACAGTGAGGATGGTGAGACACTGGAACAGGTTGTCCAAGGAGGTTGTGGATGATCCGTCTCCTTGGAGGTGTTCAAGGCCAGGTTGGACAGGGCCTTGAGCAACCTGGTCTAGTGGAATGTGTCCCTGCCCAGGGCAGGGCAGTGGATACTAGATGATCCTTAAAGCTCCCTTCCAAAGCAAACCACTCTATGATTCTAAAAGCTTAACATTGTTGTTTAAATTGAAGTCCCTCATCCGCAAATGTCTTTCATTTGAGGTCAGTAATTTCTTTTTTTTCTGGTCAAACTAAGCACCAAGTGCATCGTTTGCTGTTGCAGTCATCATTACTTAATGGTTTGTTTATTAGCTGGCCATGGGATAACTCTGTCTTGCTGTGGTGAACTAATTACGATTCTCATCAAAAATCTTTACAAGACTAACATAGGCTGGGAAAGATGTTGAGCAGATACCTTGATCAACTATTGTTTCTGCATTACATAAATCTTGTAGGAGGTTTGTGTTTGGATGATCATAAACACATGAGAAGAATCTTGGAAGGAGTTTGTAATTCCCTTCAAAGAGAGCAGGCCTGACAGGAGGACTCAAGCCAGGAACAAAGTCAGTAGCCAGCCTGCAAGCCTTGCAGCAAACGGAAAACGCTTCTTGGAGCTTAATATGATTTAGCATGGGAGTTTTTTCTTTCTCTAAGCCTCTACCTTCAAATGTTGTTTCTAGTGAAGTCTTGCATTGTAGTATAAAAAAGCCCTTACACCTGAAGAACTACAGGTGGTAAAGAATGGCTCCAGGCTGACCACTCCAGTACAAGATGAACGACCTCCAAGAAATGCCTCTTCCTTCATACTATATGGGCCAGTTTACAAGCTTGTAGCATAGATCCGTGATTTGGGAAATATCACCTAAGTAATTACTTGTGAGACAGTATCTTTAGAAAGGGACAAAACAGGTGGGAAAGTGTCTGATTTTCAAAGATGTCCTTGAAATTGGAAGTGTATGGCTGCTTCTCAGAATACACATTTATTTATACTACAGTAAAAACATATCTGCCACTCCTGGGAAAACAAAATCTGCTTACCGTGCTTTTCCAAGTGTTGGCAGCAACTATCTACAAGTCGGGGAACCTGCCTGTAAATAGGGTTCAGGCTTAGTTTCTTATCTCTTGCTTTTTCTTTCTTGTTCTGGGCTTCTGCTGGCAAAGAGAGCTGGAGAGCCTCTAATAATCGTGACTGATTGTCATCAAGATCTGTAATAGAGTCCACAGACATTGCGCCCTGTAAAACACACACACAAACTCAATCAGTACAGCTGGAGAAATCTAAACACCATCTAAATATATCTAAAAAAGTGTCTGGCATACCCACATTTTAAACAAACTAATATAAAAATACAAATCGCTGCAGAGTTTTTGTAAATTAATGAAGTTATAATGCCAGTGTAATGGATGGGAAAATCATAATGGCACCAATGCCATTACTGCTGTACTACAAGAAATACAGGTTAGATATGGAAAAGAAACTAAATTCTTTCATTCTGCACACTTTTTCATTGCTGTAAGCCTGCACAAAGTGCAAGACAAGGATAAATCACTGCCTGTGTGTGCACCTCAGCAGTACATGCTGCTTGGAGATACATATGCATTTCTAAACCTGTTCTTTTCATTTTCTCCAGCTTGGGTCATTGTATCGGTGAAAACGATGGAAATAGATTTACAAACATAGACCACATAAAGTTAACTAATAAAACTACATACAACTGCAGAGACTGAAATAATTCCATACTATCAGAAAACAAAGACACACCAGAGAAACAGAGGAATAATGTTCTTTAGATAGTTCTACTTCCTTAGTATTTTAAAATCATTACAATTCCAATGAAAGCTCCGAAAACTATGTTTGGATTACAGCAAGGGACATTAGTTTAAGCAATCTGTAAAGGGTAATGTAGCACAAGCAGCAGGAGTTTTATGGCATGCTTCAATGTTTATACTTGAAATAGTTGTTTTTTTTTTTAAACCACAGGATTACTGTCACTTCAAAACAACCATTTCTCTCCACTGTTATTAACATACCTGGCAAAAACATTTTAGGGGAGAACTAGATTTATAAACATGACAAAAAATTTTGGTTTCAATCTTCATTAAAAACATCTATCACAAATAGTTTTCTTGCTTTCTGAAACAAGGAATACATTTTACCATAACATAAAATGTAGTGTACAGGGATCCAGCACATCATCCTAAGGAAGAAAATGTAAATTTCCATTCAAAACTTTGCTGACAACTCTAATTCCCTAAAAACACACTGTTCTGTGACAGGTCTTTAATAAACTGCTAGTGAGATGTCCACATCTCTTAAATGAGAACAGTACAACTGGCAAAGAATTTTAGGCTCTAGAAGAATTTTCTTCCATCCACACAGACAACTGAACTTTGCAAAGATTTCTGACTAACAGGCAACTCCTACAAAGTCCACAGAGATTTCAATGGAATGTAAAACTTTTATTTCATAGTAACTTAAAAAAAAAAAATCTAACTTATCAGGTATAGTTCTGTTTCTTATAACTCATGAAAGACTTATAAATTAAATACAATGAAAATTTATAGATTTTGTGTTTTGGATCCACAGCACTGAGCAATTACTAGACCCTTTAGAACACAACTCTGACCTTGGTATCTGATGTATCTAGGAAGTAAAATTGATTCCTTTTACCATTCCCTGCTAAAAGGAAACAAAACAAAATAAAACAGAAAAACCTCACAACCAAAAAAAAAAAAAAAAACAACCAAAACCCAAAACAAAACAAAAAACACCTCAAAATCAAACAAGATTCTCTGGCTATATGTGTAAAATTTCAACTGAAAATTTTTGGTTTTAACCATTTAATGTTTCAGGCATCAAAATCAGACAACTGACACTAAAAATCCCAACACTATCCTCACTGCTGCAGCTCCCAGGCAGTTACTGTACAACTGGTGCCTTCCTTTATACCCTAACTGTACTGGCCCTTTCCTGTCTGCAAACCATCCTCACCTCGTGAATCATTATTGTCACAAAGTCACTTAAGTCGGATTCAGATCCCTAAAATAGATGCAAATACGGTCAGTTGGCTATTACCCTTGGGCATTCTATCAAAATTGTGGATTATCTGAGGCACTGAGCTGGCTTTAGGAAAAGTGACCTTGAGTTTAATGGCTGAAGTACAGCGCTGCTTGGCAATACCTCCATGGTGCCCCATCCCTAGCGATATTCAGAGTGAGGCTCCAAAGGGTTCTGGGCAGCCTGATCTGGTTGAGGATGCCCCTGCTTACTGCAGAGGGAGTTGTACAAGATGACCTTCAGAGGTCCCTTCCAACCCAGACCATTCTATGATTCTATGAGTCTATTAACACAGACACAGCACTGCTTGGACAGCAATGCTCAACAACTGAAGAAAACTCCAGTTCTATCAACCTTTGCAATCCCTGCTTCACCATGACAAGCTCAAAATCTAAATAAACTGGTCAAGTCTTAAGGCAAGCACACAAAGACATGAAGAAAAGGAGAGAGAAAGAAAAAATAGAAAATGAAAGCCCGAGGGACAGATGTTCAATGAAGGTTAGATGAAGCTTTTCTTAGTTTTTAAAGATTACAGAAGGCTTGTCTCATTTGAAAACATGAGCAATATTACAGAGCAATGTATGAAATCAAGTACAATCAATCCATGGCAGATCTACTTTCACTCTATACATTATGCTATTTGAGTAGTAAAACAGTTTGAGCTCCAGATACCTGAATAAATTTTGGCTGTATTACATAATTTTATATATATATATATATATATATGTGTATATATGCACACACACTTAACCCGGGAAATGTTCAGTGTCAAACTTGATGGGACCCTGAGCAAACTGATCAAGTTAAAAATGTCTCTGCTCACTACAGGAGGTTGAACAAGATGAGCAAGGCTTTTGACAGTGCCTGAGAACCTTGAGTACTGTGTCCAGTTCTGGGCTCCTCAATTCAAGAGAGATGTTGAGATACTTGAACATGTCCAGAGAAGGGCAATGAAGCTGGTGAGGGTCCTGAAACACAAACCCTATGAGGAGAGGCTGAGGGAGCTGGGGGTGTTTAGCCTGGAGAAGAGGAGGCTCAGGGGAGACCTCATTGCTGTCTACAACTACCTGAAGGGAGGTTGTAGCCAGGAGGGGGTTGGTCTCTTCTCCCAGGCAACCAGCAGCAGAACAAGAGGACACAGTCTCAAGCTGCACCAGGGGAGGTTTAGGCTGGAGGTGAGGAGAAAGTTCTTCACAGAGAGAGTGGTTGGCCATTGGAATGGGCTGCCCAGGGAGGTGGTGGAGTCACCATCCCTGGAGGTGTTCAAGAGGGGATTGGACATGGCACTTGGTGCCATGGTTTAGATAGTCCTGAGGTTTAGGGTGATAGGTTGGACTCGATGATCTTTGAGGTCTCTTCCAACCTTCTTGATTCTATGATTCTATGATTCTATGAACCAGTACATAAAGGGTAGCTCTCAGGAGGACTGACATTCTGTCACATGGAAAAGACAAATGGCAATACGTACAAATTACTCCCGGGGAGATTCTGATTTGACTCCAGAAGAAAATTTTTACCATGAGAACAGTTAGACATTGGAATCATCTCCCAAAGGAAGCAGTGGATTCCCCTATATTGGACAATTTCAAGACTCAGCTTGACAGGGTGCTGGGCCACCTCGTTTAAACTATACTGTTGTCTAGAAAGGTTGGACCAAATGATTCCTGGAGTCCCTTTCAACCTGGCATTCTGTGATTCTGAAACCTTAGAGGGTCCCTTCCAATTTGATGAATTCTATGATTCTAAATATATTAAAATAATATATGAACAGGGGGTCAGAATACTCTCTAAAATAAGCACACATAACCACAGCACTCACACCATGAGCTCTGCAGCCAGCATTACAGTTCATCCCTTACTGAAAGCCTCAGCTGAGTGTTTGAAGACTCAATGAAACACACAAAAATAAATTATAGAATTGCAAAGAAGAGAATGGCACAGTGATAAACAATTCCTCCAACTTAAATTTAAGAGAACTGCACTTCAGGTGTCTGCAGCACTTATGTGAGACACTGGTTGTATCAGTAGCATGCACAACTGAACCAATTTTTAATTATTTTTTTAAAAGCATTTGCCTTGATATAGCTGAAAATAAATAGTACAACACTGCCCAAGAGATAAAAGAAAAATGCAGGCTTCTTTACCATCCCCTAAAAAACCTCAGGGGAGCAGAGTAAATACACTGATAAGCAGAAGTGTAAAACCCAAAGAGAGACAAGATATCACACATAAGTTGATATTAATGCCAAATAATTGACAATACATGAACAACATTACTGAATAACTGATACTGATTCCCAAGAGAAAATGTCAGCTCCCTCAATGTCACACTGCCCACCTTAGTCTACTTTCACTTCTCTGTAGATGAACCATGTCATACTGCATCCTCATGACTATGGATTAAAGGTTCAAATTCAATAGCCTGAAAGCTACAATCCCAGTATTAACAAAAAACTCCAATCCAACGAAGCAAAACCCCCACTGGCTTCTAGGAGTTTGGGCCTGATGGAGCTCTACCTCTTTGATGCAACAAAGGACCCAGATTCCTTCTGTTTGCTAGCTGGTCAAATGCATGTCAGAGATCTCATCATACTTTAGGAAGAGAACAGCAGATGACCTATACTTGGACACACAAATTATCTTTCCCTCTGGTTCTGAAGCCAATGGGTGGATATGGTGAATTTCTGGTTTTGTCACTACCTATGCCAAATTCTGGAAGAAGTTGGCAGGTTTTGCTTCATGCTTAGATTCAAGTGTCCTTTGCACTTTTGTGTGAATGCAACAGCCTGATGGTATAGTCTGGGCAGGCCAAGAGATGTACATTATAAGTATGCCGGAATACAAACATCTTTAAATATCATATCATGCCTTCTGCTACCTGCAGGCAGAATGTAGACAATCCAAGATTTAGCTCACAGTTGAGATGGAAAGAAAGTAGGTCACGGGACTTTCCAGTCTTCTCTTAATTTGCAATTTACTCCAGTCCTACTCCTTAACACTGTGGCTTGAAGAGCCCTACACATCATTTCTCTGAAGCAAGTTTTATCCAAGGCATGAAAGAAGGTAAGGAACCTAAGAACGCATTTTATTTTCCAGGGTCTGTTCTTGTACCCCAAATTCTTTCTCCAATTACCTAAACAGGCGTTAAATAAAACAAATTTTCTATTATGCATTTTTTTCTCCTTCTATTGCTAATGAGATTAAAAAGCACTAATTCTAGAACTTCCGGCCCATGGTAACAAAAAACCCCTGTCTACTACTGCTCCTGGCCACAATACTGGAAAACCAGAAAGCTCTGAACATAACTAGAAACAGAACATGCAGACAAATGGTCCACCAGGTACTTATCTTATACGGAGGACTAACATTCAACCCAAACCACCGCACTGTTTTCTGTTGCCAAAGGCATCTTTCACAGCCTGTGTGCAGAAACATCCTTTGAAAAGCCTGGTACAAATTTACTCTGAGAACTTCTTACTTGCCATCGAGGCCATGTATAGAATTAGATTATGGGGATTTTTATTAATATTAGGCTAAAGATTAATAGTTTATTTCCAAGTTCACAGAGCTAAATGAACATAAGCATACATATAAATACCAACCACTTAAGTTTAGTCTTCCCCAGATGAAAAAAATACAGGCTGAAGATAGATGGAATTTGTTAAATCTAAAAGACCTAGACAGAAGGAGGTAGATAAAGGGAGTGAACAAGAAGACTTCTAAATAATTTCTCTGCCACTTTGAGATCTGTAACAGACTTACACAGTCCATACAATCTTTTCCCACTAGCACTAGAGAAAGATTCCACTACAGTTAGAATTTTCTGGTATCAACCAGGACAGCTTCTACTTGAGAAAACAAACAAACAAAAAACCCCAACAAAAACCAAAATCACTCTTTGAACATGACAGAAGAAATATTCCACAGACACAACAGGGTTCTTTCCTGCTTCAGCTTGACTCTCCATACCTACAGTCATGCACCACGTTGTGATGTGTTTACGTACCCGCCTCCTTGCTCGTGGTGCTGACTCAGGAGTGTTAGGAGAAGTGGATTCATTTGGTGTTTCAGAGGTTGAGCTAAGAGATGAGTTACTGCTGGAAAGTTCTTTGTTCTGCCTTTTAGTTCCAAATGGCAAGAGAAAGGCCACGAAATCCGAAACATCTTTTTGTTCTTCTCTTTGAGAGTCTTGCTTGAGCTTGTAGGCCCGGTCATTAGCAATCACTTGGGACAAGGGCATTCCAAAAGCCTGGGGAATAAATTCTGCAGCAACAACAACAAAAAGATTTACTGAACATCTGATATATATTTAGTACAAAACAAACTGAGCGTTAAGCTCTTAAAAAGAAAAAGAGTCTGAGGTCCCTTTAAATGCATAGTAATTCCAGCGAGGTACTGGACTGTATAATAACAACAAGATTCAAACAATAAAATAATAGTGGAGATGTGCCAGGTAATTGTAGCCCATGGTATCTGAATCCTGTTTCCAGTTAGATCATGCTAGATATATCCCAGAGAACCTTGGAAAATTGCTTGGGAGTGCATCTAATTAAAATTTTAACTTCCACTGAAAGCAACTAGAAGTCAAGCACCTCTGTCTACATCTAGATGGTATCAAGGGCCATCAGAGGCTCTGGTAACCTAGTCCTGAGACTGTGGAGTCTAGCTGGACTGTGCCACAGCTCTCTCATGTTTCAGACCACGTCAGGAGGTTTCTTTCTCACAAATGCTGCAGGGTACCAGAGTGAAGATGTACAGGCACATGCATAGGTCTCATTACAGTTCAGGACCTACCTGTACAGGGAGCTTTTAAGTGCAGCCACTTTTCAGACTGAGATGTCAACGATACGGTTTTAAGTATATACACAAGAATATACAGCTTTAAAATACTGGTAAGATTCAACCAGCACAATAGTGGTGTACCAGTACAAAGGTCCTTTATAACAGTACCAAAATATATACGGACATATAAAAATACAGGAGAGCACAGGTTTCTCTCAATTAACAAAAAGAACACAAGCCTTTCCCATATTAATATAACTGTAACGTACAAAACCAGTATATATGTCACATCTCAAAGTAAAATGCTCAACTATTTTACAAAACAGAAAAATGCTCTACAGTGGATAAGCCAACAACAACTAACAGTGAAATTCTTGTCATTAAGTTTCAAGTCTAGATCTATGTGAGATTAGAAGAATCAAAACAGTTGGGCCAGACTGCCAAGTACAACTGTCTTGTGGTCAACGGGAATGAAAAAGCAGCTCTTGACTCTATTCTTCCTGGAGAAAACGTGTCCACCTTCTACTAGATCCCAGCTACAGACCTGCCTGTATTAGAAATAAAGCATCAGAGATTAAAAGCAAATTTTATTTTTTTTAAGCATGAAAAAAACATAGAACAACAGCAACCAAAAAAAAAAAAATCCTTTCATGCTATCTTTCTCTTTTGCTACAATTGTCTAAACGATTAAAGACCAAAGTTCCTCCTGGGACTTCAAGTGTGACTATACCTTTGATGACACTTTCAAATTTTATCTAGGCTTGCATTATCACTAAGATTAAAGTAAAGCCTTCAAGACTGGATTTCATGAATCTTGAATAAGGACACTACTAGAGACAACGGACCATTGTTCTGATTTTATGAGAAACATCACTGCTCTTTAGAAGTATAAAATATTAAGATATTAACTAACTTTGGTGGCCAGATAAAAATAAATCAGGAAGCAGAGCCTTACATATCAAGCAACCCTGGAGGTGACCTGTGGGTACAATGACATCTAAGACCACCTGCATTTAATTTAGGACAAAAAGCAACATTATCATATGGGTATCAAGCAGCGTGGGGATTGCCAGTTCCAGGAGTCCAGAGTTAGACCAATCCCTCCTCTACCCAGCAGAGTATGCCTACAAAATTATGACAATATTAAGATTTTTTTAATGTTCTGAATTATTTTCCTAACGAACCTTTAAGACCACAAACTTGAAACACTTCTAGCTGTCTAATCAGGTACTTTATTATATATCCAGCACCCCTATTTCTTTGACCTTCTACAACATTCCCTGAGAAAAGCCACTGAGCCAGATGAAATCCTGAACTTGAAAAATTTCTCATGTTTTGGCTGATAGTCACTCATGCTTCAAATTGGGACAGAAGAGCAGCATGCCCAGTGATGTCCAACTGCATGCTGATGCCACCAATGCAACAGCAGGATCAAATAGGACAAGATCAGCAGGAGATGAGATGTCAGCATGGCTTCATTAAAAGAATTTCATTTAAATAACCCTCTCCCTGATTTTTTATCTAAAAACTGGTAAGTTTTGCTTCTCCTTGAAAACTCTCAGTTGTGTAATACCAGGCTTTTAAGTGCTCCTGCTCAATGTGCCTGGGGAGCAGTGAAAAGACACTGAGCCTCTACTCTGGACGGCTTTGCTGTAGGCCTCCATCACAGAGGACATGAACCACTTCACTGATTTCTCAATGTCTGGCAGAGATGGGCAACTGGATGAAAACCAACTGGCTGATTTTCAGGCTAAATACAGATGGAAGTGTTGCTGGCTGGCAGTTGTAATTACATTAAAGAACTGGCAAAACTAGTAACTTTTTGCTTGTTTGTTGAAATTGAGAGAATTGATTGCATCCTCTGCACACTAGCTACAGCCTCAAGTTCCCACCACAAGCAGAGTTTCTGTATCACAAAGGGTGGTAGTGAGGAGCATGTTTTACCTATCAGTCTTCAGAAGTGTTCAATCCCAACAATCCCATTGCTGAACAGGTATTGTAATGTCCATTAAAGTGAACGAAAAAAAAATTAAGAAGAGTTGTAGTCATGCAAAGTATTTAGCAACCATTGATAGTGGTTTGAGGCTCTGGTCTCACAACTAAGGTAAGTACCAACTGTCTATTTACTGCTGTAGGCTGGCAATCCCCTCTGTTGGAAATGCTTCATTTGTATGAAGAAAAGTTCCTCAGAGCAGGGGCTCAAACTTTGGTTTGTTTTATCTATGCTAAGTGAGTGTCAAAGCTACTAAGTTAGTTACTCTCTGTAATACAACTAAAATGTGATCACTCAATTATAAGAGTGGGCCGCTTAAAAAGAAATTTTTCAGAAAGCACCATGTAAAAATGTGAAACAACCTGGCAGACTGGGCAATCAGCTTGGAAACACAGACTTGTATCCTTAGCCAGCAGCATTTAAGGACTTGACTTCTGATTTTCTGGGTTTTAGTGTTTACCTGCAAAGGAGACAATTTGCTATTTTGGAGAAGTGCATGACATCAGAAATTCCATCTTGCAGCTGAGGTAAGTTTCTTAGCAAAATTTTTATCAAAACTGTTATGTTCCTAAGAAATCTTAGCAGCATGTCACAGAAAAACTCTCTGCCAGATCAAATACAGGTTTCAGTGATCAGAAATCCTTTTCTTTGCTGATCAAATGATGATATCCAGGATGTTGACCCATAGCTTACTTGGCCTCATGCCACCTCACCCATACATAGTTTCATAGACTTCTCTGAAGTGTTAGCTGGTGAAAAGTGGTTTCCATCCTACAAACCATAACCAGTGATTTCTATACTCTAGACCCTAATGAGGCCTTCAAGGCTAATAAAGCCAACAGCATACAATGCAGCAACTATGGATAGTCCCCTTAGTACTTCGGGGTTTTTGTAAGTACAGCTTAAGCATTTGAGCTGCTAAAATCAAGTTCTACGGTGCTTGTATTACCTCTATTTAAATGAGAGGAATAGAGTAGGAGACAGGTGAGAGAATAATATGCTTTAAGAGATATTTAAATGGGGAGGGGGTCTTTAAGTCAACCTGTGCAGCTAGCCAGACTGGTTAGCCTTTTTGCTAATTGAAATTAATTACTTTGGATTCATAGAGAGAGTGATGGAAATAAGAAAATAAGGAAAATGTAAAATGCAGTCCATAATGGGAACTGCAAGACTCCTTCCATCTCATCTGTAGGTTCATCAAAATGCTGCACTGACTCCAGAAGATTCATGATAAAACAACATTATCAGCATCAATTCTGTGGCTGAAATTCCCTTCTCCAGCTAGTCAGAGCTCACCGACCTTCAAGGAGTGATACAAGGCCATCCCAATTACTTAGGCTTTTTCTGTGGGTAGGTCTTAGAGGTTTTTTTATTAAAAAAAAAAAAAGAGTCTCTTCAGTCCTTTAGTTGATTTTATGAGAAAGTATGACACAGCACTGCTTAAGAAAACCTTTTGTATGCCTAAAGAGCATAAAGAGCATGAGAAACATTTCCAAAGTTTTTTAAAAAACACAGTGAGATGCTGGAAAGGCTTGAAAAACTCTCACATTTTTGATCAACTATTAAAACAAAAGAAACTTCATCAATTCAGCTCTCTCCTTGGGTTGTGCCAAAGTATACTGACATTACGATAGGTTGAATTATTGAAGAACAAACGCAAACATTAAGAAATATCTCTATACTTGCTGAGCATGGTTGGGAAGTAAACATGGAAAACGTTTTCAAAAATTATGAACTAAAGAAAAGTCAAATATCTACTGCTGGACCTGCATACACCACAGTTACCAGGAAGGCCTTTTCTCAGAAACTCTAGCATACAGAGCAGCTCTGCTAAGGCCCCACAGCTGAACCTGTCAAACTATTTACATTCCACACAGAAATAACAGCGAAAGGGATGAATCTCAGTTGCTCAACAAATCGTGTAACAAGTGATTATTATTTCTCAGCCAGTCTCTTAGTTCACCTGTAGGGTTTACTGGAACTAAGGCAAAATGGAGCTGGCTTACTGATAAAATCTTCTAGGAGAAATCCTTTCTGGAAGGCATCTTTCTCAGGAATGTCTGTGTGTACCTTCCAAGTAGGCATGCTTACACTGACCCACATATCACTTGCAGAAGACAGCCAAAAGGCTCCAATTCTGCTGCCGTCAAAATTAGCAGTGAATTTGTAAGGGAACAGCACTCAGCCACCAGCATGCAGAACATCCTGAGAATTTCTTATTCCAAGCAGCACTGACATTTTACTGTTCCTTCAGCAGGAGTACTGTTTGTCAGCAGCTAAAGCAAATGTTTGGACACATACGTAGACAGCACAATTGAGAGTCATGATGGCCATTAATAACCAGGAGGCTGGGTAGAGAAAAGCAAAGATACTGAATGATGGAAGCTGAATATATTGCTTAAGTATCTGGGTGGAGTGCTGCTCTCTTGTTTTGTCTGTTTACATCCGGCAAGTTTTGCTGTATCCTGCTCTGCTGAGTCACTCAGAGACGTGAAAACAATGTAAAAAACACTTGTTTAAGAATTTCTCCACTTTTAATGACGACAGATGTACCTGTCAAAAAGGACAAAATAAAAGATAATAATCTCATTTTAAATGCATTTAATTCTATTGTAGTGTCTTTGGTGGCCTTCAGAAGTGTAACAGTTTGCCAAAACTCTCCCTTAACAGAAAAAGACAGGTCAATCAGTCGAGATGTTTAAATAAAATGTGATGTTATGAGAGTAAAAACTTCACAGACTGACCCAAGATCTAAAATATGAATGGTAACATCTCCAAATAGTCCTAGAAGAAATAAGTACAATATCTTATGGTCATACTTTTTAAGCCCAGACACCTAATGAGGTGGGGTGAGGGAGAACAGTTGTCTTGGGCATGAATTAGAGAGCGGTGGTACGTTCCCAGAGAGAACAACCCCGTAAGTCTATGGACTAGGGTAGTTCAGTGCATGTCAGTGCTAAAGGAAACAGTTTGTCAGACGAGACCAAGGACACAAGCCCTCCCTGTTCTTTCTCTGGAGCCACCCATACACAAAGACACAATGCTGACAGCACAAGCTGTGCAAGGCCCACACCTTGTGCCCCCTGAAGCAAGGCCTCTATTGTGCATCCCTGGTAATCAGCACAGTGGGCTTTTTTCCCCACCTGTGGGGCTTCCTGTGCCAGGCACATCTTGGTGATCTTTGACTGCACCCCACACACAGGATCAGACGGTGCTGTGTGATTATCGGGACTAACCTTCAGAAGTCTATCTATTACCCAAAAAAAAAAAAAACAAAAAAACCACCAAAACTTTTCAGGTGGTATGTATTGCAGGCAAAACCTAACAACATGGCCACTCAACTGCTACCTGCCCTGGTTCCTGGGACTTCTCAGGCTGGAATACAACAAACTCAAAATGTTTGGAATTACATACTCTTAAAACTGCAACTCTGCTTGGAAGAGCAAGTCTGAAGTGATGAAAATGCTGCTTGTGTTAAGACAGCTGCAACTTGTCTATGTAAAGTGTTCTGGAGACCAGCTTCCTCGCTTCCCTCCCAACATCCTGTTGCCTGATTTTGCTGTTTCATTCTCAAAATGGTGCAGCTGGACTAGTTACCAAGAAAGCCCCTGACTGAAAACCATGAAGAAACAGAAAGGAAGGCATTTCTTTCACATATGAGGACCAGGGACCTGCCTGGGTGGGTAAGTAAGTGTTCTCAGCCTTTTGTGTGAGCACACTCAAATACATGGTGTTCATTTTGGACTGGCTGCCCAGAAATAGAAGATACTCTCTCTATAAAATAAAGGGTAGAAATACTTTTTTAAAATATGTTGTGAAACAGACCAGGATAATGCTTTCAGCTTGCTGAACACACACTAAGGGAGGTTAACTCTGACTCTGGGTGACATGGAGACCACTGTTCAGGAAAGCTGGTAGGGCTTGGTTATCGTGTGAGCATAGCAGGCTCACCCTTATGGAGACCAGCAGCACGCAGTCTTATACAAGTTTTCTTCCTTCCAGAGCTGGCACCATCCCCTCTGCTGTCATGGAAAAGAGCCTGCTTAGCAAGTTTCAGTGGGGCAGATGATCTTTAATAAATCAGAAGGGCAGCAATAAGTACACCAGAAATGATCATGGGCAGAACCCCTGAGAAGCAGGGCACCACATGCTGCTATCTGTTTTTGGTTTTTTTTAGGCTAACATACTGTTTGCAACAAGAGCAAGCCAACAAGGCTTGCTTTTCACTTTGCTAACACAACTTGGCTAGCAGGTGAGTTTGACTCCTTTGCCCTCTGAACCCTTACTGACCAACCTGATATTCCGGTCAATACAGACATCCTGAAAGAGAACTATAGATTCTGCTGTTTGAGTAGTGCTGGGGTGTTTTCCTCTCAGGGGTGGTCCTGTAATATTTTATACATGGAGAGAGCACGTAAGACATCTCTATAAATGAGAATAAGGTAGTGGAAGATGGGAGAAAGAGGATAAAAGCAGAGGGGTACATTTTTTAAATGTCTTAAGTGAAAATAATAAGAAAAAAACAGAATTAAAATAAAGAGACTCAGCACAGTGATTTTTAAAAATGCTTGGGTGGGTACAGTTAACCAGAAAATGTGAGTAATGCTGAAAAACAGGAAGTAGATAAATTTATACATGGATAAATAAGTACAAAGTGCTGACCTTTGCTGTGGTCTACTACAGAGCCCTGAACAGCAAAATGCACTCAGAAGATCCACCAGAATAAAAAGAGAAAGTATATTCCCAAGGCTACTAATTGAATGGAGTATAAATGCTTTCACGCAAAGTGAGAACACAAAAAAAGTGCCTGAACAGAAGAAAACAATATTATCTTTATGTGCTCAACCAGTACAGCTAGGTAATTATCAGAAAGAGAGGCCAGCTGAAATAAATCTGGCTATAAGGAAATCACAAAAAATACAAGGCAATGTAAGGAAAAATATTTTTTAAAAGATCTTTGGCAACAGAGAATTTACATAAATGAAGAGCAACTCTGGATTAAGCATTTGTGTGCATCACCAAGGGAAGCTATCATTTCTCAAGCCACTGTACCAAAGATGTGTTGGAGAAGTGCTGGAAGTGCAACTGCAAAGATCCACCAGGTTTGGGTGACACAGCAAAATCTGGTCTTTGGTGGATTATCAAATCAATTTGCAGTTGGTAAAAATCTGCTTCTACAAATGAAAAATGTGAGAATAAAAAGACAAAATGTATTTAAACTCTCAAAATAGCTTCTAAACAAAAACTTTCAAAGAAGACACATGGGGGAAAGATAAAAGCTCTCAGTGCAAAAAAAACCCAAAACCGTAAGTGGTTAGCCATTTGCAATACAGAAGGAAGACTACAGACCGCTATGAAGATATCTGACAAGCACACAAAGCAGGGAAGATTTTGCACAGGGATATGGTGCTTTGCACTTTTAACTGCAAGAAGAAACAAAACAACATAATGACTGATTAATTACACTGCAGCCAAATATAATGCATTGACAGGAGCAGTACAAGATAGATTTTTCCCCCAAAGGTAGCTATAAAATCATTAAACTTCTTCCTTAAAGGTTCCTTCTGCATGTAGGTTCAGTTCCACACCAAGCAATTCTCCTAACAGATGAAAGATTTGGTACTTGCAGTGCAACATGGGAGGCCACTGGATTTATGCAAACAAATAAAACATCAGGGGACCTACATTTTTAGAAAGATTAATGCAAATATTTTCCATAGCCATTTCTAAACCAAGAAAATAATAATCCCATATATGAAGTCATCAAACAAACAAAAATTAAAAGGAGAACATTTTCTTCTTGATAAATATCCAAAGTAACTTTTCAATGGAATTTAAATGTTCCATCCTTCTGCCAAACTAGATTACAAGGAATAATGTCAGAGTAACCAAATCACATCTCTCTATGTGTGTGTGTCTGTGAAACTGGGGTGTTAATACTGTGTTTTACAACCACTTTCCCAGAACGTCTTTTCAAGAAGGGGATACAAAATTAGACGCACAATTAGCTACATGCAGAAAACTGCAAATTCAGAGAAACTTTTCATGTCTCAACATCTAGACTTAGTTCAAGTGGCTGCAAATATAGGTCAAGCCCAGTGGATTAGGATCCAGCCCATAAAGTCAATTAGTGTCCAAACAAAAATGTACCAACCATATCTGTAAATACATGTCATATGGAGTCTATTAAAATACAACTGATCAGTAGCACTGAAGCATTTGTGTATTTTAAACAAAGACTATTTTCCTAAGATTATAAAAAGAAAAGCAAATCAACTGACTTGCTTGGGCAGGGCTGGGGTCATGTTCTTTGCAAATTAAAATAGGAGAGCACAAATGCAGGTAAACAACTGGATCATGTTATCCAGACTGCACTCTGTACTGGATGGTGAAAATGGGGAGAAAGAACAATGAAGAAAAAATCCAGCCCTTTAACTCTGATTTTTTCTCCCTGGAAATAACCTTTCAGTTGAAGAGAAGTAGGTTATACTAATGACAAATATAAAAGATAAGACATGTTTTTCAGCGTGTTCAGAATTCCCAGGCAGCACATCAGCTCAGTAACATTCTTCTACTCCAGAAAATATATGCTTAAGATGAAAGAAACCTCATATGCAAAACTGAAACCTGACCAGAAAATATGTGCTAATTTACCTTTGTCTCTGTTCTTCTCCTTTCCTAGTGAGTCCAGTTTCTTTCTTAATGATTTCTTCCTCTTTTGTCCATCTGTAAATGTGAAAAGCAACCAAAAAAATTAAGTAAGCGAAGAGAGAACAAATAATGCTGCAAAAGCTGTAGAAACACAGAGTGAGATGGCCACAGCACTTGGAGTCAGGAAGAGTGTGAGATACACTCACAAAAGTGAGGGACTGCCACAGTCCTTCAACCTGAAGAAGTGATGCTTTGTTCACCCAGATGCCAAGGTTGTACTGGGGAGCCAAAACATATCCCACTGCATGCTGCTGGGCACATGTGCACATACATGGTCACACAGTCTGTGTAGCAGAATGGAGAACTAATTTTGAAGACTTTACACTGGAGGTTGTTGCTGGATGCTCTTGATAACAAAGTATTATAAAACTAAAAGGTACTGGTTAGCCCTCATCCACGGTCACAAAACTGTGACTTAGATGTGGAACCAAAGGTAGTATTTGGAGATGGAGGATTACTAATCTCCAGGATAAATTCTGCATACCAGTCATACCAGTTGGGTGATAGTTGACCACCTTCACATGAGCCATCTGATCTGGGAACATACAGTTTGGTCCAGATTGTTTCAGAAGGATTAGACTCTCAGAGAAATTATTGTTCTGATATGCAAGTTTTCACTAAGGTATTAAGGACCAAAGATTTTAAGCAACAGCACAGGCAGGTTCATTCTTGAAAGAGTATGTTCTCAAGGGTTGGTTATCATTATTTCCTCCAGCAGCATCTTTTATAATGAAAAGTCAACAGAAAAAAAACCATTTTATTTATTAGGTCTCAACAAATACCAGGGATTAAGACATGGGCCTGATTTAACTTGTACCTTTTGAATTTTTTAAGTTCCAAAGCAATATAAAAGGTCCAACATAAAGACTAATACTAATGCTAACATAGGCACTACTCCAGCTAAAGGTTAATGAACATGTACCTTTGCCTTACTGGTTTTGCAATATGGCAAAACCTCAGAAAGAAATGCACTGTATCTGTGTTGCACTTTTCTGGTTAGAAGTTCACCAAAGAATGTGCCTTAACACGTTCTTTGACGTATGTAAGCCATTGTCTTAAGTGGTCTTCTACAGTAGGGAACACACCACAGAGGGAGTGAGTTAAATCTTCACTGATTAACTCTCATCTTTGCATTTAGGGTTTGAGAGAGAACACGAGATGTTTGCCCATAGTTTTCCCTCAACTCGTTTTGAAAGCTATGCCCAGAATATGAGTTAACAGGCAGATGGACAAATTCTGACTTTTTCACATGCTTTTACTTTAAAATTCACATTTCTTTTTACCCTAAGTAACTGTGGATTGATTAACTCCACTTGCACTCTGCCTTTTTTTAGGCCATATTTGTTCCCAGCACTCAGTTAACCAAGATACTTGGTTCCTGTCTCTATATTGTTCTTTGCTGGTTATGATAATTCCCCTTTTTCTACACCTGCAATGGCAAGAATTCATCTCTCTCAAGTAAGGCTGACTAGACTGGATGAGGTATTCTGGATTACAGTTCAGCAATATAATGGTGATAATTCACTGCCTGATACAGTCTATGATTAGATTTTCCTTTTTTTTGTAGCTGCATGATGAGTTCATAACTCAAAGTCATTCTTTGATTAATACACCCAGTCTTTTCACACCTTCTGACATTTCCAGTTGATATGATTGAGTTTATTACAGAAATTTTTTTTTTTATGTCTTGGAAATATGAATAGTTTGTAACATACACCTGACAGTACCACTTGATTTTAGAGGGTCTCTTACTACCATTGTGTTCTGGCTTTATATGTATGAAATAATTTTTAAATTATTTGGTGTGTTATAAATTGAAATGAATGTTTTACAGTACCCTTTGATAAATGGCTTGCATTTCTTCAGAGTCTTAGAGATTTATTCTCCAAAGACCTATTAATTGATATTCTGACATTCCAATGAAGTCTACCAGGACACAAAAATGAGAACAGAAGTCAAAACTGGATATAAAATACAGTGGTTTGATTAATACCAAATCAACTCAAATTTTATTAAAATCAAACCTACACAAAGGCAACTTCTGGACTGTTTTAGTGCTGCATAGTTAAATACAACAGAAATACAAGAAAACTGATACTGAACAATATTGAACACAGGAAACAATATTGAACACAGGAACAAATGCCACTCACATCCACATGAAACACTAAATCACCAATGTTTTCTCCTGAACCTTGTCATTAATGGGTGACTCTTTCAGCCCCAACAGTGAAGTTAATTACTAAGTTGCCAGGTGGAAAGGGACCTGGGGGTACTGGTTGACAGCCGCCTGAACATGAGCCAGCGGTGTGCCCAGGTGGCCAAGACAGCCAATGGCATCTTGGCCTACATCAGGAATAGTGTGGCCAGCAGGAGCAGGGAGGTCATTGTACCCCTGTACACAGCACTGGTTAGGCCACACCTTGAGTACTGTGTCCAGTTCTGGGCCCCTCAGTTTAGGAAAGATGTTGAATTGCTGGAGCATGTCCAGAGAAGGGCAACGAGGCTGGTGAGAGGCCTTGAGCACAAGCCCTGTGAGGAGAGGCTGAGGGAGCTGGGACTGTTTAGCCTGGAGAAGAGGAGGCTCAGGGGAGACCTCATTGCTGTCTACAACTACTGAAGGGAGGTTGTAGCCAGGAGGGGATTGGTCTCTTCTCCCAGGCAACCAGCACCAGAACAAGAGGACACAGTCTCAAGCTGTGCCAGGGGAGGTTTAGGCTTGAGGTGAGGAGAAAGTTCTTCACAGAGAGAGTGGTTGGCCATTGGAATGTGCTGCCCAGGGAGGTGGTGGAGTCACCATCCCTGGAGGTGTTCAAGAGGGGATTGGACGTGGCACTTGGTGCCATGGTTTAGATAGGCATGAGGTGTAGGGTGACAGGTTGGACTCGATGATCCTTGAGGTCTCTTCCAACCTTCTTGATTCTTCTTCTTGATTCTTGAAGTAAATGACAGGCTGAAACAGTATTTCTGCCTTTGTCTCTACAGACCTTGAAGTCTGGAGATGAGTGATACTCAGGCCTAGAGGAATGTAAGAAGTGGGAAGCAGTTCTGGAGATGGACAAGTCAGGAAACACAGAGTCAGCTTTGTGTACTCCTGACCAAAGAAAGAGATTACAGAGTGTCAGAAGAGAAATGCTTACCTGGGGAAAATGGGTGCAGTTCCACTGAAAACAGTGGAGCTACGACAATTTACATTTACAGTTTACCCCATGGCAAGAGTTGTATATGAAAGACTGAGAGAAATCTCAGTGAAAAGCTAAAGCTTAGGGGATCTGCCAAGAGTTCGAAGGCCAGATTCGATTCTTCTCTTCCCCAGGAAGGCATAATTAATTATAATCTATATTCAGTAAAAATAAATATGTTTTTAAATCATGGCTGATTCAGGTTACATCAAACAGAAACTGCTGAAACATTCACAATGTATGCAACTCTAGCAGTTTTACATCTTAAATGAACCCAATTAATTATAATAATGCTTTGTACTTATTTTCTGCAGTGTGTTTTGAGAATATAATTAATAGCCAAAGCATTTCTGGAAAAGAGGCAAAACATTATTACCCGCGCATGATACTTACTGTGCACTTAAGAAATAATTAGCAAACATTTATACAAGCCAGTACTGTATCAACCCAAAGTGCTATTAAATATAGACTGTTATTTTAATTCACAGTTTGGAAATGTTTAAACCACAAAGTGACAAATGTTGCTGGGCTTTTATGCAGCCTTTTGTGTGTGCAGCTATCACTTAATGTCTTCTTTCTATACATCAACAACATACTGTTCCTCCAAAGATTCCACTCAAGAATATTGGCAAGATGAGAGGCCTCGAAAGACAACTGACAAAGTGAAAGAATCTGCACTTTCTGCACTTTTTTTTCTTTGTTAACTTACATGATTTTTTTCTGAAGCTCACCCAGGCAATTGTGCAGTATATTTGGTGGGTTTTTTTTCTTACTAGAAATAAACATAGTTTGTTCAATGCTTACTAATTTATATGTTAACTGCATTTTTTATTGCAATGCATACATCATGCTCTGGGCATCTATATATTAACTCTAGCATGATGAATATTTAAAAGACCAAGAGTCTAGAATCAAACCCCTGAATGCATATTAAATTGCTACGTGATCCGTTTTTCCAGCATGGTGAGCACTTCCAGGTTTAGTTAATGCCAAAAAGACTTTTCTATTTGAAAAATCGGGTCATCTTTTTCAGACTCTGCCTACAGAATGAATACAAGAGTATTTGCACTGATGTACTGACTGTGAACCAGAATTGAGCAGTTTCTGAAACTATTCTTTTTGAAATTTTGGTTTAAGGTTGAAATTCACCTGCAGTGTTATCACTATAATTAACTCTCAAATGCCATATTTTATACAGACCATTTCAGGGTCTAAATTTCACTGTAAGTGAGGCCACAGTTATACAAACTAGGTAATAAGAAGCCGTTCTCAGCTCTTTAAGTTAAAAAAAATGAGAGAACTTTACATTTTTTAATGACAGACTGCAATGTTGCTTTGCATAAGACCACTTAGCAACATCACATATTACTCAGAGAGGGAATATAAGATGACTACTATTACTATTATTTACTTCCAAGATTGCTTTACTCATTTTAAAGTTATGGAAATCAACAAGCCTATTTAGTAGTTATGCATATTGCTCAGCACAAGCAAACACTTCACAGAATAGGTATAGGGAATTGGTTGAGATGATAAAGCGGCACACCTGCAGTTAACATTGAGGAACTCCTAACCACCAGTTTCATATTATGTCACAGTCACTATTCTGTGAAGGCCTAACCCAATACCTTTCTCTTAATTAATATAACACAGTAAAAGTACAACTGCAGTACCCAAGCAAAGTCATTTTTATGATGCTATTATAGCATCAGGCTTCTGATCACGGAAAGTACTCTGCCAATAATCTTGAAGTGAACCTGTACCAAAAATAAGATTCTTCAGGATTTTCTTTCCTTATACATGTGCTTGTGGATTATGTAGAAGAAGGGATGCTTCTTTTATGTCACTTGCACACAAGGACACTTTTTTGTAAATTAAAAAGTAATTAATACATTAGTTTACAGTCTCTGTGTGAATTTAAACCAGTGGAGTTTTGACAAAGTTGCTTACAGAGTTACTGAGTAAAGAGAACTCCTCTCCACATCTACTGGCAACTTCTTTTGATTAGAAGAATTGTGTTTCTTGCCCATTTAGGGAATAAAATTCGTCACGTTCTACAATTAAGGGCTATTTTCACACAGTATAGAGTTATGCAGGAGGTGAATAGCATAGCCATAGCTCATTTAGTAAAACAGGAATGGGTGAAAAAGTTGATATTATGAGATTTCTAAGATACTTCATAATATTGATTATATTGATGGCTGTTTTCCCTTAATCATAGAATGGTCTGGGTTGGAAGGGACCTTTGAAAGTCATCTAGTCTGAGGCCCTCTGCAGTTAGCAGGGGCATCCTCAACTAGATCAGGCTGCCCAGAGCTTTGGGCACTTTGAGTATCTCCAGGGATGGGGCCTCAACCACTTCTCTGGGCAGCCTGTTCCAGTGTTCCACCACCCTCATAGGAAAGAAACTGTTCCTAACATCCAATCTAAATCTGCTCTTCTCTAGTTTGCAGCCCTTGCCCCATATCCTATCACCATAGGCCTTTGTAAAGAGTCTCTCTCCATCCTTCTTATAGGCCCCTGTCAGGTACCAGAAGGCCACTATTAGGTCCCCCTGGACCCTCCTTTTCTCCAGGCTGAACAACCCCACCTCCCTCAGCCTGTCCTCGTAGCAGAGGTGCTCCAATCCCCTGAACACTTTCGTGGCCCTCCTCTGGACCCTCTTCATCAGGTCCATGTCCTTCTTATATCGAGGGTGCCAGACCTGGACACAGTACTCCAGGTGAGGTCTCAACAGAGCAGAGTAATAAGCATTAATAATTTGATGTAATCACATTTAAGGAAAAAAATAAGAATAGAACATATTTTGCTAAAAGCGTAACTCATTCTGTCTTGAAAATTACCCCCAATGGCACCACAAAGCACCAAGTCTGACATCTCTTGAGGACTCATTGGTTCACTTCACTTATCAAGACAGAGACAATTCCCAAGGGCCAACCTCCCACACTCAGGCTGTGAGTAGGACATCAAGCTATAGACTCACTTGCCTGTGCAATACTGCAAGTAATAGAGACTCTGCAGTCAGAAAATACTGCTAAATTCTGTTCACACAGCACAATAAAGAGGACACTGTGCTACATTCGTTGATAGCTGCACTGTTTTTGAGGTTGAAGACACTTCTTTGTGTCACTATACAAATTTCCTTCTGAATGCATCCTGAAGCTGCTCTACTGAAGCTGATTTTACTTAGTCATTTCATGACTATAAATATTCACCTTGAAATATTTATTGAGATTAACTTGATGAAATGCCCTGTCCCTATGAGGTAACTTCCAAGGCACTGCCAGCTGCAGCAAAGATGGAAGGCAAAGAATTTCAACCAGAGAACCAGGATTTTGGTACATAAAGCTATATGAAAAGAGACCTGCAGGTATTTCCCATTACTCTTTTTCTCCGTTCACCTGTCTTCACACACAGATGGAGATCTCCATCAGTGAAAAAGATTATTATATTCCTTCAGAAGCCCTGGACTATCTCCCTGTTTCTTGTACTGCTGCTCTCTTTATTTCACTTTAACTTAAATCAGCACTCCTTTGTGTTTGTCAGCCTGAAGATGATGGAATAAAAGCCATATTCATTTAGGCACATCCCTCAGGTGCAGCCATGACCTTCCAAGATAGCAGCCAGCTCACACATGCTCACCTCAGCCCACAGAGCCAGGTTCAAGCTGCCTGCCACAGGCACCATAAAAGCACCCAGAGGCAGCTTCCCTCTTACTTGCTGCTTTCTCTGATATGGCAAATGAGCTTCAGCATCTCCCTCTCTGGGAAGTTCTCACCCAATCCATTTATGGCAGAAGAAAGAGTGCAAAAAGGGCAAAGATGAAATTAAAGCCATGAGAAAAGCTCCAAGGATTCCCAAGGGCTGCACACAGGTGGGATCAGAGCTGGAGTGTTGCAGCCCCCTGGGCAGGAGTGCTGCCTGACTCAAATCCTTCACGGGCCAACAGCTGGAAACTGGTTGAGCTGTGGGCAAAGCTGACTGCACAGGAGACAATCTTCTCAGCAATACTCAGTGTACACAACGTCAGCACTGGAGAAAACCCAGAACCACCAGACAAAAGTGTGCTTTTCAGTTTCTTCTTCCTTATCTCATCAGACTCTTTGGTAACCTGCAGTTACTGCATCTTCAAATACAGGCTTCAATCTTTTGGGTCTAAGGCATTATTAAAATGAATCATGGAAGAATCACAAAGTCCAAATATGCAGGTTTAGGTGATGGAGCTGCTCGAAGTGTAAATCCTGCATTTCACAATCTTTCTACTGTGGAACAGTAAGAACTTGGTTGCACTAGTATATGAATCAAATTATTTATCCAGGAAGTATTCATAAGTTGCCATGCAACCTGGAAGGCAAAACTGTTGGAAACGACCCCCATCTCAAAAGAAATCTGCACATCTACAGGGACCTGAGTTTTATTAATCAAATAATACATAAAAGTAACCTTTGTGATTCTGATGCAAATCTAAGAAAACCTAACCAACCAAACAAAAAAAACACAAAACAAAACACACCCCACACCCCCCCCCAACAACTTTCCATAATTTGCTTGCCAGGTATTAATAGATTTTTGATGCTGCACATTTATTCTGAAGGCAAAGGTGACATACCAATTTACACCAGTTGAGCATATTATCAGCAGACTACCCTGTCTTTTAGGAAAACACATCTAGGAAGTGTAGTTTCAAACTAGAATCAAATCTTTGAAGAGTGATAAATGCAACATTTCTATTGATCCCTTCTCTCGATGTCTATTTCTATCCAACTTGCTGAACAAAAAAATGTTACACGGTGGAAAACAGCAGGACAGATATAGACAGTAACTGTAACAAGATAAGTACAAACCCTTTTTCACAAAATAAAAAAAGCTTACTTTGGGCAATGCTCTGATTTGGACAGCAAATTCTACTCAATTCCTGTGAACGGAGGAATCAAGCATACACAACATTTCAGGTCCACTTGCCTACACCTTCTTTAGTGTATATAAGGTTTTAAAACAGTCTCTAAGTATATATGCTGGAGGAAAGGAACTACTTTGCTATTTTCAAATATGTTCTTCCATGACACTGAATACAGACACTCTATTTTTTCACTGTGTAGTGGTATCTGTAGTGTGGCAGGAGTTTCCCTAAAGTCAAGAGGCAGGCAAGTTCCTAACTTAAATGGACTGTGGTATATCAGGGACCTCATTGCTGGCCTTGTCTCTACACGGAAGGCAGTCAGAAACCATGATGATGGACAGAGGTTTAGAATCATAGAATCAGTCAGGGTTGGAAGGGACCACAAGGATCATCTAGTCCCAACCCCCCTGCCATGGGCAGGGACACCTCACACTACATCAGGCTGGCCAGAGCCTCATCCAGCCTGGCCTTAAACACCTCCAGGGATGGGGCCCCAACCACCTCCCTGGACAACCCATTCCAGGCTCTCACCACTCTCATGGGGAAGAACTTCTTCCTCACATCCAGCCTGAATCTCCCCACTTCCAGCTTTATTCCATTCCCCCCAGTCCTATCACTACCTGAGATCCTAAAAAGTCCCTCCCCAGCTTTCCTGTAGGCCCCCTTCAGATACTGGAAGGCCACAAGAAGGTCACCTCGGGGTCTTCTCTTCTCCAGACTGAACAGCCCCAACTCTTTCAGTCCCTCCTCACATGAGAGGCGCTCCAGCCCTCTGATCATCCTCGTGGCCCTAAAAGCTTCAAGTACAACAACCCCTGCTCAAGAGTGCTTTCGTAACTGACAGTACAATACGTCAAAAAGTGTGGGCAATACTACATCAAAATTACTACAGTAAAATAAAATATTTTGGCTGTACTGAGAAAAACCCAAACCTGAAACAAATAACGAACAGGAGTCTCGATGCTGTAGTTCGAGACAGGAAAAATACAAATAACACCTCTAAAATGTCCCCTTCAGTCTGCTGGGGGCATGGGACTATTGACTGTCTCCTGGCATCAGTTACCTAAATAAAAATTCATTTTATAATATGGAGGGAGGAGAGTAGTTTGTTCACATTCCTAGTCAAAATGTTTCTTGATTGATAAAACAGACAATTATCTTTAATTCACAGAGAGGACTAGAGGCAGACCAGACATTAAATTGCCAGTATTTAGTTGGCATTCTACTTTTTGTGTATTGATCATCTGGTTTGTATGTCTGTACTGGCAAGTGAAGCAGTGGCCAAGTTTCTTCACATCTCCCTTAGACCTTGCCCCCAGGTTGCTTTCAGCATGAGCACAAGTGGAGCTCCTCAAACAAAGAGGAAATTCCACCAACATTCTGGAATTCTAGTGACCTACCAGTGGGCACAGAGGTTGTTCAGGGCATCCAGGTCCCCACTGTCAGAATATATGAACCCTTCACACAAATCTTTCATCGAATTCTCACCTTAAAGAAGGAGCTATGCAAGAAAATGAAATGGCCTTAAAAACACGCTCCCTCCAAGACTAATAATCTAGTCCAAAATATTCCAGCTCAGAGCTTTCATGAAGAAAGAAAACAAGAGAGGAGTCTTTAATGCAAGGAAGGGAAATCATGGTGCAGGAAGTCTCATTGGACAGAGTTTGGTGGCCCAAATAATTGAGATGTTACCCTCTGAAAAATGACCAACGGATCTTCTTTCTAGTAATGTTTCATTGTAATAATTATCTGTCCTCTGTATCACCAATCATCTAGCATACTTTTGGTGTTGGTTTTTTTTTTTAATTTCTAAACAGGAACAGGTGTTGAAAACGTAAAGCACACAGATAAAAAGGCAGAATGAGCTCTGCAGAGAGCACTTGAGTCGACTTTCTGCACAGAAATAGAGACACAGGCAGTTGTCTAATCTATTCTTAAAAACCTTCAGCAGGAGATTAGGTCTCTATTAAATCCTGAGGTAGCCTTTTCAGTGTAAAAACCTAATATAAAGATATATATGGTTACACACCTCTGATAAATAAACCTATCTGTAGTCATCTTTCCTAATCAGTAGCTGGAGACATACCTTAACACTTCTTGTACCAACCACAACAACTCCATGTCTTTGAAGAAACTTTAGAAACTAACCCTTCTGCTTAATGCAAGAAGAAATCTTCACCAGAAATACTTCCCTTGCTAATGCACACATATAACAGAAACAAATCTGATTTTCTACTGAAATTTAAAAATATGTATATGAGAAGAATACACGTTAAAGCAGAACTCTGCCAGAGGCAAGTCAAACATGGAGATTAGTGAACTGCATTGTCAGTATTCTTAATAAAGGTTCAAAAGCTTCTGACAATGAGATGTATTTATTACTATTTATCATTCTCTACAACCACCTGAAAGAAGGTTGGAGCAAGGATGGGGCCAGCCTCTTCTTCCTGATGACAAGTGACAGGACTAGAGGAAATAGCTACAAGCTGCACCAGGGAAGGTTTAGGCTGGACATTAGGAAGTATTCCTGCACTGACAGGGTTATCAAACATTGGAATGGTCTGCCCAGGGCGATGCTGGAGTCACCATTCCTGGGGGTGTTCAAGTGGCGTTCGGACCTGGTGCTTAGGGACATAGTTTAGTGTTGACCCTTCAGTACTGGGTGAAGGGTTGGGCTGGATGATCTTCGAGGTGTCTCCCAATCAAATGTATTCTGTGATTTGTTCTTTGGCTCTGAATTATAATAAAGCACATAGTCTTAATTCACTATAAAATCACCATATGCTTACATGGATTACTTGCAAAGCACAGGACAGCCTAGAAGACCCAGCACTACATCAGTTACTAGACAGATTTGACAGAACTCAAACAAGAGAACCTTTGCTACATTAGTGTTCTCACAAAGATATAAAAAACAATAAAAAATAATAAAATACACCTATTTTGCAAAAGAGCATTTTAAAGCTCCTGGATATGTGCATTTTGCTTCCTAACACTGTTTTCACTCAGGCCACGTGCATGAACTTTTCAATACGGCCAACGGCCATGGTCACATTTGAAAACAGAAGCTGTAGTTTCCATGTGGCATGCTAATATAGACAAAATACTGACTATATTTACACATACTTATAGTCAATAGCTCATCAAGTGTATTATTAAGGAAATTATGTTAGATAGGAATTTTGTTATGTCTCTTACATAATTTCTAAGCTCAGTGGGACTTCACATCAAATGTATGCACGCAGCATTCTCTGCATCTGGATTTATAAGACCTGTACTGTAAACCCACAACAGTCAGCATGTAAATTAGCAACTGCCCTAATAATGAAGGCCTCTGGTCACAATTCCATCTCCCATAATTTTGTGGGTCATAGTGTTTCCCTGTCTATCTTATATCAAGATCTCTTCCTTTCAGTGTGACACCCACTGAAACACTCCTTGCCTCACAGCACAATCCTGTCCAATGAGCTGCTCAGCAAAGTGTTCCTTCAACATCCATCCCTGTCCCCATTCCCTTTCTCCACCTTCACAAAATACTCCTAAACAACAAGCAGATTCTCAGAAGCTACACAAATGTTTCTTTTCAAAGTCTTGTATTACACACACTAATATTTCCACATTTACATTAACGGTGCTATTGTCTTCACCATTTTCTCCTCCTGTTCTGTATTCACAGGTTGGAAGGGACCCTCAAAGCTCATCTTGTCCAACCTCCTGGCCATGAGCAGTCATATAGCACTGAAGAAAATGGATGCTGCTTTCCTATCAAAGCTCCTGGCTAGTTACCAAAATAAAAACTAGTTATTGAAAAGACAAACTTTTTATTTGCAGTGAGTAAAACATTTCTTTTTAGAACTATTAGCTTGTCGCTAACTGATGGAATTGATATGCTGACTAAAATTTTCCTGATATAAATAGAGATGTAAAACTTTCTGTGTGATACAAGAACATCTTGGAAATCAGTTTGCTGAGCATTACATAGAGTCTTTTATTTTTAAAAAAATGCCTTATCACAAAATTTTAAAAAGGAACTGATCATAAAAAAATTACAATTTAAATTCTGAAGTTAATCAATTATTTCCCCTGCTCTGCCCTTAGAAAAATTACATTCTTGCAAGTTTCGTGTATTTCCATTTTTGGTTTTATCTCAGTGGTGGCAAAAAGTCAAATTTGGGTGGAAAAAAAAAAATCACAAGAAGAAATTTCTGCAAATTTCCTTATTGGGAGAAAAAAAAAATGGCTTGCTTATCTCCCTGCCTGGGAAAACTCCTGTTGTGTTCACTTTCACCGACTCCTCAGTAGCAGAGTGTAAGGCTGTATGCTTTTATAGCCTCTATTCTGCAGCAGCTGGGACTTCTTCTAGCTTAAAATATTGTCTTTGGTTGGTTGGTTGGTTTTTTTCCCCAAAATGAGAGATATTGTTTTTATTTTCCCAGGAGAAAAGAAAAATCTCAGAAAAATCCGTTTATATGGTAAAATTGAATTGGGAGGGCAGGAACTCTTTCCATATAAAGATAAGCAAGGTATATAGAATTAATCTCTGAAGAACTCTGATACAGCAACCTTCATATACTGATGTGGTTTAAAGCAGAATTTAGCTCACAGTCGTGCTTATCTTCAATATAATTTTTATGAACACTGCTCTATGAGGATCATGGAACACTGGAACAGGTTGCCCAAGGAGGTGGTCGAGGCCCCATCCCTGGAGATATTCAAAGTGAGGCTCAACAGAGCTCTGGGCAGCCTGATCTAGTTGAGGATGCCCCTGCTTACTGCAGAGGGGAGTGGACTAGATGACCTTTGGAGGTCCCTTCCAACCCAGACCATTCTATGATTCTATATTGAGTGCAAATCCATACACTCACAGGATCATGTAGAGAAAGTATGAGAATATGAGTATATGAGAATAATTGGCAGAGGTTGGCATTAAGAGAGGTGGTAATAAACCTTTTTACTTAAAAGATATACTGATGCCAACCCCAAAGCATCCAATCTGTAATCCTGTATCTCCACAAAGTATAGGCTACAGTTTTCTTTGATGTTTTCCACTGTTACAATATCCTATAAAACATATAGCACGGTCAGTGATTAAAAACCAGGAGCAATTTGGTGTCCTCAAACAAATTCAAGTCCAGGTAAAAATCACAGTCACTCTCAGTGTCAAAGAAAATAGATATCAAAATACAATGATGAGTAATGTAAGCAAAAAACAGATCCAAAAAAACTAATCCCTGCCAGAATAATCAAGAAGCAGAGAATGTTCTAACTCTGAATTCCCATTTTTATTCAGAGTTTAACTAGAACATACTGGGGACAAAGTGCACCAGTGAGCAAATCTAACCATGTATGTTTCCTTTCATTTCAGAGACAGGGCTGTCTCACTTATCCAGTCCTGCTCCTCTAAAGGAAGTCAAACAGGAAACTAATTCACACTTCATGTGAGCAGATGCACAGCGTCACACACCTGGTGGAACTGGCTATGAAACTTCTGTGCAGGAATATTCAAGCACCATAAGCAATGTCTCACCTTAAATGACCATGACTACATTTAGCTTTCTAAACCCAACTTCAGACCATATTCTTTATAACTAATCAAACAAATTGAGAACTAGATTTGGCAGCAAAACTGAGGATTGCCTTTTCTCTCCCCAAATGTCCCAGCAAGTCTAAAAATTCAATTGCCTCAGAAAACGGTGCATTTGCTGTAATTACTGAAACAACTACAGTATGACCTAGTTGAAATTGGTAATAAATTGTGTGGATATACAATCTTGTCAAAGGCAGCAACAACACTGTAATTAGTTCTTAGTAAAGGCAGCTGATGTCTTTTGTTACATTTGGTACACTTGCTAAAACGGCTGGGTGACACCTTTATTGTCAGTTCCAGAAAGTGAGGGCAAATACTGTGGCTCCAAAATTATTTGAGAAACATTAAAATAAACCCAGAGGGACAAGATATATGTATGCAACACTTGTAGCAAAGCACAAATATACTTTGGTATGTGGTGCATGTTAAAACCAAAACGCTGCATCAAGACAGTGTTAAGGTTGCAACCTAAGCCAGCAAAAGAAATGAGTGATCAACATTCTGGCCTTAGCCCAACCTACTGCAAGTCTCTTGCATCAGATCTTTTAACACATAAACTCGACACTCAGACACATCAATCTTGTATTTTGAATATGAGAACAGAACAATGACATTTCATGATGCTAATAGTCTTCCTACCAAGAAAAATAAATTAAGGACGTTAATACTAAAAATGTTTAATAGGGATTCTGTGAAAACCTGTGCAAAACCTAGATAATATATTTCCCTTGCTGACTCAAACTCTACTCCATCCACATTAAATTAATATTTCCAAACTTTGACTGGAGAATTCAGCATGAATTTTCATTTCTTTCCTTTTTTTTTCTGAGAATAAAAGACAACACTTTTTCTAAGTGGTCTTCCTCTATCTCAATGTCTCGTGACTAATCCTACAAAACCTTCTTTATCACAAGAACTCTTTCTGATTCTTACTCCATCTGAGTCCTTGCAGTATCTTCAACTTCCCTGTCTTCAGGAATCACTTTTGAAAGCGTCATCCCACTTAAGGACGAACATTAAGATGTCAAGAGGCCTCATCAATTCTGCAGGTTTAAGTTCCTAGATCGGCTGATGCTACCTTAAGCTGCCAGATCTGCAAAAATGAGATTAACACAGATATAAAATGATCCACTCTTTGAGCCAAAGTCTACTTATGGGATTCAGGGGACGTCTCAATTCACAAATCAGTGGGCCAGGAGGTAGTACTCTTCTAAATGTAAGTTTTTTCATTTGTTGAACGTTTCTGGAACTGGGGGGCAATGATGGGGTCACCCAGGCCTCATCCTGTTCATCATAACTTCCTCCATATTGAGAAGCCCTTCAATGGTTAAACCATACACACACATCCTAGGTTTCACTCACTGCTCCCTTGCCCCCAGCTTGTACTGAGTCTAAGTTCTGGTAGCAAAACCACTGCACAGTTGAATCCATCAAAAGAGAGCCTTGATTCATAGCTGGAGCTACAGTGTATGAGCGCAATAAAACCATGGGTAGCTGTCTTATTTGTAGCTACTACAATAACCACTTCCCAATAGAAAAAAAACCCATACATCTCTTTTTATTCTTCATTATTAGCCCACAAAAAGTACTTCTTTCCAGCAGGCAATATGAAACATGAAGCTGTAACATTCAGCTGCAGCTGTAAAATGGTACTATCCAGGCTGATATGTATGAAAATGCTTCACAACTTTTGTGTGGTGTCTTAATGAATAATCATACAGATACAGTGTCTCAAGCTTTACAAAATGGATCAAAACAAAGCTAGCACACAAGCACCTATGCACTCTTTATGCCTGTTCTCTGTCTTTGGTCTTTGAAGTCAGTTCTGAGTCCCAGTTGTATTGTGTGGCCCATGGAAATGTACCTGCATGCCTATACAAAATCTTACTAATTTAGCCAGGTAACACTCAGAAACAACATTATCACTATCACCTGATAACAAGCTTAGAGAAAAGGGGAGCAGTTTGGTATTTGTGCCCTCAGTTCACAGAATCACAGGATGTTAGGGGTTGGAAGGGACCTCTGGAGATCTTTGAGTCCAACCCCACTGCCAGAGCAGGACCATACAATCTAGCACAGGTCACACAGGAACACATCTGGATAGGTCTTGAAAGTCTCCAGAGAAGGAGACTCCACAACCTCTCTGGGCAGCCTCTTCCAATGCTCCATGACCCTTACAGTAAAGAAGTTCTTCCTCACATTGAGGTGGAACTTCCTGTGCTGTAGTTTACATCCATTGCCCCTCATCCTATCATAGGGTGCAAGTGAGAAGAGGCTGTCCCTTCCTGCTTGACACCCAGCCCTCATCTATATTTATATACATTTATTAGATCCCTCTCAGTCTTCTCCTCTCCAGACTAAAAAGCCTCAGGTCTCTCAGCCTTTCCTCATAAGGCAGCAGTCCAGTCCCTTAATCATCCTTGTAGCCTCTGTTTGACTCAAGTAGATCCCTGGCCCTCTTGAAGTGGGGAGCCCAGAACTGAATGCAATATTCTAGGTGGGGCCTTACTATGGCAGAGTAGAGAGAGAGGCGAACCTCCCTTGATCTGCTGAACACAGTTGCTGTGTCAGTATAATTACAGGCCTACTAGTTTCATCTTCCTACCAAAGCTAATACTGATAAAGGCAGCCCAATACTCCCAAAGCATGTGAATTGATAAAAAATGATCATCTACCCACAAAGAACAAAATAATCACAAGTGGCAGCACAGAATCATAGCATTATTTCAGCTGGAACATGCAGCATGATTCTATAGTACAAGCATAAAACTTCTGAATAGGTTATAGCAATTTTGTGTAAAAGAAGAAAATCTTGTCTGTTTTCTCCCCATTACCTCTTAAGAGCCCTTTCTTCCCAACTGAATGTCTTCAACCCCTCTTCCCAAGGGGTTCTTACCAATGCCCTATGGCAGCCCTAGGAGGCAGGGTTGGGCAAGAGTAAGTGGAATGTTTTCTTCTAAAAGCAGTGCTGCAGTAGCAAGCACTAATGGTGACACCTCTGCTTTACACAAGCAAAAGCAGTATTAAGCAGACATGAATTCAGGTGTTTTCTGGGGCCTGCCCCCAAATCGCTCAAAGTTCATTTACAACTATTCAAAGAAATTAAATGGAAGAACATCACATATGCTGCTGAGAAGCCAGCAACAATTACTACATTGTATTCCCAGATCCAACCTCAGGCATCATTTTTTCTCCTTTGTTCAACAAGCCCACTCGTATTTGGTGATGCAAGAAGCAAGAGGAAGGAGGATGAAAATTCTCTGGGGGAAATCCCTAGATCACAAGACTTTTATGTGCTCATAAGTCTAAGTCCTCTGTCAGCCATAAACCTTCCACAGAATTTTGGGGATTATGCTTGGTGTGATAACAGCACATGAGTTTTTCATTCTGCTGCTCAGACACATAAATGACATGCTGCTTTGCATCCCAGGACAATACAAGTGTCTGGGTGGTTACTGCAGAAATAACATAATTTGCCTAATTATACCAAGATGCCTGCTGTGTAGCAATGTTGCTGTGGCTACAGCATACAACAGTATTACCAGTGAGAAACGCAACTGAGCAACTTCTGCAATTTTAAGAGATTACTTCCTGTGAAAATATCAACTGTAGTCTGTTACTCTTTTTTGACACTGTGAAGAAAACATGTTCCTCTTGTGCTGTCACATGAACATACAACACAAAACACTATTGATATATGGGCATTTGCATGTAGCCATTTCTGCACAACGAGGCAGATCAGAAATCAGAAACTTGCTGTCAAGGAGATCAGAAGCAAAAGGCTGTTTCTATTTGAGTTACTAGAGATGATGACCACATTATACAGGTAAACAAATACATGAGAAAACATATATTGCTGTGTGGTGGTTTGAGCATGCTGCTAGGCTTCTTGCACTTCTGAGATCGACAGAAGTCCCTCAGGACTGCAGTAGCTATCACAAACATCAACACTGGGAAAGCTCAAAACTCAGAAGAAAAGTCAGGACTTCACTCAACCTGCAAGAATAAATCAAGATATCTAGACTTGGCAAACTGGTTAACAGACCATTTTAATGACAGCAGGAGATGCTTCTTTCATAGAGGTGAAGAAGGGCTGGCTCTGTGGTACATGGCAGCCCCAGGAAATGCAACACTGTAGGGAACTGGGCTTGGAAGATGCACAGATGCTACCTGCATCCACGTCCTTGCATTGTCCTTTCCTTCCAAAACATGAATTTTTAATAAAAAATGAGAAAGTATATGAGAAATCCAAGTCCCATTGTTCAGTCTGTCCAATCTGCTAGTTCAAAGAATGAAGAAGCAAACAGATAGAATTACAAACTCCTAAGTATCTGCTGCGTGTCCAGTTTGGCTCATTTTTATGAGACGCCCCACCATTTAGCACAAACTAATGCTTACAAGTCTTTGGGCAGCTTATGGTCTCATGAGCTTAATCACATGCTAAATTACTTCTAAGTCAACTGCAAACAAAGCTTTTGAGGACTTTCACAGGCTGGTATAGTTTTCTACAAAAATTTGGCTACAACATGTCAACTTCTCTGAATACTGATAATATTTGCATATTTCTACCACTTCTCAGTAGTTATTTCCCCAATTTTAAGTGCTTACAGATGCCTCAGAACACAGGCCACAAATTCAACAGTTTGCAGACAGTATTTATTTTCTAATGATCCTGTTTTCCCCATTTTTTCTGCATG
Source organism: Indicator indicator (assembly GCF_027791375.1). Lineage (NCBI taxonomy): Eukaryota > Metazoa > Chordata > Aves > Piciformes > Indicatoridae > Indicator > Indicator indicator. The sequence goes on from NC_072010.1 coordinate 80,410,094, forward strand.
CATAGCATCATAGGGCTGGGTTGGAAGGGACCTTTAAAAGTCATTTAGGCTAAACCCCCCTGCAGTAAGCAGTGACATTCCTAACCTTGACTATCTCCATGGATGGGGCATCCACCACCTTCCTGGATGACCTGTTCCAGTGTTCTGCCACCCTCACAGTGAAGAACTTCTTCCTAATGTCCAATCTAAATCTACCTTTCTCTAGTTTAAAACCATCACCCCTTTTTAAACAGCCCTTCCCCAGCTTTCTTGTAGGTCCCCTTCAGATACTGGAAGGCCACTATAAGGTTTCCCCATAGCCTTCTCTTCTTCAGGCTGAACAACTCCAACTTTCTCAGCCTGTCTTCATAGAAGAGGTACTCCAGCCCTCTGATCATTTTTGTGGCCTTTCCATCAGGTCCATGTCCTTTTTGTGTTGAAGGCCCCAGAGCTAGACACAGTACTTTCTCATTACTTTCTAATAATTTGTGTATCTCCCTCCTACCTTCTTAATGAGAAACTACAAAAATCAGCGGAGTCATTTATTTTTGCATGCCCTACTGGTAAATGGACACCTATCTAAGCAATATTCAGAACTAGCTTTGAGCATTTCCTTTTTAAAATAATTTATTCTTTCACTCCTCCCACCCCTTCAAAAGCTGTGAAAACAGCATCCCATCCTTCTAAGGGCTAGTGAGAACATGAGCAGTCACAGTTTCTTCTTGAATTAAGAGATGAAAACTGTAACAGTGATCCTCATCCACAAATCCTATTCAAGTACCTACTTAAGTACACATTGTACCTTAAAACCCAGACAAATGCTTTAGGAGTTGAATTAGGACTGGAGCCCCAACTCTTCCTTTGCTCTAACTGATAAAGTCCTGCAGTGCCTACCAGTGCTTCAAAACACAGACTTAGTGATATAGGACCAGACTGTGAAAAAGGAGGTCTTTAGGAAATTGCTCCAAACACCAAGAGGTGTTCAGGAAATTGCACCAAGCAAGCCTCATTCAATATCTTTTCTGCTCGATAGCTACCTGGAGTCTATGAACTGAGAAGAAAAGGAGCTCCTCTCCTGCTTTGATCCCAGTTTGACTCTGAAAAAGCTACCTGAGTTACTAATTTATTTTTTTTTTATGGAGTCATGGTGGGAAAGGTTCATTTTTACCTCACTACTTGCATACAAAGAAACACATAATTGGAAGTCACCAAGATGTACGCACATCTAAAGTGAATTTTATCACAGGGTTGTTTTTAATCCTGTTATAAAGAGAAGACTGACTTCCTCGAAATTGGAAAAAAAACAGCAGCTATAAAGAAATCTCACCACAATTGTACTGTTGTACTATTCAGAGCATCAGAAACAAAAATCTTTCACAGAGTAACTGCGTTGGTAAGGAAACTGTAACGCTCTGCTTGGTAATGCTAGCCTCTTGCAACTTCACACATAAACCTAGAGACAGTAGAAATGATTCTTGCTATAGTTACTGGTGGCAGATTTGGCAGTGACATGGGAGCTGAGACAGATACTGATTATGGAACCTGAAAGAAAGATATGAAGCAGAAAAACAAGAGAACAAGAAACAAGCCTGAAGCATCTGTCACACATATAAAAAAAAAAAACCCTCTTGATCAGTTTGAATTCATTCCGACTGCCCACTGCAGTGCAGTTGTAGCATATTTTAAATGACGTCCTGATTAAATAAATTCCCGTGGGAGGTGGTGCCTTCTCTGTGACCACAGGATATTTAACTAAAAGACAGATGTCAGTAATGCACATCATTAGTGGTAATGGCTAGAATACAGCAAAGGAGAGGGATTGCATATAGGGTATTATATTCTACACATGCCTCTACAAATGTGGGGATAGCTGGAAGCACCCTTAAAGTGCTAACTTAACTGCATTTGCTCTGACAAAGGTAGATTCTGAGCATGGAAGAATTGAAACATTATGGAGGAGCAACTAATAACAGTATGACTGTGACTGTAAAGATAATGATTGTAGAGATACAGTCGAGCACCTCCCCTGTGAAGAGAGACTGAGAGCCCTGGGGCTGTTTAGTGTTGAGAAGACTGAGAGGGGATCTCATCAACGTCTATAAATATCTCAGGGTGGGTGTCAAGTGAAGGGGGGCAATCTCTTCTTGGTAGTACACACTAAGACAAGGAACAACAGGTACAAGCTTGAACATAGAAAGTTTCACCTCAACATGAGGAGAAACTTCTTTACAGTGAGGGTAACAGAGCACTGGAACAGGCTGCCCAGAGAGGCTGTGGAGTCTCTTTCTCTGGAGACTTTCAAAACCTACCTGGATGCATTCCTCTGCGGACTACCCTAAGTGATCCTGCTCTGGCAGGGGGGTTGGACTCAATGATCTCTGGAGGTCCCTTCCAACCTCTAATGTACTGTGGTGATAAGTGTTGTGAGATGCTTCTGCACTGTGACTTAACTCCCACGCAAGCAGATTTGGCACGAACGTGTTACCCAAGAACAATGTATTTTTGCTTTCCACAATACCTGTTAAAGTAAATACAATTAATCAAATGCCTGCAGGAAGCAAATGCCCAGCAAGCAAGAGCATGTTCTAACATTCTTGACTCACAAGTTTTGAAGAACAGTTAAACAACCACAAATAATCCCACTGAAACAGCTTTCTGTATTTTCACATATCTTGTCCCACTCACCTCTGTTCCCAAATATTTTCATTTGGCAATATCCAAAGTAGAAGAGGGCTGTAGGCACATCATTCTATGCCTAGTTATCTCCTGACTTAGAGAGCCCCTCCAGCTGTTTCAAACAATATTATTTCTACATGTCACTTCTTTTTCTATCCTCTTTCCTTTTTTCAAAAGAAAAAAAAAAGGACAGAAAATGTTTAACAGCCTTCAGTCTGCTTTTCACTTGAGACAGAAATGGATGTGATCAAGTTCTATTTCATTTGTATTCATTGTGCCCAAGCCAGCTTCACATCCAAAAAACCTGAAATTCTCCTTTTACACAGCCCTGTGATGGTGGCAAATCAACTGGAGGGCTACTTGTACCCTCTATACCATACATTTTCATTCCACATCATTCAATAGTGATGGAAGCATGAGACAGACTTCAGACTGTCTCCACAAAGGGCCTAAACCAACCTGTAGTAGTTTAAGAATATAGTAGATTCTTACATTTCTATCAAAGTGTCTACACAGATGTAGCATGATGGAGTGACAGAATTATTATGTATACACGTTGATAAGGCAAAATTGGTGCCAGACGTAGAAAAAAATTGGACAGTTAAATATTAGATGAACTATCTTAACTCTAGCTATGACTTTCACTTCCTCCAACAGACGGTACTCAATTGCACTTGCTATTCATTCAGTGTGCGTACCTTTGACCACAGAAAACTTCATGATCTGATCATTCAGAGCAAGTAAACAGATGGGAAACTTAATTTATCTTCTATCAATAACCTCACTAGAACATCTAACCTGAATAGCAGAACTGAATAAGTGATTTATTTCTCATCCAAACTGAAACAAATGATACACAAAATGATGAGGCCACCAGCAGAGATGAAACATCAGCCCAGGTTCCTGACTTTATGAAGTGCTTTTCATTTTGTTTCATCAGAATTTACATTATTCTTATTTGGGTGTTATGCTTAAAATTACACTTTTCAAACTCAATATATCTAAAATTAATTGCATATTCTATATTTGCTCATATATGTATGTGCTGTGAAAATAACACCTGTTCTTGTGTATGATCTAAACCTGGAAGACTCAACACTTTCTAGCCTTCAAGTAGTGGCTTCCTTGTGCCAAGCTGCCTTTGAACTCAAAGGATCTTGAAGAGTGGGTTGACTGGGAAAAGACTCTGCCATTACCAGATTTCATGGCAGTCCCAGCAAGAAACAGTAAGAAGAACACAAAAACAGTATTTGCTTCAAAGCTCAAAGCTTCTGAACATGGCTCATGTCCAGATGGAGACCAGTGACAAGTGATGTCCCTCAGGATTCCCTATTAGGACCAGTACTGCTTAATATTTTTGTCAATGACATAGACAATGAGATCAAATACACCTTCACCAAGTCTGCAGATGACACCAAGCTGAGTGGTGCAATGGATATGCCTGAGGGATGGGTTGCCATCCAGATGGACCTGGACAAGCTTGAGAAATGGGCCTCTGTAAACCTCATGAGGTTCAGCAAGGCCAAGTGCAAAGTCCTGCATCTGGGTCAGGGTAACCCCCGATAACAATACAGGCTGGGAGATGAAGGACTTGTGAGAACGCCTTGGGGGTACTGCTGGATGAAAAGCTGGACATGAACGTACAATGTGAGCTCACGGTCCAGAAAGCAAATCACATCCTGGGCTGCATAAAAAGAAACGTGGCCAGCAGGTCAAGGGAGGTGAGTCTGCCCCTCTACTTCATTCTAATAAAATGTACCTGGAGTTACTTTATTCAGCTCCAGAGGCTACAGCACAAGAAGGGCATGGGCCTTTTGGAGGAGGTCCAGAGGAGGGCCACAAAAATGATGAGAGGAATGGAGCACCTCTCCTATGAAGAAAGGCTCAGAGAGTTGAGGTTGTTCAGCCTGCAGAAGAGAAAATTCTGGGGAGACCTTAGGGTAGTCTTTCAGTACTTAAAGGGTATCTCTAAGAAAAGTGGGCACAGACTTTATCAAGGGAACCTTGCATCAGGGCAAGAAGCAATGGTTTTGAGCTAAAGGAGGGCAGAGCTAGAACAGATAGAAGGGATAGGTTTTTTTACAGTGAGAGTGGTGAAACACTGGAACGTGTTGACCAGAAAGGTCAGGTGGATAGTTCTCTGAGCAACCTGATCTACATGATGTCCCTCTTCACTCCAGTGGGAGGTAGACCAGATGTCCTTTAAAAGGCCCTTCCAAACTATTCTATGAATATATACACTTTATTATCTTGGATGGCATTACCTCCCTATACATATATTCATCTCTCACTGGAACCACCAGTGGATAATACTGCAGTGCCTTTGTGATCCAGTTCTTCCTATGAATGCCCTGTAAAATTGTTTTCATATTGATGGAACATTTTTTGAGGAACCAGAAGAGCTGCAATGGAGCTTAAAGAAATCGATTGCTTCCATCTCATTATAAACTGGTACCCTGCTGTAATTGGTAAGTTGAACTTTTTAGTTTCTGGCATTAGTTTTCTGCAAGTCCTAAGATAATGATGAATGCACAAGCTGATGTCTTTCACATTTGTCCTTCTCCACACCATTATTTTCATAGACTGGCCAACTTTTTTTCTACTTAAACTCGATTTGTTAAACAATTGATCTTGTGCCACCACTATGTGTGTGCTACCATGCAGTGCCTCTGCTAATAGCTAAAGGTGAGAATTCAGTGATTCCTTGTTATTCTTTATATAAGTATAGAACAGCTGGAAAGAAACAACAGAAAGACAGATTGGCAGATGATAGCACAACAGCTGCCTCTGCTAGGCTTAATCTCCAGCCTAAAAGAAATAATGGAAACTTTGACATTAGTTTTAGTGAGGTTTAGACCTCTTCCACAGTAACCCAAGTACAGGCCTACAGTGTACACATATCCTGCATCAGCATTCTGACAGCTCAGCTGCTTTTTGTCAATTCATCTCCCATTACTCAGGATTTCAATATTTTATGGTGAAAATTAACTTGTTTTCTAGGAAATAAGCAGGTCTGTCTTTAGGAAAACCTGGGTAAGATTCACCTTACTGATGCAGATGCCTTCACTGTTTGTCTGAACTAGGGATACTTGGCTTTCTCCAGAGCCAGAACAATACAGAGTGACAAAGCCACTTCTATGCCATGATCTATCTGACCCACACTGATGTGTATTTGGATGTTAGAAAGTGTAAGAAAAGCCTTTTTTTCTCAACAGAATATTGAGACATTCTAGCATGAATAGGTCTGACTTAGATTATCTACCCTGTGCTCATCTGTCTTGGATCAGATGATCCCTCCCTAAGTGGTCTGAATTGGATGTAACAGTCAAACAACTTTACCATTCTCTTTTATGCAGTTACTATGTTTAAGCAGATCTGAGATAGAAGACAGTAACTGTGGAATAAGCAATCTAGTTTTCTGCCTTTTACTGCTGCGATATCAAGCCAGAGGTTTAGCAATCTAAACAGAGATGGTTTATCAAGCCCTTACCTTTGGGGATAGTAATCTGACAGCCCAGGTCACAGTCCTGCTGCAACTGATAAAAAGCCACTTCCTGCAGCCGCGCACGCTCCAGCTCCGAGAGGCTTTGAACGGGAACTGACTTCAGCCGAACGCTGCGCCCTGACATGCTGTTCCAAGTGAAATCACCCTACAGGAAATCAAATGGAAAAAATATGAAGCATCATATGGTATGCACAGCTTAATAAACAGAGCCATCTTTTTTACTGCTAGGAAAAACAACAGAGGTCCTCTTTTCTAAAAGGCCATTTTCTTGGATCTCTAACCTTTCCCATATCTTTGTTTTCCTAACAGCAGCATTCCTTAAAAGGAGCACAGACATGCAAAACAAAAAGTCAGTTCGGTCTGAAATCATTTAACCAAGCGTTGTTGCAAAAACATTAGGATTCCAGTAACCAAAAGCACAAAGCAAGGGAAAAAAAAGCCCTTGTCTGATTTTCCCAGTTTGCTTTCTTTCTACAGCATCCCGTTGTCATTTCATTCCTTTCCCGGTGCAGTCAGCCCGACATGCAGACGTGTCTATGGGCAACACACATCTTATCTCTTTTCATTTGCCAATCCGACCCCACTAGGCTACTGAAGTACACAAGCAAAGCCTCTTTTCTTCTTGACACATTCCATCCCCTCCTTATGATGACATGGTCCCCTACAACATCCTTTTCACTACACTGGAGAGATATGGATTCTATGGGTGGACTGTTTGGTGGATAAGGAACTGGCTAGATGGTTGCATCCAGACAGTAGCGACCAAGTGGTCAATGCTCAGATGGGGATGGGTGACAAGTGGTATCCCTCAGGGGTCCATACTGGGACCAGTGGTGTTTAGTATCTTCATCAATGACATACACAGTGGGACCAAGTGCACCCTCAGCAGCTTTGCACATAGCACCAAGCTGAATGGTGCAGCCAATATGCCAGAGGGACAAGCTGTCACTCAGATGGACAAGCTGTCACTCAGATGGACCTGGACAAGCTAGGTGAGTAGGCCCAGGTGAACATCATGAGGTTCAACAATACCAAGTGCAAAGTCCTGTACCTGGGTTGGTGCAGGCTGGAAGAGTATGTGACAGCGAGTAGCCCTGCAGAAAAGGTCTTGGGGGTACTGGTGGATGAAGAGCTGGACATGAGCCAACAATGCACACTTGTAGCCCAGAAGGCCAATCTCATCCTGGGCTGCATCAAAAGAGATGTAGCCAGAAGAGTGAGAGAGGTGATTCTGCCACTAAGCTCTGCTCTGATGAGATGTCACCTGGAGTACTATGTCAAGCTCTGAGGCCCTCAACACAAGGACATGGATTTGAGGAAGCTGGGTCCAGAGGAGGGCTGCAAAAATGATCAGAGGGCTGGAGCACCAATCCTACAAAGACAGGCTGAGAGAGTTAAAGATGTTCAGCCTGGAGAAGAGAAGGCTCTGGGAAGATCTTATAGCTGCTTTCCAGTACTTAAAGTGTACCTACAAGAAAGCTGGGGAGGGACTGTTTAAAAAGGCATACAGCAAGAGGACAAGGAGTGATAGTTTTAAACCAGAGAAGGGTAGATTTAGAATGGACATTAGGAAAAATTTCTTTATTATGAGGGTGGCAAAACACTGGAACAGGTTGTACAGAGGTGTGATGGAGGCCCCATCCCTGGAGACGTTCAATGTCAGGCTTGATGGAGCTCTAGGCAACCTGATCTATTTGGGGATGCCTGTGCTTACTGCAGGGGGGTTGGCCTAGATGACCTTTAAAGTCCCCTTCCAACCCAATGCATTCTATGGCTATATGTTGTGTTTAGATCGTGATCAACTCAAGGACAAACTGTTTCATGTTTTAGAACACTCATAACAGCAATGTTTGTGTTAAAATTTATACAGGAAAATAATGTGACCTATGCCACACCTCTATAAGGTACCAATTATTCTTGGAAACCAAATCAAAAGCTTTAGCTGTTCTACCTCCCACCTGTATTTATCATTCTCTTAGCAAGTATTTAGCTTGATTGAAAGAAGTTATCACCAATAATAGTGCAAGCACACAGGAAAGCCTAAAGACTGTCAATTAACTTGAAGCCAGAAATTTTGGAATTCATTAAAGCATCATTAAAGAGCATATTTTAGCACTACAGGGAGAGAAAGAAGAATTTTGATTTCATTCTAACCCTGCTAAAAAATAAACATTAAGCTTGTCAGTAGGTATAACCTGATGCAGCTCCGTAGATAATGGAAGAACTCTGATGTACATCAGCTGAGCTGTAAATACAAACCCACTCAACCTACCCTTTCATCACAAGATGGGAAACTTCAAATTAACGAACTTCACTCTCATTTTAAGTGCCCATTTTCACTTTGAATGTTCACATTTTCATCATTCACTTACAATTCATCTCTTCTGCACACACATCTGCAGTCAATGGACACCCATTGACTTTAAAAAACATTGGCTGAACCTCCTCACTACAAAAACCAGTAAATTTTTACTATATATGAGTATGTATATACATCTATGCACACATGCAACCTGTGTATACATTTGTGCATACACACAGCCTGGAAAAGAGAAGGGCCTGGGGAGACCTAATAGCAGCCTTCCAGTACCTGAAGGGGGCCTAGAAGAAGGCTGCAGAGGGACTGTTTACAAAGGCCTCTAATGATAGGATGAGGCACAACGGTTTTAAATTACAGAAGAGTAGATTTAGATTGGATGTTAGGAACAGGTTCTTTACTACGAGGGTGCTGAAACACTGGAAGGGGTTGCCCAGAGTGGTGTTTGGAGCCCCATCCCTGGAGTTATTCAAGGTTAGGCTTGACAAGGCTCTGAGCAACCTGATCTAGTGGAAGATGCCCCGCTTGCTGCAGGGGGGTTGGACTAGATGACCTTTGGAGGTCCTTTCCAACCCAAACCATTCTATGATTCTATGATGTATGACTGCATGTCTATATTCACATATACACGAGACAATAACCACTCACAAATATGCAGCACCACCAAGCAACAGAGATCAGAGGAACAACATATTAAACATCACTTCTTATCATGCATGAATTAATTCTGAGTTCAATGAAGCTTTTTTCATAGAATATTTTTGCAAGATATTAGGTAACCATAGCAGATAAAAGCTGTCACCTCAGTGTGGAACTGCACATCTGTACATTCAATGCATGTACTATGCTCAGTATCATTATGGTATTTATATATACATGGGCCACACATGCAAACTTCTGTGCTAACCAAATATTTGACTACCAGAACTTGTTCCTTCATAGTTTGCTTCTTCATCTCTTCTTGCCCTTCTAGTGCCTCACTGTTGATTAGCTGGACTTAGTAATTTCAAACAACAGGTTTGCACGCTGAGGCAAGATGAGACGAGCACAACAGCACCACAGATGCATAGCCCTGCTAATGACCCCACCTTCCCAGCTGCCTTTGCAGAACAGGTACAACACTTTGCAGAAGGAAGTAGATGATAATAAGAATGCTGGATCACCCAGACAGGAAGAGTTGACAAAGTCTGGTCAGTCTAGACCCCGCATCAACTTTTTCAGCAAGGAATAAAAGGCAGATTGTTGTCAAAGGTGACTCACGAAGGGAATGGAAGGCATAATATGCAGACCAGACCCATGTCCTTGGGAAGTCTGCTGTCTCCCAGGGACCTGGGTTAGTGATGTGAGGAGAAATATTCCTTCCCTAGTGCAACCCTCAAATTACTATCCACTGTTGATCTTTCAGGTAGGCAGGGATGAAGTAATGATAAGAAGTCCCAGGGCAATCAACAGAGATTTCAGGGTTTTGGAACAAGTGGTTAAGGGATCTGGAGCACAAGTACTGTTCTCCTCTATCCCCCTAGTTGCAGGGGCGTGATGAGGGAACAAATAGGAAGAGCCAACAAGCTCAATACCTGGCTCCAAACCTGGTGTCTCCATCAGGACTTTGGGTTCTTTAGTCACGGGCTGATATACAGGACACTAGGTCTCCTGGTAACAGGATATACCTGTCTCAGTGTGAGGGAAAGGATCCTAGCACAGGAGCCAGCAGGCCTCATTGAAAGAGCTTTAAACTAGATTTTAAGGGGGAAGCGCACAAAACTGCACGTGCTAGAAATAAGTAGCACACCAATATTTGAAGGATGGTATGCTAGCAAGGTCTGTGAGTCTGCCATTTCAGTGGAGGCAGGAAATGAAGACCCACACGGCAGCAATGATGCAAAGGTCACTGTTGAATTAGCAACCACAGGAGCACCTGGGAACAGCCAGGTAAGAATTAAAACTTCTCCTTACAAAAAGATGGCAAGACCTTTAGACCAACCAAAGTCCATCTACACTAATGTATGCAGCATGTGAAACAAAGAGAAGAAACTAGAAGCCACTGTGTATTGGGAAAAATATGATACAGTGTCCATTACAGAAACATGGTGGGATGTCTCACATGAGTGGAGTGCCAGAATCAATGGCTACAAACTCTTCAGAAGGGATAGGCAAGGAAGGCAAGGTAGTGGCATGGCCCTGTATGTCAGGGAGTGTTCTGATTGTCTTGAGCTCAGTGACGGTGATGATAGTGTTTATGGGTAAGAAGCAGGGGGAAGGCCAACAAGGCAGATATTGTGGTGGAAGTCTGTAACGGACCACCCACCCAGGATGAAGAAACACTTAAAATATTCTTTAGGCATCTGGGAGAAGTCTCACAGTCTCTAGCCCTTGTTCTTATGGGGGACTTCAAGTTCCCTGATGACTGCTGGAAATATAACACAGCAGAGAGAGAGTAGTCGTAGCAATTAGAAGCTGACTTGCTGTAATGGGTTTAGCCAAATGAATCAGTCAGTGAGTATTCAATACCATGCTGCCATCATGCCAGTGTTAAAATGAAAGTGCTGGCTGGAGCAAAGTGTCATGGGGCTTGAAGTTCACATTGCAATGAGAAGCTTCCTGGGTTTGGTTGCTCCTTGTTGTTTCCATTTTTCAGGGTGTTGGTCTTTTCCACTAGGCTGGCTGTGGGCTTGGGGGGATTTGTATTATGGCTGGTGTCTGCTGCTGCTTCAGCTTCTGCTTTTCTGCAAAATAGCTAAGGTAATTGTACATTGTATTACTTTCATTGAACTCATTATCTCAACCCAGGACTTTTTGTATCCCTTTCCCTTCTAAACTGGGGGTTGGGGGGCTTGCCTGTAAGATCAGGTTGTCTTAAACCAAGGCACGTGGGTTAATGATCATGAAATGATGGAGTTCTCAGTTGCTGAAGGAGAGTCAGCAGAACTGCCACCAATGGGCAGATTTTGGCCTCTGTTGAAGATTGGTGGACAGAGACTCTTGGGAGGCAGTCTTGAAGGGCCAAGTGGTCCAGGAAGGTCAGCACAGGTTTCTGAAGGGCAGGTCCTGCTTGATGAACCCGATCTCCTTCTACAGCAAGGTGACCCACTTAGTGCATGAGGAAAAGGCTGTGGCTATTGTTTACCAGGACTTCAGTAAAGCCTTTGAGAGTCTCCTACAGCATGCTCCTGGAGAAACAGGCTGCACATGGCTTGGATGGGTTGATGCTTGGCTGAGTAAAAAAACTGGCTGGATGGCCAGGCCCAAAGAGTGGTGGTGAATAGAGTTAAATCCTGTTGGTGTTCCCCAAGGCTCAGGTTTGGGGCCAGTCTTGTTTAATATCTTTATCAATGAAATGGATGAGGCGATTTTACTGTTCCCTTAGTAAGTTTGCAGATGACACCAAACAAGGTGGGAGTGTTGATTTGCTTGAGAGTAGGGAGGCTCTGCAAAGTGATCTGGACAGGCTGGATGGATGGGTTGAGGTCAGTTGTATGACATTTAACAAGGCCATGTGGTCCTGCACTTCAGTCACAATAACCCTTGTGAAATGCTACAAGCTTGGGTTAGAGTGGCTGGAAAGCTGCCTGGTAGAAAAGGACCTGGGCAGGGGGGCAGTCTGAACACGAGCCAGGAGTGTGCTCCAGATGGCCAAGAAGGCCAATAGCGTCCTGGCCTGATCAGCAATAGTGTGGCCAGCAGGAGTAGGGAAGAGATCATGCCCCTGTACTTGGCACTGGTGGGGCTGCACCTCAAATACTGTGTTCAGTTTTAGGGCCCTCACTACAAGAAAAATATTGAGTTGCTGAAGAGTGTCCAGAGAAGGGCAACAAAGCTGGTGAAGGGTCTAGAGAACAAGTCTTATAAGGAGTGGCTGAGGGAACAGGGGTTGTTTAGTCTGGAAAAGAGAAGGCTGAGGAGGGACCTCATCGCTTTCTACAACTACCTGAATGGAGGTTGGAGTGAGGTGGGCATCAGCCTCTTCTCTCTAGTATCAAGTGACAGAATGAGAGGAAATGGCCTGAAATTGTGCCAGAGGAGGTTTAGGTTGGACATTAAGAGAAATTTCTTTACATAAAGAGTGGAATCGGTTAACCAGGGAGGTGGTAGAGTCACCATCCCTGGAGGTGTTTAAAAAAATGTTAAAAAACTTCAGGACTTTGTTTAATGGCCATGGTGGCGTTAGGTTGATGGTTGACTCGATCTGAGACATCTTTTCCAAATGAAACAATTCTATGATTCCATGACCAGCTTAACTCGAGCAAAACCAAAGCAGCAAGAGTCACATAAAGCTTATTTGCAAAGCTGCAAGTAAACATTTACATTTTTTAAAAAACTTTTGTCATTTATAGATAAAACTGATCAAGAACAGAATCCCCAACCAGACAATGTATACTAAAAAACTAATCCCTTTCCAACTCTGATATTGCAAAAGACATTTTATAAGTACAGAAATATGTCATTCGATCCTCATGAACATAAAATGTACAAAATGTTCTAGAGCTGAAATAGTACAAATAAAGAAATATAGGTCTTTAATGGTAGAGTTTGGGGGGATTTTATCTTATCTATTTCTCTGAGATGAGCATTTTCATAAACAAAAACATCACCGATACATCTATCAAATTTCAAACTGAGATACTTAATTTTGATACAACAATGGGAAGCAAAAAAAGGGATACCCATTAAAAGATGTTGAGGCAGCAGAATATCAAAGACTGTAAACTTTTTCGGACATGTCCGCTTTGCCACGGAACACAAAACCAAATGGGTGTGTGGGGCTTTTAGGAAATAAAGTGAAATAAATTCCTTCAGTGAATTCTGCATGTACATGAATGCATGGAGCATGGACATGCTCTTTTTTAGATAAAAATTGCCAAGGCCAAATCTAACTTTGGAGGTAGCTCCTCGTCATTTTCATTTGAGTTAGTTCTAGAACAGCAAGCAAGAACTGCAATGCCCAGCTCAATCATTAGCCCTGCCAAACCATTTGAACTTGCTAGTTGTAGTCCTTCCTCATAATAATATTCTGTCTGGGGGATCCCAATAAGCTGGAACAATTTATATGAGCAGAACAGCCAACTTAGCACTGGGTTCAGGAATTCCACCGAGTGTAATTTCACCTTAATATGGGAGCACCTCATCTCATTTTTTAATAGGACATCATGTTTTTAAAACCAAGGGAGAGAACAAAGCACTCAATAAGATTATGAGGGCTGTACCTTCCAACCATTTTTTTTTTATCCTGGCAGTCTGCAAGCTCCTGGTATGTCCCCTGGTGCTCCTTGAGTTGGCTCTGTCTGGCTAGAAGTAGTGTGATGTGAGCTCTCCACCTTCCAACATCACAACAGGTCAGTAAGCATTGATAAAGAAGGTGGAATCACCCTGTCCAGTTGCTGTGAACTAGGATGCCATTCCTCTTTTACACTCAATGGATTTGGTAAAATCTCTGCTAGGTCACATTAACATAGGTTTTTACTATGCTAATGGAACACTAATTAATTCTAATATTAACTAATTAATTCTAGTATTTTGGAAAATCATGTGTTAGGGCCAGTGGAATCTCCTAATCCCTAAAGATGCTAGAGGTTCCAGAAGTTTCCTTGAACAGTCTGGTTTATTTCACAAATAAACATCATTGTGTTCTACAAACCAAAACACTGTATTTGAAAATTTATTCCAAAACTCCTAATGCTTTGTGTAACACAGGGTAAATTAAAAGACTCACCTTTCTTCTAAAAGCAGTGTACGTTTACATGCAGCCTGTAAATTACTGCAAAATCAACACGGTTTGCTTGGGAGAGGTTCAGAAAAGTCAAGCTCCTTTGGAGGATAGGTGCTTGTGCAATTACATCAGTCACATCTCCCTAAAGCTGTTCTACACTCTGTAGGGCAATGAAAAAAGAGAAAGGGCAAGACAGAGAGAGTATTTTCTGATACTCTCTCCATATTTGGAGGAACATGGCATCAGCCTAAACCAACTTCAAGATCAGTCTGACATAGCCCCTTACAGAAGCCTAACGAACAGAAGTACTCTAAGAATCAAGTCAGAGTGACTTGGTTTTTGAAGTTCATGGCCTGCATGTTTTCAGACATACACACACAGATTTTCTTCTCTATTACTTCAATTGTGGGGACCTGAAAATGGCTTCTTCATTACCAAGAAGAAAAAAAAACCAGGGGGAGGGCAACACAAACAGAAGAGTGCAAACACAAATATTGCTCTGGGATAAAGTAATCAGCCTGATAGGACACAACCTGCTAACTGTAAGAGTGCTTTCATAACTGACTGACAAAACCTTAAACCAGACTAAAAGGCTTCTCTGTTTTTTTCTACCCATCAGTTACTTATCTTCCTTCACAAGTCTCCAGCTTCAGCTGCATTTTCTCCCTGGCCATCCCACTAATATCTGACATCTCCACTCAACCAAGCAGTTCACTTATTGGGTAAGTAACTAAAATAATGGAACAGATGACTCAGCAAAGGAGATGACTGATTAATTGAATCTTGTGCCTTTGAGGAATCTGTCCAGTTTTCCCATATGTCTTGTCCATAGTCATAAGCACTTTTTAAATAAGAAGTAGACTGCAGTTTTACTAATATTCTTCCAAGTATATTATTTTTAATGTGCTGGAAGTTCAGTGTCTCCCAAATAAACATGCAGTGGTACATCCTGACTTAAGTAACACTATGTGCTTAAATTAATCTTCCGCATGTGTAGGCTATTCTTGTATACCTGACCTCTTTCTCATGAGCCTCCAAGACACAGATGTCTTTTAGTGAAGTCTTGTTCTTCTGTCTTATGTACAACACAAACCAGCTGACAACTACTGCAAGGAATCCTGAATCTAGATCAAATCTACAGGCGATCATCAACCTTCCTGTTTTACAGTTCAGTGCCTGACACTGAAGTTGCCTTATCTCTTGCTATATTCTATTTAATATGCATTAAATAATGCATGTAGAGAAAAAGCTTTTAGTTTTGTAGGAAAAAAAAATCACACTGCATAAAACAATTATTTAGGTATCAGAATTATGTAATGGCAACAAATATAGCCATGGTATTGCTGAAGATCAACACTTCCTCACTCCTAGCTAGCATCCTGTCTCATTCCCAATGCTGGAAATTTGTGTACTCAGGATTGGTACTTCGAGACAACCCCTATAGGACACTGGAAAGTTGCTGCTCCCCACAGGGGAGGCAGAATTCACACCCACAGCAGAAATACTTAGCATGATGGTGTGAACCAGTGCCCACGTAAAGACAGACATTTCAGACTATTACAAGGGTGATTTCCATTATTCAGGAGAGAAGAAAAGAAAAAAAAGGAAGAAAAAAAAAGGCCTTCTAACTTTAGTCTAGAGTAAACAGAGAGCGGAAGAAAGAGCATGCTTTCACAGCAGTATTAAAATTGCTAAAATAAAGTGAAAATATTTCCTGTTCTTCTGTGATCAACCTCTCCAAGTTTTCCAAATGCCTAAAGATACGATTTCATGTTTGGAATACTTAAAACGCACTCTCTTTAAAAAAAAAAAACTGATGTGTAATACAGAACCATTTCATTCCTTTTCTGATGTTAAGAAACAGAAATTATATACAGAGGTATTTCCCAGCAAAACATTCAGCCCTAGTATACTCACTTTGTACTTAACTATTTTATACATCCAGAAAACTAACCTATCCAGAAAGCGTCATTAAAATGAATGTAAGTACACCTTCAGATTTTCTAAATTTCTTAGGTTAGCAAATATCAATATTCTTGAAGGAATTTATCCAGAAGTACAATAAGGGGCCAAGTACTATTTTGGAGGTGCCAAAATAGAGACCTAACAACTTAAAAAGCCTAGATGTAACTATAAAATTACAGCTGAAGTTTTGGCAGCCTTCACATAAACAGATTTTTGTGTATTTTTTTTCATAAAGAAAATGCAGCCATGTTACAATACTCTGAATTTTTGCTGCAGGTTGGGAGTACATGCACAGCTGTCACAACCACATCTGCATGCAGTAACAGGCTGAACTGAAGCAAATAAATTGCCTTACAGCAGTAATGGGCTACAGTACAGAAGCCAGAGGTTCCACCAATTTCCACAGAAGAGATCTGTGATAGCCTGGGTTGATTAAGAGGAGAATTCTTACCCCTTTTTGAGAATTCTTATCCCTGTGTATTTTGAAAGGTTGATGCTAAGTTTTTCTTAAGTGTTAAAAAAAGTGTCCTGCTTCAGCAGAAATAACTCTGCAAGCTAATGGCATCTAACCCAAAATCAAATACAATAGCTTCACAAGTATTACTTTTGGCGGGAAAGCTGCCTTAAATAAACCTTGCTCCAGCTTTTGGGACCAACACAAATATGCTTTCAGCAGCCTTCAATACTCAGCTGCTTGTGAAGTTGAACAAGGGACCATGACCCACCACACACTGAAGACTGGCATGTCCTATCCTGTCCTTTCTAAGTTTTGCTGTGCCCCAGGTCATGGAAAAGATGGGCTCCATCCCAAAGACAGCCTTTACTCGATTCCGAAGGCTGCAATACCCATTCGTGCCATGAATGCCATCCATTTGTGTTCTGATCCTACTAAATGTAAAGATTTCCAATGACATTTCAGACATGAAATGGCGCTCTTTCTTCTAAGCCTAACAAGATTAATGTTAAGCATATGAAAAAACAAGGCAGAAATTATACACGGAATGCATTTAAACAACCTGGATTAAGCAAATGTAATCATTGTCCTATTTATAGCTTTACTGGTCCTGAAATAGTATATAATGTCCTGGTGAAGCAATAAGGATCTCTGCTAGCACAGCACAGAAGTCAATCATTTTTGCATTCAGTAAGTACTAATGTGACTGCAGAAAACGCTTTGAACAGTTAGGAGTGGCATCCATTTCTACTATAGTCAGGCTAAAAGAAGAAAAATACAACATTTTGGAGAGAAGTAAATTATCTACTATGTGAAAGGAAGAATGCACATGAGACAACACACACTATCATTTCCAGGCATGCAGAAATCATATCAGCCTCAGTATTGTACACAAGGCTAAAAATACATACTTGAATATTTCAGTTTACCTCCTGGATTTGTAGCATTTTAGGATACATGCAGATTACGTTACCTGACCTGAGCATACTGTCAGAATCTCATCATGAAGTAAAATAATTCCCTGACTCTAAGAACTGGGATTTGGCTAACAGCAAAGCTTTAAATTTAATATGAGCCCCTATTCTTATTGTCTGATGTGGGTCAAACCAGTACTTTGTATAAACTGACATTATCTACAGAAGGAGGTTTGGGTCCAAGGAAAATGAGATCTGTTGCACACAAGGCAAATAACTATTCTGACTGCCCATATACCAGGTCTGGTTGGAAAACAATTCTAGGGTTCTTTAATTCTGATTTTAGTTGATAGCAACAAAACACAAGATATCTCCAAATATTCATATTTGGGAGCAGAGTGAAAGATCTCAGTTACTCAGCTAAGACACAGAGGACTCAGGAAAAGGTCAGAGGACTCAGGAGAATGTCTGCACTACCTGGCTTATAGCAAGACCTCGAACAAATTTTACCCCATTTCAGGGAAATGCCATAAGCAGAAGGTTTCTGACTAACATCTACTCCCAATACTATACTGAACTTTTGTAGAGATTGTAAAGCCCCTCCAGAACGACTTGCCAACTCCTTATATGAATGGCTACTCTTAGAGCTGACCTCTAAAAGCGACTGCCCACACACTCTGTACTGTAATCATGTACTTTCTCATGCATATTCTCTCTCACTACCTGGGCTGGAAAAAAAAGGTATTGCAGGACCCATTTTCTTATTTAAGGAAATTTTCTTTGAACTGTGAGTTTATATCACCAGCCAGAAGTGTTGCCAGTGTCAGCAACTCAAGGTAAAGGCCTCCTGGAGGCAGGGAAATGCACATTTCAAACAAGCAGGAATATAGCAATCAGGTTTTTGGACTTAGAAGTTTTCACTTCATTGTTACATTTCCATTTTGGTTTTATCATTTTCACTGTGTTCATGTGGGCAAACACTATTCTGTCCTATACACTGATGTTGGGCAGCCTGGGAGAAGTCTGTATCACTGAATGAGTTGCAGTGCTCTGCCAGCTTACTCCAGTGTATACGGACTGTATTTCTTGCTTTGTTTTATTGTTGGTTGGGTTTCTTTTGTTAGGTGTTTGGGTTTTGTTTGGGGTTTTGTTTGGTTTTGTTTGTTCGTTTTTAATTAAGATCTGGGATATCAAACACTACTCACACTGGCAGTTGCTCTGATAAATGTCACTCTCCTGAAGACCCTATGGAAACGTACACAAAATACAGCAAGTAGAATATTTAGGGAAAATACTGTGAGTACAAAGAAGTGGCTTTGCACTCACTAGCATTATCATTACTTTTTGTCTATGCAATTAGTTTTCCTCCATTTCTATGTATTGAAACAGTGCGTGCTGTCTTCTTGCAATGCACAGCAAAGGACAATACTTCAGCTTATTGAGAAGCACTGCTTCAGCATTTCTTAGAAAAAATAGTCTGCACACATGAATCTGCTGATTTGAGGTTAAGTTCAAAACCCAAACACAGCTTACATATTTTTTAATAAACCACATCAGCTGCACTGGAGCTATACAAGCAGCTCTGAATGGACACAGCTCTAGGTGAGACTGACGGAGCAGTGTGCATATGTGGAAAGATCACTAAAGAGCTCACCGTTGTCTGTTAACATGGAGCCTTGTTTAAAATGTAGCATTTCAAAGTAGGAAATGTAAAAAAAATCTACACAAACAAACCTGTTCTGCAAACCCAATTTGCAGGAGAAAGGTGCTATTTGCAAACTGCCCCTCCAACCTGAGGCACCCCAATTTCTAACTGTGTGCCTGCCAGACAGTCTGTGACTTCTTTGTTTTTTAAGCAGCGCATTTACTTTGGACAGAGAAAGGGAAAAATAGCCCATAAAGTTCCCACTGTTATGGAAAAGAAACAATTGCTAGAGTTACAAGTTCCTCATGGACAGAGACAGAAGATGAACAGCTCTTGGTCTCTTTCTTCTATACAGCTAACCTGAATTTTAAAATGCTGCAGTAACGCCATCATGGCCATAAAACCTGATGCTTACAGAAACTGTTGTTTGCTAAAGTGAACCTATGCAGCTGCAGCTGTCATACCATCAGCTTCCAAAAATCCTTTACCCTCAACATATTTTGCTCACAACTGCCTGGGTTATATGCCCTTCATGAACAGAATACACAGAAAAAGATAAACATGTCACCACAGGCTTCAAAGCAAGCCACCTGGCAAAGTCACCCAAGTACAGATCAGCTTAATTATGTAGTTTGGTTTCAAAATGTTAATGCCACTTCTCATTCCACAGTTTCATTCCTCTTGGTCCAAATATGAAAACAGGCACGGTCATGAAACTGGTCTGAAAATAAACAGTATTTGAGGGCTCTCTCTTGATGGATCTCCAGCCTGGTCATTAGTACCAGCTTTTTCCCCACTGAATCAAAACTGTTCTCTTTTCTTCAAACATAACTAAATTATGAGAAAATTAAACCCAGTGTCACCATGAGCACCACATTCAGCACTCATTCTCCATCACACTTACCTCTACCCCACTACATAAGATTTTCAGTTTTCTTACCCATTATGTTCTCCTGTGTCTGCAGTGTCCTTTAATATTTTAAAATGTCAGGTTTGAATTAAGGACCTGGATCCAACTACACCGTTTTGTAAAATAAGGTAAGAATAATGTTGTTGACCTGAAGTAGTTTTCTGAGTGTCTGAGAGAAAGCCCAGCTGGAGCAGCTGCAACTCCCAGGACACTTTTTGCTGCCAGACGTCATGAATCTTAGTGGGGGGAAAATTGGATCTTTACATTTCTCTGCTTCGAAGCAAGTCAAGATCACAGTCCAGGGGAAAGCCCAGTCACATGGACAAGTTGTGACCAGCTTCCCTGCTCCTTACTCCAGAGATGTACCAAGACAGCACAAGGAGTACTGAGGAAGGGGCTTGTCTCTCCTCGAAAATCCTTTTCTCCCTGTCCCTGTGCAAGCTCAAAACCAACTGTAACTGGCCAAAAAAACCCTATCAGGAGTAGCTGAAAGACTGCTGGATGCAGCTGCCATGGCTTCTCGGAGCACAGCGAGTAGCAATCAGTGGTTTATGCCTGACCTTTTCTCACAGTTTGTTTGGAGCTTTTTAAAACATCTTAAAAAAAACTTTCTACTCAAGCAGGCAAGCCAGCTATATTTATAGCATGGCTTTGACAACAGCAACACAGAGACTGAGCATTTTACACACTTTGCTAGGGAGAAAAAATCCTTGATAAAGTATTCATAAATAATGTCTGTCATGTTCACAGTCCCCATACACAATGCTGTCATCTATAGTGTGTGGGCAGGAAGCATGGGAATTCTGTGAAAAACAAACAGTGAATCACCAATGATTTTCATGGCAGTTCTGCCCTATGTGGCATTTCACCAAGTCATCATTCAGAGTGACAACTTTGTTTCTCAGCTGGCACAATGCTTCATCAGATTGCTCCCAGAGCAGAAGAAACCACAGGCGAGAGTTCATGGCAGCAAGCAAGATGATGTAAATAGCTTTTTTTTTTTTCATGTATCCACACAGATGCTTCATGCACCTCCAAACCGAGGTAGGCTGAACAGCCTGCCACGTTCCAGGTTACAAGAGCCTGGGCTCACAGCTCAGAAATGCATGCAACCCTTTCTCATTCAACTTCTTGGCTACCAGTGCCTGCTTGGTAGCAGCAAACACAAACATCACATGCCCCTAACTCCAGAGCCATATCAAAACCCAGTAAATGCACTAACCTCAGCATTTCAGTGCCTTTTAGGTCAGACATCAAAATCTCAAATCATGCAGCTCCTCACTTCCATTTCCAGTCTCTTTCCACACCACTACCCAGGGCTAAGGGATGCTAAGGACAGCCAGAGCATTGCACACTAAAGCATCACACCATGGAGGACTTCAGGGTGGGGGGAGGAAGAGGGGGGAAGAAGTGTTAGCTGCAGAGAGATGAATAACCTTCTCCAAAAATGTACTGTCACTGATTGTGCCAACATCCCAATAGAAACCCCAGGCACAGGAAGTCAGATTTATCTCACCCCATCAAAATGCTGGAGCCAGAGATCAATGTCCTGCTAGTCATCTCCTAATTATCCTATACATTTGTAGGTCTTGCAAACTTTCTTCAATACAAATTTTCTTCAACCCATATACCCCTTATGCCATTATTCTTTTGAGTTTCCTATAATGAGTAAAACTGTTATTTATATATCTGAAAATGGGGACATGGTCCTTCCTGAACTTACTTCAACTATGCAAAAAAGGAACTGCCATTTCCAGGCTCTGGATAGAAGCCACCCTGCAAGCAAAGAAGTCTAAAAATCAGCAGCTTTTTTTGGTGTCCTGCAGAATGATAAAACAGAGTGGCTGTGAAGAATCCAACTCGCCTGTCACCCTTGTATTTATAAGTTCCAGACAAAATTATGTTACTTTATTGTGGAAAAAGGTGTAGAACTATTTATTGGAACTGCAGGTTGACCATAAGGGTTTCCTTCTCAGAAATGGTGAAGTCTAGCAATACTTGTTGAGTTTTGCTTTGAACTCGGGTTCTTTGGGCAGTTAACAGTGTTCTTTGGGGACTTAAAAAAAAAAAAAAAAAGA
Organism: Indicator indicator; assembly: GCF_027791375.1. Taxonomy (NCBI): domain Eukaryota; kingdom Metazoa; phylum Chordata; class Aves; order Piciformes; family Indicatoridae; genus Indicator; species Indicator indicator. The sequence goes on from NC_072010.1 coordinate 80,432,241, forward strand.
GGTTTCCTTTGTGGTACACTGTCTACAGCTAAAATATTTTTGTATAATTTTTATTAGCTACTGGTACATCTGGGGAATTACTTTTACCCATTTCAAACTACTTTTTTTCAGTAATGTACAGCTTTATATTAAAAATTATACTATTCAGGATGGAATGTTATAATACAAAATGTCCACAGTTTGTGCAGAGGTTATATAGAATATACCCTATCATCAACAAAATGGAAGAAATTAATTTCTTTCGTTGTCTACTTTGGATTCATTTCTTCCCAGACTACTCAAAAATACCTATCTTTAAACTGAGCTTGGCCTAAACTCTCACTGAGAAATTGGTTATGTGATTCTGATATTGCAGCTTCTTCAATAGGTAAACAGCACGGGACTTCTAATTTGTTTCTTAATTATGCAAAATTCCAAGGGCTTTCTCCCTCTGGAGGAACACATGATTAGGAGAAACAAAGTAGTAGGCAGCTGAGAACTCCTCTGGCTGATCTCTTGTTACACCAATGACCAATGCTGGCCATAAAAGCTTCATGGGACTATTAAAAAAAAAAAAAAAAAGCAGCTTCAGAAAAAGAATTGACCTAAAATTTGTATTTTTTCTCCAGTGGGAAAAAAAAAAATCAGGCTTTTGTCTTTAAAAATTATTCATGAAGGATATGTTTGTTGTTTGGTTTTTGGGGTTTCTTTCTCCCTCCACAGAAACAATGGCTTGGTCAAAATAAGTTTGCAGCTAAGAAACATATATTCAGTCTGAAACACCTCTGTGGCTCATGGGAGCTGCTATTCAAGCACTTTGTCTACTTGGGTACCTTACCCTCATGAGCTGAGGCTCCTGTGACAAGACACCTTCCTTCACCTCCAGGGATGGCCCTGCACCATGAAAGTGTCCTCTGGCTCCCTAAAAAGACCCTACCAGAAGATACAGCAGAGCTATTTTGATACACATTCCATTTTTTTGTATTTTCACAAAAAGTAATTGAAAAATGCTAACTACTTTAGCCTTTCCTGGATTCCTTTTAAGCTAATACTGGGGAACCTTAGAAACAGAATGGGCATCCACAGTCATGCAAGGTTATACGCTTTAAGCTTGGATGATACAGTTCACTTTAAAATAAAAACAAGTAAGAAAAGTACAACCACCTCTATTAGATTTACACTTGATGTGATCTGAAGACCTGTGAAAATACAGAAACAGTAGCAAGTTGCATATGCAGAAAAAAGCATTTTAAATTATATCTGAGATGTCTGGTCCAGTAACCATAAAACACCCCATCTGCTCCAGAGACTGTCTGCCTGCACCTCACAAACTCTAAAAAAGCAGAAAGCAAGTAAAAACTAAATTAAATGTTTAACCTGCAGGTTTTATCTCATGATTTTAATTGTTACCTATTAGCAGAAATTGATGACTCCACAAGAGATAACTTAAGTCTCCAACAAGTTATATTAGGCTCTATTAAAAACCCATACAGTGAGACAGGTTAAGAAAGAATGTGCAGCAGCAGCAGCATCTCTGTTTCTAGAAAAGGAAAACCTCATAAAGAGTTGCTGAAACCTGGGTAAGCTGATGGAGAGTTGAAAGACAGTCATGGAGGAACCATGAGGTTTGTTCAGACAGGGTGGTGGTGCTGCTGATAATCTCTAAATCAGATAATAGTATACTTTACTTTTTCTCAAAGACTTTCTAAAGTAGGCAAACATATGCTGAGTCACCACAATATTCTGAAAACCCCACTTTACAGCTCTGCTTTTATAGAAGCCCTACAGTAGATTTCCCCTTCATTAAAGCTACATGTAAGAAGCAGCATTAGGTATAGCCCACCCCTCACCAGTCACTGAATCACCAGGGCAAACTCCCGTCTTTGGGCATGTTCAGATTTCTCCCTGAGAGAAAGCAGAGCATACACAGAATGGATTCCAGTAATGTTTTGGAAAATGATGCACTAGATATAAAAAACCCCACTATTCAGTCAGAAAGGACTGCACAAAAGCACCTTGCTGAGCTCTCAGCAGCATCAGCACTACCAGGGAGAAGCTTGCAGCATCTCCCTGCACATGCAACCAAGTCTCCAAGTCCTGTTTCTGAAACTTAAAGAACACAGGCCCTGCTCCGAAAGCATCAGAAAAGACATGTCTCCATCCAGAGTCTCCAAATGAAAGACATAAACATAAACAAACTCCAAGGCAGACTGAAAACCTATTTTTAGTTGAATGAACAGCATGAAAGCTTTCCAATGTCCTCTTCTTACCCCCTTCTTCTATTTCCTCTCTTCCCCTCCCTTCTCCCCCAAATGCTCTCTGCTCCTATTTAATTTTTTTTAATAGAAATGGCAACCTAGCGGATGTCTCCAACCCAGTTATTTTAATCTGTCTGTGCTGAGTGGAGACAGCAGATGTACATCTCCTCTCATCGATGTTATTAATACAGTAACTGAAATATACATTAGTCAGCTGAAAGATCCATATAAACCTCTTCAAGTTTTGCTTGTCATTATCGATTGAGGAAAGTACTTAGTGAAAAAAGAAGGAACTAAGAGTGTGGATTTTAAGAGCTGGTACGAAGCTCTTGCTAAAAAAGGCATGCAGACACAGGAAGTTAAAGAGCTTTCAGTGCAATGTCCTTGTAAAATCAACAATTGCTTGCTGGGCTAGGTTTGCTGCTGTGTCTCACATTATTGCCACACAATGAGCTCCCCATCCCACAGACACATAGCAGCACAAAATCCTGATTTTGAGCTTTTATCGAACTACCACAAAATACCACAGCATTTCAGCTTATTGTCAAAGATTTCTGGTAATACAGTATTCTAGACAGCAAATTCATTATGAGGTTTATGGGATCTAAAGAGTTCTTATCTATATAATGCCCTTTAATGACCTAAAGGAGATTGTTTGGTAAGAGTTTGTTAATAAGTACAAAGTTTATTACAGGGGAAACTCAACCCATAAGTCTGTATTTTGAAAAAAGAGAGGTTATACACATAAGTATCACTGCAATGTGCTTCTAATGGGCTGCAGATGAATTTCAGCTGATCACCTTAGATTTACTGTTCTCCAAATCCCTAGGGATCTCCTACAGGAACTGCTGTGCTGGAGTTGGGGCTGGGGGAGCCTAACATGGGCCAGCCTACTTTGTAAGTTACACTCAGATGCTTCAACATAGTTACACATACATTCTCATGGAAGGGCCCAGCTCTTTAGAAAAGTAACCCCAGCAAAGCAGCAGGACTTTATAATCTTAGCTGTAGTACAACAATTTCCATTAGTTAAAGTTGTGGCTATTTCTCCAGAACCAGAGGACAGAAAAAAAAAAAACAAACCCAAACACAATTGATATAAATAAAGCTCTTTAATAGCCTTTACTCAGGTCTGAAGAATTCAACAGCTGCATCCTATTCAAAAAACGGAACAGAATAAATACTCCCAGCTATAAGAATGACTTTCCAGAGGTTGAGTTGAAAACTTGGTACATTCCTAAAAGGCATTGATTTTTAAAGGCATATGCAACACTCACATTTCACAGTACTTTTACAAGTTAGTGTTGTGATATTTAGTACTTGTTTTAAAGCTTTGTCTTCAGATGGTATTTAAAAGTACAGGCAGACTTCAGTATATGTATTTACTAAAGAACACACGAGGAATACATAAAGCACCAGCCACAGAATCATAGAATTTGTTGCAGAGAAGCCTGCAGGTGTGCTCTCTGTACTTTCAGAAAGTTAAGAAACTTGAGAAAAACTCAATCACTTTTTAATTCCATCTGATGATTTCGAATCTATTTTCATCACTCTGCTTTTCCTGAGACACAAGTGGATGTTCCTCTGAAGCACATGGTGAGAATTCCTGGTGTCAGGAAGACCATGGGCAGCTCCTTAAGCTGTTTCTTCCCCAGGGGTAACTCAGCTGCAGTAGGACAGAGCCTGTACATTTGTGCCAGTGGCAGGTATCTAGGGTCACACCATCTTAACTACTCTCACCCCTGTCTGAACTTCTGTATTTGAGTTCTTAGTTGTCCATGCAATACAAACCAAAATTTGCTTTAGTAGTATTTTTTCCTAATACAGCTCTGGGTCATACAGAAGAATTCACTACCTTACAACAGTAGGTCTGACACAACCAAAGAAATGCACGACCCTGGCTGAATAAATGATATGCATACTTGTATACAAGAGATGTTTTGGTGAAGACAGATGCAAATACCCAATAATGCTTGCAGACAAAGAACGAAGCAGCTGTTAGCTGGATAACTTCATGTTTATTGTTCCATAGAAGGTTACCTCCCTTACACTTCTCTAATTCAAACCCTCCACTGTATAAATATTAAATATGCTTTTCCTCTGTTTCTCATACAGCACAGAATTAAGGAAAGAGTATGTTAGTTGTGTTACTAACTTTTACTATTATTCCCCATACATTGTTCATAGAATCACAGAACTGTTGAGGTTGGAAGAAACCTTTGAGATCATAGAGCTCACAATCCCACCACTACTGCTAAGCTGCAACCACTAAAACACATCCCTAAGCACTACATCCTTGTGTCTTTTCAATACCTCCAGGGATGGTGACCCCACTGCCACCTGGAATGGGCAGCCCATTCCAATTCATGATAACCCTTTCTGTGAAGAAATTTTTCCTAATATACAACCTGACCCCCCCCACCCCTGGCACAACTTGAGGCTGTTTCCTCTTCTCCCATCACTTGTTGCAAGTGAAACAAGACTAACCTCCCCCTCGCTTCAGCCTCCTTTTAGGTAGTTGTAGAGGGTGATGAGGTCTCCCATCAACCTCCTCTCCTGAAGCCTGAACAATCCCATTTCCCTCAGTCATTCCTCACAGGACTTGTGTTCAAAATAATCTGAATTCATTAAAGAATGAATTAACTTGTCCTTGAGGAATCTCCGAGACTTTGTAAAGTTTTACCCTTTCCATTTGATAATTAAAACTGATAATGGCAAAAGTGCAGAGTAATTCTGGATGTTTCAAATGCTGACAGACCAGCTATGCAATGGACCAGAACTACAATGGAAATGCTTTCAAAATACAGGCATCTCTAACTAGATACTCTTAAGCACAACTTCCAGCCAGTGGTGAGAAACAGGAACTTTTGGGGACATGGTTAATTCTGTTTGGGTTACAGAAATAAGAATGAAACTCCAGAAATGTCTTCTTCCCCACTGCCCCCTCCATGCAGAGAAGGAGTGTAGAGTGGCCAGCTCAGAGGTGTATGTCTACACCATGGCTGAATGGCAGCAGTATAATGAAATGAGCCAAATTATTCCCTTAAATAACATCTTCCCTGGCTGCTGAGCACCACTACATTTCCTGCAAGCTCTGACCTTTGCTAGCCACACAACAGAAACATGATGATCACACTTATCAGTGGCCATCTCCACAACTGCTCCAAAAAATACACCATTTTGTGGCAAACTTGCCAACAGGCTTCCTCAGGCCAAGCATTTATTCAGCTGCAGGCCTTGCCACAGCCCTATGAAAGAAGTGGCTCCAACTACGCTCAGCTGGACCACCACCACCTTCACTGCATCAACCCATTCTTACAGGTTCTGACTGTGCTACAGATGAAGCTGCAGTCCTTTGCAACATGCAGTAAACAAGTCAGGGTTATTGTTAAGAATTTCATGCCCAGTAGTGAAAACGTCAGCTGCAGATGAACCTGCCTCTGCTTAGCTTATTGCCTGCTGTAATTGCCTGAAGTCCAACTGCCATTTATAGCCATGAGACTGGGTGGAGCATCCCTGGGAATAAGGAGATCACAAGTCTGCATTCCTCAGCTGCTGCAATAGTACTTTCCCCTAGGAACTGGACACATGCTGTCAGTTGCATTTTTAAATTATATTACTACTGGTTTTCAACTAATTTGGTGCCAACCTCTACAAGAACAGTTTCCAACACTACAAAAATTCACCCTGAAGATTGTCCCAATGAGTACTGTCACTGAGGACATGAACTCCCACAAAAATGAATGGCAGGTTTGCAGTAACTTCACTGAAAGTAGGATCATGCTTGTTCCTTTTTTCCCTCCTTTCCGCAATACAGAACATAAAATGCCAGATGAAGCAATAAACCTCATGTGTGGAACTTAAAGAGTTGCAACACACTATGGTGTTATGTAACTAACAGTGAGCATTAGAAAGCAATACCAATTAATAATGCCTTAAACTTCCCTGCCTTATGCTGTCATCTCAAAAAAAAAAAAAATCTGTAACCCATAATAGGAACAGAGCTCTTTCAAGTCCATTAAATATGACTTTGTTATTATCAGTCTGTCCCATACAGAAAACATTCAGGCTACAGTGGACTACACAGACAAGAGTGTAGAGATAGAGAAGTGCAATAGAGAAGTGCAAAGAGCAACTTTAGATGGCAGTGATATAGTTAACAACATCCTCTCCCCCGGCCCTCCCCAGTCTTTTCCAAAAGGTTAACACTGCCTTCTATCTGAAACCAAACCAGAAGACAATAGTGCAAATACCATCCACAGTTCACACTTCCAAGAGTATTCTGTTTAAAAGCAAACAAACTCCTAAATTGCTTTTTCCAAAACAAGCTCTATTTTTTCTTCTAGTCAACAATTAAAAAAAAAAAATTCTCAAGTTTATTGATGGTGGGAAAGGACAGTACAGTTTGAGCATTATTTTCTTGTAGAGAACTGAAATAACACTTTTCCCAGATTTCCACAGAGATGTTCAGTGGAAAAATTCCCAGTATCCTGAAACATTTCTCTCTGGAAATTAATTTCACTCTTTCCTTCCCATACAGCCTTTTATGGATGTGCAGAAAAGCATACAATAAAACAATATGCAGTCTAAGAGCACATTGACATTAAATTCTGACATCTGAAATGTCTATCAGTGAGGATCAAGTTTATTATACAGTATTCCAAGCCAACCTGGAGAGTCTTAAAGAGTATTTTTATTTTGTTTCTTAGCAATTTTCCCAATGAAAATCAACAAGTTCTACTTGTATTAGTTATTTTATACAAACAGTCGCATAACAAAGAGAGGAGTAAACTCCTGTACCCAAGCCTTAAGCTCTAAATGTAGAAGACTAAGATGCCAACTACTAGAGCATAACCATGTCTCAGGTTCTCACTTGGTTTCAGTTCTTCTGGTAGTTACAGAAGTAATTAAGAGCCATCCACCATGTCTCCTGTAACAGATGTCTCTACAAAATGTGTGTACTTTTTCACTGTACCATGGGTAAGAGGATAAGAAGCATCTCAGACTGTGCAAGATAAACAGGTTTTAAAACTTCAAATTACCTAGATAAGAACTTTCTTAGAAACTGAGAGAGAGAGCAAGAGCAGGAGGGGCAGAAAGAAGAGAAAAAGAGGAGGGACTGACCCAACTCATTTATCTTTCTGGAGAAAAGAGACAGGATATGTTCCAAGCTAGCTAATCATTTCAACCATATCATCTCATACAATCAGTCTAAGTTTGTCTTGCATTTTGCAGTAGGAACTAATATGTGATAAATATTACTGACTTTAGCAGTGAACTAACTACCCATCTCACCAGTGTTGCTCTCCCCTTAGAAGGCTGTCCCCTGCAAGAAAGAAACAGCTCATCTCCAATAGGATAGCTGAAGGAGGATAGCTGAAGCCATGACCTTCGGGTCAAACCAGAGTCCTCTGCCTTAAAGGTGCTCATCTCCATCCTTTGGATATGGGAGTGAGCTGAGGGGAAAGTCATGAAGGTAATCTCAGTTGTAACAACCAGTTTTAGGCTTCTAACCGTGTCTTCCTATTTTTCATCGACGCTTTCCTCTGGTCTGACTATTTTATGTTCACTATTCCCTTTTCTACATTTCGGCCCAGCAAGGAAAACAGCTGCTGAACAAAGGCAAATGAGAATCTAAATACCTATTAACATCGCAAAATACAACAATAAATCCAAGTAATTAGGAGGGAAACAGTACTTAGGATAATTCAAAAGTAGTATGATTTTAAAGATGATTTTCCCTCAAATTGCACATTCCCATTCAACCCATGAGTTGTCTAACCTGTGATTAATTTCTTGAAGCTATTCTAGAAAACGGCTGCCCAAGCTGTATCCAACTGCCCAAGCCGTGCCCCAAGGGATGAATTTATCCTGCTCCCAAGCACTTCTGTCATGAAACATCAGGGTGTTTCAGCAGACAAATATTCTGCTGTATAATACAGTCCTAGGCTGGCCATAGAGGTATGCTCTACATGATGCCACAGACTGCCTTTACAACCCTCAAAATGGAAAAAAAAAAAAAAAAGGAATAAAGAAAAAAAGTTATATATATTCTTTGCTCTTACTAATGTAAGATGCACAAAAAAGTTTTCAATAGCCTACTGATCTGTGTACCTACAGCTACTTAGGTTTACATTATGTTGGTATTAAATCACGACAATCATGCTTGAAATAAATACTGAAACAGTAAAAAAGTTTGTAACAAAATGCTTAAAAGGTAAGCCTGTAGTACACTGCTGTTGAAGATAACACATAATTAATGAGGATGTTAACATATGTTTTTATTTGAGCATCATTTCATAACTTAGGACCTACATTTTGAATGCAAAAAGAATTACAGATTGTTTCCCACTGACTTTAGCACCAGGTTTGCTCATTTCAGTTTGAATTAATAAGGCTACTAAGTGACAGCATTTTTTCCTCAAGCAGTCAGAATCTGGTCCTTCACTCTCAGAGACACTACAGACCTCACAGACTTTTCTCTGTGTAGAAGACATTCTCTGTAGAGATACCTACTTTCTGCAAGGAAGATAAAAGTCCAGAGATAAAAGTCCAGAGAGTATTTACCTGGCCAACAGCATCGTGTTACTACCTGAAGGATGGAGAATTTACTGGCTTTACTGACAGTAACCACAGATTTTCAAACTCCACAAGCCAAGAAGCATAAATCTAAGCCATCTTGTGGGGTTTGTGCTGTGTTGTACCTAGACCTGTTTTCTCAGTCTTGGATTATGCCTCTCCACTGAAACAACCCAAGGGAAACCAGTGGAGCACACAGACACAGCTTGGACTCTGCAGAAGCTGCAAGGATTGTTTGCCAGCAGGGATATCGATATAAAATGTGGAAGCAGGTATGCGTGTGTTCACATGAATATTCGTATCTGTAACACAGTGGTTCTTGGAAAGAAAAATACTGTTAATTATCAAAATAGTATTAACAGAATGAGAATATCCAGTTGCTACAGGTTGAAAAGGAGGGAAAAATACTATAACAAGGACAGGGACCTTGTAAATTTCTGCTATGCCCTTCACTTCCCACTCAGGCTGTTACTTTATCCCCCTAGATGAGGATGGGCAGCCTGCACAATTTCCACTGTACCCTGCTAATGCATTAGCAAACAAAACTATCTGAAACAAACAAAGCTACTGAAACTCATAAGGCATTGTAACAAGTTACTACCTGGTTTATTTTGCTATATATTTAGCAAGTTTCCATAGAGAGGTGGCAACCACAGTTATTTGGTCTTTTACAACGTGGAGAGTTTTCCAGTGGCTTTTAACAGCTAGCCTCACCTCACTAGTGCTGTTGTGCTAGTGAATATCCTCCACTGCCCCTCTTCGTGTGGCACTGCTCTCTGAAGATTTTAGAAGGGTGTGCAAGTGCTGGTGGAGACAGACCCCAATTTCCCTAAAGGAGGTGCCAATCCTGACCAAAAAGCAAGTGGTTTCATGAACATCAATGATTGATACTTATATTTTACAGATATCTTATGTCAGTCTAGCTCTACACTTGAGGGGACACACCACAGCACTTGTCCTGCTACAGACAGTCCTGATAAGGGAGCAGTAAGATCTTACAAATCCTCCCATCTGACAAACCTGCTCTTTTTTATTTTTTGCTGGGAGGACATCTATGTTGGAGCCAGGATCTGGGCCTGGAAGCTGAGACATGACCTCAGTCTGGTGGTACAGCAGAAGTTACACTTGAATAGAGAAGACCAACACTTCTGGAGTCAAAGAGCATGTAAGTAATCAAGCTTATGCAGCTGAACAAGTGATGACAACAGCAGCTAGTGTTGTTAACTTGCAGTTAACAAAAGTCACTACATGCTAGCTCATGAACATGATGTAACTTTAAATTAATATATTTACAATGCATTTTGCCAGTCAAAGAGTGCATGTATGGTTAGCTACCTCAGTTCAGCCTTCACAAGCTTCAGCAGCCCTGGGACGGTCCTCGTGTCATGACTTATCACTGCTGGTAAGGACAGCTTTTCAAAACCATGGGTAGTTTTGCTCAGAGCTCAGGCTGAGAGATGAGCAATTGTGTGATTTCAGTTCAAGATAGAGAAAACCACAAAGCCAGAACCAAAGGCTGAAGCTTTATTTGCAAACAACACATGCCTAGGTTTGTGCCCTGGCAGCAACCCAGATAGAAGGGAATGGCCTTAATCCACATTATTAAAATGCCTCCCTCTCCAAAGTGGCCACATCCAAATGGCCTGTCATGAATAATTCCTGGCCTGTGCTAACTCTATATTCAGGAACTGTTTTGGAGAGCTGTTCTGGACCTCAGCAACACCAAAAACATTGGTGATAAGCCAACAGTACAGATGACTTAGCCCCAGCATTAAAGGATGCTCTCTGAAATTGTTCAGTCTCTCCATGTAGACATGGCCAAAGACAGCAGAGAAGGAGACAAAAGGGTAGATACATCTGCAGTCATGGCATTTATGCATCTCAAAGGAAGTTATTCAAACACTGCAAGAAGTCTGAAGTAAAAGAAAACACATAGCTGTACTTTCAAGCATAAAGCAAGGGGAGGGGGGGAGGAAGAGAGAGAGAGAGAAAGAGAGAGAGGAGCATCTCTCTTGTTTTCCTTCTGCTTCTGCAGTTGTGCTAGACCAGTGCTACCTCCTGCCTGACCTTGGGAATGCAAATTAAAAAGAAAATTAGATTCTTGCCTGTGACTGATCAGGTCAATTCTTCAAATCTGTACAAAAAGGGTAATAGTAGATCTGTGTTTTGTCTTTCCTGCTTAAGCTATGTGAAATATTTCTGTAAGAGTGAACTTGTGTGTATACCATAGAGTAGTAAAATATTTTAAAAACATAAGTAATGTGTATCGTTAATGTAAGTGCTATACCATTAATTAACATTTACCTGTGTTAAGAAAGTATTTCCAAGGTTTTCTCAATTCCTACTGGCTCATGCTACTCTTAAAAATGGCCTGAAGCCTCACTTGATCTTTATCAGCTCCTGCCTGACAAACCTAGTGGTCGTCCACGATGGAGTGACTACATCAATGGACTTTGACAGAGTCCCTCACAACATCCTTGTCTCTAAACTGGAGAGATAAGGATTTGATGGGTGGACTGTCCAGTGGACAAAATGGTTCAACAGGAGCATGTGCGCTTTCAGCAATTTGCAGATGACACTGAGCTGAGCAGTATGGTTGACAAGCCTAAGGGACAGGATGCCCTTCAGAGGCACCTGGACAAGTTTGAGTGAGCCTCATGATTGCCAACAAGGCCAAATGCAAGGTCCTGCACCTGTGTCTGAGCAACTCCTGGTATCAATGCAGACAGGGAGAAGGACTTTGGGATACTGGTGGATGAGTAGTTCCACATGAGCCAACAACATGCACTTGCAGCCCAGAAAGCCAACCATATCTTGGGCTGCATCAAAAGAAGCATGGCCAGCAGGTTCAGGGAGATGATTCTGGCCCTCTAGTCCACTCCCGTGAGACTCAACCTGGAATATTGTGTCTACTTCTAGAGTCCTCACCACAGGAAATCATGGGCCTCTTGGATCAGGTCCAGAGAAGGGCCACAGAAACAATCAGAGGTTTTGAAAACCTCTCCTGTTGTTCAGCCTGCAGAAGACAAGGCTCTAGGGAGACCTTATTGCAGTCTTTCAGTACTTCAAGGGGCCCTACTAGAAAGATGGAGACAAACTTTTTACCTGGACCTGTTATAATAGGACAAGGGGTAATGGCTTCAAACTAAAATAAGGTAGATATAGACCAGATATAAGGAAGAAATTGTTTACAACATCAGTGGTGGAACACTGGAAGAGACTGCCCAGAGAAGTGGTATAGAAGCCACATCCCTGGAAACATTCAATGTCAGGTTGGATAGAGCTCCTATTAACATGATGTAGTTGAAGTTGTCTCTGCTCACTGCAGGGGGTTTGAACTACATGACATTTAAGAGGTCCTGTCCAACTTGAAGCATTTCACAATTCATCTAGATTAAGATCAAATGACAGAAGACTCAATATATCCCAAATCGGGCAAGTCTATTCCTACAGAGCTGATTTATACTTCTGTTATCATTTGATGATGTATTGTTACGAAGCAGACAGTGGGGTTGCCTTCTAAAATTACCTAGGAAGTTACATGTTCCAGTTAACAAAGACAGATGAAGCTACTAGTATCAGTTACAGACAGTGGTAAGCACTTCTTTCACCTACTTGCCAACCCACACCACTGTCAGAGGGACTTTTGTGTCCAAGCAGTTACACACAAGATGACACATGCTGCTTGATGATAGCCAAATCAGTAAATCTCTCAAAATACAAAGGATATCTTTCCTTTAAACACCCTGTTGTAGACTTGCAAAAATTTGGCTATTGACAGTCCTTAGCTCTGGAAGAGGATGGTAGCAGTGCTCTCATAGCACTTTTAAACCGTATTTCTCAGCTCAGTATCTTTTTTCCTGTTTTCATGGCTGCACAGTTCTTCTGAGACCAGAACAAAATGAATGACTTGTTCTGAGATGATGGCCTCCCTTATGGCTAGTTTCCCAGTTCCTAAGAGTGGATCCCACTGTCTCTGAGCCCCTCTCCTGTTCTCCTGAAGCAAGAGAACAGTCTGTCATTTCCCTCAACTTCCAAAAAGCAAATGAAATAAGCAGGCCTATGATCTACCACATTTATTTTCCTACTTCGAGATGCATAAGGAAAAGCTGCTGCTTCTTTAATCTTTTTTCCTTCAGCCCAGAGAAAATAATCTTTCCAAAGGAAAAAAAAAGCTAATCCCCCCCACTCCTTGGCAGGATAGAAGATGATCTCATTACTCCTTGGGAAGCAACAGCAGAAAGGATGTTCTCACTCACCTCCACAAAGAAGCATGAGAGGATCCACAGTGTTCAAAACACTAGCAAGTTCTAAGTGGAGCAGAGTGGGAAGTTAAGACTGCATAAGTATTTTCTCTTTAGAGTTTAGTTGTGCCAGCAAAAAAGGTGCTGTCATCTTCCTGCCAGTTAATGCAGATGAGCATTTTTCACTCTGTGATTTTTACCTCAACTAATTACTATTCAACCAAATTTCACCCTTTTCTTCTTAACATCAATTTCTAATTGAAGGATGCTCACAGAACATGGAAATTATAAACCACAGAAATTATTTGGGTTATTTTACTTTTTATGATGTGGGAAAAAAAAAAAAGAGTAACCTACTATGCCTTACTCAGCATTTCTGCAATGTTCTTCCCCACTGAGATTTTAATATGGTTAATGGCAACACAATTGAAACTCTCACAAAAAATGAGTGCATCAGACTAACTTCTATCACCATGAAAACCTTTTATTCTTTTGTCCTGAAATTTTACACCAGGACACCTGAAACACCCTGTCTGCCTGGCAAAATACATACCTAAAGACTTTGGAAGCCAAGAACTTTATATATCAAAATTAAAATTCACCATACAATTTCATTTTATGAATGTTGTAAAACCACACAGTTAAGTTCAGCTTGTTTTCATGACCTGATATAGTACTACTAGCACAGGACATGACCTAAATTGGCTTATTGTAAGAAAAGCAAAATACCTTGCTTTTCTTCAACTCCCAACTGTGATGATACAAACGATGGAAGACCTCAGGGCCTGTTTTTCAAGGCATGAAGTCATGAAGTGCTGGGAAATGAAAAGCTTTTCAGAACGTGATCCAAATGTAGGAATTCACTTCTCCATTCTTCTCTTATTCACTGGGGCAAGCGAGGATGCTCCCTGTATGGAGATCTGGGTGCTCAGTCTCTGGCTAAGGCATGATGACAGTTCTGTGATTGCTTAAAACTGTGTGCAAATAGATCATAATCCTCCTTCTTCAACATGGAATTTTGAATCTCATAAATCTTTTCATTAAAAAACAATTCTTTCTTAATGTAATGAGAATAGGTTAGATCCCTGCAGTGGAAATATTAACCTCTCCCAGTTTCTTAGCTCTGCTCATGGCAGCACTTTGAAAGTGTGACCTCAACTTTGATGCAGAGTCTTGCACAGAGGTCACGTCAGTTAATACTTTTAGCAAGACAAACACACCACACCATTATAATAATAAATGATATGTGAATTGTAAATTTGGCACAAAATTCTATACTCTGTGAACAAAATTACGTTAAGACAGATGAAACAGCCAGGAAAAGCAGGGGGAAAAATATAACTCTAATGAGGGAGTGGTCTTCAAGGCAGCTCTTAAGTAAATATTTTTATCAAGCTTTTTCTTGAAAGTCTCCAGTGTGGTTCCCTTAAAAAAACCCAAACAAATCAACCCAACAAAAATCCATGAAAGCAAAGACTCAACACAGCAAGAAGGGATCATATGCTGCTCTCAAATATCCTCCAGTTGCTAAAACCTACTGCTGGGGTTTTTAATGACTGCTCCCACATTCCTCTCAGAATCTACTAAAGCTGTGCAGTTGGCAAGTATGGCTACATGACTTTTAAATCACATTTAGTCCTTTTGCTCTTGGTACTCATGAACTGGACTTCAGAATTAAAGGGAACTGCCCTCAAAGATTGCAGAAACAATGGAGCCCAAAACCAAATAAAAGTTCAAACATTTGCATTCTATCTCAAAGTATGATGGAATTTTATCACCAATTTGCTGTTCCCACCAAATATTTAATAATGAATGATGCAGCTTTCCAAATACAGACTGCAGAAGATTTGCTCTTGATATCTACAGATTGCTTTTATTCAGATCCAGATGCTAATATATGAGCATTGGTTATCTTTATATCAGAAAAAAACAAAGTAGTGTTTTTTTTCCTCTTGTTGCAGATACTATAATTTGAGAAAGATGAGAGGCTGGATCTTGACCATTTGCTCCTAGGTGCAGCATTTGCTACACCAGTGAGTATAAGTCATGTTGTGACTACAATAGCAATTCAGTCCTCAGTTCTGCTAAGCCTGACAGTCAATATTCTTCTTTGTGATGCAACACCAACCATATGTAATCAGAACTATAAAATGAAAGTTCCAGAGATTTAGCTGTCTGCACGTTAAATGCTCTTGCCAGCGATACTTTTAGCAACCTCTCAGGAATGCCTTGTCTGATGCCTGAGACAGTGTCACTGGCTGGGGAAGGAGCCTTGACACTAAGAGCTGTCTTCCTGCAAGGAGGGACCCATTCAGCACAAGGGTGCACATAAACCCACACCAGAGCCCCCTTCCACAATGGTTCACCACAGCACTGAGCACACACAGCTGACGAAGCTGGGAGGCAGGGAGCCGGAGAAGAGCCATGGCACAGCACCGCACAGACACATCTGTCATGTCTAGGAGAGTGTGAACAAGGAGTTGTCCATCTTGGTCTCAGAGTTAACACACAGCATTTGACAGTTCTCTGCTTACTGAAGATTATCTTGCTTTCATGAACAGCAAAGGAAAAAGATTAGTCCTATAGGTGGAAACTTGAGCCCTTGAGAGCTGGAATACTATTTTGATCTGCCACAGCATGATGTGCCAGAGTCGGCAGCTACTCTGGGCCAAAGGGATGGATTTCTTTTCCAAACTCTTCCAATCTTATTAATCTTTCCACAGGAATGAAGTAGAGATAGCTGCACTGTTTTGCCTGCAAATGCTTCATGTAAAAATAAACTTCTAATGACTTCAGATGAAAGCAAATCTGCCAGTCAGCAAAACATCTAAGTACATGCTTAGTTTATGAAGTTTTGCTATCTACTGTGTGCAACTATCCTCTTGAATAATAGAAGTAGGCTGGGTTTTGTACAGCCAAATCTGAGCTATTCAGTTACTCATCCCATCCATTCTGGCATTCTCAAAGGGAATGCTTTAACCTAAAGAAGTGCTCACTCTTTCTATCAGCTACAGCGAGGTATGACACAATTGCCTTATATGTTTAACTGGTAGATGAGAAAGCTCATGCTCAAAAAATCCGACCCATAATGGCTTACCAGTAACTCACCGAGACAAACAGGGCACCACTATATTTGTTACATCAACTCGAAGACTGTCAACAAGACCCAAGCCAAACACTGTTACTTCAGAGTCATTTAACTTCAAAATACCAAGGTAAAGAAAATCCATCTTACAGTCTCCTTTTCTAGCTGCCCCCTCCTTCTCCCCTATCAAACACATCATAGGTTTATCAGTTTTAGCCAGCAGATAAAAACATTTTTATCCTTCTGACATACTCACTCACTTTAAAAGTACTTGGTAGAAGGAAGAAAGTGATTGATTACTGAGTTAAATCAGTGTCAGCCAGCTACAAAGACAAGAGCACTGTAAAGTGAAACTGATTCACAGCGTCTTCAGACAGAAAAGACTCATTTTAAAGCAAATTCATAAGATTACACCACATGGGGGTGCTGGTTTACAGCTGGCTGAAGATGAGCCAGCAGTGTGCTCAGGTCACCAAGGAGGTCAACAGCATCCTGGCTTGTATCAGCAATAGTGTGGCTTGCAGCAGTAGGGAAGTGATGGTGCTCCTTTACTTAGCACTGGTGAGGCTGCACCTTGAACACTGTGTTCAGTTTTGGGCCTCTCACTACGGGAAGGACATTGAATTGTTGGAGCATATCCAGAGAATGGCAACAAAACTGGTAAAGGATCTGGAGAACAAGTCTTCTGAGGAGTGGCTGAAGGAACTGGGATTGTTTATTCTGGAGAAGAGACTGAGAGGAGACCTTATTGCTCTCTACATCTACCTAAAAGGAGGTTGAAGGGAGGTGGGTGTTGGTCTTTTCTCCCTAGTATCAAGTGATAGAACAAGAGGAAATGGTCTGAAATTGTGCCAGCGAAGGTTTAGGTTGGAGATTAGGAACAATTTCTTTATGGAAAGAGTGGTTGGGCATTGAAACAGGCTGCCCAGGGAGATGGTGGAATCACTGTCCCAGGAGATGTTCAAAAAATGTGTGGACATGGCACTTTGGGACATGGTTTGATGGCTGTAGTGGTGTTGGCTCAATGGTCTTTCCTAATCAAAACAATTCTATGATTAACTTTAAGGAATATCCTCAAGTTCCATTTCCAGTTTATCAGTAGACAAAGTTGTTTTTAAAATGGAAGTTCACACACTAAATTAAATTTTGGGTTTCCTGTACGTCAAAGAAATTTGTCCCAAAATGGGAGATGTTTATGCAGGCAACTTCACAGTAATAAAAGCTCAGCTATCCTTCAAATGAAGCGAGGGGAAAAACTTTTAAAATCTTGTCCAGTTTTAGGGAGTACTTTTTGCTTGTACCTAATCACAAAGTTCAGAAGTGTTGAACATTTGGAAAAGGTTATCTGCGTAAGAGAAAATTTGATCATTGTATTAGGAAAAGAGAATCACAGATTTTGGAAACTATGATATCTGCTTTTTTTCCTGCTTTAGTACTTTAGCTGGTTCAAAAATATTTCCCATTCCTCTAAGACCAGATGGCTTCAAGTTTTAACCTTGCGTCCACAAGGTTTTGCAGCAGTAAAGTTCGAACATAACTGGAAACAGAGGTTTTCAATTCTCATGAAATGGTAATGGTTTTAAAACTTAGTTTCAGCTTCGATCTGGTCCACAACAAAACTTTCAAAATTTGTTACAGCAGGAGGTTCTGGGTTAGAGAAAAAGATGGAAAAAGAATTTTACCAGAATGCCTCTGACTGCCTCAGTTACACTTACCAAATTCAGGACTTCTCAAAATTTGTGACTTTGGGACAGTGTCTCGCATGCAGGCAACTCCAGACCAGAAACTTCAAGGTTTCCAGATTCTTGACTCATCTGAAAGACACCCTAGTAGACCCTGTGGTTTTAAGATCTGAATTGTTGATTTGCCATAAATTAATCAAACTTTGCATGTCTTGTCACACAAAATTTATGAGGGTTTTTTCACGGAATTATTTTACTCAAATCATTCTGTCATCTTATACTGCTGTATGCTGTTCAGCACCCCACAGACACAGAAAACCTTCTCTAGAAAGTGATGTCATCATAGGCATTAAAACTGACTCAGAGTGTAACAGCACAATCTGCACAGTGCTTGGGTTTCTGATCTGTTCCTACGCAGGGAAATATCCTGACCTATCTATGGATTATCACTAGCTCTTTTTTTTTCTCTAGAGGAAGAAATACTTTCTTCAGAATGTATTAACACCTCAGAAAAAGGACCAGAGCCTGATGAAACCCCAGGCATCGCATTTCAGTTTTCTTCTGCTTTTCTCTGTCTACACAATCCTCAAAATCTCTATCACTGACAGACTGGCATAGGCACTGACTGTCTATGAATATTTATATACAGGCATACTACTCCTGAACTAGCATTTACATTTGTTACAAGCACATCCAAATCCCAAGCACTTAAAAGTGTTTCATCAAGGCACTTAGAAAACGACACATTCAAGTACGTTCATGGAGACAGAAGTTAGGAGGAAGCAACAGAAACCTTTGCTTGCATGTTCCATAGCTGAATTCAAACACAAGGGAAGACAAGATGTGGTAGTTTTAGGCTGTACCTTTAAAATTTTACACAGATCTTGAACATCACACAAGATATGAGGCAATACTCCACATGGACAAATACGCACTCTACTGTGGTGTACAGAGACTTGTCCCTTAAACATCCAACATGAGAATTTCACATAGTTCTTCTGGTATGTTTCTATTATACTATCCTTCCACCCTTCCATTTGGGGAAGGGAATATATAATAAAAGTATACACTCTCCACTTTGGAGACTGTAATAATGTTCTTTTGCAGTTTGAAAAGAAGCAGACCATATATCAGAGGAAAAACAAACCTTGGTCCAAGAGCTTTTCCTATATGGTCTGGACCGTGCAGCAGGAGCCATCCCTAAGAACCTCTGTCACCACACTATACACATTAAATAACTGAGAACACAATGAAGTAGGTGTCTTCCATCTATGCATCCATCCTTAAGGCTACAATTCAGTGGGAGCTGGCTATAACACCAACCAACACCGCCAGCAGTCCAGCAATACTTACAAACGCAGAGCTCACCACCTCTCCAACACACACTCTTTATGGCACTCCAGCACCAGACAATGCAAATCCCCAAGTGGTATTCAGTTTCATCAGCACTGCAGCACCAGCCAAGCCTACAAATTCCAACTTGAACAACACAACTGCAAGCAGATGAACAACCAAACCTGCTCAGGCAGCCTCGGCATCCCATACATTGCAGCTAACTGATGTGGCCTCAGCAGCTGGGGAATCTCCACCCGCCCACATACCCCATGAACACACTGCCCTGTTTGCTCCTGGACATGACTCTGAAGCCAACAACAAAAAGCAAGAGGAAATACTAAGAAAGGTTTTTTGTTTGGTTTGGTTTTTTTTGGGGGGGTGGGGAGGGGCTGTTTTGGTTTTGCTTTTGAAAAAAAATCTTCTCTCAGACATTAGAGCCAGAGAGTGTTAAAGCAATATATGTATCTGTGCAGCCACACTCCTGTCAGGCTGGAATTGGTTTACACCAATTTAGGCTGTCAGATTGGAACAAAATATACAATTTTAAACACACTTGTAATTAAACCAGGCAGTTACAACCCCAATTCTGTCAAAACTTCACAAAGTTACATGGAACTTCAGAGGAAAAAACGTGCATTAATTAACAAACTGTGCAGTTCTGTACAAACAGAAGACTACGCTTTGCAGGACCTTGCATCCTGAGGGAAAATATAAACATACTAATATGATGGCCTTTGCAACAGACAGAGTTAAAAACACGCCCTTTTATATTTAAAATAAAACAAGCATACAATACGCTCACTATGTGATTCAGTAGGTAGGAAGACTGTAACAGCTTCTTCTAACAGTGCAACAAGTTTCCACAACTTTTACCTCACTGTGTTTCTCCCCATTTTATAGTCAAAGCTCACTAATGCTTTTACTTGCAAAAAAGCCACAAATCTCATTCTTCCTATATCTTAGAACTCATTTCTTATCACCACTGTAAAAGAAACAAAACACAAATGCCATCACCACTGCACGAGAGCTCTCTGTAAGGCTGGTTTTAATTTAAGTCTTTTCCGTCTCTTTCAGGATTAAAGAGACCAGGAAACTAGAAAAAAAGCTCAAATATTTTAGGCATTTTCACTTGCTTTCAAAAATCAATCCATCTCCTGTAGTCAGCATTGCATGACTCCATTAACCCTTCTTCACAGTAACCACTCTAACTAGAAAAACAAAAGTGTGAAACTAGCAGAGAGTAAAAATACTTTTATGAACAAACAAATAAAACAACAACAGAACAACAAAACCCACAAACAAAACAAAACAAAACAAGCCCCACCTCAGCCCAACAATTATTTTTGTATAGCTGGAGATTTAAAAGATGAGCTTGAGGCTTCACACTTTATACCAAAAATAGCACCACGATTGAGCAGAATAAACATACTGTCCTGAAAAACAGTCATGCTGTGGTTTGAAAAGCTATAACAAATTATAAAAGGTATCTTATCATTTCAATACAAAACAAAACAAAGAGTATTTAAAGATACCTAATACACATCATGAACTTGTAACATTTGTGAATTTCACTTTAGACAGAACATGACACTGTCACAAAGCATCGTGCACGTCTAATAAAAACATAACAGAATTAAATCTCCACAGACGGTTTCTAGTTTTGTTTTACAAATTGTCTAGGAACGTAAGGCCGTATCTTACTCCTTCCTTTTACTAATGAGATAAGAAAGAACGCACGGGGTTTTTTCCTGAGAGAACTGGGAACTTAACAAAAAAAAAATCATTAAAATCACTGGCTTCACTCGCCGTAAGAGTCTAAACCATTTCAATTCCTGTAAAAAGGCACACTCACACAGGGAATTATTAACTACAATATCCTTAAATTAAATTTGACAGGTTGATATCATAGACATTAGCTTTATTAAAGGCATGGTGCCAGATCACAGTCTATGCCAGCATCCTCCACAGACACACCTACGGGAAAGGTAGGAGAGAGGCATTTACTGCCAATGCAGTGAGGACTGTCACCGAGCTACCACGCTAGGGGAGGATTTACACCACACTTGTCAGAATTCACTTTCCCAAAGTCAGGAAAACAAAAAAGAGGCTTCAATTCTTTCAGCTGAAAAGCATCCCCTCCCTGGACTGTCTTAGAGAAGCCAGCACCACACTGTCTGTCACACTGCTTTGAGAGCAAACACACTGCCAGAGCTCTGTCAGAGAAAGGCAGCAGAGCTGGCGACTGCAAAGCAGTGATTTGGTGGCAAGCACTGGCTGCTAAGAAATCCCCAAAGCAGCTCTCAGCAGTGAGCACAGGCTGAGTCCGGGCTAGGTACACCCCAAGCACAGAGCTCCTGGCTCCACTGCTGACCTGGGCTATGCTCACTGGGCATCTGCACCTCCACCACTGCAACACAGGTATCCTGGGAGACTGAGACTTCCAAAGACTCTGTACTTCTACTAGTCCCTTGAAGATCTCTATGCTTTCATTTTGTTTTGTTCCACGGGAACAAAAAGCAGCTAGAAATGAGCAGAGTTCACCTGAACTCGCTCCATGACAAATTTGCTACAGAAGCACTGCTGTCAGCAGCATCAGTGTGAGTCACCTATATCTCCTGGTTTTAAGTCTAAGCATCAAGCTATGGCCCTCTTCTTTTCAGCAGCACTGCCACACCCCCTCTTCAAGGCATAATTTTTTTTTATTCTCATCTCCTTTTATATATGATGCTAGACCTACAAAAGGTTAGCTCTTAGTAGCTTAACAAAATCCAAATTCTACTATCAAATCTACTTATCTTTTCATCCAAAATATTTTATATTTTTAGAATGCATGGACATTAAAAAAAAAAGGCAGAAGCCAAACAACAAACCACATAACCCTTTTTTCTGTTTTAAAAAACAAAGAATGATCAAACAATGATCACATAGGAAGAGAAGGGGAACAGGAAAAAAAAAAAAAAGAGAAAGGAAAAGGGAAAAAAAAGGCACTTCAGTTGACTCCAAATCAACCAATCATTGGTTCAACCTTTACACTATGTTTCTGATAACACTAAGATTTTTCTTCTACATGTTGACAATGTCTTTCTGCATGGATGCTTGCATAAGAAAAGAGCAAATTAAACATTTAAAACTAACTGGTTAAAACTAACTGTACAGCAAATGTTGTTATTTTAAAAGAAAGGACTTTATTCACCACACCAGATGTTTTGCAGCTCCTCTTTATTAACTCCTTAGTGTCCACTCTAGCCCTAGGAAGCTACACACAGCTGGAAATCCCACAGAGAAGAAATGCAGATAACTGGAAAAGAGCTACTGCAGCACTAGGGTTCACATGCTTCAATTAGTCTGTAACTCCACCATGCTGGAATACCCCACCATATAACATGAGGCAAACAGAAGAGTTTAAACCTCCACTTGCCTCCCTTGAATTGGTCCTGTGTCTGCTCCTGGATCTCAAAGACTATCTCACAGTAATGAATGTCTACATACAAACCACAAGAGACAGTTCACATGAGGAAAAACGCAGCAGCAATGGGGAAAGCAGCATTTCCTTTCCAGAGGAGATTACTCAGGCTTCTTCTACGCACTGGCCAAAGCCATCTGGAAGGTAGTCAAGCTTTCTTAAATTGACTTCATCCACCTACACAGTCTGGCACAATGCTCTCATGAGTTACCAGCTCAAGTTCTGCAGAAACAGCAGCACTGGCAGCACAGCATTTGGTCTCTAATGGAACAGAGCAACCCTGGAGCAGCTCAGTGCAGCCTTACCTCTGCTGGGACAGAGTACATGAGACTGCCACAGAGAGCAGCAACTGGGGAAAGATGGCTTTATGGAGACTGAGTTCAGTTCCATGAAGTGTTGGAAATTGAGCAAAGCAATGAAAACTGAAAGGCAGCAAAGATGGTGGAAGACAATTTTTAAAGGAAGGGAAAAGCACAGTGACTGAAAAAAAAGAGTGGGACAATAAGCAGTACTGGACAGACAAAACTTTGAATATGGACTAAAAAGTTACTAACTTTTCAGGTGAAGCAAAAACCCTGAATTAAAGTGGAAAATGTTCAACTTAATTTATTCTTAAAGGTAATTTGCAAATTAAGATCAGGCTAATTGCCCTCATTTGCTTTTGAGAACCCAAGTGAGACTTTTAGAGAAATGAGAATCAGGAACTGACATCAGAAAAGGCAACATACAAAACCAGTTCATTTGAATGAGCCTAGAAAGAAGACTGAGGCAACAGTCCTCTGCATGCAGGCCAGTGGACCCAAAGAGCAACCAAAATCTCCACATCTTCTTACATATTAGCTTACTAGGAGAAGATTTCAAAAACCAGAACTGACAACTAAGAGCCACAGCCAACTGTGAAGCATGTTGGCATATTAACGATTTGTTAACATAAGAAATGTGTATCTGAATACACACTTCAGAAAACCTGTCCTCTAAGACAAAGATTTTGTAAGGGCAAATCAGCTATCAATTAGATGCCCATATGTTACCACCTTTCAATGATTTATAGCTGCCATTTACAATTTCAGAAAGGTCCCTTTGTATTACTCGGTCAAAAGGCACAAAGTGATAACCTGATAATGCAAACAATCTTTTTCTTTCACGTATAATCCACTCCTATAGAAATGCAGTCAACTATCCTAATTCCACTTCTCCCAGAAGTCCTCCCCAATGTATTGCTGGGCTCAAAGAGTGGTGGTAAATGGAGTTAAATCCAGTTGGTGTCTAGTCACCAGTGGTGTTCCCCAGGACTCAGTACTGGGGCCAGTTCTCTTTGATATATTTATCAACGATCTGGACAAGAGAATTGAGTGCATCTTCAGCAGGTTTGCATATGACACTAAACTGGGCAGGAGTGTTGATCTGCTTGAGGGTAGGAAGGCTCCAGAAAGAGATATGGACAGGCTGGATCACTGGGCCAATGTCAGTTGCATGAAGTTTAACAAAGCCAAGTGCTGGGTCCTGCACTTGGGTCACACCAGCCCCATGCAACGTTAGAGGCTTGGTGCAAAGTGGCTGGAAAATTGCCTGGTACAACAGAACCTGGGGGTGCTTGTTGACAGGTGGCTGAACATGAGCCAGCAGTGTGCTCCAGATGGCCAAGAAGACCAACAGCATCCTGGTCTGGATTAGCAGTAGTGTGGCCAGCAGCAGTAGGGAAGTGATCGTACTCCTGTACTCAGCACTGGTGAGGCTGCACCTCAAATACTGTGTTAAGTTTTGCACCACTCACTACAAGAAAGACATTGAGGTGTTTGGAGCATGTCCAGAGAAAGGCAACAAAGCTGGTGAAGGGTCTACAGAACAAGTCTTGTGAGAAGCATGGAGCAGACAACTTGAGGAAGTTAAGAAAATCATATGCCTATTGCTGAGCTCCTCCTTCTACCAACCAACATATTTGGCTGAAGAGAAAGGTAACCTCTGTAAATTCACCACGTGTTTGGCATAGGAAATCACAGCAGAGATAAGCAATGCCTAAAAAGAACTTACTTTCCTCAGCCACATCCAATTGATTGTTGCAGGAGACTATTAACTGGAAAGAAATCCTGTAAGACACTGAAAGGGGCAGACCAGGAAAGCAAACACAGTAGAGATAATGACAAGAAAAGAATTAGGGAAAGCCTCCAGCATATAGCAGAGGGAATCACACTAGCAACCTGCAACCTGAGAGAAGATCAAGGAGTTTCCTAATATAGAGAATCAAGGCAGGCTAAAATAGTGAGAGGTACTGAATATTTCACTAGAGACGAGAAAAAGAGATGAAACTTCAGGAAAAGCAAAGGGACATCTGTGTAATCCAAATAAAAAACAGAGAAGGAGATCATGCAAAAAGATGGTGGAAATCAATGCAAGACCACGTAAAATTAAATCAAATTCAACTAGAAAGCAAAACAGTTATGATTTTCCCTAAGAGATCAGTATCTGTTTCTCTTGATACAAGTTTATACGTGAAGACTATTTGTTATTGTTGCCTAAAAATTACAGCAAAGTAAAGTACAAGTATCCTCAAGTCTAAAGCATCCATGGGAAATGTCTCCTCTGGCAGCTAAAATCAACTAAATTGGTAGGTTTCAAGTATCAAAACATGACAAAAAAGAACAGCATGAAGTTGCTCAGGTGTTTTTTTCCATCACTTTTATTCTACCATTAAAGTCATGTAAAATGACTGAAATTCTCTGAAAAACAACTAAGTTAAGAAATTTTTTTGGGGCCCCATAGGGATTCCAGCAACTCAGAGCTGTTTGTGGAATGCAGCCACCCTGGGAGGCTTTATCTTTTCATAAAGCAGCAGCAAAGGGATCCCATCAGATACTAGTTGTTTATAGATAATGCTACCTGCAATAAGATCAATCAGAAAACTATTTCCCAAGAGAAGTATATTATCATTACCTTGAGTCAGTCTGCATGTCACTGTGCATTAAAGAATGGAAAATTTCCAGAGAACTGAAAAAACCAGGGCCTGTAAACTAAGTCCTTGATTAATGAAGAGAGAGGAATGATTTTTGAAGTCCTCTAAGGGACAAATCATTCCCCTGCAACGGAGAAAGAGAGCAGCCCAAGTAACACAAGTACTAAGAGCACCACTGGAATGTACTGCTTTGAAATAAGCAATTAATAGACCTTGTCTGCAAGGTCAGCCACCATCCTGGTTCCTCCCATTGTACAAGTTTCTCTCCCAAACTTTCCCTAACTAGCTGTGCAGCCCAGAAATCAGGGGATGGTCCACATAAATGCAACACCTCTATGAAGAAAACCATTGGCAAGATCAGAGCCATGGAGATTTCTAGACACAGGCACTTATTTTGCATGACCATGTCTTAGAATTTTATTTCTGTGCAGTAAGTGTTATTTTAGGCCCAAGTGAGCTTTTAAGTTAATGAATATGCACATGTGATGATCAAAAAGTATGCCTTCTATTATGATCAGATCACACCTTCTCTCACATCTCGTTATACAAAGCATGGACTCAGAGTAAGTTAAGCATGGAAACTATTTTCATGGCAAGGACTAAATGGAGCGAGCAGAAGAGATAAGAAAAGTGAACAAGGAAAGGAACAGGAAACTCATACCTCTAGGTGGAATTCCCCCAGCCCTGGTGAATACCAAGGGGTACATATCAAGCTTGATGATGCTCTGCAGAGACAGGTAAGGTACTCATTTCTGAGCAGCCCAGGATAGACCCAGCTACTTTAGAGTCTCTTCCTTTAACTTCGTCCATGAACAATCAGGCAAGATAAAACTGATGGCACTCCAGCACTCACAAAATAAAATGAGAGGAGTCTTCCAGAGAAGGAATGGGGAAGGGGAAAAAGTGAGCTGACATTACAATCCACAAACAAAAGAAGACAGGTAAATTAGTATCTTCAGTCCTCCTCTGCATAGGGCAAGATGTGTCTAATAAGACTCCCCCTCAGTTATTAAATTGTTCTTCTTCTGAACTGCAGCAGATGTGTTCTGCGCCTCACTGAGCTCTCCTAATAAACACACACACACACCTCTCTCAGCAGAATATGGGTAAATTATCTCAGTAGTGTTTCTGCTTGGTGTAATTTGCTAATCTACAATGATAACCAAAACATACATATCACTGTCATCTTCAAAGCACTGCACAAACACTAACTGATCACTGAACACTGCACTGGGGAGTGCTAGCGTGGTAGTTCATAGGTATGGAGGCAGCTAATGTTTATGGTCACTTTAATTTATGTGCCTACTTTCACCTTCCAAGAAAGGCTGCTCCCTTAAGGCAGGTCCTGCCTGCAAGCAAAGGGTGAGAACCAGGAAGCAGCAGCTGACTCAGTGCCAGAACCTGCCTGACAGTGGAAAAAGCCGCTTCAGAAAAGCCTGGAACGGTCCCAAAACCTCCTCGCCTCCTGGTCCAAGTGAAGAAAGAAAGAAAACTTTACAACTTTGGCTGGATAATGCCGGAGGTGGCTGACATTTCAAGGAATACCATACTAAATTGGAAAAGTAAACCATGGGACACAAAGCAGGTCTGAAATGACTCTGATAGTGAAGCTTAAAATTTATTTTGCACTAGAGTATCTTTGCAAGCACCCAGAGGACCAGGGGACCAAGATCACACTCTAGAAGTCCCCTACCAAACCACCCATCATCCTGCACGTTCAGGCTGTCAGAGCTAAGGAAATCCATCAGCCATGCTACCACCTCAGTCAACGTACCAGATTTGCAAACCTGATGAGCTAGTTGATAGACCCTAAAAGATAACAGATAAAGGCATTGCAGTACTGTACCTCTATGGGTAAGCAGCTCCTGTTATTACATCCCTGGAAGCACACTTACCGCCTGAGATGTATGATCCACAAGTGGCAAAAGTCTTTAATCATGATGAGACCATGCACAGCAAATCAGTATTTTCTTGATGATTCCATTGTCAGCTTTTCTGCTTAGCTTTCTTCAACCTGACATAGTCACCCTCTATTTCCAACTACACCTTGCCTACCCATCTCTGAGATCTGGTGTCAATGGAGGCCACTCTAGTGCCAAGCAGTTGTTTTGTAACATCAAGGTAACTGCATGGGATTATCATCTATCTGTAAAATCTTGGTGGGTGAAAGCTCCTGCAGATTTAACTACCAGAAAGAACCCTCCAGTTTGTGTTCTGAATTGACCTCCTATATAACATACCTATTAGCAGAGTTAACCAACAAATGGTAAAGTTTAGTTTGGCCTACCGATAAGTTAAAGAAGCTAGGTGGGATGGCCATCACCATGAAAGATATGCTGCTACTTTTCAGAAAAAAACCCAAACAGACAAACAAACGACAACTACACAGCCCCAGACATGTTGGTACAACAATGTCCCCAAAACAGCTTTCATTTCCAGACAGAGGTGCTCTGTGTTGTATGTGCTGGAAGACAACTTTCCCAGCTTTCCTTCCCCCATCCCTGAAGGACAACTACTTGCTAAGGGAACCTACACTTTCAGCAATGCAACTTTCCCGCTTCAGAAAGGGGACAGCCTTGAATTAGCTGACCCACACCTCTGAGAAGAGGCATCTTGCTGCAAGCAGCAAAGGCTTTTCCACCACCTCTCTTGCTTCTGCAAAAAAAAAAAAAAAAAAAACCCACACAAAACTCTAGCAGTATAGAAAACCCAGAAACAGAGAGCTGCTCTACTCTTACATCCTGGCTTGGTTTTCAGCTCTAAAGAATTTACCATCCAAATCAATCCCATCAGTTCACAATAGTTTGATAAAGTAATAGTAATTACCTTTGAGAAAAAAATGAGTATTTTGAAAACGCATTAAATTTGTTCTTGCTATTTAGGAGGTTTGCCTTTTCAAATTTAACGTGGCAGATTTAACGCTACTCTCATTCTACTAATATAGATGTTAGATATTCATCAATCAGTGCACAGATAGGTAAGTAACCACATAGGCAGCACACAGCAGCGAGAGCTGTGGAAATTCTTTCACTCCAAGACTTCACGTGCATACTGTTCAGACACCTTACCGCTGCAGCGCAGGGCAGACAGCAGAGAGAAATCCATCACTTAGCCATGACGTCCGGAAAACAGCAGAAAGGCAAAACAGGATGAAAGACTTGTCAGGCCATGTAAATAAGCACTGCTGTAAAGAAGTAACAGCCCCTACACAACTGCTGTAATGTAACACATTGTTACACTAAATGTTAAATATACCTCCTTGTAAA
Organism: Indicator indicator; assembly: GCF_027791375.1. Classification (NCBI taxonomy): domain Eukaryota; kingdom Metazoa; phylum Chordata; class Aves; order Piciformes; family Indicatoridae; genus Indicator; species Indicator indicator. The sequence goes on from NC_072010.1 coordinate 80,461,082, forward strand.
ACTGCATATAACTACCAATACTTCTGGCAATGCAGGTGATATAAATACTTAGAAACGAAGGTTGAACTCATATTTAACATTCAGGGATTTCATATACCAGAGAGCTTCCATTGAAGAGCTGAGTGCCTTTCTTAGAAGGCTAAGCTTTTTTCTGTCTTGTTTTGGCACTCTCACATCAGCAAAAGTTATCATATGCAGACAAATTCTCAATATACTGGGCCATGCACTGGATACCAAGACCTACTGCAAGGGGTCCAAATAGGGCTGGAGCGGTCAAAAGTTCACTCTTGGGCTGTGACTACAGCTGATTCAACAAAATCAAAACCAGCTCCTGGCAGAACATCAATTATTTGCTAATAGAAGTCAACATATCTCAGTCACTCCTTATCTGCAGCTAACTCTTAACATAAGGCCACAGCTTATCCATTGGCTCGCTGGGTTCCACACACTATGTAAGAGTTTTCCTCAGAGGCTCCAGTAACACAGCACTGTGTTCTAGCATTCCATTCTGCATTCCCATGTACAAGACATCCCCCAGGCATCTCCATCAGGAGCCCCTTCACAGAAGAGTGGCCACCGTGCAACCCTTCCACTATCCATGGGGTGTTTCTTCACAGGATGTGATCAAGGGAGTCCCCGGGAAGGCATGTCCTCCTCACTGCAGCCTCATAGCATCTCTTCACTAGCCATGATCTAAGCAGCTCACTGTATGAAGCCTCACTTCTTAGGTAAGGGAGCCAGTTAGGAAGGCATTGTACTCACCAGCATCTGCCCTGGGGAAGCTGTCCCCACGGACTGCAGGGCAACCCCTCTGCTTTCCTGAGCCTTCCCAGTCTGTCGTCATTTGCACTGACACCTTGAACATTTTCTTCCTGACCACTCACTCAGCTCCCTCCCTCTCCTGCCTGCTGAGGGTTCAGCTTCTCTCTTTGATGTCAGGCTCAGCCTTCATGGAGCCAGCCAGGAGACATCTCTTCCAGTTGATGGTGTTATGTTCACTGCTGTGGAGCTGGGTGCTCCAGCCTGTACATACACTCACTGGTTTTGCACTTCTTTTGTTTTGTTTTTTTTTTCTTTCAAATATAACAACATTTTACCCTTCAATTGAAGTCTGTGCATTTAAGGATGCATTTACACTAAACTACAGCATGGAAATCCAGTTACATCTACAGTTTTATACATGTATCCAGAGGAAGTACATGAACTTGGTAACTAAGTAAAATCAATACAAACTAAATTTGATTTTCCTTCATCCTTATAAAATTTAGCAGTGCCTCAGGTGCCTTCATGCACCTACCATACAGAAAGACAAGTGCTAACATATATTTCAAAACATTGGAGAAAAAAAGCCATCCTATCATAATGAGGTGACTCTGAGCCAGATCAGCTTCCCTTCCAAAGAGGCAGAATTTTGCCTGCTAAATTTAATGCTTATGGACAATTTTGCATATGGAGACTCCAATCATTCATGGCTGAACACCTGTTTTCATTGAAGGACCACAAAAACCCATTTGCTGGAAAACATGGATCCATTCTGTTCAGTTCCAAGATGGCAGTTTTCTGTCTTTAAAAATGCTGAAGATGGAGACAGGAATGCTGTTTTTCTAACAATAAAATACTATCAAGTGCAAAAACTGGGCTTCAGTTCAATTCCTGTAGTCTGCAATATCATCTGTATGAAGTCAGAAATATCTTTGGTTTAATACTATCTTGAAAATACTTTATGGCAGTAATTTATTACTAGCCATTTAGCAAGACTTAGTTTTCAAGAAAACTACAAATAACTTCCTATCATTTTTGATCTATGGAAAAAAATTAAGTAGAAAGTAAGAAAAGACTTTTCCTTTCTGTTTCATAGGACAAAAATGCATGTGCAATGTCCATGTCAGAAAGGCTTTTAACTAGCTTAGGTTACTAAATTAAACTGGATAAGATGTTGCTGAATATCCACATATATTTGTCTTACTCTTCCTGAATTTTTTATTGATTTCAGTAATGAACGATTAGTCTGACTGAACTGCAAGTAACTTCCTTTTGTTTTCAGATTACACCAACATTTCTTCAGGTGAAAAACTTCAGTTTAGAGAGATGAAAGTCTTGAAGTGGTTGCCTAAATGAGACACTAAAATACTGAAATCAGTCAGTAAATACCAAAGTCCAGCTGTTCAGAACATTTACAAATGTGCTGCATGCCTACAGCTGCCATCAGCCTCAGCGCATTCCAGCTAAGTGCTCATGAATCAGAAGCCGAAGAATTGTATCAAAAAGCAACAACATACCCAGTTTTGGGAAAAAAAAAATCAAATTAATACCTGCATGTTCTCCCATGCTGAAGCATAATCCACAGTATTAAGTAGGAGGCTTATCTGAAACACAGTTAAATACAGCTGAGGGGAGACATCATTACCTTCAAAGGTATGGGAGGTCCACATAACTGTGTAACCATTTCCTGACCATCACATTACCTCACAATTTTTGCCCATTTCAAAACAGTGTAAGCATTAAAATGTTGGTATTTGCTGTTATACAGAGTTCTTCATGTCACAGATGCTCTTCTCTGTTTCCTAGGAAATCAAGTATCTTCCTTTCACCTACACACTAACAATTCAGTGACACTGAAAGACTTCCATTTTGTGAGACTTACAAAAGCAGAAACAACGCACACAGATCAAGTGTAAGAAGTTCTGCAGGTGTCCCTCTACTAATTCCATGATATTTGGTAGTCCTGGGATGCTGGATGAGGGCAGTCAGACACAGGGGAAGGGATGAGAACCAGTCTGGAAGAAGTCCGGACAGAACTGAAGAAAAATAAGAGTACTTCAATCACGGACCTTGACATGAAAACAAAAAGGGAGATGGGCAGCAGTTGAAATAGCAAAGAGAATCAAGAGTGCAGCATTGATTAGAGAGATGAACAGAGGTTTGTATCACTAAGGGAAAGTTGGTGAGATGTGAAGGAGACTTTTGCAGCGAGGTGACCCTGAGGGAGCCTGATGGAGTGTAAAAGAGATTTGGAGATAAGGCTGTGCCACCAGGTTAAACAAATGAGTTAGAGAAGGAAAAATGATGAGTTGTCTCAATGTCTGAGGAAGGATGCAAGAGCAGAGGGCTGTAAGGAGAGAACAGATACAGCATTATGGGGAAGAAGACACTAATGTCATAGATTTCAAATGCTGGAAATTTCTCTTGCAATTAATACTGGTCACTAATACATGGATATCTAAAAGAGAAAGACCATTCTGTCAGTTTTCCCTTTACTTTAAATACTTCAGTTGTATCTCTCATCTCACACGAATCCACAAAATGGCTTACTGAATGGCAAGAAGGTAGTAATGAGTCCTCTACTGAGTTTAAGAATGCATAAAAATTTGTAGCAAGTATGTATTACTTTCTCATCCGTGAAAAAAAAAATGTGCATGCTTCATGCACTGCTTCTAAACAACTCAAGAGCCATGAACTTATTACAGTTAAATACCTCAGCGTCATTCACTTGAAAACCAGCTCTTAGTTCAGTTGTGATTTTTAGATGGTACACAGTGTAAAACTGTCATGAACTGAATCACAGGTACAGCAAAATCAGACACAGCATTCAAACCTAGAAACCTTAGAGCTCTGCTTATGAGTTTTTAATCCTCAAAATAATACAAGGACATCTGTAGCATAAATCCTACATTTTTACCTACCTCTGCTTCTGCTTCTGCTTCTGCAGAGGTAGGTAAACGTGTTTGGTTCATGAAAATAGGGCTTAAATGGTCATAAAAATTGAAAAGTCTTGTATTTAAGATTCCACAATTGTTCATACTTATGAAGACACCCAATGGTATAAATATGCACTCGTTAATGAAAATCATTAAGTTTAACTTAATTCTGATCTTACATAGAGAATCCAAGGAGGAGGCAAAGTGCTATATAAGTGACCTTCTTCATCCCAAGTCTTCCAGCAAGACTTCAAAAACCAGAGTATTAGCCAAACTCTCTTCCCCTGAAATTCAGCTGTAAAATGCCCCCAAATTTCACTATTAAAACTGAAATCACCAGGAAATTTAAATATGTGACCTAGAGCTGTTGAATAAAAGCTTAGGCTAAAATGGCTTTTCATATGTTTAAATGTCTGCATACTCCATGATGTGTGGTTTCTACTCTGGTATCATTCCTCCCAGGTATTCAGAGGACTGCAGCACCTTTCCTGTGAAGACAGGCTGAAAGAATTGGGGCTGTTCAGACTGGAGAAGAGAAGGCTCTGGAGAGATCTTAGAGCTACATTTCGATATCTGAAGGGAACTACAAGAAGGCTGGGGAAGGGCTGTTCAGAAGGGCTGGTAACAATAGGATGAGGAGCAATGGTTTTAAACTGGAGCAGGGTAGATTTATTTTGGACATCAAGAAGAAGCTCTTTATAATGAGAGTGGTAAAAGACTGAAAGAATTTGCCCAAGGATGTGGTTGAGGCCCTGTACCTGGAGATATTCAAGATTAGACTTAATGTGGCCCTGGCCAGTCTGATCTAGTTGGAAGTATCCCTGCTCACTGCAGAGAGGATGGACGAGATGACCTTCGAGGGTTCCTTCCAACCCAATGCAATATATGAATCTCTGAATCTGTGATTGTTAGGAGCAAGCTGGGTCCTAAAAACTATGAGGGTTAAATTCTTTCCCTGCACAGAAGTTGCAAGAGCATGTCTATTCCAGGGCTGGTTCTGCAACACTGCTGTGACAAAGGCATAATGTTTCATTTGCTCTGTAATACATAATCATTCCTTCATTAAAAAACAAAACACAACAAAAGAAAAACAAACAAACAAAATCAATAAAACCAAACAAAAAAAAACACACCAAAAAGAAACAAGTAATAAAAAAACCTCCACAGTAACCAAAGAGAGTTTAAAAAGCCTTGCGAAAAATAATCACATTAGGGAGCAAAAGCATTAGAAGAAAGGAAACTACAAGACAAAGAAGGCTTGGCCCAGTGACACTCACACCTAACAAAATTTCTTCAGGCAGAACAAGGAATGCATTTGTCCCTTAAAAAGTATACTTTTCAGAGATGCTTAAGTCCTCTGCTTTCCGGTATGTAAATAATTTCTTCTCTGCTGTCTCCATAAAGATCATGCAGTCTTGCAAAAGTGGCTGAGCTGGGCAAACGAAGAGCCATTTTTCAGCTGAACTCATAAATTACTTATTGTTTTAATATACTGGAAAATTGGCAGGAAGCGGGGGAAGGTACATGAGTTACACAAGACTTTATACCATCACTTATCCTTGCCTTTCATTTAAAAAAATGTTAGTTGCTGTAGCAACTGTCAAACCATTCTCTGGTTCCTCTTCCTCCAAGATACAGAACTTCTCCAAAACACTCATGTGCAGCACAGTCCTCCCCCATACGACAGACAGGTTTCTGGCACTTTTGCATTGTTTAAAAAGAAAGAGGCTCTCCAAGGAGCTGACAAATCCTTCACAAGGCTTTTGCTCCAAGGTGCACTTCCATAGGGACAATTACCTGGAATCCTTAAAATTATGTTTTCCATTTCCCCCACCCCATCTCTATCTCCACTTTTTCTTTTTTCTCTCCTCCCCCCGACCCCCTTCTCTGCATTATGGAGAATGTTACTCCATGCAGCCTATTTCATCTCTGTATCTTCAAGCATTCAGCAAAATGCCTACACATCTGTCAGATGTCACTCCCTCTCTCATGGGAAAGGCACGTGCAACAAAAACACGTTGCAACATCTCCAGGTCAGGAAAAGCCAAGCCAAAGACAGTTCTCCCATCCAACACCGAAAGAGACAACCCTTCTCCACAGCCACCACTTCTTAGTCATTCCTAGAGGATCCCTGCTCTGTAACCAAGAAGAACAAACCCTCTCTCAACTGTGTGAAAATCTCCTCCACTGGACAGATATGAATAGGCTACCAACAGTAAAAAAGAAATGCAACCATTTGCATATAGAGAGTCCTTGAGAAAGCTCTGTCAGAAATATGACAACACACTACTGAAGAAAATCTCATGAGAAAGTGAAAACATATCCCTCCCCTTTGTGCAGCATGCCAATATTAATGATAAACAAAGATCCCAGGGTAGCTCTTGTATGTTGAATGACACTACCCAGGCCAGGATGTTTGTACAGCAAAAGAGAGGTCCTACCTAACCTTCTTACCTCCCTCAGTCTCCAGCAACTCCATTCTACTTCTAACCAGAAATTGAAACTTAAAATATTTTCATGGCCAAATGTTTTTGGTTTCAGAAACTATAAATGCAAACAAATCTGTTCTTATACCTAATGAGATGACTACTTTGATTAGTAGTACTGCACAGATTGCATTCAGGAATATACACAAATTCTACTCTTCCGACAATTTCAGACTTGGGTATACTTGCATTTTCCTATCATAATTTTCTTGTGAAGTATCATGCAAACTGGGGGATTAATGATTCCACATAAAATTATTTTTGTTTCTTCTAGAAAGGTCCAAGCTACTTGGCCACTTCACATTACAGTTTGTTTCTTCAGTACCGTAAGCATCACCTGTGATCCTTTCTACCAACCCACTTATTTCTCTGACAGGGCAAGAAAGAGCCAAAAATGTACAATGTGCTTGTTCTGCTTACAGCAGCAGAAAGCACTTGGGCAGCTACAGGAGGAGGAGTCAGCATGTGTGTCCATACAAAACTAATTGCAAAGCAATATGCACAAGCATACCCCAAAACCAGCCTTCTGTGAGCACCTACAGTGGAAACAGCTGCATGCTGGCCCAGCTACATAGCACAAACAAGGTCACTCGACTTCTGGGATCAGTGACACACAACTACCAGTTTGAACTGCAAGTGCTGAACTGACCTGTTCCCCAAGTTAACAGTAATCACTCCCTGCAGTTAAGTCAGGAGCACAAAGGCTTTAATCCCTGCCAGCTCTGCCTACCAAAAGCAGTAGCTGAAAGTGCATACTGGTGGCTGATCTTCCTGTCAAAAATCCCAAACCAACTGACATTTTTTTGCTGCTCTTAGAAGAGATTGTTGGACTGTTCCAATACCCTAGTTTTTCTTCTGGTCTCCCTCTTTTGCTTTTTGTGTCTGAGCACACAACTTGGGCAGCTTTGTTTTCCTGTGCTCCTTCTTCCTTTCACAATTCTACAGATGTTGTCCCTCTTTCACTACATCCCTTGCTTCTATGGTACCCCACAATTTATGCAGGCATTTCACTTGCATGTGAAGGCCTCAGGCTGCTATACTAATCATAGAATTGCTTCAATTGGAAGAGACCTTTAAGATCAAGTCCAACCATTAACCCAGCTATGCCAGGTCACCATTAAACCATGTCCCTCAGCACAACACCTATGCATCATTTAAATAATTCAGGGATGGTGACTCCACCTCTAATGTCCAATCTAAATCTCCCCTGGTACAACTCGAGGACATTTTCTTCTTGTCCTGCCCCTTGGAGAGGAGACCAGCACCCACCTTGCTGCAAGCTCCTTTCAGGTATTTGTACAGAGAGCAAGAAGGTCTTCCCTTAACCTTCTTTTCTCCAGGCTAAGCAACACAAAGTCCCTCAGCTGCTTTGCATAAGTCCTGCCCTCCAGATCCCTGACCAGCTTTGTTGCCCTTCTTTGGACACACTCTGGCACTTCAATTTCCTTGTATTAAGAGGCCCAAAACTGAACACACCATTTGAGGTGCAGCCTCACCAGTTCCAAGTACAATCACTTCCCTACTCCTGCTGGCCACACTATCTCTGATACAAGCCAGGATACTGTTGACCTTCTTGGCCACCTGGGCACTGCTGGCTCATATTTAGTTGGCTATTGATCAACATCCCCAAGTCCTTTTCCCCCAGGCTGCTTTCCAGCCACTCGTCCTCAAGTCTGTAGCAATGCATGGGGTTGTTGCGACTCAAGTACAGGACAGAGTGATGAATGCTCCTGAAGGAAGTGCAAGGTACCATTTGCTTTTATTGCCACTTAGCATCTGTAGATCTTATGCACAAAACAAAGAAACATACAGCAGCCAGCAGATCAAGGCCACCTTGCAACAAAGGACTGAAACAAAGAACTCCAAAGCTATAAACAAGGGCTGCTGTAATTTTCACTAATGTTTCCAAACCAAAATTATGAGTTTTACATCCAAAAAAGGTGTGCCAGAGTAGAGCCTCATTAACTACAGTGTGCTTAACTATAAAGCAAAGCAAGAAATGCCATCCTGTAAATTCACCAGCTAAGATCAGTTAGGAATCTTGACAGGGAACCTCAGCCTGAACATGAGGACACAGTCTCAAGCTGCGCCAGGGGAGGTTTAGGCTGGAGGTGAGGAGAAAGTTCTTCACAGAGAGAGTGGTTGGCCATTGGAATGGGCTGCCCAGGGAGATGGTGGAGTCACCATCCCTGGAGGTGTTCAAGAGGGGATTGGACGTGGCACTTGGTGCCATGGTTTAGATAGTCATGAGGTTTAGGGTGACAGGTTGGACTCAATGATCTTTGAGGTCTCTTCCAGCCTTCTTGATTCTATGATATTCTCTGAAAAATATCCATGCTGTTACAAAGCCACACTCGGGCACACTTGAGTGGACTAGAATGAGAAGTTATTGACCCTAGAAATTGTTACCATTTTACACCTGGAAAAATCATAGTTCAGCTAGCCATTTCTTAGCATCTGTGCTTTGTTCTTCAGTTGATTCAAGTCACCTCATTGATCTGCAGTAAAAGAGAAAAGGAAACATTCACAGCATGCATTATGGCATGTTGTCTACAACAGCCATAAAGCACAGCTCGTACAGCTGTAGGCAGATACTAAACTGCCCCAGCAGAATGTGCAAACAGGCACCTTCTGTGTTAGAATATACACAGTCTGACATCACCTGGATACCTTCTGCTTTCATATTCACCTTCCATCTTCAAATTGTCTGTGACTCATCTTGCGTGCGTTTGGGAGAAACGGCTTTCAGAGTGCTGCTCACTGACTAGCTGCACATGATGTATTAGTTTCAGCTCTGGGAGAAGCTTACATGCAGTGTATGCTTACAAGAGACCACCACAAATTGCCAATTAAGCATGCTACATAGGCAGAGGCAGTTCATCATAATCTGCCTAAACCCAAGGATTACTGGAAGATGTGTTCTTCTTGCCACAGCCTTACAAAATGGAAACGGGCTTTGCTCATCAGAATTCAGCACCTCCTGCTGATTATTAAGGCTCCACCTCAAGAGCAGGATATTAAATACAGTGGGAGCTGTATCTGAGTGTTAAGCTGCCCTAAATTGTGACTCAAGTACAGCTCATAATGAGGCAGCAATGAATGCATTGGGACCCCAGCAGATTCTTAAAAAAAAAGTCTTATATAAAATTGTCCACATTGCACAAACCTCTTCAGTATTTTCAATGCAATAGACAGCTGACAAGACCAGTCACTGAGCAAGAGGCTTCTTAATACTCCCTTAAATACTTTCTTATGTACAGTTTTATGTTTCATGTTACATTATGAGTTGTATCACCCATTTTAGTTGTTCCAGTAGTATTTTCTGTTCTAGAGTCATCTTACTTTCAGTTACAAAACCAACATTCTTTTGTTTTAGAATGATATTTGCAGAATCACAGAATAATGTACAAGTATCTCTTCTTCATCAAATATTAGAGTACTTTACTGGAAGTTATTGTAAGCAGACATGTTCAAGATAAGTTTTACTCACGTATAAACAAGATGACACCTTAAAAACAGTTCTTCTTCTACATTTTATAATTTCTAACTTGGCTAAGCAGATTTTTAAATACTTCAGTGCTTTTTTGTAACTTCAGATTTTTAATTTGCGAGGCCTTATCTCAACCTGCTTGTAAATAATGAAGCAAATCCGTTCATTAGAACAAGCCAATATTTGACAATATTTTCTTCTGAGTTCTGCTTTAGCTACAAACAAAAAAGGACCTCGTATTCTACATATCCATTCCTGAAACTGATTACTAAAAACTCTGCTCCCTTTAGATTTAAAAACCAAACCAAAACAAACAAACAAAAAAAAAACCCAACAACCAACCAACCCCTCACAGGGTCTACAGGAGAAAGAAAGAAATTTATACCCATTTCCTGAGACAGGATGCTTGAGCATACATGGCCTGATAGGAAGGACAAAAACCTCTCAAATGTCTGAGCATGGTAGCTTTGCTACTTCTAAATACATACCATGATACAGCAAGTTCCTCCTCAAAAAAAAAAACCATGATGAGTCACACACTATAGCACAAGCCCTTATGTTTTGGGGGGGGTTTATTGTTGTAATTTTTTAACAGTTTCAAAACAAAAAGACTTACAGCATTAAAAACAGCTTCAGTATAGGGAAAGGAAACATAAGAAAGGTTAAACTAGGAGGGATTTACCCATATGACCACACATGATGGTACCAAAAAAGCAAAAGAAAGTCAATTTCCTGAAGAAAGGAGGAAAGGTTTGGGTTTTCCCCCCTTAATTCTCTGGATTTTATTCTACTGTTCCTTAAATGAAAGCTCCTCAAAGATGATGCACTCCAATTGCAAAAATAGCTTGTGCTCCATGTCCTTAGTAGCTTTTTTTTTTTTTTTACTGTAAAGAACATCCTTTACATACAAATAAAAAGCACTTTTGTAGTTGCAAGCACAGTAGCATGCATATGAGGTCTGATAGACATCCTCTCATAGATATTAACTACCATTAGAATATAGAAACAGACATCCTCTCATAGATATTAATTGCCATTACAATACAGAAACATCTGTCAGGAACTTAACAGAATTTTTAAAATAAATCCCTATAATTCAAAGTGAAGTGTAATCACATCTTAATAATGAAATCAACATTATGATGGAGGAAACCACTATGAGATTGCAAGACCTTGAATATTTTTCGAAGAACTAAAAAGCAGTAATGATGCAATGTCAATTCTTACTCTTTAGAGGAAGGAGTCCAGCTCTGAGCTATGGTTAGAACACAACCATAGTATCAGTTTCCAAGACATCAGTCTTAATCAACAGAGAAGTTCCTCAGTTAAACTGAATTTGGTACTCTGAAAAGCCAGAAGGCTGACTGTAGCTTCCAGTATGCTATGACATCTGTGTATGGATTTGCCCACATCTGTAACACTGCGAGTAAGATTAGGGAAGCCTGGGCTACAACAGCCTAAACATCTGTCTGGATTACTTGCCCCCTGCCAGTCAGTCTTCTAGAGGCTTCACAGTCCCTTGCCAGCCACACAGCTGGAAGGATACTTTTTACATTACAAAGCACAAGTTCCTTTCTCACCAAGTCATAACGCACATTGGCTCAGGTAGATGAATGGGAGTGCCTGTGACCACTGGGCCACAAAGCAAGGACTCCTTCAGCATCTGTCCCATCCTTCAGCTAGGCACATTCCTGTCCCATGACCAAGATGTTGGCATTCCCCAAAAATCACTATGGAGCAATGCTTACATTTCGATACTGTGAAGGAAACACTGCTGGTTATGCAACTGAAAACTCAGTAACAAGCCTTGGAAAAGACAAACAACTGACTGGCAAAGCCTGAATGTGGTGGTAAATGGGTTGACAGTTATGAGGAAAGAAGGCATTAGTCTTGGAAGAGAAGGAGGAAGAATGGTTTTGAGAGACATTTCTGAACTAGGTTTAACTTAAAAAAGGAAAGTGCAGCTTAATAAAAAGGGAAAAAACTCTCATTATCTTTTACAGAACTGTTATGAGTGTTACTCAGTAATTAACACTGTTACCTGGTTATCTGAGTGAAGAATGTCTGACCAAGGCAGAAGATACCTAGGTGAGCAATGTAGGCAATTAGAAATGAATGCCTGACAACCAATCTTGAGATATTCAAGCATGATTAGCTATTTATTAAATATGAAAGGAGAAAGGAAAGTGAAAAAGCACCATCACTATACTAACATGTAATTAACATCATGCTGTTATGTCACTTGTGATGTCAAGATACGGACTCCTATTCATACATCCATTCAAAGAAAGTAATATATTCTGAGCTTCGTCCTGGGAAGCAATCTTGAAGCGTACAGAGAGGAAATTACTTCATCAAATGCTCTTACTAAAGCATGACTCCAGCAGTCTTAAATTCACTGTGAAACTGGAGAGGATACATAAGTCCTGCCTTTCCTTAAAAGCAAACTTCAGAAGGAATATATTGTAAATAAAATTCAATAGAAACTTACCAGTCAGATGCATATATATTGCTTTATGTTGCTGACACACACACACAGATAAGCACCAGAGCATAAAAAAAAAATATCTCCTTGTGAGAAATAAGCAACAAGTGTATTCTCAGAAATAATACTATGTTAAAATCTGAACTGAACCTGGTATTTCAGTTGCCCATCTGTAATCAGGTCACCTGGCACTGAGTTTGGATTAACTCACAGTTAACACAATCTTTACCAAAAAATTAGGTTTTGTTAAACTTGTCTACATATATATATATAATGTAGCATGTTATCCAAATGGATCTGTGAATGTTTAAAGACGTAATATTTTTCCAGTCATTCCCTGTTCCCCTTTGGACTCTTAGCTGCTGTTGGCATCTACTGCTCTTTCATGTTTCAATTGCTATTAAACTTATAGTTACCATTTGATCGCTGTCATGGATCAGCTCATTACAAGTGGGTTGTCCAAACGCTTAAAAATAATAGCAGTAGTAGTAATAATAACAGTCTCTGCTGCAAAGAATTAAATTCTAGAGCATTTTTCACATCTGGATGGAGATATGTGTTTCTATGCATGAAAACAGGAGTTTCTATGCAAAACACACTAATCTCAGAAGCCATGAAGCAGGTGAGTTCAAGAGTCACACTAGCCTAGCATTATACATAAGTTAAATTTCTTGTCTAAACATGACTAATTCTGTCAGACAGAGATACCAGCAGAGACAGCAGAGCAGAGTCTGGTTTGTCTGTAAACACCCCACCAAAGCAGGAACAAGAAAAGCAACAGCAGCTGCACGCAGCTGACCAGACGGGAGAGCAGAGGAAAAGTGTGAGGCTGTATCGGCCAGCATAACAGACATTTACTTATCGTGTCCCCAGACAACACCATCTACCATCACTTCCCTGTTCTGTTCAGAACTGGATGATTACCATCATTTTAGTTAGATTTGCAGTGCCCACACAAAACCAACTTCAAAAGGTTTCTGAGTACCCAGAAAACAGCAATCCAGAGCAACTTTCAACCCCAGTTAGTGTTGATAACGCAACCCCATTTAATGAAAAGCTATAATGGGCTCAGATTCCAACCGGGTGACATTTGTGAGAAGGACTCTCTCTTTTACTCTATCAAATTGTGTAAAAAGCTATTGCGTTTTATAACCAACCTTTCATAGCACTGAAGGTATGAATAGATAGATAAACAGATAGACAGATAAGAAATTGAGAATGCTCCTAAATTCTTCTTTGCAGAGAGAAGGAAAAAGAACAGAAAAAAGAAAACAAAACAACAAAAATCAACAGTAGGGGAAAGCATCTTCAGAAGAAGTGCCAAGATTTTCAGTGGCAACATGAAAGAGCAGACAAGAGGGAAATGGTGAGAAGTGCAACAACATCCTTCCAGCCATGTTTCAAAGCCAGTGAGCAAATAAATATGCTGATGTCTGTTGAGCTATCTACCTATCCCATCATCTGTCTCAAACAGGAAGGGTCTCACCTAAAAGGTCAGGAAGATAGCAGAGCAATTGAGCAGAGCCCACAGGAGAAGAAATCGATCATCAGAATAATCAATAATTAAAAAAATCCTGATGATCAATTATCAGAAATATGAACTTTAAATGACTTGGCTGCACATACATTATGTCTTTGTGTCCATGTATAAACTTTTTAAAGCTAAAGGCAGTGGGGGGAAATTTTACCTTCATAAAAGATGTCATGTAAAAATTGACTTTGTTAGACAGCCTTCTGGTCTGATTCATCTAAATGCAAGTCAGTTTTATAAAAGCATAGCTCTTGAAGAGATATTCTCTTACAACAGTTCTATAAACATGCATTGTAAAATATTTATGTGGGCTCAGCATGAGGGCAAACTCACAAATAGACTTGCTAACTCCCTTCGTCCCGATGACCAATAACCAGAAGATGAGAAAGAAGAAGATATTCTTTTTAGAATAGTCTAGACAGTTCAAAAATAGCCTCTGCGCCCTTGCCAGGTGCAAGGGAAACTGGAAAAGTAGGAACCCTGGTGCTTACTGAAACCAGGGTGTTGTTTTGATTGTATTTTTCATCCACGCTCAACCTTCAAGGAGAGTCATAATCAAGCAGCTCCTAAAAAAGGCCCACCTCATAACAAAGCTTAACTAAGAAATAACTGACAGGTTTCCAGAAGACCTTCATACAGTGCAACATCCTGAATATTAGGAGTATTTGTGATGTAAAGTCACAATGAAAGCTGAGATGTCTTCAGGGCTTTAGCCCATCCTTTCCTCCTATTTGCCTTCCCCCCAAAAATTATATACATTTTGCCTGTCTGCTCGTTTATGACACATGCTTAGCCTGGGGAAAGAGTTAAAGGTAGTAATGGAAATTATGTTCCCTCTTCCTTGTCTTCATTTTGCACAGAAAAAGGCAAAGAGTAGTTTATTCTTTCAAGTTGATGTGCATGTTCTGTTCTGTGCACTCAAGATGACATTCTCTCAGCCAAGACATGTGGAGTTAGATAACATCAATTTATGTTAAATAACCTTAAAATAGAAACACACATAGTGCTGTTTCCAGACGTACTAGATAATGCTTTAACACAGTCTGGGTTTGCATTTTTGTTTTTTTATTCAGTGCATGGGAATTGTATTATCTCATGTTTTAATGGATGTGGTTATTTTCTCTCTGAAGCCAAGTTTACAGAATCTTGCAGGTTCTGTTCCCACATCTGGGAACTCTACGTTTCCCTCAAGATCCTGGGTCAGAAGAAATATGTAAAACTCCACTCTGCCAGCAAGCCTTCACAAACGTGAAGCGACTGAAACTAGAGAGCGTGCAGGGACAGCAAGGGCCACTGCAGTAAGATTTATCACGCGATGATCGGGGATGTTAAAGACTGTAGTTCTCCAAGCAGAGTGCTGAAGCTGCATCCCCACACTGTATCATACAATAATATAAGCTGTGGCCATCGCATTATACTATAGCTATACGAGTTCAAATTTATAGCTGTAAGTTACTCTATGATTAACACCATGAAACTTCTTCCAAATCTGTAAAAAGTCACTCCACTCTGCTTTTACTAGCAGCTATAAATATGCCAATCAGAAAGTTAGTGGAAAGACAAAAGATTCACTGCTTTTTGTTTTATCTTCCCAAAGTTCTAAGTTATGATACTATGGAAGTTCTAAGTTATGATACTATGGATATGAAGACAGACCTGCATATCCAAACTGCTAAAGCTACCAAGCTGCTGGAAGTCTGAATTGCTGTAATCTGGATCCGCTTGATGCTTCTCCCGTAATAGCCAGCATGCTATTCAACTGCTTGTCTTCCAGCATGCTGTAAATTTGGCAAGTAGCTAAATATTGAACAAAAGGCACTACAGAGAATACAAAAAGAGATAATGCTTAAAAACACCAGTGCAACTAGAAGCAGAAAAAAATAAGTCTAAATTCAGCAGATTAGGTTTTCTGTTGGATTTGTGACTACATTCTTTTTCCCCCCTCCCTTAAGCTGATAGTATACATCAGCTCTAACTTCTTCCCCAAGGTGTAACACTACAGACACTCTCAGTCTTTGGCCTTAATTTGGTAGAGCACGCATGAAAGTCTCTAAACTCAAAAGTATTACAAGTGGGAAATACCAGTGCTGGATGGAGTACAGATCTGATGATACAAACTACAGTTAAATACTTGGCAATTTAACAAATGACAGGAACTACCTAAAGACATTAAGAAATACCTTACAATACATATGCATTGAGGGAGGTTTTCTGAAACTTTATAAATACCCAGTTTCTTGTAATTTACACTCTCCAAAGAGCTGCTGTTAATGGTTCCTATAAGGCACTGCCATGTACAAACCATATGAATTAAAGGCTACAGACAAAGGTGACTCCCCACACAGCCTCTCAGAAGCAGCTTCTGCTGAACTGCAGATTCATTTTGCAAAGCTGCTAGGAAGGAAAGAAATGCACAACACTACACTCAGGGAACCGTCACCTTTCTACTACACACATTTTAAAAGAGTAAGGAAATAAGAATGCCCATATATATATTTACTTAAACCAAAGAAGCTACTTTTTTACTCATTGTGACAAAATCAAGCAAAAAAACAAACAAAAAGGAACCAATAGAAAATTATTGAACTGCAAAAGGAGTATTCTCGTTCCTTGGAATATCTAATTTTACTTTAAAACTACAAGTGATTGATTTGTGCTCTAACAAGCACTAAACTTTACCTTGATGCAAGATTTGCATTTAAAAAAAAAAAAAAAGAAATGCAGCTTACTGGCCTGATACTTGCTTGGCCTTGTGAGGGGAAATAACTCTTACAATCTTCTACACTGACAATGTGCTACCCATAAAATTTCATTTTTAACTCCAAATCATCTCAAGTAGAGACTGAATCCTAACCTTAATCCAAGGTATTACTACTGTATTTATTTAAATTGTTACATAGTATAAGGAAATTCAAAGCAACAGAATTTTCATAAACCATCCTTACAGAAATAACCTGAGGTAATAAAAGAGGGTAAGGTCAATCTTTCCAAGTCAAAAAAATGTTGCAGTAGACTTGCAGCCTATCCCACAAGCTCCAGACTTCCTCAGAAAGCTTATATTTATCATCCAAATCTTAAGATTGCAGAGGAGTGTGTAAAATTCAACAAAGAAAACAGGAAAAAAAAGAAAAAAATGTCTTGACCCAGCATCTTCCCTGTGATTCCGGCCAGTTATATATTCAGTCAAGCATGTCATTTAAGTAATTACCAATACTACTGCAGCACTTTTGTTGCTAGCTACCACAGAAATTACATTTTGGCACCTGATACATAAGTCCATAACAGATGATCTTTTAATTTCAGAGACCAAAATTCCATGATGAGTATTACTGCTCAAAGATAAGAAATCATGATTTGCAACTACATTCAACTCAACTGTAGGTGTTAGACTGCAGCAAGTCTGCCATGACATCTTTCAGTCAGTTAAGGTTTAGCAGCAAGAAGGCAGCGCCCTCTGCCACAACACAGCACTCAGAATGGCAGCCCAAAGCCTAGAAGAAGGTTCTGAAAATGTGGAGTTTACACTCATAATCAGATCTCTTTGGTGGTTGAGGGTCAAAACCAAAAAGCAGATGAGGTATTGAGGCATTTCTGTAGCCAGAACCAGAATGGCAGGAATGAAGATTAATACTGATCATAGGCACAATTCCTTGCATTTCTAGGTCTTCATGCCAGCACTTCAATTAAGATTTTGCATTTTTTCACTCAGACCTGAGAGTTCTTGAAGCACTGGTCACTTCTAAAAAGCATGAGTTGACTTCCCTGGAAATAGCACTCAGCTGGAAAAGAACAAGAGAATTAAAACTAAGAACTGCACCAGGGAATCAGAGAAAGAAATCCTTTGTGTTTACATTTTGAATTTATGAAGCAATTTTTTATTGTCAAGATCAGTATAGCACAAGAAAATCTTAGAAGCCCATTTTGACAGCCTGGTATTCCTTTTATTCTTCCATCCTACCATCTTCCCTACCTCTTGGTCATTCCTTGCCATCATCCATACCTTTAATCCATACTTCACTGTCTGCATCACATGCAGAATCATGAGCGCTCTAGCCACCCAGACACTGCATTGTCCCATAGATACAAAGCAGTTCAGTTTCACATACAGCCACTTTGGGGTGGTGAAAGACACATGTTATCCAAAATCCTAGACATTTCCAGAAAAACTTTGCAGCCAGCCAGTCATGATTCCCTGACAAGGATGTGCTTATTAGAACACGAGCACGTTTTCACAACTTCTTTAAAACGTCGTCTTAAAAGCTCCTGGAGATTTTATGAGGAATAAAACCTCTTCCTGCTTTTTTTCAACAAGAGCTTTAAATCTACTGCTGCTTTCAGGTAGGGGATTCTACAGCCAAGGGTATAACATTTCCTCACATTGTTATTGATGCTCCAATTACGAGTAAAGCATTTCTGGAAACATAAAAGGATCTCACAGAATACATTATCCAAATTATGTCTACCTCCCCCCACCCCTGCTTATCTGGAAACTATGCCAAGTAAAGCCTAACATACAGTTTACAGTTCATGACCAGTTGGGGCTGTGCCAGAGATCTGCATGTAAGTAAATGCATCGTAATTCTCTACCTCTCATAGTTTTTAGTTGATGGACACTGTCATCTTCCAGTGAACAGCAGTGAAGCTCCTGCATTTCTAAGCCCAACCCATGATTGCACAGAAATCTCAATTTCACATTTTATTTTGCCTCTTAAAGAAAGGTTTGAGCTTTCAGAGTTATGCAGAGAAGTTTGGGAATAAGTGAATGTTTAGTTTAAAAAAAAAAAAATCAGAAGAACCAAGAAATATATAATTTTTAAACATATCTCCATATTTTGCAATCCATCTCAGGATTTCTGGATGCTTCAGATTGGGCAGTCTGGCTGCAGAGGAAGGAACTTTGCAGAAATTTTAAAGAGGTATACCAAGCTACAAGAAGAACGTAAATAAATGCACAGCTTCCACTCTGTCAAAGAAAGGATGCTCCTACACTCATTTGCAGACCTTTTGATTTAAAAGGCAGATGAAAAGTAAGACTTTTCTATGGATAGCCATTTGTGGAATTAATTCACTTCTGGTTTGTTCATTTGTCAATCTTGTGGAAATGCTTCCAAGTATTGAGGGAGGAAGCAACTGAAGAACTTCTGTTATTTATAACGTTCAGACGAAGAGTTCTAGTGTACTGCATCAGAAAATGGGTATTTACGTATCAGATGAGTTTTGCCATGAAAAATAAACTACATGATAGAAAGCACAGATTGTGTTATCTTTTAACATTTAAGCAGAAATACACTTCATTCTAGTACTGATATTTGAAAAAAAGAAAAAACCCACAGGAAATGACACAGGGAATGCCAGGGAAAATCATGGAGCAGATTGTCTTGGGGGCAATCACTGCGCACCTGCAGGATGGCCAAGGAATCAGCCCAGCCAACATGGATTTAGGAAGGGCAGGTCCTGCCTCACCAACCTGATCTCCTTCTATGATCAGGTGACCCGCCTGGTGGACGTAGGAAAGGCTGTGGATGTAGTCTACCTGGACTTCAGCAAGGCCTTTGACACTGTCCCCCACAGCAAACTCCTGGCCAAGCTGTCAGCCTGTGGCTTGGACAGCAGCACTCTGTGCTGGGTTAGGAACTGGCTGGAGGGCCGAGCCCAGAGAGTGGTGGTGAATGGTGCCACATCCAGCTGGCAGCCTGTCACTAGTGGTGTCCCCCAGGGATCAGTGCTGGGCCCCATCCTGTTCCATATCTTTATTGGTGATCTGGATGAGGGGATTGAGTCCATCATCAGTAAATTTGCAGATGACACCAAGCTGGGAGCAGGTGTTGATCTGTTAGAAGGTAGAAGGGCTCTGCAGAGGGACCTTGACAGGCTGGACAGATGGGCAGAGTCCAACAGGATGGCATTCAACAAGTCCAAGTGCCGGGTGCTGCACTTTGGCCACAACAACCCCATGCAGAGCTACAGGCTGGGGTCAGAGTGGCTGGAGAGCAGCCAGGCAGAAAGGGACCTGGGGGTACTGGTTGACAGCAGCTGAACATGAGCCAGCAGTGTGCCCAGGTGGCCAAGAGAGCCAATGGCATCCTGGCCTACATCAGGAATAGTGTGGCCAGCAGGAGCAGGGAGGTCATTGTACCCCTGTACACAGCACTGGTTAGGCCACACCTTGAGTACTGTGTCCAGTTCTGGGCCCCTCAGTTTAGGAAAGATGTTGAATTGCTGGAGCATGTCCAGAGAAGGGCAACGAGGCTGGTGAGAGGCCTTGAGCACAAGCCCTGTGAGGAGAGGCTGAGGGAGCTGGGACTGTTTAGCCTGGAGAAGAGGAGGCTCAGGGGAGACCTCATTGCTGTCTACAACTACCTGAAGGGAGGTTGTAGCCAGGAGGGGGTTGGTCTCTTCTCCCAGGCAACCAGCAGCCTGAACAAGAGGACACAGTCTCAAGATGCACCAGGGGAGGTTTAGGCTGGAGGTGAGGAGAAAGTTCTTCACAGAGAGAGTGGTTGGCCATTGGAATGGGCTGCCCAGGGAGGTGGTGGAGTCACCATCCCTGGAGGTGTTCAAGAGAGGATTGGACGTGGCACTTGGTGCCATGGTTTAGATAGTCATGAGGTTTAGGGTGACAGGTTGGACTCGATGATCTTTGAGGTTTCTCCCAGCCTTCTTGATTCTATGATTCTATGATTTCATTATCAGATTGTGGTACCACATACATTTACGTTCAAACATATTTAGTGTGACATGAAATAAGGATAAGTGGTCCATTCAGGAAAAAAAGTTGCAATACAGGATTCTATAGTCTACTTCACAGAATTCAGACGATTTTCACTGAAGTGAAAACAAAGCACAGGAAACTGAGATTACCTCGATACTTTACAGGTCATTACTAAAATAAACAAAAAAAAACAAAAAAAAAAAAAGAAAGAGTTAAATCCTGTCTCTCTGGTTCTGCACCCATTTATACCTGCTGAGCACTGCTGACTGTGCTACCCACAGATCATTCTCCATGTTTCATTGTCTCATTAGGTGGAAACCTGTGAACTGCTATCTGGCAGAGCTACATATCCCTAACTCTTGCTGTCAACCCCTTCCCCAACCTAACAACACATACACATATATTAAATAAACAGTCATTTGACATTCTCTGAATGAATTACCATTTCAAGGCTAAGCACTAAATTTAGCTGTAACGTGAAGACTTGTCACCACATCACAAATAAATTTTAATAAACATACACTTCAAAGGGATGATGTGCCATGTTCTTCCAACCTACTCTCTATTCCACAGAATTCTACATCTTCCTCTCAGAAATATAAAAAAACAAAGCTTAAAAAAAAAACCCTATAGCTGTTTGCAATGTAGCTTCACTGAGGAGCTCTCTTGGTTTGCCAGTGCCGTTGCATTTCCTTCTGACATTCTATAGTTTACCTTAGGTAATCACAATCGATATTTATATTGTATAACTTTAGTAAGCATCAGATAGCATGTCACAGCTCTAAGTGTAGAATGCTTCCATTTCTTCTTAAGATTAACGATCCAGTCATCAAATGTAACATTAAGTAAGATTTTAAGACAGCAGATGGCATTGCTTAGTTATTTTTAATCATTGCACACTGACCATTTACTATGCAGCATAATCCGTTTTTGAAGATTAATAACTGGAGCTCTACGGACAGCATAGAAAAGTAACCTTTAAATTAATAATAATAAAATTATTACTATTTTACCTATCTGGTTGCCCTGATCTCTACTGAGTTTCACACAGGCATCTTAAAGGAACACAGTTTTCCATGGCTGTGGCTGCCCCTCCTTGATCTGCCAAATACTTCTGAGCTTTTAAGTGAGCCTTCCCCGAGCCACCAGCTGGAGGCACACCTATCTTCACTCCATCAGCCAGAGCGATGGCTGGCTTTCAGAAACCTAGCAGATGTGACTACAGCTTAGTGGGAATTTATAGACTGTTTTCCTCTCCTGTTCCCCAAAGGATCACTATTAGAGCTACATCATGCCATCAGGCACAATATAAAGTATTTCCAACTGCTATTAGAGGAGTTGCCCATTCAACAAATCAGAATTGACAAAAATGGTGAATGTTAGAAAGGATCTTGATGCACTATGCAGGAAATAACAGCCTGGATGAAAACAGACCTGTTTATGTGTTTTGCTAGGGGCTGCTAAACAAGATTTGCCATTCAATCTTCCTTGTAGAATTTCTTTCTCACTATTCCTTATACAATATATAGAATATTCAGATGACAGATTTAGAAAGGTAAACTATAAAAACAAAGGTATCTGTGCACAGGTTCAAATTGCTGTACAGAAAATGAGAATTCAGAGAAGGCAAATGTACCAAGTAATTTTTCTGATCCCTTTTCAAAAGAATAACAAAAATGTTATGTTCTACTGAGGGTATTCAGAAAATGGCTGTCACAATAGTTTGTGGCTTTACAGTAAGAGCTTGTGAACAAAAAGGTGTATTTTTCCACCTGCCATTCAGTTAGAACAAATGCAAGAATGCACTGTGGGTATCTTGTACTGGGACAAGTAGTGTTCAATATCTGCATCAATTACATAGACAGCCAGATTGAGCACCCGCAGCAAGTTTGCAGATGATACTGAGCTGAGTGGTGTGGTTGAAAAGACTGAAGTATGGGATGCCATCCAGAGGGACCTGGACAGGCTGGAGAGGTAGGCTGAGGAGAATCTCATCAGGTTCAATAAGAAAGCGTAAGGTCCTGCATCTAGGTTGGGGCAATCCTAGATATCAATACAGGCTGAGAGATAATGAAATTGAGAGCAGCCCAGCAGAAAAGGATTGGGAGTGCAGGAGGATGAGAAGCTGGACATAAGCCAACAGTGTGCACTTGCAGCCCAGAAGGCAAATTGCATTCCAGCCTGCACCAAAAGAAGCATAGCCAGGAGATCGAGAGAGGTGATTCTGCCACTTTGCTCTGGTAAGACCTCACCTGGAGTATTACATCCAGCTCTGAAGCCCTCAACACAGGAAGGACATAGACCTGATGGAGGGGGTCCAGAGGAGGGCCACAAAGGTTATCAGGGGGCTGGAACACCTCTCCTACAAGGACAGACTGAGGGAGCTGGGGTTGTTCAGCCCAGAAAAGAGAAAGCTCCAGGCAGATCTAATAGCAGCATTCTAGTCTAGAAGGGGGTCTACAAGAAGCCTACAGTGACAGGACGAGGTGCAATGCTTTGAAATTAGAGAAGAATAGATTGAGATTGGATGTTAGGAACAAGTTCTTTACCATGAGGGTGGTTGAACACTGGAAGAGGTTGACCAGGGAGATAGTTGAAGCCCTATCCCTGAAGATATTCGAGATCAGGCTTGACAAGGCTCTGAGCAACTTGATCTAGTGGAAGATGTTCCTGCTTCCTGCAAGGGGGTTGGCCTGGATGACCTTTGGAGGTCCCTTCCAACCCAAACCATTCTATGATCTTGAGCTTAAGACGCCATCAGCGAGCAGTCAAGTAGATATTCTTCAGCAGGCCACATGGCAAGATTTGTAAATTCAAAGACAGCAGCCCTCAACGCAAATCCAGTCCAGAGGTGGCCCTGTGCTGGTGGATCCCTGCTAAGTGTCATTGCTGACTGACCCCTCCTGATGTACACAGAGTGCAAGAGAAAGCAAAAGGAAGGTCACATCACACCTTGTGTGATAGAGGTGGGTGGGAAATGGGGAAAAGGCCATACAGAGGTGGGAACAAATAAGCCAAAGCACAGGAGAAACACTAACCCCCTCACACACATACACAGCTCTGCTTTTCTTTACTCACTCTAAAATTTTTCTCTGGTCTTACCCTTTTAAAATCTATTAATCAGGCCACACTGTACGCACTGTCTGAAGTCAGAGATGGCAGCCTTACAGAATATTTTCTTTGCAAGGTTGCTAACACTCTATCCTTGCTTGACAGGTTAAGTGCAAATACTCACCAGCATGCACACTTAGTACTTAGTGTGCATTTAATAGCAGCCAGGAGCTCAACCTGAACATCATCCATCTGTAGTAGATTTTCAATTAAAAAAAGAATTATGAAAACCAACAGGGTAAAGCAATTTGTAAAGAAGCTATAGACCTCTTCAGAACACACAAAAAGAAAAGGTTAGAGAATATTAAAAACAAACATTAGAACTAATGAAGAGGTCAAAAAATATTTTCATTTTATATCTTTTTAAAGAACTGTTTTCTCCCTCAGTGTTCAGATCAGCACATTACAGCATACTTATCAAAGCACTTATTCTCCTTCTGTGCCCAGCCTAGGGCAGAAATAAGCTGTTTCAGCCACTCAGAGCATATCATTACACTTCCGAAAAGCAAACAGAGTTCCAAGAGTTGTGAGGACCAGGGAAGGGAAGAAGGGAAGAAGTCAGTCTCTGATACAATAAACTACAGTAGCAGTCTGAATTTTTTTTCTTTTTATGGTAGTCACCTTCTAAAGTGTTGCTACCCT
The DNA here is from genome assembly GCF_027791375.1 of Indicator indicator. Lineage (NCBI taxonomy): Eukaryota > Metazoa > Chordata > Aves > Piciformes > Indicatoridae > Indicator > Indicator indicator. Next base: position 80,485,237 of record NC_072010.1, read on the forward strand.
GTGCTTCAGACAATATTTTTTCCCCTCATGGGTTATTTTTTTTTCACAAATTTTTCCTCCATAATGGAATGAATTAGACACATAGATCGAAAAATAATGTGAACTCAAACCAGCAGCACCATTACTAATGCCATGGCAATTGTCCTTTATACTCACAGTAGCTATATGCTTTCTGCTGAGTCAGTTTTGAAAAACAGGATAGCCTAAAAGGTATTAGAAGACAAAAGACTACATGCCTAAAGGTCACCAAATAGTCAGCAATGTTCTCTATAGTGAACAACACTACCATAATGACAAGAATTATATTATACAGTTGCCTACAGTAGCAGAGATTAGTCTTAAGTGATCATGCCCTGAACTATCACAGAGCTGCAGCTTAAGAAAACAGATGAGATGGACACAGAAGCCAAAAATCCTAAGGCACTAACTCAGAAGGTTTGTACTCAGTACTACAAGTGATATAGGGTAGGATTCAAATTTTACATGAAGCACATACATTTAAATATTGGACTATAACAGTACTTAGAAGTGTAGAGGTCTAACAGGGCTTTCTGCAACAGAAGCAAGTCAGTTGCCTAAGCCCTGTTGCAATCAGTAGTTATTAACTTAGTGGTCTGTTTAAACACTGTAAAACGCAGCTAAGGACTTCCACATATTTATGTGCCCAGGTATTTCCTAGTACAGGTGAACTGAAGCCCTTCAAAATTCCTCAATGTTGAAGCCATTCTCCCAATTTGATGAATTTTGTGTAAACAATCTCATAACCAAACTATATCTTTTACTCTTTATGGAGAGACACACATACATAAACAGAGAACAAAACAAAATAAAATCACAGGGGAAGTTCTGTAGACATGCCAGCATTATTTCAAGTTCAGCTACAGCAAGCTTTCGAGCTAAGCTATGTACATAAGGCATTACATTCTCCCCAGCTTACTTCTGGTGGGGATAAACAGGTCCCCAGAACTCTACTACTTCCTACAATAAACCTCTACAGGATTCACTTCATGATTTGCCTTCCTATACCTTCAGAATTATTTCCTTCTCAAATTCTCCTTCCCATTTTTCTGGACTAGTCTTTCCAGCTAAATTTTGAATTTAATAAAACAGTGAGAATGGATGGTTTCTCAAGACAGCAACAATCTACTTACACTTTTATCCCAACCTCAGCTGTCCTAGCTGGTTTGCAGACACCTGTGCAGCAAATGCTAGCCAGCTGGCTATCTCCTCACTTCCTTTAGCGGTGCACAACTTTGAAAACCTGAAAAATTACCTCCTCCTTTCTGTCGCCTGCAGTGCTTTTAAATTGGCGGTGGGAGGAGCAGAAAGTCTCCCTATCTCTTTGTATGAGAAAAAGCTAACATTCCCATCAGAAGTGACTCACCAACATTAATCATATATACACCAGATTGAAAGGCACTCAGAACACAAAGCTCGAACCCCATCCTCAGTTAAGCAAATGAGAAGCAAATTGCTCAGCACTATCATATTAACTGCCATAGCTGTACAAATTCGAACAATGGAGCTTATGAATATAAATTTATTGTAGAGAAGTGCTGCTGTAGCTTTTGGAATAATACACAGCTGAATAACTTGCAACTTCCTTGATTCTGAAAGGAATAAGCATTTGTATAAGGATTGCTGTATACAAAACATTTGCCTGACTTAAAACCTAGTTTATGCATCAGAATGAATACCCTTATCACTTAACCAAGCAGATGTACATCAGAATCTTCAAATGACACTGTACCTCAGATATTGCATCTTCTGTTTGCTTCTTTTGAGTTTTTACAATTCAATAATACTAAATCCAAATACAAAAATCCAAAGAGGATTGTTCAGATACAAGACTATAGCCGCATGTTGGGGGCAGAAGAGGGTGAATAAAGAGAAATATCATGAGAAAAAAATGCTACCATCTCTGAAACATAGCTTGAAAAGGAGAGAATTAATTTTCTTAATAAAAGGAAGGCACCAAGGTCACATTTAGAAATACAGACACCATACTGAATTTACAAAGCAAGGAATTTTCCCATTCATGCTATGTATGCAATACCGCTCTGTGTTCTTCTTAAGGCGGTCTCAGGCTTTTACCTTTTTGGTGTTTTTAACTTTGCCTAATATTAACTATCCAGGTCCCATGGGACTACATTAAAATTACATATGGAGAATATCCTATTAGCCATAAAAACAACAGTACCACTATAAGAACTGAACTATACTCTTCCTATTTTTCAGGGAAGTATTCTAATGACCAGGAACTAGATTATGATCTGTCCTGCAAATTCTGGATAATCAAGTGTTGCTCTAGCACTACCTTGGCATAGAAGAAATCAAGGCCTCATAGCAATGAAGTGCTTGAGCTATTGCTGAGTTAACAGTTTCCATCGGCATTTAATTACAGTGTGCTTCCTGAAGCTAAGGCACAGCTTTAGCATCAACAGAGTTATTCTGAGCAAGAGAATTGTTCTGTTCAAATCACACTCATCTGACAAATAATGGCACATAAAACTGGCCAAGGATGTAAATTTAGTTCCTCACTGAATGTTAAAGAATATCCAACCCAGAAATCACAACTACCACTATAAAGAATAGAAATACTTAAGAACATCCTACTTCTGTTTTGCAAACAAAAGTAGATGTATCAATATGAGAGTCCTGGTCAAAAATTGGGATCTGTGTATTTTACACATTGTCTACACCTCTGTGTACTTTACACATTGTCTATACTTCTAGAGGAAAATTTTGTATACTTCAAAGTTTTGGGTTGTTCTAGCTCCTCATGCAACAAAAGAGCTTGCTGCTTTGAACAGATTGTGTGTGCTGCTTCTGCTGTTCTGCCTCCCAAATCATAACAGTAATTAAGTCTCCAGGAACGAGACAAATGATAATCCCTCTCTCTATGACATGGAGTATGGCTTTTTGTGTAAACATGCTGCCTCAGAATTAGGTTACAACAACTCACTTTGTGAAGCAAAGCAGCCCCACCAAAACCAACAACAAACCACCACATAAAAATGTGAAACATCACCAACCACCACCAACTACTGCAGGTATAAGACACACCCCAGTCTTAGGGGGTAGCTTTTCCAAGAAACTGAAGTTTGAACCTCCCACCAAACCATACTGAAGAACAGTAAACCTGCTGGAAAGTCTGTGTTACAGCACCTACTTCTTCCTTCCCATTGCATACATACTCAGGGCTGTATCTTCCTCTCCAGAAAAAGACAAGTACGTCAGAAGTCCATGTTATGACTTTGCAGTTTGACACTTCCCTCCCTATTTTAATTTATCCCCAAGGAAAATATTTAAGGTCAGAAACGAATCATTTGCAGAGGTGGGAATAGAAGTCCACTGCCAATGTCAGCTGCAGACCATACCCTACTATTCATTACACAACTAGGGAGCATTATTCAAGATTCAGACCGTAACCCTTTCTCTTCTCCAGATGCTTTAGCAGTATGAAGCTTTTCATGCTAAATTTCAAGTAGATTTCTGTACTCCTGGCTCCAATTCCTCTTTCTTGTGTGTTTAGAAACATACTGGTGCAGTATACACTATAAATAAAACAAATGTCTTTGAAGAAGGTCTCAGATGCTCAGAAATTCTTTTGCAGTTTGTGGTTCTATATGTTTTCTTTTGAGTTTAATCTGACATGTTGGCTTGTTAAAATCTATGTGGTGCTTCAGATATTTTCAGTCAGCCTTAAGTAGGATCAATTTCCCTCCCATTTAGATGAAATGACAGTTTTCATCCAAGCTATCTGGACTTTCCCACTGACCAGAGGACAAGTCCTAAAGTGAAAATGTATTTAATATGGGGAAAGTAGAACAGGGATGATCTGCATATAGATAATCAGTAACAACAAGATTATCTAAATAGAGAACTCAAATGAAATCTCAGACCATTGGAGTCAAGAGGAAGATTTTATCTTTCACACTTATAATCCATTGTAGCTTTGTGGTGCACACCAAAATACATGCTTGCCTTTATTTCAACTTAATGATACAAGAGTCTCAGAAAATTATGTCAGTAAATACGAATAATGACCAGTCTTGATTCTGGTATAGGAAGAAAGAAACAAAAGAAGGATCATGAAGAATTTTAGAAGCAAGCATTGAATGTTTGAAGGGAACAATTCACAGGAAGTTAATGAGTACCCAATATCAGACTGAGTAGAAAAGCAACAGCCAGAGTCTGAGACCCACAGAGGAAAAGCAGAAAATGCAAAGCAGGAGACCATAAAATTAAATAGGGTGTCAAAAACAGACAAAGAAATATTCAAAGCATTAGAAAATGAGAGAAATTGAAATGAGCAATCAGATACAAGAAGGCAGAAAAGGAAGAAGAAAAAGGCCAAAAAAATCCATGAATAATTCAAACAAAATAATGTACTATTCAAAAAGAACGACAATGTGATATACAAAACTTAGCAGCAGCCTGTCAAATTTTAATTATCTTTTCAATTACTAATTAGTCTTTCTCATGGATACAATGAAATTATAAACTTTCAAGAGTGTTAGTAATACTGGCAGGGTTTTTTTTTCTCCCCCCAGTGATCTGCTCATCACATTGAAGAACAAGAATCCCAAAGAGCTGCAAGGTAATCTCTGCCCCTCAATACTATAGGAACCATGAGTAAATGTGTATCCCTACATGAGGAACATGGCAGAAATTTCCTTGAGTAGGTTTTTACATGTATTCATTAAAAATAAGCCTCTCTGAGAAAGCAACCTAAAATGGAAGTTACCTTTCATTTCCTTTTTTTTTTAATAGTCTTTATTGGAATAATTACATCTCAAACCAACATTGAAGAGAATGCAGTCCACAGGCATTAGCAAGCACAGAGCTACTAATGGACAGCAGTGGTACCTGCACACAACATACCAAGTGATGCATATGATAATTTGACACATCTCCATTTCTTCCTCCTAGCTCTCCAGTATGATGTTCTTTTAATCTGAGACAGAAAGATACTGATTGACCCAGTGTGAGCACTGTCACCTCTGAACCACCTTCTCTTCCTCCTCTGAGAAGCAGCACTGGGACACATGGAGGGTAGGAGGTTAGATAGGCATTTCCTCTGCACCCTCCAAAATTGCAGCAGTGGTTAGAGCAGGACAAAGCTACTACAGTTAGTGCTGGAAAACAATGCTTGGACCAAAGTGCAAAAGAAGATACCTGGAGCTTTGCTGCCAGTCCTTTAGGAATTGTAACAGACCATGTTGTTATTTACAAACTACAGAGAAAAAGCCATTTTTCTCCTTTCTCTTATGATGATTTTCAACTAAGTGTCTTAAAAGTTATAAAGATATAAATGAAGGTGCATTGACCAAGAGAACACTAAGTCATTTTTGTATTACTGCTTTTTCTAAAATTACTTCAACAGATTATTCACTTCAGATGAAGTCTTAAGTCTTACTGCTCAAAATCAGTGGGAACATTTGTGCAATAGACATCACAATGAAATGAGATGCATTAAAAACTGGCCAGACCCTGTCAGCCACGAGCCTTTGGTGAGACTCAATACACAGACACTAGTTTACTCTGGAACAACCTGGGAAGGTATCTTATCTCTTTTGTTTAGTACTTAAGACTAATTCTTTCAATAATGCTTAATGAAGAAAGATGAAAGTAGACATAATCTCTTTTAGAGAATCCAGTATGAAGTATAAATGTCATTTCAGAACAGATGCCGCTACAGATTAGGTACAATAAATATTATGCTGCAAATGAACAAATTCAAATTAAATTGATACTGTACATCTAGGGAACGCTGATAAAATAAAAACTCCTGCTCACAGCTCTGAAAGAGCTGATGACATTCTGTATATTGCAGCAGCATATAAAATGCAGCAGGGCAAACAAAAAGATTACTTGTTGAACTCTAAAATAGGTCTGATAGAGACAAGCACCGACTTCTGAGCTTTACTTAAAGGCAAGGACACGCTTTACACAACAAAATTGTGTTTGAATCTGTAGTAAAACAGCACAGAATACCTGAAGTTTTGTTGAAAATGAGAAAAATTCACAAGCAAGCTTCCATTTTTTGCAGTTCATCTTGTGCATTAATCTTAGCATTCCTCACATGTGACTCAGGCCTGCAAAAGAAAACATTCCCACTATCTAGTTGGAAAACGTCAGATTTCCCACACGGAAGGGAGGACAAGAGCCTGAACACTGCTGGTTTTACTACTTTCACTACAATGAATCTGTTTTCAGACCTTCAGCTGTTCAGAGTCTCAAACCGCTAAGGAAAAGAGTTTTCATTCACCAACAAAAATAAAACTAGCCCTCACATGTATGATAAGCTTGAGTCAGAGCACTCCTAAACTATTATTTAATAATTAACCACAAGCAGCAGCAAAGTAGAAGATATGCTAATAACTCTAGCAATACATGTTTACAAACTGAAGAACTATAAATACATATTTTACGTAGTGACAAAGGCAAAAAAAAAATCCACACAGCAAGAGTAGGAAATAATTTTGGTGAGCAGAACGAGTGAGAGGTCAGAAAGCCACTTGCAGCACCCAACCCCTCCACTGCTTCTTGTGCCTGAGCCAAACGGTTCCTTTTTTTCAGTGAGTACACAATTCTGCTGGGAGCACCAATCACATGTAGTTCTCATTCACCTCAGTAGAAGCCAATGTAGTTACCAAATGGAAGAAATTTCAGGGGTCAGGTTTGCAAAAAGGTCAGTCTGTCCTGATGCTTCACTTCTACACCCTCAATACTTGTAACAAAAGCAGGCAGAAGTGTCCCACTGGGAAGTACAAGAAGAAACAGGAGTTAAAACCGACAGCTTTCACAACTGCCAGCGAGCTGAGTAAGCAGTTGCTCAAGCAAGCCCCCCAGAAGTACCAGATAGGGGTGTCCCAATTTACATCAGAGTGCTGCATGACTACATTCATCATCCAGGAGAGGCTTTTATCATACCAGCTCTTGGCTTGCTCACCCTCCTCAGGACACAAGTGTCAATGTGGAAATTGCAACATGTAGAAGAGCAAGCAGGAGGTCAATTACACCAGAGCTCAGGTGCCTGCCCTGGAGGTGAGATGTTCCCCAGCATCACCACCTGGCACATACATCCTTTCAGTCTCATGGGAGACTCCAGGTGTATCTGAAGACAGAATCAGCAGGACAAGCAACCAAGCATTGAAAATAAATGTACTGTCTTCATAAAACATATGGAACAGCAAGGCAGAAGTCTCAAAAATGCCTCCTGTAAAAGCATGTAAAAATCCAAAAGCTTAACCCCTTGCAAAACTATTGAAACAAACTATAAAGAACGCTTATGGTAAGCAACAAGTTACAATTTATTATTCTTAAAAGTACTTCCAAATGTAGTTACTCAGCTGAGCCTCTGTTTTGTTTTTCATTAACGTAACATAAAGTTGAATTTAGAATTATTTTTTTCTATTTTCATTTATGTATATATGTATACATTTATGTATAAGTCAAATGCAACATTTTACTGTGTCCCTGAATGAAAATTACCAGTTTGGCTTGAGTATTTTTTAGTAACTGCTTTTACACAACATAATGTATTGAGAAAGGGCTGAAATTACTGAAAATAATTGTATTGACAACTAAGAACAGCAAATGACAAATAGCAAATATTTCACACTTTTAAAGCCAAGTCCTCCTATTATCAATTGTATTTCTGAGTTTCTTGTACTTTATTAAATATTTTGTTTTATTAGATATTTCATTATATTCTACTAGAACAGAAATGTTGTACAAGAATATATTCTCTGTTTTCTGCCTCTGTCTGTACATGGCATGTTAGGCCAATTGCTGCACTTCCCCTCTCAGCTCTAAAGCTGTAAGAAAAAGCAGAGGCGAAATAAGTTTGAAGAATGCCCCCAGAAAACATGCAAATAGTTGCTGTTCTGAGAAATCTAAGGGAGTTTTTCCACTTCTCTCCCTATGGTAAGTGATGTAAGACAAAAGGATGAATTTAAATTATTAACAGACTTTCCTACTACTGTATCTCACTGTGATTCACAAAATTCTTAATTACATTTGAGGGTTTTGTTGTTTCTCAGTTGCTGTTGAGTTTGGCACAGACAAGGATGAAGTATCCTCAAGCCATAACCTATTAGAAGCTTTTATATGAGAAAATAAAATAAATAAAAGCTTGCTACTAGCTGTTTAATTCATCAACAGGGTACAAAGAAAACAAGATGAAAGTCAAATACAGTTAAGAAAAAGAATTATAAAATATCAACTACATTAAACTGATGAGTTTCCAAGATGATCTTAAAAATTAACACTTTCAGAAAAAATGTATACTACAAACTTTAAATTATAGATGTGTAACTGAAAGACTGTAACAGTTACTTCAGGAGAGAATACAATACAGGAAGTTGGGGGTTTTTTTTTAGGTTCTTGTAACAAAGTTACCAACTCCACTAACATCCTTCCCCTCCTGTCACCAGCTGCTGAGTAATTCCACCCAAAAGGAGGGCCAAGTAAGCATCCACATGCCATTCACTTTTTTTCTTTCACCTATAGCCCACTAATCATCCTACTCTGCATACATGCTAAACAGTTATTTACTAACTTTTCATAAGCCCCTTTCATAAATGTACAGTATATTGATGGGAACCTGGGGAAGGACTATAGAAAACCTCGTAAGGAAATTTACTCATTTGACCAATGTCTGACATCTTCAATAAAAAACCTTCACTAGAAAGATATTATCCAGCAACAGGAATCTTAAACCCACTTAACTCTGCAGGGCAGAAATGGCAGATCTCTGTTTAGGTTGGAATGATTGCTGTTCTAATGCTTTAGAGCATCTCAACCATGTAAGAAAGGCATCCCTCAAAGAGTCACTCGCATACATCGTCTAGAAAAACAGTAATAAAGCAAGCTGTTGATCTTTAATAATTGAAGTAAATAAGGATAATGCCAGACATTCTCTGACTCAAAAGACAAATAAGGAAACTCAAACTACTGACAAGTAACGTTCCACAGAGAAAAGAGAAGCAAAAATATCCAGTTCTCCTGACATGTTAACTGGCCACAGGATGGGAGATTGTGCCTCAACTTAAGTCCAACACACTATAAGTTAAGGCAGCTATAATTTAGAAAATGAAAATCTGAGGTTTCTTGAAACTCTATTTTAAAAACAATCAACTAGGATGCTTAGAACTGTATAAAGATTGCTTCTTCAACATTTACCACTCCGGATCTTGAAATGCCAACTTTTAAAAGAGCTCTTAAGGTTTATTTCATGCTGTCAGTTTGCTTAGTAAGATAGTGAAAACTTGAGCAGAAATATTCTGCTGAGATCAGTCACACAGGATTTTACCTTAATCTTCAATGCTGATACTCCAGAATGATCCATGTAACTACTTTCATGGCAGATTAAGATGAATAATGTAACTCATATCCTTTATCATCATGGTTAACCATTACTCACTTCTTCCATTCAATAAAAGACAGACTTCTTGATCTACAAAATCTCCTGGTCACTATCAAAACATGACGCACTTGCGCCACTGCTTATTCAGGGATCTTTCTTAGGAGCCATTGGACCTGCTCCTCATTGATCTTGTTCCTTTCCCTGAAATACTTTTCTTCTAATCCATCTAATCTGCCTGTATGGGCTCTACATTCTCCTTTCTCCATTTCCTCTTGTACTTCTTGACTCTCTTCAAATGTTTCTTCTTCCTCACTTCCTTTACACCCATACTAGATCCTAGCAACATATTAACAAAAAAGGGCAATTACTTTGAAAACAGAAGCATTAACCTCTCAACTAATCTCACTATTACATTGCTTCCCATGCTTCTAATCTTCTTACTCAAATAGCATTCATTAGTAGTTGTCCAGTTTCTTCTCAGCCTGAAACACGGGCAGACCAAGCAGCTGCTGAAGCATTGCCTCTGGGTAAACTCTGTAGTGAGGTAACAGCCAAGAAGTCTGTGTCCACACTGCAACTCCATAATGAATTAGGTTACCCTTTAGTGAAAAATCAACAAACCACTTCTCATACGTCATGGAGTAAGATCATTTGTAATGGACAGAAACTACTTAAAAGCCGATATGCAGCAAAGTAACTTTTGGGTTTACTTTGATGTAACTTGCTTACATTTAAAAAATGAACTCTTCAAGAAAACTGCTCTGGGTCTCACTCACTTACACTGGACATCTTCAGAGTATACATTTTCTACCACTATTAGCTGCTTTCCATAGTCAAAGAAAGGTAAAGGAATGCTACTGCAGGTGACAACCAAAACTTGTACATTATATATATAATGAAAAATGCAGCAGAACATACCCATATGATAAAACCAATCTTCCATTTGACACAGAGGTCATCAAACCTCTCAAAAGCCTTGTCTCCTTGCACAATCTTTAGATTTTTATGAAGGAGACTGAAAACTAAATATTCTTGTCTCATAACTAAAAGAACTGCATCATAAGTACTTCAGAGCAGCTAAGGATGTTTAACCATTTTTCCTCTACAATTCTCTGCTAATTGGAGGTTTCAAAAGTTATACATTATGTCAGCAAAAACAACATAATGATGGAAGTGTTCTGAGAGAAGCACAGAAACCTGCTGCTGCCATGCTCTCGTTTACTTCAAAAAAGCTACAAGACCTAAAAGAACATTTAACAACAGAACTGTAATTTTTTTTCCAAATATATCTTTCTATATGTGCTAACTAGCTCCTGTCTCTCTCTGGGAAAGAGGTATTGGATGTATAGGAAACAAAATTTTAAAAGGTCTCAAAATGTCCAACGCTGCAAAAGCCTGAGTACCTTAAAGACAAGAACTTCCCATATGAAACTAAGCCTAAAAGAACGTGCCAGGTCATTTAATGCAATCCTATCTCCTCATTTATGTGCATTCTGGGAAATGAGAGCAGTGTTCTGTCTTTGAATAAATCTCTATCTTTCCAGTTCTCACACGTTTGTATCTTTTTATCCATATATATCTATAGCTCACTTTGCACAAATTAATGTGACATTCCTGTAGAAGCTGGCTTGTACATCATCAATAATTGACAAGCACCAATTAAACTCCTTAGAAAGCAAAGCCTGGGATGAGATGGCAACCCTACAGCCACCCCACCTGGCAGCAAGGTGGCAGAGGCCACTGTAGCCACTTGTTCTCACCAGCCCAAGGGTAAGTGAGACATTCCAAGGCAGCAGCTCGTGTAAATATTTTGAACATCTCATTCACAAGGAACATCACTGGGCAGCAGTTACATATATCCTCATTACAGAAGTTACTCTGAGAAGATGTGGGTTTTATTAGTACCAGTGCTTTCTGCTTTCCTCCTTGTGAAAACACTATGCCTAGCATACAGCTCAGTTTTCACAGGTTTTCTCTCATTTTTCAAATTACTGAGAAACACACATGCAGAATATCCTAAAAATCAGGTGGAAGACAAATGATTCATAACCATTTCTGACAGCACTGGCCTAAATAAGCTTGGGGTAATCCCTCAGCTTTACTCAAGCTGTACCAAAGGACATCATCTGTGTTTCTCTTGAGCAAGTGGAGTGGCTTCAGACCAATCACATCCTTCTGTCCTTCTTTCTTTTCTCAGGTCTTGTTTTACAGAAATACAGAATTGCCTAGATCAGAAAAGACCTTTAAGATTATTGAGTCCTATAATTAGCCTAACACTTTTAAGTCCTTGGCTAAATCATATCCCTAACCTTGTATCTACATGACTCCTAACTGCTCCAGGGAGAGGGACTCCACCACTGCCCTGAGCAATGCCTGATAACCCTTTTGGCAAAAACTTTCTTCCTAATATCCAGCCTAAACTTCCCCTGGTGCAACTTGAGGTCATTTCTTCTTGTCCTATCTTTTGTTACTTGGATGAACAGACCAAGCCCCACCTCTCTACAATGTCCTTTCAGGTCATTGTAGAAAGTGATGTGGTCTACCCTCAGCCTCCTTTTATCCAGGCAACCCCAGCTGTCTCAGATGCTCCTTGTAAGGCATGCTCTAGGACCTTCACCAGCTTTGTTGTTCCTCTCTGTACATGCTCTAGTAGTGTCCTTCTTGTAGTGAGAACACAGTACTCAAGATGTGGCCCTTACATAGTACAGACTGACATTTTCTTGGCTTGACAGCTCTACTTTTCCATTTAAATCCCATACACCAGTAAATCAGCCCTCTCATCTCCCACTTGTGCATGGTGCCATCTTGCACCTATGTGAAAACCTATACATCTCTCCCCTCATCTGTTGCCAACCACAGCAGCTTCCCTAAACCCCTGCATGCACACAACCCCAGACAGGAAGAAAGGAGATGGAGGGCCCCAAAGGGCACTGAGTCATTAAGAACTGCTTTAAAATATGATTAAATAATGCATTTACAGCATAGCTGCTCTGTGCTTGCATCCACCAAGTCTAGGGAGGAGAGTCTCTTCTGGCTGGAGAGGCTATCTGGAGAAGGACAGAACTCTCCCTTGGAGCTGGGCCTCTGCCAAGACAAGGCAATGGAATGAACAGACCTGACCTCTGAAACTTGCCTTAAGATAAATTAGCTTCTTCACATTGTGTACAAATGTAACTGTTTTGATTGTGGTTTGCTGTACCACTAGACTGTACTAAGAGTTTTTCTCTCAGCATAAACCAATTACATCAACAGCCCAATGTGTCATGGGATGGCATGCATACTTCTTCCACGAGTGTCTCCTTTATGTGACACACAACTGTCACACCAACCCTCTTCTTACCAGAGAGGAACAAACCTCCTGGCCCACAGGCAGGGTAGGCATGGGCAGGCCACCACAGGAAATTCTTGCTGGACACTGTCACGGTACGGAGTTGGATCAATATAAAATGAGATGTTCTTTGTACTTGTAAAAATTAAGCAAAACAAGGATCCTCCTGATAATTTTATTTATTTATTTATTACAAACAAATCTCCTCATTCTTTTCCCTAACATGGTTTCTTCTTAAATGTGAAGATGATGAAGGGCTAGGCTCCAGTGTATTTATGAAAGAAAATGCAGATGCACAATGAGAGTTGTAGCTTCTAAGAACATATTAAGTAACGGAGAATCAAAAGCAGGTATGGTAATACCAGCTGACAGAAAACATCACGCTGCCTGAAGAACAAAAAGTAATTATCTTAAATGACAACAGATGGGGCCAATCTCGTCACCCAAGGTGACAAGTCACAAGCAGAATAATCACATACACTGCCAAATTAAAGTGGATTTTGTGTACAAGGCGATCAGCCTTGGTCACCTTGACTGAGACACTGAAGGAACCATGGGGAAAAAAAAAAAAAAAAGAAAAAAAAAAAAGAGACATACAGTGTTCTTTAAAGGTACAGTGGCAGAGTAGGTAATTTCTAATATTAATTTCATTCTGCTGAGGAGGAGATGTCTGACAGACTGGAGAACACAGCCATGGACTTGAGAGAGCAGCCCCAAAAAAGGAACAAACAATTTTGAATTCCAACAGGACAGTGGTAATGTAAGAGATCAGCCTCTCTGAGCTAACTGACTGGTCCTCAGAAGGCTGCCCTCTTTTCTGCTAAAGAGATCAGTACTCTGTTCCTTCTCCTACCTTTACTTTTGCTGAATGGAGATGGTTGGTTCAGCTTTTTCCATCAACTTCAGGACTTCAGAACTGCTTCATTCTCTTGCAACAGCTGCACTCCACTACAGATAAGCACAGCTCATCAAAGTCTGTGGTTAGAAGTCTTTCATAGGATCTTACTACAAATGCAAATACTTTTTAGATTGTATTTCAAAGTCCATCTGCTTTTTGGACTAAACTTATTTCCAAGAAAAGTTACTGAATATTTGTAATTGTTCATGTACTGACTCAGGAATTATACTTTTCCAATCCTTATCTAGTTGCTACTGTGTAAGACTGCCTGTTGATGAGACAGATAAAGGTAAATTTAATTCTTCATTATTCTGGGTCAACATTTAGAGCAAAAATAAGTAACTGCCTTGAAATTTTCATTCTCCTAATTGAGGGCAACATGCATTTTTCAGGACTGCAACATCACTATAAGCCTAAAAATAACTAAGCCCTTAAATGCTGTACAACTCCAAGACAAAAAAAAAATAAATAAATCTGCTAACAGCAAGTCAAAGGAACAAAAAAAGAACAGTTCTGCATAGGACTTTCATATTAATTTATGAATTTGCCTACAAATATAGAGGCAATATTAGCTGTTTGCATCACTTATACAAGATCATACAATAAAAGTAAATCAATTGTTCTTTTGACACACTTTCTCTTCAAGGCTGGGCTTGAAGGCTTCACTTTTGAGTATTTGCATATTAAAGCAATTAATTATTTCACATATTGGCATTATATGGATACTAAGTTTTCCATATTTGGAGGAAGTCTTGACTAGAAAACCAGGATTCTCATGTTGACAGTCTTCTGCATTTTGAAAAGTAGAACTGCATCTTTGCATCTGACAAGTAAATATTTAATGCCTTTTTAATAGCATTGCCATGTATACTTGCACAGAAAATGTTAGCATCTTTAATATCCTTGGTTTTGTTTCAGAACATTATTTCCAGTTCATAAAGTTTTCACAAGATGTCTTCTATGTCTGCATGAAGTTTTCTGGCTGTGAAACATAAAGGAAGATGGAAAGCTTTACCTATTTCATAAACATAAAACACACTGTCCTGAGCTGCAACCCAGAACAATTTAAGTAGGAAGCAAAGAGTAGTTACAGGTACCACATCTGCTCCTGAATCTTACTAATTGTGTTGGTTTCCAATTAAGTTTGTGGTTTGTTTGTTTTGTTTTTTTTTTTTCCCTTAATGTGAGTGAAAGATGGACAATAAAAAGAGAGAAGACTTGCATCTATAAACCACTCAGGAGAAGTTCTTATATAATAACAACAGATCTACAGTGGCTTTTGAGGACAAAACCAATGCTCCTTGTGTAAAAACCTTTTAGATACTTCCTTACTTGGCATAAGGCAAGACACTAAAGTAGGCACAACAGAGAAAGCTTAGTGCAGAATCAAGCTTCTGGGTTCTCATCTACACTGTGTAGACAAACTGAGGATATAGCATTGATTTCAACTGTAAAACCATGCTTCCTAGCACATCACTGCAGTTATGTCAAGCAGCCATCATTGAGGCTCATACACCAGCTACAAATGTCAAATGCTGAACAAGTTAACAGGTATGCAGATTGCCTATGCTGCCTGTAGGACAGCATAAGCACCCTGCACAAGGATACATGACCTTAATAATGAGGTTGCCTGTGAAGTTCATGTCATGACAGACACACTGAGACCTCTAGGGACACTTGAACATAATGCAAGACCTGTCCAGCACACGAGTCAAACATAGCAGAGCCAGTGGGCTGGACAACTTTGCAGAAAAGCTCCTGGCTCTGGTAGACAACCAGCTGAACTTCAGCCAGCAATACGCACTCACAGTAAACAGCTTCTTAAGCTTCCTAAGCTGTATTAGGTAAAGTGTCACCAGCAGGTCAAGGGAGAGGATCCTTCCCCACTACTCAGACCAGGTGAGACATGTGGAGTTCAGTTCCAGCCAAGTACAAGAGAAATAGAGACTACTGGAGCAAGTCCTCCAGCAAAAGACCACGAAGATGTTTATGGGCCAGGCTCATCTCTCATACAAAGTGAAGCTAAGAGAGCTGGAGATGAGAAGCCTTAGGGAGGTCTTATCAACATTTAGAAATACCTGATGGGGTGAGGAAGAACAGACTCTATGGTGCTGAATGACAGGACAAGAGACAAGTTGGGCAGACTGAAATTCTACTTTAACTGTGAGGTTGGCCCAGCATCGGAACAGGCTGCCCACACAGGCTCTGCAGTCTGTTTGTGGAGATACCTAAAACACATCTGGACACAGCCCTGAGCCCTGCTACAGCTGACCTTGCCCTCAGCAGGGGGGTGGACTAGATGATCTTCAGAGGTGCTCTTCTTATCTTAACTATTCTTTAATTCTGTAACAAGCAAAGAGAAAGAAAAAAGATCACTTCTAAACTGTCCCTTTTACAACTCATATTAAAGCAAAACTGGCAGGAATGCATACAGAGAAATATGGGTTTTAAGCTGACAGTGCCATTCATTGAAGTTTATCAGTAGATTCGAGTGACATATTACTTTCATTCTCCTCCCTTCCCAGAGGAAGGAAAAACTGTTTTAAACCCATAAAACTTCTTCTGTCAGATAAACAAGAAACTTTTATCTACAGCTGGTTTTCCCAACCAGCTGAGAAAGTAAGTGGCAAAATACCATGCAGGAAAACGAAGTAGTACATCATGCTATTTTCCTTAAACCTCCACTGTCAGTCTTGGATTTCTTAAGAGTATTAACATGCTAATTAGTACACTGTTGAAATAAAAGGTACCTGTTGTGATAATTACACCCCACCACATATTCAAAGTTATTATGAAAACAAATTTATTCAAAATGATAGCACACAATTTTTCATCATGCAACATAAGAAAATGTGCTGGCTGCACACTTATACTCCATCTAAATGTAGCCCCACCCCCCCAAAAAAAATGCTCCAAAAGTTCTCATGTAGGGGTCAAAAAAAAAATGAAGAAAGAAAGAATGTAATAAAAACATTTGCCTGAGTAACTCATTACCAAGCTACCCAAGAAATCAATAAGCTAATAAACCTTTCCATTTAAAAGAAATACATCATTAGGTTTTATTTTACTATTGCATGCCAATGATGAGGCTGACTCAAAAAAATTTAGATTTAAAACTAAGTAAGAAGTTGCTCAAAACTGTGTGGCTAGGGAAGAAATCCAAGGAAACAGTCTGGTCTTTTCCTGCAAATCAAAGAACGCAATTCTCAAAATAAAAACTGACATTTTCTGAAGTAACAAAACAATAACCATAAGCCAGATCATTTCTTCCTTTGAGTAGCTTTTGTTTGTCTCACTGCCTTGAATTTCCTCCAGAGCTGAGTGATATCTTCCCTTTGGACTTGGGGTTATTGATGAGCAGCCCCATTCAAAACCTGCAAATATTGGCATCTGTCTGATGCTGAGAATCAACTGGGAACAGCACTGCCCTAAGGAAGCCTCTTGCCTTGCCCTCTTGCCAGGATCCTTTTTAACAAAACCTCTGTCCCAACTCAGTGTCTCCTGACCATCCCAGAGAGGGATTCAAATGTGCAGAACTAGTTAACTGCATACTCCATGACAAATGTGACAGATGTCTTTCACTGATTTCAAAACAACATCACCTATGGAGGTTTGCTCCATAAAGGACACGGTGAAAAGGTGAGATCAATCTGTATGTCTTCAACCAGCCTAGTGATTTACTAACAAAGATGAACTTGTCACGTTTGACAAGCATTTATTCACAACTGGATTTAGCTGTGTTCTGTACTGTCTGTACAGTGGTGTGGCATGTTAATATTAATTAAAAAAAAAAAAAGGTAATAAAGCCATTTCCAGAGGTAAAATGAGACAGACACCTGATCATGCTTAAGCAATGCTGCAGTATCTGACATACCAGCAATATTTGGGGGCTGGAGGGAGAGAAAAAGCAACTCCATGTTAAAGGGATTAGTATCAGATTACTGCAGACAGAGATATGCTACAAACCACACAGAAATCAAGTGTGTTTTAAAAGTTGCATGTATGAGTAATGTAAAAAATTTTATCAGGATA
This sequence comes from Indicator indicator, assembly GCF_027791375.1. Lineage (NCBI taxonomy): Eukaryota > Metazoa > Chordata > Aves > Piciformes > Indicatoridae > Indicator > Indicator indicator. The sequence continues at coordinate 80,502,871 of NC_072010.1, forward strand.
GACTTTACTGCATTACTTTTACTCATAGCCAGATCACAGCTCGCAGCCTGTTACCAGTGCTAGAGAGCAGCCTTAGCTAAGACAAGCCAAGGCCATTCCAGAGGAGTTTCAGGGATAAGAAGATGCATTAACAGATTTAATTTACAGGAATGATTTAACGTTTTGTTAATGTGAGTGATATTGCATTAAACTGATGCTAATACCTAAATTAATAAAGTTTAGGATAAAGGAAACTAGAGTGCTGTATCCGCTTGCAAAGCCAAGCTCCTCATGCCCACTAACCTAACACACATTTCACAGTAAAGCCACACACTGAAGAGGGATGTCATTAAATCCAGGACGGTTAGTGAAGCACAGTGCCTGGCAGGAGGAAAGTTAGGTGCAGCGTGCAACCTAATCCCAAAAGCCTGAAATGGGAAAAGCCAGACACATCACACACGCAGGAAAGAACAAAGTTGTCCTAAAGCAGCAATTGCATTTTTCACTTTGTTCAAAGGCTCACAGGATTTGCCTGCTACTAAGTAACTGTAAGCTAAGAAAGCACTCTGAAAAATAACAAGCAACTGAGCACTCCACCACTCAGTTCCCCATTAGCAAGCTATACACACTGAAATCACAAAAGCACCCATCCCTGCATTCTTCAGTAACTCATGGAAGCCAATTACTAAGCATTTGTAAAACACTCTTCAGATTCTGCTCTGAGGCTCCAGCTCAGATGTGCTTATACAAGAGGAACATACCATGTACTTCCCAATTTCTAAACCAGTTTGAAATGTAACAAATCTCCAGTTACTTCCTATGGAGCTTTGCATTTCTGCTGCCTTTTGTGGTTTCTATTTCACTCCAGAGTTTCTCATATTATTTAATTCACTTATTTATATAGCACCTATATCCTTAGCTATCAGCCATCCTTCTCATATAGCCTTAAAAGGATTTGTTTGGCTTTGCAGAGGGAAGGAAAGGAGAAGGGGTTCCTTCTGAATGCACTATGTCAAGGTTGTTAGAAACCAGCAGATCCTGGCTTCCCAACCCATTTTAAGCAACAAATTATGAAAACAATCCACATACACTTTCTCACTAAATTCAGTTTTGTGATTCAACTCATAGCGAGAGTTAGGATCTGCATTTTGGCAAGAAACAGTATGCAAAGTATTCTATAATTTTCACTTTAAAAGGATGCAAGAATCACTGGCTCCTTACAAATTTGACATATTCAGCACACACACAAAAATTTAAACAAGTCCTTTTATGGCTGCATAGCTTCTGTCTTTAAAAAAAAAAAAAAGGAAAAAAAAACAAAACCTCTCACATATTTGCTGGACTGGATTGCTAGTCCTTCCCAGGCTTATTCTGTGTCCCTCTACAAGAATCAAACTATTGTCTGTCCCCACACGTCAGGACAAAATGTAATCTCGTTCCTCACAAGAGGGGAAGGGATGGACAAGTGACATCTCTTCCACCTGGCAGACACCTTAAAATAATTTCTTTGGAAAAAGAAAGTCAAAGTACCCTATAAAGGGTAAAAAAAAGGAAAGTGGGGAACATGGAATTGGATTAAATCACTGCACTAAAACTACAACCTATTTTTCTGCCCCAGTGACACTGAAAGCTCAATCTTCATTTTTCTAATACACTTGACTACAAATTTTGTTTGCCTAAATTCTGCATTTCCTACTTTCATGATATTAATGTACTTTAAAGCCCAGATGATCCACTGGTACATGTGACTTTGTGTCTCACAAAGAGATTTGCCCCCATTGTAAATACATTCCATCTGATAAAAAAAAAAAGCCTGGAAATGAAACAATCATGTAACTTTTTCACTTTTCATGTCCTCCAGCATGTTTTGTCGCCATGGATACTTGAGGCTCTATTTTTCATTTATTCAGAGTGGAATATGAGCCATTGAACAGATAGACACAACGCTAATAATCCCAAAACCACTGAAAATTCCTCAATGCAAATCTTCTTAATCTAAAATAGTTCTTCTGTGAAAACCAATACTGCTTGTGGACTCCAGAAGTCCTGAGCAAACCAGTAATTTCCTATTCCAGACAACACTTGATGATAGAACATGAGGAGAGGAAGGTGAGTATCATCAGACCGAGAGGTTGTTCATGAAACACACTGCTTCCATAAAGGAGGCCTTTTAATTGCTAATCTAATTTTACTTATGCCTAGTTTATTATTCATTTGTTGTCTTAACAGAAAGAATTGTTTCTTTTCTGTTTATTCCCTTTATATTCATTGACAATAATCACACTTTACCTTTCAGTAGGCTAAGCACAGTTATTGTCCTCAATTACTCAAGATGATAGTACCTCTATTTCCTTAAATGTGTTCCTCAAGATACTAATTTATCTTTCCTGAACACAGGGCACTGAAAACATACTTAGATTCCCAGTGAAACTGTACCAGTGCTTTTGCAATCACATAAACACTTCCTTTTCTCTACCTAAAATCAAGCACTAGAATACACAAAAAGCACACATACAAAAAACCCAAACACACACACACAAACCACATACATACACCAAAAAAACCAACCAAACAAACAAAAAACCACACCAATGCAACAACTATCAAAGATAAAAAGAAAAACATCAAATTATTCTGGTACAATCTGGCCATGGTAAAATTACACATCATTTTCCTCTCATCTTCCATTCAATTATTGCTTGTCTTTAATAATTACTTTCTTGTTCAAAAGTCTTTGACACAACAGATGTCAGAATAATCAATCTATAGGTCCCTGAGTCACATTTTTGCTTCTTCTCAACAGCAAAAAATGTATTTGTTATTCTCCAGTCAAAAGTGAGCAGCTGTGAAATGACAGGTTATTGAAAATGCCTGAGATATTAAATTTCATGTCAATTTCATGTCAATCCCAACCACATTCTGAGATGATGGCTAATGGCATGGCCAATGCCAGACCTGTAGAGCAATATATTTTACAGGAACAACCAATTTTGCTGGGGCAAAGAAAATATACACAGAACCTTGTGACATTCTTACGGTCATTCAAGGATGACTATCATACGGTTCTCAAGATCCAAGAAGGTCAGACACTTCAGTTTTATGCTTATATCAGGTTCTATTTTCCAGCCCCTCACTTATACAAATTATCTTGGTTTCAATAAAGCACCTCCAATGTCATCACTATCGAGAGCAGAGGCAGAATGTATGTATAGTTTTGAGATCTTAACTAGATTATTTTTACAGTGCATTTCAACGCATGCTGACTTCATTTCAGTCTTCATTCTCACGTTTGAAGAGCATCTTTTATTTGTATCAAGTTTCTTCTGTAAAGAAGTCAGCTTTGGGGACTTTTGATAATTTTACTTTTGATAATTTTGATAATTTAACATTACTCCAAGCCACAGCTTTCTTTACAGAACATCTGCTTACCTTTTATTCTGAAGCAGTTAATCCTACATGTGCGTTTCAGTAGAACATTTTATATGTGACTGACAGTTCAAAGACTAACTATTTTATTTTTTGAAGTCTCTCCTGATCTCTTTTGTTTTAATTAAACATTTTAATTTCTGATTCTACCTTGTTCAATTTCCTATTTGAAATAGATTAAGTGGTAAGCATGCACTCCAGGACTGTTTTCATAGTCAGCTTCCACAAGACCATTCCTACATACCAAAGCTAAGTCTGAAACAGGCTTTCATTCAATAACTAGGAGAAGAAACATGTTGACTATTACATCCAGAAATATCCTTCCTATCATTATTAATAGTATCTTCTCCAAGAGAGAAGTTTCCCACAGACATGTATTTCTCAGTAGTACTTCTTTCTCCAGCAAAATTAAAGGATTTTAAATGCAGAGTTCAGCATCCTGAGAGTCCTAAGACCTAACACCATCCCACTGCACCTCACACCTTAAACTTGCCCATGAAACAGTAGGTCAAGGGTGAGTGAACAAGTCTTTGCTCCATCCCATCAACCAGGAGGCCTTCCAAGCCATCAATAACTAGAACAACTTTCTCACCACCCCCACATAGTGTGAACAGGTGGGGAAGCACAACTAACATTTTTGCTGTTTTCATACAAACTCACTCAGAATTCATTCTTAGAGTACTCCTAGTGCCAAAAAAAAAAAAAAAAAGTTTCATAAACTTCAGCAAGCTTTTTTAAAACTTCCCTATGAGGACAGGTTGAGGGAGCTGGGGTTGTTTAGCCTGGAGAGGAGGAGGCTCAGGGGAGACCTTATTGCTGTCTACAACTACCTGAAAGGAGGTTGTAGTCAGGAGGGGGTTGGTCTCTTCTCCCAGGCAACCAGCACCAGAACAAGAGGACACAGTCTCAAGCTGCACCAGGGGAAGTTTAGGCTTGAGGTGAGGAGAAAGTTCTTCACAGAAAGAATAACTGGCCAGTGGAATGGGCTGCCCAGGGAGGTGGTGGAGTCACTGTCCCTGGAAGTGTTCAAAAAGAAGATTGGATGTGGCACTTGGAGCCATGGTTTAGTTGTCATGAGGTGTTAGGTAATAGGTTGGACTTGATCTCTGAGGTCCTTTCCAACCTGGCTGATTCTGTTATTCCCAAGTTTGTAGACGCTTTTTGCCAAAGAAATGTTAGAGAATTAGCTAATCTAACCTAACAGAGGATTCTTTTCTACATTATACAAATGCTTACACATTAAAAAGTTGAAGACAATTTAACCTTGATTTTGTCTTTCACAAACCCCTCTCACCTTTGCAGCATAGCAAAGGCAGCTTTAAGCAATTTGAGTGCAGTTGTATTTATTAACACTTTCCATGAGTTACTACCTCAAAATGCCTTATGCTTTCTTTAAAATCATATTGGCACATATTTCTTTTGAATGCCTCACTATTAAATGCTATTAAAACTTTACAGCCCTGGGGAAAAAGATGTAGGAGAGAGCTGGCACACTTAAACTTCAAACAATGAGGCATACGTAGATCTACTCCTCCATTCACATTCATGACATGCAAAAAAAATAACCCCTTTACTTAATGTAATGTCATCCTTAAAATTGAACAACTACAAATTACATTTCTCCCAGAAAATGCAACACATCCATGGTAAGCATGCACAGCACAGAGGGCCACTGCTTAGCAGGAAGTAAGTGATTTTCAGTCTTTTCACTGATGATTTTCAGCAGTTTAGCCATGTAAGAGAGGAATAAAAACAATATGAATGAAAAACTTACATGATTTTTAAGCTAACTCAGTTTGCAATAGATTGTTTTTAAACTGTATGCACCGTTCTGTGCCTTTTCAGTCTTCTGTGTTCTATTTTTTTAAGTTTGGCAAAACTGAAAGAATAAGACTGGTGGAACAAATGAATTAGGGACAGGAAGAAGGACTGGAAAAGTTCACATTATTTCTTTTAGGTTGTTGTCATCTTTGTCAAACACAGATACTATATTCCAGGCAGAAGTGAAATTTTCCCATTGGCAACATATCCATAACCATTTCTATGAGGTTTCCTTCAAATTAAGCTGTCCATACAAAAATTAATTTTTACAGTAGTAGTGGTGAAATTAAATCTATTCCTATGAGCAGAAACCTCCCCACAGCAGTGAACATCATGTTCACTTACTATGGCTTCAGGTGGTAGGGAGGCATCTAGGAGCTTCTTTCATAGTTGCTGCCCCAAGTGCAATGAGTTTTTACACCACCTGGGCCATGCCAGGGGTACTGGTGCAAGAGCAAGGGCTGCAGGTGCTCTGAGGGATCAGTGCTTGGATTGCAGGCTGGTTTTTAGAGGCAATGGCAGTGGAGTCTTCTCAGTGATACTCTCTCTCTCTCATCTATACTTTGTCCTTTTCTTTCCTTTTTCATTGCCCATATCTACAGTTTGCTATCTCTCGACTCTTTCCTCATTTGTCCCCAAAACCAGGAGTCAAGCAAAACACAATCCACAGAAATTCTGGCAGAGTGAGAAAGATTAGATATGTACCCAGTTTCCCTCTTTCCCTCTGCCTGCAGAGGCAGCAGATCCCAGTCTCTCAAATGTTTCTTCTGAGAACTGCAGAATAAAGTTGATTAGGGTATCTATTTATAAGATGAAAAATAAAAAAAGAAGAAACCATGAGTTGAAAAGGTCACTAAGGGTAGCATTAATCTAAAGGAAGAATGATGCTATCACAGAATCACAGAATGTTCGGGATTGGAAGGTACCTTGAAAGCCCAGGATCACCTATACCAGATCACACAGGAATGCATCCAGGCGGGTTCTGAGTACCTCCAGAGAGGGAGACTCCAAAACCCCCCTGGGCAGCCTGTTTCAGTGTTCCATCACCTCACAGTGAAAAAAAATTTTCTTCTGTTTCCATGGAACTTCCTCTGCTTCAACTTCCACCTACTGCCCCTTGTCCTCTCACTGGGCATCACCGAGCAGAGCCTGACTCCATGCTCTTGGCACTCACCCTTTACATATTTTTAAACATTAATGAAGTTCCTCCTCAGTCTCCTCTTCTCCAAGCTAAAGAGCCCCAGCTCCCTCAGCCTTTCCTCATAAGGGAGATGTTCCACTCCCTTAATCATCTTTGTGGCTCTGCACTGGACTCTTTCAAGCAGTTCCCTGTCCATGAACAGAAGGGCCCAGAACTGGACACCATATTCCAGATGCAGCCTCACAAGGGCAGAGTAGAGGGGGAGGAGTAGAGGGCAATGTTGATATCAACTGCTACACTCAGGCTCCATTCATAGTTGGAATGGGGGAGGGATGAGGACAGAAGGCATTTTCATTTTGACTTCATATGAACTTCTAACACACTGCTCTCACAGGCAGCCGCTTGTTTCCACTGTTCATAAAATCCACACCTGAAGAAAGCAACAAGTGCAGTAGACAGTTTCTAGTTAGAGGCACAGAATAAAGATGTCCATCATGGCAAAGAGCCAGCTTGCCTTCCTCAACCAAAATGAAATGAAAGGGGAAAATCTTGGAAAAACAGCAGGGCAACAAAAGTGCAGTTTAAGCTAAAAGCTCATGTTGCCCCAAAAATAAATTAAGGCAAATATATAAAGACAATTATCAGTCACAGAGCTCTGGAAGAACCCTTCAGCTGAAGAGGAAAAAAAAAAATTAAAATCTACTTCTGAGACACAGAGTCTGCTGTGTTTAAGTAAAAGATTATGCATAGCAACATGCAAAAGGAAGAGACAGGGATCCACAGTCTAGGAGGTCCCCTAATCTCTTACGTTCCTAGGTATTGGCCAAGTGGAATTTTGCTAAACTTTTCAAACAATTCCTTCCAAAGAAATCACTTCAAGGTTCAAGCAGATATGAAGAATTACAGGCTCTGACTTTCTTATAAAAAGTTGCATCGAAACATATTGAATAGGCCTACATGGTGCCTCCAGGAAAAGGATCAGTTCCCTGATTTGCCAAACACAGAAGGAATAATTGCACTAGCTTGTTTCCAGAGCGCTTTTTCTCTTTGCTACTGCCATTCCTTCTGAAGAAGAACCAGATTCTCAAGGGAACGATAATTAATAGACTCAGTCAAGAGATCATTTCCTCTGGTCCCTCTGCAGTGCTAAATCGCATCAGTCTCCCGGAAATGGAGTAAAGTGCAAGTGCTAAAAACAATCTAAGCCTACTACAAATGGGAGGAAAATGTGTAATGAAGCCATATGGGGCATGCGGATGTTTAAAGGAGATCAAGAAAAGCTATTTCTTTTCCCATGGTACAATTTTCCCCAGATGATATCTACATAGATTTACTAACACTAGAAGTACATATTTCAGAGGTCATTTAGCAAGTAATTTCGGTGAGTTTAAGACAGCCTAAACCTATGGGAAGTGTACACCTGTGTGAGCCAGGAAAAAAAACAGAACTAAAAGGTGGCCTCTACAATCATCGTAGACCCTCTGCAATACAAGGTCAAAAGGCTGATACAGTTTTGATCCTGAAATAGGAAAGAAGAACATAAGCAAAAAAAAGAAAGCAACAGAAAGCAGGCTATCAAAACTGAAAACTTTCTGGATAAATTGTTTTTATGCATCAAATCCAGCCTATGGGCTGAAGAAGAGACAGCCTTCCACAAGCACAGCTGTGAGTACAAGTCAAGTGCATCAGTGTTACTACTTGTAAGTTCACCTATGCTTTACCAATACATATACCTTCACCATCAATTTTTTCTCCAAGTTGGTATATTTGTCATTCCCGGATCTAATGCAAATACTTCTGCTGTTGTCAAGAATACAATTTTCCCTTTTTTTTTTTTTTTTTTTTTTGCTCTTTTTATTTGAAATGGTTTTTATGAAAAGACAAAAGATAGCACCAAAAAGAGAGGGATTTTTAAGGAAAAGGATTTCTCATAAACTGTTGCCTTAAAAAATTCAGGAGTGAGGTTTCAATAACATCAACACTGAAAATACAATGCACCATAGTCACAATTAAGTATTACACCAGCAAATCCAATTTTGCATGAGAACACTGCTTGCTGCTTTCTTTTTACAGAACACAACATAGACCTGCAATTATAAAGAAAACATTCCAAACAGGATAACTAAACTTGGCCTCGGCAAGGTAACTTAAGCATCTTCTAGCAAGAGAGAGAGTTTTCTGTGACACCCTTAAGAGACTGACCAGCAAGCCTTGCTCACTCTCTCATGTGCTGACAACGCTGAGAAAGATGTGGTGATAGGGTGATCTTGTGGATAGCCTGAGGTGAAATACTTTCAGCCAAGAAGAAATAAAAAGACATCATATACAAAAATAGCATTAAAATGCACACAAATATGTCTCCAATACATTGTAATACATATACACACGAGAAACACACAAAGAAGACATACTTGTGTTTACAAGGGTCTCTCTTCCTAAAGAAACATCTTTTGAGAGTTGCTTCTTGTTAACACAGTAGAAAGGTAAGTCTGTGTCCTGCCTCAGCCCTCAGTTAGGTGAGTGTGTCAGAAAGGTTGCTCATAACCCAGAAAGATCTATATAAATATATAACTCAGTCACCAAGCATTGTTTTCCAGTGATGCTGAGCAAAGCTCCAACTAAAGTCTCCAGCAGCTAAAAACTTCCATGACTAACAAAACCCAAACCATTGTAATTAGTTAAAAAAACCTCAGGATTCAACAAACCCAAGAGTATAGGGAATTTCTAAGCCCTTTTTTGAGTGTCAGCACAGTTTCTATACAAAGAACACTTTCAAAGTGTTACACTTCCTCAGACAGAGCATGCACCAAATAGGCCAAACAGGTGGTGGTCTTGCAGAAACCAGCTGTGGCACAACACGGACACAATGGATATTCCCAAATGCAAAGAAACGTCATTATAAGACATAACTGTAATAGGTGACAGGGAATAAAGAGCCATTTAGTTTCCCACCTCTGCTTCAAGCAGAGAAGCCCCAAAGAGAAAACACAGAAAACAGAGACAACCACCTCCTTTGCTTGATCAATGCAACCCAAAAATACCTGTGCCTTTATGTGTACATATGTCAGCAAAACCAGGAATAAAATTCCTTAGCACTGAGTTTAGCATTAATGAGCAGGCGAGTTGCACAAGTTTGGGCGCTAGGGGTATTCTCACCAATCGAGCATGCAAGCTGAAATTCATGCAGATATTTATACCAAAAAGTGTATTGGCTACACCTCATGACACCACCTACAAATTATCCATTGGTTAGTCTCTTGCTGGTTTCACATTAAAGGTCCAGCTTCTCTTAAATTCACTGTGCACGCTCATAGGGTAAGAGGTTTATTCTGGGCAGGGGTCTTCCAGCTAGAAGGTTATGTTTTTAACGTTATAATGAGGCTAGTTTAGTCTAGGACACTATTTTCGAGCCAAAAGCTGACTGCACAATTGGGTAGCACTTTCTACATACTTGTCTAGGATGTTTTAACTATCAAGGACATCCAGATTAGAAGTCCCTTTCTTCACTGTTCCAGTAAATTGTCTACAAGAACAGTTTAAGCCTGAACATGCACACTTCTTTAAAAACACTTAGGTATTTATACAGATATTTAACTCTAAGAATGCACTGTGATGAGTCAGAGTATTTATTGTTGCCGTGCTCCTGTCACTGTGCATTCAAGCTTTCTTTAAAATGGATCAACAAAGATAGCTAGAGGCCAGTTCAAGTGGAATTAAAGAATATGAATAACAAGATTCACTAATTCCTCATGGTAACTCCATTAGCTGCAGATATTTAACCCAGAATAATCGTGACCCCTTCTTTTCCCTCTTGATTTTGCATCCTTAACAGATAAATATTCTATTGAATTAACAGAAAACTGAATAGCATTACCACTAGTTAAAACAAACAAAACACACACACACAAAAACAAAAAACCAAAACCAAAAACATAACCAAAAAACCCACAGAAGTTAAATGCCAGAAAACAGCAAGGCGAATCACCAAGAATATACCAAAGTTATTTGTGAAAACCAACAACATGTATACACACTCCCAACACTATTACATCAGAAAGCATCAAATGCATTACACACTTCTTAGAGAACAACCTACACACAAGCTTTGGTTCTACCAGCTTATAAATTATATTTCTTTGGGAACAATGGGACTCATCTACTCTGAATAGAGAAGAGGCACAAGGATTAAAGATTAGCACAAGGAGCCGGTATGGTTGCCTAGACAGGGGTACACTGTTTCTGATTTGTAGTTAATTAAAATATCTCCAGTTGATGTTTCAGATCAGCAGTTTGGTTTCAAATGTTCAGCTCCATCTGTGTGCTAACTGCCATAGAGAAAATCTTTAATTTGCCATTTAAAGAAAGAAACACGTATTTTTAATGCTAGTCTCTCTAGTACCGAACACTATATCAAGAAATACAAAAATAACTCCAAACTTTTGCAGTATATTGTCAAGGATTTTAAATTAAATTTATTGGAAATGCTGTTTTAAGGAAAGGAAGAACAGAAACAACATCCAAATTTCTTCTGATCACAGAAGAATCACTGAATTCCTGAGAATTAAAACTACTGATAAAAGGTGTTTAACAAAATCCCTCAGTTTCAACTGTACTAACTACATAAGGCATAACAACAGTATACAAGGCATTCTAAGGAAGGAAAAAGACTAATTATTCCATAACTGAAGTTTTCATTATAACACATTAAAAAAATCCCCTGAACTTCCACAGAATCAAGAACAAACCTCAGAGGTATTAGACAACCTATTAATTCCTAACAGTTGATTTAGAAGCCTAAGTGGAAGAAAAAAGATACCACATAAATTTTTTCGTGCTGAGGAGCAGAGGGGATGATATTAAGCTGCACACATGGAATGATGCAACAGAAGAGAGGCCATGTATAGATGGAAACAGTGGCAAGAGGAAACAGATAAAAACTTATTTTAAACAAAGATCACATAAGTAATTCTGAGAACACTGAAACCGTTCTCAGCCTTGTCAAGCAGCCATACAAATGTGGAGATTTTCAAAAGCAAGGACTGAAATCTGCTTTCAGTGAAGATGAAGTTTATTTTCTCCAGACCTCAGCACAAGCAAAGTTGCAACATATCAGAAAACTTCCGAGAGAGTGTTTGCAATATATACTGTAAACAAAATATTCATCTCTGTAGAATGAAACCTTCAACTGGCCTAGTCCCGTTAAGAGAGGAAAAGTGTTAGATAAGAGATCGAGCATACAATTGTCTTGAGCATACAAGACTAACACACTCAACATGATGACAATCCATACAAGACAAAGGGAAAACCAATGAGGAAATTATTTTAACACCACGCTTCAGCTGCAAAGACATAGGTCTTTGCAGCTGAAGCCCTCAGCACAAGTGATTCCTCCCGATTCACACCAAAGCCCCACCTGGCAAGATCACGCAAGTGAAATTAAAGGCAATGTAATTAACAAAGGAGATGAGCATGAAGATCTCAGTTCTAACAAAGCTGTCTTGGAGAATGTGTATTAGCAAATGAAATATGAACACATACACATAAATTGGGAGCAGTGCCACTTCCTGTGACTTTTAATGAAAAGGATATTCTGATTTTCTGAAACCTTACACATTAAAGCAAATCATTATAGTCAAGTGCATGACATTTATTTTAGCATCAAAGATCTAGTGAAGGATAGAAAACTGATTTAAAGGTTTAAATATTCCACCAGAAAAAATACAGGATCAGTTGGGCTGATAATGTAGTGTGCACTGGATTTTCATGAAACGCTGTGGATGACATACAGAGCATCTGTATTTCACAATGGTTCATTTACTGACCATTCATTTACTGACCAAGAGACAGAATTCAAAAGAAATTTAGAAAAAAGCAACAAACAAAAACAAACAAAAAACCCCACACAGGAACACGCTACCCAAGGAAAGGAACTAAATGTTTCTTCAGTTGGAATTTCTTTTTCAGACATTAATTCTACTTAAAGGGCAAGTGATTTAAACAACTGGTACAACATAAGCCAAAAGTAAGGTATAAATAAACTCTGCTTAATGTTACATGTAAGTTAAGGTAATAGGTACCATATTTATAGTCATAGACAATAACTGTAAGGGCTTCCTCACAGTAATATTTCTTGCACTCTGGGGTTAAGCTCAAGAGACAGCAGCTTGCTACTCAGATGTGGTCTCTGCATGCATTTCAACTACTCTCTATTTACTTTAGGGACAGAAATACTGACCTTCACTTTTTTCTGCTCTGTAAAGAAAAAAACAAACAAAACAAAACAAAACAAACGTGCTTCACACAAGCTGTGCATCTGTGCATGGAAAATCCTGACTAAAATACATATGCATTCTGGAGTAAGGTAAGTAAGGGGGGGCAATAAACTTCTCAACCTTGCATTTAATTAGTTTGTTTTTCTATGGCCTGAGACTGAATTCCAGATTTACATCAATCTAAGTCGGGCCTCTTGAATACATTTTGGGACAAGGATGCTATAAATATTTATAAAGGAATTCATATTGATGCTTCTCACTAACTATGAAAACAAAGCTCACTTCATTTCTTGCTGCCAGAACTCTACACTAGCAAAATCCTTGCCTGAAAAGAAAAAAGCTGTGTCCCCTAAAACTCAATAAACAGAGCAGAAGGTCACTTTCTGCTGAAGAAGAGGGACTAAGAATGTGGAAAACCCAGAGGCTTTAAACCCAAAACTGTCAGGACATGCTGAGAACAGGATTGAGTCATGGCTTCGTGTGACTTCTTATGGGAGTAGGTGAAATATTTTGCCACTTGCTCCTGGATGGTTTAGGCTTCTGTACATCACACAGAAGTGGAAGCAATGTATTGCAGTGTTCAGCTCTCATATGGTGCTACACCTCTGATTCCTCCAACAATAGCCCCAGACAGGCAGTAGCACGGCAATTCATTTCTGAGGTTACAAGGACACAGGTCAGCAGCTCCCTACTAAGAAGGGCCACCTCCTATTCCTGAGCTGAAGTTATTAAGATGCACTATCACCCAAATGATGCCAAGAGCTAAGAAGGTGTATGCCATACATAACTCCAGTGAAAATATTTCAAGACACATACACCTTCTCAAGACCTGAATGTTTCACACTCTTCATAGGAAGAGCAGCTCCTGAGGTTCATGTTTCATAGGTGGAAACAAAACCCTGCTAGTCATTGCCCTACCTTTGCAAGGCAATGCAGACGGCACAAGAAGAGACTCAGCAGATGCAACTCTGAGAGATACCCACCTTCCAGTAGAAAGCCAAGTCACCCTCTTTCTCTCCTACCACCTGTTCCTACCATTTGTCCAGATGTGCTCAGATGCCGGAACAGGCTATGTACCCAAGTATGAAAGCACTCACAAGGAAAGATAAGCATCTGGGAGAAGAAGCAACCAGCTAACCAAGGGGTTCCCCAATTACTCATAGGGAACTCTGCTTGCAAACCAACATCATCTCCAACGTTCTGCCACAAGTTCCTCAGTACCATAGTCTGCACTAAAATAAATCAATCACTTGCTTTTATGCAGGAGAACTTTCATAGAAATAGGGAATATTTCCAAAATTCAATATGTGCAGCTTCAAAACCTGACATGAAAGAGGTAAATAATCACAGTATGCAAATATTAACGACAGCCTGCAACAATATAGGACACAAATAATTTATATAGTTGAAAAAAAAAAAAGGAAATATTTAAGGCAACAGTACCAATTAAAGGATGTTTTGCCCAGAGGGTCACTGGAATGCCAGACAATTCGCCAAAGGAAACAGAGGGTGTGGCCTCTCCACAAAGCAGGACTCAACATCTGTTTCAAGAGCTGGGACATATTTCAGCAAAAATAGGGCCAGAATGCAAGTATCTATGGTTTCCTTCCTACACCATTTGTTTATGGGGTTTGTTCTAGTTTTACTTTTCATAGAGATAGCACTGCTATACTCGCCGCTGATGCAAGATTCCACCTGGAAAGTATAAATATGTTTCCAAGTTCTTAAGAAATCTTAATAATATCCTTCTACCAAACAATGATCTTCACATTCTTTTCCACAGTTTGTGTTCAAACAACAAAGTGCTCTGGAAGCCTCGGGATATTTATTAATAGGATCAGATTGGAAAAAATACAGTAATCTACTCAAACGAGAATTTCAGCCTGCGAGGATACTGAGTCCATATGCCAAGTCACATACAGATGAGCACAACAGGAGCTTTTGCAAACTAATGGGCAAAAGGAGAAAATAATCAACATTAAACACCACCTAATTTTGGTCTCCAAATCAAATCTGACAACACAGATAATGCTATCAACTTTCCAAATATGCAAACTTTTGCCAATATTATACCCCTATCAACACCATGAGAAAGTAACTGCAAGTTTCAAGCGATACAGACATTCAGGCCAAAGTTTGGGTGTAACACAATCAGGTACCTTATAGACATATTTAGCCATTCAAGATGCTTGATTTCAAAACATACTGATCATCTACGGTAAATAAAACCAGTGAAGGCTGTCTCTAATGTAGTGAAATTACACAGCACAGCAGCAGTCAAAATCATAGGATCACCCACCTTCCTGGCAGTGTAACAAAGGTGATTGATAACTGGATTCAGATAAAGTAATGCACAAAAGTATGTTATTTAAAAGTAACACAATCGTACAATGAAATATCAAACAGCCTCCAGTATAATTTGCAAAGATTCCTTCACCTGCTTAAAAAAATGTAAAGCATCTAAGAATGAAAAACAGTAGACTGTTCATCACACAGGTAATTATCATGAGCACTTACTCTTCCCACATGCCTGAGGGCACCGTAGCCTGAACAAACACCAACTTTACTTACATTGCCTGTAGCAACTGAACACTACTACAGCCTATTTAGGTACTGTTGTACTATTCAATGCCCTATTAGCAATTCCTAACACTTTTTGATTTAGTAGAGGATATATTCAGGAAATCCTTTTAACTGTGCACTGTAGATAACGCTTAGATAGCAATCATTAGAAAGAAAAACATTACTTATTTTTCTTTTTCAGTCCACCATGCCTGATAAGACCTGGGCATCTCCCAAGAGAACATTAAGATTTGACACCCCTTTAAAGAAACTCACTGTGAACTATGTCGATTCATCAGCCAAGGTTTGCTACAGAAAGGTTGTCAGATTCTTTTTGTAAGGAATACAATGCATGCACACCTCCTTTATTCCCTAGACAAGAAAAATCCATTTCACTGCACAGAGAGAAATGGCTTTCTGTATTCTCGGATGTCATAGAAAGACAGGAATAGTGTGAAATTTGAACTCTGAATATATCATTTCCAAGCCACTGAAAGTTCAGCTGTATTTTTGCTGCAGGTACAGGGAGTACATTAAAACAAGAGGAGCTAACAGCCCTTGCACATGTATACTGCCTGGTGAACGGCAAATGAAGGAACTTCAGATGTGTTCAAAAGGCCCTGTGAGCACGACATGTAGATTGTTTCTTAGAATTTAAATTTCAAATAAAAATGACACCTAATTAGATAAAGGAAATTTTGAAGAGCTATGGCCAGAAAAACTACTATTTTAAGTCAACAGAAACAAAACTCTCAAGCTAGTAACTTCCTTCTTCACAGTACTATGCCAACACTCCGGCATAAAAGATAACTGACTAGCAACTGAAGAACCAACTATCTAAACATGTCTGTGACCTCAATCATCTTCTATTTATTCAGCTTTCAGATTGAAAGAATGCACCTGCAAATTTCAGAAAGGTTTTGGGAAACAGAATTGAAATATGAACTATCACCCTGCAAAGGGTGTAGCAACCATGTGGAGTCCAATATTTTTACTTCAGTTTAGTTTTGTATCATGCTACCTTTGCATCTGAACAACTGTGTTTCTACATGCAAGTCATTTAACGAAGAGAAGTAATTCTCCAGAAAAATAAATAATCAAAAAAGACTGGAAAAGATCTTTGCTCAAAAAATCAGACATGTCAGAGACTAAAATCCTCAGTTCTCATCTTGTACTTTATCTGTATGGGTAACCTTCCTTCCCGGCACAGGTTGCTGATTTTGGCCACACGACCTTGCTGCTCAGGCAGACTTTCTCAGTATTATGAGCCCAAAATCTCATCCATGCCACAGATTTACGAAGGACTGGTTGATCAAATCCCCTTTTGGAGAAGCACAACCGGTATAAACTGTACCAGGGAAACCTACTGGCCCATCAGAGCCAAAGACTGTGTGCCATTCCAAATAAAAATTCTGAAGCTCCACTCATGTGGAGTTTTATTAAACAGCAGCTTTGTAAATACTACTACAGTAACTGTAATTGCACTGCATTGATAGATTGTACTATGCAAAGAAACAGAAATTGAATGAAAGAGAAGTTTTACCTCCTGCTATCCATACCACATGGCCACTTCCTCCATACATTAGGCCACTTATTCTTGGACAAGATCTGGGGCAGATAAATACAACCACATCAGTGTAGCTCTGCACCTGACCTAGCAAGTCTTGCCAACCTCAACCTCCAACTGTCTCCATCTTTTCTCCTGAACATGAGAGGAAGGGCATTCATATCCATGTGTGTGTTGAGTGCCCCAAGAGTTCAAGCACCGTAAAAAACATGACCGGATCTGAACTGAAATCTACTTCTGGCAACTTCCTGCAACTTTTTAAAACCCATGAAACACACAAGAGCTTTTCGCTTCCTCTCTTCCCCCCATCCTGGATCTTTGGTGCTCTGTCACGGCCCTGTCATGGCCACTTTGCACAGCAGATAAAAGCCCTCTGGACTCACTTCAGATTCAGTCAATCCAAATTGAAGCTTGGCCTTTGTGTTCACTACTGAGTGACAAACAGCGCTCATTTCCTACATTTATAATGCTCTTTAGAGATGAGCAAAAAAAACACTTTCAAACGCTGCAGAAGTGTGAGTATGAATCATCAACATCACTGGGAATTTCACCCAAATGAAGAATGAAGGATTGGGCTCAACAGTGATTGGAAATCGTATTCCATCAGCAAAACATCCTACATGCATGAGGTCAGTGTAAGTCCCTGATGAATAATATTCAAGTCAGGCGCCAGAAATTTGACATTTAACCATTCTGCTTCTGCTAATTGCGTCTTACGTAGCTTGCTTATCTGAACAAGCTGGAAGTTTTCTTCAGAACCTCCTAATTTGAAAACCATATCTACAGAGTGACTTAATTCTTAACAAGTTAATTCTGTCTTTGAGTACTCAGAGTACGAGAAAATAACCAGTTACCTCCTGTGGAGCAGAGATGTTTTAGAGTATGGCGTGAGAACTTCTCATGTCGAACACTGCCCAAGTCTCAGTCTGTCCTCCACCGCAACAAACCTGACTGCAAACATACATGACAGTTGATCTGGATACACACCAGTCTGGTCTGCTTCTGTGCTGCTTTTTGCTGGTGAGCCCATTGGGAAGAAAGTAAAACCAGACAAATGGTCTAGGTGAAGGCAACACACCTATTAGTCCTTGAAGATAAATTACTTGTAGGATTTACTACAATCACAGTAATAAATGTGGTCTGCTTGCAGCACGTAACGTTGTAAAAAAATCTGCGAGTACCTGAAGGTTCAGGTCATCAAGCAACGTGCCTTGAAACCAGACACACAAACAACTTTCTTTTAAAAGTGGATTACTGCAAAATGCAAGCAAACTCACAACATATCAGTGCTTGGGTTCTCCTCACAATGAGATTTTTACAGTTTTACAGTGTCACTGATCTCACTATTCCACTTTGAATTATTCTGTAATCTAATCGTTACAAGCAAGTTAACATTACTACAACTAGAATATTATAGGGAAATGTGTATTATCCTCTTTTTAATTTCCCAGAAGGGATTCTGCTGTTCACCAGTGTTACAGTTTCCCTTGCAAACTGTTTCTTTTGTTCCCTCCATCCTTCAATCCAAATCAATGGATTGAAGATGGTAAAAACAAGCAGCAAGACTGACCACTGAACCAGCAAATGGTCAGCTGAGCACAGTCTGAGCCTATAGACAAGGCAGGACAATGCCCCAAATACTTCTAAAGGCAGAGAAAAACCTGTCTTTTACCAATACACTCTCTGACATCTGAATTAGAGTGACCTCATTATCAGCAATAGATTCAAAGACTTAAACCACCTCATAGCTGTGTCCTCCAGGGACCCACACATCCCTCCACTCTGGCTGCCAGAACATCCAGTTTTTGGCCCCAAGGGAAAGTCTTGCATCTTTCTCAGACTAATCCCCCGCAGTATCCCATAGGTCATAGTAGCCACTTCCAAATATCTGATCCTCCCCATTTTCTCATATTCCCTGGTTACAGATAGCCAGTTTCTTCATCAGGTCAAACATCCTTTCCCCTTAGGGAAATCCTCTCTGGTAAATGTTTCAAGACTAAACAAGATTAAAGATGCTTCATCAGGATTAAAACGGCTGTATCTAAACCAGATCATACTTCAAGCTTCCTGCTTTGGACCACTGAAGGGCCAATTGGTTGGGTAACAATCAAAGTTATTTTGAGTCTTTTTCTCATCTATATGACAAACTACACTTCAAGCTACCAATGGATATCTTAAAGTAAAGTAAGCACAATACTGCTTTCTGTTATTTTAGCGAAAATGCATTAATCTATTTTTAATTCCCCTTTTTACTCTGCTAAAATGGGAAAAAAAAAAACCCACACACACCAAAACATACAAATTTAGGAGCCAAGAGGAAGAAATCCCAAGTCAGGAAGGTGACCATGCCACTTAATAAAATCATTTGCAAAATGTTCCTGGAATATTTGGATATCTTAGTATCAGTTATAAACACTGCAATTCCACAAAATAGCTTGTAAATAAGTCTGGATTCAGCTGGATGATTAATGAGCAGGTAAAACTAACCTAGGTCTGAAAATTAAAGGGTATGGCTTGGCCAGGCAACATACAGCAAGGATATTATTTAACTTTCTACAAGTTTTCATTAAAATTACTATGTAGTTATAAATATTACAATGGGAGAAGAGGTTTCTGGGCTGCTGAAAAAATATTACAAGGGTGAAAAAATAAATTTCTGTGTGACTCAATGCAAGTGTAACCCCTTATTTTTTTTATATAACCTACTCTTCTTTAGTGACATTTTTATTCATTTTCAGATGGCTGATTTATTTCAACTTACTTTTCACTGAAAAAACCAAAATGTTTCAGCTGATTAAAATTACTTCTTTGCCTACTGGAGCTTTTTGGTGAGTAAACACCAATGCTGAGTTAAAAGTGGAACTGTGACATAATTATCAGTCATCCCACTCACACTTAATATATGCCGGATCAAACATGCTATAGGTTATGTGATCATTCCCAGAGACATTAGTCTTAAATTATTAAGTCCTTGTTTATATAAGCTGTGCTTGCAAATACACTATGAAGCTTCAGAACTGTACCAGCCTGTTGATTTATGATTACGTTATCACATTGCACTGACATTGCTTTGCTGAAGCTTCTGAGCTGGTATAGAGGACCCAATATCCAAACCACACAAATTCCACAAGTTCACGCTTACACTCACTTTAGTGTCAAGCAACAGGACTTGGTCCTCAGGCTCAAATAGTTCAGGATCACCTAAAACAATACTCTTTTCCCATGGTCCAGGACTGCCCTGAAGCACAAATCAAGGCACAGGAGTGGGAAAGACTGGAAGATTCCTTCAAAAGCACACTGTTGATCTAAACCAAAATGATAATGTAGATGTTTCCTCCCACACTTCTATGAAAATCATGAAAATTTAATTATCAGTCCTGAAAAACTGAAGAAAAGTCCACCACTATAATTTCTTCTGCCAATAAAGTAAATGTTATTAAAAACTGTAACAGTATACAATTTTTATTTCACAGTTATGATAACAATCCAATAACTCGATTTGCATTTACACCACACAATCAAAGTTAACAAGAATGGTACTAAGTTACATTGAAGCAGTAAATACTAAGGCCTCAATCCAACAAAGCTCTAAAGTCTTAACTTACCTTCAGGTCAGCAGGCATTTGTTTTCAATTAGGTTATTCACAGACTTCACATCAAGCATATGCATGGATAATACACAACATTCAGATCCATATTCTAAATAAACCAGTAACACCATCTCCAAAAGTCTCTTGCCTCCTAGATTTATTTTTATTATTGAAATGTACCTTAAAATAGTAAAACATATTTTATTTTAAAGTATTAGGCAAACAATTTCCCCTTTGCTGTCATATACAGAAATCAAAGTAGTAATGGTCATCTGAGATAGTTGGCCATCCTGCTTTCTCCTTTGCATGCCTGCTGACCTGAACTTAAGGCACTATTTACTGCTGGCTGCAGGAAAGAAAATGGACTGATACGCAATTGACAGAAACAATAATGCATTTGTATCTAGAAGTTAATGGTAGACTGACAAGCACAATCACAGGAAGTAATAAAAGTTTCATGGAACTAGCATGTGACATGACTGGCACTGATCTCCTATGCACCTAAATACGAACTGGGCAATTGCCCTATTAAAAGAAGAGGTTCCGATTTCTTTGATGCATGACAGCTAGTTTCCCAGCGAAATCATTGTCACTACTCATTCATGATACAAAATGCATTTGCTTCTGTATAATTGTTTTAGCAAAGTTGCCATTACCTCTAAAAGTTGTAGCATTACTGCAGTAGCTGAATGCACTAGTACCTACAGTTGAGTGGGTATAAAAGTATTGACAGCCATTACCCTCCTCCCTCCGCCAAAAAAAAGACCAACCAATCAACCTCTTCTCTAAACTGCTCACACAAGATTTCATAAATAAGCTAAAAGGGAAACTTAACGGCCAATACTGAAGGAATCCAAGTGAACCGAGTGAGAGAAGCACATCACAGCGTATCCCATAAGGCATGCATGTATCAACCCATCCTTGCACTGCTAGCAGCTGGACTCACCGGGACCAGAAAAGCAGCCCTGATCTGACTGACAATTCCCACACAGCTCCATCAACACCAATAAAATTATTCATTATTTACATGAGCGCAAACGACAGCAGCATCAGACCTCGCATGCGATTACTGGTGCTAGCATTTATGACTTCAGGAGGGGAGGCAGCTGGTTGTTTCTGTGTCGCCTTTTTTTTTTCCTGACCGAGCAACAGAGAAAATGCTCCTAATAAGGCTGTTAGAAAGGAAGTGGCTTCTCAACAGCACAACCTCTTGAGAAGGAAACACTAAAATATGGTATTATCTCAAAAGCAGCGCGAGTAGTGCCGGAACCAGTGGCACCCAGAGCACTTCTGGTGCCAGGGGCTTGCTTCGTCAGCCCACTTGTGAGAACAGGGTCAGATGTGCGGCGCGGCGCCCGACGAGGCTCCTGGACTCCCCCAAAACGCCTCCTTACTCAAGAGCACCCCTGCTCCCCTCGTTGAACGCCGGGAGAAGCTGAACCACCACTGCGTGAGCCGGCTGCAGCCCAGCTCCCCGCTGGGCCACCACTCCCGCTACTAGCCTCCTCACCGCCCGCCACTCGTTCCCGGGGCGCCTGTGCTCACGGAGGGATCACGGACGGAAGGACGGAGCACGCACCCACTTCCCGGCACACGTGGGAGCACACCGCTCCGAGCCCCCCGTCTCACGCAGCCCCTTCCCGCCCTGGCACTCACCGCGTAGTGCAGCGCCGGCTTCTCGCTGAACACTGAGTCCCCCATGGGCGCGGGCGGACGGGCCAAGAGGCCCCTGCCTCCACTCGGTGCGGCGGGGGTGACTGCAGCGGCGCTGGGCACTGCGCTGCCCTCAGACAGCTGCGGCGGCAGCGCGGGGCTCCCGCCCGGCAGCCTCCAGCCCCGTCCTCCCTCCTTCCAACTTCTGCCTCTCACCCCGCCCCCGGCTGTCCCCACCCCGCCGAAGCCGGCAGTCCCTCGGCGGAGCCGGGCGGCAGCGGGAGCTGGAGGAGGAGGCGCCGGCTCTCCCCCGTGCCGCTGGGGAGGCGGCGGTTTCGGTCCTCCCGCCCAACGATGGTGACTCCTTCGCGGCGGGGCCGGGCTCCTGCCCGCCTTCACCGCAGCGATCAGCCCAGCCGCACCTGCGGCACGGCCCGCCAGGCGGGGCGGCGGACGGAGTCCCCTTCCTGCCGGGAGGGGACGGGGCTCCGGGAGGCTTCAGGGGGAAGAGGGCGCCGCTAGGGCGAGGGATTTGGTGCTCGGCTCGGACCGGACCGTCCCGGGAGGTTCCCGGTACCAGCTCACGGCCCGCCAAGCAAGGTGTCCCGTGGAGGCGCTGCCCCCGGCTCCTGATTTCCCCGGAGTAGCGGCTCCAGCGGTCCTGTCCTTCATGCCGCGGGCAAAGCGCCCGAGCCGGCCCCTCGCAGCACCTATAGCTTGGCGGGGCGGGCCTGGCACTGCCATTGAGGACCAAAAGGAGAGAGGAACAAATAAAACTAACTTTCCAATTCATATTATAATGCGTTATTTGGTAAGACAGGCTCACCATTATTGAACATACAGGCTTTGAAAATTAAATACTATTTCATGGCCTATTATTTTTTTGAATGTGTATTTACACAAACTGTGGAAGACAAATTCTAAAGGAAAATTGCATTTAGCTGAGTTATAATTAGTTGTGACTTCTGTGTGACTTGCCTGGGGAGATTACTGCATCTCCATCACTTGAAGTGTTTAAAAATACATAAACCTCCCTCAGTAAGGCATGACCTCAGCAGAGTGAGGCTAGGGACAGGGTAGATGATTTCCTGAGCTGCCTTCATCTTTCTAACCATTTTTTGACGCCTTGCATAAAATCTTTTGTTAGCACAGTAACTCCCCCGGTTACTTTCAGTTGTTCTCTGAGGAAGTGGCCACCTTCTAGTTCTGCATGATCTATATGAAATTAATGACTTTTCCTGTTTCTGACCTACAATCTAGGCAAACGTGTTACCAGCACATTGGATTATCTACAAAACAAGGTAACATGATTCTTCCAAGGAAAAAGAAAAGGTATTTAAGAAAAAAAAAAAAATCAAAATATGTGCTGGAAAGAGAAGTCAATTGACCTGAAGTTTTTACATGCTATGATGATGATGTACTGTACCCAATGTATTTCCAGTTATGGATCTTCCATGGATCTTAATTCTTGTTGCAGAGGAAATCATCTTTAAGAGTTCCCATGGACAGGGAGGTAACTTTAAGTTACCTTGGCATGGACCAAGTATACAGTATCTGCATTTACCCATAAAGTCCATTTTTGTTGCTTGGGTAAACAATCTGTACTACTCCTCTTCCTGGAAAAGGAGGCAGGGTAGATACTTGAGCAGCTGTAGAGCGTGTATTGGAAATCAGTGCCCAACAGAAAGAAACCCCACACATGAAGCATCTCGGATCATCAGAACTGTCACAATGAGGCACGTAAAACCAAATGAAAAGGGTTTTCTAAAAAGAAAAAAAAAAAAAGATCCCAGAATCCCAGTGCTTTATTTTCTCTTCTGCAGTTCTACTTTTTATCTCAAGGAGATGGTTTCAACCTGACAATTCTGCATATGCTCTGATTCCAAATGTTGCTTTTCATCTGCTCTGCAGGTATAGCATTTGACCACAGGAAACAGAAAGCAAGCAAACGGGATCGGGGAAATGCAAATAATATTCCTACCGTCAAGCTCTATAACACCACCACATTCTCTTCAGCTGTATCTTCTGAAAATGATCAATCCAGATAAAGGAATACAAAACACCAGAAAATACTAGGATTAAAATATCAATGAGGGACATACACATGGCAAGACCCTAAGGTGAAACGAACAGTATGGAGAAGACCAGAAACCTCCAGCTGGAAGGTACAGGGGAAAAAAAAGTCTAGCATAAGGAGAAACACAAAAATTGGGGGGAAAACAGAGTAGTTTAAGAAAAGGGAAAAAAACACAAAGCCAGGAAAGTGAGGAGTGCCACAAAGGGAGAAGCCGGAGAGGGGATGGTGAGGTTTTGCAGGTTGAACTCGTCTGACCTAGCAATTCAGGAAAGAACTGGAAAGAAGAGTCTGGCTCCTGTAACCCCCTTCATCCCCTGCTCCCAGCTGCATGCTGCCACCACCTCCCTTCCCTCTGCCTCGGTATTTGTCACAAACCACTACAGCAAGTGGAGTGCACAGTTTTCTTCCCATTTAGCAGGCTGAATCAGCAATCCAAGGAGAGAGATGAGTGCCAGAGCTGGCACAAAGGAAAGTAGGAGGTGATCTGGTTTGGAGCAGGATTCTGGGGCAGAAGAGTAGAGTACATGGAAATATTTTTGCACTAGTGACAGGTTCTTACATTGGTGCAGCTAAAATTAGAAATAAGTAATATGCAATTGGGAGGGGGCTGTCAGCCCAGAAAAATGCACTTTTGCTAGAGGCAGGTCTTTTTCTGCTCACACAATATGAAAAATAGGGGAGAAAAGATGTTTAAAGTATTTTCATTTCTAAAATATTGAAGGATTTGGTAAATTGCAGTTATCAGAAATTTCAAAGTACAGTTCAAGATTTTTGTGTACCTAGTAAAAACATTTAAAACTAGTTGCTACTTACAGAAGGTGTTTTCAAAATCTTTCTGGATTTTGAAAGCAAGTTATTGTGGCTGTGACTAGAAAACTGACTTATACTGATTTATGGTGGCCAAAGAGTCTATTTGACTTCAAATTACACAGATCTGGATCACGTCCCTGGTTTTCAGTAAGCTACTCAGTTCCTTGCAATTACCCATCCCTTTTTTCAGCTACTTGGAAACTGGGATTAACATATGGATCTTTCACAGCAGTTCTGATATAATTTTCTCCTTTCGTATTCTTCCTTATGTTCATTTATAATTCCTCCCTGGTGTTCCTTCCAAATTTCCTTCCTCATTCATTTGCTTGATAATGGGTACCTAAGGAATGCAGGCAGCTCACTTTGAGATATGTAAACCTTCCAGGTGTAAGCTGGCGGGGGGGAGGTGGGGGGGGGGGTGGGGGTGGGAATCAGTAGTTCATTTAAAATAATTTCTATTATATGTGGTATTGCTTTCTTGTATTTTTTTAAAGCTTCCCATGAGTAGCAGTGTTGATGTTCCTCACAGTGCTTTTAAGAGGCTGCAATGTATGCTTTACACCTGCAGATGTAGATTACAGTAAAACCTTTGCCCTTTCTATTTATCATTTGTTGTTGACAACAGCAAAGAAGAATGAACAACATTTCAGCTAAAAATTTAGTTGCTTCCAACGCAGCAGCTGGGAAATGAGTAGGTAATTGAATTTTACTGTGCTGATCATTATAATGAAGCCAGGTTTTGTTTTTCAAATATTACTCTATGAACCAAGTGCTTTCTCAACTCTAATTGCTCTTAAACAAAGGAAACTAGCTATACACTTGCAGACAGCACACAATTATGAAACTAGGAGAAATGACTTCTCAACTTTTCTGCCATGACTCTTGGAAGCAGTGACTCAAGCTGTCTGATGTCACATCAGATGAGGTAGGAAATAGTTTCCAAATCCACCCTGTTATGGGAGGGAAGCCAGTGTGGCCCTTATGGCAGTAATGGATTTGTCTCACCTAAATGTAAACAACTACAATCTCCGTCTCATCACTCTAGGCTCCCCTAGTCCAGGGGAAGAAACTGACACATCTGGTGGACAATTTATGTCATTCCAAGTTGACATCTAAAATAGGTCACATAAATTGAAGTGCCTGCTGCACTCCACTGGGAGCCCGTGACAATTAGTTCAGATGTCTGCCCTTCAGGCATCTGCAGTTAAATGAGGGGAAGCCCACCTGGGAACTCAGCTATGGGATCAGCCTCTAAATCTCATTTTGATTTTCAGAACTCAATAATGTCACTGTCTTGATTCTTTTCATTCTGGAAAGTGAGGGCTACTGTTCTTATTGGGTGAAAAAAACAGTTGACAATTTCAGGTGAAAAAGCTTCAAGCAACCAGGAAGGTCTTGTTTTGTTTGACCTTTCTAATAAGCACATGAATGCAGCTTCCACACACAGCTAACTCCAAATCTGGAAAAGACTTGCCTCTGTGGTTACTGAACCAGGGCCAAGAGAGATACTGGCAGCACACTTCTTCCTCAGGGAATTAGCACTTTTCTTATTCTGTCCAAATGTTCATTTGGTCATTACAAGTTACAGTTTAAGTCTATTTTCCAAAGAGAAGAGAGATAAAGGATGACAGACAACTAAATCAAATGCATAATATTCTATAAACAAAAAGTAGAAACTAAGGAATCAGCATTTAGGGATAATACACTGCAAAAATCCTTTGTTCAGAACTTCTTCTTTTCTTAAAGTATTTATTTGCTACCATCAAAATATATTGATAATTTCTCACCAGTTTGTAACAGAATTAAGGGAAATAGTACTTAATGCCTACGAAGAATGAAGTGCCACCTCACTCATGGAGATGCTTTTTCACAACAGCTGACATAAATCTTCTCAGACAAAAGAAATCTTAATTAAAAATAACTTGATCACTATAATTTCCTAGATATCTGAACCCTCTTTATGCAAGACCTAATGACACTGTTACACATCTCAAGGAGCAGTTACCTAAGTGTTGCTCATACTGGTGGAGATGAACCTAGAACTTGATTCCTCGGGAGCAGATACAAAGCAGCCTGAATTCCCCAGACATAAACATCCATCTGGTGCTTGCACCCTGTGTACACCCACTTAATGCTCCCACACTGTCCAACTCTGTGAAGCCCAAGAGGGTAAGACAGACTCCAGACTAATTACTCAAACCTCTAAACTGTGCTGTGTGGAGGGGCAGGAGGAGCAGGTTTTCTTAGGAACAGCATCAGTAAGCATACAGAGGAGGACCCTTCCCTCCACTCTTCCCCATGCCCTCTGCCTGTGGTCAGCAGGAGCTGCTGGAGCTGCTGCTGTCTGATGGACTACCACCTGGGAAGGAGTCACAACAATGCAAAAGTAGCCGCAGGGGAAGGTGAGACTGAAGACAATGTGCCCCGGGGCTAAAACCAGCTCTTCTGGTAGCACTTGGTGTAAGAAACAGACAAGTCATGCAGTAATCACAAGAGAACCTTTTTCCCTAAGGGAAGTGTGTTAGCAAAGATCCCAGAGTGTATTAGCACTGGTATGTCACCAGAATTTCACTCAGGTATTTAACTCTAGTTACCACATTCATATTTTTTTTTTTCATCCAATGAATCACTACAATGTTTAATTTACAGACCACTGTACTTACACTGTATAATTATGTTCTCTATGTGATTGTGCATATTGCTGCACTATCGGTTATCAGCAGCTTGGCAAAGAATTTTTTTCTTAAAAGGCTTATATTTTGGAAGGTTACATTGCTTTGCATCTCTTATGTTTGCACATTGGTCTCTATCTCCAGCATCAGTTAAAATTCACTAGAATATCTTCAAGCTAAAACTCCAAATTGCCAACTTGTAAATTAAAAACATGACCTATCACATAGCATTAAACAATTTTTCAACAAAAATTAGCATTTATCCTGTGAGCCACTAGAAGTCATTTGTGGTTTAAAGCTGAAAAAGAAACTACCAGTTACTCTGCCATCTTTTTCTCTTTCCTCAAAGGCTGCAATTTAAATAAATGGGACCACTCATAGCTTCACGTGAAACTAAATGACAGTTTCAGGCCAATTTTTGTTTGTTGGTTGGTTTGGTTTCTCCTCCTGACAGAACAAGTTAAAAAGGTAGACAGGAATAAGTGGGGGTAGGGGTTGGTATGGATGGAATGGAGAGGAAAAGGGGAAAAAATGGAGGCAAACAAAACTTCTATGTTTAAAGTTTCAAAATATCCTAAGAGACTTAAGCATACAAGCCAAAAAATGATACACATCTGGGAAAACAACAATTGACTGGAAGATTCCTCTAGTTCCTGAAAGGGGGTAGATCTCCTTGTATTTCCCTCCTTGTTTATCTCCTTGCAACTCACTTTCACTGTAAACTGCATTACTGGGCTGAGCTCTGGCTAGCAATTATCCTTCTCCCTAAAATGTCTTCCAAGAAATGGAGAGAGAGAAAAGCACAATTTTCTTTCATTACCTATGACTTTTACAGAAATTGCAGCTATATAGAAGGAAAAAAAAACAACTTTACAAAAACTAAATGGAAACAAATCAGCTACAGATAGATCATTTTCTTGCTCTGACTAGGAAAAGGAATGCTTATCAGCAATGGATAGAAGCATGGGCTTCTATCTAAATTTGCCATCTGGGCATTTGACAAGAATTTAGGAGGAGGAAGGGCTCTTTCACAAATCTAAAGTTTATTCAAAATATTTTCACTGTTAATAAAGAATTGTTAAAATCCATTTAGTTTGCAGATTAATAACTACACAATGAAACCTCCCAAGAAGTAATGTGACTACTAGTGTACATTTTGATTTAATGTTGTAATTCACAGACCAGTTTTGCAGTGTAAAAGTAATTATTTCAAGACTGGAACAAGACCAAGCCTCTTGTGACCAACAATAATAATATCCATAATGTTAACAAACCTCTTCAAATGAAGTCATTGTTTAATAGGTTTCGGGCTACATGCGAAGTGGTTACAAACAGCATGTTTTTGTAGTTGTCAATAATTTGGGGATCATGTAAGCAGATGGTCCTTGTGTTCCTTGTGTTCTGGATTTCATCTGCAAATTAAGAGTCAGGGTTTCGTTATTCGTACTATTCACTGGAGTCAGTGTTCCTGTTGAGAAGGAGCTTTGCTTTTCAAAATTTGACTTTTATCCGATTGAGTCTAAGGCCATAATTTTAAAACTTCCTGTGAACTGTAAATTCTTATACTTTTTTTGAGCCAGAAAAAGACAAATCATGTAGTAGTCTACTTGCTTAGCAATGTGCCTGACAAAAATTCCCCTTTCCTCTGAGCCCTGGGGGAGTGCTCATGCAAACTGCCCTTGGAGTGACAGTCCCTGGGAGGCATCCCAGTACATATCAGCTCCAGGGCAGGGAGCCTGGGAAGCTAGAAAGCCAGCCTGGGAATTACTGTAGAATTAGGATTTGCCACAGTCCTGTGATGCCCTGAGGTCTTGGCACTGCAAGCTGCAGGGCTGTGCCATCTCCAACAGTGTCAGGCCCTGGCAGGCAGCCTGCCTAAGAGGCAGCGAGGCCCCACTCACTGCAGAGCAGTTATGCCAGGCAGCCCACACTGGAAGTGTGAACCCAGAATTTTCCAGGATCATCAGACCTTGGTTTGGATTACTAGATGGACTTAACCAAAGAGATATGCTCTGAGTCAGTCCTAAGCCTTGGGCTGTGGGACAGCCCAAGAGGATTTTCTCACAGTTGGAAACCCAGAGTCTCCATGAAGCCTGCTTGTAACCCAAGGATAGTTTTCCTGGACTAATTTGAAGTGGGTTCAAGCAGTTGAAAATGAAATATTTGAAGGCCAGCAAACTGACTTTTTCTACTGCACCAAACGTCTACTAATTTCTGTGATTAATGGTTTTTGAAATGTTTATTCTTTTGTATTTACAAAATTAAATCTCATGCACTAACCTCACACACTGAGTTCCTTATGAGGTATTTTAAACTTGTTTATATACCTGTCCACCAAGTTAACAATGAGTACTTTTACAGTTTGCTGTAGCAGTTTACATTCACGGTCTGGTTTTGCTCTGAAGAACAGCTATGGGTACAATTTCAGTGTATGGTTACAATTTCCCTGTATGGAGTTCTGAGATCTTCAAGCAGTAAGGTGTTTTATTTGAGCATCATTATCCCTGGCTGTAAGTCCATCATTGCTTTGACCTGGAGGCTGCAGAAGCATCAAAGTATGTTTGTCTTCTAGTACCAAACTTCAGTCACCTACCAATTCAGCCATAAAAGTTCCCCTGACCTGTCAAGGCACGTGAGAGAGAATATGAAGGAACTAACTTCAGCACTCAGAGATGGGGAAGTGCAGAATCTTAAAAACTCTAGATGCCTCTTACCCTAAGCCTGAAGACATTGCAAAATAGGTAGGAAAAAAAATCCCAACAACAACCGTGTACAGGTGTTCAAGGTGGGATACATCTTCAGATTCAGATAGCTACCTTGTCTATGCATGAGTTAGGTGTCTTGGTCCCTATAGTCACTAAAGACCTACTCTCTACAGACAACAGAGACAGAAGTGTCTGGGACATGGCAATCTAAAGCAGATACCATGTTTCATCTGCTGAGCACATTTCCAGACCCAGCTGAGTACAGTAGCTATGCATGCCCATCTTTAGAAGCTGCCATTGCAGACATGTCCATGTACAGAGCCCTACAAGAACCTGTGCTACCCAAAGGAAAGAATTGATATGTTAAATACCTTTTCTCCAGCTGGCTGGATAACCTGTTTCAACTGCCAGGTGTTCCCAAAATATAAACCAAAATGCACATGGGTTGGAGCATTGGGAAGGGATTTCACAAAAGGCCTGTCTTATATGTCCAGGCAAAATGGATTACTGTCACACCCAAGAGGATTCATGGACTGAGCATGTTGCTGAAAACACAGCCCAGTAAACATACAGCAAAAGGTGTATTTATTGCACTTTTGTTCTCCTTCGCAGCAGTTGTGACAACACTTGCATCAGACGTGACTACTGTGCCATAAAGATGGCATCTCACTGTCACAAATCAGTCCTTATGCCAAAAGAGCTGTGTTTAACTGCTAGTGCTCACAACTGCCTCCTGGTTGCATTTAGTGAAAGGCTAAATCACCCAGTGCTTGGGCATCTGGTGCTCCCTGTTACCTGGAAACTGGAGCCCTGATTGCAAGCATTGTTGAGAAAGTGATTTTAAAAAAGCAACAGGAACATGAAAGCATGATTCATATATGGCACGCACTATCATCCAAGCAGTTTCACTGCTTGCAGAACTGTATTGTTTTAAGCTGCAGGGTCCTTTACTAATCTTTGTATACTAAATCATTCATAGCTTGAGTGCAGTTATTCCAGTATATTCCAAACTGGGTCGATTCCCTTTGAAGAGGTAGGAGGAAGACACAATCCATAGCTTCCCAAATCCAGGGATAGAGAGGTGGTATAGCCAAAGCACTAAGCCATGACACTTGTGTGAATCTGGAAGGGGAAGATCCTTCTGGTCAAAATAGCTTGGGACTAGAAAAGCTGTCCTCAGGCAATTGTTTTGGAAAAAGGTAAACTATTAATTGAAAGCACTACAGCTATTCCTGAAGAATCCCCCATTAGTCTGCTCTCCTTCTGCAATAAGGATACACAGTTCCTTTGTAGTTAAATTCTTCTCAAGTGACTTGTATTGCTTTAACTATCTTGGTAAGACTCACAAAAATGTGCATACAGAAAAGGCCTTGGAAAGATTCACCACAGTTTTGCTCTAGCTTGATAATACCAGTGATTTCAATGAAGCCAGCACAGGGGGAAATGCGAAAAAAGAAGCAGTGAAGCAGAGATTTATTTTTTTTTCCTTTTTGTCTTTCTCTCTTGACTGAAAAGTCGAGGGGGAAACTTGGAAGTGGTCCTGTACACAATTTGTGCTCCTAGAGTCAGAATGCTGCGAGCCAAGTACTGGGCTGAATCTCCAAACTTTTACTGTTTATATTGAAGCCTGCATTCACTGGCTGCAGGAGTTTGAGACCACTTCTCCCTACATAACAGCTGTGAGGTATCAAAACCCTGTTGAGCTATCCACCCGTTCACTTCCAATTAAACCAAGTGTCCCCAAGACTCTAAAAACACCAGAGAGTGTTAAGGAAAAGGAATTCATCACAGAGGACAAGAATTTAAGCTGTTTACAACTTTCTGCTCTCTAATGTTTACTACTCCGCCCTCACCATAAAATCTGCCTTCATCTGCAGTACCTTGTAAGCGACAGAGTTAATGAAAACCCAAGCTGCATTCCAAGGATGGCAATACAGAATGAGAGCGACCTCAGCATTGTTTTGTTAAGATCTCAAATTGCCAATATGGCAAAATGAAGTAATGCACTCTGTCAACATGTAGTATGCTCTATAAATGGGATCGCCTGTTCATCTGTTGGTAAAACATAAAGAAAAGCACTATTTGATCAGCCTGAGGACAGCTGACTGCTTGCTTTAACTTCTTCCTTAAGATTTAGTTAAAGCATGGAATTGCTGGAAGTCTCCAGTTAGTAAAAGAGACAAAGTTATATTTAAAAACAAACAAACAACAAAACCAAAACCAAAACCAAACCCTTACAAATAGCCCTCACTTTGTGTCTGGTCTTGAGTTAGCATTTCTTTATTTATTAAAACAAAAGTTAGCCAAAGCAATGAATGCTGAGAATTGATTTCCAGGGACTTCAGTATTAAACTGTTACATCTTTTTACAAACAAAAGATGAGTTTATTAGTTAACTTAGAGACATCAGACAGGTTTCATTAATTTTTAGACAGCTTCCAGATTGAATTTTGCTGATCCAGGCTTCTTAGGCAGAGTTTATGGAGCCAGACTTGTCATAGGAGCTATTTCTATAAGCCTCAGGTAAATATACACAGGGGTCATGTTGTTAGAGAAAGTGAGGTTTTTTCTCTCCTAAAAAATTTTAAGTTAATCTTAAGCAAACCCAAAAGTTCATTCAGTACATTTCATATTTGTTATTTTTGATCCATTTTGAGAAGCATTTTCCTTCCACAGATCTACGCTGCCCCTGCTTCTCTCAAACTCACTTTAACTCCTTCATTTCTTTTACCACTCTGCTTCACAGTCTGCTGCTCCAGTTTCTGAGATAGAAGCAGCTACATTGCACAGCTGGAAAAAAGGAAACAGGGGTTTCAGGTATTTCCTTCTTCCCAACCAACAGTGCTCATGCCTTCCCTTTCCTACATGTCTACTTTAACTCAGGTCTCATAGAAATATGGACATGTATTTGCAAAATCAATTTAGAAGTTTAAGTTTTCACTCATATAGCTGAAGCCCTGATGTGGATACAATTACAGAGATCAAATAGATATGTTTTATTTCCTTTTCCATTGAAAATTGCTATGGTCATCTCTAACAGCTTTAAAAGAGTATCACTGTCTTTAATGACAGAGTTCCCCAATTTTCTTGTACATAAAGCTACCAATTTATAAACAAGCAGTATCTCTTATGTCAGATCTCAGTTTAATGATGATCTCTCAACGAAGTATCATGTAAAAGTTTACCCATAAAATTCAGAATGAAGTACTCCAAAACAGAAACCAAAGTCAGAATTCCAAGGATTTGTAGCTTCCCCTTTAGGCATATGCATGCCTAGCAGCAAGATGGGGAAATGTCCCTCACCCTGGTAACATCTCTACATCCACTACTAGTACTAAGCTAAAATTTTCAAAGCATCCTATTTTTTGCCACTAATGATAGAGTATACTAAAAATTTGCTACTAAATTTGCTAAATCTTTCTATGAGAGAGAATGTAAGACAAAATAATGTTAGCAAATAAAGCCTGAAAAAATTAATATAGCAGTACAACAGGCATGACCAAGTTTCTTGACTGTTAGCTGGAAATAGACACCTTCATGTGACCAAGAGTCTTCCTGTGACCCCAACTTGAGGCCCTTCTTGGAAGAGGCTCCAATGCGTGTCAGAAGAGTTCTCAGAGATGAAAATGGCCAGGAGCTCCCACTCCTCCTCTCTGGGACAGCACTAAATTGCACACAAAGCTGGAGACCAGGTCCACCCAGCATGCTTGCCTGAGCAATCCCTGTTGGCTTAGCTCAGCTCACAGCCAGTCCCTGTGCCAGCACAACCTTGCTGCTGGCTTTATGATGAAATTATGACACTTGAAATAACCCATGAGAATTGGAGAGACTGGCTACAAGGTCACAAGGGACTCCCAAAGAAAAGGAGAACAATGTTCACATGAGGAGAGAGCTAGGCAGGTTGTCTGAGAGAAAAAATACAGGTATCAACTTTTTGTTGGTATTTATAAGAAGACTGGCTGCTGAAGGTGTCCAGGCCTGGTGTGGTTCTACAGATGAACACTCCAACACAGGCAGGAAACAACAAAGTCATGGCTGAAACCCACATGTGATAAACTCTTCTACTCCCTCAGGTTCTTAGCTGTACCAGCACAAGAAGTTCACTCATGATCTGGGGTGAATCATCACCATCCTAACAGAAATTACAGATCCCATGGGTCTGCAGAGCGAAAAAACTTTATGCTGCTCCTTATTTCATTTTAATCAAAAGCATCTTGGCTTGCTTAAATCATTTACACTAATAGTTGGAGAAGATTTGACTGAATTCTTGCCTGAATCATAAGCAGCCAGCTTTCACGCATCCCAGTCTGTTGGTACCACGGAGACCTACCAGCACAGTACCATGATGAACAGATGGATCATCACTGGTGACCCTTTCCATGAACCTAGAAGGATTCAGAAGACAATGCCTGTATATGTCTGAGGACCATCTGGATTATTCTGATAATAGGATGATTTTTAGACTGCTGTCGTTACCCTGCTGAACAGTGAATTAATGTTCTCAGTATTGTGTTACTTTAATTCAAAAACATTGTGAAACATGCAAGGTCCAGCACAAATCTCCCTCTTTATTTAATCACAGGCTGCTGACAATGGCTGTGATTCAAGGTAGGAGCTGCTTGCACAGCTTTGAGCACATTGGTAGTCCAAAGATTGTTCATACTTTTAAAGCTCTGTACATGCTTACATTTTTGTCCAAATCGATGTCTAACTTGATTTTTTCCCCTGTGTTCTTTACAAAGCCTTAGGGCAGTGTGGTGAATCCCACAGTAGCCCCTGGAAATGGTAATTTCCTGCTCTCTTGTAGAAAACTGCTCCTCAACCAATGGCAGAGAAAGCTAAACACCTCCAGGTGCTGAATCTGCTATATTAAAGCTGTATCTGCTACCTTCAGGATGACCTTAACTACAGCTGTAGTCTCACATGCAGAAGCCATCTTTCAGGCATATTATTTCAACAGAAAGCCCTGTAAGAACTTCACACAGGAAAGCATTCCATATTGTTCCCTCTCTTACCAGTTCCCCTGCATTCACCTCTGAAATGCCATCCAACAAGCACAGTGTTCCACTTTGTACAGTGAAGTGTGTAAATCCCTGACAGGCGCAGTACAAATCACAGAATCACAGAACATTAGGGGTTGGAAGGGACCTTGAAAGATCATCTAGTCCAAACCCCCTGCCAGCACAGGATCACCTACAGTAGATCACGCAGCAATGTGTCCAGGAGGGTTTTGAATGTCTCCAGAGAAGGAGACTCCACAACCTCTCTGGGTAGCCTGTTCCAGTGTTTTGTCACCTGCACAGTGAAAAAGTTTTTCCTTATGTTCATGTGGAACCTTCTATGCTCCAGCTTGCACCCATTGCCCCTCGTCCTATTATAGGGCATCTCTGAGAAGAGCCTGGCTCTGTCCTCCCAACAATCACCCCCACGTATTTATAAACATTAATGAGGTCACCCTCAGTCTCCTCTTCTCCAAGATAAAGAGCCCCAGCTCCCTCAGCCTTTTCTCGTAAGAGAGATGTTCCACTCCCTTAATCACTTTTGTGGCTCCACACTGGACTCTTTCAAGCAGTTCCCTGTCCTTCGTGAACTGAGGGGCCCGGAACTGGACACAATATTCCAGATGCAGCCTCACCAGGGCATAGTAGAGGGGGAGGAGAACCTCTCTTTACCTACTAACCACTCCCCTTCTAATACACCCCAGAATGGCATTGGCTTTCTTGGACACTAGGGCACATTGCTGGCTCATGGTCATTCTTCTGTCCACCAGGACCCCCACTTCCCTCTCCTCTGTGCTGCTCTCCAACAGGTCAGTCCCCAACCTATACTGGTCCATGGGGTTGTTCTTTCCAGGTACAAGACTCTACACTTGCCCTTGTTGAATTTCATTACATTTTTCCCTGCCCAATTCTCCAGCCTGTCCGGGTCCCACTGAATAGCAACACAGCCTTCAGGTGTGTCAGCCACTCCACCCAGTTTTCTGTCATCAGCCAAGAAATTATGTAGGGCAAACAAGTGGTGCCCAGTTGACGAAGGTGAAGAAGTATGTGACAGTTCTGTGCTCGAGGGCTGTCATGACACACCAACTCTACCATTTTCATTGGGAGTCCAACCAAAACAAATGAGGAAGTCACAGCAAAAGGGAGGATAGTGCTCTGTCTGCAACAAACAAACAACTGGAGCCACTGGTGTCCCTCAGCCTCGGCTGTAGCTGGACCATAGCATTCCTCTGGAGCTCATGTGTTACTTGGAGCCTTTTCTGTTTATTTTCTTAACAAATCTCTGCAGACTTGAAGTGAGGGAAGAAAGACTCAGATATTCCTTCCCTCACTTTAAAAAGAGCAGACTAAATTTCGTAGATAGGTGTAAGAAATAAATCTCTGTTAGAGCCTGCCAATCCTTTAAGGTCTGAGCTTTATATCTTTTTTTTTTAACTGTCACAATTATTTTCAGTTAATTATTAAATGTAATTTTATTGTAATTAAATAATGAGATATATACAAAGGAAAAGAAATTAAATTAATCCACGTTCTTTTAATTTCAATTCAGAAGTCAAATTCAAATTTCTAAGTGAACTTGAGAGTGTCTGTCACTTCGTCTGCAAGTAAATACTTGCTTCTTCCCTATAGTACTGGAACATAAAGCTGCTGCATTGTACAAAATAGCACTACATTAATGTCTCATGTCATGATGGAAAATATAAATTTAAGATCTGAAGAGCAATAACAGAGAGGAAGAAATCTTGTAGCTACCACGTGTGGGGTTTTTTCCCAAGTGTGGCCAGGGAAACAGATTATAGAGAACTACATTTATGAGGCTGCTCCTACTCAAGCACAATAGGAACAAGCCCATCGTTCTCCTTGCAGCTAATAAACTATGATATGCTCAAACTTAGGTGGCTATTGTGCCCATGTCAACAAAGGCAGAATTTATCTTAGTGGACTACAAAAAAACAAACAAGTTTCTCGCTTAATGAGAAAGCCCTGAAAAGCTCTGGTATCTATATGATAAGTTAGACAAACAACGTATGCTGCTCTACACTTCTCAAACACTCCTACCACTGAAACTCTGTGCAGACTCACGATGAGCTTAACCCACCCAGCAGTGGGCTACCACAGACGAGTGGTCCTGCATCCATCTGCATGCTCCTGGTTTAATGACTGCATTGCAAGGCTGCTACTCTCAGGAAAATTAGTAGTCTTCCGATGGATTAATTTTATGGCAGATCATCTCCTCCTGAGGTTGCCCAGCTCTTATGCCTGGTGCAGGGAAGAAAGAGGAATGGATGATTATGGGTTGCCTTTCAAAAATGGTCTGCAATTAAACTGAAGTAATTAAACACTTTGTGCAATTGTACATTTCCTTTATTAACCCCTGCATATTCAGGGATTATTACTCCTACAAGAGGTTAGTTTAGTTGTTATTTTCCCTTTCTACAAAAGGACAAGTCCTATCAGTGTTAAGAAGTATCTTTCTGTGCCATACATAACTCCATTGTGGAATTCACTGTCAGGACTGTGAACCGAGAGTGAAAATAGGTTCAAAAACCACATAGATAAGTTCCCAACCATCAGTGGCTATTAAACAAAATTGCTTGGCTTATTTTCCAGTTCAAGAAGACAGTAAATCACTATCAGGTATGGGAAAACACACCTTATATATTCTACTTAAACTTTTACTCTCTCTTCCATTTTCTTTAATCATCATTCCTGCCTACCATAGAAAATAGTATTATGGTGTTAGGGGTGCTCTTCGTCTCAGCCAGTATGCCAGTTCTTAATATTGGTGTACCTATATCTCACAGGAGTTTGTCACCTCATCCATAATCAATGAGTCCTGTAGAAGAAGTGCTATCAGTAGCATTCTTGTCATGCCACTAGCAAGGGCCTATAAATGCTGAACTCCTCTACAAAAAGCTGTTTGCAAAATAAAGCCTGAAGAGGGGAGAAGGAAAAGAGACCTATGCAGCTAAATGTCTTCAAAAAGAAATAGCAGGAAAAATACAATGGTTGCCAAAACACCGAAAAGAAAAAAATTAAATCAGTAAATTTTTAACTCAAACCATAAATAGGAATAAATTTAAAAAAAAAACTTTAAATTTTAAAGTAATGCATTTTAGATATCAAATCTCATTTAAACTTCACCTGATCTATTAGCTTAACCTTTGCATGAAGATTCAAGTTTCACTGCAGAAGAGGCCCTTAGGTCTCACTAAGCTGGAAGGCATGTAGTCACAACTTTCAGTGCTGCTGTTCACCCCAGCCCCCGTTCCACAGGGCATTAACTCTAGCAACCAGGATGCCACAAAACCAGATCTGCAAATGAAAGCAGGTGCTCAGGAATCTTCTTGAAGAGGGATGCTTTCCTGAACTTGGAGCCAGAGGACTGATTGGTGTGGATTTGGCTCAGAAGCACCTGCATTAATGCATGAAGATGGAACAAGGTCCTTTGTACAGACTGCCATGAAGAGAACAGGGCCTTCTGCAGGATGGCTCTTCTGACCTTCTGAATTTGAATTTATCAGTGATAGGGTGAAGTAAAGCCAGGCAGTGCACTGTTTTACAGACACTCCCACCCATCAGAAACATCATCTGCTACCTGCAAACCCCACCTATGCAGCACACACAGCCAGACATGCTCCCACCTCCTTGAGATGCCGCCAATGAGCAGGTGTTCTCTGTGTCTTCCCTGGAGCAAGCTCCACAGCAGGGAACAAGGGCAAGCAAATTATGAGCAGCAAAGCTTTTACAAGCAAGCACATTAACAGAGCTGGTCACAGAAGATGCAAGGTGGGCACGGGGAAGAGAAAGGATAGAGTCTGCAAACAGATTTGGCACCCACAGCCCACGGAACAACTTACCGACCAGGAAGGAGAATAGCAGTCCTATATTTAGAAAAAAAAGGCAGATAGGGTCTCTTGAGAAATTCTCGCTGTTTTGAAAGGTTAACACAAAGCAACAGCTTCATTTGTGGAGGTCCTGCATTCCCCCACTGTCACCACCTTCTCTGCTCCTGCCTGCCAAAGCGCTTGAGCTTGTCACAGAAGCCTCTGGTCACTCTCCCAGAGTGCCCTGCTCCTTTACTGCTGCTCTGACACGCAACACCCATGCACATCATGGCTCCTGCCATTTATGAGCACAGGCTGGGAATGAAACCTAATTGTTTGGTAATTTTATAATTGACCATTAAATTTAGATTATTCAGGTTAGTCCTGCAGAAGCAAAGGGACATTTCCTTAACCCATCACACTGCAGAGTTTGTAAGTCACATAATTGTGCAGTTTGCTGAAGACACGGACCTGAACTCAAGCCTGTTTCTCTTTAAAGCTATTTTTGCTCTGCCTAAGCGCTAAGGATTCAGGAAAGCTGTGCAACGTGCACTACAGCTTTACTCCTCGTTTTCCACTGACACATTTTCCTCTACCCTCCCCAGGAGCCCACAGCAATGAGACAAAAGGAAGGCAGAAACCTGCAGAAGTTTCCCTTTTCTGCAGGAAAAACTGTTTTGAAGAGCCATAGGGGATGGAGACTGCTCTACCTCCACACATTTCAGGGCTGCAAGGAAGGCAGGGACTTTCCAGAGAATGAGGCACCCCACAGGGACAAGGGCTCCTGGTTGTTCTCTTTGCTTTTACTGCCTATCTGGGGAGGCTTTAAGGTCGCTGTCTGACCCTGGGCGTCCCCACAGTTGGGGATGACTGAAGCTCAGAGCACCCTCTCAGATGCCTGATTTCCTGACAGATCTGTATGGCTGTAATCTCCACCTCACCAAGGCTTAGCACCACTACACAGTCATATCATGCTCATACAAGCAAAGCAAGTCAGGGAGCTGGCTGGAAAAGCCTTTACCTTCACACAAAATTTTGCGTCTGTTCCTGCCCCAAATGTAAATTATCAGCAGAAAATCTTACCGTTTTGTAATGTTTGGGGTTCTTTTAACTTAAGGGAATCCCCTGACAGTAACTTATTTTTTGAGGACGAAAGCACTGTTTGAGACAATATTGCATGTCAATAAAGCCTGTTTTTTCTACACAAAATAACATTTCCTTAGATGCGCTCTGAGTGCTAAGCTTGTTTTGAGCATACCAAACTCCATGACTGATGCAAATCCTTAATTTTCAGTGACCTGTCTCACATATTTTTCCTAATAGATAATTTGAGTCGCTCTTTTTATATTTGCTTATTTCTTTGGTCACCTGCAGTAATTCTTTTCTTTCTGTTACTACTTTTAAAAGTACCAACATTATATTTCAAAATAATTTTAAGTATCCTTGGCCCTCCTCGTACTCTTGTGTATTTTTAACTCCACCTGTCTTCTCATGAAAGTTGGTCTTAAGCCTGAAGTAATTTCCCTCCTTTTTGGGGGCTATCCCTGTCTTTCGTTCACTGAAGAGGCTTTTTATTTGTTCTCTATTCTTCCATGAAGTATTCCTGGTCTTGTCTATATTGTTCAGCGAGAAATAATCACTTTGAGGACTTAAAAGGAAGACAGAGGATAAATACAACCTCAGAAACATCACCATGACCTGTAATAATCCAAACACACGTCCAGGGCGTGCGTGCACGCACACAAACACACAGAGAGTAACCTCCTCTATATACAACTTGAAACTAAACCATGAAATTACTTTAACACACATTATCTGTAATCCATGCTTCACGATTCTACAGGCTTTACGTAAAGCTCTGAGGAGAAAACTAAGCCCCTACAGAGAAGAACTGGAGGTAATCCTAGACCAGATGAAGCAGAAACATTAGGAACTGTGCCCAGAACAGTCTTTGCCTTTTGGCAAATTACATGGTGGTGTGTTCAATTTGTTATCTATTAATGCCCAGATCTTCTTCCCCACTGCTACTATATAACCTTCTCTTCTCTGGGTTTGATTGATAGAAGTTTAGCTTGGGATTTTTTTCCTCTCATTGACGTAGCTTGATGATGTCAAATTTCCTCTTGGAAGTCACGGCTTTTGCTAGAACTCTCCATGACCCTTGGCAGTTTCAGTGTTCCAAAACTGCAGCCTTCCGAAAATGGCAACTATCTTCTAATTTAAAACTCCAGATCATTCATGAATGCAAAACACAAACAAAATTAAATACAGGTTTAGCCTTCACACAAAGGTATGTGAATAAATATCTGCTTTAATCCCTAAACTCAGTTTAAATTTTATATCAATCCTGAATTTTACATTCATTACCTTATTAAAGAGCTTATGATTGCTTCAAAAATATACAAGCTTTGCAAAGTTTGGTCTGTTTTCTAAAAAACTACGTTCCCCACATGTATATCAAGCTGCTTCCGTCTGACTGTTCACAGAATAATCTCTTTATTTGCTTTTAGCTATGCTAGATATTGAAATGAGACAAACTGGCCACCAGCTCCATGTGTTGTTTACTTAACCATTTGTGAAGAGGAGGTCTCAGCAGAAATACATGCCAGTATTGCTCTTATCACATCATCTGACTGGTTCTGCTTCTCCCTTCAGGATGCTTCAGTCCAAATCTCCAGGTCTAGCTTATTCTGAAGTGTTTTGCTTATCTGGAGACTCAGGAGTTTGTTATTATGAGTAAATGAACAATACACTGCTTTTCCTCATTAGAGTCCTGTGCAAACATTGGCTTACTGTGAGCTCCAGGGGCCAGATACAGGGAATTGTTCCAGCTGGGTGTCTCTCAGCACCAGCGCTGGTTTTCTGCTTGTCCCACCAAACCAAACGCATTCCCTGGGGAGCAGACCAGCACCCCAGCCCCAACAGCCTTTTAGGAGCAACCACGTAACAGAAGGAGGAGTCTTCAAACAAAGAGCTGTTTCCAAGTCACATTTGGCCACTTAGTAATTATTCTGCTATGCATATCGCATTGTAAAATGCGTTCAGCAATTCATAATCCTGGTGGGCCAGTGGCAATACCAGAGTTAAGGACTTCTCGACGCCCAAGAACTGACTCCCAGCTGTTTCAAAGGCAAACCCCACTTCCACACCAGTTTACTCAACCCTAAGGGCAGTGCCAGGGATGGGAACTTTTTCAGCCAGTGCTGCTGCCAAACCACTCACACTGTGGAACCACAGTCCAAAACATACAACGCTTAATCGCAAAACTTGCTTAGGCAGCTGCTCAAAAGGAGAGACACAGTTGCTTACACATGCATAGTCCTGAATGACCTATCTTATGCAGACTTCAAGATGCTTCATAAATATCACCTAAACCCAAATATTATTTAAACTATCTGAAAAGAAACCACATCTCTGAAAGTCAGAGCTCCAGTTCACAACAAAGTGGGTACTGACATCTGCCATCCATTTGCTGCTCAGACTCAAGGTGTAGCACCTGGAGCAAGGAAAGCTGAACAACATCTGAAGCAGCTTCTGAACCCCTACAGTTCTGCCCCAAGCTTCACAGTAAACAGAAGTTGCACTACTGTAAGAATGGCATTTTGATAACTCCTGTTTCAGTTCACCAAACGCAGGTAAAAAAAAAGCTACAACATGTTAAGGGGCTTTCTGAATGCGCATTCATCTTGGGACAGCAGTGTTGTAGTCTGCAGAGAGAACACAGTTTTGAAGCTGAGAGTGCAAGACATTGCTTCTGATTGCCTCAAAGATGTAATCCTGAATCACAGCCCTCCTGTGGACAACAAACTACTGCCAAAATCTTACTCACCTGCTTGCACGTTTCCTTTTCTGTGCTTAGCACCGTGTGTTTCCTTTATATTTTAACAAAAATCATAACCTTATTTAGCATTTTTATGCTGTATTCTTCTAGTTAATATGACGTTTTTGAAGTTTCCTTTGACTCTTTGTTTCTTCCCCATGCCTCACATGTCTGTGAGATGTAGGAGACTAAAGCACCCAGTCTTTCTGAGAGGTAAGGTGCTGATTACACAACTTTCAGCACATCCTGAAAGCTGATTCCAAAAACTAATATTGCTTTTGGCATCACACAGAGTTCTTCACATAGCCTTTTGAGGAGAAGGCAAGCACAGGATGATGAGGGGGTTTTAATATAACTTACAAAGGAGAAAAGTATGGAGTTGAGAAATGAAACCAAACAACCCAAGATCCACCTCAGACTCATCCAAAAAAACAGACACATCATTCACAACATTTTGTTTCTGTCCTTTACATTCAATGTGGTCAAGCATCAAAGGTTACTCTGCAGAACTGTATTAAATTGAAATGGTTACACTCATTCTTCTAGCTAATACCCATAGAGAAGGAGAGATATGGTGCAGAACTGCAGTATAAACTGCTGTACTTGGAGACCTGGGAGATAGGAAGTCAGCCTGTCCTTCTGCAGTGAGAACAACTGTGACTGTTGATTTGTAAGGCATATCAAAACTGACCAAAATTTCAGTACATATCTTACACCAATTCTGTTGCTAAAATAGAAGTTGTTGGTTAGACACCAAATCATGCTGGACAAACAAAGCCTTTTTATTACAAATGCAAATAATTTCCACATCTGTCTATATATATCAATATGTATATACAGAAAAGAAGACAGGGCAATGCAAATTTCCCCTCTAAGCTGGAAGGAACATTTTATTTATTTGCAATTCTTTCACTGCCAGACTACCTTTGGAAATCACTGTCTTTCTTTAAAATATAACATAGGAATTACACAGGCATTTTCTTGTCACACTTTTCATATTCAAGCCACCTTAAAACAATTTACAAAGCAGGCTGACACAGCCTCTTAAACACTGATTTTAACAAAAAAGGGACCTTGACCCCAGGCTGAGTGGGAGATGTCTATGAAGCTGCTGCTCCTGAACACAGCTCACTCCCATCTCTCCCCAGTCCTCACAGTGGAGCTCATGCCTTTCAGCATCTTCTCCTCCCATTTTGCAATGGAGAAGAACTTGATTGGGATCACTTCATCAATGCTGCCTGGAAGCCAGAGGGACCTGAAATTGCATGGAGCCACTGGCCTCCCTGAACTCCTTGCACCAGTGATGTTCCCAGAGTACCACAATTCCTTCAGCACTGCTCTGACATCAGAAAGTCCTAGGCATGAGCAGAGATCTCTTTCTGCCAGGTGCTGCACAAACAGCATAAATTCAGTTTACAGAAAAAGCAACCAGAACCTGAAATGGACACTCCCTTCCTCTAGAGCAAAGGAAAGGAAAATAAATAAGTGAGATAGATAAATAGAAGTCAGCAGAGGAATTAGTGTCTAGCCCAGAAAGTATTTCATAAAAGGAATGAGCCTCAAAAAATGGTATCTTGAGAAAGAAGTGCTGTTGCCAGGAATCAGATTGTGTTCCCACCAGGTTTAAGATGTTTTAACAAAACATAATTAATTTCTTCTGTCCTGAAAGAACATTTATGCATTGTTTGAAACAATAGGATTTTTTTTCAACCTTCAATTTGTGCCTGGTTTCACCCTTGGCTTCGTAGAAAGGCTCCACCTTTGTAGGAAAAGAAAAAAAAAAAGAAATTAATTCAGAAAAAGTGTCACCAGTTTAATTTCCAAGACAAAAAAGGACTTGTAATTGCAAG
The DNA here is from genome assembly GCF_027791375.1 of Indicator indicator. Lineage (NCBI taxonomy): Eukaryota > Metazoa > Chordata > Aves > Piciformes > Indicatoridae > Indicator > Indicator indicator. Next base: position 80,547,642 of record NC_072010.1, read on the forward strand.
CAGGTGCAGCACAGAGCCTTCACAGCTAGAGACCACACAGTATTTTCTCTGATGCAGTGTCTGGTGGAAACCATCAGTGGACATCACAAAAGGCTATCAATGCAATGCAAGAAAACACTTAATCATCCTGCTGTTTGCCTGCATGTTCATCTCTATCAGATTTTTGATAGGATGTGATGGAGACCATATTTTTACACTAAGCTTATGAGGAGGACAGTAACCACAGGTGAGGCCAGACAGAACTCTGGTTTTTGCCCTGGAAAATTGGCCAGATGGTTTCTCATGTCTGCCTTTATTCAACAACTGGACACCCAGGAACACCATGAAATTATCTTTTCATAGCTGTTACATTTAATGTTGTGGCAGTTTTAGGCTGTGCCTAGAAAATTTTCCACAGATTTTGAGTAGAAAAGTGGTAGAATGCAAATAAATTACCACTGGATGTAAAAGGGAAAATAATGATAAGGTCTAAATAATCCCATTAGTTTGATTACTAACATAAAGTTAGTTGTGTAAATTAACTCTCTCCTTTTGGCTTCTTTGCTTTAGCATATACTAGCTGTTGCTGACCTTGGCTGTGTTCTTCTTGTGGCTAACAAGCTACTCTCTGCTCTTCTCCCTCTCTTTGGGTTGGGGGGAAGGGAGCAGAGAGGGGGAAGCTGTTGGTAACCCCTAGTTTTGTCCAGGGAGGCTCTTGTGTTGTTTATAAATTGTAAATACACGTAAATATTGTATATTTTGTACATATTCATTGCATTTCGTATTTCTAGATTGTAGTCTGCTTGTAAATACAGCTTCATTTGCTTTCAACTGAGCTGGTCTGGCAAATTTTATTTTGGGAGTATTTTCTCCAAATTAGTTGGGGGGTAATTTTCAAACCACCACAAAGGTGAAGAAAGATATTGAAAAATGGGTTCTCTAAAATTCAAAAGAGTAATCCAAGAAGGACAAAATCATGATACCTAGCGAGCAACTATCAGTCATCTGTAGAAACTGATCACAACGTTTATTTAACTTAGTTGTGGTGCAGACTTTGGCAAGTGAGCCATATATTGTCTGGGATAGTTTGTTTCCAGGTCTTTTTCTGAGCATATTGCTCCCAAAATGGTGTTGTCTAACAACCCAAGCCACTCATCCAGAGGTCTTTCCAGCAGTAGTGCCTTCAGAAGCATACGAGTCTGGAAAGCAAATTTGATTATAATAATTTAGTATACTCATCTGGGACACTGGGGAGCTAGGGAACTTCTGTGCCTTTGATGTCTACTACATGTGGTCAAATGGAATGGGTCTAGCATTACTGTACTGTCCCAAACTCAGTGCACCTAGGAGATGTACATGCTCCACATTGAAGCACAAGCTCTGCTGACTTTTTTGGTGCTTCTATCTCTTAGATTTTTCCTTGTGTAAAACACAGCTGGGTGCCAACAAAGCCAGCATGAACCAATGGTTTTGATTAGTCTGATGACTTCTTGTTGCCAAAGCAATATCAGAGAGAAACTACCATGTTTTTTTTTCTCCTACAGGAAAGCAAGTTCCAGAAAAGTTATACATCACAAACTTAAGAAAAACATTTTATCATGCAACTGATTGCAGTTTCTTATCACATTCGGTATTCAAGCTGTTCCAAACTGACTCTCACAGTAACACTTGTAAACTGTATTAATCATCATTTTAGAATACATTTATTTATGGATGGCAACCAATTGATTACTGAAGAGTTCAGTAAGCTACAAAAAAAAAAAAAAAAAATCTTTTTTTCTCAAGAAGTAAATACTTTGTGTCCAAAATAAATCATTAAAACAGGCATCCAAGCATTAAAAAATATGTTTAGTAAAAAGAACTTTTCCAAGGCAGCAACTCTTAGGATCCAAAGCATGCATTTTTGTGAGGAGATAGATTTGCTAATATAAGCAATTTTATTGTAGATGTGGTTTTAATCAGTAGCACCATATTTTGCATGGAAATCAATAAATCTAGCATGCTGTGTTTCTATATCCCCAAATTTCAGTACTGTGCTCTAAATTTCAAGTTCAACATGGTTGAGTACATTAGTGACATGCTCAGCAGCACAGAGGATGTTTCTGAGTCCATCACCTATTTGTGGATGCTGTTTTGCCCTTGTGGTCATAAGACCACTGAAAACCTTCTGAAGCTTTGCACTAGCATAATTAGTTAGGTATCTAAACTGCATCCAAACACAGGTCAAAAAGATTGCTTGGTATGGATGCAGACTAACTTCTTATCTGCCTCAGGTGTACAAGTTGTGTTTGTGTATCAGCTTGTCAGCAGCATAACCTTCAGCATCAACTGGACAACCATCTGATGAGGTGGTGCTTGTGAGAGACAATTAATTCTGCCCGGTATTTTGAACGACTTCTGGTTTACCTGTCGGTATCAGCAAGAGCAGCAATAATGAGGGTTGAGAAAAGAGGGCTCTGCAGTGCTGTCTTAGACTCGGGACATCTCCCAGCCCTTTAAGAAATGTCCTTAGCTGAGATTTCCAGAGGACCTTCAGTCTGAAGCAAATAGGTGGTTGCTACGAGAGTTGGGCTCTGGTACCTGCCTGCGCTTGTTTTCCTTACTGCCACAGCCTGAGAAGAATGAGGTAAATGACTCAGGCTCTCCACACGTGTATGATGGCATTTCAACCATCCCTGCAGGATCACGGCTTTGTGACATGCAGTGCTTCAGATCACTGCTCAGGGAATCTCAGCCATCGTGAAACCAGGCTTCTTCACAAAGCCTTTTAACTCCTGGGACATTTCTACAATGAATATAATTAGCCCAGTTTTAAAGATGGCAGCTGAAGCAGGGAACAAGTTGCAAAAGATCACACACATGAGTTGGTCTTTTGTGGCAGATCCACTCAATGCCAGGCAAGTACTTAAAGCACAAGAATCTCATGAATTTAAAACTGAATTTCCACCATCTCCTGTATTGGAAGCCATGAAAAAGAGCACTATTAAAATTAAATTCGGTGCAAAGTCTTATGGTTAAAATAAATTTTAAACCTATCCTCTAAAAAAAAATAAATACATGAGCAAATAACAAGATTTGCAGTAACGCAGAGAAAATTAATTACCTAGGCAGACTCCTTTTCAAGTTCATGACTCATGCCAGAATATAAATGTCTGTGTGAAGCCAGCTCTTAATGCTAATTTTGTTGCTGTAAGAAAATTGCAACCTTCTATCTGTAAAACAAAACAGAGTGCATACCTCACTGTTAATTTTTCAAGAGTCTGGCAGAATGCTGTACTTTAACTGCAGATTTCTGTTGTTGCTCTAAAATGTTTTGCTAAATTTTGTTCTTTCATCACAGATCTGAGAGACTCCTGGCCATGCTTCATTCAGCCTCAGCTGTGGCCACATCCACTTAATTTCTTCCTTTTTACTGAATATAGACCTGGTAAGTGTTCCACTTGATAGGTCAGAAATCCCTTCCCATATGATGATAATATCATGGTACAAAGAATACAAAGAGCAGGAGTAAGAAAAAAAGATGCATTTTTGTTAAAAATAGTCCACAGCCCAATCCATATCCCCCTCCTTTCACTCCCTTGTCAGAAGCTGATGTGTTTATCAGACAGTGCTGGCACCAGGTCGCGGCACCACAGCACTGACAGGGTTTCTAAAGGAGCCAGCCCTATCTGCCTCCCTGAGACCCCTTCTTGGAACAATAGACTCTTACCGCAGAGTTAATTTAGACTCATGAGCTACCAGCTGTAGGTATCTGCTTTTTAATCTAAGAATTACCACAGTGCTCTTCGTTGTTGTTTTGTTTCTTTTTTTTTTTTTAAATCCTAATAGAGCTCAACAGGAGAAAGAAAGTATCCACAGCTGTACTTGCCCACAGGTGCCACCAAAAAACGTACCCATTACAATGGTGGCACCTCTGTTTAGGGTCATGAGATCATTAAACGAGAGTAAGAGATACAGGAACTGACACTGGCATTTCTCTTCTTTGGAGGCAGGCAGAGCCCAGACAGCATGGGGAGGGGGGAGCCACCACAGTGGATGCAGCAGCACTGCTGGGCTGCTCCACCCCAAGAGCTGCTACTCCTCTTTATGTCTCCCAGTAAGTCTCTGGCAGTTGGGTGGGGTGTTCACATCACACTGATACCAGAGGTGTAATCAAGATGAGAAGCTCATCGTGGTGGCCCATTTCTAAACAGGCCCATGACATTTCTGCTGCAAGAGGCCTGAAGAGCCATGTTTGACAAGGCACAGAGCATAGCAGAGGTTTTTGGCCATCATACTGAGAGCAGGTCAAGAGTTCTGGCAGGCTTTGACGTGCCACAAGCTGACTTCTCATAACATAAAGCAAAAACAGCACCAGAAAAGGCACAATATGAGGAAAAACGCCTCCTCCCCACCAACGCTTTCCCATCCTTCACCAGCCCCGTACCTATGGAAGCATGCACAAGGAGCAAGGCTCAGCAGGATGAAAGTGGAGGGAAGGGTGTAAATGCATCCTGTCACCTGCTGCACTCAACCTCACCCTAGAGCCTGGGCACCCAGTGGAACAGGTGTGCTGGTGCAATTGGTCTAACGTTCACAGGGGCCTGTGGAGCAGGGAAGGGGTAGAAAACAGAGGCAAAAGGGAGTGCCCCGGTGGACTTCCAGATGTCCCTGCTCTGCTCTGACGAGTGGCAGGCTGGCCCCAGGCAATGAATGAAGTAAGAGATAGATATTGCCTCACTATGTACCACACAAAGCCATACAATGCAGCATCCACACCTAAACCAGCACAGATCCAGGCAAGGATGTTTATATGATGCAGTGGCATGTAGTATGCAAGTCCTGGCTTGCTCCTCCAAAGCAGTCCAGAATTATCCAAAAAGTACCAAACACAAGCGACATCTGAAGGCAACATGGGCAGCAGCATCTCTGCATCCCATTTCCCAGACAACATACAGGTACAACTTACATTTAGTGGAGTTAAAGAGAAATATTATTAGAGCATTGGGTTTTGTTTGCTTTTGTGGTTTTTTTTTCCCAGTAAAAATTATGCATTTGCCTTTTTTTAAGGATAATTTTAAAGGTGAAATATTTGGTTAGTAAAGTCATTAATTCTTTGCATGTATTCTCAGAAAGTGAAACAGAACATGACCAGTGTTGCCAGAGATTCATTTTATGACTCTTATTATTTTTTATTTATACCACTGGCTTAGACTTACACATACACAGAACAATCAGTCAGATGGGCAAATATCAGCATTTCCAGATAAAATGGAATTAAACCATGTGCTGGATGTCCCAATGTTTCTGCAGCAAATCAATAACAGATATTTAAATTGTTGATTAGACTTCAAAGCTAAGATGAATTAGGACATTCTTATTTCTTTCCTGCTGCTATGCTTTCAGGCTGTGCCTTTTCAAAAGACTTGGCATATGAAATTCGCATCACACGGAATAATTTATACTTAAAAGCTACAGAACCTATTTTCAGAGCAGCATTCCAGCCAGCTCCATACAGAATGTTACACTGATTTGACCTGTTCATCTTAACTGCAGCAACTGAAAAGCACCCAATGTGGGCTGAATACCCTCTTCATCATTGCATCCAGACAACATGGCACTTGTTTATAGTAACCACTCGGCATGCTGAGAAACAAGGCGTAATAGATACAAACTACAACACAGGAGGTTCCACCTCAACATGAGGAGGAACTTCTTCACTGTGAGGGTCACAGAGCACTGGAACAGGCTGCCCAGAGGGGTTATGGAGTCTCCTTCTGTGGAGACTTTCAAAACCCATATGGATGTGTTTCTGTGTGACCTGTGCTAGATTCTACGGTCCTGCTCTGGCAGGGGGGTTGGACTCGACAATCTTTGGAGGTCCCTTCCAACCCCTAACATCCTATGATCCTGTGAACAGCTTTGGTACCAGACACTTCTTCAGAACCTATCTCATGCTAGACACCTTCCAGAAACCAAAACAATTCTGGGGCTTGAGATTCATGGGATCTATTAATTTAGACAGTGTCATTTCCCAAACACAAAGAACTCTGGTCCTTGAGTCAAGTCTAATTATGCTTTATTGAATTTCATAGGGAGATGGAGAGAGAAGAGGCAGAGTATCATTGAGGTGTCAATCTTTAAAAGTGTTATGGATACATCTATTCAACTAAGAAGCTCTTTGCTGGATATATTATTGGATTTGTGATTTATTTCTTGTTTGCTTCTCTGCTCAAGTTGAAGTTGTTAAGAGTCACTTTTTTTGGTATAACTAGAAAAGTAAGGGATGGATATATTTTACATAAAACAGGGATGTGGCTTTTTAAATACCTGATCAAATATTCATGTTTGTAACACAGGACAAACACAAGAGCATAAATCAACAAAAACGCTGTAAGTAGATTGCCAAGGATATAGACCTTAAGAAGGCCATTTAGCTTCTGTAACCTAGACCACACTTACAGATTTACAATTACAGATAAAGGTTGTATCGTTTCCCTCTTAAGCAACACCGAAAAACCCCAGCAGTTATAATATGTGTTTCTGAAATGTACAAGAAAAACAAGATGGCTGTAGGTCCCAGATTCCGTAATGCCCTTGCTCTGCTCTTTTCACTACACTGACTCCAACAGTATACCAACACTTCCTCTCCTATGAGCCCACCTGCAACAAGCATCAGGATCTTCTCTTTGATAGTGAGTAGGACTGCACTTCTTTACTGCCAAAAGATTAATAGCTCCACCAAAGCAGAAGCTGATCCTTTGGAGGGACCTGTGGTTCTGGCATGCTGCTCAATCCTTTGCACCATAACTATTATCGAACAGATGCAACCTAGCAGTGCACAGCTCGGTTAACATCTGCAAATGTATTTTAAGTGAAAGCACCAAGCAGGCCTGTTATGAAGAGAATCCAGGAATTGGTTATGCCCAAACACTGTCTCTAGATCTCTGCTGTAAAGTGACTTACTGTGACCGAAACAAGGAATTGAGCTAGGGAGATGAGTGGGACAAAATCACTTGGTGTAACTGATGGCTGTTGTCACCTGATCTTCATGTGATGAAAATCAGTTTGTGACTCATCACATTAAATTACATTTCTGAACTGTTCCAATAGAGTAGAGAAGAGCAAAAATATGACTCAGAAACTAAAAGCTCTGGTTTTCAGCAACAATTGGACAATGCAGGAATGTAACAGCCATGGAGCAATCTTAACTCCTGAGATCACAGAATCATAAAATGGTCTGGGTTGGAAGGGACCTTTGAAGGTCATCTAGTTCAACCCCCTCTGCAGTAAGCTGGGGCATTCTCAACTAGATCAGGTTGCTCAGAGCCCTGTTGAGCCTCACCTTGAAAATCTCTAGGGATGGGGCTCCAGTCACCTCCCTGGGCAACCTGTTCCAGTGTTCCACCACCCTTGTGGTAAAGAACCTGTTCCTAACATCCAATCTAAATCTGCTCTTCTCTAGTTTGAAGCCACTTCCACTCATCCTATCACTGCAGGCCTTTGTAAACAGTCTCTCTCTATCCCTCTTGTAGGTCCCCTTCAGGTACTGGAAGGCTGCTATTAGGTCTCCCCAGAGCCCTCTCTTCTCCAGGATGAACAACCCCAGCTCCCTCAGCCTGTCCTTGTAGCAGAGGACCTCCAATTCCCTGATCATTTTCATGGCCCTCCTCTGGACCTGCTCCACCGGGTCCATGTCCTTCCTATATTGAGATCCCTACACTTTATTTAGCTAACACTATACCCCTTACCAAAGACTGAATTTCTGACTTTTAAATAAAAAGATTGGCAAATTTTTTGGCATAATTGTAGAGGAAACAGATTCTTAAAGACTCTTCAGCTCTTCACTTCTATAAGGTATCCATCCGTATATATTCAGGCTGGTCTCTGTCATACTGGTATTAAAAGCATATCCCAAAAAATCAGGACAAAAATAGTAACACTCTTGTAATATCAGGCAATAACAAAACCAGGAATTTACAAAGCATATTTAGACAACATATGGTTGCATTTTTCAGCTGATTGATAAGTTTGGAAGTCTGTGGTATTTTCTTCTGGGACAGAGTAAGTATAAATCAGTACTCAGCTTTCAAACAAGTGAAGACAAAAGGCATCCTAAATTCCATTCAAAAACTCTATGTGGCCTCTCTGACAACAGTTACAGACTGTCAAGACATACTATTGAAATATTGGGTTACTTTTTCTGTTAATATGGTGGCAAAAATGCAGTTTGCTCCCACGTTTTCTGCAGGACCAGACATCAGCCACTTTTAATTCTTTTTGTAGTGGCTTTCAAAACTCAATGGAAAATGTTTGATTTCTGAACTGTTTAAGCAGTTTTTGTATCTTGTGCAGCCTTTAGTATCTTTTTTTTTGTCCTTACTTAAATTACACAGTTATAATGGGACAAACTTTGAATGAGAAATCAGAGAAATGACAAATCCTGTGATAGAAAAACAGTTACGCATCTACAGAAGGACCAGACATGATTTCCTTCCCCCCAGTTTTTTTTCACAGCTAAATTGCAATACTAAGGAGCTTTTAAACCCAAGTTTAGTTACAACCATGTCACCTTGTCCCAGCCAATGCACTTACACTCATGCTATTACTATGCCCTTTCACTAGAAGACTCCGTTGTGACTTTTAACCATTTCTTTCAAATGTGAAGAGATTAGTCTACTTTTTTATTGCCTGTGTATTCAAAGTACTTTGTTTTCTTAACTTCTCTTCACAGATTTTTTTTAAATATTTTTTTTGCTATTGTATAGAAGAATATGTATTAATCCATTGTATTTAAAACTGCAGTTAGAGTCACTTTTCCTGTTTTTTCAGTCAGCTTGCTTACATATAGCCCACGATTTATCTATAAAAATAGCCCCAAGAATTTAGCAGTAATTCAGGCTTTATGTACATGTGTGACTAGATATGACATCAACCTTCAAATCCCTCTCTCCCTGTAATCCCTTTGTTTTGATCCTCCATGTGGTTACTATACTAAAGCAACACATGAAGAGCTCAAGATATGTAGTGTGCGTACAGTCAGGGATAATCCTTGTTGCAAAAATCCTGCAATCCAAGTGAATAATACAGAATGCAGATATGTTCTCTGCCATCTCCTCATTTTACTATGAGGTTGATGAAACAGAATAATTGTAATTTAGGACACTCATTAATAATCATTTAATAAAAGCATTCTTTCAGCAAGGAAGAATCTTTCTGAACGAAAGAAGGGCGAAGTGTTAACAAAATAAAGTAGTTTCACTCAGAAAACAAAGTCAACCCCATGTTAGCTTTTTGTGTATGGAGATATTTGTGGCTAAGATATGATAAACCTTGCACATCCTCAGTATCTTTCATGGCAATATCCTCAAGCCTTTTGCTAACAAAGACTTGACACACATTGAAGATAGGCAAACATGAACAGTTTTGTTACAGACTTGTGCACAGGGAAGTTAAATGGCATTCTCGGCCACAAAGCCATTTGTGGCATAGTTGAAAATAAACCCCCCAGTAATATTTGGTTTACCACTTCATCCAGTCACCAGTCTACATGTTCCCCTAAGGCCATTACATATCATTTCCTAAATTATTATTTCTCATTCTGTGTTCCTGATATTATCTTGATGTTCTTGGCATATGTTAATAACCCCCACAGGGCAGATAAACTGTTCAGATGGCCTCAAACTAATAAAAGAAGGGTTCTTACAAAGTGTGGAGGAGATTCCTTGGAAACCCATTAACAGTTACAGTGATTCGCTCAGTTTTCCATGGATTTATATTTACTACGACATCAGCTTTGCTTATTGCATATTTACAAATTTCACATATGTTAAATCTCTAGTAAATGGTAATTTTCCCTCAATCACTGTCCAGGTTGGCATCAAAGATACGTGTTGTGGGATGCAGCACTGTACTGCATCTGTTGGGTGGAGGGCATGTGTCCAGCTCTGAGGCAAACTTCACTCTCCCTATTTTTATTACAGAGGTAAAATACTGACCTGAACATGTTCTTGTATTTCCCACTGTTCCTTTTACCAACCTGATCCTTTTTTGTATCATCTCTTCTCATCATAGACTTTGACTAGCTCCAGAGAAAGCCACAGAGGTCCTCAGCTGCTCTTTCTCATTCCTTGCTTCCACATCTGCCTCTGACATGGAGGCAGCAGAAACAACCTTCCTAATGCAGACTGATTTGCTGCTGACAGCAATGTTTCATCTGGGACTTCTCAGGAATCATGAGCTAACAGCATTTCTGAACTGTGACTTGAATTCATGATTATGAAAGCATCGAATGCTATGTCTTACGCAGCTGTTGTCATCCTAAAGTACACTCCAAGTCAACAGGCTGGGTTTATGCATGCAAACATACACATGCATATACGTACACGTATTTAAACAATAACACAAACCTTCAAGGAGTATAACTGCACAACCCATGCCTTCAGCTAATAAAAGGCAACGGATACAAAGTTTGTGTGTCTCTATACATATCTTATACCAGCAACTTTCCACTATATCAAAAGACTTGTGGATGCTGGGAAAGCAGAAATTACTATTGAAGTATACCAAGATTGTATTGGGTAGATGTGCATGGATTTCTTTTACCAATGGTGACTGACATAAACCAAATATCTAGGGTTTAGGACTGCTCAATACATAGCAAATGAGCAGAGAAGCATCTGAGATGGCTGGGTGCCTTTGGATAAAGGTGGGACAAAACTGATGTTTAAGATTAGGCTTCTTACAAGCTCTGATGCTTCAGAGCTGGAGGCTCTACCCATGCAAAGGAGAAACAAACAACCCCAGCAACTAGTCAAACAGCAAAGGCTTATAAAGCCACTGCTTTGATGACTGACAGCACAAATGAAGAAAAAGTCTGGAGGAGCAGACAAGTGGGTCCTTGGAATCACAAAAAAAAAAAATTCTTTCATACATTTGCCAATTTTTGATGAAACAAATTAAATAGAAACTGCCCTAGGACAGTATTTTCCATGTTTTATCACTTTGTGCTCTGACTTAACGTACAACACTACAATTTATGGAAACATATTCACCAGTGTTTGAGAATAAAAGGAATGTAGGATTTTGGCTTGTTTGGCTTGGTTTGGGTTTTGTTACTTAAAAGAGACGAGTTAGAAGGAACCAGCCCCAACTCTGATATGAGTTAACGGCAGTTTAAATAGAAGTATATTTTCTAAATGACTCCCAACTATAATTAGGCAATTATTAGCAATCGAGAGAGAGCTGTTTACAAGCTACTGGCCACAACTGTTAGCTACCACACCTCAGTCAGAAATCAGCACACCCTCAGCTCGGGGATTTAAGCAAACTCATTTTATCACAGCGAAGTGTAAGTGCTCACGTCCTCAGTTACTCAGCTGAGAAATCAGTAACTTCTGGGTTCAGTGAGCTAGCATTGTTACTGCTCTACATGGATCTGGAAAGGGCATATCTGACTGTGCACACCAATTTGAGCTGTTCTTTTTCCAGAGGTGACTGTCAGAGCTTCTATCTAGTTCATATTGGTACTAATCTTCCTCTGAGGGCTGCCAAGATAGCATGCATTCAAAATGCCGCTCTTCTCTGAAAAATTATTTTAATTAAAATGATATTCAGGGGTCCCATATTCTTTGTTTCTCTCTAATTATCATAGCACATTTGTTCAGTTTCCAAGCTAATGGATGCTTTTGCTAACTGCCAGCTCCCAAATTAAACATGAAACGCTGGGGTTTTTTTCTTCTTTTTTCTTCTCAAGACGTATTCCACTGCCCCTCCATTTTAGGAATTGCATAGGCTCTGCAAGAAGAGCATCCACCAACATCTCTTTGCATAAAACTCAGAGATGAGCCCTGCCAAGAGCGTCTGAGCTACTGCAGCACTTGTTGCCGTCACTCTGCTAGCCCCATGGATGCAACAGCAGCAAGAACATACTTTAGAGCTTAAAGTAAGCAAGAAGTAATCACTACAGAATCATCACCAGTGAGCACAAAACACAGAAAATAGAGGTGTTAAGCAAGAGATTGCAATTTGGACACAGCCACTTCCCTAAGCAAGCAGTGCTTAAAGTAAAAATCCCCTTCCAGAACAGGGTTTGTAGAGCAGTTCATCATGAGGCTTTCTTGTTCCATCAGCTCTCCTGCAAGGAGAGTTCATTTCACAAGCATGGATATCTAACAAAAGTAGGAGAGGATTTCTAATATGGCACAGTATTGGAAACCTGAATACCTATTGAGTCTTTCATGCAAAGGTTTTGTTTAAAATACTGAATTTTTCAGAAGGAGATTTGTGATAATTACTTCAACACATATGTGCTGTACTTCTTTGCTTCAAAAATGCAGGCTTACTTGCTGAAGGTATATATATCTACCAAGCCTAGCAGCTGGATCACAGTGAACCTCTGGCAGCTCTTATTCAGAAATCAAGATTTAACTTAGTACACTAGGGCACACAGGTTTTTCCAGTCTTTTCAAAAAGGCTGCTTTGATGTGTACTTAGTCAACAACCAACACAGAGATTAAAACAAAAATATTTCAGACCCTGCAAATAATGCTGCTGTTCTCCCTCCACAGAGACTATGATCTACAGGAGTAGGTGCAGAGGTGCACGGAGTATAAACTGGGGTTGGACTGGATCCTGATGGCACACATCCACAGTGCTCCCATGCACAGAAATTTAAGACCCTGCACAAAGTCAAAGGATGTACAGTAGATTTCTCAAAAGATCACAGTGCAACCACAGTTGTAGAAGATACTGTCTAAGACTGATCACAAATAAATACTGCTGCAAATGCCAGCTAGCACAGAAGCAGCCTCAGCAACTTGTTCCCCCATGGTAAGCCAAAATAAGATTCCTGCCATTCCCCTCTGTAAGCTCACAGAGGGAGACAGCCCACAGAGGAAAACTGCTACACAAAGGATCCAACGAAAAGAGGGTGTAGGGACAAAGGACACATAGGCAGGAGAGAACAGAATAAGGACGCTGAGGAGACGAGGTCAGTGGAACCAGCACCTGCTCTTTCACAGAGGACATGACTCTCTTCAAGAAAAGGGATGGCTTTATCACTAGCAATTTAAAACAGTTCTTTACTTTCTAAATGTTAGTCTGACATTTCCATAGTGATAACACAGTCATAATGGCCTCAAAAACACTGTGTACTTAATTCTTAGAAAAAGCCTTGCTAAAGACACTGAGATGGTGTCCTGAAGGGGCAAACCCCCAGTCATGCCCTAGCCCAGACAATGGCTAAGCACCTGCAAATGTGCTAACCTGGACACTTCCTGGGGTCCAGATGGCCAAGGCAAATGTATAGCAGGTGTGATTAACATGGTAAGCACCTGTGAATGTGAAAACCTGGATGCTTCCTGGGGTCCAGATAAACCTGTACCATGTGTAATTAACTTTGTAACACAGCTATGACCTGTGTGTGCCCCTGGCCACACAGGATATGCCCTATCCCATAGGTCCGGTTATCAGAGTCCTGTGTTACCAAAGGGCATGAATTGTCTTGGGACAGTATTCAAACCAGCCAAGAAGTCAGGCAACTTGCCTTGTTCTCACCCAGACAGCAACTAGAGCCAAATGCTGCCTGAGTAGCAGCTGAGGACCTGCTTACCACAAAGAGACAAGAGCCAAGTGCTGCCCAAGTAGCAGTTGAAGAACCTGCTCTAGCAGACCAACAACTTCACCCAGGCCTTGCACCTGGACCAAGGCAGAAAGGGGAAAAGCTCAAAGGGAATCGAATCCCAGAAGAGGCTGCAGCCCAGCAAGGAAGCACACAAGAGAGAGGCCTCCTAGCCCTCCCTGAGCCAAGGGCAAGCTCCAGACCGTGACTGGGTATAAGAGAGAGATCCCTTAGCCCTCTCTGAGCCAAGGACTGCTCAAATCATAGCCACAGCATATGGGAAGGTACCAGACAGAGGAACAAGTCATGAGTCCCTGGCCAATCTGCCACAGAATCCCATTTGTGGGAAATCCTCAGATCACAGCACCTGTATTTCCAGTTTGAATTGCTGTATTGGAAACGTTAGACCTGTGCTTAAATCATTTAACTGTCTTCATATGTGTAGTGTAAACCCCACAACCGAATAATTGAACCTGTGAATACTTATTTGGTAAATAAGTTACAGTGGTGTTTGAAGATACCACCACCAGGATATATTAATTATAAAGTACATAAAATTACACATTTTTATTACAGATGGTGCACAGACACACAAGTGCTTCACATTATAATTAGAAAGACACTTCCCAAGGCCTGATGTGTCAGTGTGAGCTGAAATTCCCACCCCCCCCCGACAATAACCAGGCTAGCCCAGTCTGGAAGCAAATGAAAAGCTGTATTTACAAGCAGAGTCTAAAATCTACAATGAAATGCAATGAATATATACAAATATACAAAATTCACGACATTCACAAATATATACAATCAAGAGAAAAAGCACAATCGATCTCCCTTTGCTTCCCCCCAAGGGGACCCTCCCAAAGGGGCCTCTCTCTCCCAGGAGCTTCCCCCCCAGACCTCCCTGGACAGAGAAGCAGAGTTAGTTAAGCAGAAAGTTGTTAACTTAGCTGCCAAGGTCAGTACGTGTTATCTTCAGCCAGAAGAGAAGAAGAAACAGCAGCCAGACAGCCCAGCAACTGCCCCCACTGCAGAACGCAGAATGTGCAGAGTGCCTACTTTGTTTTGGGTAATAGTTCTTAAACATTTCTATCTATCCAATGGAAGTGTTTAGAACAATCGTTATTTTGCTTTCTTACACCCAATAGTGACTTATTTACATTCTTTCACTTTCTCTGTTCTGAATTTTGCAAGGAAAAATTAAAAAGACAGTTTCAAACCATCACACCTGACCTGTGCACCTGGTTTCTGGACAAATGTAACTGTTTCTAGAAGTTAGAGGTTAATGCATTTGCACCAAGGTGTGTCAAAGAACTTTGCCATTGTTTCATTTACTTAACATGTCAGAGGGGGTGATGAGTAAGAACACTTTTACAGTCCAGAGGAAGAGGTAATAGCAAAGGTGACTGTGCAGCTGAGAAGTGCATGTGACAACTACTTTCATAACAGACTGGATATATCATTGGGTTTTACCTTGATAATGTAACTTGTCCAGTAACAGCCAGGTCATGAAGTGTCCCAGGAAGTTTAATAATTTCCAAGAACATCCCATTGCAAACCAGAGTCTTACCCAGAGTGAGCCCACTTGTACCAAGAAACAACTGTGAAGAATGTTATTACAAAACCCAGGACTTTCTAGGTATACCCCTTGCCTAGAGCACATGCAAAAGATCTGGCATTTCCTGAAAGCATTAGACCCCCTGGGCCTGTGGGGACCTGCCCAGTAAGTTTTGGAATAGTAATTTTAAAAAAAAGAGGGAAGTCATCTATATATGAAGTTGTCAGTAAGCACAGAAGTCAGTATGTGGAATTTATCTCCATTTACCTGCAAGTATGGCACTGAGACCAAGGCTCACAGAAAATATTGGATTTAACAGAATCTGATGCTACACAGTTTTGTGACAGTTCAGTTCAGGCTCTGAGACACCTGAAAAAGTTCAAGAAAAATCCACAACAGTCATCCTGACAAAATTCCCAGTGAGGAAACAGTATACATCTAGAGAAAACCAGAAGCAGAATGATCTTGAGCAGAAGAAGGGAAGTCAGAGTTGCCCAGCATTAGAGGTGACCAGAAAAATATGCAGAACTGAACTGAGATTGATCAGTCAGTTGTCTTGAATAGAAGATGACTGGGATTTTTTAAACACTACTGTCCTCTGAAATAACCCTAAATACATGTTTTAATTTCTCAGTGTGTTCATCTTTCCATTTCATGCATGGTTGCAAAGCTTACAGTTTACAGATGGTTCATTAAGAGTCTCAGATCAATTATAAAAAAGTATTTTCCATTTACTTAAACCACTTGAAAGGCATTTCATTTATGCTTGTTTAAGCTGCATTACTGTATACAGTATCAACAGCATCATTCAGGTGAATACAGACAGAGAGCTGCGTAAGTAATAGGTAACAGAGCATACTAAGTATTAACAATGATTCATTTTCTGCAGTAAACAAAATATTTTCTAATTTCTTAAGAAAATCTCAAGAATTAGAAATGTGCATGAAATATAAGCATCCATCTTATGAGGAAATTCTGTATTTCTGTCTTTTTTTCCATTTTAAAACAGAGTGAAAGGCTGAAGATGTGACATATTCCACTGAATAGATGTTTCTGAAAAATAACAGGCTGTCATGCCACCTCCTTGGATAGCTGTCACTCAGCATATCAAGCAGCCTGCCTCATTCATAGTCTACTTACTGCAGTGGATGGGTAGGAGAAAAAAGCAGGCTTCACCTCCATTCAGAATTGCAACAGAATTGCATACAGCTGCAGGGATACTTTTATTCCAACATGTAAGATTTCTCTGATCGAAAGCTCTCTTGAACATTGTGGTCAGCACATATGCACACGTGCCTACACAGAGATGCTGTTCAGAGCAGGCATTTGTCGGACTAAGTGAGGTGCTTTTGAAATTATCTGTGTGAGGTGCGAGGAAGTGGTGATAAAAATGAAAAGCCAAGAGGATCATCTTTAGGATGAGAACACTGTCAGAGCACATCTTCCACTCAAAAGAGAAAAAAAACCTTTGGAAAAAAACACAGAACACCTCTATAGGCTTTCTTTTGGTGGTTTTGTTTGTTTGTTTTAAACCTGTACAGGTAGGGAACAGTGGCTCACCAGAGTTCTCAGAGAGAGAGTTCCAGCTACAGCTAAAGGATTTGGATTATTATGTCAATAAATTATAAAACTCAATTCAGGTATCAAGCTAATACTAATATTATTTGCTCCTAAATAAGCAAAGCTCTGTTATCTCCTCTTGGAGCCATTCTACACAGGTAGACAGAGGAAGCTGCAGCTTCTCTGGTGAGCACTCCCAGGAATGGCACAGAACAAACAGGCTGTTTGCCTGATGTAAATGCTCTCCCATCCAACACAAAGGCTATTTTAACTGGCTGTTCTCTGCTGTCTGGGCAATTTGCAGTATGTTGCTACATCCAAGACTTTCACAAATCTTTGATGTTTCACCCCACAGGAAGAGGGGTCAGCACATCTCGAGTGGGATGGCGACAACAGTCTCCTGATGAGTCCAGGTGGCCACACAGGCACAGTTCACAATAGTCAGACAGCTGGCAAGTTTTCCTGCAACAGGACCCTTGTATCTCGTAAGTATGAGATTATTGATAGAAACTTGGGTAAATCCCGAGCCCTCTGATCTGCAAAGAGCACTTGGAAAGCTCTGACTCACTGCATACCAGTGGCAGAGTGTTTGAACTAGTTCTGCAGACAACCTGCAACAATAGCTGAGAGGTGTGACCTTTCTCAGTTCAGAGCAACAGGCTGTTGATTTTGAAAGCCAGCGATAAATCAACGTCAATATCATTAGCAACCTAATGAAATTAGGTAAGAAGGAAGTAAGAGGGAAGATCATGCTCTGAAGTAAGCAGCTCAAGTAGCTTATGAACAGAATTTAACGATAATGTCAATGGGGCTTTTTCCAGATACTCCCAGCCAGGAAAAAGAATATCAAATTCTGCAACTTAATCCCAGTCTCCTACTGTCATAAACTTCACACAGAATCTTCAATAGATTACTGAAGTGCACAGGCAGAACTAGGCAAGCATCTCCACTTCCCTCATTGGGAAGCTGTTGCTGAGTTTTGCTCCTCTGATAGTTAAAAATTGTTTTTCTGTCTAAATGTTTCCTCCTCCAGATCATCTGTTTATACATTAAGAGAAGTCTATAACTGAAACAGTCCTAGAGCATTCCCTGGTTTTTATTCTCCAGACAGGTAGTAATCAAATTCTCTCAGGCTTTGTTTTTCTAAACCAAACAGCCACACTCTTAATCTCACCTCTTTAGAAAGGCACTCTGTTCCTCATGCCACACCAGTTCCATTTGTCTGATTTGCAAGATAATCCAGTTCATTCCTTCCCTTTAGGAAAGGGCTATCTTAATCCTCCTTTCTGCTGATTACAACTCCAAACTGAGTCATCAGCATAATTCATCAGTACAGGTCTTCTTTTATTCCAAAGGTCTATTATACTAAATTGGCCACAAAACCAACAGAAATTTCTCTAGTAACTTCTCTCTAGCCAACATTTCATCTTTCAGTGCTAATTGTTGTCACATCCTCATTAGCCAATTCCTTACTCATCTCAGATTTTTTTTTCCTACTAATCTGACTCATTATATATAACATTTCTCCATACAATAAAAATATTAAGGTCAATTAAAGAGCTATAGTTTTTTTTAAATCTTATTAAAGGAAAAGTTCAGGCAAATACTTCTTTAAGTCTTTTTCCAGAACATCCAGAGCCATGATAGAGTGAAAGTATCTGCTAATACTGGCCTGTCCCACAATGGGGACTATGCAGCCCCCTTTTCCCTTTCTGTCTCCCTCCCAGTCTAAGCACAGAAAATGATCATGAGCTTGGCTTTAACCTCAGCTGCAGTTATTTCTATTGCAAGAGCACTTGTGCCAAAGCTGATTTCAAAGGATGTTGGCTGCTCATCTAAAACTGCTGATGAAGGTAGTTTTACGCCAACATTTGGCAGTTTCCTCTCAACTGACAGACCCACTTCTGCTCCCAGTTGCGATGTGGGAGGGAGTGACCAGTAACTTCTTAAAACTGCTAGAGCAGTGTTTGCCAGAGCATACTCTGCAACATGCTAAAGGTGCTATTTTAAATGGATCTACCTGAGTAAGGAGATGCAGTGAATTAAAGCCCTTCGAAGGTACAGCTCCATGCTACAAGTAACAATGAAATGTCACCAAGAGCCGGAGCATGCCCTTGTTCAGCCTACCACTGCAGGCACCAGCTCCTGCCTGAGCTTACAGACAGCTGTAAGCTCAGGAATTCACACTGAAGAAAAAACATCACTTCATTTTTGTTTCAGAAGGTTATTTCTTTCTGTCTCTACTAGTTTGCCAGGAGCACCACTCCCAGCACTAGTAAAGCAGTTTACTACTTTACTGAAATATGCACAGCCATCAGGCAGTTACACTGCCTGCAAAAACACTTAAAAAGATTTAAAAAGAAGCCATGCAACTTCTGTCTCTGTGTGTGTGTGTGTGTGTGTGTGCAAATGGAGCCTGTGGGCCTGTATCACAGCTGGGAGCTCCTATACCCAGTTCTCTATCTTCTGTCCCTGCTGGGTGCTATTTTCTCTGTAATGCAGAAAACAAAACTGGGTATGTCAGTACTCAGGTGGCCTAGCTGAGCAGCATCATCCAGGTCTGCTGTAGCTCCTTCAGGCAATGTCTAAAGTCATGCCAGCAAAATGCAGCAGGGATGTCCACTGGAGGGTCTGGGTTGGGATGATTAAAAATGTAACTATTATTTCCTTGGGAGAATGAATGGAAAGCTATCCTGGCCCTATGTTAATCTTATGTCCACTCTTGTGTCCACTTTTAAGGAAAATACGCTAAAAGTTGGGGTTTTTTCTTCTTGTTTGTTGGGGGGGTTACTTGGTTTGTTTAGGTTTTTTGTTTGTGGTGGTGGTGTTTGGTTTGGGTTTTTTTTTGGGTTTAGTGTGTTTTGTTTTTGAAAAAGAGATGTGTTTTTTATACATAGCAATAAGGAAAGCATGAGTCCATGGTGAGACCAGTTTCCAGTAAGTATCCTTAAGTAATTGCATAGATCTTGAAAAAATTAGTTGCAAATCTGGGGGAATAAGCTTGCTGCAAAGACAACAAAGTTTCTATCCTTGTCTTTTTGACATTGATTCTTCTCAATGTCTCACAGAACTGAAAAGAAAAAAAAAACAACTGTAGAAGTTGAAATAATAGCTAATAACGGATTACTGTACTTAAGAAGAAAACTGCATTCTTGGGATTTATTCTTACTGTACCTAAATCATGTCACCCAGATACACCAATTGGTTTCCTGACAGTTCAGAGGTAATGAGTGCCAGCAGTAATTTATTACCTGTAAGAAAGAGCTTCAGTACAGCGACACCACTTTTGCAGCGTGGATCCTTGTGTTGTCTAAGGTAGTACACCATAAATATAAAACTGGTCTGGGAGACTGAAATTGTTGAACCCTCAGAATGAAAAAAAAAAAAAATCTTCATTATTAATGAAAATATTGCCTGCTTCCTAGCAGAACTTTAAATGCACACAAATATTGTATGTGGTCAGTCTGCAAGCTGAAAGTAAGTTTTTCTCACACAGTATGTCAGTTCAAATGAGATATGCTAACATTTTTAATTCATGGGCTTTCTTCTAAAGATTTCTGGTGGCAAAATTGTGACTGGTGTTATCAACATTAGGAAGTCTTGCCACATCACTTATTCTGCATGTCTGATGGAAAAGACTTGAGCCACCCAAGAAGTGCAATAATGTCCCATTACACATTGTTTGAAGGACTGTATTGCTTTCATGTAAAAGAGTGAAGATGGAGAAGGTCATGTTTATGTACTTGGTGTCCATTCTTGACACACAATCAAGAAACTCAAATTATTTCCAAACCTATCTCCAAATAATGTTCAGTACTGTAAATCCCACTCATACGCAATCCTGCTTATCATCGGAGATGAATCACACTCCTCTGAAATAAGAGAAAGTCACCTGAATTGTCTTGCTGAGCAGCTACAAAACACTGTGAATTCAGGCTAGAACTATGTATGATCATTAGAAACTTAATCACATCAAAGCTTTTATATGAATATAAATTGCTAGAGCTAACTGCCAAGCGCAGCCATCCAGCAGTACCTCCACAAGCTTTTCACTCTCAGGGTCCCCTGTGTGCCCTCATGCCACACATATTCTTGGTTTTATAAAAATAAAAACAATCTCTGGAGGGCTGTGATACAGCCACCCTTTTTTCTATACGCTTCATTATTATTTCTCTTCATGCTTTTTTCTTCTTACGTTCAGCATCCAAAGACAAGAGGAGACGGATGCAGGGTCAATTGCTACTTGATGTGGTGAATCCAGTCAGTATGTGCCAGTTAGTCTCAGAGACACGTCATGGTTTATTTCACCCCTGAACTAAACACACAGGTAGGCTTGGAGGTATATGTACTGCAAAGTTTACAACTTACAAACAATGTGATAAATGTGCATCTTAGGAAGGTCAGTCTCACTATGTCAATCTACAAAACGAATCCACTGCCAGCAACACCTGCATACGGAATTTTGGTCCCCAGCTCCCTAATGTCTTATTCCCTCCTCTGCCCATGCCTGAGTACCATCATCCCCTCATGGTGCTGATATGCCTGCTTGCAGAACTGCACTGTGAAACAGGTCACTCTGCAGCCCTGCCTAGTACCCATTGAGGCTGTGAGCAATTTGTGGGCATAGCAGAGAGGGTGTCAGCTTGGAGCACAGGGGTAGAGAAGAGGAGGCCCATGCTAGAGGACAGACTGAGTTTGGATACCTAACTGGAAAGCTCTATGTCAGCACAATTTATAGGACTAATCTGTTTTCAAATCCCTCTAGTTAGAAAGTGCAGAAATTTGGAGGGAAAAGCAAGAAAAAAGTAAGGATTCTGTTTCCATATCCCACCTTCAGAAACCCTCAGAAATACCACCTTCATTTCACTCTCTACTAACTCCACCCCAGAAAACAAAACCTGGAAATATTTCCCAAGAAGCTAAACTGCTGGTCCCTGAGCTTTTTCTTATTTATCTATCATTATTTTTGCCTACAAGTTAATTTCTAGCTATGAATTTACTGGATTTGTTTCTGTATAAATATAAATACTAAACGTGTGTAAATATTTGTGATACAAATATTACAATCTACCACGGTAAATGATTTCTAAGTAAAAGCTGATCTCAATCAAGTTTCTCATATTAGTGCTAGGGACAACTGGGAAAAAAAAGATGCTGTATAGAATCCAGTTTTACTTTATACAGCATACCATCTTTTATGTTCTGGACCATCCAGCCTCGCCAAGAATGACTTCAGCTGGAAAATATCCCAGCAGGGAGATGTGCTTGTAACTTTAGATACCATGAAGCACAAGTTTGAAACTTCAGATTTCAGCAGTTTGTCCATAACAAGGGGCAATAGAACTCCAGTTCAGCTGAAAGATAAACTCAAATAAAGTATAGTAAAAATATTATTGCAGAGTAGTCCATCTAACAAGCAGTAACAGAAACCAAGGAAATGAAATTAAAGCAAGCTTAACTCATTTACAAAATGTAAAGAGGACTCGAGATTGGTGAGATGGGCAAATAAATGTAATGAACTTCCCATTTTGTGTAAGATTTGTGTCTCTGGTTCCACATGGCTCAGCACCAAATTTATCAAAATACCACAAGAAAGACTGGGTTTTACGACAGCTTGCCTTTGAATAGTGTAAAACCATAAAGCCCTTTGCAATGGGAGAGATTTTCATTTTTTTAAAAAAACACAACAACAACAAAACCAAAAAAGAAGAAGCATTTCAATTTCTGGACATGTCTGGATGTTCAGACCTTCAAAGCCTGGTTACTGCCAGCCTAAGCCTCTAGATGTGCTTTTTTCCAAACACCCAAAAGACTGCGAAAGGACTAAGTTGTATACAGCAAGTAATGCATACTGCTTACTAACACAGTACCTCACCACCTGAAGAGACATTAAAGCAGCACCACATCAGACTTCCGAGAGATGGCGCTGTCATTCCCGGATCACACATTGCTGTGCAGTTCTACCTCTCTGATGTAACTTCTCCATCGTAGCAATTTTACCAAAAAAGAGGAGAATCCTTTTGTTTAATTAAATCATGATACTTTGAAACTGAATTCCATAAGCTATCATGCAATTGGGCTTGCCAACAGTGAATAAAAATATCACCTATTTGAAAACAAAAGTCATAAGGCAAGGTGTCCAGCTATACAACTTCTATCCAGCTAATGGCTAAATGTTCTTACCCAAGAAACATAGAATCATAGAATGGTCCAGGCCAGAAACGACCTCCAAAAGTCATCTAGACTGACCTCCCTTCAGTCAGCAGGGACATCTTCAACTAGATCAGGTTGCTCAGGGCCTTGATGAGCCTCAGTGTGAATATCTCCAGGGAAGGGGCCTCCACCACCTCCCAGGGCAACCTGTTCCAGTATTCCACCACGCTCATATGAAAGAACTTCTTCCTAACATCCAATCTAAATCTGCTCTTCTCCAGTTTGGAGCCATTGCTCCTTCTCCTGTCACTGCAGGCCTTGGTCATCAGTCTCTCCCTAACATTCCTTCAGGTACTGGAATGCTGCTATCAGGTCTCCCCAGAGCCTCCTCTTCTCTGGGCTGAACAACCCCAGCTCCCTCAGCCTGTCCTTGTAGCAGAGGTGCTCCAAGCCCCTGATCATTTTCGTGGCCCTCCCCTGGATCCACTCCATCAGGTCCATGTCCTTCCTATATTGAGGGCTCCAGACCTGTACACAGTACTCCAGGTGAGGTCTCACCGGAACAAAGTGGCAGAATCACCTCTCTGGAGCTGTTGGCAATGCATCTTTTGATGCAGCCCAGGATAGGATTGTCCTTCTGGGCTGCAAGCACACACTGCCTGCTCATGTCCATCAGCACCCCCAAAATCTTTTCCACAGGGCTGCTTTCTATCACCTCATCCCCCAGTCTGTATTGATAGTGAGGATTGTCCTGGCCCTCCTGCAGAACCTCGTACTTGCTCTTGTTGAACCTGGGCCCTCCTCTCCAGCTTGTCCAGGTCCCTCTGGATGACCTCCCCACTAATATGAGCTTAGTGGCAATTACGACTGATGTGCCCTATGATCAATGTGCTCCTGGAAAGTCCTCTCTTTAAAAGCAAGCAACTAATTTTTATATTTCTTTTCCTTAATAAACACAGTGGTGGTCAGTATTTGGAAACTAGACCAGAAGTTATGATGGTGACAGTTAACTAGTTAAACATGTTTAACCAGTCCAACAAATAAGCACGTTTTTTGTGGAGAGGGGCAGAAGCAATGGAAAGAGCCCGTACATGACTGGAGGGACCATACAGCTGTGATCTATGAGAACACACCATGGTAGGGAATACTCAGAGGCAAGGGGGTTCACAGCATCTTATTCTTTTTCATAGTGAATCCTTAGATGGCAGATATAGGAGTTCCTGCATTGTTGACAGATTTTGCATTGATAAGGTATTGAGAGGATACTGGAACAAACCTAGCACTAGAAATCAGGCTTCTCCTCCCAAGTGAACGCTCGCTGCGTTGTTGAGGGGCATTTTACACTGCTTCTCCCCATACTTTTGAGTATTAACACTCACTGACAGATGAGCAAATGTTCTCCTTAAAGGTGAGCCTGAACTTCCTGACTGCAGACATGTCAGTTTGAAAATATCTGGCTAAGTAGTGATCAAACAACCAAATTCCTGAAGTAACTTAGGAATGAAAAATCAAACACTTGCTAGTGTAACTGCATTTTTACCATAGCCATTTACAATAAGAATGTTACAAAATATCTGAAACATACAAATCTGGAATGAAATGTTTCCCGAAAAGTCCAGGAGAGACAAGTGTCATATACTGAGGCAATAACATTGCAATATCAGAGAGAAAATTTTTTAAAGGTTTTGACTCAAGGGAGGAAAGAAAAATGGACTTGGTAGACATGACAAAATAAACAACAGATATCAAATGAAATACATAAAATTACAAGGAATGGCCAACACTAGAGACTGTCCTATAGCAGCAAGGGCAAGCACACAGACCTCTGTTTACTTTTACCCATTGTTTTGCAAGGCTCAAACAGGATGATAGCCCAGAATGCAAAGACCTATATTACATCCATTCCCTGAAGAGCATAACATACCACCTCATGGTCACAAATTGATAGCTACATTCTGCTTTAGGGCTGTCTCTTAAACACACTCAAATATCCAGAAATTTCTCCACTACTGTCAGCAGACTTTGAAATTCTGCCACTGGTCAATGCTGGCAACATAACAACGGTTCAGGAAGTCTCCACTGACTGGAAAAGGAGAAACATAACTCCCGTTTTCAAAAGGGGAAAGACGGATGACCCAGGGAACTATAGGCCAGTCAGTCTCACCTCTGTGCCTGGTAAGATCATGGAGCAGATCTTCCTGGAGGCACTGCTGAGGCAGATGATGTCCCGCAAGACATCCTGGTCTCCAAGCTGGTGCAGTCTGGGTTTGATGGATGGATCATTCAGTGGATAAAGAACTGGCTCGATGGCTGCACCCAAAGAGTGGCTGTCAATGGGTCCATGTCCAGGTGGAGTCCAGTGACAAATGGAGTCCCTCGGGGATAAGTACTGGGACCAGTCTTGTTTAACATCTTTGTTGGCAACGTGGACAGTGGCGTTGAGTGCACCCTCAGCAAGTTTGCTGATGACACCAAGCTGGAGGGAAGGGATGCCATCCAGAGGGACCTTGACAGGCTGGAGAGGTGGGCCCATGAAAACCTTATGAGGTTCAACAAGACCAAATGCAAGGTCCTGCATCTGGATCGGGGCAATCCCAGTACCAATATAGGCTGGGCACTGACTGGCTTGAGAGCAGCTCTGAAGAAAAGGACTTGGGGGTGCTTGTGGATGAGAAGCTCAACATGAGGCACCAGCGTGCACTTGCAGCCCAGAAAGCAAATCACATCCTGGGCTGCATCAAGAGAAGCACAGCCAGCAGGTCAAGGGAAGTGATTCTCCCCCTGTACTCCACCCTGGTGAGACCCCATCTGGAGTACTGTGTCCAGTTCTGGACACAGTTACAAGAAGGATCTGGATGTGAAGGAACATGCCCAGAGAAGGGCCATGAGGATGATCAGAGGGCTGGAGCACCTCTCCTGTGAGGACAGACTGAAAGAGTTGGGGCTATTCAGCCTGGAGAAGAGAAGGCTCTGAGGAGACATTACTGTGACCTTGCAGTATCTGAAGGGGGCCTACAAGAAAGCTGGGGAGGGACTTTTTAGGATATCAGGTAGTGATAGGGCTAGGGGAAATGGAGCAAAACTAGAAGTGGGTAGATTCAGATTGGCTGTTAGGAAGAAGTTTTTCACCATGAGGGCGGTGAGACACTGGAACAGGTTGCCCAGGGAGGTGGTGGAAGCCTCATCCCTGGAGGTTTTTAAGGCCAGGCTGCATGTGGCTCTGAGCAACCTGATCTAGTGTGAGGTGTCCCTGCCCATGGCAGGGGGTTGGAACTAGATGACCCTTGAGGTCCCTTCCAACCCTAACAATTCTATGATTCTAGAATTCTGTGATATGGACTGTTCCTTCTCCATCTTCCCTTCACTGCTGTGACACAGTGCAGTGCTGCTTGTGGGGCATGTCACCTACTTAGCCTGGTGGAGGCATAGTTGAAGGCAACTAAATGCTATGTTTAGCAGCTCCTCCCAGTGCAGAGACCATACTGCTCCACTGCAAGTCCTCTCCAAAATACAGCTGAGCACCCCCTGCCCTGCTCTGTCATGTGATCTCCAACCCCATTACTCAACCCTTATCACCCTGCAGGTATGATCTTGCCTGATTGCCAGTGCCCAAGAATGACTCCCAACCCACGTGCCGAAATGTGGATCTCAAATAGAGATCACAGAAAACTCAGACATCTACAGAAGCAGAGACAGAACTAACAATGACCACAGCACTTAGCCATTATCCAGTACATGAGGATGAAGGTCATGATAATCAACTTTTTTGCAGCACTTTGATTTACTCCAACTTAGACATTTAACACAGTTCTTCACCTGTTGTTAAAAAGGCTCTTAGGATCTCTTGCCAACACTGGTGCTCAGAGATAGACTTGAAACAGGGAGAGCATAAAAGACATGCCAGAGAAAGGCTCCTCTCGTGGTTGCCTTTAACATGAGTCTTGATGCTTTATTAACCCTTTGCATGTCTTGATGCTTTATTAACCCTTTGCATAACTGTCCTGGCAACGCAAATACTGCTGGCAGCCCTTTGGCAGGTCACACAATGGAAATTACATACCAGACATAGACTGCTAGAAAAGCAGTCACCAGAAATGTATCACTGAGTGCACTTAATCACTCTGCTCCTCCACCTCCCCATCTGCATACTTGGATGCAGTAATTCTTCCCTTGCAGGAACAGCATGAGACCAGTGTACAAGATGCAATCTCTTCACAAGAGATTGCTTACACAGGCACGTCTGCTTGGCTGTGGGACAGAATACCTCTGTGCACAGGTTTGCCTATCTCCCACTGCGAGCCACATTTACGCCAGTTACAAATGAAGATATTTTCCTGAGTTGTTTCATCCAATTTTAGCATAACCACTTCCTAAAGTGATGGTCACACCTTCCCACCACTTCTATCTTCATGTTCCCAGTTTCCTTCTCACCACAATGTTAAAAATTATGTGACTGTGTGTTAAAGGAAATGACTTGCTGAAAATTCAGCCAGTCACAAAAAAAGGAGCACAAGACGAGTTTTCAGCTGGGTCAGTTCTCTGATCCAACAACTCCCTATGCAGCCATGTTTTTCACTGGATACTGACAGAGAGGAAGCAGAAGGAACACTGACTGCCTTAAAGCATGAAACTGCAACACAACTAAACCTGATTTTAAAACACTGTAACAATGGCTGAAAGTTTTATTTCAAGTGGGTCAGCATAGCTCAGAATATGAGCCCAGTTATAAAGTTGTGCTACACCAAAACCATTCATCTGCAGGACCACAGGGACGCCACTGCATTCTGAAGCCTGCTGTACAAGCAGGGCCCTCAGGTTCCCATCAGAATTGTCAAAGGTATCTGTATCACATATCAATAATGCTGTATAAAGGAAGAGCACAAAAAGCAGCTATTGTTATCTGAAAGTCATGATACAAACATCCCTGTAAAACCAGCAAGGAAGCCAAACCTTACTGCAAATGGTTTGCCTTTGTGCAGCATTAATTACTCAAACATCATCGTATTTTCATTTCAGGGAATGGTTGGCTCTGATGTTTTTGCAACTTTCTTTTGTGTTTTTATTATTTGTACATTCAGAAATTGTTTTCTATGTGATGCATTACTACCTTATTAGAAGCCTAACTTTGTAGGGAATGGTAGACACAATTATTAACATTAAATTTCTGATGTTAAATCTAGCCACACAATTCTACCTGGTTTTAAATTGTGTTTCTTTCTAATTTACCCACACTGAATGACCAGACAAGAGTGGTAAAATTACAAACATCCTAAAACTAAGTAAGAACAAAACAAAAGGTACAAAAACTACAAGCGAAACAATTCACCCACACTGATTTATGAGACATACTTGTGCCTAGTCTTGTGCCAAAGACAAGGAGACAGAAGTCAAACGTGACATGTTTCCTCTCTCAAAAGGAAGACTGCAGCAGGTGGGGGAACTCCCATGTCAGCTGGCTCCCCTCTCCCTGCCCAGGGCCCCTGACAACATGTCTGACCCCTGGGGACATCAGCTCCTGCCCCAGTGACACCACAGCAGGGCCAGTCTCCAGCTCCCCATAGCCTTGTCCTGCCCAGCCATGCAGGTCCACATCCTGGCCTGGTGTTGGTCCCTCCCAGGGTGGTGCCCAATGCCCAGGGCTAGGACTGGTGCCTTCCCACTGCCCTGCTCCTGGCTGGGGGGTGGGATGGGCTCTGACTGCCAGACCCTGCCCTGAACCTCAGCCTGGGGTCCT
The DNA here is from genome assembly GCF_027791375.1 of Indicator indicator. Taxonomy (NCBI): domain Eukaryota; kingdom Metazoa; phylum Chordata; class Aves; order Piciformes; family Indicatoridae; genus Indicator; species Indicator indicator. The sequence continues at coordinate 80,576,223 of NC_072010.1, forward strand.
CCACACAGGACCTTGTCATTTAGGACTTAGAACAGGGGCAGGAGTATAAGTCTGCCAGCAGGTCAGGTTTAAGCCTTCCTTGGTCCTGAGTGCTTGTTGGGATAAATCTGCTGCAGGTGGTGCTGTTGGGAGCACAGTTCTGCCCAGCAGTCTCTCAGAGAGATGAAACCAAAGCAAGAGCTTGGGTTAAAAAACATTTGTTCCTTATCTCAGAAATATCTTCTAGCAAGCCAGTTTACCCTTCTGAACATCCTGTGGTCAGATGAGAACAGCACCAAGCACCAACATGGCATAACATTGGGATGCTTACACAGTAACTGCTTGCATCAGCAAACCACTCAGCTAATGTCAGTTCTCCAGTTCCCTTAACACTAAGTTTGGTATCTAATTCAATTATTTAGGGTTCAATAATTAGGGTTACAACAGCTCAATTTAGGACTCTGGTGAGTTAGATTGCAACAAAGACCTATTAAAAAGGTGTGCAGGCAGCTCCTTGCTGGGATTAATTACAAAAATTCACACGTATGTTCCTATTGCTTTCCCCAGCCTCCTTTTAACACACTGCAGTCACAAGGGTGATGTTAACCATGCTGGAAGGACTGATGGTAGCATTATCTTTAGGCTAACCCAGTGACACAGAACTGAGAGGCCTGCCTGCAATTTGGAGCAATCTTTTTTCCTCCACACCTATCAGATATAAAAACTGGGGTGTGAAGCAGCTTCTTTGCCTTTCCTATTGTCTTGTACCTCTGTGCTGAACTGGAATGTCAAAAGCAAATGGCATTATGTTAGCAAGCCACTGAAATACGTGCCACAGAAACTAAATGGCCTTTATGCGAGGGGCCAACTCCTTCCAGCCAGAGGGGTTTGTCAGGAGCTGGACAGGAGGCTTGAAGACACGCACACAAGTGTCCCATCCCCCTCCATGGGCATCCTCCTGCATCCGATGGGGTCTCACTCACTATCGGAACTGAAGAACTCCCATCGGGCTTGTAGTCAGCTAACATGCTGCTTCCTAACCTACTCGAAACACCCTCTCCCCTTCTAGTTCTTGGGCCTTGAAGGCCCAGAAGTCTGTTGTTACTGTAGTTGGCTAGAACACTGGTCATGGTTTTCCCCCAGAAACCACTTTTTGTGCCTTGTTTGTCTGCTCTTACCTGATGACTGGTGTCATCCAGTGTAAAGCATGTGCTAAGGGGACACAGAGCCAGCCCGAAGGCTTGCTGCCAGAAAGCAAGAGACTTCTTCCTCCCTCCCCAGGACCAGGTGGTGCTGTGCTGGCACTCCTCTCCGCTCTTCCTGCACATGCATTGGTGCTCATAGGGCTCTTCAGTGCACTGCAACTCATTAGGACACCAGAAAGCTTTTTTAAAATTATTATTATATTTTCAGTGCATAAATTACATTTCTAAAATTGCAGGAAGAGGCTCATGATAAGACATAGGGAGATTTCTGCCCCCAGCCCTGATCTGAACTCAATTTCTGGTTGCACAGACCATCATAAGCCACCAGGAGCAGGCCTGATCTTTTCTGTATCCATGTGCTCACCCAAATTTCTCTGACACCATACTGGTGCCAGTGAAAGTCCTGCAGAGGGAAAAGCCCTGTGTAGGTCTTTCCTAGGCAGCCCCAGGACAGCTATTGAGGAACAGCATTACATTGACCTAGACATACAGTGCCAGTCTGGTTTGCACTGTCTCAGTTTTAACCAGGAAGGCAGCTCAGGGTTAGTCAGCTCATTGCATAGCCTCCTGACACAGAACAAGAGAGGTATAAACAGGGATGTCAAGTCAGAACCATTGCAGTGTGCTGCAGTCCCTCTTACATGGCAGCTGCACTTGGGTCACACAAATCCCATGCAACACTACAGGCTCAGGGCAAAGCAGCTGGAAAGTTGCCTGGTGGAAAAGGAGTTTTGGTTGACAGGTGGCTGAACATGAGCTGGAAATGTGCTCAGGTGGGCCAAGAAGGCCAACAGCATCCTGGCCTGGATCAGCAACAGTGTGGCCAGCAGGAGTAGGGAAGTGATCGCATCCCTCTACTCAGCACTGGTGAGGCTGCACCTCAGATACGGTGTTCAGTTTTGGGCCCCTCACTATGAGAAAGACAGTGAGTTGCTGGAGCATGTCCAGAGAAGGCAACAAAGCTGGTGAAGGGATTAGAGACCAAGTCTTACAAGGAATGGCTGAGGGAACTGGGATTATTTAGTCTGGAGAAGAGGAGGCTGAAGGGAGACTTCATTGCTCTCTACAACTACGTGAATGAAGGTTGGAGTGAGGTGGGTGTTGGTCTCTTCTCCCTAATAACAAGTGATAGAATGTGAGGAGATCGCCTGAAACTATGCCATGGGAGGTTTAAGATGAATATTGGGAAAAAATTCATTACGAAAAGAGTGGTCAGGCATTGGAATAGCTTATGCAGGGAGGTGGTGGAGTCACCATCCCTGGAGGTGTTCAAGAAATGTGTGGACATCGTATTTCAGGGCATGGTTAAATGGCTATGGTGGTGTTAGGTCAGTGGTTGGACTCAATGACCTTAGAGGTCTTTTCCAACCAAAACAATTCTATGATTCTGTGACATGTCCACCTGGACACTTATTACAAAACTACCATTGTTCATAAGCCCGTGATTAGCTGACTACAGTATCCTCCATTGCTACATGAGAAAATTATGACTAATCCTCAAATTCCACTGGGAAGGAGCCAGCTTAACACTTTGCTTTCCTCATGGTCTTAGCCTTGATGACTAATATGGTAATCCTAGATTCTCAACAAAACAAAGTTTGTATGTGACTGGTGCACATCAGGGCTGCAAGGGTGCATCAAGGATGAACTTCCTACTTTTCTGTGATAATTAGGTTTGGTTCCAGCGATTTAGGTCCTCAAAGGGGTTCCCAACCTGTAGGAAGATAGCAAACCTTTGAACAACTTTTGAGAAGCCTATGTTTTGTCTCTGAGTTGGAAAGAATGTAAACACCTTGTAACTGAAGAGAAAGACTAGGCAGAAGTTGACTGGATATGCTGAGAAGCTTCTTGTCAGTATTAACCTATTGCATGCTTCGCTTGGACCCATGTCAGTGAAAGGATAGCCAGTTGGGATGTGGCAGCGCTGTATTAGAAAAGCATGTAAGTTGACCATAACAGAGTAGTGGGCTTTTGGCTTTAGGCTTTTGGCTTTGTCTTATGCTTAAGCTCTTGCTTTGTTTTTGCTTGTGCTTAGTGCTTTGCTTAGTTACACAGGCAATAAATGCTTTTGCCTTTCACAATAACGGCCTTCTCATCTTGTCTTGAAAAACCATAACACGCAGCCTATGAGAAGAACACTACAGATACAATTATAAATGGTGACCCCGACTGCTACAATTACACCATCCCTGATCATTTTCAGGCTCAGATTTTGGAAACACCCAGTGGGTGGCTTGCAGCTTTCCAGATCATTCTGAGTGAGAAGTGACTGAAGGGTACCTCAGGGTTCAGTAACAGTGAATAACCTGATATCCAAATCAAGTCCTGTTCACTTCAGACTAAATGGCTTTGTAATGCCTGCCTGGAATAACAATGTGAGTTCGGTTTCTTTTATTCTAATGAATTATCAGTGGCACAGACAAGGCTATATAGGGAACTATTCTGGAATAATTATACACAGCTCAAACACTCAGGAAGCAAACTATCCAGGGACAGCTACTTAATTCATATCTTACTCTACGTTTGTCAGGCAGAACAAGCTCGAATGATGCAATTTTGTGATGAAGCCCAAGACAGTTTACACTTCCTCGCTGGCAAAATGAGGATCTTCCAGTAAACTCTATTTCTGCCACCTTCTCCTCTCTAAAATGCAAGAGGGATAATCTAGGTTTGAAAAAAAAGAATTTCTGCCTTTTGTCTGTTTGCTTTCTAGATTTGAGAGATTAATTGCTTCACCATAAAGAAATGCCAAAATCTGATGGGTGGGAGAAGACAATGCAGTTGAGAAGATGAAAAGAGTAAAAGCCTAACTCTTCTGGCAGAGGTAAGCTCTCAGTCTGACCGACTCATAAGATGACTTAAGAGTACTGTGGGCCCAAACTGGTCGTTAGTGAAGGAATTTTGCAGTCACACACATGCTTGCTTTTAAGATCCTGCTTTCCCTGAGCTTTAGTTTTATTTACATGTGCCAAGCTTCAAAGGTGATTCACACAGTGAGTGCATTTCTGTATGAATTTGACAAGCAGAGTAATAACTCTCCTTTTCTTATATGATCCTACTCTCTGGCAAGAAACTTAAAAAAACCCACCCTATTTCCAGAAAATTACTATGATAAGTGCAAACAATTGAGTGCCATTTAATGATGTGCTTTCAGCTATCATTAAGTCTGTGTGAGAAAAACAACCACAAACCTACTGAAGTACACTGAGCCCCAGCTGGAGGTTTTACTGTATCACACACACACAAAAAAAAAGAAAAAACAACAAAAATGGAAAAAAAATAAAAAACACAACCAAAAAACCCAACCCCAAACCTTTCTGGCATGCAGAACTGTCGTACTCAGAAAAGGTAGCCAACATAATTCAAGAAATGTGCATGTACAAATGCTGATTTCTACATACTGAACTACTTTAATTGACCTCATTGCAATCATCTGTATGAATTAAATTTAGGGGAATGCAAAGGTCTGAAAGACTGGGAACTAAACTAGCATGTTTCAACTCCTTTGGAAGTACTTGGGACTAAAGAAAAAGTGGATAAACAAAAATATTGCAAACTCCTAAATTTCACACAGATCCCTAAGGATCCAGTGGAAACAGACAACTACGTTACATTGTCTTTGGACAGTGACAGTGTGACAGCCTAAAATGTGAGAGATTATCAATTTAAAAGTTCTCCTTCCCAGTAATATAGATGTTCAGCTTTGTGATTATATATAAGACATCAGCCTAGGCTTTGTAGTTCTGCAGAGAAGACTGCCAGTCTAAACAGCGTGTCCTTCACAGCTCAGTACTGGACTTGTTCCCTTAGGAAAGATCGCATCAGTGCCAATTTCTTCAGTTTCACTTTAAAAATTAAAAATTGCACCCTACTAGGATACTAGGAACCTTTTAACACCACTGTTCCACATAAGGTTATGGAACAATAAAACATGGAAGAACATCCAGTGCTTGGGCAGTGAGAGATCATGACATCAGGCTGGTCTGCTGCCGAACAAGAAATTTCCTTCTGAAAGGGTCTGACTGCCCACCTTAATTCACTATTCCCCCTCTCATAACTCTCACCATTTAAGGAGATACAAATATGACCTTAAAAGATTCTTCTCCCTGGCCAATAAAAAAGAGCAGCACCTATGACAGAAGATACCAATAATAAAAGATACAAAATAAGCATGGAACTCTCACTGATTTTGATAGAACATGGATGCTTCCTGAGTGAATTAAAAATCAGATTGCCACTTTTAATTTTCTCACTCAAATCTTTTCTAGCAGTACTTCATAGTGTAAAGGATATTATAATTTATTCAACATCCTAGTATTTATCAGCCACTGCTATTTTTCTCCTAAAAGACATATTATTGATTGTCTTTATTTTATGTATGACTGTAAACTTCATGAGAAAATGTGAGTATGATTGATTTCAACTTAGACAGGAGACATTTCTTTAAGTATACAAGCAGACAAATAAAACTCCTCTTCCAGGAGGAATTATGAAAGAAGACTAAAATACAGTTGAAATTAGGGAAAAAATGCCCTGGTTATTAAAGCTAATATTATTTTAGTCATTATTATAAAACAGTGTGTTTACATTTTGGGTTGTCTCATACCTCTCAAATTCATGGGCAAAATACTTATTTTTCAGCACGATTGATATGTGGTATTTGTCTGCCACATGTTTCACTTTAGCACTACATATAATTTTGGATTTAACAGTCGGTGTCCAGAGTTTCTCTGGTTTTGAACTCGCAATGACCTCTGCCATCATCCTTTACCTCACAAAAGTATTTCGAAGATGTGTTCCTCAAACAGTAAACCTAAAGTACTTCAACCAGTGTTCAGCAAGAAACTTTTCTGTGGTGTAAATTTTCAAGCCAATTCTCTTTCAAACAGTGTGAAGAAGCATTCATAGCATTTTTAGTACTCCCTGCCATCACAACCCACACTTTACAATATTTTTGTTGGAGGCAAGAAGAAGGAAACATACAGAATAACCACAATGAAAAGAGCCATGGTTTAACACTATAAAACACTAATTCTGCTTCATCTGCCACAGCATACAAACCCTACTGTATCTAGTCCAGGGGCAGACAGCATTAAAAGTGTTGGCATTTTTATTTTGCTTTCTATCTTAAGACTGCTGGCCTAAATCAGGTATCAAAAATTGCTAGTCTCTTTAGAAAAATTGGAAGGATTTTAAATGAGATGCTTTGATGCAGACCACCTTTCCTAGAAAGCATGCAGCAGTGCATGCCTTTTTAAAAGGTGCTTCAACCTGAGCAAACAAAATCACCTGTGACTGTTCTTTAATGCCTCTGGATCCTTGACACCAAATGCAATTTTTCATTGACAAAATGAGTTTTTGAGTGCTGCAGCCCTATCACGCAGTGGTGGGAGTATCAAGGAGGACAGGGGTACACAAGCAAGCCAATGGGGAAGCTATTACATACCTGCAAGCACCCAGTTACAACTTGTGACTATTCAGGGAGTCTGCCAAGTCAGATTTCTAGACTTCCCTACCCTGAGGCTCCCAAGCATTTTACTCACAGGGGAAGGACGATCTGATAAACCTACCACTGGCTGGGACACCCTTGTTCCAGCAGCACCACATTTTGCTATGCAGAAAACTTCCATCCTGCAAAAGAAATATCCAGCAGGCTGTATGCAGCTTTGCCAGAAGGACTACCTGCACATGAGGTGTTCCTGCCAGGAAAAGCCACGGGTATTGTGGCTTGCACAGATTCACACCCCAGATGTGACCCAGCTTTCTTGGCAGGGGTCTGAAGCACAGAGCTGGCCTGAGCCTTGGTTTGTAACCACAGAGCTAGCCTCATCCTGTCAACAGGATGAGTCAGCTCAATTAATTCCACTTGACAGATGGACTTTCATGCAATTTCACCTGATTTTCTTTCACCCAGAAAGAAAACTAGAAATCTGTAAATATTTAGGCTTCTAAAAAATAAAGAGGGCCAACTTCCTGAATATCATCCATGTGCAGCTCTTTTACCGCTACAAGGAAATGAGAGCAAAGCTATTTGAGTGCCATCTGGACAAATAACTTCCATCTACATAAACATGTCTCAGCGAGTGCAGGTCCCATGGGCAGGACATTTGCCATCAACTTTCAGATTCACATGACCCTTCTCACAAACACTTCAAGGCCTTTAGATTAGGTGTCTCTGTTTGCTCCTGGCACAGTGTTTTGGTGTATATTTCCTCATGGCTAAGAAAAAAGGGGCTTATCTACACACCTGGCTTTGGTCCTACGAGCTCCATGAGACCCCAGTTACAGAACTGCTGCCCCCTACAAGAGGCAGTAATACCATGAGGCCATGCAGATGAAGGACAGCTTTCTCTGTCCATTCTGGCATCACTGATGTGTGTACTGGAAAGCATGATCAAGAGGAGTCAGTGGGGGTGAGGCTGAGGATGCCTTTCCATTCCCACTGTTTCCCTGCTGTCACCTTCCTCTCCCCTAATTTATCTCCCACGCACTCTCTTCTGCAAACCCATACATATCCTGCAAACAGTCTTGTCATTCTCTGACTCCCCTTCCTGCCCTTCAACTGGTTTCTCTCTCTCAAAATGGAGTCAGGCTTATTCTTAGTGTGAAGAGCAGGAAGAAAGGGGATTCTCTGAACAGCAGTTCCTCCTTCTTCTCCAGCATCACTCTGCTGTATGCCTCCTGTGTTAGGGAAGAGGTGGGGGAATGCAAGGTAATCTGTAGGTGTGCTAAACAGCTACAATGGTAATTGCATTACTAAAATCCTCTAATGTAAGACTGCCTACAGAGAAGAAGGGGAACAGCTAAGCTGCCTACTCAATGCTTCTTTGTACAAACAAGCCCATGGAAATGTATGCAGTGTACCATGGAGACTGGCTTATGAGAGCCTCCTTACAATCTCTGACGCTCTCTACAATTATATTTGCTCTGTTTTTCATTTGCCTCTTTTATTTCTTTGTTCAGCGTTAGCTAACCATTCTAAAGCAGTAGTTCACACTTAGTCACAATAATACACTATCCTTCCAGCAAAACCATCAATTTCCTACATCAGTATTTTTCAAGAATAAAAGTCAAGAATCAAGAAGAGGAAGCTGTAAGGAAAAAACCAAAACATTAAGCATAACTCAAGGAACATTTTATTGGTGATTAAATAAATAAATAAACAACCCCCCTAAAACCAAACCCAAACAAACCAAACCAACAGAAGCATCATGTGTTGATTTTGTACTAGTGCAGGCAACCATACATATCTTCCTCTGATGTGTTAACTGTAACAGCATTTTTAACTGATGGCAGCCAGGATCAGTGTTTTTACTTCAGTTTAGATAAGACTTTTGTTCTGTAGGCCTCTCAAATCACGGGCACCATGCAATCATTTTGAAAGAGCACTGTTCTGAAACAGACTTCAGAGCTTCAGTAACCACCTACCTGGGGGACTCCCAAGTGCTGTCCCTAACTTCACCACACACTTAACTGCCTTTATTCCCTACATAGATGCCATTCATGGTCAAGACAGTCAGAAGCAGAGTCCTGAACCTGAAGGTTCAACTACAGATCATGCTATTGTGATGCTTCAGCATAGGCAGTCAAAGGAGCAGATCTGGAATCACAGCATCACAGAATGTTAGAGGTTGGAAGGGACCTACAGAGATCATGGAGTTCATCCCCCATGCCAAAGCAGAATCATCTAGGGTAGGTTGCACAGGAATGCATCTAAGCAGGTTTTGAAAGTCTCTGGGGAAGCAGCCTCCACAACCTCTCTGGGCAGCCTGTTCCAGTGCTCCATTACCCTCACCATAAAGACGTATCTCCTTGTTCTCTCAGTCTTTCTTCATAGGAGAGATGTTCAAGTCCCACAGTCATCCTTGTGGCTCTGCCTGTTTAAAGCATATATTTGGAGTGCATACTCTTTGTGACTGGTGACTTTTCTGGATATATATTTGTGCTGTTCTGTGAAAATAATTGAAAAAAAAGGTATGCCTGGAGACAGACTCGGACTATAGCTACGAAACCTGTTGTTCAGGGACTGGAAGGCACCTCTGAACTGAGAGTCCTGCATGTTAGCAATTATGGCGCTATTTGGCCAAACCACAGTCACAGCTTTTCGAGCAGACACATCTCTTCATAAACCTATTGCCTTTACATCCATTACTTTCATTCTGAAGAGCCTACAAGTAGTCTCGGAGCCTCACTGCTTTGATGGTTGGAAACCATCCTCTAATTTCTGTCCTAATATTCAGTGCCACATTACAGCCCTTAAAATATTCATCTTAAATAGCTGTGCTATTCCATTTCATCCGTAGTATTTCATAGAATCATAGAATCAACCAGGTTGGAAGAGACCTCCAAGATCATCCAGTCCAACCTATCACCCAGCCCTATCCAATCAACTAGACCATGGCACTAAGTGCCTCATCCAGTCTCCTCTTGAACATCTCCAGCGAACGACTCCACCACCTCCCTGGGCAGCCCATTCCAATGGCAATCACTCTCTGTGAAGAACTTCCTCCTAACATCCAGCCTACACCTCCCCTGGCACAACATGAGACTGTGTCCTCTTGTTCTGCTGCTGGTTACCTGGGAGAAGAGACCAACCCCCACCTGCCTACAACCTCCCTTCAGGTAGTTGTAGAGAGCAATGAGGTCACCCCTGAGCCTCCTCTTCTCCAAGCTAAACACCCCCAGCTCCCTCAGCCTCTCCTCATAGGGTTTGTGTTCCAGACCCCTCACCAGCTTCGTTGCCCTTCTCTGGACACGTTCCAGTACCTCAACATCTCTCTTAAATTGAGGAGCCCAGTACTGGACACAGTACTCAAGGTGTGGCCTGACCAGTGCTGAGTACAGGGGCAGAATAACCTCCCTTGTCCTGTTGGCTACACTATTCCTGATACAGGCCAGGATGCCATTGGCTTTCCTGGTCACCTGGGCACACTGCTGGCTCATGTTCAGCCATCTACCTACCAGCACCCCCAGATCCCTCTCTGTCTGGCTGCTCTCCAGCCACTCTGCCTGTAGTGCTGCTTGGGGTTGTTGAGGCCAAAGTGTAGAACCCTGCACTTAGCCTTGTTAAATCTCATCCCATTGGCCTCTGCCCACACATCCAGCCTGTCCAGGTCCCTCTGCAGGGCCCTCCTACCCTCCAACAGATCAACACCTGCTCCTAACTTGGTGTCATCTGCAAACATACTGATGATGGACTCAATTCCTTCATCCACATCATCAATAAAGATATTGAATAGGATGGGGCCCAGCACTGATCCCTAGGGGACACCACTCGTGACTGGCCTCCAGCTGGATGTGGCACCATTCACCACCACTCTCTGGGCCTGGCCCTCCAGCCAGTTCCTGACCCATTTCAGAATGATTTGGTCCCTTCTAAGAAAGGATAATTCTGCTACTTTCTCAATGTTCTTTGTGAATCTAAGCAACCTAAAATATTTTGATCTTCCTCTCACCTGATTTTAGTAGCTCTTGCTAGGATCCACTCCTGCTGTAGGTCATTACACTGGAACATGGATGACCAAAATTCCGCATTAAGTCTTAGTCTTGCTTTGTACGATGGCAAAAATGTCTTTCAAATGCAACTACATACTCATACAAGTTAATAGCTTTCCAAAGACCGTAAGGTATTTCCAAAATTAAGTATCAGCATAAAGCTACCATGTAGATGTTATTTATGAGCAAATACAAGCTAAGGCTTCTGTTGAAAGTCATTGATAGAACTGGGTCTTACTCCTTAACTCAATGCTGAGGTAAAAAACACCATTAATCAAAAAATGATTATTCTTATAAGTTCATCTGATGCTGCAGTATGCCAGTATCAGATTTCTCAGTGAAGAACCACTACATGACATTAAAACTACATCTGTTATTGGTCATTAGTGTATAAGAATCAAAATTTTTGGTCAATTTTTTTCTCAGAAAATTCAGTTATCTGTAAAGAAGAAATCATCATATCAATGCCATTCTGTTATGTTCCTGTTCTATCATTCCAACTTTTCTTCTGAGAAGCTAGAAACATTCCATGAAAAAAATGAAGGTCACAATTATCTACATAAACATTTTTTTCCCATTCTTTGTTCACTTTCCTAACAAGGAAAATGTTGCTTTCATAACACTCTATGGTCAACCATCTAGAAGAAAGTACGATCAGGTAGATTATACATCATTAAAAGAAACAGATTAATGATAATTATATGGGTCTCAGGTCACGTTCCCTAAAATCCAAACAGTAAAGATGATGATGATAATGCTTATTTGCAGAATATTTTTTCTTTTGATTCTAACGCACAAGACCATTCTATATATCTCCAGGTGTTTCCAAGAGCAGTTTTGAGGAGGAAGACTTGGGAGTGTCGATTGATTAAACACTCAAGCTGGCAATGTGAGCTTGCAGCCCAGAAGACCAACCATATCCTGGGCCGCATCAAAAGAAGTGTGACCAGCAGAATGAGTGAAGTGATCCTCTTCTACTCTGCTCTTGTGAGACTCCACTTGGAGTACTACGTGCACTACTGGTGCCCCTAGCATAAGAAAGAAATCATACTGCTGGAGTGGGTCCAGAGGAGGACTACAAAGGGCTGGAGCACCTCTCTTGAGGGGATAGGCTGTAAGAGTTGGTGCTGTTCAGCCTGGAGAAGAGAAGGCTCCAGAGAGACCTAAGTGTTAATTAGTCAAGGAAATATGTCATAGATACATTATTATTGCCACTTCAATTGCAAGGGCATTTGTGGCTAGGAAACACTTTGCTGGACAGGAAATGTACTTTTGCATAGGGAAAGAAAGAAGAAAATTGGAAAAGGAGAAACCAGGTATAAAGAATGGAGAAAATGTGCATATTGTCATTTGCAGATTGACCAGAACTTCGTAAACCTTTTTGGACATGTAGTTAAAAATGCCCTTGCTGGTTTCAGAAAACACAAGCATTCATAAAAAAAAAAAAAAAAAAAAAAGGAACAAAAAACCCACACACACACACAAAAAAAAAAAAAAAAACCCAAACCCAAAAACAACAACACCACAACAACAACAAAAAAAAAAACACCAGCCTGGAGAACTTAAACTTAAACTCAGGAAGAAGAAAATCAAGTCCTGGCAAGGAAGACTTTATTCCCTGTGAGACTGAGTATGGTGGAAGCAATCTGCAAGTTGGCTGCTTGAGATGGGTATTCCAGCGTGGAGTGTTCACTCCATTTTGCAGGGCACTGGAGGGTAGTACTTGACCTTATAACAAGAGGTGCAACCTGGCAACTGTGTTCCTACACAGGTTTTAATCCCATCACTATAGAAAGCCACATGATATCATTTGCTCCACTTTGACTGCTAATTCTCTACAAGTCTGATTTCATATCTCTTGATTGGGGTGAACCAAATGTTTCCTGGAAATACATGGAGCTATTTAGAGAGTGCTGAGTTACTTGATCATTTACTACTCTTGTCAAACAGAATACCTTCTTTTCCTTAACTCCCACAGACCAAACTAAAACACATTGCCAAACTGACAGATTTCTGTATGATCACCACACATGATAGAACTTTAAGTATATAAGGGTTTTGAACTCCTTGCAGTCTTGCTTGAAGCCTTTGAATCATGATCTCTGAAGTATCATTAAAGAGGAATGCATGGAAGAGATACTGTAAGAAACAGATAAAATATTTCCATCTCTGGCATAGAGGCTACTTGGGAAAAACTGGCAGTAGAGAGCCACGAATGACTAGAAAGCTACTTCCTTGGACCCATCAAAGTATTAGGCCATCTGTAGCTAGGAAAAGTATCTGAAATACACTTGTTGAATTACTTTGCAGGAAAAGATCACACTTCTGGGAAGACTCACAAAATAGTGCATTCAAAAGTTATTTCTGCTCAGAGGTCTCCTGTATTATCACCCACAGATAATGTTTCTTTCTGGATTGATTGGCAAGTGACTGGAATACTCTCTGTAGGGCTCTTCATTTTTCTCCTTCAATGTCTGGTAGCATTTGCTCCAAAACCCAAGTTCCAATTCCTCAAGGGAAAAGCAGATACTAGATTACTTGCTTGAAGTCTTGGTCTGGGTGCATGTACCCCAGACACTTCATTTTAACAACTGAACATTTACAAGCCCAGCAGTATCCAGCAGCCACCTGTCCTATGGGACATGCAAACAGGACCATCGAGACCACACTTCTTTATACTACAAGGGAAAGGGCCATCCTGGCTGCCACAAGCACTAAAAAAAGAGTGAGACAAGCAACTTGTGGACATGCAGCTAATAAGCACCTAGACTGAGTTCATGTGGGATGCCAGTTTGATGCCATCAATGCAGCTGCAAATAATTTGACTATATGAGCCTTAAAAAAGTCACCCCTCCATAAAGCAGAAAAGGTGATGGTCTGAGATTACATACTGAAATTTAAAGCATAAAATAAATGGAGTTTTAGAACAGAAGATAGTGTAATGTGAACTAGAGGTAATGAGATGTAAAGACGCTTTGCAGTTAAGATCTAACTGAACTTGTGCTTGTATAGGCAGGAAAAGAGGGAAGCAGAAAGTACATAACACAGCCTGTCTGCTTTCCTCCACGTTGCACTCCCACAAAGCACACATGTGGGGCATGGCTGGTGCACAGGGTTGGAAAGCTGGTGTGTCTGCTGCAGAGTCAGTGCTCAGGATCTGCCATTACTAAGTGACAAAATCAAAGAATCACAGAATGAAAGGGGTTGTAATAGACCTCTGAAGATCATCTAATCCAACCTCCCCTGACAGAGCAGGTTCACCTAGAGCAGGTTGCCCAGAATGGTGTCTAGGTGGGTTTCAAATTACCCCAGAGATGGAGACTTCACCAGCTCTCTGAGCAGCCTGCTCCAATGCTCCACCACCCTCAAAGTTACAAAGTTCCTCCTCAGGTTTAGATGGAACTTCCCATGTTCAAGCACATGCCCACATGCTCTTGTCATCTCACTGGGCACCACTGGAAAAAGACTGCCCCCACCCTCCTGACACCCACCCTGTAAGTATTTATAAGCATTGATAAAGGGGATGACAGTGGAACTGAGTGCACCCTCAGCAAGTGGAGTGGTCGACATGCTGGAGAGAAGGGGTGTTATCCAGAGGGACCTTGACAGGCTACAGTGGTGGTGCCCATGCCAACCTGTTCAACAAGGCAAAGTGCAAGGTCCCACACCTGGGTAGGGGCAATCCTGAGTACAAATACGGGCTGGGTGATGAGTGGATTGAGAGCAGCCCTGCAGAGAAGGACTTGGGGGTGCTGGGTGATAAGGTGCCTGACATGAGCCAGAAATGTGCACTGGCAGCCCAAAAAGCCAACTGAGTTCCGGGCTGCATCAAAATATGCATGGCCAGTAGCTCGAGGGAGGTGATTCTCTCCCTCTACTCTAGTGTTGCAAGATGCCACCCCAACTCTTCAGCCTGCCCAGGTCAGGCTGAATGGCAGCACAGCCTTCTGGTGCATCAGCCACCCCTCTTGTGTCATCTACAAACTTGCGGAGGGTATGCCATATCTCTTCACTCAGATCATTGATGAATATATTGAAAAGGACTGACCCCTGGGGAACACCGCTTCTTATGGATCTCCAACTAGACTGTGCCACTGACCCAGCCTCCATTTCAGAAACTATCCACTGGCAAAAAAAGTTTTGAGTTGCTGACAAACTACTTTGGCCTGGATAAAAGCTGAGAACTGATGAAGAAAATGTTTTCCATTATCAAAATAAAATCCAAGGAGCTAAAGTGCCCCGTGTAGCAAGAGAGCCAGCTACCTGCAGCCAGACAGATGGAACAACACTCCCTCATGTGGTCTGTGAAATGCAGTTCTTCCCAAAATGCTGAATGGGAATCACCAAGTAATAAAGCTAAGCAAAAATAATTTTTAGCCAAGTGGATACATCAAACAATAGGCATAGGAAAATAATAACAGGTAAATCGACTAGCCCATGAAAAACAGTTGCTGAAACAGAAACCATTAACCAGCACAGCACACACCCAGATTTTTCCTCTCCTGAGGCGCCCTCTAACATCTTTTAGTTTTGTCTTCCAAAATAATATTTTCATTTATTTCAATCATTATGGGAAAACTCTAATGTGGTCAAATGGAAATGTCTGTTTATATCTGTAAATGGGAGAAGAAAAATTTGCAATTTGGAAGAGTAAAACTTTCCTCATATCCTTTTTATCTTTTCCACTCCCAAAACCTAGCAAGCTTTGCTGTAGTTGGGTACCAGGATAGGTATGGCTGTAAGAATAATCCCTGGAGCAATCCTGACCTATTTTGTCTAGTTCATTTTTCTTTATCTAAGTGAATATTATTATCTTATTTAAGGGAATTCCCTCTTTAAGGGAAACAATTGACAATAAAATGCATCTCGTTTTCAAATTGTTACAGCCTGTATGTCTCTCTCCTTAAATTCTGGTAAAAGTTGTTAAGCTTTTCTTCAGAAAAAAGGGAAAAGAAATCAGGAAGGAAAAAGTGAGTCACCACATGCGTCCTCATGTTCTGTATCAGTGAATCACTGAACACTCCGTGCAGCACCCACAGTAACTGCGCAGTTAAAGACGCATAAATTTGTGTATGCTTGCACATAAACAAACGCGAATGGCACTTCCTTTTATTTTTACTTAGCTGCACACACACATTCCTGTGATCTGGGTCCAGTAAAGGTTAGTAACGGTATCATCTGCTTTCTTGAAAACTCTAGCTACAATACTGATGAAACAAAACATTTTCCAGCTGATGATCCCTATGTTCGCAGCAAACATGCTGTAAAAGACACACTTCTTGAGGTTGGTCAGTTGACACTAATACATCTCTACCAGTACATGGTCTCATCATGTCTCACTGTTACATTCAGAGTCACAGCAAAGTACCATGTACAAGCCCACAAGAAATAAAGAAAATTACTCAGTTCTTTCTAATAAATATTTTGGGAAAATTACTCATTATTCTACCATAAAGAAGAGTCAGCAACAATGTTCAGAGGAAAACACAGTGTAGTTTTTACCCTATTCCCCTCTGTAAAGAAAAAAAAATTATAAATTGTAGCTTTTTTCTTTAAAAAACTTTAGCTGTTAACTTTAGAGAAGCAGCTTTAAAAGCAAAGCTGGTGGCTATAGCCAGGGGCAATATGAAAAAAATAAGCAACAGAACCAAAGGAGCTCAAACACAGAAACAAACCCAAACAAATCCACACACCCTCCCTAACTAAACAAAACCATAAACAAACAAAACAAAACAAAAAAAAGAAAGAAAAAAAAAAATTCCCTGAAAATCTTTTTTAATAGAGGACAAAAAAAAGTAACCATAGATTTGGCAGGAATAGGTTTGCTACTTAAAACAGCAGCTACAAGGCAAGAGATGCCCCACTGAAGTCCATGGCCCTGGCTTAGGAGACTTGCATCACTGTGTTCCAGTAACTAAAGGCTGGCTACGTTTTAGATGGAGATGGAGAGTTGGAGACTCCCTTTACAAGGAGTCACATGGAAATGATGAGGGGTAATGGGTCAAATTACTCCTGGGGACATTCTGACCAGACACAAGAAGAAATTTTTTTCACAACGAAAACAATCTGCTATTGGAATACTTTCCCCAGGAAAGTGGTGGAGTCCCCAGCACTGAACACGTTTAAGATTCAGCTGGACAAGATGCTGGACCATCTTGACTAGACTGAGCTTTTGCCAAGAAAGGTTGAATGAGATGATCTTTGAAATCTTTCCAACCTGGTATTCTATGATTCTCCTGGTATTTCATGAACTTGTATCTACAGCTCCAAACAAGCTGAGTATAAAAAGCCATCAAGATCAGTGGCCCCCTCAGCAACAGTTGGCTGGGTTGGCAAAGGCTGCAGTTTCTCTGCCTGGGAGAACTCACTTTTCCAAAATCTGGGCAGCATTGATCCAGGCCAGCACATGACTAACAGTGCAGCTGTGAGCCATGATGGATGCTGTCTCCTTCGCAACACAACAGAAACAGCAAGATTGCCAAGAAACATTAAGTGAAAGTAATTTGATCTCTTTTCACCTTCCAAGGAATCAATTACTTGGAAAATTGACTTGTTTCACAGCAGCTCATGAGTGGATCTGAACAAATTCTCACCATGAGACCAGACAGTGGACTCAGGCAGCACTTGGGACCTGGACAGTAACGATGGGACAATAACGATGAGGTGATAACAATATCAGGCTGGGCTGTTCTATTTGGGTTCAAGAAGGGTTCACAGCTTGAGTGACTTTGGTTAGTAAATCAGCCCAAGCACCATCAAAACAAAATCTTGCCCTTTCAGATGGAAGCAGCATTGAAGGAAGACCAAAGTTATTGAACCTAACTGCACTTTCAACACAACCCTTGCTCTTTTTCTAGTGCCTTTGCTGTCTTCAATGACTGGTGAGCAGCAAATCCCCTGCCACCACAGGAGCCTCAGCAGCCTTTTTAATACCAAGTACTGCCTGGCAGCAGTGATCTAGCAGGCAACTGCAGAGTTTACACCTCTGTGAGCTGCACTTTGACAAACTTCATTCTTTATGAAAATTGTTAACCCCAGGCTTCCTGAGAATTTCAGGACTGATGACATATTATATGACTATGCCTAAAGGAACATTAGTTCCTTCCTGACTGCAAGTTCCTAATTCAGTTATAGGTTCATAGAATGGCTTAGATTGGAAGGGACCCTAAAGATCATCTACTCCAAACTCCCTGGGGCAGGAATACCTCTCAACTAGACTTGGCTGCTTAAGGCCTCATTCACCCTGGTCTTGAACACTCCCAGGGAGCAGGCATCCACAACCTCTCTGGGCAACCTATTCCAGAGTCTCACCACCCTCATACTGAAGAACTTATTCCTAAGATCCAGTCCAAACCTCAGCTTAAAACCACTCCCTCTTGTCCTATGACTAGACATCCTTACGCAAAATGCCTCTCCAGCCTTCCTTTACGTTCCCTTAGGTATTGGAAGGCATCTATAAGGTCCCCTTGGAATCTTCTCTTCTCCAGGCTGAACAACCCCGGCTCCCTCAGCCTCCCACAGCAGAGGTGTTCCAGCCCTCGGATCATCTTTGTGGCCCTCCTCTGGACTCACTCCAACAGTTCTATGTCCTTCTTATGACAGGGACACCAGAACTGGATGCAGTATTCAAAGTAGGATCTTACAAGACCAGAGTAAAGGGGCAGAATCACCTCTCTTGACCTGCTGGCCACACTCCTCTTGATGCAGCCTAGGATACAGTATGCCTTCCAAGCTGCATGAGTGCACTGCTGGCTCATGTTGAGCTTCTCATCAATCAACATCCTCAGGTCTTTTTCTTCTGAGCTATTCTTAAACCACTCTGCACCCAGCCTATATCGGATCAGTCACTTTAGAACAAATTAAATCTTGGTAAGGTATCCAGATCTCAAACCCCAGTATTTATGAATGACAAGGTAAAAAGAACCTCACATATTTTCATAGTTTTCCACCAAGAAAATATTTTCTTAAGTATGTAGCAATCAAGCATTTTACCCTGGGAAAAACATACTTTCAGTAGCAAAACTGAATTTAAAAATGTCAATGTTTCATTTTCTCTTTTTTTAATATATAAAATCATGAAGTATAGAAAAAAATTCCAACATAAGACAGGACATTGTGATTACTCAATATTTTTTCAACAATTTTTATTCTAAAATACTACAATATTTTTATTTTTATTCTAATTCAAAGGAAAAGTAAAGTTTTGAAATCAGGGAATTTGATACATCATATGAACTCCATTTTCAGTGCAATTTTTGTGTTGTTGTAAAATACAAATATTAGTTTAATAATAAAAAAACAAAATGACAAGTAAAAAAAAATTCAGGTATCTTCGTAAAAAGTAAGAAAAAAGAAAACATCAAGAAAACTACTGAATACAGAAAAGGGACCCAAATCTTAATTTATTCTCAAAATGAGTGGGATTACCTGTTTACTAGTAAGAAATTGTTTTTTTTTTTTTTCCCCGTCAGAAGCTGACCATATTCCTCTTGTCCACTGGGTGGCATTACTACCTAGAGATGTAATCACAGAATCACAGAATGTTAGAGGTTGGAAAGGACCTCCAAAGATCATCGAGTCCAACCCCTCTGCCAAAGTAGGATGACTTAGGGTAGTCTGCACAGGAATGCATCCAGGTAGGTTTTGAAAGTCTCCAGAGAAGGAGACTCCACAACCCCCTGGGAAGCCTGTTCCAGTGCTCCGTCACCCTCACTGTAGAGAAGTTTATCCTCATGTTGAGGTGAAACTTTCTATGTTCAAGTTTGTATCCATTGCTCCTTGTCTTGTTACTGCGCAGCACTGAAAAGAGATTGGCCCCATCCACTTGACACCCACCCCTCAGTGGCTCGTAATATTTGATGACTGCATGAAGTTATTACAATAAAGGAAACACCTTGCATATCTTATTGATCTGTATCTATACAATCAAACCAGTTTCCTGGACACCCATCTAAACTGGTCTGCTGCAAACCTGCTTCTTCTACAATATATATATATATCTCCACATTTATATATATAAAGTGCCTATCACCATAAACATTCTTTGTAACCACTCTGAGTCAGGTAAGAAACAGGAATAGCCACCAAAAATCTCTCATTTTTTTTCCTCTTTTGTAATTTTAAAAAGTAGGACATCATAAACAAAAGAGAGAGACTGTTAGATGACAAGCTACTGATGTTATTAAGGGTTTCACGTTAATCTGGTTTGATCATAAATCTTAGACCACAATCCCTGAATTCTGTTTGATTATCCCATCGTTCTCAACATATTTTCTCCATTCCTTTCCACCAGAAACATTGTTGTAACATCTTAAGTAGTCTGTCTTTATGTGCATATACCAGACCTAAAGCACATCAATCTTTCATCACTGAAGGACTTGCATGCAGTTATGATAGGACAGTGAACCTTATACTTTTGGTGTATTACAACTATCTTGTTGCAAAGTTCTGTTCTCATGCTACTTTTTGTCCCAGGTCTTACCCTAAGCTTGAACATTTTCAAGGCTGGGAGCATGAGCACAGAAGAACCTGCTCCGACTGAACCTACAACTACCCATTGGAATGGGCTGCCCATGGAGGTGGTGGGGTCAGCAGCCCTGGAGGTATTTAAGAAAAGACTGGATGAGGCACTTAGTGCCATGCTCTAGTTGATTAGTTAGGGTTGGGTGATCAGTGGGACTTGATGATCTTGGAGGTCTCTTCCAACCTGGTTGACTATGTGATTCTGTGATTCTAGGAAAACAACAAAAAAATAAATCCCCAAACTTCCTTTTTCCACCTCTACTCTCCCCAAATATAAAAACCCCATGGGGTAAGAACTGTTTCATGTTTTCAGTAGTGCCCACTTCAGATAATAAGATTTTCATCCATCCTTCCTAGGGCTAGGGCTTCTTACATTGCACAGCACCTTGCTCTTTTTACTTCTATTCAGCAAAATCCATTTGAAAGAATTTACAGTCCAGATTGAGACCTGAGTGTGCCCACACTGGTTCACACAGCAATAGGCCTGCACAGCCTCACCCCTTTACATGCATGATGTGCAGGGCTGTCCACTCCACACATGCATGTGCAAAGGGAAGCTCAAGACACAATGCACAGTGGGTCTCTACACTGCTGAATTAATGCAAACGTTTAGAGAAAGAAAATCCTCTCCATAAAAGTTGTTCATGGTATGAAGCTGTACACTCATTGCTTCCTTCGCATTTTGTCTACAAGCACATACATTTCAAGTAAGGACTTGATTAAAGAGCCAAATTTGTCTTTCCCTGAGAGATTTGCATTTAAAACCTCCTCACAGAAACAAGGGTGGAATCCTTCCTTTTCCTCTTGCTTTCTTTCAGCAGCCACACTTAACCTAATTTTGTCACTTCCACAGATTTAATGATTTTTGCTTTTTTAAATGATGATCTTTGTCCTCCAAAAGGAGGCTGAAATGGGAGGAGTGAAGTTTTTTCAGTAATCATTGTTCCTTTCAATAACAGCAAGTTACATCACGAAGGACAAAGTAATTTTTGTAATGTGACTGTTATTCAAAAGTGACCATAAGGATACAAGAATTACTCCATTATTGTAAAATTCAGTTTATCCACTTACTATTTCCAATACCTCATGTGACTTTTCCTGCCTGAAGTTACCACCTTCTCAGTTGTGCTAATTTAATTGTTCATCCAGTCCTATCCTAACCCAGCTTAGTCAAATGATCAAAATTACAAAGAAAAAAAAAAAAAAAGGAGAGGAGGCAGGGAAACAAAAATAACTTAAAAAAAATCTAACACCAACTGTTCTCCACTCACACACTGTCATGGATTGAGCTGAACCTGCTGCTGTTATTCATACCATGCTGCAGTCATGCTAGCTTCAAAAATGAAAGTGCTAACTGGAGCAAAGTATTATGAGGCTTGAAGTTCAAATTGCAACATGGGAGGCTTCCTGTTCTGGTTGCTGCTTCTGGGTTCTGGCTTCTTGGGTGTTGGCTTTCTGCAGGCATGGCAGCAGAAAGAGTGGGAATCAGGTAGCTGCTAGTTTTGGTTTTCTGTTTCGTGTTGAGTGGTTTTTTAACCTCTGTATTTTGCTGTGCTTCTGCAAATAGGCTAAGCTAAGGTAATCATGCTTTGCATTATTAGAGTAATTAGATTTTTAGATAAGGCAGTTATGCATTGTGCTTATGATGTCTTGTGTTACATTAAAATCTTTATCTCATCCCTGAGTGTTGTGTGTTACTCCTCCCCTCACTTTTGTGTTGGGGGAGCAGGCAGGCTAGCCCTTATGCTAAACTGTTTCAAATACATTTTGCACTTCATTTTTAAAAAAATGCTTATTTCATACATTTGGAAGGAAAAGAAAAAACATTCTGGAAAAGTGCAAATGGCAGCCATATAAGCCAAATCAATCACCAACAGCACAACCTCTTCTACTCATAGGTTTTTGGATTAGACCTTATGAAGGTACTTCATATAGGTTCATCTCCATCTAGGCATGGATTTGGCCAACATACACTACTTCCTGCTTCTCACCATATCAACCACATAAAAGAAACAACATCAGCTGAAGAACTCATCCACATATGCGCAGAGAAGGTTTCTTGTCATTTCTCACTCCTAAAAGCAGGAGCTCTGCTGCAGGGCTGTGCTGCGAGGAGTTGAAGATGCTACCATCTGGCATGTACCATAGTGCCAGAACTGCATTTCTGGTCATGCTGCTGCAAATGATGTTACCTATCATGCTTGCAAAGATGTTGTTCCTTGTCTGAATAAGAATACAGAATGAGCAGTTTCAACTCTGTATTCTACACATATGAATTAGAAGCAGAAAAAATGTCTTGCTATGACAGCTAGACTGACTAATTCATGTGCAGCTGCAGCTGTGCTGCTTTGGCCAAGAAGCATACTTCTTGTCATCTCTGAGAAAGGCTGGGTTTAAGAAGCACTCAGGCTAGTAGTTCTGAGTTGCCTTTTTCCTCACATGAGGGATTTGCAAATAATGGAAAGCTGTGACTCGGAGAGAGACCTGGGGGTATTGGTTGACAGTCAACTAAACATGAGTCAGAAGCGTGCTCAGGTGCCCAAGAAATCCAGTGGCATCCTGGCTTGTATCAGAAACGCTGTGGCTAGCAGAACAGGGAGGTGATCCTCCCCTGTACTCAGCAGTGGTGAGGCTGCATCTCACCTCCTGTGTTCAGCTCTGGGCCCCTCACTAGAACAGGGACATCACGGTGCTGGAGCATGTTCAGAGAAGGGCAACAAAGCTTGAGAAGGGCCTGGAACACATGACCTACAAATTGCTCCTGGGGCAGCTGGGGTTGTTCAGTCTGGAGAAGATGAAGGGAGAACTTACTGCTCTCTACAACTACCTAAAGGGACACTGGAGTGAGGAGCAGGCCAGCCCCTTCTCCTTGGTGGCAAGTGACAGGACTAGAAGAAATGGTTTCAAGATGCACCAGGGGAGGTGCAGGCTGGATGTTAGGAAATATTTCTTCACAGAGAGCATTATCAAACATTGGAATGGTCTGCACAGCACAGTGGTGGAGTCACTGTCCCTGAAGATGTTTAAACAGTGTGTAGACCTGGCACTTAGGGGCATGGCTTAGTGTTGACCTTTCAGGGCTGGGCCAAAGGTTGGACTGGGTGATCTTTGAGGTCTCTTCCAACCAGATGTTTTCTGTGATTCTGTAATCCTGTAGATCTCTTGTGTTTCCGGATATGTGGACCGTGTACACACAAGAGAATCTCCACTGCTATTAATCACCATATTTTCTATATAAAGCAGACTGGCAACAGAGGACTTAACTGGAAGAATTTGATTCTCCTGCCATTTTGTGGCAAATTCTATCACTCGTTTTTGTGTGATTTAAAATATACAGAAGTTGTACCCCACTTTCCAGCAGAATTAATCACAACAAATTCTCTAGCCATTCTCCAATGACTTGCCATTCCTCCTTCTAGAACATTGTCACCTTTTCCATTTGCTTTTTATCAATACATAAACCCTTGTGCTCAGATGTAGACAAACTGTCTCTGAAGGCATAGTTGGAAAACCCTGACAGCTAGGATTAGCAACAGCAGAGCTATTCCAGGACACGGCTACCTAGCAAAGCTGTGAAATTGCTTTCCCTGGAAGTACATGTTAGGCAATCTGTCTCAGTGCTTCACTATCCTTATCATCAGGGAAATACTGACGTCTATACATCTCTCACTCAATTTTCTCTGGATGTAGAGAATTATATTGCCTCTTTGTCTGTGTCTCTCCCACATCTTCTATGCTGTAAATTAAACAATCACAGTTCTTTCAGACTTTTTTTAATATATGTCTGTAAACTTCTGGTAGATCAGAATTACCTCAGGATGCCCCATATCATTCTTGATGAGGGATGCCCAAAAATGGACATACCTCTTTTTGCTTAAGCCTCAGCAGGGCTAAGTAGAGCAGGCAGATTACTCTGCAAGTCTTGTACGCAGCAATCCTGTTTATATGTGCTGGTGTGGTGTTTGCTTCCCTTGCAACACACATCACCCTGAACAGCAGGTTAAATGCAAGGCAACAAGAATTACTGCACCTTCTTCCTCAGACCTGTTGCCTAACAATTCATCTTCTGTCATGGGGATGCACCCATAATTGCTGACAAATAAAAGCAGTATTTTGCTTTTGACTTGTATCTTATTTCAAACCTAGATGACCAAAACAAATTAATTTTGATCCTGTCCCCCAATGTTTGTAGAGCAGCTTCTCTCTCAGTTTGGCATTGGTTGCAGCAAGGAATAAACTTATTTCCGACTCCCACTTTCCAAGTCATTAATAAAAAATGTTAATTTCTTTTGGATCATGACAGACATCTGGCTCAGTATATAGGATTGACTTCTTGCTCAGTCTGTAATTCCCATTTAAAGCCTGCACAGACAGACAGGCAGTTTACTGTGGTTATAGAGATACAGCACACAAACCTCCCACACTTCCTAGGATTTTCAAGGTAGTACTGAAACAAAGATCAAATCAACTACATTTCCCTTTCCTGAAAATTACCTCTTTTCAAAGAAAAGCATTAGGTCACTTTCCATTTTCTTCTGTGTTTTTTGTCTTTCCTTCAACACATATTCAAAGCCCTCAGGTCACACAGAAACTCAGTTAATGAGCCCATGTTGCCCAGACCACATTTTTACACCTGTTCTCAAATCTGAGTACTGCATTTCCTACCCTGTGTTCCTTAATGAACAGTCACCAATTTGATTGACTTGATATTCATTGCAAATCCTTTTTGCCAGATACAGTTCCATTTACTTTAGGAACCTGGCAATAATCACAGAAACACCCTCTGAATCATTCCATTTTGTTGTCTTCCTCTTGGTTGTGCCATGTTCCACTTCCAAGTCCCATTTCCATTAGTCCTTTTTCAACAGAAATCACTGAAAGCTGAAGTGCATTTTTCATTTTATCATTTTGATCCTCTGCTCTTCCATTTCTGTGGAGCAAATGCAATTCCTTATTTTATAAATAGCCAAAGAACTGTTACTATTGACACATTCCCTTTACTGTAACTAGGCTTGAGTAACTAAACTTGGGTTTTTTTTACAATGGGTCTGTCCTTCAGACTTTTACACATTTCTTTATCGATGCTTCTGTTCTTTTTTTAAATTCTTTGGGGGAAAACTCACTACTTGTCTCCAGTCACCTCATACAGTTCTTTGACTAAACTGAGTAGGCTGCTCTGCAAGCATGTGTCCTCAGTTTGAAACACCACTTCCAGTTCCTCGTGGTGAATGCTACTGCTATTCACCAAACCACACATCAAATAATATTAACAGGTTCATTGGTTATTTGGTGAAATATCTAGAAATATCTGAATGCCTTTGTTAAATGTGTTCAAGCATCACTTGCTTCCACCCCCATATCTGGCATGATGCAAAGTGCCAGCAATCTGGCAATGCCAACTGAACTGCCAGCAGCAGCCAAAGTGACTGAGAGTGAAGAGGCTCCCTGGGCTCATCTCCATGAAGCTGTGCAAGCCCAAGTATCATTTTTGCTGTAACCTTACTGGCTTTTCTGCCCTGCCTTTCAGACAATACACTGACATTTTTCCTTCAAGATCTCTGTACACAAAGCTGCCTCTTGCCCCACTCAAACGCAGTCCAGAAAATGAGACAATGCCCCAAAACCAAAATGCTGGAAGTGAAGGAGAAATTAGTATTGATATCAGTTCTTTTACCCTCAGAATGTCTTTTTTGCCCAAGAGTAACTTTTGAATATCACTGCGAGAAAGTACATTTCAGAATGACAGCTGACTCCTCTAACATTTCTGGCAATGCCGCACTCATTTTATGCGTAAGAAAAATTGACATGAAGAAGCAGAATCTCGAGCAAAGGCATAAGTGGTGTTTCTGTGACCGTGCCTTTAAACGAATCCCTTCATCTCCACCCAGCAGGAAAAGCTCCCCTCGGCCAGCCCAGTCAGGACATCACTGGGGAATAGCAACATGAGTCAGTCCACAAACTCTCTGTGTCTGGAGAGCTGCCCTGTGACAACAGTCACATCCATTTGCTCTTCTGAGCTGTTCAGAGTGTGACCTCTCCAAAGAGTGTGTCCTACCAGATATACACCAAGTTCAGTGCTCCACCCAGTGGGACCCTGTGTAAGGAAAGCTTTGAAAGACAGCCCCAAAAGCAAACTGTCTCGAACAGGAGTCCTAGTGGGCAGCAAGTTCTCCATGGGACAGCACTGTGCCTTGGTAGCCAAGAGGGTCAACGGTATCCTGGGGTGCATGAAGAGAAGTGAGTCCAGCAGGCCTAGGGAGGTTCTTCTCCCCCTCTACTCTGCCCTGGTGAGACCACACGTGGGAGTCCAGTTTTGGACTCCCCAGTTCAAGAGATAGAGAGAACTGCTGGAGAGTCCAGTGGAGAGCCATGAGGATGATTAGGGGATTTGAGCATCTCCCCTATGAAGAGAGGCTGAGAGTCCTGTGGCTGTTTAGTCTTGAGAAGAGAAGACTGAAAGAGGATCTCATCAATGTGTATAAATATCTGAAGGGTGGGTGTCAAGTGGATGGGGGCAATCTTTTCAGTGCTGCGCAGTAATAAGACAAGAAACAATGGGTACAAACTTGAACATAGAAGATTTCACCTCAACATGAGGAGAAACTTCTTTACAGTGAGGGTGACAGAGCCCTGGAGCAGACTGCCCAGGGAGGTTGTGGAGTCTCCTTCTCTGGAGACTTTCAAAACCCACCTGGATGCATTCCTGTGTGGACTACCCTAAGTGATCCTGCTCTGGCAGGGGGGTTGGACTGAATGATCTCTGGAGGGCCTTTCCAATCTCTAATGTTCCGTGATTCTGTGAAACACACTCTAAAGGAGTCCTCCCAACAGCTGCCATAGAAACTAAGTGTTCGTGGGACAGAAAAGAAACAAAAAGCTATATTAAATGCTAAGAAAAATACATTTAAAACATCAAAGGCCGGCGATTATGAATTTACAAAGCACTGACCCAGAGTGCTTGATGGCCACGCCCAAAGAGTGGCTGTCAATGGCTCCATGTCCCAGTGGAGGCCAGTGACAAGTGGAGTCCCTCAGGGATCAGTCCTGGGACCAATCTTGTTCAACATCTTTGTGGTTGACATGGACAGTGGCATTGAGTGCAGCCTCAGCAAGTTTGCTGATGACACCAAGCTATGGTGCAGCAGACATGCTGGAGGGAAGGCATGGCATCCAGAGGGACCTTGACAGGCTGGAGAGGTGGGCACAAGCCAACCTCATGAGGTTCAACAAGACCAAGTGCAGGGTCCTGCATCTGAGTCGAGGCATTCCCAAGCACAAATACAGGCTGGGCAGTGAGTGGCTGGAGAGCAGCCCTGAGGAGAGGGACTTGGGGGTGCTCATGGACGAAAAGCTCAACATGAGCTGTCAATGTGCACTTGCAGCCCAGAAAGCCAACCAGATCCTGGGCTGCATCAAGAGAAGTGTGGCCAGCAGGTCAAGGGAGGTGATTCTCCCCCTCTACTCAGCTCTGGTGAGACCCCACCTGGAGTACTGCGTCCAGTTCTGGAGTCCCTGTTACAAGAGGGATATGGACATGCTGGAACGTGTCCAGAGGAGGGCCACCAGGATGATCAGAGGGCTGGAGCACCTCTCCTATGAGGACAGACTGAAAGAGTTGGGGCTGTTCAGTCTGGAGAAAAGAAGGCTCCAAGGTGACCTTATTGTGGCTTTCCACAAGGGGGAAGGGGGCTACAAGAAAGCTGGGGAGGGATTTTTTAGGATATCAGGTAATGACAGGACTAGGGGGAATGGAATAAAGCTGGAAGTGGGGAGATTCAGGCTGGATGTGAGGAAGAAGTTCTTCCCCATGAGAGTGGTGAGAGCCTGGAATGGGTTGTCCAGGGAGGTGGTTGGGGCCCCATCCCTGGAGGTGTTTAAGGCCAGGCTGGATGAGGCTCTGGCCAGCTTGATCTAGTGTGAGGTGACCCCACCCATGGCAGGGGGGTTGGAAGTAGATGATCCTTGTGGTCCCTTCCAACCCTGACTGATTCTATGATTCTATGATGACAGTAAAAGCACCTATTATCCACTCCTCATCAGCAAGATCGTTTGTCAACACTGCACATCTCAGGATATTCTTATTTAAAAGTGAAGTACAATTTTCAGGGTTTCAGGCAGTCTAAGGAATGAGTTGTCAACATATTTTTTTAAGAAACATCTTTGATTTTTCAGAGTTTTGTGTCAAACTGATGTAGCATTTCAGTAGGTTGTAGCACTGTTATTAGAAATTATCCACCAGTGATGGGTTTTGAAGAAATAAAGGACTCTGCACACACAGTCTTGCCTTGTATCAACTCCTTCATCTTTTAATTTTGTGAAACAGATATCAAAACAGAGAAAAAAACCTCAGGTTCTGTGACTCTTTAGTACAAAATGACTCTTTCATGAAGCTGTTCTAAAGTATCTCTGTTCATTCCCTACTCAGAGGCCAGCTCTTGTCATCATTTTATAAAGGTGAATTTTGCAGTTCTTTCAAAGCAAGATTTTCCTCTTTGCAGTTTTCTAAATTAAGCTAGTACTGCTAGATGTTATCTGCATGATATATGCAATAGACTGCCTTATCATGCCTTTTGATCTGCATGATTGAAAGTTGTCTTCTTCTTAGATGCCTAATATTTACTATCTCTATTTCATGCAACACATATTCGTACTTTAACACATTCATATTTTACTACGCAGTTGCCCTTAGAAGCTGTGAATAACCACAAAGAATTTTAGGCAACTGCGAAGTGAGATGTTTCTCTGGTCAGCACTAGAAATTGAAGTCTGAAAAAGTACAGGCTTGTGGATTTCAGGTATTTTATATTCCCACCTGCCTTCCCTGAGTAGATGATACACTGCTACACCTTCTTCTTAGAATAGTAAGAATCCCATGGTGACGTCTGCCCACAGATAAAACAATTTACAAAGTTTTTTACTTATCTGAGAGGATAAGTCCCCCATCTAACAAAAGGCAAGTGTCTTCAGCAAGACCTCCTTCTAGGACAAAGTGATCTACTTAGCGGATGAGGGCAAGTGCTGGACTGTGTCCAGAGAGGGCAATGAAGGTGGTGAAGGGTCTAAAGAGCAGGTCTTATGAGAAGCATCTCAGGAAACTGGGCTTGTTTTTTTCTGGAGAAAAGAAGGTTGAGGAAAGACCTTCTTTCTCTCTACAACTACTTGAAAGGAGGTTGTAGTGAGGTGGGTGTTTCCCTCTTTTTCCTAGTAACAAGTGATGGGACAAGAGCAAACGGCCTCAAATTGTGCAAGTAAAAGTTTAGATTGAATATTAGGAAAATTTCTTCCATGAAAAGGTTATACAACACTGGAATATGCTCCCAAGGGAGGGGTTGAATTACCATTCCTGGAGGTGTTTAAAAGATGCAGTTATGTGGTGCTCAGGCACATGGTTTAGCACCAGTCTTGGTAAGAGTTAAGATAATGGCTGGACTCAATCATCTTAAAGGTCTTTTCCAACCAATTCTACGATTATATGTAAAACAAGACCATGTTGGATTTCAGACAAAATGCCTTCCATGAAACACCACTGTCCAGTGTGGCTACCCACTCCAAGTGGAAGCAGTGCACTAAATGCCAATGATGGTGTTTTGCCCAGCAGTTACCTTGTCTGTAAAGCCTGCTGAAGAGTGCACTCTTTTCAGCTGTTCCTACTAATTCAAACCCCACAGGTATGGTGATAATAAAACAAAACAGCCATGTTGGGGTATGGCTAAAGGGAAGATGAGATGCTTACAGATGCACCATGTTCCCTCAAAGCATGGCATTTGATTCTTGCAAAAATGGGTAAGAACTGGCATCTCAGCTATCTGAGGAGGGGTTTCTTCCCACAGCAACAGGCCACTTGCAAGCCAAGCCTTACAGGCACAGTCAATAGACTGTCACACCAGGGAGAACGTAGCACCACTGCAACAGCTATTAATCATCTTATTAAAAGATGATTTATTGGTGTAATAAACTCTTAAATGATTTATCCTTTGATGTTTGGCTCACAATTCCCGCTGGAATCATACTGACTATGGAAACTATGATAGATAATCTGTTAAAAAAGTGCATCTGTTTCTTATGCAATGTTTCCAGCATGCACCCAAGCGAATCAGTGTTTACATTCAAGCTTCTTCTCTCTCTTCTTGACAACAGCCCACTATGTAGAAAGCTGAAAGGTTTTAAAATATAATAAATACTGTATGAGAAAATGTTTTCATTGATTTCAGAAGCTCACCATTCATCTGTGAAGATGAGGGATAAGCAGAAAGCTGCTACAAAGAGCACCGCTTTAGGGATGGTTTGTTTGTCACCAGAACATGGGAGTGAAATTTAAAAACAGAGCTTCTTCAGACTAAGAAAGGGGTGACAGCAAGAGGTCTTGAATTATTTTCCACTGAGATTATATGATAAATGTCTGCTTTCAAGTCTCTCTGCAAAAGAGGAGGATGAGTCTCAGTCTGGATAATTTCCAAGTGTGTCCCTCTCTTATCCTTTCTGTGACTCAGTTTAACAAAAACACCCACACATACACACAAAAGATCTACTTCCATAGTAGAAAGAAGTGCTTACCAGCAACCTAGAAGAGACTTCCTCGATGAATCAATAAGATTAAATCACAATTACCATTAACTTAACATTTGGTCATTTTCTTGCCAGCATACTGCCATCAGTAACATCAATACCTGTTTAATGACACACAAGTTCTCGTAAGTGACTGAACTAAAATATACCACAATGAAAGAGCTACTCTTAAACCAGTCAACTTCTTGCTTCCCCAAAAAATAAGGACAGGATGTGATGTGCCTTTTTCTGTTGTTTCTTAAGAAAATTCAGAGCAGAGAAAGCTCCTCAGTAAGTCCCCAAAGATGACGAGTTATCGTGCTTTCATTCTGTGCTCATTTAATGTTGCTTTTAGCAGAGCTGAAACACCACTGACAAACACCACGACGGACACAGGGTCAAATCTTTCTCCTGAAGAGGCCAAAAGATGTTGTTGCCTTGCCTAGCTTCCTGTGGGGCCCAACCTGAAAGAATGGTCATTAGAGTGGGACCCCTGAAAAGCAAGGTTTTAATTCAATGGTTGTCTGAAGAAATGCCAGTGTCTCTCTGGAGTGGCATGGAAAAGATTCAAGGCACTAGGCCAAAATCCAAGGGCCAGAACATAACCTGACCCTGCCAGAGGTGAAATGGATTTTTAGCATTAATCCTGGCCAGACTGTGGATTGGCTTTGTTGATTTTTCCTGTATGTACTGTTCTGTACATATTCCACACACTTTATTTATTTTTGCCACTTTCCAGGAAGAGCTTGCTTCATTATCCCAAAGCTAGGGGAACAGCTTAAAGTTTCTAAATCAAGGACAGGGGTTTATGCAACACCAAAGATTAAAGTGAGGAAAAATTAAACCCACTCAGGCTGCAGTGATCCCTTTCCAATGCATTAACTACTTTCCTGCCAGGTGTCCTGAAGCTTCCCAGGACATACCCCCAGAGAATACAGGATGGTAGCCCCATATCTGATTTCCTTTTATAAAAATCTGAGATGACAGAATAAATTTATTCATGGGAAAAGTGCACTGTAGGCACAACCCATGTTGTGGCAAGAAGTACAGGCACTGTGACAGGTGATGATGGGATGTGGGCTGTTGAGCAAGTGACAGCCAAAACAAATGAGACTTCACAGAGCTGTAATTAGGTTCAAGCAAATGACATGTCTAGCATCTACATAGATCTTCTCATTTAAGAAGCACACACTTAGTGATGACAACAAAAAGTAACATAGCATTTCTGAAGTAAAAAACAAATAGAGCTGTAAGACTTGCTTGAATGGAAACCTTGGTCATTTCCTAGACTATAAGGCATCTAAAGTCAGTCCCTGAAACAGAAGTTTTCTTAGACCAGTTTATAGGCCAACCAGAAGCCCCTTCTGAGAGATGCCAAAAAGAATGAAGTCTTCCCGGCAGATTTCATGCATTGAGCTTTTTTCACTTCCATCCACTTCTGCAACTCTAGTACTGTGAATAAGCAAATATGAAAGATACATTATTTACACAAAGAATTACTGTAATATGCATCCAGATAAAAGAGCCAAAACCAAACCATTCATTTGGATTAATTGCCATTTTTAAGGAGTGCTCATCAGGGGACTGACACATGGGTAGGATTCAACCTGGCAAATCTAAGATGCTCATCTACATCTTTTTTATAGGCAAAGGCAGCATTTCTAGGGTACTATTCATCCTATCCTTTAACAGGCATGTAAAGTGCTGCTTGTCTCCACTGGACTGAGTGCAAAGAAGCACCAGGGTGAGTAGCTCTCACATAGACATCTACATTGCAAGGATCTACAGTTAGATTAGAAAAATCTCCACTCGCCTATGTCAATGAGAAGGGAAAAAAGAAGGGCTTGGGATGAGAAAGATAGCAATAGATCATGCTGCAGAGCATGCCCTGGAGATGAGCTGGTTTTGGAAGGACAGATTGCTATGACCGTTCCCACAATGAAGTCAATCCATTGATCTGGCACC
Source organism: Indicator indicator (assembly GCF_027791375.1). NCBI lineage: Eukaryota > Metazoa > Chordata > Aves > Piciformes > Indicatoridae > Indicator > Indicator indicator. The sequence goes on from NC_072010.1 coordinate 80,608,934, forward strand.
AGAGCAGCTGCCCCACTGCTACAGTGGCTGCCTCCAGCCTGTCACATTCAAGCAGTCCTGGTTTGGCTTGACAGTGCTAAAATCAGCACTCTATTCCCACCCAAGGCCCAAGTATTAGCTGTCCACTCCCATGTGGCAGAACAGTTTGCCCTCTTGCAAGGAAACAAAAGATTTTGCTTTGATCCTCCAGCAGGTTACTCGAAAACACCACCCTACAGCCTTATCTTAAAGACACAGGCCTTCAGAAAAAAAAAAAAAAAAGGCTCAGCAAAGGACACCATCAAAAGCTTTGATTTTTAAAAATTAAGGGAATCAGGCATGACATTTCCTGCTCCCAGTTCCATTTCATCCCTTTCAAATTAAGGACTGGATTTCATTACTGATTTATTTTTGTAGACTTTTTAATCATAACAAAAAGTAAACAAAAAAACCCTGGCAATGAGACAAACTCTGCATCCTGGCTTCTTCCTTACACTGCTACAACTCATTACAAGGCAGTTCAGTTCAGCTGTGAAAATGCCAGTACCCATCCTGACACAATGCAGAAAGCCATCACCAGCTCTCTGGACAACAATGAGATCTATTCAGAATTTAAGATAAGCACAAGACACGATTGTCCTCACTTGTACAGTAGCTACAGAAATATATTAGCAATTGCCATTTAAAAGGTAGCTCTTATGGCCCCTCACCTTACCAAAGGTCTTAGAATTAGTCTGTTACCCAGGTCTGAATCTGCAGTGCTTTTAAGAAACACTCTGCTAGTGCTTATCTGTTGCCCAGGTCCAAATATTTTGTTTTCCTAAAAAGTGCCTGAGAAGCCAAACAAATCTTGAAGTTTCTGTTGGAAAGGATTTGAAGTTCAGGACAAACAGTGTTCATCACATGATGGGAAAAAACAGAAGCCAAATAATAAAATGTAACATCAGCATCTCCCTGGAAGGATCAGCATTCTTGCATCATGTTTTAGCCAGTTCCTAATTTCAAGCTGTGAAATTATGCAGGGAATTATGTGATTAAATTCAATCAAATGATTACTTATTATTCTCATTGACCAAAACTATGATAACATAAAGGAACCCAAAAATAATATTTTGATGGTACTTTAGGAATTTCTAACACTAAAGTTTCTAAAAGGGAAGGGAGCAGAGACAGGGAGGATGACTTGAGAGCATGTTATCCAATGAAATTAAAATTAAGACACATCCGTTAAATGGAGTTGAACCTCAAAATATAAAATTCAAGAAACAAGCCAAATATTTTACCCCTATGATAATGAATTTCATAATGCTGAGATACTTTTCCTCACTCTCTTCCCCTTAAACTGTCCTTAGGGAAGCAGTTGAAGGCATCGGACAAGGAGTCCTCCCTGTTGAGACTGGCAAAGGACATAGTACATTAATAAATATTGACCTAAATCAGCTCTGTCAACTGTGCCACACACTCAGACTCTTCTGGCAGGCCACTGCTGGAGAACTCATGCACACATTACAGACTTTGAGCCCTTCCACAAAACCCTCTCTCTGCTGCCCTTTCTTTCACCTTCCCTATGGCAGTGCAGGCAAGAGAAAGAAGAGGCTGAATCTAGAATTGATTCATATGTCACTTCTGAGGTAGCCGCCCACAGCTCTGCCCTGATTCAGCATTACAATCACCAGGTATTGGCACCTTTTTTGCCAGTGAAGTACCTTTACAGTTATACTCAGCTCTTTAAAAAATAAACCAGCATTCAGTTCTAGAGACAGAGTGATACGAAACACCACTGGGAACAAAAAATCAGGCTGTTACTAGAAAGGGAGCTGCACGCAACTGCTGGGTGAAATCCTGAGGAAGCAAGGCATAAAACCAGGCTGTTGCTGACAGCAGTTTTCTGTGTATCCTCTGTGGAATTGGTTGAAAGTGTTCAAATCAGAGCTAACTCAGCTTCAAAATATATGTTGGGGTTTTTTCCTGCAAACATTTCCAAGAAACACTTTCCTGTTCTCCATCTGTGTGGCAAAAGGGGTTGCTGTGAATATCACGGAGTAGTCATAACTAGCCCTCACTTTTTTTTAAGCTCCCTTCTCCTCATAGTCTGTCCTATCAAGTAAGTGATTATTTGTCATCAAGCTGATTGAAAATGCCTGTATTTAAATATTCAGGACTTCTAAGAGCCCAAGAATTAAGGAAAAAGCTAACATCAGCCTGTCCTCAGAGGAGAGTAACTTCTGCAGGATGTCAGCACCAGAGGTAAAAGCTCTGATGTCAAAGATAACAAATCTCTTCCCCCTCCCCAACAATAACTTAATAAATTAAATAAAATAAAACCTGAGCAGCATTAAACACAGTAACTGTGTAAAACACAGATCAGTGTACTGGTTGCAATATAAACCCTACAATGAAAAAACACACCTTTCCTGTATCTATCCTTTCTCAGCAGGCCTTCTTGACTTCAGTCATTTTAGAGGACCAGAAATTACTATTATTGGTGTGCTACGCTCCCTTTACCAAAAACTAATGCCCTCTGGTCTTTTCTGTACCTGGGTGGTAAAAACTTCTATCTTTTTATGCATTTCTTTATCCAGGAAAGCTTATCTGGATCTTTTTTCCTCTTGCCCTTCACCAAGTTCTGCTGCTATCTTCCTACAAATTAAGGATAATTAGAAACATTTTTTCAGTACTGGAAAGATTTCCATTATTTTTCTTTAATACAAAAGAACCATTAAAAGACATAACTGCAATCTGCAAAGCAACATGTAAATCTAGTACTGGTCAGAATCCTAATGAAAGCAGAATCCCCAAGGCATATGTTATATGCTTCTAAAACAGGCTTCCTCTGTTTTAGGGGAAGGGGGAAACCAAATCACACCAATCACAGCATTTTAAAGTTATTACAAAATTAAACAAGAGGGACATAGCAATTGCAAGTAGCTGAAACAAAGCATTCAGCAATAGATGACAGCTACAGTCTAGCTCATCCTTCTCCTGTTATCAAAAATGCAATGTGCAGGAGAAATTTTTTATTGTCTGCTTCAGAAAGTTGACAAGAGTCAATTGAAAGTTTATAAGCACTATTAAAGTAACACATTCAGTTTATCCTATCCTCCTGTTCACCATTAGTGTTGATGAGATGCAAAAATGGGAGACAAGAAAACATCCACAGATGTAATAAAGTAAAAACCAGTGACTCACCTTGGGTATCAAGAAGGGGTACCTGTAGGGAGACAAAAAGGCTGAAGCTTAATTCCATTGCTAGACAAATTCTGACCCTTCTTGGTTAACTTTTGGTATTTAATGTACAAAGTATTGTAATTTTTTTTTTTTCATGCACATAGCCACAAATGAAGAAAAGTGCCTAGGGCATAAGGATGTGAAGTATAATTTTAGCAGGAATTGGCGCAAGAATGTCACATAATGTACAAACAAGCTGTTTAACTTTAGTGCAATTCAAACAAATTGTTGTATCTAGCCTGTACTTACAATAGTGCCAGCAAGAGCATTTTTTCCCATATTTAGTGTGTATTATTAAAGCACATAAGGTAGATTCAAATCCTTTTCTTGATGCATTTCAGTATGTGGCAAATATATTATTTAATAACTTTCTAACAGTGAGGTCCACTTGAAGCTGCCCAATCCTGCCTCTACAGGAAACCTGGGCTTTTTGCTCAAGACAAAATTCACCTAATTCCCATGCACTAGAATTTCCATGGACTTCCCACAGACTACAATTTGCATGGAGTTTCAACGGACTCCACTTTCTATGGACTGAATTTCAACTTAATTTAGCAATCTCTGCAGTGCTGTTAAGTGTCCCCTGTGGCACTCTCCAGAGAGCCTGCACAGCCTTTTCTTTTGCTAGTTACAGAATAACATAGCTCTTACAAACCCATGAGAAAAAATCGAAACTCCATGAAAATACGAACCACAGAACCACAGAATTGTTTTGCTCAGAAGTCACCTTTCAGATCATCCAGTCCAACAGTTAACCCAGCACTGCCAGTTTACCACTAAATCATGGCCCTCAGCACCCAGATCTATGAAGGAGGCAGCTACTAAGTCTAACAAGGGCCCTTCAGGTGCATAAGGCTTGGAAGGATTTGTTTTGTTTAAACCTGCAGTATTTACATGCTGCTGTACATAAATACTAAATATATTTCAATGTGTTCATAAATATTATCATTTGTAAGTGTGATACTAATAGCCTACTAACACTGTGGCTGCCCAAGGTCTCCAGGCCTTTCAAAGTCTGCTCTCCTGGCAGGGCACCCAGTGGGCTGAGACCTGGTGGCATCTGCGCCTCTGCCAATTCCAGAAAACCAGGTAGCTGCTTCCCATGAGTTTACACCTCTACCCTCTTTGATGGATGGAAAGCTGCTTCTGTTTAAAAGGGGAAGACCCCATTTTAAGTAGGGAACTACCTCTAGGGAACGAGAAGGACAACAGGGATGAGCAATTAGGACCAAGTTTCCTTTGGAGGAGAGATTTTGCTGCTTGATGCCCATTTGCAGCCCTACTGATTAAAATCTTCAAGTGAGAAGTTTTGCATAATTTTTGCTTTTAATTGTCAGGATAAAAGTGACAGTTTAATCAGTAAGAAGCCTCAGGAAATTCTCAGTAAAGGGTTTGGCTGTCATTTTCTTTTAGTGTAGCAGGTCCTTCACAGCTCTGATCCTACAAACACACACAGGTAGGCAAGTGCTCCTTGGTGATCTTAATGTTTCCCTTCAAAAGTAATGATGCTGCTCTCGGACACACAGGTTTATCTGAACTTCATGGTATGTATGTTCCCAGAGTGAGACGGCTGGTTTCATTCCAGCAAGGATTTCAATAATTAAATTAGAATCAGCAAATTTGTATAATGCCCAGTTTAAAACAGTGACATTCAGTCCTATTTCTATGAGCACAAAGACACTACTAAATATTTCAAGAGTCAACAAAATACAACACCTGGCTTAAATACCCATGTCCACACATGCATATGCACACTGACATACACATAGCAAAGCAGAAAAGTCCTATGTTTGCCAGAGAAGCAGCATAACCCAAGTTCACCAATGATGGCAACAGCAAGCTGCCAGATGGCTGGTGCAGAGATTCACTGCCAGATGAGTATCACTGGGGAGAGTGTGGCTCTGCGTGCCCATGAAGGGATGTGCTGCAGGGCAACAGAAGACCCAGCTGAACAAGTCACAGCCATGGTGTGCAAGGAAGAGGCAGTAGCTACACTTGCATGCCAGGGAATAACTTGCTGCACTCCAATCAAAACCTCAGCATACAAGATGGTGTTTATGTGAGCCTCTCTAGTAGAGATGTAGCATGCAGACATAGTGAAAAACAGAAAAAAAGCCAACCCAAAACACAATGCACCCAAAACCTATCTTCCTAGCCCCCAATAACACTAGCAACTGCCTTTTCCTCACTCAACTTTGTAGCTGTCTGTTAAGAAGATAGGGAGACCAAAAGGCATCCAACATTCACTCTGATTATGCTAAACAGGCTCAGAAACTCACTGGACTAACCAAAAGCAACTTTTGCTATGTAGCAGGACTAGTACAAGGTTTAAAAAATCTTAAAAAAAAAAAAAGGTTACATTCATGCATATTTTTCACCAGAATTTGGAAACAAAATTAAGCAACACTGAAAAAAAGGCAAAACCATGCATGAGGCCAGTAAGAAAGCCCTTTCTAAAAGCTAAAACCAAAAGCTTAAACTCTCCAGGCATCCTGCAAAAGCACAAGCACTGATGAAAAATATGTTGCAAGCAGTTTGCCTTGCTCTGCTCCATGTCGCTCCAACAAAATAAGTTCTTGTAGACAGCACCTCTGTTTTTTTTACAGAAAGACACTACAGTCAGATAGTAGTATGAGAAGCTTAGATTTCCTCAAAGTCTTGAACTCCGGAATAATTTGCTTTGTTCACTCCTCATCCTTGCTCTTCTTCCACCTCCACAAACAGATAAGCTATCTGCACTTAAACAGGAAATCAAGGAGTAGTGGGAACATCTTTGTAACTGTGTTTTTTGGTAAGTGTATTTTTCTCCCAGCATGTTTACTGTTAACTGCTTTAAACACTCAGCAAGATCACATGATTGTTCCCAGCCTTGGCCTCACGGCAGAGGCACCTCGGTGGGCACCGCTGCAGCGGGGCTCAGCTTTGACAGGGCTCACTGAGAGTGGGATGGCATCTCCCATGCCCGTCACCGCCAGCAGTGAGAGCTGTGCCCACATCTGGGACAGCAGCAGCTGCAGCGTCTTCTGGATGGAAATGCCTGAAGAGGAAAGTCCTGTATTTGATGCATTTCATTGGTGTCATTTCCAGTTGGAGAGTTGGTCTTGAGGGCAGAAGGACACCACAGCTCCAGTGGCTTCTGCCTAGGTGTTGCCTGTGCTCTTTTTCTTCAGGCCCCTATCATATACTGTAAGATTTCTCTTACCGTTATCATAGTCTGTTCCTCCTCCTCTTCATCACACAAGCTTTTTTGCCACCTCAGAGGCTGGCACATCTTTAATAGCACATGAGCTCTCAGTGTTAGGCTTGCACTGTGGCATTTACAGGAGACAAAACACAAAATATGGAACCTATAACAAAAACAAAAAGGGGGAGAGAGATCTTCTTGACTGTCAGCCCACTGCAGTGGTCTCTCTCCAGGTTAAAGCCAGGCTGTGCCTCTGGTTTTTATCCCACTTAAACTTGTCACTGCCTTGCTTTCTAGGACTAATCTTGATACGGTTGCTGATGCACTGTAAGGGAATTTTTGTGGGCATCCTACTATTAATAGAGCAATTTGCTTCCCCTGAGGAATGTATCTACTTGAATGCCCCACCCCAAGGAGGCACCTCGGGGCAGAGCACACAGCACCTTGGTTCTCTGCAACCTTGCCAAAATTACCTTCCCAAAATTGGTGGGGTCAGAGCTCTTGCTATTTGTACCAGTCTTCAAAGAGAGAGGGGAACAAAAACCCTTGAACTCTTACAGTTAAAGTTGCTACAAAGCTAGAAACTCTCCTATCTACCTGAACTGGTCGCAGTCTCAAGAACAGAAATAGCTGCATTCACATCACACAGAAAAAAAGACCAATCCACTATAAAACTGTCTAAAGACAAGTTGTGTCAGCCCAAAAGCACAGGTTTTCTAAGTGGAAAAGCTCATAAAAATCTAATTTTTCTTGAAAAATGCAATAATTTTCTTAAGAAATTTTCCTAACACCCTGAAGGATTCATCAGAAAGTTCTTGATGCCACGCTTGCCTGCAAGAGGACACCTGGTAAATGGATGGAGATAGTGACCTTTTCCCTCTCAACTACACAAAGCACTCTTCTAGATCTATAACACATGCTAAGCAGCAGTGTCACTTTTTCTCTCATACAAAAGACAAAACTAAAGGTTGTTCAGATAGCACGCAGGCCAGGGGAAAAAAAAGGTGTCTTTCTAAACTGAGACTTTAAAAGATGTGCTGCCAAATTTTTTCAAAATCTTTTGATTTTGGCAGGCATTTACAGATTTCTCATTTGTTTTCCAGGTTGCAACCACTCCTGACTGAACAGTGCAGGCTTTGCCTTCCCCACAGGATGGGGAACCAAAAAAATAAAGAAGGTGTCTAGCTTTCTGCTTTCTCCAAGAGCTCTTTTTAAAGTCCTCTTTGCTATTCAAAATGCCATGCTTCATGCTGCATGGCATGGGTACGTGTTACTACAGCTTGCTTTATGCTACAAATATCCCCTGATTTTAGTGGGATATTCTTTTTTTTTCAAAAAGCAGTATTTTCTACAGTGGCTTGTAATCTCAGGGTCCACAAACTATTTCTCAGTCTGTTCCATGCTTACAAGGAAGGAGGATAAAATACACAGTCTATAAATTCAAGTCAGCTTCAGTATGAGCTTTGCTACCATTCTCGTGATCTTTCACTGGGCAGTGTTATTCTTGAATTAAATACTATTTTTAAAAGGAACCTGTTGTTCTCTTCAAAATGTCATGCATTCTTTTAATGCCATATACCAACACTGAACAATGAAAAGCATTTTATTCTTCTGGAACTCATACTTTGAAAATTTCGTTCTACAAAAATAATTTATTTAATTATTTTTTTCCTTCAGAGGTTTTGAATTCTAACAGGTTCACAACATTCATCTACCCTGTTTCTGGGCTACAGGTACTATGGGACCATGTTGCCATGAACAGATAAAGTATTTTCACTGGAAAGCTTGACTATTAGAAAGAGATTATCTGATAAAGAAAAATGTTCAGCAACTACACAACCCACACTTTTACCGCAAGTCAAAGAAAATATTTAAATTTACACTGAAATGGCTATTCCCTGGGTGTATTTTCTAATAGCACAGGAAATGGGAGGGCAGCAGGTCTGGCGGTAGCAAGGTGCTAAGCTGTTATAAATTACAAGCTGTTAAAAGTATGCAAATAACCATCTGGGCCAGGTCGGGATCCAGGGCAAGCTCCCTAACCATCAGCACATTGGCACTCTCACCCTTTATTCCTCAGGCTCACCAAATACATAAGTCAGTATTTCAGTGTTTTAAAGGAACAGGATCAAGAAGAGAGATAAGGAGTAATATACATCCAAACAACCTTTCTTTAGCAGAACACATTCCTCTCATAAGAGATGATTGATGTGATTTCAAGTCCTTTTGCCCTGAACCCACTCTTCATTATTGTCTCCTAATCAAAAGGTAATTGGTAAAAGCAGAAAAATTACCACTTTAGCCTGAAACCTTTTTCCAACCAATCATCCCGAATTTCCAAGCAGTTTCAGGATGACAGAAACCACTTTTATTTTTGGCAAACTATTTAAAAGGAAAAAAAAAAAATTCAACTCTGCTTTAAATGAAAAATTGGGATGGCCTCTAAAAACTGAAAAGTACATTTTTGATGGGTTACATGGACCCACCACAAAGAATATCAAAGTCTGTAAACCCCACGTTCAGGTGAATGCAAGGTATGCTGCTCCTCGCTAAGATGAAAAAAAGATTACTCAGGAACTTATCACAGTCAAATTTTTTGAATTTTTTTTTCAGGGATTTTCTTTCTAGGCAGTTTAAGGGCTCAAACACATGGTTCAAGAGTTAAGTTATAGCAGGTCAGGATGAAGTGCAATAATCCCCTCATACATATGCTGAGACCTAGATAAATGCAAAGTATTATGACTGAAATTACCACGCTTTCACTGCAATCTGTGAGTTGCTTAGTAGTTGCCACGGGTGAGGAACATGTCCTCAGGCAATTACAAACAGACTCTTTACTAAAATACAGCACACAACCAAGAAGCAGTAATATGATTATATAATTGACACCCAACCTACCCATTTCAACCCTCCCAAACTCTTTGTTTCATTAAGTTTTAATTGCTTTTCTCTACTCTAAATGCAATGTTTAAAAGTTATAATGCTCTTGCAATTTATTTCTCTTCCCTCACCACAATTACGGAGATATACTACAAAATTTCACAGGACTTCAACAAAATTTTTCCTTTGTTATTAAGGAAGAGCTTTTAATGTTGTGAAGCATAGAATTACAAAGCCTCTAGGAAAATTATCAGTTATCAAGATGACTATAAATACATCTGCCTCATTACAAAGACCTGTTTGAAACCAGCTCAGGACCAACCAGATCATGATAAAACCTGCTAAAGGTTAATTTGGTGCATATCCTATTTTTAAGGGAAAATGCTAGTCTTGCAAAAGATACCAGTTATTCTAACTTCAGTCTTCCAAATGCCTCTGTGTGGAACAAAACCACACTGAGGAGTGTTTACATTTTCCTTCTACAGATGTAACAGCATAGGAAAAGATGGAATGAAAGAGAAAAGGGAACATGTTGAAATTATTAAAGCAAAGTGGTTATAGGGAATTGCCAGAAAAACAAATAGTAAAAATTGAAATATGTTTTTCAAAGACTGGATTCTTTACCCCGTTACAAAATTTAATGTTTTCTTTTCTGATAGATATATAATAAACAGCCCTCCCATACATAGCAGTATGGCAGTTGAATCAGAACAGGTCTTGAGGAAGACTTCTCCTTTGAAGGATCTCAAAAAGGCTGGATAAATCACACATGGATGTTACTCTTTTTTAAATTGTGAACATAAGTACCCAAACACAAATACTTCGCAAAGTCTGACAGTTCTAATGATTCCTCCAGCTTCCCAAGAGTCCAGACTGTACAGTAAAGTTGTCCACTCTGGCAGGCATTTCAAGTTTCTTATTTCATGCACTACATGAAACATCGTCAAGAGAGTAAATACTCACAGGACATTTTTCCGCAGAGGCAACCATCTTGCCAACATTCACTGTTTTATCACTACTCAGGCAAAAGCTGGTGTTTTAGTCTTACTTGATTGTAGTCTTAGTGTCAGGAGTAATGTGAATCTTACATTATGGGAAAAGTTCTATGTCAGATACTTCAGAAAAAAAAATATGGAAAAAAACCCCAAGGAAGCTATTTGTTCCATATCAAAATTAAAATAAATGCTTTCCTTGGTTGCTTTCAGATTTCACTTTAAAAAGTCTAATGCACAACTATAAAGTACATGCAGCTGCACCAGAGTTTTACTATCAGGTATAGAGGTTAATCCCTTAGGAGATATAGCTTTTTCTCCATCAGAGGAAAATGCCCATGCTCAGAAGGACCTGACTATACTTCCTTCCCTTGAAGCCCTACATGCTGATGGGACTACGTATGGGAATCACAGAGGGGAATCACTTGGCAGGAAGCAGCTCATCACACATTCAGGATACATTAATGCTCCATAGAGTTAAATCTCAGATGTTGGGTCCATAAAATAAACTTAAATGCAAGATATTGACAAAAGTTTGATTTTTACATTAATAAGATACACATAATGCATTTGCTATGAAAACAAATCTCTTTGAGTGAACCCAAAAAAAACCAACCCTTATTTCTAAGAATAGGAGAGAAAATTACAGTTGGCAAACTTGAAAGACAATTAAGCCAGTGTTTCAGAGAACTCCAGGTCACTGCCAAAACAAATATTCAGCTAAAAGAACACAGCTTCCACTCCCTGCTTCCTTATTAATTGTGTTTTCTTCTCTGGCCATTACAAATAGGTTTGCAAAATAAACTCAAAAAATGCATGGGTCTCTGTTTTTTTGATTTGCATTTGATTGTTGTTTCTGAAGATGCTACCAACTGCTGAGGAAGAAAGGATAGTACTAATATTAATTCTATAAATAATGTAGTAAAAGAAAGATGAAACACTGCCCAGCAAGGTTAAATGAGGACAATGTGGGAAATTCATGGGAACTGTGAGGCCTCTCACTTGGCTTTCCAAGTGCAGGATATTCATTGCATTTTATTAGCTGATTAACGAGGTGTGTGGCAATTCATCTGGAGCTACTAAGGCCCTTTGATCCACCCTTCTTGCAAGCCCTGCCCCTTACAGACAAAAAAAGTTCACTGAAGCTTAAAGTCTCTTCACATCCAGTGGGAAGATGCTGTTGGAGGCCATACTGGAGACCAGTGGCACAGTTCTCCTATGCCAGGGAGAGAGGTCCGACCGTTTCTTCCACACCACAGGACTGGCCACTCGCCTTTCTGGGAAGACCACTGGATCATCCCCCACCTGTTGTGCCTGATTCAGGGCACACCACTCCTGCCAGAGCACACAAAAGATGGCAGTGTGCTTTCTGCAGGCTAACCCATATTTCTGTGATGCTCTGTCTTGTTGGGATGGGCACCTGTTGCACGGACACTCCTGAACATAAATGTTTTCTTTGGGGGAAGCCCTCAACTTGCAAAACCCCCTTCACCCTTGCATAAACAGGCATCTGTAACTTCAGTACAAGCAGCTGAAAGTTGTGTTTGGTATTTTTTCCCAGTGAAAGCATGGTCTCAGACCTATGTATGATTTGTACTGTTCAAACCTAAAGATCTCAAATGCTAGAAGTCTTCAGTTTGTTCCTGGGTGCTGAAAAAAACTCTCCACCTTGTGCCATAAGGGAGCCAAGATTGCGGAAAAAGCTGTGAAACTGGACCCAGGGATCCAAAGGTCCTTCTAATCTATAGGCTACAAAAGCCACAGTTAAGCTTTGTGTAGTAGGGTACTCAATTCTGGTTGTGTGCAGCTGAGAGTAAGTAGCTCGGTGTTTTGTTTGCAGCTTTGGACTGATAGTAAACAGTACAACCTGAAATAGACACTACTGAAATCAGGGAATGTGACAAAAGAGACAATTTTTTCTAAGCGTTCTCTCTTCTGCCATCTTCCTGAGGCCAAAACTGTAGAAGCTGTCCTCATTTTGTAGCTTTGAAAGCCACCTCCAGGGAACAGGTGATGATGAAAATTGGGGGGGGGGGGGGGGGGGGGCCAGGAAAAGCAGTGTGATAAGAAGTAGGAGAGACCAACTTTCATCCTGATCAAGAGGAGAACGCAGTGTCTCTGGAGAGCAGCTGGGATCACAGATATGATGGTTTTACAAAGGCCTCTGAGATGAGATGAAGCAGTCCTGTATGGCAGGTAAGCATCAGAGCAACTGCTGATGAGCTTTACAGTAAATTATTATCCAGAAGTGAATTCTATTTTCTTGTGCAGTGAGCATGTTTCTGCTTTTGTAATCAAGAACTTAAATTTTCTAGACTAATTTTTACTTTAATCTTCTTCCTCCCTAGAAAGAGGATGATCTCAGAGAAATCAGAGGCACTGAAACAGCTCATCAGGGAGTGTGCCTACATTCTGGGAGCAACCCAGGGGCCTAAGCATAACCATTTAATGCCATTTCAAATGTACTTTAGGATATATGAGACTTCCCAGGAAGCCAGCAGTCACCCAGGCCCTATGCTGGATTGCAAACAGGTGGGACACCAAAGGTCACCTCAGTGGTCACTAAACACCTGTGAACCCAAACTGTCCTTCTCAGGGCCAAGGTCACCCAAGAAATGAATCTGAATTCCCATAAGATGAATATGCATTTTCTCTTTCAAACTGGAAAGGGCATTTTAAGAACAAAAATCTACCTCCAGCAGGTTTAAACCTGCACTCTTCTAGCAAGCAGCAGCTGAAGAAATACCTTATGAGTTAAAGTTTACCTATAAGCATGATTATGAAGCTGTTCATTCAGATAGAGGCAAAAAAAGGGAACTTCAGTGGCATCCTGAAGGACAGTGTTCTGAGGAGCAAGAATTGCTGCTGCTCCTGGCTTGTCTGGAAGGTGACACACTGCAGATTGCTTTGCTGGTGAGCTTACAAGTCCATTAACTGGAAGCTGATGCTGCTTTATGTACGCTTAGCTTTAATAGAGTTTTCTACTCCCAGTGCCAATGTGCATGGCAGTAAGGAGCATGCCATGGTTACTACATGAACCGTTTTATGCACAAACCGTAACACAAGTCTCAACAACGCACAGTTCAACGGTAGCGTACAGAGCAAAACAATAAAGGGGCTGCAGTGCTGAAGATTTAGGTACAACAATGAACAAAAGGCAAACACATTTGTTGAGTTTTCTAAGATTTTGTCACATCTTAAGCTGTGTCTTCCGCAAGGATAAAATGAAGCCAACAGAAAACAGTGCTAACAGCCACTTTCAAAGAAAAATTTCATTTACTAAATCCTGGTCTGTGTCAGATTGCCATGGGTTTAGCCAATTGAATCTGCTGATAAGTATTTGGTACCATGCTGCAGTCATGCCCATTATAAAATGAAAGTGCTGACCAGAGCAAAGTATCATGGGGCTTGAAGTTCAGATTGGAACATGGGAGGCTTCCTGTTACAGCTGCTGTTTCATGTTTCCAGTTTGGGGTGTTGGTCTCTTCCCCTGTGCTGGCTGCAGGCCTTGGGGATGGGGAGATCGTTTAAAGGCTACCTGGCTTCTGCTGCTGCTTTTGCTGTGCTTTTCTGCAAAATAGCTAACATAATTGTACATTGTATCCTATCTCAACCCAGGTCTTTTTGTGCATTTTCCCTCCTGAACTTTGAGGGGGTGAGGCTTAATTGTGAGAGCAGGCTGTGTTAAACCAAGACACGGATTAGATTATTTCTGTAAAAGAAACATCCAAAATTACGTTTTCCAGAGCAAGTTAAACAGCAAAGGAAGCGATGTGAGAAACAGGAGAAAAGATATCAAAAAAGCTAAGTGGACAGATGTCAATGAAATGGAGCAGTTCTTCCACAGAGATGTCACCAGACTGCAACAGTGGTGTCAGTTTTCTCTGATTTTAAGTCTTCCCTGGGTGGTGTGCCTCTGGGGAAGAGGCAGATCCTGTTCTGTTTTTCAACTTGTAGAGTATATTCCCACAATTCCCACCACAATTTGCTTGAGACATGTGACATTTCCCTTAGTAAACCTCCTTTGCATCAAACAGTTGTATAATCTGTTGAAGTCAGTTAATCGATATTCCATTGACAAGGTACAGAGCAGCATGAAGCAACACCTATTAACTTGTCCTCAAGAAGGCAAAAACTATCTCTAATTCTGGCCTGTGTTTGGGAAGACCCCTGCTGCTCATCAAAGTCATAGGTAGCAGAAACCTCACTCTCTGTAAGATGATATTCTTGAGGGAGGCTTGAAACAGCTCTGTGCTTCAAGTAGCAACCAAGCTCCCTCTTACAGTCAAGGTCTCTGCACCAGGAATACTGAACACATCTTCAGATGACAGTTAATGCTTGATTACCTTGTTCTTCAGCTGATGAAGAATCAGGTCCCTTTTAGATTCAGTCTGCTTGCCTACTTTTGCCACCCTGGGGCTTTCCCCACAATCACCACCCTCTAAGGTAGCAGCTGCTCGCCCAAGGATTGTGAAGCCAGACTTCAAAACCAGTGGGGCAAGGCTAGGGTACAACAAGGTGAAACTGCTCCCTCAGGACTTTCCAGTGCATGTCACACATGCACAAATATAGCTGCAACAGCAAAATGTTTTTCCTGTCCATTTTTGTACCACTGAAATATTTGCACCAATGCACACGCATCAAAACAGATGATGTCCTCCAAAATTTTCAAAACGAAATAGCATGCTTCCTCAACTCGATGCTTTAGTTTCAAAATGTTCTTGGCATAAAGCGTAAAAATACTTGAAAGGCAAAAAAAACCACAAAACCTCTTTAATCTTCTCATTCAGCCTGAAATAAATGTGTTTGTTAATTATCATCCACAGGGCCCACTGAAATAATTTTGTGGACTTGACTCCAAAGGAGTTTCATATGAGTTTCTGGATATGCCAACAAACCAGGAACATCCCAGGCTCATGGTCAGCACTCTATTTCCACTGCTGCTGGCATGAGCTAGAAATGCTAGGGTGTTAAACAGCACAGCTACACTTACAAGCATTCCCAACAATGTTTACAAAAAAGCACTAACAGAAACAATTGGAGTTACTAAATATACTCAATAAAACTCGCAAAGCATGCAAAAGCCAGCCTCGCAACAGCAAATGCCTGCTTAGTAACTGGATCCACTTTGGATGTCACTTGGCTTACAGGAAAATGATAGCCCTTAATGAGGACCATCAGTTGAAGGTCCCAGAAGATGGGAAGATGAGGGAAATGGTTTTGCATTCGATAATTATAATTTAATTCTGAGATTAAACTGATCGTTTAATGACTCTTTCCAGTTTGGAAACAGGATCCAGGAAGAGAAGCAGCCAAACAGAGGGAACTGTTGCATCCTGTCTCTGATAAGCTCCCAGCTGCTAAAAGCAGTGTTTGCCTGGTGGGAACACCCTGTACACCTCAGAACTGGCCAAGCTCCTCACATTCCTCATGCCTAGCACTGCTGTCAGGCACATCAGGCTGAATGATGCTTCCAACCAGGGTGCACTTGGAGCATCTCACTTGGTAGGCATAGTGCTGCTGAACGTGGTTTAGGACCACAAAACCTTCATATGAAGTCAAACGGTTCACAAGAATCATGGGGCCACCAATAGCTGCCTGCTGAGCTGCACCATAAGCAGAGGGGTGCTTGCTCACCTGCATGGACACACTCATTTGCCCCTCTCTTCTACCTGATGTTGCTTTCCACAAAAGGGAATTTCTTCTCTTCCAAGTCTGGCAGACTTGTGGAAACCAGCAATTATTCATGGGAGGACAGTATGAGACTCATTCACAGCAAAACAAGCTACAAGTAAATACCTTCAGGTAGTCTCTATTTGTCCTTAGCTTTCAAGCTATTTTCTCCAAGTCCCAGCTGACTATTTTCTCGGTTTGGATGATACTTGCAATCCTCTTAGGCTGCTAGCCACCAGTGAGCAACATTTTAAGACAAGCAAGTAAACAGGGCAAGAGTCCCTGTAACTTTACAACAGGTGGCAACGGGGGTTGGTGACAGGGGATGGTATTACACCATTGAAAGGTCTTTTCCAGTTGCAGAGGTCCCGGCAGGGGGTGAACATGCAGGCAATGCCACAGCACCAATGGGGGAAGCATCACCAGCATCCAGGTCCTGTGCCACCTCCACATGTCCCCTCTGAGATGTGGGGCTATCCCTGCCAACACATAGCTGGCTTTTCCACCCTAAGCAACTCTGAAGCTTCAGGCCTGAGTGTACAGGAATGCCTGGGGTATACGAACCTCTACACTTGAAAAAAATGCAGGGGATACTTAAACAGAATTTAAGAGGCATTAGCCCCCCAAAAAAGAAGGAAAAATAAAACCATCCTTGTGGCTCTCCATTGGGTTCTCTCCAGCAGGTCTCTGTCTTTCTTGAACTGGGGAGCCCAAAACTGGCCACAGTATACCAGGTGTGGTCTCACCAGTGCAGAGTAGAGGGGGAGAACTTCCCTAGATCTGCTGGACACACTTTTCTTGATGCACCCCAGTATCCCATTGGCTCTCTTGGCCACAAGGGCACACTGCTGTCCCATGGAGAACTTGCTGTCCACCAGCACTCCAAGGTCTTTCTCTGTGGAGCTGCTTTCCAGCAGGGCAGCCCCTAACCTGTACTGGTATCTGTTGTTATTCCTTCCCAGATGCAGGACCTGCACTTGTACTTACTGAACTTCATGAGGTTTGCCTGCACCCAGCTCTCTACCTGTCCAGATCTTGTTGGATGGCTGCACAGACTGATGGGCTGTCAGCCACCCCCCCACACACACAAGTTTTGTAACATCAGCAAACTTGCTGAGGGTACTCTCAATCCCCTCATCCAGGTTGTTGATAAAGATATTGAACAAAACTGGACACAGTACTGATCCCTGGGGAACACCACTGGCCACAGGCCCCCCAGCTGACTCTGTGCCACTGATGACAACCCTCTGAACTCTGTTGTTGAGCCAGTTTTCAATCCAGCTCAATAACCAACTGTCTATGCCACATTTCCTGAGCTTTTCTATGAGGATGTTATGGGAGACAGTATCAAAAGCCTTATTGAAGTCAAGGTATATGACATCCACTGCTCTTCCCTCATGTACCCATTCGGTCAGTGAAAATCAGGAGAGTTTACTGTACTTTCAGGAGAATCAGCCCACCAGCCTTTGCTAAGAGCATCAGCCTGAAGTTTTGAAATTCTTTATCTGCTGTTCATAAATGACTTGTGATTTATTTCTCCAGCAAGGAGAAGACAGGACAATCTAAAAATAATTTTTGTGAACAAAACCACAGAATTACATTTGGATCCTTGCCACTTGACAACTTTTCAGCTGCAGTTCCAAACTGCCTCTTTTTTCTTCAGCACAAAGGAGCAAAATATTTTGCTGAAGCCAGGTCACGTAATACATGTTTGATAGACGTACGTAAATGCATCCATTTGTCCCTACCACTGGGTATGTTTAGAACACTATGCTTAGAATAACATTGAGATGCCTCAGTTTCAAGTGAGAAAATCCTAAATGATTAACGTGGCAAAACATACTACTCACGGCTCAAAGCTTGCTCTTCCACCTCTGCTCCCTCCCTAAATCAAGCCAACATGGTTACTTTTAGTTTCCTTCAGAGGTTGTGCCAAGAACTGAAAAGTAATACGAAAAGAGATCTTTCTCTGTAGTTTTTCATCAACACAGTATACTTTTAAGCACACTGGCATGCCATTATTTTTAAAGATTTCAAAAAAGAAAGCACCAGAGTTATTCTGTAATAACACTTCTCATGAAACCTGTGTCACCATACAGCAGTGACGTGGCCTGTGTTAGTCAGTGTATGCTGTGAAGGTCTTTCGTCCATTTAACTTGCTGGAATGGCTATTTAAAATGCTTTAAGAGGACAAAATCACAAACATTTCTAAACTTTCACACTTCTAATTACAGGTTTGTCTTTAAAATCACCACACAGAAAAACACCTTCGCCTGCTGTTCATGCACTCCCTATCACTATTACTAGCACTGTTGATGTGACAAAGACCCAAATGCTTCTATGCTTTCCATACATGCAGAGCTCTTGGCCCTGAAGCATTTACAGCACCAGCTTAGACAGGCTCCACACAAAACACTGGGAAAAGTGTTCAGTACAGATTATTTTCAGGCCAGTTTTCTAAGGGAACAAGGCAAATACCCTCTTCCCTGTACATTTGTCAGTCTTCCAATTGCAGCATTTGGGGCCAGCATGAGCCACATTCCACAGGAGAAGAAAGGTCTGACAGAGGATGTGTTGCGTTCCCACAGACTCTGTAATGTCCCTGGCTGGCAAGCAGAAGCCCAAAGGAAAAACCCAGAGGGTTTCCCAGAGGAAAGAAAACAAAGCGAGTGCAACACAAGCCCATTTAACAAGCTGGGCTGCCCATCACCACACATGTGCCAGCTAGGCAATCAAACAGGGACCTATGGGGTACACTGCCTGCTTGCTCCCCAGCTGAGGGCAACACTGGCAGTATTGCACTCACACTGGGGAGGAGGAGAGGAGGACTACCATAAATGTTGAAGGACCAAGTGAAGCAGCTGAGGAGGAGGAGAGCAAAACTCAGGAAGTCACGGATTTTACTAGTTCTTTTCCTCATGGGACAACCTGTTATTTTATTGTATATAAAGAATGTGTATATTATATATGAAATCGAGCAAAGCCCTGCTCCTTTAGTCTTTATCCTCAAAACTGTGAACAACCAATTACAAAACAAAATCATAGCTATTAAAAGTATGTGGGTTGGTCATGTGTATTGATCCCTGCAAGGAGCACTGCACTGGCACCATCAATGTCCAGTCTCACCAGACAAGTGGTAGCAAAAAGTGTGGCTGTGTATGCCTGCAAGTCAGAGAGACAGATGGATGCCCAGAGGCAGCGGGCTGAATTCACTCATTAAAGCAAAGCATTTGCTGATTCCTCCACACTTGCAAGTGCCACAAGCTCTCCACTCAAGCCACCAAAACCTGTCCTCCTATCAGCAGATACTGCCTCTCTACTCTTTTACATCATAAAGCATCAGTCTACAAAGTGTTCTTTTTCATACAAAGCAAAATGCTCCCAGGTGCTTGCTTTGCAGGGCACCACTCGCTCAGCCAAGAGCTTTCTTCTGCCCTCTGTGGTTTTCTAACTGACAACCCAAAGCCTCTCTCTCGCTTCACTAAGTTCACTTCACTACATTTCAAGACGTTTAATTGTTCCCCAAACCAAAGGGGTGCCCCATGGCAGTAATGGGCAGAAGCCCCCAGTGTATGTCCACCCTCTCTGCAGAGGGTTTACAAATGAGCCCCCATTCTCTCTGCAGCCAAATGTTTCCTCTAAGGCTTTTTATCTATGTAAACCCAACAGATAACAAGGAGAGCAAAGACCTTTGAAATACTTATGAATAAATTAAAGTCTTAAAGATTTCAACTGCACAGTGATAAGGAGTAAATTTTCACCTCAGACGCCAAGGCATGTGGAGCAACTGATTTTAGCCAAGTTCAAAAAAGTAGGATTGCATACAGAGAAAGTAAGCAAAAATGAGCCATATGCAGATTTAAAGATATCTACTAAGTACCATAAAAACAATATGCAATAAATTAATGTGACAGAGCATAAAGTCTAAAACAATATGAAAACTTTATCAGCCAAACCTAGAAACTATAAATACAGGCCAATGTACTGATTGAATACTTTCTGATTGTTGTACTATTTTCTCAGCATTTACTATTATGTTTTGTTATGACAGCAGTCAAAAATTATATACAAATACAAACTAGCACTTTCTTGTTCAGTGTTTTTGGACGAAAATCATTCTTGTTTTTTCTCAATTGCAAATTTGCTTCTTTTTCTCATAAAAACCATGTTCGTTCAGGGAAACATGAATGGGAAAATAAATGGCTTCATTTTGTTGCTTTGGTGTATTTAGTTTAATGAAAAAGAAGCATGAATTAGTGTGAAGGTCAGTGTTCACCATGCAAAATGGCAGAAAAATTAAGAGTGCTGGAACACACAGACAAAAAGAAGACCTTGAAATACTTTTGAAAAATAACCCAGTGAGGCAGAATCACAACAACACTGAAATACCACAGAGGTCTGGATGGTGTCATCTCTCCAAATTTGTCACCATCTGAAGACAAGAAAGGAGGATGGGGCAGACAGAGGCAATGCTACAGATAAGTAACGTCAATCACCTTTTCAATAACTTTGCCCTGAATCAAGCTGCATTTTCCTAACTTTTCCTAACTTGCCTCCTTCATAATTATTTGTAGAACTTCAGGGCTGAAATTAAAGTAACCTCAGATGATGAAAAAGCAACTGAATAAATGTGCCAGAAAATAAACTGTCCCTCTCCATAGACTGTAACTGCAGGAGCAGGTGCTGCTGGCACACACGTACCTCTCCCCAGGTTATTCTGGTGCATCTGTCACTGTGGTATGCAAGCAACATTAAGTCTGTCAGCCAAATGCACAAGGACATTGCAGGCACTTTGCACAGTCCACAAACATAACGTAGCCCTAAACTCTTTCACTTAGTAGAGAAGCAATTAAAATTTTGTATCTCTTATGTGTGTCTTTGAATGCTGTTAGAGGAACAGGGGGAAAAAGAGGAGTAGTACAATAAAGCAATGACACCTTCTATTCTTAGCTACGTTTTCACATACATTTTGCTAACCTTCATGCAGGAACAAAAAAAAAAAAAAAAGCACCCCAACCAAAACCCCAACCAACCCCCCCAACACTGCTAAAAACTACTTGGGCAAAATATTTCCAACTTGGAACATGACAATTTTTTGAGCATGAAATATTTCATTGAAAATTGTCAAATTCATTCCCTTTTGGAAGAAATCAGCCAGTTTTCCCAAGCCTCCCTTACATTCTTGACAGCTCCTAGGCTAGCAGGCCTGTTGTGCACATGGAGGACCAAAAACCAGGCTTCCAGATCTCATGACAGCCTAAGAAGTCCCACTGATTTCTATTTAAAACTTGACATATGCCACTGCTATAATTTCAAATTCATCCCATGGGAGCACTGCTTCCAAAATGTGTAATGCCCTTTAGAAAATATTTTTCTGCATCCTTCTTACAGTGTAAACTAATGCCATTTAGAGTGTCATTACAACACAGCACATCTGGAGACTGAGCACCAGTAAGTGAGGGCATCTCTACTACAAGCCTTAATTTCAAGACAGTCAGTTCTTACAGAAGAACAATACTAATCCAGGATGGTGAAACTACATCACTTTTCACCACATGGGACCACCTAGCAAACCATGAGGACATCTGTAACACATGTGTGTCTGGGCAGTAAAGCAGCAGTGCAGACAGAGTCCCAAATCCTGCAAAGATTTAGCAGGAAAGTAGCATGTTTTTTGACATGCTACTGGCTTCACTGAAACTATTAGCTTCAAGACATTAGTCAGTGTGCAAGACCAGTCCTGCATACTTTGCTACCCAGGAAGCTAGGCAAACTTTGGAAGCCTACGATATGCATCACTGCCCAGATGGTCACAGGTCCTTACTCTGCCTGTGCTGGTTCTTCTTTGGAAACAGAACTCAGAAAGGCACAAGAAGAGGAGCAAGTGTCCTCTGAACTGTGCTCTTTCTGGGGAACAAACAATTCTCTTCAGGTCAAGAAAAGCTCACTTCCTCAAATGGCAATTCATAAACTATTGTGGCTTGCAGGACCAGCTGGCATGGCCTCTGTCTGAATGACTTAAAATTTATGTGAGGAAGACTTCAGAGGTTTAAATACTTTACTGCAAAAGGTGCAAGAACAGAGATATTTTAATTGCTTTGCTCTAAAGTAGGTCAACCATGTCCCACTTGGATGATGGTGAAGGACCTGCTCATGCTAACTGTGGGCTGGAGAGACCTGGGGTCATGTTTTACATTCAGATGGGGAGCTTGCCACCAGCATTAACATCTCTGAGCCACAGCACCTGTGTCTGTACCCATACATTAACTCCTGTTACAGCCTGTTACAGTCCCATAAACAGCAGGGTAGGAACTGAACTCCTGTGCCATTTGTAGCTGAACTGGGTAACTGTGGAGTGGGCAGCACTCATTGGCAGCAGGATCTCATAGGGCAGTTCCTGCTGTCACCCCCTCCCCAGCCTTCTCCTCCACCACCCACCTCACCAGGGCAGAACAATCAGGCTGCTTGGCACTCTTCTCTGTATTTTCTTTCAGGGTGGTTTGCTTACTCATCTCATTATTCACTGTCTCGTGGAAATTTTTTTCTATCTGGAGATGGTGATGGTGGAAACAGATGAGACAGAAAGGAAGTTGCTTTTTTATAGAGAAGGAAAAACAGCAGCCTCTCTAAATAGAGCTGAGCAACAATAGCACCATCTCCAAGAAACACTCAATTTACTATAAAGACCAGACCTGAAGAACTTCAGTCTTCACAATTATTCACCTATGAAGCCTCCTGATCTACATGGCCAACACGTTTCCTTTTGGGACAGCGATGGAACTTTCTCTTTGAAAAGGGATAATCATGTGTCAAACATGTTTAAGGGCAAGAGCTGACATTAAGAAGAGAAGCAGGCACCAAAAATACATCATAATCTGTGGCAAAGTAGAAAATTAACATGTAAATTAACAAAAGCAGGAATTTAGAAAATGGAAACAATGAATGCCAAGTAGACTATGATATACTTCTCTCTCAGCATGCCAGCTCCTCAAGAGAAACAGAACTGTCAGTTTTATTTCTTAAGTAATTTCCCTTGCACATACAGAAGAAAACTCACTCAATTTACATCATATGATAGACGTTATACTGAATGCAACAAGAGATTATAATCATTCAATTTCTAAAGTAAGTGATTTTAGAAAAATCTTTGCTTCCTCCAAGTGAAAGCAGCACTGTCCTGGGTGCAGGCAAGCATGAGGTAGAGAGCAGGCAAGCAGTCTTGGGGGTCCTAGGGCTGGGATGGAAAAAGCCCTGAAACACCACATCACCCAGAGGCATGACTTCACGTGCAAAAAGTATACCTCCAGCTGAGAAGCAGCTGTGTTGCCTTGCCCCAAAGTTTCTCTGGTGAACCTCTCCTTTCAAAGAGCAGCACGGCTTCTGTTGGTGCTGCAGTGTGGCTGCTGAAACATATTTGGTCCCCTTCTGGGCAGGGCTGCCAGTAGATTTTTAGAGGGGGAACAATTAGTCACACTTCAGAAGTGGCTGATCATTCCCAGCTACAATTTCTGTCTGAAATGAGACCATAAGAAGCCATAATAATGAAATGCTATTAAGTAGGAAATTGAAGTATCTTTTAACCTAGATATATTTATCCAACTTTACACACATTTGACTCCATAATTGTCTCAATAGCTGATGTAACATTGTATTTAAACTCTCGATGGTGTCTGTCAAATCAGAACAATCTGATGAGACCCTTCAGTTGTCACAAATCACAGGCAGGAACAGTGACGTAAACTCCAGAATGCATAGCAGATGTATATAACAAATGGTATAGTCCATTACTGTTGTGACTTGCAGGTGTGCCTACAGGAAGTAAATGTCTCTCTGTGCATAAAGGCAAGCAAGCTTCTGTGGGGTTGTGTCCAAGATTAGAGAAGAAACAGACACTTTCATCTGAAAGAAGGACATCTTCTACTTTCCTACTTGCTTATATATGTATTATTTATTACACATACATACTTAAAGTGAAAAAGCAATACAATTCTGATAACCTTTGGCATTGAGATACAACATATCATGCCATAAATGGATTTTTCTGAATCAACATGAAAACTGAAGTCAGAAATCATAATTTTCCTGTGTAGAAACCTTTTGAGTTTTCTTCCTGAAATGACTGTCCCTCATCAATATTACTATAAATTAAAGTAGATGATCAACTCACACTTCCCCATTCATTCTTCTAGGAGGTTAGGGGCTACTTTTAACACTTATTTTGAATTAAAATGTATTTATATTCAGTGCTGAGTACTATTTCACAACAACAAAGAAAAAAAACCAACAAAAAAAATTAATTTCTAAAAGATGCTTTGACAGTTCAATAATGTGTCTCCTTGTTTTTCCACCTGGAATCAATCACTGAATGTGTACTGCATTTTATTTCATGTTCAATAAAAATAACTACTGCTCAGTGAATTGGTTATTTTATTTAATATGATGAATCATGCAAAAATACTCAATATGGGCTCACAGGAGAATGAGAAAAGAGAAAGTAATGTTGAGATCTTAACCATGGCCTATACCTAGAATTATTATCTCACATATGGGTCTCATCTGCTTCAAGCTGAGTTTAGGAAGACTGTAAAAAAGATTATCATCTTTGAAAGCTAAGGGGTGGCAATAACAAAAAAACTCTCTCAGGAATGGCAAAAGTTGTCCTGATAGAGAGTCTGAGATTTTTAGGATGCCTGATGAAACACAATTCACATTGTGTACATTTAGTGCATTTCTCCAGGGACAGTGACATGCTTCAGGAAAAAGTACTGCTCTCCTTTGAAGAAAAAAAAAGAAAAAAAAATGAAGCTACATATACAGAAATAAGAGCTACCAATTTTTCATGCCAAATATAATCATAGTTATCATACCGATCCATTTAGAAAATATAATATTGCCAAACCAGTTGTTATGGTTGATTAATCCAAACCCTTCTTGTTAAAAACAGATGGCACATGTAAGAATAACCAAACACATTCTGCAGGGTATCTGATGAGAAACACCATAATATTTCATTACTTTCTTATTTATATAGAGCAGTAACAGCTGGACCACAAATAATTACAAAATATAAACAAAATGGAAGGCTGAAAACAGAGACTAGTTCATTACGTGTATGGTGAAGTATTTTTATGGGGTTTGAGCACATTTCAGTGCAGGAACTTCCTGGTCCTCACACTAAAAAAAATAATAAAAATCTAAGGAAAAAAAACCCTGGTTTTGAAACATCATCTGGAAATCTGTCTATGAAGAGAGGCAGCATTTTTGTGAGTTCTTGTAGTGTTCCTGTTTGATTGTACTGGGCTACTGTTCATTTATCAAGCCTTTTGTGATGCCTTGATATCACTGCATATCCTTTATTTGTCTAATTTGGAAAATCTGTTAAATGAGAGATTGGAAAATCTTCTAATAATAGTAGTGCTGACCTCAACGGCCTATAAGATAAAATGCCTGAAATTAAAGAAAAGCCACAGGAGATGGGAAATTCCAAACTTTGCTGACTGGACTGGTGGAGAGAGCTGTTGGGCTGCACAAAGGAGGAATCAGCAAAACATACCACCAGCATTTGAAAAACGTAATTATGCAGCTAAAAGGTGGAAAATCAGAGATGATGTCTATCAGGGCACTGTTCAGTAGCTTAGGCTGACTTTTACATACCAGACACAGGAAGGAAGAAGCATCAGAGGCAGGGAGTAGAAACCATACATCAATAGCTCCACGATATCCATCCATGACTCTTCAGCCTAACCCCCGGGAGATGCCATAGTGGTAGCCAGGTTCAACCCTCTGGGACACACCAACAGCAATCACATATATCCCAGCAGCACATACCTCCTGGCAGCATGGGACAGCAGGTTCCCAAGGGCACCTGGGCACCATGCTCCAGCTCAGCAAACCAGCACCAGCCCAGTGGTCCTCATTCAGACCTCTACTGATGTGAATTACATTGCTCCTCACATTCCTGATACAAAACCACACCAACATGGTGCAGCTATATGCATTCTGCCAACATTTCCATCTGCACCACTACTGTCCAGGGAACATGTTCCTTCTATTCAGGCAGGAACTGCTGCTGGAAGGATGGACAGAAACCTGTACACCACATAGGCAGACAAGATCTGTCACCCTGAGCAAAATCAGGGCACTGCTCCAAGCCCCCTTGTGACTCAGGAAGTGAAGAAGACACTGGAAATAATTGCTAAACTTCATCCCACTTCAGTCTGGAAAAACACCTAAAGGGTTTCAGCACCTACGAGAGCTCTTACACCTTCTGCACAACACTTTCAACACTTCCAATTAGGATCCAATAAAATACCTAGACCAACGTCTCAGGAAGACCCAGAATCACCATGTCCCTTTTAGTGAAGAAATCAGTATTTCTTCTTCACAATAATCATTCAAGACCTCACAAAGAGGCAAAAACAAGATCTTGAGTTGAGCACTCTCTGGGATCATGTGTCACGTCACAGCCTCAATATCCTTAGCTTTCAAAAGGGGAAAAGGTTATAATTTAGCCCTTTTCCTATAAACTCTTTTCAGCTTCCTTCCTATTACCCTCTGAGAAACTTATTTTTAAAAACTGAACTGCATGGGTTTCCTGGCCTTACCTGAGGCAGGCACCTCCCTCTGCTGCTCTCTTGCCTGTATTCCCAGCTCCTGATTTGGCCAGTTCCCAAGAACACCAGGGTCAGCCCCATTGCTTTCCTTCTCAGAAATGTAAAGAAAGGAAACTTGGTATGAAATATGATACCGGGCCCAAACCAGATATTCCAAATACACTACTACTGTATAGTACGGATTAAACACTTCACTTTCCCTGTATTCTGCAGCCTGATGGATTTGTATGCTCTCCAGGATCCCAGAAATATTTCTCTATAGCAGACATCACTGCAACAAGACTTGGGCTACAAGGAGGCAGCCTGTGACAGCCTTCAGTCAGAAGTAAATTCTGATGTGAAAACAGCCAGAAAGAATTTTCAGGGAAATAAACACTGTAGGAAAAAGAAATTAAACATATATGTGCAATACTTGTGCAAGAAACTGCATCAGTGGGGGCACACACAAAGGCTACAGAGAGTAAGCAATTCGTTTTTCAGTTAGAAGTCTGCTTTAAATCTCTTTTTACCAAGAACCATAGCTTAGCCTTGATTTTCTGAGATTACACTACAGCAGCATTATTATGAAATGTAACAAATTTGCATTTACAAGACATCTGGAAAAATTAACTTCTCCAGCTGGCCTTGATGGGAAATTCAGGCAAGGAATTGTTTCCGTACTCTTACTACCATAAACACCAAATCTGTGAACTCCGTAATCATCTGGCTCTGCATTAATGCACTGTACCAAGGCAGATCCATAATTCTCTCCTTCACAACAGCATCTAATTTCCAGTGTACCCTGTTCCATGTAAGATCAATAACAGTTTAATAACAACTATCAGCTGCTGCTGATCAAATCATCCTTCATCCCTTTCCAAAAGCAGGACAAACTATTAGGGACAAGAACATGGTGCACAAATAAAAGCTCTGGAGCAAAACACAGGAACAAAAAAAAAAATCCTGCATATGCACATTTGGACATAAACTCACTTTTTCCCCACTGGACTTCTGCCTCACAGCACTCCATATTTTAAAAAGCTTTTTTTTTTCTCTTTTGTGGTTATCCCAAAATGCTTTGGAACACCTAATTATTTCCAACCTGTTTTGCCTGCCTGTACTATCTCAGATTTCTGTTTACAGATTAACTCCAGCCATTGTCTGCTGTGGGGTACGGCCTTCAAAAACACTGCACTCCCTGCCACAGCAGCTGAATGTCATACAAGCGCAGTGTTCCTTCAGGTTGCCTCTGCAAAGAGTTCAAGAAATACTGAACTATTACAACACAGGCTAAAATCAGATTTGTGATGCAAGAAACTAGCTGGGCTGAGTACTAGGAGACTTGTTTGCTGGGACATTCCCAGTCCCAATGTACTTCTATCTGGATCAAACTCGCTGCACTTCGCTGTCTGACATGGTGTCTTAGTTGCACATCTGAAACAGATAAAAGTCTGCCCTATTCCCACTACTACAAATGTCACATATTTTCTTCCCAGAGCTCTGGAGCATGGGAAAAACAAAATCAGATACTTTATTCCTTGCTCCTACATGATGTTAAAACAACTTTAAAAAATCCAATGCATCAGCTGCATGTTACAAAACAGAGAACTTACAAGCTCTGCCTCCCTAAGCATTACTGCTACCTGCAAATGCAAATGTACTCTCCTTGAGATAATGGTGCACTATGAGCTGTCAAGGGGAGAGCTAGTGCAGCATCTGCACCTCCTAGACAGCAGCCAACAACTCAGCCTCCATCAGGAGCTGCAATGGGAACAAGGTGACGTTTCCTAATTAGGTTTGGGACTGAAGACCGGCAGCAGGGCTCAACCCCGCCATGGGGTTAGACGTGATCCTGAGAAGGGTCTCCATGACACAAGGAATAA
Organism: Indicator indicator; assembly: GCF_027791375.1. Classification (NCBI taxonomy): domain Eukaryota; kingdom Metazoa; phylum Chordata; class Aves; order Piciformes; family Indicatoridae; genus Indicator; species Indicator indicator. Next base: position 80,637,345 of record NC_072010.1, read on the forward strand.
CAGCAGTATCTGCTGGTATTTCCTGAACCACATGCATGAAGGAAATTCAAACATAAAATGAAGGGACAAGTTCTTCTTACAGCAATAGCCTGCCTTGTTTATGGTTTAGCCATTATGCTACTCTGACTCCACTATTCAAGCAGTGATTACTGGCTACAGGGGAGCCAAACAACCTGGAAGTGCTGGCAGGAGCTATGCCAAACTATCTAGTTTTCCCAGCTCTTATATTTATAAGCCACTGGCCCTGCTTGCTCACAGACTTCTCACTAAACTGTAGAGCCCATTCACCTCTCCTTAGCTAACAGTGCAATACAACTCATGCCAGAATCACCTTCCCTTACACCAGATCTGGCTGTCAGCTAAGTGCAGAAGCCAGCCAAGCACACCTGGAAAGCCAGGACTGAGCTGAGCAGGAACTGATCTGGCTGACACGGTTCCTCAGGCAGCTGTAGTGGTCAGGGGTCATCACCAAAGCCCAAGACACTAAGCAAACAACAGTGGGAGTGCGTCTTTTCAAAACAAACCAAAATATTTCAGAATAAAACCTTTTGATACTTATGGAATTCCACTAAACTTGTGGCAAACCTCTCATCGATTGCACCAGGATGCCAGGATTTTACCCTTGATATTTTAAGCAAAACCCCCAAACAATCCACATAATTAAAAATCCCCAGCCACAAAACACAACCTAATGAGAGGCCCTTTGAGGATCTCCACGCAGAGCCTATCAGATGCCCACATACCATTCCAACATCTTCATTAGGACCAACTGCTCTCTCACGCTTTTTGTCTCCAGCCGTGTAAACACTATAGGGACATCTCCAGAGATAGGAAGCCATCTCCTCTCCCCAGCGATCCTGTGGACATCTGATTACAAACGGTGATGTTTTCCTGGGAGTCTTCACTTGGAGGCAGAAGATGCTGTTGAACAGACTGAGCGGAGCTGCCTCTTGCCCAGCCTGAGTGAGCGGGCTTTGGCACGAGAGACAGCGACGGAAGAGCCAGTTCCTGGAGATTTTCTCTGACTACAAGTCTAGACAGGAAGCTTGAAAGAAAAAAAGTTGCTTCATACGGGTTGGGGATTTATTTTTTGACTTTTTGGTTAAAAGGATATTCCTTTTATATGATACCATATATTCTATACATGATAGACAAGACTGTCAGAGTCATTCAGGCATGCTAATATTTGTTGCTTTCTTTTTCTTTTCCCATGGCACAATAAAGCTATTAATATTTTTGAATTGCCTAAATCTGAACTGTTTCTTGAAAATGACACTGTAAATTTTCTGTCTAAATGTTATGTTAAACTAGAATTAAGAATATGTTAAAATACTAATAAGGGAAAAGTACTGATTATAATTAAGTTATGAATAGACATGTAAGTGGCAGGTCTGATAAAACATTTTTCCTTTAAAATTTGTTTAAAAGACAGTATCAAGCTAAATAAAAATTTCAACCAAGAGAAGTGGTGGTGACAATTGTCCTCTCCACTATCTTAATCATTAATAAGTGGGAAAGAAGCTATAAATAACATTCAGGGGAAAAAAACTTCATATACAAGTATTGCGGAGAGTAGGAGTGGACAGACTACAGTGTGAGGGACAGAAGCAATAGACAAAATTCTACTTGTTGAATTCTCCAGCTGCAGCCAAAGTGCAGGCTGCAAAGCTGCAGCTCGAGAACGGGAACCAAATATCAGAAACCAAAGGGTGAAAGGACAACAATGCAATGACACTACTAGGGCCTTCAAAGGCAGCAGGTTTGGCTGACATAAAAATGCATTTAAGCAGGTTAGTCTTCCTATATTTGGCTCAACCTCAACCTTGGCAGTGAAGGTCACTTCTCATGGCAGTGGGGCTGGATTAGATGATTTTTCAAGGCCCCTTCCAATCTAAATTATTTTGTAATCCTATGATCCTCTCCTTAGCAGCTGATCTACTCACTTTATAAAAAGTACTATTGCAGCTGGCACGCATCCCAGTAACATGCAAGGCCAGCCCAAAGGTGGAGAGCAAGGGTAGCTCCATGCTGGGCACAGGTAGCTGAGAAGACTTTACCACAGCAGCAGCCAACAAAGAGTGTTGCTGCTGACCCAGTATTAGAACTTGTTTCAGTTCTATTTGCAAAACAGCTGAACTCCTGTAATAAGCCTAGAAAGTACTGGTGTTTTTAAAAGACACTGTTACTGTGTGGATAAGAAATGGAAAAATATGTTGTTTACTATAAGCTGTATTGCAAGGATGCTGTTTTCAGTCATGTCTTCCTATTTAATTAATAATCACACTGAAGTTGCTGTGATGAATCTAGGGCACATTACAAGCCAAGCAGCTGTAACACACATCTGTGAAACTGGAAGCTAACAATATTTTTCTTCTCATATCTCAGAAGTAATGATTTTTTTTTATCAAGATTGGCAGCAGAAGTTTGTATTTCTTATTCTGTAGTACTAGAAGATTCAAGATCAACACTGGCATAACCAGATGAAAAAAAAAATTCTGACATTAGAAAATCTAGGTCACTATTTGTTATAAAATATCCAGCAAAAAAATAGATTCTATGACCTTAAATATATTTTCAGTGTTAGCACGCACAAATATAAAGCCTCAAGAATCAGTGTTCAGTGCTGTTATGTTGTGGGGCAAGAATACTACTACTGAAAATGTGCTGTTTAGAAAAGCTACGAAGGTAGAATATTTCTCCGTTGTAAATTTTGTTCAGTTAATAAGTCATTTACAGGAACACTGTGATAAGATTTACACAGTTTAACTTACATGCAGGTGTTTCATTAAGTAGTATTACTGAAAGCTAGGTAAGAAACAATTCCATTATAAAAATTTATTCTGAACACAAGAAAAGGAATGTTCCTGGAAGAAAGTCATTACAATTCAGATGACCAAGCTGGTCATAAAATGTATGATGAGGTAAGGCACAATTTAGAATAACACTGCTTGCTTCCTTCCCTTGAAAGAAAAGCAGGGACTATCAAGGACTTTACCAAAAGAGGCTGAAGCAGATGAATAGCACTCTGGTAAAATGACATCTTTAGCAAGTTTATGATGCAGGAACTCTCTGTCCTTTTTAGGATGGACAGAACAGACAGAGGCTAATTTACAAGCAGATTACAAGACAGGCTATCAGGCATCCTAGATGGCATTTCAAGTCAAGAGAAAGAGCATCAATTACCATATGAGTCTAACTGGCACTTGGAGAAAGCCATGCCTTGGGCTTCACTGGTGTGTCATGGCCTACACGGTAAAGTGAACCTCACAGTGCCTGGCACAGGTCAAGCACCACACCTGCTCAGCACCACACCAACTTTATTCAGAAAAGGGGGTTGTCCATGGGATGATAACCACAAGCACAATCACAAGCACCTTAGCCCTGCAGAGTCTGCAAGCACCACTAAGAACACTTGCTGGTGGAGGTGTCTGTGTTTGCTTCATGAGGGTACCTGTGCTTCCTACTAGCCAAGACAACCACTGGTCCTCAGTGTGGAAAAAGGAAAAAGATAGAGTGATACTGTGATTCTGCTGGAGGATTTTCCTCTCTGATATATGTGGCTGCCCTTATTTGTTTTTATCTTCTTGTTGCTACTGCTGCTCATCAATACGTACAATTTCCATATAGAATATTTTACCACGTGGTTTAGTCAAAATAGACGCAATCAGCAATAATCAGTTTAGCTTGATGTAAACATTTAAGAAGGTTCACTGCTGCATCATTTATGTGTTGCAATATACATAATATATCCAGCTAAATGGGAGAAAGGATAAAAAGATACAAAAATTAGATCTAATGAGACAGGTAAGTTGATTCCCTTTGATCTCACCGTTTCTAATGTTCTGAAGATTTTGGTCTTTCTGGCTTTTCCACCTTCCACTCAGTGTGAGTCACTCAGCACTTCTCCTCTGCAGAAGTTTCGGCAGGGCTCTGATGGAGGACGCACTCCTCCTGTTCCCTGCTCTCATCTCTGCAGCCTGACGGTTTCCACCACGGCAGGTGGCTCATGCTATGCAAGCTTACACAAAGATAGAGGGTTCGAGGGACCGAGAGTCTTCTAAGTCATTCCACATTTGCTGGGGTAACTCCAGCTACATTAAGAGATGAGAATTTGATCCTCTGTCCTTAAAGAGATTAGTTTTATGAAGCAGTTTTGCAATTTAGAAAAATGAAAGCTATGGACCCACATTCTTCTTCTCGTTTTACCGTATTTAGCCAGCCTGTCATAATGAATGCTGTTGTACGTGATAAACAACTGAAACATTCTAGTCCATCAAGGGCATTTTATAGTGGGTGTGCATGGGCAATGGGTACTTCCATATTATGATGCAGTTTTTTCAAACACTGTGACACTAGTGCAAAAAGTCAACATGCTGACAGAAATTCACTAGCATTTAAACTCATCACAATATTCTGTATTGCAAAAATTCCATCAATCTCAAAATTTAAGGTTGCCCTCACAGCTGTTTGTGCTTTTTGAATTCCCATAAGCTCTTGAATAGGCTTTCTCCACATATCTTTGCATGATAGAGCCAGGGCATTAAGTTTCTACCATTCCAATACTAAGATGTTTCTTCAATCTTTTCACCAGTGGATGATGCATGTGTCCTGCATATCACCACCATCTTCTTGAGGTGTGCAGAAGTATGATACAATATTCTAGGTTTATCTTCTTACAAATGCAACTTTATTTCACTAATCTCTGTTTGGTTTTGGTTTGTTTTTTTTTTTTTTTTTTAAAAGAGCAAGAAACTCTACTAGGGCTTGTCTCTGACTTTCTTTTCCCTCAAAGAGGATTTCCCACCTTTGCTTACAAGAGGTGACACCTTCTCCAGCTGAAAATGGATAGGATTCTTGGTGAATCCCGTGGCATCACAGAAAAGCAAAACAGTCACATCACATCACTTCCTACAACCTAATGCTTTTGAGCCAACTTTCTTCACCCAGGAGACTTAAATATTCAGGATGGGATCCACAAAGAAGACACAGAAGTGCTATGGAGTGGGGTGGGTGCTGATAGAGGCAGGTGCAACCAGGTATCGGGGCCTGGCAACAGAATAGGACCAAAGACTGGTGTTTCCTTCCTCCCTTCTTTGTAGACCTCCTGCTCCCCATCACGGCCCTGACCTTGCTGCTGGCATCCACAAGGACTTCTCTGCAGGAGGACAGGTCTTTCTCCATGAATCCAGCACACAAAACCCACGGACACGCAGTCCCAGCGTCTTGTTGGAGATCTGCCACAGGTGACCTGATCACGATGAAACAAGAAATTGAAACAATATGGAAATGGAAACAATGAAGTTTTATGCCCTGGAGTGAGTTATTAATTGTAGTCAACCGATGCTGTAAGCACAGTAACTGGAGACAAGATAGACAGTATTGCTAACCATCTGATCCAGTGCTGTGCCCTGAATCTGAAGCTAATCATGAAAATATTTCTCTCACACCCACTCACTACAACAAATGGAGCCAAAAGTAATAAATTTTCCTTTTTTTTTTTTTTTGTTGATCTGCCTATGTTCTGAGTTTCCTGCCTTTCAGTTAAGATCATTCCAACAAGAACAGTGTAAATCCTTCTCTAGCTGCCACTTTATCAGTAACTACATAGCTTGAGAATTATTCTGCCTTGGGTTTACCACCCAAGAAGCTATTATTAGATAAATAGAAACAATGGAAAGAAGAAAAAAAGATCAATGCATTAAAATTGAGCACAGCCAAGTCTTTTCAATAAATGTATGTATTTTGACCTCCCAGTGGCAATACACAATTTCTGGAAAGGTTACATACTTCATTTGAAAGTCTTAACTCTTAATGGAAATGCCAACATGGCTCCTTTGCTCTGCTGTCCTCCCAGGCCCCAGTGACCTCACCAAGTTAACAGTGCAGTTGTGTCTCATCTTCTGTCTCTGTCTCTACATCTGGCCTGTTCTGACCATACTGCATCTTATCCATGGGCATCAACACATGCTGAAGCACAAGGCAACACTGTTAGTCAGCATTGTGAAGCTTAATCTGACAGATTTACCATGCTTTACTTACCAGTGCTCTCAAGTCCTTCTACATTATGGTCCAACCAGTAAATATAACCATCTCCTTCCACAACCAGTCCACAGCTATTTTCATGGCCACTTCTCCTCTTGAGAAGGTTAGTTTGTGAATGTAACAATTCAATAATCTCACCAAAGATCTCCAAAACCATTTGACAGAGCTTCCTACAACTGGAACAAAAGGACAAATGTTCTTTGACCCTTCTTCTTTCCAGAGCTTTTCCCCATCCGTTTAATGCTTAAAGCAAACTTCTGTCCACCCATTTTGGACAATACAGGTGTTCAAGTAACAATATACTGCAGTGATAAACTCTTAGGGGTATGAATAGCATCATGAAGGTTAATCATCTACCAGCTAGCACAAACAGATCTTTTATGGCATTAAACTGCCTTTACTAACATAAAATGTAGTGCTGGAATGTAGAAAACACACCACACCACTGCAAAAGAGCAAATTCACATCCATAAATACATATTTTCCATCCCAAATGAAACTATTCCTTCCCTCAAAGAAACAGATGTTATGGCAAAGCTGTGCTCTTTTTTAGAACTGATCCTTTTTGTCAGTTTAAACGTTTTTAGCTGGTATACAATGACTTGATTTTGATCAGTCACTGCTTTACCATGGAAGTGGAAAGGGAAGGAAAAATGAAATCTTTATGAAATAATGACTTTTAATCACAGCTAAGAAAAGGAGTATTTTGTGCTACTTCTGTAGAAGCAGTGACAAAAGTACGAAGGAAATAAAATGAGGCAGAATGGCAGCTCAATTACACAGAAAAGCAAAAATGCTATGGTTTAAAATATAACACTACTCAGTACTCTACTTTGGGCTAAGGTGATACAACACAGCCAAGAATTTTTTAAATTCTTACTGTTTCCATTTTGTTGTATGTTTTCTTTGAAATTCCTAAACAACACCATTTGCAGTTAAGTAGTAACACCGTGGTTAGGAAGTATGTCTCAATTATTCTAAAAATAATACTACTTTTCCACTTCTCACTTGCAATGAAGTGAGATGATACACGAAGATCACTGGTATTTTCTGTATTTTCTCTTACATTCTGCTTGTGGTAGCTGAAAATATCTGTCAAACACAAAAATGAAGCACAGTCAGCTCATACAGCATGAAATGTCAACTCTTTCTAGGCCAAGTGGACACAGAGACAAAGGGATTTATCACTGAAGTCTCAGAGGTGCACTGTTGCCTGCCTGCCCCATTGCTTTTAACAGATACATTCTGAAATTTGCTAGGGTTGATCTACATTTCAGTACAAACCCTTTCATTCCTAATCCAGGAGGAGCCTTCGGTCACAGTTCCATGCTCTGCAATACCCATCCTGCACACTGCTGGATAAGCCAGCAATAGAACTTAAGTCAAGACCAGAAGCAGACACACATCAAGACCAGGAGCAGACACACATTTACATCTTTGTTAAAGAAGCCAAATCATTATGCTTTTATGTGAGCTGCAGAAGGCCAGAACAATACCTGACACACAAAAATATTGTTGGTGCAAGGTTAACCCCCTGCGTTTGAAAGAGCAGAAGCAGTCAACATTGGATGAGTTCTTTGTTCCACATGGCCACAGCATTTCTGATCTGATAACCAGGACCAAGAATTTAGATGGATTTGTGATGGACCTTGCATTTAGTATGAGGAAAACAAAGTTTTCAACAGCAACTCCTTTAGAAAAACTTGGTAACTAAGGAGTGGTTTTGCCTTCATAAAAGTTGCTAAGGTGTTCAATATACTGTCTGTGGTTTCATAGAATTCATAGATTCATCGATGGTTTAGGTTGGAAGGGACTTCGAAGATCATCTTGTTCCAACATGGCAGGGACACCTTCCAGTACATCAGGTTGCTCAAGGTCTCATCCAGCCTGGCCTTGAAGACCTCCACGGAGGGGACATCCACAATCTCCCTGGGCAACCTGTTCCAGTGTCTCACTGTAAACAATCCTTTCTTATATCTAGTTTAAATCTACCTTCCCCAAGTTAGCTTCCCATAACTAGTTCAGGCTGCACCTTATGAGATTAGAAATGGTCAGAACAGAAATTCAAATTTCAGAAATACACAGAATTAAATAAATGAAGATTTGACCAAAAAGTGGGAGGAATGGGCAGGACCTGGCATAGCCATCTGTCCTCCTTCTGTGCTCGCTCAGGTCTGTGGGAGGCAAAACAATTTCCCTCACTTTTGCTAGTAAGCAAATTGCTCCATTCTGATATTGCAACAAAAGTGAGAGTGGGGCCTAATGCTCTTTAACATGCTGCAATTAACATATTACTACATCCCTAAACAGAGTGTTTTTAAGGACATTTCAGGCAGGAATTACCATTCGCTGCAGCAGCCTAAGATTGTCGTTAATGTTCAGTCCTCACATCCTCCACACACCAACATTAACAGAGCTGAAAATAGCAACATGATTTTGGAGGATATTTTTCAATGTAAACTGCTTATAAATTAAGGGGTATTTTTTACACTGGCTTCAGCACAGCTGAACTGTCTATGAACATTAAGAAGAACCTTCTGTATTTTCTCAGCTTTCTCAGCAAGAAAGGACTAATACTGTTGTATTTCCTGCCTATATTTAAAGTGTCATTGGACTGAACTCTGGATAATATCCAGCAATCTGAAGTTTCCTATTTGACTAAATGTATCTTTTCCATCATGGAATTAGGATTAGAGTTTCAGATATCATGCCTTTAAGCTGTGAGCAATGTATTATGAATTACTCAAAAATTGCTCCTCCCCCACTAAAAAAACAAAAGCCTGTAGCAATAACAGAAATGCATAGAACAGACCTACAGGATTTTATTTGTGGTATTATCAGTCCAAACTACAAAACTGTCTTCTAATAAACACCCCACCTTGCCATAACTTCACTAAGGGCATATGCATCTTACTTATAAGTTGCAGTAAGAACAGCATATGGTGAAAGAGGAGGAACGTGTGGTTTGTGGTTCTTGCCTCTGCCCTATTTGACAGTTGTGGGTTTAACAAAAGCCAGTTGACTTAGGTTAGATTACTGGTGCAAGACCAATCAGACATGCTTGGGCATGTGCACATGCCCCTGTGGGCAGGGATCCCCATGTGTGTGTGCATGTAGGAGGTGTCTGCACACACCATGAGTGTATGCTCTTGCTGATGCTAAGGGAAAGATCCAAGGTAGAAAAAGATGGCAGTCCCTGAACCACAGGAAGAAACAAGGCTGGGCAAAGGCAGAGATAGTGAAGAAAAAAGAAGGGAAATTGGAACACAGAGTCAAGGGAGGAAATGAGAAACTGACGGTACACATAGCAGAAGGATAAATCTGTGGCTAATGTACAGGACAAAGAGTCCTTGCCAAGCACCATGTGTAACCACAGCCACATCTTCCCTTATTATTTCAGTTAACACATCTGCCAAGCGAGGGGAACACTGAGCTAGCGCAGGTAGGAAGGATCCCATGAAGCCCTGGGAATAATGCTGCTGACATGCTGTTAGCACAAAATAAACTAACTCTGTCCCAGTCTTTTTGGTTCAAAAGCCAAAAAAAGTCTATTGTTTTGAGGAGGTCAGAGTTATAATGAACATCCGCTGTTCACTACAATGAACACTTCTGCCCTATTTCACGCTGCACCTCAAAATTACTTGGGGGAGTCCAAGTGTCCCCTACTTCTTCCTCCCAGCCCCTAGGAGTGCAGCCAGGGGTAGGCAGGGAGATCACTTCTGCTTGCGATGGAGCTTGAGTGACATGGGCCAGTGGGGACAAGTGAAAACAATCAGTGATCTGTCCATCCTCAGTGGGAGCTGGGATCAGCAGCTGACCCTAGCTGCTCACTCTCAGGTTCCTTCCACTTAGGGCGGAAAGGATGCCAAGTCATCACTCACAGAAGGCTTTCCCAGGTAAAAGTATCTCCATTAGGCTCTTTTTTCCACTTACATAAAGAAGCAAGAGTTTGAGGAGACCAAAAACCCTTTTCCCTCTCTTCCAGCTGGTGCAGTAAGGATGCAATGGAGCCAGGCAGGGGTAGGAATCACTGGGCCCCCAGCACACACTGTGGCCATGGCTGAATGCCCAGCAACAGCCACACTACTGGTGCCAACGCACCACTTTGTGCTTTTACATAAAAGACTCTCCTGATGCAGTTTGGGGACCATGCTTTTGGATACAGTGAAATGCACTCCTAAACAAAGTGGTCCAGAAATGCCAAAAGTGACAATCACTTAGCCCCAAGCACAGAGAGCCCAAGCCAACCCAAAAACATTTGCTCACTTTACCATGTCCCTGAAAATAGCTGTTGCTCCAGAAAGTAAATCAGGCTTCTTCAGAGCAGCTGGCAGATATGAAAACTGCCTTTTACATTTCCACAGTACCTCTTCTGACCTATCCAGCAGCCCCTAATTTGGTAGCAATCCTCTGGCTTCTCCTGCTGTACAGCCCACAGAAACTGTTGCCAGCAAGGATCTGTCTCAGCACAGCAAGGGGGAGCAGGGGCACATTTGTAGGATAATGAAACCTACACCCCAATTGTCTTGGGTGTAAAGGTACAGTAAAAGGGTAAGCAAGTACAAAAAGAAAATGAGTGGTTAGGTACAGCCCAGACCACAAACAAGACCTTTTAAAGAAAAATAAACGCATCATGGATACCTAGTTTTGCCCCCCAGTGTGATAAAACATAGCTTTTTTTCTAACATTCTGGGGACAGACACCTCCTCCTTCATCTCCCAAATTCCCTTGGTCCAGGGAAGTCCTGGACTCAGGTGTAGGTCCTAGTCTCTCAGGCACACATGCTAATCAGAAGTCTATGGCACTAACATCTCAGCTGGCCTAGTAAAAGGCTATACTGGGGAAACACCTAAAATGTGCTGCTAGGTTGTCACAGCACTAAACTGGGTAGAGAAGGAATCTGAACCTGGCTCCCTCATACCCAGGTGGAGCAGAGGGAAAGGTATGTAACTAGTAATTCATGGGTTTGTTTTTTACTTTTATATCTGTATTTGCTAATAGAATCCTATCTTAGACCCAAGAAAGATCCTTGCTGAAACTCCATTTGAAAAAATACACATTACAAAATTTTGTAGTTGGATAAATTATGATTTTCTGACACAGAATATATTTTTAAAAATTTGCAACCACCTCTACAAAAGCTTCTCCTTTGGTACTCACAGTCCCAGCATATGCTCTGCAAGCATGCAGCAGCTTCAGGGTGAGACTAAGTTTTAATATGCTTCTCCTACAAGAAGCACATCCAAACACAGACGAGGGAATTCTCTCTCTATTTCAGCTGCAAGTATCCTGTATTGAGAAGTGCAAAGAGTCCTGTTTCCCCCATGAGCTGGAAAGATATAAATTCCAAATAATGCAAGGTGAGCCAAAGAGAAAAAGCATCCAGGCAGGATAAAAAATTCCAGCTGCATGCTGACCACAATAGAAGCCAAAACAACTGTTCAAAGAGCTGTGCCAGGCATCCAGATGCTGCTGTTGGCATCAGAAGAAGATCTTCCAGTCTGATAGCAGCTGGTTCCAGGGACTGCAGCCAAAGCCTGAATGTAAAAAAGAGAAGCGAAGAGAAGAAAATACATAGAGAGAAGTGACAGCTCACCGTCCATCCAACGTCTTTCCTTCCACACAGCAGTATGAATGGAGGTGTGTGTTGATCTCTTCTCCCAAGTAACTACTGACAGAACAAAACAGAATGGCCTCAAGCTGCACCAGGGGAGGTTTAGGCTGGACATTAGATAAAAAAAAAATCAAGCAAACAAAAGCAAAGGAGGCAAGGATGGATCACACAACTGCTTCAAAAGCTCCTTATTCCTAAAAATTTAATTGCATTTGGACAGCTACTGAACTCCGTACAAAATTATCTGCTATAAACCCAAGATCTTATTCCTAAGGTGCAACAGATTACTTAGACCCACTATCAGCAGTGAAAAATCAGATATTAGAAATAGGAACTGTGTCCAGGCTTTTCCTTTTTCTTGTAGGGATCTGGTCACAGCTGTGGTCAAATATATCCCATCCCCAAACCCACAATTAATCCCTCCATCAGATTTTATTTCAACATTCCAGATCAGCAGTGAGCTACAAATGAGCTGCTTATTTGGAATAAATGTAACAGAGGAAGATGTTATTTTACTCCGCTTCACAGAACAAAAAATTTGTGGTTGGAGGCTCTGGACAAACCAGACTCAGTGTGGTGAAAAGTTGGAACTGCTCTCTTATGAACGTGTTCAGCAACAAATTTAGTCTGACCGCTGGCAACTCTGCAGGACTGAAAGGTGGTCCTTTATGCCATCGAAGGTTTTTCAAGCTCAAAATGCATCAAGCTAAATAAACAAGTCTTGGAAAGAATGGCCCTCGAGGCAAAGGCAGCATGTATGGTTGATCACAGCCCCCAGGGGACCCTGGAGCGATGGGGCAAGCCAACGATCCAGGCTGAATGAGGCTCTCTTACAGATGAGCTACCACACAAACCCTTCCTGAGTCTTGCCCGCAAGCTTTAAGTGCATTTATTTTCTTTCTTGACCAACTGGACCCTCATAAAAGATGTTTTACATCAACCCTGATCTAGAGATATTGTTGCACCAGAAATACATAAGTTTATTGATTCTTCTTGTGTCTGGTCAGCAAAAAACCCACTGCTGCTGTAGATGCAATGACAGCATGCCTTATTAGGTTGCACTAAGCATGCTAGAACAAAGGTAGGGAATGAGAAGACAGGTAGGAAAGGGGCCAGAAACCTCTGACTTCAGGGTAGGCCTAGTCAGGCCAAAAAACTTTGGAGTTGATGGCTTTACAACTGATGGCTTTACAAAATGTACTGGAGATGAAGATGTAATCCTCCAAGGAGTCAGGCAGCAATCTCATCTAGTCAAGTACCTCCCAGAGCCTGTCTGGCTTTGGTAAGACTTCGTCACATGTAAATCACATACCGACTTGTTCAATCTATTTGATTGCTCTATTAAGCCTACATTTCTAATTAATTCTAGTCATAACAAGATTGTAAAATCCTGAAAGTATTCTGTTGCCCACATACAGGGATTTATGTGGGTTATGCATGGCAGAGAAATTTCCTACAATCGTTCCCCCTTCCTTTATCATGTCTTGAATAACTCATTTGTGGACTTTGCCCAGAAATAACAAAGCTATCCTCATGCTAATGCTGACAAAGCTTTTCATTACATCATCCTGGATTTTATTTTTTATTTGCCATCATATACAGAAGAAAGAAACATGGACAGATACATTAAAATGTACTAAATTAAAGAACTGCAAGGAAACGGGAAGTAGGTTTTCTGCAACTTTAAATAATGGAAACAAAATGTGGTCACATCAAAGCAAAGACCAGAGTAGGAAGATAGTCAGTTCAGCATGAAATTAAACAAATATGTGAGGAATGAGGTCTACAAGAAGGTCCAGATTTCATCTGAGGATTCAAGTTCAAAGGGGAGGCAAGGTGACCAGACAGGGCCATAAACCTTCTCACACCCCGGAATGGTAGCAACTGGTTGTCAACATAGGGAATAAAAAAGATCTAGCAATATCCTACAGAACAGATTGGCTATTGGTAGCTGCTTGCTGAAGCAGGGTAAAGCTCTTTGGTGACTTCAAGAGATTAATACCTCTACCTCTGATCTGCAGCCTGCAGTGTTTTATCATAGAATCTTCTGAGGACCATGTTTATTATAAACTGATGTGCATTCTGCTTTTGCTCTCTCACATTCAAGTTAGGATCCAAAAGGGCATAAAGTCTAAAAATGGGAAGACATCAATCAACTCAATTTCCCTTTTCAGTAAGTCCATCCTGGAAGATTAACTGCATCTCAATTTCAATATAGATCTCAAACGATTGTCCAGAATAGGACTAGGGGGAGATAACTAGGAAATAAATAATCTCATAACTGGATTCAAACATTGGACCCATCTCATAAACCTAATTCCCCAGCCAAAAAAAAAAAAAAAAGGTATATATATATATATTGCTTAAATACTACAGGCACAGGCTTAGCTATTTGTGAGCACACACTATTTTGTCTAGATGCCCAACTACTATGTAAAAATGATGATGATAACTTTACTGGTAACTTAGTGCACCCTACCAAAAATGCCAAACAACAGCACAATATTATACATGTGTTTTTCTATTATTTTATTAGGGAAATTTATTTTAAAACTGAATGAGCCAAAACAAACAGCTGCCCTTAATCTCTTCCAGTACATGAGCAATCTTCTATTATTTGCCAGATTGTGGGTTTGCCTTTAAAGAAAAAGGATAAATAAAACAACAAAGTCCTATGCTTGGATACAACAAGTCACATGCAAAATGTACATCAACTCTCATTGCATCATGTTTTAGGCTATATAGGTAAATTCCCCTCCCACTGGAAATACCAGCATCCCATTCAGAGGCCAAAAGACCAGCCTGACGTTTCTGTCAGATAGCAATGGCACTCAACCCAGGACAAGCAGGTGATTTGTTTTAGTTTACAGCATTTCACAATGGCATTGTTTCCTACCAGTATATATTTACCAACTGCAAGCAGTAGTGTTTCAAAGTCTGAACAAAAGAAATCAGAGTTAAGATATTACCTGATCCTGTATAGAATTAAGTCAATCGATGTTTTATTTTTGGAGCCAAGAAAGTTTGAGCAAGATGAACTTGGCCAATCAGCACAAAATTTAATCACAGTTTTTTCACCTGTATTGGCTTAAATGACTAGCCCTGCTTTACCATTTTAGTACTGAAATGAAATGTGTTACACTGAAGCAAATAACCTTATTAGAAATTTGATCTTCACTACTCTGTCTAGTTAATTTGCTGTATCAGAAATGTAAATTACACATATGCTCATGAATGTGCATATAGTGCACATAAGCATTTATGCATTTCTGTCTCAGAAAGTCAAAATTCTGCTTTTGCAGGTTACTTGCATCAGAAAAAGAAAACACAATGGAGTCGAGCATTTTTCTGATAAAGCTCAGCTCTCACGAAAGAGCATGCAATGTCCTTTTACCTTCTACAAAGTTCAGTTCCTGGCCTATCCTCACAACACTTAGCCTGAACGAGCCCTCAGCCTCAATGCTGTTCCTAGTGTTTGCTCTGATTTTGTGCTTGGTTTCCTAATGCTTTTCCCTTGATGACTTATGTTTTCAATATATCATCTTCCCATCCCAAGAATGGCTACTAGAAGACACAGGATACCTCTTCCATCTCAAAGTTAAACCTCTGTGCCAGCCAAAGGACAGGATTTGGGGGAGCAAAGGCTTTCAGACTTTCAAATGTTTTTTTATAATGCCCTTCTTACTGTAACTGTGAATATGGTACGTCAAACATTTAGTAAAGCTTTGTCCAGTCCACAATAACACATTTTCTATTCACCATGAAAACGATGAAGCTAAAGGGAAAAAAGCAATCAAATTTTAAAACAGGTTATGTATCTAGAGCCAATGTATCAACCAAAAATTTGTGTGTGTTTGATTTTAATGCATTTAATTTTATACTTAAGATAATCACACATTGTTTTATTTCAACCACAAGATGCTGAGGTATACACAGGAATAGCTGGCCTCACCAACTATTTGTCCTGGAGTACATATGCTTGTATGCATAACACTGCATATGTCTGCTTACATTCTATGTATGTATGTGCATTGGATTATTTACCCCATACAAGCAGATGTACTCATATTCTGTTCTTGCTGTAAGGTCTGACATGTTGTTCTGGAATAGAGTAGAAATTAATGTGAAGAACACACAGAGGAAGTTTCTCTCTGTATCTGCATTTGAAAACCTAAAATGCTAAAGCAGAAGTACATACTATTGCTGGACTATTGCAAAACACATATAAGTCTTCAAAAGTCTCACTGCAGATAAGCCCTGGATAAGATAGGAACTGGCGTAACTCTTCTAATTTGTAAAGCAGATTATTTAACATTTAAAGATTTGATGTCTCCTCTGTGATTTTTCTGTTATGTTCACACGCATTATTGCCCTTTTGTAAAAATAACTTTATTTATTTTTAAAATATAAACTCTGTATGATGAACAAAAATAACACTGCCTCAGCTGGATTTCCTGCTACTCCAGTTCCAGTGCTGAAAAATGCGGAAGAGTAAAGCCTTAACAATTGAATATGTGCTCTGACTTAGCAAACACGGTGAGAGAAGGGTAGCACTGGAGATTGCATTTCATCAAATTAAACTGCTCTCATCTACTGTAAACATAAAAATAATCCTTGCCACCCATCATGCAATAGTCACTACAGGTTTTCTCCATCATGAATTCAATTAACCAAATAAATCTCAATTAACCAAATAAGTCTCGAGTTCAGTTAAATCCACCCTGAATTTTTGAAAGTCAAAAGTGCTTTCTAGGTGACACAGTTACAGAATGCATAGTCCAGTGAGGATATACCTGGCACTTGGATAGCCCTTCACATGCAACCTTTCTCTTCCTGATTTGCGAACCATACCCTGAGAGGCAGTGGAGTAGGAAAATGGACCTCTCCTGTTTCATTATGTATATCATGAAAATAGCAGGAAAGAACAGCCATTTGAGAGCTTTTAGAAAATGAGAACAGAGAATGAACACTGTGAAAATGAAGGCAAACTGCAAGAACTTTCAGCTCACCAACGTGTTAGCCATAAAATAAATTCAATTTACACTGATTGCAGTGCTGGCACAAAAATAACAAAGGCAGCACAAACTTCTTTCGAGAGCAAAGGTCAGCAGATACTACTGAAAACAGATGGACCAGGACTAAGGTAAGGAGGTGCTGGAACTACTTTATACAAACCCATCATCACAAGCATGTAGGAAACACAGCTAAGGAAGAAAATTAATCTGCAAGCCTTATATCTCAGGATTTTTAAATTCAATTATATAATATAAACTGCTGAAACTTGTGCTATAACATTATTTGGCTGAAGGACTATGAAAGAGCCTTAGGCATCTTCTACTCCAAATGAAGCTCCTGCACCACAGGGAAAAAGGAAAAAAAGGAAAAAGGGGGGAAAAAGAGAGAGACCTCTTTTGGGAAGATGGAAAATTCAAGGCACTATCAGATTATTGCAAGCATCCTGTAGCAACTTGGTGTATTTGGGGGTGTTTTAGAAGACCACTTAGGTAAGAAGTTAAGACAGTGAATTTCATAAAATGTTTTCGGTAGACATTCAGCCTAGGGGGGGAGTTGTCTTTTAAAGCTGGTAACATGCTCCATAGGCTACTGACTTTCACAATTATTTTGGATTAAGCATGTGTCAGTAACAGACGCAAAGCTGGTTCCAACTATTACGAAGAGCAATGTGGTTAAACAGAAGGTCAGCAGAAATCCAGGAACCATTTTCTTGATTCCTTTACTGGCTATTTGGTAGAGAACCACAAACCAAAACTCCTGCTGGGTCACAAGACAAATTTCTTAACATTAAATGTAAATGTCTAGGGTTTTTTAATACTCAGAAATGTGATGGATCATCATCAGAGGAATACAGGAATTTAAATGAACAACTGCGCAACTATCACTCTCTGGCCTTTTTTGCTATCTGTTGAGGTGGCAAGTTCTTGGGGCAGGCAGAGCAAAATAAATCCTGATGCCTTCCAGTTTGGAAGGATATGAAGCAGAGAGCACTGAACAAGTTCAGGTAGCAGCCAGCTCCTCTGTCTCACACTTATGAAGTCTCAGGAAACATTAGCCTATAGCACCTGACAGCACATCCATATATATATGGATACCCATATATGTATATATATTAGGCAGCAGGAGCAACGTGATTTTGAGATTACAGATATTTACATTACAGTTTTCATTTTTCATTTCTTCTACTGAAGTATCTACATTATTTAGAAACCAAGATCATTTACACACAAAACTCCCAGCTGTTGCATTTTGAAAGCCATC
This sequence comes from Indicator indicator, assembly GCF_027791375.1. NCBI lineage: Eukaryota > Metazoa > Chordata > Aves > Piciformes > Indicatoridae > Indicator > Indicator indicator. The sequence continues at coordinate 80,655,277 of NC_072010.1, forward strand.
TCTAGAACACCGTAATGTTAGTATGTTCTTCAGAGAGCATTTTTCAGCTCTCCTAGTATTTAGCTTTAAAAGGTTTGTTTTTTTTTTTAAGAACTAGTGCACTCTTTTAAACTGTTTGTTTATTTATTTATAAAACATATTTGTGTACCTGAAGTGATGACATTTGTTAGTTGTCTTGGTGCTTCTTTTGATCCCATGTCTTGTAATACTATGAGATGCTTATTGTCCTGGTTAGAGCTACAGATGCTGAGAGATGGAGTAGGACTCATGTGCAGTTACTTTCTGCAGAGCCCTGAAAACTGGACATTTTAATAGATTCAGATTCACAGACTTATCCAAGGGTTTCACTCCAAGTGCAAAAAAGTAGAAAGTATGGCGCGAGAGACAGATCAACAATGATTATTTGCCAGGCTAAGCTGAACATTCCAAGGCACTACTTTTACAGGCAATGGATATTTGTTTCACTTCTACTATTTATGCATTACAACACAGTAATGATTAAGAAAAAAAAAGGTGGGGGGGAAATGCTCTGGAAGTGTTACTGTCTTTAAGACACCTGCTAGAGTTTTGATAAGCCCACAAAAGCCAACATTACTTCTGTAACACATACACTGCAGTTATGGTCTAAAGACTTTAAACAGAATAGTCCAACATCACATTATTACTTAGGAGTTTCAAAACCACAAAGGAATGATGTTGTTTATCTTAAGTGAATGTTAATAACATTCACTTCCACAAAACTAGGCTGTCAAGTCCCTTCTATAAGTTGTACTGTTGGGGGAAGGTTTGTATTAATCTCTGTAGGCAGACGTACACCTGCAGTGGGCACCTGCAAGACAAAGACTGCATAATTTCTGCAGTCCCAAGGGTTGGTCCAAGTTCTTGGCAGGGAGCACTTTCAACCGGGAATGCTGCAAAGCAGGAGGAATGACCAGGCTGGTCTTGCAAGAGCCATCTCAGGTTCAGACATGACAGCATCAGCCATATTGTCTACATATTGACAATACCCTGGCCCCTCATTGCCGTAATGAAGGCAAGGGGACAATTCACTGGACTGCCTTTTCAGTCCACTTGGCTACAAAACTATACTTCTTCATTCATAAAATCCTTAATGTAGAGAGTAGATGGCTGTAGATATGAATTCTACCCCTGTAATATTTACCCTCCTATTTATCTTCTCAGTATCAACTTATTTAAGATTTCTTCTGCTGTGCCTAATGGCATTAAATGCCTTCTGTCAGGATACATCATGCCCATAAACACACAGGAAAATTCCTTTGAGAATGTGAGACTGCTTGTTTTCTAGTATTATAATAGACTTTCCTTCATAGTTGCATTAATTCACAAACTACCAGACTTTAAATCAGCCATTATTCCAATATTATATATTGGCTGTTCTGCCTCTCAAGCTACTGCATCCTTTTCAACCCTGTAAGAGAATAAAACGCCACATGTGGAAGAAGAAAACAATTTTATGGACTAAGGGTAAGGAGGATTTTTCAGCCAGCAAAGAGAACATTAAACAAATTGCCATCTCACAAAGACATATTTTACCTTTAACTGCAAACCCTACAGCATTCTCATTAAGCATTTATGCACACTTGGCAAAAAGACTCAAAAACAAGGAAAATAATAATTTAACAAAGTTATTAAGATTGTCCTTATGAACGGATGATGTGTCTGATTTGAAAGGAGGCTTTTTTAACTGTATGAAGAATAAGATTCCCCTCTCCTTATACTTTCCTTTCAGATTAATAGATTTTGTTTATATCTCATTGTAGCAAAAGTAAATTACATTTAAATAGTCATAACATTCAGAAGGCTTTTAAGCTTCTGACAGAATAAAAACTGTGTTCAAATAGACATTCAGGAAATCTTCAAATAAGTCAGAAGAGACACTACAGATCAAATAATTCCTCCACAACCATAGGGACTTTTAAAAACGTAATTACTCCCAATTTCAGCAGCTCCAGTGCTCATTGTGTGAAAAGGCAAGACTGGAAAAGTCGGTACACAACAGCCATCAACACACTGCAACTTCATGAAACTTGGAAGAACATTGTTTCTTGCGATGCTTTACGGTTGCAAACACATGTTTTTGTTGTGATATTAAGCCTCCTCAAGCCTTTTTTAACCCTAAATTACTACAGTTATTTAGAAGTATAAATAGAAGGATGGGGGGAAAAAAAGATTAAAAACTGTAGGAGCAAGTTCTGTGTACCTCTCCCACAAAGCCTGGGGCTATTTAGTTGGAATGGCATTAGAGGATTTTATGCCTGCATTAAAAAAAAGCAACTCTAATACAGTTTTATGTAAGGATCACTTGGCTGGAAATCATGCAGTTATGACCAGCTCCAAACAAACTCTGCTGCCCCTCTTCCCATGAAGGAGACAACACTGAATCAGATCCTAAAAAGCTAGTATCACATAAACCATTCCTCAGAGACAGGCAGCCTCAAGAGCAGATATTGAAGACACCAAGTTGAGAAAGAACAGATCCAAGCCATGAGCTGGGAGTTTTTCTGTAGCACTATGCCAATTATGACATCATGCTTGAACTACAAACAAAAGCTAATAATAGCTTCTGATCTTAATTTACTAAACAGAGTCTGTATATATTTTTTGAGTCTTACCAGAATTGAAAGGTCCATGGAGCCTAATCATTGCCCAGGAGAACATCCATATTTCTCTTCAGCTACCACCAAAACTAATTAATCAAGCAGTGCTGCTAGAAACAATTAATTGCTCTGCATCTGGTTATGTATCCTACAAATATTCAAAAGGGCATAACTATTGATTACCAACAGTCCATTTATGGGGGGAGGGAGGGCAAAAAAAATCACTATTTGGCCTAAAAAAAAAAAAAACAAAAAAAAACAACCAAACAAAACCAAGTTCCCACTTCTTCATTTCAATCCAATGTTTTCTATGGTTAAAAAAAAATAAAATCCTTATGGAGTTTTCAAAAAATGCTATCAGGATAGTAGTCACTGGGAAACCTATTTGCACTTAAAAACAAAAACTGAACAGGCCTGACAGTCCCACCAACAGCATCAGAGCTTTCAGCAGTTCAGCTGGGCTTGGTATAAGGTGGTTCTCCAAGGCAAGGAAAAAAAAATGCTGAGAAAAAGTCAAGCAAGCAAGCAATTCTTCTCTCTAACAGTGATGCTTCCGGTGTCAACGCATTGCTTTCAGACAACACCTACAGCAAGAGACAGCAGATGTGGTGATCTACTTGAATTATTTTACTTCCAAGGAGAACAGCAGCTATCAAATTTCAACTGACCTTTAGTATTTATAATCATGGGCTCACAGATTTAGACCACAGAAAGTATTTAGGTAGGTCAAATCTGAGGACTACAATTACTGTAACAGATGGTTGGCATTTCAATTGTCTGCAAGTATGCCCATTGTTGTGTAAAGAAAACTTTTACAAATTCAAAACTGGCTTACTGCTTCAGGCTCAACGTTGATATTTGAAATACAAACAGCTTAACAGCTCATAACTCAGGATAATCATGCTCAGCATCAACGAATACACCTTTCTGGTGGTGTTATCCCACCACTCTGTCTCAGAGATGTTTCATCCTATATGACAACCAAACAGTGTAATGAACTGAAACCATCTAATTTCACTCCATTTTGAATGGATGGTCTTTCTAATGTCCCCCTAAATGACAAAAAAAAAATCAAACATGTTCTTTAATATCTGATGGTCAGTCCAACCTTTTTTTTTCCCTTCAGTTTTAGTCACAGATTCAGCCTTGGTGCTTGTGCTTTAATTTGAAGCAAGCACTGAATACTTCAAGCTCTAAAAACAGATCCTAAGCTGAAAATTTCTAATAAGCCTACTTCCTTTTCTTTAAACTTTTCCTCTTCAATATTTTTATTCCATAAAACACCACTTCCAGTGTGGCAAAACAAAACAAACTCAGCCAGAAGATAGACTCTGGCAGGGTTACCCTTACTATATTAGACAGTAAAAAAATCACAGTGTCTAGATGCTGTGCTCCTCTTTCCATGTGTTTATAGCTTTTTCTGGAAACCATCCAAAAGCCAGACCCCTAAACTCATCACTTAATTCTAACTACTTTTCTGAGCAGGCTGCAAAAGACTTAATTAGCTTCACAAGCTACCTAAAATGCTGAAGCAGGAAAAAAGAATTTAACTGTACCCTTAGTAATATGTTTTTGTGATTTTAACTTTTTTTAGTGATTTCACTCCATTCCTGTAAATCTGTGTTTTGAGTAAACATGTCTTTTTCATTAAATCTTCTTAGTGATAAAGCTTACTCAGAGTAATATGACACACACCTCCCTTCCAGGGAGTCATCTTTCCAGAGTGAACTAGTGGGTTCTCTTTGTTTCCCACTGAACAGCTCAAAGTCTTCCTGAAAGCCTCTCAACGATCTGCCACAGAGGCATAAAGTTCTGGCTACAGCTTTTCAAAAGCTATCTGCCTATGCAGCCCAACCTCTCTGAGAAGTGTGAAGACAGTGGGAGAAAATCCCAGAACTTGGCATCAAAAGAAATCATATTTACAGACAGCTTTCCAGGGAAAAAAATATATAAACAGTGTAATAACAAAAATTCAACAGGGTGCTTATGGACATAAGCATGCTGAACACCTAAACTGTTCTGCCCCTGACATGACCTGATTTGGTTTGATAGCTGTCCCACCAGATTGGAGATAAATAAGAAGGGAACATCTTGGTGGAGACATGTGGTCTAAGCATAGCACCTCTTCATTAGAGTGGCTGATTAAGGACTGATCACCACTCCCCAGGTTGTCACAGGAGGGGATCTAGTCCTTGGGCAGCCTGTTCTCCCTGCATGTGTATGTAGGGCTCTGAGTGCAGCAGCTGGAGCTAGACCATGGGCAGAGAGGTCCATGTGGCTTCAGGTAGCGAGTAGCAGCAACTGCAGTGGGGCTGCACCCTGGGGGCTTACATGCCCAAGTGTCACCAGCTGGGGAATCTCTCCATCCCTCTTGTAGGCCCCCTTCAGGTACTGGAAGGCTGCTACTAGGTCTCCGCAGAGCCTCCTCTTCTCTGGGCTGAACAACCCCAGCTCCCTCAGCCTGTCTTTGTAGCAGAAGTGCTTCAACCCCCTGAGCATTTTCATGCCCCCCCTCTGGACTCGCCCATCAGGTCTATGTTCTTTCTATATTGAAGGCTCCAGAGCTGGATGCAGCACTCCAGGTGAGGTCTCACCAGAGCAGAGCAAAGTGGCAGAATCACTTCTCTGGACCCGCTGGCAACATCTTTTGATGCAGCCCAGGATGTGATTTGCTTTCTGGGCTGCAAGTGCATATTGTCTGCTCACGCCCAGCTTCTCATCCAGCAGCACCCCCACCTCCTTTTCCACAGGGCTGCTTTCTATCACCTCATCCCCCAGTCTCTATTGGTAGAGAGGATTTTTCCAGCCCAGGTGCAGAACTCTGCACTTGCTCTTGTTGAACCTCATGAGGTATATAGATGTCTATGTTTGACTTTCATCTTAAACAGCTGAAGAGGAGAACAGGATCAGGCCATCCATGCCACACACACTTGTGTGACTGCCATGTGTGCTCTGTGTTGATTCTGTGTATATCTAATCATGCATATACATACACATGGACATGTATATACACTGTGCTTGCTGGGGACACATGCTGGACCAGAAGACATGGAGCTGCACCAACCTCACCTCTATTTGACTGTCAAATTCTACACCTCCTCACTCTGCACGCTCTCAAAATGCTACTAGACCGTCAGAAATTTATTTTTTACATCATTGGTATAGCATGGAAAGCATCAAGCAGTTCTTCTGAAGAATGAATCACTAGATAGTAGCCATAATCATAAAATGTTTTTTTGCAGATCTGCATGATACCCCTGGATCCAGCTGAGGAACCCTAATGACTACAGAAGGTTTTTAACGTCTTTACACAGCAAGCTGAACCATGACAAGGCTTTGGCTTACTTTAGCATCTCAAAAGTGATTACAGAATCACCCATTTTTCAATGCTGGATTCTTGTAAAAAACAGGTTTTGAAGAGTAACAGATAAAACAAAGAATTGGACTAATTCCATTTCTTAAGAAAAAAAAATAAACCTATAGATAGGTAGCTAAGAAAAATTCAGAGCCCTTCCTTGATCAAGAAAATGCAACAAATACACATCTGGGAAAAATCTTCCTGCTGTCTGAGAAACCATGTCAGCTGTGAAGAACAATGAGAACATAATAGAGGCAAGAAAACATAGAGATAACTTATTCACTGGCTCAAAGAGACTGAAAGAAATCTAGGAAAAATCGAAATGAGGAACCAGTCTCCAGTTCCTTAATCCTCAGAGTAAACTGCATTTAGAAATCAGAGGTTCACTGTTAAGTACTAGGTACTGCTTTTCATTGCAGTATAAAAATAGAAAGCCTCAAAATAGAAAAAAGAACAAGTTCTCCTCTGTTAGGAGGTTAGGTTCAGTTTGAAAAAGTAGTAAGCTTTGGTTCTCAGTATTTACCACAGATGAGATAAGCTGTACCATGGGAGCTGGAGTCAGCTGCAAACACGGAGTTTCGAGTTCACGCTATTATCTTGTGGGAATGGAGGTTCTTTGGTGTAGATCCAGCCCTTTAGAAAGCTGGATTTAACACAAAGTTCACTGAAATCTCTTACATTAGGTTTACACTAGGTTCAGAGAACCATGCAATGTGACTTTCATCTGTGGAGCAGGAACTCCAGGATGGATGGGATACAGCAGATGAGAGCAGTCTCCATCATAAACAAGATCCTGAAGGTAGCAAAGGATATTCTTCTACTTGCAGAAAAGCCAGTTCATGAAAACACAAAAAGAAGACACTAGACCAGCATTCTCACATTCCTGCTGCTGAATGCACTCGTCATTGTATTTAACAGCAGCCACAAGTTTCTTTAGGTCAATAAATTAAGACTCTTACATGAGAGATATGGGCTGAATAAGGATTACTACAGGTAGCTCTTTTACCAGCAAGCAGTATAAAACACTGTAAATAGTTACAGATACTTCCCATTTAAGGCTGTAGATACTCAGATATTATCAAACAAAGTCTAAGCCGTAACATAAAAAGGTAAACTAAGTAAACAGAGTCAGAAAAAGAAATTGAGGTTACTGGAGTTCATATGACTGAAGATGTACCCCTGCAATTCAAGTTTACAACAGGCTATCTTCTTGTATCTTGTCGAGTTGCTCAAACGTGTCCAGAGAAGGGCAATGAAGCTGGTGAGGGGTCTGGAGCACAAGCCCTATGAGGAGATGCTGAGGGAGCTGGGGGTGTTTTGCCTGGAGAAGAGGAGGCTCAGGGGAGACCTTATAGCCGTCTACAACTGCCTGAAGGGAGGTTGTAGCCAGGTGGGGATCGGTCTCTTCACCCAGGCAACCAGCACCAGAACAAGAGGACACAGTCTCAAGCTGCACCAGAGGAGGTTTAGGCTGTATGTTAGGAAGAAATTCTTCACAGAAAGAATGATTGGCCATTGGAATGGGATGCCTAGGGAGGTGGTGGAGTCACCGTCTGTGGAATTGTTTAAAATAAGACTGGATGAGGCACTGAGTGCCATGGTTTAGTTGATTAGATGGTGTTGGGTGATTGGTTGGACTTGATGATCTTGAAGGTCTTTTCCAACCTGGTTAATTCTGTGATTCTGTGATTCTTGTGGATGCTACTTTGCAAAAGAGAAGTAGCAGTAAGACCTCCTTCCTGGGGCTATGCTTAGGAAGAAAGTTAGACACTTTTTTTCACAGACACAGACCCCTTACAGCTAGTCATGTAGTATCTGATGATAAGAATTGTCTGATGTCCTCTGTTAAAGCCACACAAAAAACATGCCTAATGGCATCAATCTGCACCATGTGCCATCCAGCCCAGGAGACCAGCAGTGCTTGTACAGCAAGTCCTCATCTCTGTTGGGGAGGTAGAAGAGTGCTTCTCAGGGGTGAATGAGCAGTGAAGACAATTGCTGTCGAATTTAGTTTAGTTCGCACCCTATTTTTTAACTCTGTCAATTTGAATACAATCAGATTTCTATTGTATTTCAATTTGAGATGAGGAACAATTTAATTTGTGCTAAGAAACACACACATAGCATGAAGTGGTTACACCATGTTTTAACGATGTCTCCACCACAGAGGATTAAAAAAAAAAAAAAACCCACATTTTTTTTTCTGCTAAAAAAAATGGTGTGCATTCCTGCTGAGGTTGGTTCCCAGTATGAATTTTCAGAAGTCTAGCTCAGGAAGTTAAACCTCCAAAGTAAAGTTTTCTCCATTTATGGCTTGTGTTTTCTTGTTGACATTGCACTCTGCCTTCAGAGAGGCAAGGCCAGTCAGAGTTTCAGTTCTTCAGCATCAGAGCTATGCTATTGTGCATAGGTTTCCAACACTAACAAAATCACTTGTATCCAAAATAAAACTGTTAAATGAAATTAGGAAAAATACTTCATGTTTGTAGCAGCAACATAGTTATTCACAGTGGCTTAAACACCCTGTTTCACATTTTGAAAAATTAAATTGGAAGCCAAACTGCATAATTCTGTCTCCTTAAGAAAACTGGGATTTGCCATACTAAATGGCACAAATAAATAACAAATATAAATGGCATCTATTGTACTTATCTGGTTATATTTAATTCTACAAATGTGAAGTTTAACTGTTTGAGGACAAAGTCACATTTCTGAGTGTTGAAATGGGTTTCATTGGGCTGTATAAGCAGTGGCAAAGGATGGGGGCACACTGAAAACACACACATTGCATGTAGGTCACTCTGGAGGATGCTTTCATGTGCTTAGTCACAGAAAATTTTTGGGCATTACTAGTATAGCCTGTTGCAGATTAATGTTAATCAGAAACTCAGCAGCAAGGGAGGAAAAAATCTTATCTCTTTCCTAGAAAAGCTATGAATAAACCCCCAAATTCTGTGTTCTCCCCATGGGAAAGTTCATGAGAAGTCTTCAAATGTGCTTCATGTCTTTATGCTACAGGAAATCTAGTTAGATACAAATGCTGACACTCTTGTGTGCTTTATCCAAGATGTTTCAGGTCATGAAACAGACATCGCTCAGCTAAATACTACACTCATTTTCACAGGACAAACCACAGCAATACTTTCAAACCAAAGCTAATCCTATCCAAATGGGAATGTAATCTGTTTGAATAAATAAGAAGTAAAAAGAAGAGCAAAGCCAAAGAATAATAAGCGTTTGTCAGGGCTGTGTGTCACGGCTAGCTGAGTATCTAAAACTGATGTTGCATCATTCCTACACTGAAGAAGACAAACTGTGTCCTGTAAGGCAATGTGGACAAATATTTTGGGACAAAAGCCTCCATGGGTTAAACTGTGATTTTTCTGCTTTCTGGAGAGTGCTCTTAGAAGTTACTGCACATCCATTCAAAATGTTTTAAATGCCTGCAGCGGAGCCCACAGTTATATTGCAACTATTCCTACTATAGAGTGGAATTTATGAGTATTGCACAAGTGAATTGCAATACTATGAGCTTCACCTCTACCACAAGAACTTCCTACTGCATAACTTAAAGATTCTTTAACTAACTAAAGAATTGGTACGTATAATGAGATTAAAAAAAACACACTGGGTATTAAATGCCTTCCCAGCACTGAGGTATTTGGATATGTGTTGCTCTGCAATGCCAGCTGTGCTTAACGCAATGGCGATGGACCCTGGCCTGCCCTGTTTGCTGTCATCTCCCCTTCATTGGAGATTAACGCCTGCCATGGCATGGTGGCTGCTCCCAGGAGTATTCTGGCACCTTTCAGAGAGAAATAGCTGTGTTAAGAGAGTGCAGTGCTGGAAAATAACCTGGCAGACTGAAACTTAACAAAGCATGTGTCCCAGAAGTTCTCTGCTGGCTGCCTGGAGCAGTGCTGTGATGACTGGAGCAGCCTGTAAGCAGCTGGGATAGGGACTTCTCCATCCTGGCAAGCTGCAGAGACAACATGATCAAAAGTGAGCAGCAAAACCCTGTTTCCTTGTCAGATATCTCAAAGCATCCTGGGTTTATACTTAAAGACCCTGCACCCCACAGACTAGAGACATCCATCATGCCTGCTCTGAGCACCTATCTCTTGGAAGACCCTAAGAAACCACAGATCTGTCAGATTTCTTCCATCTGTGTAGTTTTTAAAGAAACAACCTTTTGATACATATGAAAAGTAGAACCACAGAATCATAGAATGGTAGGGGCTGGAAGGAACTTCTGGAGCTCCAACCCCCCCCTGCTACTGTAGGTACACCTAGATCAGGATGCACAGTTCAAGTGAGTTTTTAAAAACTCCAGAGAAGGAGATTCCACAACTTCTCTGGGTAGCCTGTTCCACTGCTCCATCACTCAAAGTAAAGAAAGTTTCTTCTTAAGTTCAGGTAAAACTCTTGTGTTCTAATTTGCGCTTGCTGCCTCTTGTGCTATCATCGGCCACCACTGAAAATAGTGCAGCCCCATCCTCATGACCTTTGGATATTTATATGCATTGATAAGATCCTCTCTCAGTCTTCTTTTTTCCAGGCTGAAGAGTCCCAGGTCTCTCAGCCTCTCCTCATAAGAGAGATGCTCCAGTCCCCTAATCATCCTCATGGCCCTCTATTGGACTCTACCCAGTATTTCCCTGTCTGTCTTGAAATGGGGAGCCCAGACTGGACACAATACTCCAGGTGCAGCCTCACCAGGGCAGAGTAGAGAGGGAGGAGAGCCTCCCTCAATCTGTTTGACACACTCTTCTTAATTCAGCGCAGAATACCACTGGCCTTCTCAGTCAAAAGGTCTCATTTCTGGCTCATGGTGAACTTCTCCACCAGCACTGCCAGGTCATCCTCTGCAGAGCTGCTTTCCAGCCGAGCAACCCCTAATCTGTACTGATGCCTTGGGTTATTCCTCCCCAGATGCAGGACTCTACACTTGCCCTTGTTGAACTTCATGAGGTTCAACAGCTGTCCAGCCTGTCCAGATCTCGCTGAATGGCAGCACAGCCTTCTGATGTGTCGATGTGTCAGCCACTCCTCCCTGTTTTGTAGCATCAGCAAACTTGCTCACAGTGCACTCTGTTCCTTTATCCAGGTCATTGATGAAGATGTGGAACAGGAGTGGACCTAGTACTGCCACCTGGGGCACACCACAGTTCTCCAACTAGACCCTGCACCACTGATTACAACCCTCTGCGCTCTACCCCTCACTCAGCCAGTTCTCAATCTACCTCCCCATCCACTCACCTAACTCACACTTCCTAAGCTTAACTATAAGGATATGGGAGACAGTGTCAAAAGCCTTGACAAAGGCAAGGCAGACAACATCCACTGCTATCCACTCATCTACCCAGCTAGTTACACCATCAGTGACCATTCCCAATACGTTCTACAATAAGTCTCCCTGGAGACATCCAAAATTCACCTTCCTATCCCTTGCTAGATGGCCTCACCTTCTATTCTAGGGTCTTTTCAGAGGCTAGACAAGATCCTAATCCTGTCTCTCCAGTCCTCTACTTCATTTTTTAATGATTTCTATTTCTCCTTCCCTGTGAACATTCATGTCATCCCAGAATACATTTAAGCAAAAACACATGTGATTTTTACCATTTTCCTTTCTGTCACAATGATCGACATAGCCACAGGGAAACCACCTGCAGTGTTATCAGAATCAACTGTCCACACTTTGGCAAAGTTCATGCACTGGCAAGTCCTGATGTAGTCTCAGTGTCAGAATCTGGAAAACAATCTTAGCCTGGCACATTTGGAAGAGATTCTGAAATCAGGCAATTTTTTATCTAAGCTTATGTTCTACCAGAACTGGTAATGCATCTGTCTTACTCCCTCAGTTATAAAATGAAGGTTGTCTTGCTTTTTTTTTTTAATGTTGACCTTGTGTAACTTCACTCAAAACTTCCCTAAATAATATTTGATGGCCAACAGAATAACTCATTAATTAGATAACTATGTGAAAAGAATAGGGCCTCCCTTTATGCTTAGCAGCAATAAAGATAGTGAGAGATAACATTCGGATGTCAGTGCTGCTGCAATCTATACAGGATTCCAAATACGCCTGTAACCAAAACCTTTTTAAAGTACAGCCTGGGTTAAATAAACAAAGACCAGTCATGACTGCAGCAAGCAGCAGTGCTCAGCTGAGTTCAGTCACTGCATATCCAAAACTCTTGCTGGATGAATATTCAAACAATGTGTTCAGCCTCATGACCTTGGACTCTGCTAAAGAAAATTCCAGGAGACCTCAGAGGTCTGGTTCTCCATGACCTTGGTGGGAAGGGAATGTAGAGATTAATGACCTGAAAGTGTAACACAACAATCTGAAAGAAAATATAAACCATATTGAACAAGAGTTGTGGAAAAGGTAAATAACTACAAACAGCACTACAGCGACTTTGACAGATATCAAAACCACAGCAGGAGCAGAAGAGGAGGGGAAAGGAAGAATATAAAATTGTGGTATCAAATGACAACACATAACATGCCAAAGGAAAACTCTGTCAAAAATGGATATAAAACTCTGAGCACATACTGTGAAATTGTGCTGCTGCAGCCAAACAGGAGACCAAACTAAATGAGAAAATAAGCCAAGGGTTGTTGACAGTTCTCCCTACTCAGAAGGGCTGTGATGCTTAACATGTTGTTCAAGCACATTCATTATCTAGAAGAATGAAATACTAAAGCATTCTTTCCTTAGTAGCCAAATGCACAGATTGTGCAAAGATCTCAGTTAAAACAAAGAAAACCCTTCTCACATTTGATACCCATGCTTACCTTGGCCCTTGACGGTCCAAAATCAACAAGGAAAATTTTCCTTTCATTTTCAGTTGCTGCATATACAGACAACTGCAGCCTCTTACTAGATGAGAACAAGAATGATGAGGTCATTGATTTGTATCCTCCAGAGTACATAGGCTGTGGCCTCATGGGATACTAAGACAAAAACTGCATGTATACTACCTGTTTAGCCTGTACAGTACTAAGTCATGAACCCAAAGAAGAGCCCCACCACCACCACTTCTCCCTGCATTCCCTGCTAGCCCGCAGGACCAGTTTCACAAACACACTATGGACAAACTAGTGACCCACAGCTAAAGAAATGCTTCTTAATTCCCATCACCCAGAAACACTGTTCCTTCACTTTATTTATGGAAAGTGAGAAATGACCTCCTCAGCCCAACGCCAGCTAACTCAGAAGGGCTTAGGGGGTACAGACAACTCTGAGCATATGGGGCTCACATAACTGACCCCAGGACACAGTATAGCATGATTTTTTTATCACATTCATCCCTGCTGTTTCCTTGCTACTTCATGGCTGACTCGGGTATGAACACATAAGTCATTCACTTGCTCTGAGATTACATCTTAAACCGAGGGTGCTCCTAGCCATTTGCTGAAAGAAAAACTCATGGTCATGACACATTCAGGAATAAGAGAAAGTAAGACATAATAGAAGAGAGGGCCCAAGGATAAGGAAAACACACAAAAGCTGCATGATGTCTGAAGCTTCTGCATTCCATCTTTACAGTGGAAGGCTGTTATCAAAGTAATACCAATACCTACTCTTTCCCAAAATACATTATTGATAGCTGAAGATGAGAAAAAGCAGAAATAATGAAGGCCAGGTATGGTTTGCATCCAAGGGTTCTGAACAATAGAGGTATAGGTGACTGACATTATGGATAACTGTTTTAAGCATTTTATTTTTAAATAGATGTATTTAGACAAGCAAACTTGTTATAACTCAGCTACAGACAGCATACGACATCCTTATTACCCCCCCAAAAAAATCAAAAGAATGAACAGTATGCCTCTAAAATCTCTTATGTTTTCTCACTGTATTAAAAGAATTGATACTTAATTCAAACAGTACCTATCTGCTGACGAAGTTTACGAGGAAGTTAAACTAGTCAAGAGGAGAACGGACTGCTTAAGGATCTGTAGAGTGCATCAAAGTGATAAACCAGCAAAGCAGTTTGCTCAGTCACAAACTATTTTGCTGATAATAAAGGGTATTACATTCAGTTCAGCCCAGTTCAAGAACTAGTTTGTTTAAAGGCTGAAGAACTGATTGGAAGAAAGGATTTTCCCCCCCTCCAAATCTGTAAAAACTTGGCAGAAGAGGCTGATGTAGCTCTGAAATCTGAAAGAAATGAAAATCAAGAACAGTCCATTCAGACACCTAGGTTGTCCTACCGACAGATACTGTGCAGGATATCTAACAAGTTAATAATTCCCTTAGCTATAGAGGCAAAGCACAGTTTGCTTTCTCAGATATCCAGTGTACCTGATGTAGGCTAAACACACACCTGTGCATATTTCAGCCTAATTTAACGTAAAAGCAAATCCATTCACACGCTCCAAGGTGGCTCCAGGATATGAACCCAAGCTCAACAAGTGTGAATAATCAACTGACTTGCTTCAAAAATGCACACTCCTGATTCAAATTAAAATTATAATTTTAATGTATATACAGTGTTGTTTAACTGATAGTCTGATTATTTCCTTAGTTTCAACAGCAAAACATGGTTCTACATACTTTCAGTCTTCTCATATCTAATACAGTCTAATGTAATACATGTAATTCATGTATTACTTAACCTTATAATACTGATTTTTTGCCTCATGAACTGAATTCCATGAAGACATATCCATGAGTAAAATATGACCATATGCTGCATCCATTACCATTTATAACAGCATATGTACATATGTATGCAATTTGTCAGTCTGAATAGCAAAAAGAATCACCTAATTAAGGAAAATATTATATTGCCATTGACACTCCACACATGAAACAGCTATCAACCAGTGCAAGTCAATCTTGCAAAGAAAATAACTATAAAATACAATACATAAAGGTTTTAAATCAAAACCCTCACTTACTAATTAAGTGCACATTTAAAATTCTGGATTAAAATCACTTCAGCTCACCAGTTATACTAAACACAGTTATACCTAAACACAGAACCCTAAGAATTTAAGACAGATAATTTAAATCTTCAACTAACTCAGATCCATGAAGTATTTCTTTACTGACAGATCCAGGAGTGGTTTAGTGCCCTTAAGTCAATTGGCTCTTGTCTCTGCCCACAGGCAGGACCTGAGTTTGCACCAGACCTGCTCCTCTTACTCCCTCATCTCTTTGGTTCTGCATGAAGGGAGCAAGATTCAACCTATTGACGTGCCTCCCTAGCATATCCCTATCCAAAAGCGGCACTTGCATCGAGACACACCATCTGTACATCTCAGTTCTTGGACACTCAAAGCTCCTCTTCTTATGCTAGAATGGCACTGGGTAAGAAGATCTGTAGCTAATTTACTAAACACAAGCTTAAAGAGGACTTTGGAGGAAAATACGATGTTCTGTAGCTTCCTCAGATGTGAGGCCAATAATGAATTCTTATTTCTGTCCAGTTTTCACACATACCATTTGGCCTGCCAAAGCCAAATGTGGGAAACATTTTGTTCTTTATTTGAACATACACAAAGTATTCATGCACGAAAGTATACAGGAACACATGCATGTGCAAGAAATACATTTGAAATGTTATATGGGGGTAGTTCTTTTAAATCTTATCTTTTCAGCTGCATTTGTTCCTAATCTCAGCATGTATAGATGATATTATATTCATATGGAAACATAAAAATGAGTGAAATCCTTTAATTTAAGGGATACTTAAAAACAGACAAAACAATTCATATCATGTTGAATACTACCTCTAACATGAATGTCAACTGTCTGCTTCCAAGGTATAGTAAGGCATCTAAGCGAAGAAACATTATACCTCATACAACAAACACTACAAACATATTGTCACAAATACTATCTTATTAATGTATTAATTATTCGTTAAAAATTAATTGGTTGCAAACAGCAGAACTGATGTGACAATAATCATACACATTTGGCAGATCTTTCCCCTTCGGTATACTGGACTAAATCACACGAGCAACACACTTTCTGAATGAATGTTGCTTACTCCTCTCACAATATAAAGATCCTCTCTATGAAGATCTGTCTAAGCCATGACATACTGAGTCATCTAGAAGAAAAGAGAACAGTGAAGTGAAGAGAAAGAAATCTTAAAATTAAATAAGACTGTGGATATAGGAAGTCTGGATGTTGTTAGATCACATCTTACAAACAAGATTATCAAGAGAGTTGTACTTGGACATAACTGGAGTCAGACATGTCATTGCCTACAGAAGTAAAATATACAGCAATGCTTCATGGGACAGCTTAAACAAATATGCACACCAACCCAAAATCTCCAAAATGTCTTTTAAAAAAAACGTGGTAAATATGAAACAGTGTCAAGTGAAAACAAATCGGATCCTTATCTCACTGCCACAGTTGACATTGCATTACAGCTTCCCAGCAGGTGTTCATGTTAGATTAGGCATGGTAAGATCTAATAAATACAGTCCTCCCTACTACAGGAAAGCAAATTAACTGAAAAAACAAACTCCAATCACAGACAGAAATAAATATCATCAAGCAGAGTCCTGACTGACATCACTGTACTATAGGTTTTTTGACTGAATATCAGGTTTTATTTTATTAAAATAAACACATGTATTAAAAATGGACCATGTGTTGTAATTCCCTGACAAAAAAAGAGAATGTATTGCTTTAGTCCCAAAATAGGAACCAGGATACTCTCTATTTTTTCAGTATTAACGACTGTATTTCCCTCATGAGCATTACATGGGTAGCCCTAATTTTAAAGCTGGCTTATTTGCGACCTTTTCCTGTTAGGAAAAGCATGCTGTTTACACATCTATTGAAACACCATACCATTTGCAAAGTAGTATTTAACTGATTCTATAAGATGTTACAATGTGTTTTAAATAAGACCACCACTGATAAAGAAGCCATGCCAATTAAAATCAGCATGCTGCTTGATAAAGCTTCATGTTCGTCAGCCATACCAATCTCTCTAGTTTAAAAATAAATAAGTAAATAAATAAAAATAAAAGGAAAAAAAGGGGCAAAACTTGCTCCAAAAGTCTCTGGTTTTCTGGCTACAAATATTTCTCTTATCGACCAGTGCTCTACATTTCTACAAAACAATCAAAGCATGGCACACTGAAATTAAGCACATTCAAGCAAGATAAAGGAACCATAAACATTAATTAACTCTGCATGTAAGCAGTTCTTTCCTGCTATGTCTATGAGCAGACTTGGAGCCCATGAGAGTTGATTGTATTCCTTTAATTTTTTTATTTTTTCCAAGTAGTTTGGAGAGATACACCAATTAAGATGAAATATGTTTTTTAGTTAATTTCTATGTTTCAACTTGGTAGCTATCATTTAAGATGAAAAGATTTTAAAAGAAAATATTTAAAGCCTTAAACATTAAATATTCCCTGAAGTGTATAACTTTTCTTGTGTCCTTTATGGGAGTGGATGCATTTAAGAGACAAGGAGTGAAAAGTGCTTTTACATGTCTTAGCACTTAAAGTATACTCTTGTTTCCCTCATTTCAAACCTACCATTTTCCGGGAAGTCCAGAACTCCATCCCTTCTACTCTTTTCAGTGAAAGAAGCCATTTTAGACATAAAGCTCATCCACCTCCTCCTGATCTTAACACCACGCAAAGCACACCTTTACAACTCAGCTGAGGGAAAGAAGTGCAGCAGCAGTGTACCAGATACCTTCCTCACATCTGCCTCCAATGAAGAGACTTTCAAGTCAGGTCCCATAGGTGAGACAGCACATGCAGAGCGTGCAGGCCGATCAGAGAGCCCATGGGTCACAGGGTATTCCGTATGGGAGGGGAGCATGTTAAACTGTCTCAGCAGTGGCACCAGTATTGAAGAACACCACTGTGGCTGCTAACCCTGAGCATGCAGAACTGACCTATGAGCTGCTGCTGCTGTACAGAGATTTCTGTGTATCTGCCTCTGAGACCACAAATCTAGTGCTGTCAGTGCAGGCATCGCTGCATCTGCGGCTGAATCCTTCATGCTGCCCTTTTATGAGATGTTTGTTCAGATAAAGGTAAATGATTAGATTCCTCTTGGTAATGGCTAACTACCAGGGCAAGAATTTATGTGAAAGACATCAGTCTAACAAGGATGAAATACTGAACTCTGGATTGGAAGTTGCCTGTTTCACTCTCAGCTTCTCATGCAAAGCTCTAATGAAGGCAGAGAAATGCTCACCTTCCAGGGCAAAAGGTAACAATTCATCTTCTCAAGTGACAAGGTCACCAATGATTCAAGCCACATTTCTGAACTTGCATTTCCAGGTAAGATATTTGGCCTCTTAAACAGAGAATGGAGACTTCACCTTCCAGTGGTTTTGTTGTGCTTTTTTCTTTTTTCTTTTTTTTTTTTTTTACAAGTACTAAAAAGTATCCACTGCAAAACCAAACTTTACGGAAGTAAACTTCACTCCCATCAAAGCAAGTTCTCACAGAAAGCATGATGCAGTTCTGGAGGGCACCAGGATCAGGAGAGGAAACTGTACCATATAACCTTGGCTACAATATCCAGCAACTTCCTTGTAAGATGTTATTAACCATTACACAAAGTGGAAGCTTAACAGCCTGTCTCCTAAAAGGCATTAAATGAAGAACATGAAGACACCCAAATGAATGATAGTGTCATGGTCTAGGATACACCTCTCTCTCAGGGGGCTGAGATGCTGAAGAAGACAAAAAACTGTGTCCTGTTCTATGCTACACAGGGGCTCCAGGCAATAAAGAGCTCCAGAGGACTGTGTATGGTTTAAGGTTATTTTGCCCTTCTCATAGAGAAATAATGAATAAGGTATGCAGAGAAGAGGTTTACCATTACTGCTGCTGACAAAGCAACAGTTCAGAAGTAGTTAAGTGGTAATAAAAAACAGGTAAGAAGCTCAGAAGTTAGCAACACTGGAGGAGACTTAGCACAACTGTTAGGTATAATCAACTGGCATCCACTTTCTTCTACATCATCTGCACCTTTATTAAAGGCTCCAAAACTCAAGTATTTTCAGACAGAACTACAGAGCTAAATTTCAAGGCAAAAATATGTAAACATCTATTAGGTAAGTGTTAATAATTCACAGCAAGATGCTAACTCTCCATTCAGACATTTAATGTGCAAAGAAAACATTGCGAAATGTCCTTTGAATAAACTGAGTAACTTTCAAAGAAAAGGAATTGTTTCATGCATTGGTCTTGCTCTTCAAGACTTTCTTTTTGCTGCATTTTTTTAAAGGTGTTTGTTCCTAGAGTTTAAATTTGTCTAAAACCATACACACAAATCTCCTCCCTTTCCGACAATGATGCCCCTGCCTTTGCCAGCTGGAAGGGCAGCATCACCTTCTTGTCCAGTCACCAGGATTCAGTGACCCACCACATGGGGTGGTACCTTTACAGCTACCACATCTGTCTGAAAACTGGCACAGAAAATGCATTGGCTCCATGCACTCAGCAAACCGATGGAACAACACTGCTCACAGGAATCAAGAAAGAAGATTGTAAAGCACCTCTTGAGAAGGGGAATAAAACTGCCCTAGGCAAGGAGCTATCAGAGCCAGACAGGCTTCAGCTGGGACAGGAGACAAGTGGAATGGTGAAGTGTCACTACATGGGCAGTAGTGCAGCTTGGTTTTATGCTTCACCTCTGGGTAATCTTACACATAAAAGGCATCAAACTCCTATGACCCAACACCCCACTAAGGAAGATCATATGCTAATGAAACCAACTTAGATGCTGGAGAGATATATGTAGACTAATATTTAAATTAATTAGTTTTCATTTATTACTACTGCTCTTTCCCAATACCTGGCATCCTCTCCTCAAGAGATTATTAAATTTTATTAGATTTCTTAGTTTAGCCACTGTGGGACCGTGACTGCACTACTTTGGGACCTCAGCAGATCTCGTGCAGCAGCCCTACACCATGTCAGATTCTCATCTTAGACCAGAGATTTTTACAGCATCCTGCACGGTGCATCAGGACATACTCCAAGACAGGGGCAAAACCTGATGCCTGTGAAAACGGAAGCAAAAAGACAACAAAGGTTGCAGCATTCCATCTATCACCTACTTCTCGGCCAGGAGCTAAAAGAAGTTATATTTACACACAAATTGCCAATACACAGCCTTTTCAACCCAAAACTCAGCTAGAAATCCTATACAGACTCCTACCTTCTCAGTGGCTATGGCATTCTCCTTCCTCGCATTTCCAACTCAATTCTTCTCTTTTTACATCCATCCAGAATGCTCTACAGAGACTACTTGGCTTTGGTCATCTCACCTGTTTCTATGTACCTTCCATTCCATCTTGGTCTGTTATTGCAACAAAGGTTAAAAATATCCCCTCTGACTAGTCACATCCTCTTTATAATCCTCAGCTACTGTCTATGTTCATTCCACCATGCCATGTCTCTGCCACTCAGTTTTGTGCACTGGGAAGCTCACTTCTTCTCCCCTCATTCTTGAGAAAAAATTACAAATAATATCTGCATTACTAACTTATTATTCCCATGTCTTAAGACTCTCTAAAGGTTACCGTGGGCAAAACATTTGTTTGCTGAGGCCATTAATTATCACAAAACAGTCTCTGTACAATTCCTAGTACAAATGAGTTTGTCTGCTGTCTCTTCTGTAAAACTTCTGGAAGAAAGTGTCTCTTGTGTTTATACAACAATCTTGTACAGTGATGTCTTCACTCACAAGTAGGATACCGAGACACTATGGTAATGTAAAAATCAACTCTGCAACGCAAGGCAACTAGTGGTGGAGGGATGCCCACATGAATCCTCTGGATTCTGTGTGGATTTTCACGCTGTCACATGCCCATTTCTGTCTCTCAACCCCCTACAGTCAGGGAAGATGCTACAGATACTCTTATCACTTTGCTTTACTGTCTCATCCCTAATTTGGGCATAATCCCACTTTAGAACAGTTATCTCACAGCTAAATATAATTTATGTAGGCTGTGTAGTTTCCAGAAATAACTAATGCTGCATCCTCTTCTCCCAGTGAAGAAAACACCTAGCATCACTTGCCAAATTCCACCCCACCTCATTGCCCTACTCAGCAGGGCCATGTGGCACAGAGACATAGCCCTCATAGCAGGGGCTTTCCGTGCTCCTACGTGGACTAGACATCAAATTCACAGGCTCATCTGCAGCTCTGATTTTTCAAACCTTGTTCCTTCCCAGTGCTTCAATAAGCCACTCTCAGGCAGCTCCTAAAGACCAAGTGATTGTCTGCCCACTACTTCTGCCCCACTCTTTGTGAGGAAGTCACAAGATACACTAAGAAGCATCTGAATTATGCATGCTATGTAAATATATTCCTAGAGAGTGGATGTAGCCCAAATCCATAGTACCAGGGGAGGAAGACAAAAAGGGCAAAAAGCTTTCTTAGCCCCTGCAATAAGGTCTGCAAATGATCCTTTTCCAAGCTCAGTAAATTGATTTCTCACTCAATGGTCTCAAGCACTGCCTCAGTTCTTTTAGTTCAAATATTTTCTAAAAAGTTGGGGAGAACAAAAGCAAAACTAGAAAGAGAAAAATTTCAGATTTATTCCAATACAAAGCATGAGGGGAAATAGCAAATCTTAATTTCTTACAAATTCAGTGTCTTTTCTGCACACTGATGGTCATAGATTCATAGAATGGTTTGGGTTGGAAGTGACCTTAAAGATCATCTAGTTTCAATCCCCCTGCTATGGGCAGGAACACCCTCCACTAAACCAGGTTGCTCATGGCTTCATTCAATCTGGCCTTGAACACCTTCAGGAAGAGACATCCATGACCTCCCTGCACAATCTGTTACAGTGTCTCACCAGTCTTACTGTCAAAAATTACTTCCTAATATCCAGTCTACATCTACCCTCCTCAAGCTTCAATTTACTCCCTCTCTTCCTATCACTACAAGCCCTTGTAAAAAGTCCCTTCCTGGCTTTCTTGCAGGCCCTTTTCAGGTGCTGGAAGGCTGCTGTAAGGTCTCCCCTGAGCCACCTTTTCTCCAGGCTGAACAGCCCCAACACTCACAGTTGCACCACTTGACCACACATCACCAGTTCCTCGCTTTGAAGTTCTCTCTGGAGGCAGGTGACCTCTAACTATTTGATCTCACAGTTGCTCCTTGTCTGCAAGCTCCTTAGTAAAAAGCATCTGGAAGAATTAGGCATGGACACCAATATCATCTGAATCAAGCACAGCAGTCCTTGGTGTGGTAGCATACACAACTCTGAAGCTCACTGATTCACCACACTGAGCGTTCAAACACACTTGAGTTGCCTCAGCTCCACCCATTATGACCTTCACTCACCCTGCTTTGCAGTATCCCATGCCCAGGAAACCACATCTCATAGCTGGGAGATGTTTCCTGAGAGAACAAAGAAAGAGATAGACAATAAAATCTTGATTTATCACAGAGAGCTGTACATTACTAAAAAATGGTACATTTTACATTATTTTCTTTTTCTGGGCATTGTAACTTGAACTTTTGCATAAGTAACATATGGGTTTTTAGTAACTTAGACTCTAAATGTACTTAGATTGTTGTGAAATGGTTAAACTACCATTTTTCTACATGGCAGTGCTTCATGGAAGAGAAAGATCCAGATACAAAGAATATTTTCCATGCAAAAGGAAAAAAAATAGCAAACTTTATTTGCACATTTAGAAAGACAGAAGCAATATGTGTATTCAATACATTTACAGGCAAAACATCTTGTCACAAAAATTAAATAATTTCCCTGCAGTTCACATAACCAACCATCCTGAAGCACCCGTAGTTTCCTCTCCCTTATTGTTCTCCTTAACTTTTCCTCTTCCTCCCATCAAACAGCTCCAGTCTAGCTCTCCTGGGCAACTACTCCTCACAGAAAGTAATAATGTAGAGATGCAATTCACAATTTCCCTCCTCAGGAGTTCAGTTCCAGGCATTGTTAAGGCTTGCATTTTACCACTGCACAAAACAATCTTTGCTACTAAAACAAGCCTCAGCAACTCAACCACTTAGCCCAAAACATATATGGTACTTTGAATGCATCTGGCTACCCCAATTCCATTTCCCTTTTGCTCAGTGGTCACCAGATTTCTGGTCAGCCATCCCAGTCCTTCCCAAATCTTCCTTGCTGTTTCCAGCAGGGCTTCTCAATCTCTTTGTGTGCAAAGGCTAGATTACAAAATAACCAAAATAACAAAAAAAAAACCCCAAACTTTGGACTTGATGGGAGGTCCCATTACCTTCCCCACATGCTGCTTGTTGACTGTCCTTGACAGCTCAGCTGCTGCTTCTGCTGCACCATCATACCAAGCCCTCAAGCCTGGAAGGAAATGCATTCCCTTGTTCCTCCGGCCATTTATTGCTGGCTCCAAGGAACATATCAAGCAAACTCCCCTTTGCTTTTCTGCTTTCAGCCTCCACAGCCTTAGATTTTCTTTCAAGAGGGGTCAGCAAGCAAGCCCCTCTGCAGCTCCCACTGCTATCCATCTTCTATGGGAAACCACCACACACTCCTTGGGAACATCCCAACTAGCTGTTCCCTTCCAGCTTTGCTTTTATTTGCCCCAGATGTTGCCAACCCTATTTCTCCTTTTCCCTTAGCTTCCATTCCATCTAAGTTATATCCAGTACAAGAAGAACTCCTGCTTTCCTAAAAATGCTTTGAGTCTGTTTTAACTAAAGGAGCCAGCAATACAGTTATTAAATGCCTTTATCTCAACCAAAGGAGTATATTTCAAAGAACTGTAAGGAAGCCAGAAATAAGTAATTCACTGCAGGAATCTCATTCTGTTCAACTGTAATTCAAGTGACATCTTAAGCCTGCAATCTTCAGCTCAAAAAAAGGTCTATGGCTAAATCTCTTGCTGAATGCTAAGTTCAGGTAGTTGAACTTGGTCCAGAAGGGTCTCCATGAGCTCAAAGTGCTTAGGAAAGGTGCCCTACCACCTGAGTTGATATAAAACTATGTAGCCACCACATTTCCATTCTCTACTCTACTCACTGGGATTCATAAGGCACAGAGTAAAAGCTGCATTTGTGGCACAAACGATATGCATCATGTCCTGTTATCTTTACCCACTCTTCCTGCAGTGGCACCATGCTGGCGCTGCTGGGGCTGCAGCCTTCAGCAGCAGGATCCTTCAGGTTACAAGAAGGATTCCCTCTGTAGAAAGCAAGACAATATCCAGGTTCCAGACAGTTTGTTAGAGATACCTGCAAACAACCAAGCACTCAAACTCAGTATTCAAACACCACGAAGCTTTCTTTCGAGAAGGCTCTCAGAGAGGAAGCTATGATTGACAAATCCAGCACTGCAGCATAGCTCCCAGGGGGTCCCTTCCAGGCCAGCTATCACAGGGACAGAAAGAGTTGCCAAAGAACAGCAGATTTTATCTTTTAATTCTGTCACGATCCCACACTGCAGCAATCACAGATTCCACTTACCATCTGACTGTACAAGCTGGATGCTGCTGGATGCTACTGGATTAAAGAAATTACACAGATTTGGAATTTCACTAATACGGCCTCAAGACATCTTTCTAAAAACAGGCAGATATGTTATGACAAGCTGAAAGTAACAAATGATAGTAGAAGGCAAATACAATATAGCAAGTTGGGCTATGGTACATAATAATCACCACAAAACAAGCACAAACAAAACATGAACAATATTTAGAGAGCCATGTTGAAAGCACTACTGAAATGAGAAACAGCTCAAGAAGACATATGGGCAAGACATAAAACCCCTCTACTGCTAAAAATTGGCATTCAGTTGTGTGGAAGACCTCAGCATTACAAACCTCTTCATCTGGGAAGGAAGAATAAAGGAAGGAAGATCTCACTACTATAACAGAAAGTAAGGATATTGATACAGAACAAGATTTCAAAAACTGACTACCTAGAAACTTGATGTTCATCTTCAAAAGTGAGTCAGGAACTTCTGAAAATCTCATTGATAAAGATAATGGTGAGAGCTACTCAGGGAGTGAGAGAACTACACACCACAGCAGCCAGCAGGGATCACACACCTATGGGTCTAACACCCACCTTTCATCTTACCAAACGACACTGGCAGTGGGATCTTCTCTGAGGACTAAGTAGTACAGCAGGCCATGAAGCGCAGAGCAGCCACAAAGCAGCATCTTGGGTGCACCGCTCCCAGGAGGAAACCAGAACTTCACACGACGAGTGAAGTGGAGCAGGGATGCCCAAGCAGAAGTCAGAAAGGTCTCCTCTTCCCAGTGGTGGTGGCACTTCAGTAGCAATCTTGTTTTCCAGCCCTAATGATATTTTACTTAGCTACTAATTTCATATTCTGTTTCAGTCTTTTCCCATTCCTTATCTCCTTTTATTTGAACCATGCAGCTGTAATCCACAGTCACCTTATTTTTATTTTCTTTTCCATTCAAGTAAAAAAATACTTATCAAGACTGCAAAAGGTTATGACTCTGAGCAATCAAATATTTGTTTATTGTGGGCGAGATCCTTCTGTCAGTCTAATTTCATACTCAGTGCTGAAGGCTGCACGTGCCTGACAAACCTTCTGCCAGCTGAACAAAGACTTGCCAAAATCATGTCTCAAGGGCAAGGAGAAGAGATACAGATCAGATGTTGACCAACATACTCCAGAAGCTCAGAGAAGTTCACTACTGCATTGTAAACAGCAGAAAATTATGACCCATTCTCCTTTTAAATTTCAGCATGGAAGCAAATAGTTCAGCAAGCCAATTTGGTACCGGCTTTTTCCAGGCTGAATGTCCCCAACTGCCTATTCCAGTTTAGTTTAGCTTTGACTGATCCCACTTACATAACTGTACCCTTAAGCTCCTACGTTGTAAGGTCAGTATCAGGTTAAACTGTTGCTGTGTAAGACAATATAGGCAAAACCTTAACTGTCCTACTGCCACACCTATCACCTATTTTTTTCTGTATATCTGATGCAACTCCCAGCTCAAAGCTCAGCAGGAGATTTCCTTTCCTTCTTGCATACCTCTTCAACTTTCTTCCTTCTCTCCCAGATTATTTTTACTTTTCTGATACACCCAGGAAGGTGACAAAAAAAAGAAAGTTAGAAAAGCTAAACTCACTGGAATGCTTCTGGTGCCATCATTTTACTACAGCCATTGAATTGAAGTGTTAGGTAGCACATCGTATGTCCTGTCATGAGCACAGGGCATAAAATGGGGCAGGAAAAGATTACAGTTTTGCCAAATGTTCCACATTTTTAAACTTGAAAACTTTTAAACTTGAAAAGCAGATGGATCTCAACTTCAGAGCACACTTTCCTGAAGGTAAATACCTTGTAGACGTTGGGTTCCCTAATGCTGGAATACATAAGCAGGCTTAGTTACAGGCAGGAAACCTACCTGGCGAGCAGTTAGTGAAACTTCCCTGCCAAATTTGTGCTGAAATTCTGATAGAGAACCATCAAGCTGTCTCTGCCAAGCACCTGAATTTGAGAAGGGTTTGGTTGTTGTTTTTTTTTTTTTTTAATTTACTGGCATTTTTTTAAAAAAACACACTAGCTTTTTTTGTGAGACAAAAACAGGGTAGCTTCAGCATAATGGTAGGGCATGTGCCTCACTGAGTAGTAGCTTTGGAGAACAATGCAATGAAAGAAATCACTCTTTCTCCAGGCCTGCTTCAAATGTTGATGCCAGAGAGCATTATACTTTCTGTAGTAATCCAGCAATTTCTGTCCCACCAAAGGTATGTTGTAGCATACAGGGAAGACAGCAGAGTTTACATCTTACTGTGGAAAGAAACAATGCTCTGAGTAACAGAATCACAGAAAAAAATAGCTCAGGAGGAACTTCCGTAGGTCATCTCTGGTCCAATCTCCTGCTCAAAGTAGGGCCAGATTCGAAATCTGATTGCGTTCTTGGGGACCATTCCCTCTCAAGGATTGAAAATTTCCAAGGACAGAGATTCCAGATCCTCTCTGGGCAACCTGTTTCAATACTTAACCACTCCTGCTGTGAATGTTCTTTTCTTCCTTGCTGCAACTTCTCACTGTCATTACGCAATGCCGACAACATCCAGCTCCATCTTCTTAGTTCCCATGCTAGTTCTAAAAGTGGAATTACATCCCCCCTTATTCTTCTCCAGGCTGAAACAAATCTCAGCCTTTCCCTGTGCATTCAACACTCTCATCCCCTAGCTGTCTAGACAGCCCTCCAATCCACTTGCTCCAGTATGTCAATGTCTCCCATGCACAAAAGAGCCCAGACGTAGACTCATGGGGCCAAGTTACTTCCCTTAACTGGTTGTATGCAGGCATCCCGACTTCCATATTATGCAATTTCCACCACTCCACCACTTATCTGCTTAACTCTGATCCATGTGAGGTGGTGAATTTGTCTCCATTTGGGCTAAAAAACAGGCAGGAGGCTCTGTTTCATAGTTCGCTCCATGAAAGACAAGTATGCTTATTCGTCACACTCACTCTGCCTCGGTTGAGGAGAGGATTACAAAACAGAAAGGTTCCATCTGAGCCTTGACAGATGGCATGGGTTTAAGGCACTGGGATGTCTTAAACCATAGAGTGCAGGCCTCCAGAGGCTAGATAGGTCCAGGAGGTAGAGCCGAAAGTGCAATCTTTTGTTATTTCATTCCCATAAGCCCTGTATTTCTATAAAAACAGGCATTTCTGTTTGCCCATTCCCTTTTTCCTCCCTCTCTGCACCCAGGGACACGCACGGGCGGCTGCCTCTGTGCGGAGGAGGTTTGAGGCCTGGCTTGGCTAAGCTGCCATGTCAGGTCTATTGGGAGGGGCAGGAAGGTACTGGGGAGGGAGCATTTGACACCTGGGGTTTGGCCTGGTTTGGAGGAGGCTTGTGGAAAGTTTTGGCCTAAGTAGTTTTTTTGAGAACCATGGCTGAGGTGGACTACGTATTTTTGTGTATTTTATATGCTTTGTACTACATTAATACTTCCATTTAAATACTTTCCAATCTGGTATGGAGCACTTTTCTTTAACTTCTTTGAGAAGGGTTAAGGAGCGTCTGTCTTGCTCCTTAAACCAAGACAAAAGAGCATAAAAATGGTAAGCACTTAGACTTCAAGCAGAGAAAAGATTAAGAAGCATTTTGGACCAAAGCGTTTTCAAATATGCAAATTTACTAATGTAAATCTAACTAAGCAGTCTAGTAAAAAGTTGCTTTAAAATGCTCCACACAGATTGGCTGCCAGTTATATCACGTTCCTTTAGTGAATATAGAACTAAGGCACGTGATGCCTGCAGAAAGTATAACTTCTAACTGTGTTTAAGTAAGTAATTTGGCCACCTGATTCTCTCAGCTGGCTATGGGTTGGTACCCAATCTCTGACAAAGTCCACTTTGTGCATCATTTGCAAATATGCTGTCCCCTTCTAAAGACCTGTGAGATGTGTCCCCATGGCACACTGCTACAAGAGCTGTCACTAAATGCAGAGTCAAGAACGCATGCTTGAGAAACAGGAGTAGAACAATGAGCACAAAGCACACCATTATTTTGTCAGCAGGAATGTTATGAAATAGCCACAAGACAACTCAACCATATTGTTCTAATTTATGACAAAGCAGATAGGGTCTTATTTTGGAGCATGAAAATGCAATCTATTTCAGTCTCTTTTCCCCCACCACTCCTTTCAAATAATAGTCTGCAGTGTCATCCACATTAAATTAACAGCTAAACAAAATACCTGACTTCCAAACAGGATCTAGCCTTCCTGCATACACATACATTTACAAAAGAAATTCTGGTAATAAGGTTGAGATAAAAATATTGCCCATAACCCTTTTACAATTGAGGAGTGGGTGAAAGAGAAGAGAGATTTCTTTAGGATTTAAGAAGGATAAATCTGAGATACATGTGATCAAAATAATAAAATTTGAGCAGTTATAGCAGATGCCTTAATCCATGCTCTTTGCTTTAAATTTTCCCATTTCATGTAAGCATCAGAGCTTGACAGACTGTATAAAGAAACAATTGCATATCTTCTAATAACACAAGATGGTGAGATCTCCTGAGCAGTTTGCCCAAAGACTCTATTGTGCCTAAACTCTTATGGGAATACAATTTAGAAAGGTTTATTCAGTAAATTAAAAGAAATACCTCCTACAGGAAGCAAAAGACATAACAGAATGAAAAACATTTCCTGTACGAGAAGTATTTTTAAACTTTTACAGAGAGAGGCAAATGAAAACTGAACAGACTACTGCCAACTGGTTTCCCACCACATTACTCTCAGTAGGGTGCAATTCAACTGAAATTACTGAAAATCCAACTGAAATTTAGAGAAAAAAAAGAAAGACAGTGCTGAAAAACTACCTTGCCATATTACTTCAGGGGCAGAAAATAAAAGGATAAAGAGACTAAAACTTGAAAATAGCAATAGAAAAATTGTATTAAGTCTTCCTTGGACAACATCGGTTATGTTTCTTCGGTGGAGGTACAGTCTCATCACGGGAAATCAAATCCAGGAATCCAGCCAGTCCTTTGTAGAAGCATAATCCTGAGGTAGTGCAAAAGTGATCTTAATCAGACAAAAAAAAAATTAATCTTTCATTTATTAGCACAGTCTCTGTCACACTTTATACTTTGTTGAAGACCATTTTCTCCATTTATGAGACAAACCATTTATGAGAACTAAAAGACTCATTAATATTTAGAATCACAGAATCATTGAATTGTTTTGGTTGAAAAAGGCTTCTAAGATCCTTGAGTCCAACCATTATCTAATCTTACCAAGTCTGGTGCTAAACCATGTCCTTTAGCACCACACCTCTGTGTTATTGAAACACCTCCGGGGATGGTGATTCAACCGCCTCCCTGGGGAACCTATTTCAGAGTTTGATCAACTTTTCACTGAAGATGTTTTTCTAATTTACAATCTAAACCTCCCCTGGCACAACTTAAGGCTACTTCCTCTCATCTTTTCACTTGTTACTAGGGAGAAGAGACCAACGCCCAACTCCCTACAACCTCAAGTAGTTGTAGAGAGCAGTAGTATCTCCCCTCAGTCTCCTTCTCTCCAGACAAAACAATCCCAGTTCCTTAAGCTGTTCCTCATAAGACCTGCTCTCCACATCCTTCTGCAGCTTCATTGCCCTTCTCTGAACCACTCCAGCAACTAACTCAATGTCTTCCTTGTGGTGAGCAGCTGAAAACAGAACACAGTACTCAACATGTGACCTCATCAGTGCTGAGTACAGGGAGACAATCACTTCCTTACTCCTGCTGGCCCCACTATTCCTGATACAGGCCAGGATGTTATTTGCCTTCTTGGCCACCTGAGTACACTGCTGGCTCATGTTCAGCCAGCTGTCAACCAGCAGCAACTTTGATGGGCAACTTTCCAGACATTCTCCCCCAGGCCTGTAGCTTTGTGTTTGGTTGTTGTGACCCAAAGCAGAACCCAACACTTGGCTTTGTTAAATCTCACACAGTTGACCTTGGCCCATGGCTTCAGCCTGTCCAGGTCCCTCTGCAGAGCCTCCCTACCCTCAAACAGATAAACACTCCCTCCCCACTTGGTGTCATCTGCAAACTTACTGAAAGTTGACTCAATCCTCTCATCCACATCATCGATAAAGATATTAAGAGAACTGGCCCCAAAACCGAACCCTAGGGAACACACCTTGTGACCAGGTACCAGCAGGATTTAACTCCATTCACCACCACTCTTCGGGACAGGCCATCCAGACAGTTTTTACCTAGCAAAGCATCCACCCACCCATGCCATAACCAGCCAGTTTCTCCATGAGGATGCTGTGGAAGGCACTGTCAAATGCCTAACTAAAGTCCAGGTAAACAGCATCCACAGCCTTTCCCTCATCCACAAAGCAGGTCACCTTGTCATACAAGATGAGGTTCATCAAGCAGGACCTGCCCTTCATGAACTCATACTGACCAGGCCTGGACATCTGGTTGCCCTGCACATGCTGCATAATGGCACTCAAGATGACCTGCACCATGACATTCCCCAGCACTGAGGTCAGACTGACAGGTCTGTAGTTCATCAGATCCTCCTTCTGGCGCTTCTTATAGATGGGGTGTCACGTTTGCCAGTCTCCAGTTGGCTGGGACCTCCTTGGTTAACCAGGAGTGCTGGTAAATGATGAAAGGTGGTGTAATGAGCATTTTTGCCAAATCCCTTAGTACCCTGGGATGTACACCACCCAGCCCCATAGACTTATGTGTACAGGGTGTAGCAGGTCACTAACCATCTCTTCCTGGACTATAGGGGCTTCATTCAGCTCCCCATCCCTATCTTCCAGCTCAGCATGCTGAGTATCCAGTGAACAACTGGTCTTACCTCTAGAGACTAAGGCAAAGAAGGTATCGAGTACCTCAGCCTTTTCCTCATCCTTGACCACTATGTTCCTCGTTGCATCCAACAAAAGACAGAGATTCTCCTTAGTCATGTGCACCCTCACTAAATACAATGCTCAAAAATGTCTTTTCAGCTTTTCAACACTATCAGAGTCCTCACCGATACAATACATCAGAATATCTTTCCTTTCAGAGGATACAGAAGAAACTGACTAAGAAGATCTTGAAAATACAGTTCTGGTTTCACAACTTAGGAGGCTGATGCAAGTTTTTCACATAGGTAGGACTGTGAGGATGATGACCCAGGAATGAGAGTTTTAGGGTGGGAAACTGATGTTTGTTTTTATGAGCCAGGGCCACAGTACCTAACCTAATTAGCTCCAAAAACATGAACATGTGGTACTAAACATCTGGTTCTAGTACAACAATGTAGCAAGTGTCAAGCACAGGAAGCTCACCGAATCTTTTAAAAACACACTTAACTCTCCCAGGCATTAATAACTCCTTGCTGACAATCAGAGTGGGACAGACATGTAACTTGAAATAGCCAGTTTGTACACATCTAGGAAAACCCTGTACATACATTTCTCTTGATATATATTATTGCTACAGGATAAGAACAGATGAAATAGAAATTATTTTGACCAAACATCTTGAAAATCTGCACAAAACAATAGTTACGAAAGTTTTAAAGATAGGTGAAGTAAGCAAAATTCCTAGGACTGAATAATAACTAAAGGTTTTGATGATTATCCTACCTGATACTCTGTTTTGACTGGTAGTATTCACTCACCAAAAGTAAAGCACTGACTTGAGTACTCGGTCAGAATGCAGTCTGAAGAATCAATACTGTGCAAAACTGGATGATGAGTTGTAATGTCAAACTCCAGTGAAGTCTGCATCTTGCCCTTATCTCCTTATTGCCCTCCTTCCAGTTTCCATAAACCGGATGGATTATTTGGCCTCTTGTCCCACTATCCAGAGACTTAGTTAAGTTAAACACCAGCGTAACCCAAGATGTACAAAAGCTATCTTTTAAGAACATCTTAATTCCAGTGACCCTTAGGTTCTCAAATACCATGTCACACAGCCAGGAAATCAAATACAAGCACCATTATATCATGTTTAATGAGACTAAGGTTGTGTTGCCATTACAACCTTCATTTTCATTGCCATTTTGCGTTAAGATTGCAACTCTGACACTAGTTACTGCTTTGATCCAGTTACTCCTATACCATCGTAAGTGTTCAGCCCTACTTGCTCAGAGTTCCTTGCTGGTTTCCATTATGATATTTACATCTCAAAGGAAAAAATAATCCCCAAAAACATGCTTAACACTTGCATGCTTATACAGCCACAACACTGCAGAAGAGTGAAGAGAAACTCCTTAAAAGTTCTCCACCAGCAAATTGTCACAATTGAAGATCTTGTCATACAAAAGAGTCTGCAAAGCTAAACACAACACAACTCCATCACGATGTCAAGGCAGCATTGTGGGTTGCTGATATTTTAGAAGCTGCTTAAAATTACTTTTCAGTCTCATTTCTATTATTTTCACAAGTTCCTTTTCTATTACGTAAGCAACACAATGCAGGGAGATTCTGTCTGTCTTAGCTATTAATTCCCATATTGTTACCAAGTGTCTTCAGACATAATTTAGTTGGGAATGTCAAATATATTTAGTTACTTTTAATGGCATTTCTCTTCACACAAGACCCTACAACATTTCTGCCCACCAAATTTTGCAGTTAGAGAACTCTTACAGCATTGAATATGACAGACTTGGTCTGAAACTAATTGGTGTGCCTTAGTGTTTTAGGGTGTCATATGAAGAAAATAAAGCAGAACAGATCAGTGCTAAGTATCACTACACAAGTTTTTTTACTTAAAAACAAACAAACCTTTCCAAAACACATTTTTCATACATCTCAATAAAAGCCCTCTTCAAAGGAAAAATGCAAGTCAGCAATTTTGGGCATGAGGGAGTTTCCAGTTTTTTAAATATTTGAAAGAAGAACAAAAAACAAGGTGACAAAAAACTGTTTAAACATGCTTCCTGGACAGTTAATTGAAGTGCTACACAGGAATGTGTTCAAATCTCTCTTCCACCCATATAGAAAATGTCTGGGTTAGAAATCAAGGTGCTTAAGGATAAATATAGCAGACTGAGCTCACACTTCAGCTATATGTCTTCAGAGATCATCACAGGCAAAAGATCAGCTAGTGATGATGGCAGTTTAATACATTCTCTGTGATTCCTTCCTGAAGATGGACACATTCTATTTGTTGGGAAAGTAATTCTAGAGCATCTCATCATAACAAGACACACAATAAACACAGGCCAAGGCAGAAGTAACTAAGACGTGAGGCCAAAATCTCAGAGAAGATAAAGCCTGTAAGACTATGGCAACTGCAGAGCAATAAATGACATTGTCATAAGAGACTAAATGTTGAAGAGGTATGCCATTAAAATATTTGCATGTATGGTGCTAAATTAGTTTATTGGGCAGTACTGACCTTTAGATGATGAGAACTGCTGCAGCCTTCAGCAGTACAGTAGAGTTACAAGTGCAGCAGCTTTTGGTTTTACACCTCAAAAGCTTCAGCTCAACCACTGGTTTGCTAAACACGGTGTCACACCACCACTTGCAATTCTATTGCCTTTACTTATGTATCTCATGCTAGATCTTTAGAAAGTGATACAGCATATGAACTTCTATTATACATTTTCTTCATGCATCCTAACAAAGGAGAAAACAGCCTCCTTTCTCTCTTTTCTGTAGGTAACCTATAATTTTCAGAATATATATCAATCACTGCTTACAAGTTGAACAGAGGAAGGAAAAATAAAGAAAAGCTCTCCCTCGTCTAAATTTATAATGAAGACATTTTGCTCTTACAAACTTGATTATACAATCATTCCTTTCTCTCTCAGAAACAAGTTGTCTCACTAACCTCAAATTAAAATACCCATTTGAAGCACCCAAAGATAACACTTCCATGTGGGAACATGACCTCTTAGTTTGCTCAGTTTTTAAGAACTTTGCTTTACCCTTCGTGTCTGAAAATATTTTTCATGTATGTCCTTCCATCAGCATGGTTTTGAAAAAAACACTGGCTGTAAAAAAGCTTCTGCTAGAAGTAAGCTAGCCATTCCCAATAGGTGCAAACTTTGGCAAGCAAGGAGATATAGGAAGAAGAAATCCATGACTGCCTTCCAAGTGGATTTAAATTGTTAAAACATCAAGCAAGTAAATTTATGGAGGCTGACCTCTCAAAACACCTATCAGCTGAAACTTGTGGTGCAAGTGTTCACTACTTCCTAAACTATCTGTAACTCTGTAAAACTCAAACAGAAGTTATAAAATAATTCAGCTAAATTAATGATGTTCTTTGAACATCTCCAACTTGGCCAATCAGAAGCTCAGGAGACATAATGACAGCTCCTGGATTCTCCCCTAAAACCTGGTAAGGAACCAGGGTGATCTTCCCTCTCACAGCATGGGAAACCCCTTGCCACGTTATGCTCAACAAAAAGCCTCCCTAGGCAAGCAAGCAGGTTGATTGCAGGTTGCACCAGGAGGTAGAAAAAGTGAAGAAGGGCCTGTGCCAACCACTCATAGCACCCCAAATGCACAGAGGAGCAAGTACCAAACTCACAATGGTGATTCCTGCTTCCCTGTAAGCCACACACACAAGCAGGCTACTACCATTACTGCAAAAACAGTTCTTCCCCAAAAATGCACATTAGCTGAGGATGTTAAGGTTTAATTAGCCAGTAACACAGGGAGTATGATAGAAAAGGAATCAGGCCATATAAGTGTAAGTGTGTTTATCATAACAAAGAGATTATTCAGATACATTGACATGATTTGCCATGTCTGTTATACACATGCTGTGACTTTCCATTGCCTTCTTTAGGACAGAAAAATAAGCAGAAGAATTAACACAACCTGAGACTTTACACAGATCTATCCATTTTAAGCTGTTTTGGACTTTTTCCCCTAGCAAACATATCACAGTCAGTCACTGTAAAATACTTGCATTCTTCACTTGTATACAACTACTCACATGGTTAAGAACAAATACATGACTAAATGGTGGCAGAAACAAGGCCTTAAGGTATCTCGACATATTTTTACCACTTTTTTCCATGATACTTAGTTTACTTAAAGAGTCAGTTAACCTTACGAAACACTCAATGAAAGCAAAATAATAATTACAGACTTAATTTTGTAAGTGGAAGTGAATTTTCTTTCAGATAAATGACTTAAAGGGGCAGTTGAGATCTGATGGGAATTGAGGATGAATGCTTTTTTTCTATGTTAAAAATACCTGTTGGCTTTGCCCTACTGAAACCACTAGAAACGTCACTGATTTCCACAGATCAGGGAACAGGCTTTTTATTTAAGCAGCTTATCCATGGGGAGATAATAGAAAGTGGAAAGAATGCTTGTCAGTGAAGTAAAGCTCTACTAAAAATAATCTTTACAGCTGTAAAATAGTCTTGTGAATAAAATTAATTGTTGATAAAGAAGAGCCAGATGACCTGGGAGTAAGAGACACTTCTGTCAAATAATGCTTCACATTCAAAAAGCTGTGAATCCAAGAGGATAGGTCTAACACCTTCTTTGTATAAAGCCTTTAGATGTGGCCTGCTGCTGAAACTGGAAATCCCCTGTGCACTCTGGCATTCTTTAAAAAAATATTTACGAATAACGTGAACTGAGCAGCAATATTTCCCTCCATAGGCCAGTAGACAGAGTTGTGGCATAAAATGCTGAACTCAAAGAGCTACAATTATAAATACCCATTTTGGCCTTATAGAGATCAGCTGGTAAGGGAGCACTAAGTGCATACTTAAAACCTGGATACAGCTGGGCCAGGTGCTCCTAACCCTGCAGCACTGAGCTGCTACAGAATGAGATTCAAACAGTTCATGGACTTTATCTTGCAAACTGAAACTTCACTACATCTATTCAGGCATCACAGCATAGACACCACTTGAGACAGGTGAAGGAGGTCCTGCTTGGAAGCAGGGGCATTATTTTGGGGCATTCTACAGAGAAAATCTCCACAGCATTTTCCATTCTCTTTACTGTTTCATAGATTAAGGTATGGAGAATAAAATAATTCCCATATTTATCTCCTAAAATGTTATTTTTAGTGCATAACTCTGTTGCTTTAGAGAAATAAAAAAAAAAGTGCAGTGAAAGTGTTAGAATGAAGGTAAAGCAAACAGGGTTTTGCAATGAATGTTTCATTTACTGCCCAGCCAATAGGATAGGAACTTCAAGTACTCAAACCAAAATCTTCCATGCTCATTTTCAGCTTGCAGTCATTTACTCAGTTGCCTTTTACAGCTCAGTAAACTCACTATCATTTCTAAGATAACAAAAAAAAGGGAACTGCAGATTTCCTATTGAGAATGAAATATTTGGACAATGGGACCTTTTAAAGTTACAATATTATAGATAGTTATTTTCTTCTCACCCAATACAATGTGGGGGGTTTTCACCTCCTCAAGCATACTTGCTTTGTCACAGCTAGAGCAAAGTCCCAGACACAGAGAATACTTCACTTCCTAAAAACTGAACAAATTCTTTTCCGCTAAAGACTAAATAGGAAGCAAACAACTACATCCTTTATAAACAATGCTATTTTATGGCAAAACCAAACTGAAGGACCATCAGGATGCATGCCTGCAAAGAGAGGGGGAATACTATCAAGTTACGTATGTATGGGTACAAGTTACTCCTGGGGACATTCCAACTGGACACAAGAGGAAAATTTTTCACAATAAGAACAATCCACCTTTAGAGTAATCTCCCCCAGGAAGTGGTAGAACCCCTAAAACTGAACACTTTCAAGATCTGGCTGGACAGGGTGCTGGGCCATGGTCTAGACCATAGCTTTGATAAGAAAGGCTGGACAAGTTGATCCCTGAGGACTCTTCCAATCTGGTATTCTATGATTCTATGTGCAGTTGTTTTTTAAAATATAGTTCTAAATCGTTGATACATGCGGTTGCTGATAGTTGTAAGTCAGTATTTGCAGAACATCTTGAAAATAGAAACCGAAACCAGAATGTATCAGGTTACATGGCAACTGACATACAATGCCACAAATTCACAGTGATAGTGTTAACCCTCCACAGGAGTCCAGCTTCAGGTGGAATACACCTTGCTTCTATATTGCAGTCCCACCACCAGGACTGCAGGGCAAGCAACTGCAATTACAACAGAACTGGGGTTCCTCAGCCTGGAGAAAAGGAAGCTGAGGGGGAGAGTCCATTGGTCTCTGCAACTGAGAAATCTCTGAAAGAAGGTTGGAGCAAGGTGGGGGTCAGTCTCTTCTCCCAAGTGAAAAATGATAGGACAAGAGAAAATGGCGTCAAGTTGCACCAGGGGAGGTTTAGATTGGGTATCTGGGAAAATTTCTTCTGCAAAAGGGTTATGTCAAGCATTGGAACAGGCTTCCCAGGGAAGTTAGGTCCCCATCCCTGAAGGTATAAAATACATGTAGATGTGTGATTTAGTAGTGGACATGGCAGCACTAAGTTTATGATTGGACTCAATATTAAAGATCTTTTACAACCTAAATGATTCTATGACACCAGTGCCCAACTGAGAGCTCTTGGAGAGGGGTGGCCCAGCCAGCTGCCCAGCCCATGGGGACCTGGCACAAAGATGAGGACATTCCCTTGTCCTGACGGCATTGGGCTAAGACCATCCCAAAATTTTTCTCTTATGAAAGAATCACGTGCTGAGGTTTTTCTCCAAATCTAAAGGTGATGGCTTTTTTTCAACTACACTGGCACATTATGTCTCAGTTGCTGTAAAAATCAGGCCTCACCAACAAGCAAAATGCCTCCAAAATACAAGAGCACACTTCTTTTGTGTAACCACCCACTTCTTAAAAGTATGAAAGTTATTTACTCAGGTTCAAATGCCAAGTACAAATAATTTGTCAGAGAACAGCACAGTAGCATCACATGAAACTGCACTGAATCAAAATTAACTATACATTACAGGTTTGACTATTTAAAAATGACAGATACACACAAATCAGGAATAAAAAAAAATACTTTTTAATTTGCAGTCTGAAGATGTGCTGTGCTGCATGGCTTGATGATAGAGAGATCTGAACAAAACACCCCAAGTGTCCAACATCTTCATATAGATTCAGTGAAAATAAGGCAAGCCACATACATATGCAGATCAGAGACCATGCTCTGAGTCTTTGACTCAGTCAGGCAACTCGACACAGGAGCTTTTACATCTCTTATACTTTTTGATGTTCCTTATCAAATTGTAACTGGATAAGCAGACAACTTACCCTTAATTAGTGTGAGATTCTAAAGGTCATTACTGTCTCACTGGAGTATTTTGTCACTGACACTGCAAACTTATTTGAAATTATGACTTTTTAACTATCTTAACATTCAAGAACCAAGATGAAATATTCCTAAGTGTAACTCCTGATCACAAGACTTAATGATAATCCATTTCTAAAAACTGCTACAAACGTCCATTGCATCTTTCAACATTGGCCAGCTTCATGCCTGAAGTCACCACTCAAGCGCTGACACCTCATCCTAGCTAGCAGATGTTGACAGCTTTCATATCCCAAGCTAACAAGAGGATGTGAAGGCTCGTTCAGGGTGAGAAGCAGCCTTTGCCCTTAAAAAATGCCTTTGGTATTCTTGTGCCGTCATGGTGTCTCACTTGGCTTTGGATCCCTGATTGTCGGGTAACAATTTTGCAAGGGCTTCTGCATCCTACCAAAACAATGGGGCTGTTCTGTTGATACAGCTAATTAGTACTGGCTATGTATAATAAACATATCTTGAAGCAAAATGGAAATAAAAGGAGAAGGGTGCCTTCTGACCTGAACCCAAAAGCTCCAGGAGGCACTACTAAACCCCATAGTCACACACAAGACAAGGAATTGCTTCAAACAAGAAATTTCTTCTGCTGCTACAAAGGACTGTCCATAACCAACTTGGGGAGCAATAGATATCAAGAAACAATGCCACGTTCTCTGAATACAATCCATCCACATCATACAGTATCTGCAGCCCAACATTCACAACATCCAAGTAAAACGAATAAATATTTGCATTGGGAAGCTGGATTTGTCTTGGATTACTATCGCTCCTCATGTGGTTTTGACACGTGTGCGTGGTCAAATAAATCACGACTCACTGGGCGTGCATATTAAAAATAATTTGTCTATCTTGTTAGAAGCCATCGCATATTTCAGTTTATGAGGTGTGAAACGGGGAGGGGAAGGTTTTACACGCCCGGAACAACTATTACACGGCGCCTCTCCAGGAAACATCAAACATCGCCGCCACCGCCACCAACGCCGCAGACCTCCGCGCACGGCCCTAACGCTTCTGCCCGTTTTCCACGACGGCCTCGACGGCACCGCAGTCGCAGCCGGCAGGGGGTGCCCGTCTCTCCCACGGTCAACATCGCCCCGTGAAGCCTCCCCTGCCCGGTGCCCCTTCCCCACAGCCTCGGAGGAGCCATCCCCCTGAGACGGGCGGACGGGCGCGGCGGAGCACGTCGGAGGCGAAGGCGGCGCGCCGTCCCCTGGAGGCGGGCGGGCTTACCTCGGATTTCCACACGACGTAGGCGGCAGGGCGAGGTCCGGGCGACGAGGGCTGCCCCTTCCTCTGCTGCAGCCATCGCCGGGGCGAGGAGAATATGCTGTTGCCGGGGCCGGCAGGTCCGCTCAGAGCCGAGGCGGACGGGGTGCGCGCCAGGAAGGGAAGCTCGCAGCCAGGGCTCCGCTTCCCACGGGGGTTCTCCTCGTCGAAAAGGGCACTGCCCGGCGGCGACCGCTCCAGCGGGGTGCAGGGGGTGGAGAAGGAGGCGCCAGGGGGTGGCGGGGCGCCCCTAGGAGAGCGGCGCTCCCCAGGGGGACTTCCGGCGGCCCGCGCCCGAGGCGCCCTGCCCGCGTCTCCGCCGTCCTCCCGGCAGCCGCCGATGATGGCGGGGTCGAGGCTGCGCGTCTGGCGGAGCCTCCGCTTGGAGAGGCTCGGGGCGGCGGCGGCCGGGGAGGAGCAGGAGAAGACGCTGCTCAGCAGGCTCTGTGCCGACATCGCGGCGGCCGCTGCCCCAGGCACGGCGGGGAACGGCCAGGGGTCCTGGGCTCTAGTTGCCTCTGCCTCCGGCTCCAGCCACGGCAGCACAGAAGGGAGCGACTCTCCGGGCGTCCCCCTCTCCCGGGCTCAACTCCCAGGGGCGCAACCCGACGGTGGCACCGAGGGGCTCATGGCGGCGTCCGGCGTTGGGGCTGCTCCGGAGCTGCCGCTGCTGCGGTCACTTTGCTGCGAGGGAGAAAAAAAAAAAAAAAAGTTACGAGAAAAAAGGGGAGGGAAGGAGGCAGCAGCAGAGCTTTTATCTCGGCTGATGCAGCCTGCCAGAGTCACTCCCCCCACGGCTGCGATGCGCACGGGAGCCGCTCGTCGCTCCCCCCACCCCACCTCGTCGGGTCTGCGGGTAGCAGGACCCTCTTGCCGCCCGCCGAGTTGGGGAGAGCTGGTCTCTGCGGGGCTCCCACGTCGGGGGCGCAGTGGCCGGCGTCTTCGTCGGGCTGCGAGGGCACCGGGGCTGCGGCTCCCGGGCACTGCCCCGGGCGGCCCCGACAGGGCGCTGCGGCCGCACTGGCACTGCAACCGCGTTTCGGGGAGGGATCGAGCAGCGAGGGGCAGTTGCTTTTCGGTGCAATCGTGCCGGAGGCACAGCAGGGAAAGCTGAATCCAGCACTGTATCCACGTCTCTCCGGTGAGCGGCTGGAGAGCGCTGGGCTGCCGGCTGTGGGATCCCTGTATGCTCCCCGACCGCCTCGCGAGTAACGGATGCCTTCAGGGAGAACTAAAGCACATGGAGGACAGGGAGGTGATTCAGAACAGCCAGCATGGCTTTACTAGGGGTAGGTCCTGCCTGATTAACCTTGTGGCTTTCTATGACAAAGTGACTATGTCAGTAGATAAGGAACGACCTCTGGATGTGATCTGGACATCTGCAAGGCCTTTGACACGGTCCCACACAACATCCTGCTCACCAAGTTGGAGAGATACGGATTCGATGGGTGGACTGTGCAGTGGATAAGGAATTGGCTGGATGACCATATCCAGAGGGTGGTGCTCAGTGGTTTGAAGTCTAGATGGAGAGCAGTCACAAGTGGTGTCCCTCAGGGGTCTGTACTGGGATCTGTACTGTTTTAATATTTTTATCAATGACAGGCAGTGAGATTGAATGCACCTTCAGCAAATTTGCAGATGACACCAAGCTGTGTGGTGTTGTTAATATACCAGAGGGACAGGATGTCAATCCAGAGGGAGCTGGACAAGCTCATGGGTGGGCCCATGAACCTCATGAAGTTCAAGAAGAGCAAGTGCAAGGTTCTGCACCTGGGCCAGAAGAATCCTGGCTATCAATGCAGACTGGGGGATGAGGTGATAGAAAGCAGCCCTGTGGAAAAGGACATAAGCAGACAGGGTGCACTTGCAGCCCAGAAGGCCAATCACATCTTGGGCTGCATCAAAAGATGTGTTGCCAACAGATCCAGACAGATGATTCTGCCACTTTGTTCCGGTGAGACCTCTCCTGGAGTACTGTGTCCAGGTCTGGAACCCTCAATATAGAATGGATGTGGACCTGATAGAAAGGGTCTAGAGGAGGGCCACAAAAGTGATCAGGGGATTGGAGCACCTCTGCTACAAGAACAGGCTGAGGGAGCTGGGGTTGTTCAGCCTGGAGAAGAGGAGGCTCTGGGGAGACGTAATAGCAGCCTTCCAGTACCTGAAGGGGGCCTACAGGAAGGATGGAGAGAGACTGTTGACCAAGGCCTGCAGTGAAGGGACGAGGGGCAATGGCTCCAAACTGGAGAAAAGCAGATTTAGATTGAATATCAGGAAGAAATTCTTTACTGTGAGGGTGGTGGAACACAGGAACAGGTTGCCCAGGGAGGTCGTTGAGGCCCCTTCCCTGGAGATATTCAAGGTAAGGGTTGATGAGGCCCTGGGCAATCTGGTCTCGTTGAGGGTGTCCCTGCTGACTGCGGGAAGTTGGACTAAATGACCTTTGGAGGTCCCTTCTGGCCTGGACCATTTTATGAACGTAAAGGAATGGGCAGGGTGCTTGCAATGTACAGTGCACATACACATCTGTTATGCTACTGAGACCGAGTCTGCAGTGGAGCTCAACTATGTTCTGCTCACCTATATTGTGCCCAAGTCTCTTTCCATGATGTGCCAGTCTGAGAAGATGGTCTTACATATTTAACCACAACACCTACTTTGAGTGCACACGCTGTTGTTCCTGACAGCCTCTGCAGAACGACCCCATGTGGATCTGAGTCCCATAGACAGCATGGATAACACAACACCTTTAATTCTCTGATAGGTATATGATGGTGTCAGAAAAAAAAAAACAAGGGAGTGGAACCAATGAAGCTAAGCCTCTCCTCAAGATAAATAGCTAAACTTCCTTGACTTTGCTCACTCTCCAAGCATTGATGAGGAAACTTGTATTAGGAGATAGGAACAAACTTTGGAAAACCAAAATTTCAAAGACACACAGGAACAGAATGCACACAGAGGAATACTACTACACAGCCCCATGAAGGCAGGCAGCCAGCCAGTGACCCCCTTTCCCATCTGGAGTGGAGGAAAATGTCCCTCAGTCACAGGAGCTGATTCCTGTCCCCCTCTCCCAGCTGGGAACACTTGAGTTCTCCCTTCACTGGAAGCAGTTCAACAGTGATGCATGTCAGGTTCTTTCTGGAGGCCCCACACCATCGTTTACTTAGTGTTTCAGCATTATTAGGCTGCAGCTAACCATTAGCTTCACGGGTGAGTTCAGATCTGTTGCCCTTTTGTCAGTGAAGAATACAGCCCTTACATTTTTTAAGAGGAAAAGCAAAACATGCAAACCCAAATCCTGGTTTGTGGAGAGAGCGGAAGACACCTAGGGAGAGACAAGATGAGAGCTCCAGTGCAAGTCTCAAATCAGCCATCTCAGATGAAATCATCATTAGATTTCTGGTTCCATCCTTCTTTTGACCTGAGAAACTACTATCTCTACAGTCTTCCAAAAGTATTGCAGAAAAACACTTCATAGTTTGAAAAACAGCACTTGAGCACAACACAAGAGTTTTTTCTCGTCAGGCTTCACTTTCTCCTCAAACCTTAGTGCAGGGTTGTCTTGTCCTCTCAGTCATCCTGGAGCCTGCGGAGGTAAGTGTGCCTTGGCAGCATTTTCTAGTTTCAGCAATAAAGGGAGTAGATAGTTGTTTCCTTTGTGGCCTTTAATGTAAAGTTCATAACGAGAATCATGAAACTGTTAAGGTTAGAAAAGACCTGTGGATCAAGCCCACATGGAGAATGGCACACTAGCCCATCTGCTTTCAAAGGGAGGTGTTCTGTGTTTCCAAATTGCTTTTTGTTTGTGTGTTTTGTTGGATTTTGTTTGTTTGTATTTGTTTGGGGGGGTGTTTGTTTATTTTAGGGTTGTTTGTTGTTTTGGGGTTTTATTTGTTTTGTCTGAAAAGGAGCCTTTCCCCTTTATTTTAATAAAATGTTCTATTGCCTGATTCCAAAGCCTGCTAACTCCTCCACAGTTAAGGTTGCAGCTGTTTCTGTTTAAAATGTCATTTTGCCTCCTCATTAATGGCTTCAGTAAGATTTCAAGCTTGAGACTAAAAAGAAGGTCTGAAGCATAAAACAATGATCCAAATTTGTTTCTGTGCTAGCAATTTTGTTGAGAGGGACATGTCTACAACACAGTTGTGTGGCTCCAAGTATTCACTTTGATCCTCTACAAACATATCATTGGAACATGAAGGGACAGGAAAACGTGAGGAAAAAAGGTACGGGGAGGGGAAAATTCAGAGCTGTGATCACATGAGAAACAGAGGATAATCATGCCTACCTCCAAAATCTGATGGAAATGGTTCTTGCTGTTCTTGGTAAGGTGCATTGAATTTGCCCCTCTTGGGCAAACTCAGCTGCCAGCAGGCAAGTCTACAAGTGCAAGCCCACACAGCCTGTGAAAGAAGACAGAAGCAGTCAGGTAAGTGCCACATTATGGGCATGCTT
This sequence comes from Indicator indicator, assembly GCF_027791375.1. NCBI lineage: Eukaryota > Metazoa > Chordata > Aves > Piciformes > Indicatoridae > Indicator > Indicator indicator. The sequence goes on from NC_072010.1 coordinate 80,699,678, forward strand.
CATCTTACAAGTGCCTACTCTCAAATGAAGAGGGAGCAAAGCATTTTTATTTCTACCTACTTCAGTCCAGATATTACTATTGCCCTACTAGTTTTCTCCATGAGAGCCCTCACAAAGAACTGGAGAATAGGTTTCACGAGATACAGACCTGGAGAATCATCCCAGCTGCATTCAGTGAACAGAGGCAGCATATGCATAGAGATGCTTCATGTAAATAGCTTCACTGCCGGGCTTTGCTGCTGTCTGTATCTTTCAGGGACAACAGAAATATAAGCATGTACTGATTGTATTTTATGTCGCTGTTATTACCACTAGTAACTACATTGTTGTGCAACCTGGCAGCACCACCCGTGCAGCTAGGCTTCAGGGCTCTGGTGGGCACTGTACAACCACAGAACAGAGATAGTCTTAGTCCCCAAGACTTAGAATTAACATCCAGCCAAATGTTATCTGCAGTGTAGCCATATAAGCAGAGAAACAGTGAGACAATACTAGATGATCTGGCATTGGTGATCAACTCTTCTTTTCTGAAGCAAATCTGTTTGTGTAACTGCTGCCCATAAGATTCCAACAGCAGTCAAGGAACTGGGCAGTTCTTCCTGGAGCTTGGAGTAGCAGTATAGACAGTGAATGTGCTGGCTGCTGGAGTTGAAAAGGTTTTCCAAACTGTTTGCACTGTCATATTTTTTACAGTGAAAGCTTAAATCCAGTGAGAATATTTATTAATTCCATCTCACTGCTTGTCATGCCTTATGAAGTAGTGGGCTGACTTAGTGCAATGAGAAAGATTGCAGCTTTTCAAGTCTGCATTTCTGAAAAGGAGTGGTAGTTATGTGGATTAATAATGCAATAAAAATTCCAACATGTTTTGAGAGATGAATGCATTTAACAATTTCTGCTTTTCAGTCATCTGTTTTGTTCTGAAATATCTTCAGTCTTAGCACACAGAGTGGGAGTATAGAAACATTCCCTGGGCATACAGGTATGGCACTTGGAAAGCCAAAGCTCAGCTGTTGGTGTAACTAGCAAAGGACGTCAAAGACAACAAGAACAGCTTCTACCACCACACTAGCAGCAGAAGAATCTAAAAGGAAGTTGCAGGACCTCTGCTGAAAACAGCGAGTGACCTATTGTCAACAGGCAGAGACAAGTCTGAGGTACTCAATGTTTTCTTTGTCTTAATCTTTACCAAAAGATGATGACTTTGTGCCTCAAGAAGAGGAGAATCTGTTAGCAGTGGAAAAGGATGGAGTCACAAGTCTTCTTTTGATGAATTCCAACCCCTGCAAGTCTCAGGAAATAGCCAGGTGCTCAGAGGGCTGGCTGATGTCACTGTAATGACATTTTTTATCTTTGAAAGGTCATGAAGATTTGTAGATGTACCTAATGGCTGAAAAAGGCTAAATGCTGTACTTATCTTCAAAAGAGCAAGGATAATCCAACAGCCTACAGGCTGGTGAGTGATACTTTGGAAAAATCACAAAAGCAAGTTCCCTTGAAAGCAATTTCTGGGCATCTAGAGAAGGAAAAGGTGACTGGAAAGGTCCATGCATGGATTTACTGAGGCTAAATCACACCCAACCATCCTGATCACCTGCCTTAATCCATGGATGATGGGAGAGCAGTGGATACGAGCCTTTGGATACAGTCACCAAAGTTTCCTTGCTGGGACAATTAGATGAGATAACAACTGATTGGATCATAGTGATTCATGGTTTATGCTCTACTTAGAAGCTGGTTACAAGTGAAGTTCTTCAGAAGTCTGTCTTAAGGCCTGTCTTGGTTTAGATCCATGTCAATAGCCTGGAGGAGGGCAGGGAGTGCACTTTCATCCAGTTTGTGAACAACATCAAATTAAGGCATACAGTCAACACGCTTCAGGATGGGGCTACCATTCAGAGGGACCTAAATAAGGCAGATGAATGGGAAAATAGGAATCTTATGAAAGTCAGGGGATACAAATACACTTAGTATGGACTAATCCCCAGCATTTCTATAGGAAAGGTGCACCTTCTGAGGCTGTGGATCAGCTCTGATGGGAAGAAGCCCAGATGCTCTGGTGGTCAATAGACCAAATGTGAATCAGAAGAGAGCTCTGGCAGGAATGCAGGCTAACAGCATCCTGGTCTGCATCAACAGAAGCATGATATATTGACCACAAAAGGAAGTGATTATTTGTTTTAACACAGCATTCACCAGCCCTCATCTGGAACACTGTGCCTAGTTTGGGTGCTCCAAGTTAAGAAGGATCTTGATAAACTTCAGCAAGTTCCTTAGACGGTCACCAAGACAGTTTGGAGTGGGAATATTTGCCCTGTTAGAAGATGCCAGGAAAGTTGGACTTGTTCATCTGGGGAAGGAAAACCTAAACCTTCTAGCACCTGCAAGGATGTTTTTAAGAAAGTGCAGCCATGCTCTGCATTAAAGTGCAAAGTGAATGAATGACCGTCAGTGGCTGAAACAAGCATGCATCTAAAGGAAAAAACAAACAAAAAAACAAAACACTGAGGATTTTGCACTGGAACAGGTTGTAGAATCGTCATTGATAGCGTTCAAGACCTGACTTGACAAAGCACTGAGCAAGCTTGTCATAGCACTGAGCAACCTTGTCATAGCAGAATGTTGGACTAGAGACCTTTCAGGGGTCCCTCCAACTTGAAAGACTCTGTGGTTCTAACCAAATATAGATTTTGGATTAAAGCCAAGAAAACCTTAGCCTTCATAAAATGTTCAGGAATTTTGTATAAATGCATTTCACCTTACTTACTAGCAAGCCTGCTGTGTGGGCAATTTTTAGAGAAGTTGTAGTGTTATTTTAACAATGTCTGTGTTATTAATGCCCCAATTAATCTGGAATTAGAATGAGATACTGAGCAGAATTTAAAATAAAAATATTTTAAAATTCATCATAGTTGTACCTGTTTTGGTAGGATTAGAAAAAAAAATATCAAAATATGAGTGTATTCATCTCAAGAATTAAGCAAAGTCTGGTCTGTTCAGACTTTGAAACAAATCTGTGAAAATAAGGGTGAATTGGAAAATAGAATAATGTTGCTACTTTTATTCTTTAAAATTTATTAACAACAACATAACAAAAAACATACAAACAAACAAACACAAAGAAAAGTGAACCGATTATTTTACCTCACTTTTTTCTTGCAGAAGACTTCGTAACTTTGTAATTCAAGGGATTTGATTTTTTGGACAAAATTTAGCTCTTCAAGATTTTCTGTGAAGATGTAAGAGCAGTAATGTTTTCTTACAGAACTTTTGCCTATATGACAGTGGAACTGATCTATAGGCGTTTCAGCATAGTGTTCAGAACTCCTTCCCCAGAGGAGAAAGTGCTACATACAGAAGCATTTGTGAAAGTAGGTGGGGAGAGCGTGCATAATTTAGGTCCCTGCGAGGAGCCAGCACCCAGCTGGGCTTTCATAGTGTTAGATCTTCACCTGGGTGGTAACCAAGTACTGTGATTGTCTGGTCTTATTTCTACAGAGGACACTGTGTGTTTTGGCAGTGACCTTGATAAGATGTGTATGGCTTTGCCATGGTAACACAGAAAGTGACTGGGAAGGAAATTGCCTGTAGGACTGTCCCCCCTATGTCTTGTCCAGCATGGGACTCTACAGATTAGTCACAAAGATACCCTGAGTAATCTTGGACAGTGTTTGTCCAGACTGGTGTAGCTAGGACAGATAAATCTAGGTGATAGCATCTGTAAAAAAAAAACCCAAACCGACTGAAAAAAACAACCAACCCAGCAGTGATGGGATGCCATTACTCCTCCAAACATTTGCAGTACTGAAGGAAGAATTATGTGAGTGATTTATACTGTATATCTACCATAAAGTAGTGTGTATATACATAGTTCTGTATATATATAGTATATATACACTCAACGTAATAATAACTGTATGTTTTGAGACACAGTATATACGTGATAATCTCCCAGACCAGCATTTAAGTGCTGAACAGCACAAACCCATGCGACACCCAAGGGACCGCGCTGCCCCTAGCTTAAGCTGAGCAGTCCTCTCTTATGTGCCGCTACCGCGTGCCTAGATGCAGCAGCGGGTCATTGCCCCGGCCCATGTAACTCGGGCCAGAACCGTGTGGGACGAAAGCCCACACCGCGGAACCGCTGGACGGGGAGGCAGGCCCTGCACGGCCCGGCCCGGCCCCGCCCCGCCCCGCCCTGGTTCCGCCCTGCTGGGCCGTAGCCCCCCCCCCCGCCACGCCCCCTCCCCGAAGCCGCCGCGCCGATGCCACGTGGGAGGCGGCGGAGCCGCCGTCGGCGCCGGGCCGGAACCGCGGCCCCCCTGACGCTGGGGACGGCCCTCGCCGGACGCCGGGAGGAGGGGAGGTCGCGGAGCCCCCGGGACCGCGCCGGAATCGCCGAGACCCGATGGGTGCTCGGCGCGGTGGCGCCCGGCTCGCGGCTCGGCCTCCCGGGCCTAGAGGCGCTGGCGGCGGCAGCCAGGCCTAGGGGCGGCTCCCCGCCCTGGGCGGCGCCCTCGCTGCTCCAGGTGCCGACGGCGGCCCAGGCGGCCCCGCGGCGGGAAGGCAGCGACCTGCCCGCCGGCGCACCGGCAGCCCTGGCCGTGCTGCGCCTCCAGCCCGGCGCCGACGGCTCAGCGCGGGCGGCGGCAGCGGCAGCGGGGGCCGCGCCGCGCCTGCGGACTGTCTACGTGAACCCGCGCTGGCTGGAGCGGCAGGCCGCGCTGGGGGCAGCGGCAGCGGCGGCAGCAGCGGCCAGCCCCTGCGCCGAGGCAGCGGCAGCGGCGGCGAGCGGCGCGGCCGGGGGCCCGCCAGCGGCGGCCGCGGCGGCGGGGCAGGGCGAGGCGGCGGCGGAAGCGGCAGCCACCCCATACGTGGGGCTGCGGCGACCGCTGGGCTACCAGCTGGCCAAGGCCACAAAGGAGCGGATCTGGCGGGGGGAGTTCATTGACCTCTTTTCCTTGCTCCACACAGAGCTGGCCCCCGAGCACGGCCCGCGCCCGGGGGACACGCTGGACCAGTGGGTCTCGGCCTTCCTGGTGTATGCCAGCGTGCTGTGCGAGAAGCACCCGGCGCGCTGCGGAGCCATGTTCAAGTACCTGGACACCATCCGAAAGCTGCATGCCACCTATGGGGGCACCTCGTGGATGAACTACGACGAGGACTTCCGGCGGCGGGCGGCCAAAGACCCCACTCTGCCCTGGGGTGACGTCGACCTCGACCTCTGGATGAAGTGGATGGCGCCCCTCAAGTCACTTGTCAGCAGGCAGCCGCGTGCTGAGAGCGAGACGCAGCCCTCTCCGGCCCCACAGCCGCCACCGCCACCAGCTTCCCAGAGCCCCAAGCAGGAGGAGAAAAGCCAGGTGTGACAAGCAACAGCGCATTTTCCCTCTCCTCTGGCTGGGCATGGTGCCCCCTCGGTGGGAAAGAGGAGATGGGGGCACTTAGGGTGCCAATGAGTTGATCAGCAGCTCCTGCATCATGGTGTTTGCCCTTGGTTTGTGCTAACCATAGGGCCATGGCATCAGCTGACAAGACGTGGGGCCACACCGGTATCCAGCAGGCTACCACTGGAAGTGTTGGCATTGCTGGAGGAAAAAGCATGCTCTCAGCAGATAATTGTAGTAGTTACTGCTTGGGCCATCAGAAGTCATGAACCTCATTTATTTCCTCCCCTGGTATATAATTTCACTTTCCTTCAGACATTAGAAGAAAGGTGCTTTGCTTTGTTTTTCGTTTGAGTTGTAAAAAACAAAACCAAAAAACTACAACAAAAAAAGCTTTCTTAGGAACTCAGTTATGTGTGTGTAAGATGAAGAGTACAGACCACTGTTACTACAGGAGCATGTGGTAGTTGCAGTCTGTGGGAGGCAAGAAAAAAATCATGTCAATAAAGATAAACTTCAGTATGAATGGCCATGGCTTGAAAATGCACTGTGATGTGGAGGCTTGACCTGTTTTGGGACTTGGTAGTTTTAATCTGTCTTTGTGGGAAAAGATGGTGGATGTGATTAGGGGAAGTAACTGGGGAGGATTTTGTCTATGTTTTGTTTTCAGTATAGCAATCAAGTGGCACTGAATTGGTTTAACCCCTGATGTACATGGGCAGTTTTTACCCTTTCTGCTGCCAGAGCTGTCACAGTGAGCTTTACGGTACTAAGGGCTGCCTGCCTATGGTAGGGATTGTGCTGCTGCTCTTAAACTGGTGGCTGTAGTCTGTCAGATTGTCAGCACAGAATGTTGAATGTCAGGTTTCATGCCAGCTCAATGGTGGTAGAGAGATTGTCTTATATTGGTTGTATTTATTTCCGTACTGGTTTTTTTTTTAGGACCTTTGCTTTCCTGAGAGGTTTGTGCTAGCTCATCAGATGCTGTGCTTCTTGGGGATTTCTTGTGCAGAAGAGTAGTTAAACTGTCCTACACTTACTAGCCTGAACTGGAAAAGGGAGGGCCCCTTTTCAGGGCATCTGAAAGTGTTTGTTGTGTCACACCAAGTCCAGACTTTGGTGCCTATCAAAACTGACTTCTCTGGGCCAATCTGTGACAAAGAAAGAGAGCACAAAGCAAGCAGTAATACAGATAAACAGATTCCAGTACAGGCCTTTTGACCTTGGTGCCTTCTGTGGTTGATGTTCTAGATATATGCCGCTTTTTTCTGATACCTCTCTTGAGAACAACAACACAGTTCTTGCTTTGCTACAGATGTTACGTGAACACTAGATAGGCAATGGCTTACAGTTTTTATCTCATCCAGTACTGGATCTTCAGCTTGTCATATTAACCAGATTTGTAACTTCTTCCACAGCAGCCAATATCTCAGTGCAGCACTTTGCACTGTTGCCTGCTGAGGCACCAGAGATCTTAGTCTCCTTTGGTTTCCTGGAAATTTCTCAGTTAATTTTTAGCAGTGACATTGGTTATTTTATTCCCCCCCATAAATTGTACAAAGAAAAATTTTAAAATACCAAAAATGTAATGTTTATAAAAAAAGGGGCATGTTTTAGCAGCACAATGAGAAACAAAAGCTGTGTAATTTTGTCGTGCCTTTCTGTTACTTCTGATGTGGTAACATATAATCTCTTGTAACTGTTTAAAAGAGAAAAATGCCCTTAACTCAAATAATGGTTTGAGCAACTGTTACATGTAGATGAGGCCTAGGATAAAGCATGAATTTATCATGGCAAGGCAGCAGCAAGGAAATGTTGCTCTTTTGGAGGTGACCTGTGGGGTTTCCCCTTGCCTCCCCAGCTCCTTGCAAACTTTATACTGTGTAAAACTACTTCAGAGAAATAAGATGTCACTTCACATTTGGGCAAAAGAATTGAAATTGAATATAAGCCCTTTTATGGGCTTATGTCTTTGGCCAGAACTTAAGCTTTTCCACATTCATGCTGACAAGAGGAAGAGGAGGTGTTTTACAAAGACATTTTCTTCCAGATTGTTTGAATGGGTTTTGTTGTCATAATTCCAAGTGATCACATTAGGCAGCCTGACTGGATTTCATTTCCCCTCTCAGTTGAAGGCTCCTTAAATTTCGATCTGATGTAGTGCATGTATCTCTAGTTCTGCAGATCCACATGAGGTTAACGAGTAAAAACAGTCAAGGGAAATAAAGTGTTGTGTTTGAAGCTAGCTGTCTTCTCTAAGGTGCAGATGAAGTGCTGCAACTTGCTTTACACAGAACAAAGTGAGAAATCCTAGTTTGAGTGCGGTAATTGGCACATATAAAGGGTAACTGAGATTCATTCCTGAGAATTCATGTCTGTATGTAAAACTTCAGACAATTCTCTGGTGTTTTTTTTTTTCCAGGCTCCATGAAAACAGAAGGCCATTTGGGATGGCAGTCAGACTAAGTGGGTGAGTTTATTTATAAAACTGACTAACTTTGAGTCTTAAATATTTGCAGATGTTAAATACAGAATTTCTTATTGGTGCCAACAGCCTGACTCCGTTGGTGTTTAAGTGGAGCTCTGGTATTCTAGTGCATTCTTTTACCTCTGCTTCTGTTACGTTGCAAGCTGAGCTAGAGAAGACATAGGAAATTCATTTTACCCAATCAGCAATTGTAACAATGGACTACAAACCTGCAGAGCAAGCCAGTTTGCTGGAAAACAGGAATTCCTGCAGCGCAGCACTTGTCACAGACTATCCAAAGAGGGCAAAGATTCAGGAAGGTGAATAAATTGAACATTGGCTGAATGAGGTCAGGACCAGTCTCCTGGAGGAGAACCCTGCCCTAAAATACTACTTTGAAAGTATAAAACAATTTAATGCACAGATTAACCCTTGTCATTTGAGCAAACTTGTGTGCAATCCTGGATCTTTGCAGATCACGACCGGACACTTCAAAAACCTATGTTTGTTTAAACTATATTTGTTTAAAAATTAATAATAATAAATTGTTGTGTTACAGCTGTTACGTTTTACCATTTCATTGAAAATATCTTCAAGACATGTATATTTGACTTGAACAGTATCATACACTTGGTATAATAACTCAGGTTGTCAACAGAATTATTCTGTGAGGCTCAATATCACCTCTCCTCTCCATTCTTTTATGAAAAGTGCATTAACCATTGCTGTCATTGCCAGAAGTCAGTTACAGCCCAATTATGCATTACAAAATTTTTGAACAAATACAATAATTGACCTAAATTATTATTCTGTTTTTATCCTCTTAGAATGCTTATGATCCCGAACATCAGACTAGACCTTTATAGTCTGGTGTTCATAAAACCATTCACTGGTTCACAGTTTAATCATTCTGCATCTTAGTATTTTGTTTTCTTTTCCCCTACGTACTAGGGAGTATGATCAAGGTAATAATATGATCCAGTAATGCGCATGATGGTAAGGGTATGCCTCTAGTTGTTTCAGGAAAAAGCTGCCATTATCTGCTCTCTTACCTTTGGTAGTTTCAATAATATGCATAACATGAAGTGTTTGTAAATTGTTACTACACTGTTTGTGACTTCACCTAAATAAATTTTTATATATATAAACGCTATTCTTGTTCTCCTTTGTTATTCTGTTGCTGCTCCGCTTTTTGTAATCACTCCTTCCCATCACCTTCCCATCTTAGAGAAAAATTTTGGTTTTACTTATTAAAGCTCAACTGAACTTTGAGTTGTTGACAGAAAACACATCAGTCTTTGAAATTTGCTTTCAGTATTTTTCATAAAGGCTTGATAATTTTGTAACTGTAGTTGTTGTGGCTCAGTCATCTTTGCCAGTTCTTGACACAGTGAGAGGTATCAGACTTTGATCTGTCTGAAAATGACATTGCTGCTGTACTGAAATACCAGTATTTCAACAGCCTCCGAGGTGGGACTCTGATCCAGTGAATGCTGAGATATCTGCCTTCAGTGCAGTAGAATATAGAGCACTTTTGGAATTACAGGCTGTAAAATTGCCTTTCATTTTCAGAGAGGTGGCTTAAGCTCAGTGGTAAGATTACTAGTGCCATTTTTCCTTTGTCATGTTTTTTTTAGGAAATGAGAACTTGATTACATGCTCGTCTGTGTTGTGTTTCTTCACCATTGTTACTACACATGAACCACTGCAGGTGTCTCCTCCTGAGGAAGTGCTCTAATAGTAGCAGGTTTTGGGGGATGGTGTGGCAAGTGGAGTGAGGAAGGATGAGTAGATGTTGGCCTCAGTCCCATTGATGAATTGCACAAGTGTGGGTCTTAACCTACTGACTCAGCAGCAAAGGAGAAATAGTTTTGTCCTATTTATGAGCAGCATACCCAGCTGGAGTCTGAAACACTTCCTAATGTTCTTTGCAGTCCTTCTGCCAAGAATTTGTTGGGTTGGTTTGTTACTCTCTCCACACTTCATAGAGTCTGGTGCCCTGCCTGGCACTTTGTCATCTTCCAGTTTCCTGGTTGCTACTGGTGCTGGATTGGACCACCCTGTCTTCCGTGTCTGCTGCAGATGATTGTCAGGGCTCTGACTTGTTATTGCCTGCTTTAAAATTGCTGTATGCTTTTATAAAGAAATTTGCCTTTTAAATTGTTAGCAGTGGTGTTTTTATGACATGTGGGACTTACCCCCTCCCTCCTTTTTTTTTTTTTTTTTTTTTCCCTTCATAAACTTGGCCTTCATCACTGTCTTTGAGCCACCCAATAATTCCACTGTGGTACTGGAGCATCCCTGCTTTGGGTTTCATTGTTGCACCTGTGTATTCCCTCTCACGCTGTGCTGTAAGCTTGTGCATAAAATTTTCCTATCAGTTTTTAATTTGAAGTGTTTGAATTAAATGGGTTTCTTCAGATTCCAACAGTTAGCTACAGCATGGGTTTCTGTATGTCATTGATACTGGGTGAATCTTGCCTTTAAAGTTTCTGATGTTGCCTTGCCCTTGCTGAGTCAGTGTACTGGCTGTATTGAAAGGGTGTTGCAGAAATGCCTATCTTCTCTTCATCGCTGATTTATGACTATTTCTTTCAGTGATTATAAGCTGGTTTGACAGAACAGAGATGCTGAAGATGCCTGTCATCTGAAAGCAGACATTGAGGGTAACACTTTAAGTGGTGTGTGAAGGTAAAGCTCATGGTCAGTGCGAGGCTTAGTGTTGAAATACAAACTGTGATTCTGTTACTGTTCCGGTAACTGAGTAATGCAGCTCAAATTAGCGAAGCCCAGGAGCTGCATGGTTTCTGTAAGTCCTATTAATTAGCATGAGAGGAAAACATAGCTGGACTTGGTCTTAGAGGTCTTTTCCAACTGAAACAATTCTATCATTTCAGTGTTACTGCAATTCCTTATGCTTTTTTCAAAAAAATCTTGAGTTATTTGTGCAAAGCTGCAGCAAAGATTTTCTTGAAGTTGGGAATATTGGTAAAATGTGTGGGAATTTATTTGTTTAGGAGGACCAGCATCTTACGGAAAAATAGTTTTCTGTTAGTTGACTCGAATTAAGTAGTGCATACTTCTGGGGAGTGATTTCAGATAAGTTTTTATTTTTGGGGATTTCTAGCAAGATAGGATTATTTTTTTTTTCTTTACAGATGTACTTTTTCATGTTCTGGACCAATATGCATTGTTGTTACAAAAAAACAAATTAAAACCAGTGCAGTGCGGTTCTGACAGCATAAAATGTGTTGCAAATTAGTGGCATGACTAAAATACTGATTTTTTTTTTTTTTTTTTTTTTTTTTTTTTTTTTTTTTGAGCAGGCTGACACAACTGTTTAGGGTTGAGCTTCAGCAAAAGCAGGGTGGAATAAATGGGATTTCTAACTTCTACCTGTGTGCCACAGGTAGGTTTGAGGTATTTGGAACAGCTGGAAAATGAGGCTATAGTACTACTCTTCTGGCCTCATTTGTATAATAATGTCTCTTAAATGGTAAAATGACAGCAAGGCATTTTGCATGGAATGTAGCCTGTCTCATCTTCAGTTGAACAAAATTATTACTTGTGAGCTCTGTTGAAATTATCTCTTGTTCAATGCAACTTCCAGTTTTAGCTTAAACTGTTGCTTTCCCAGGTTTTATCATCTGACCGATTTCTTTATAAAAATCCGCTGAACAACACAAGCGTATCTTGAGGGCCAGCAGTGAGATCAGGCAGCATTTGACCAGACTGTCTGCATGTACTGGGTACTTCACTCCCATGTAGGTAGTTCTGCCAGGTTGGTATGGTCTAGCAAGAAGAAATTCAGTATGCATCTAAGTGTGGCTGGATGGAGCACGTGTGGGAGACTTCCCAGATGCTCACAAGGCTTGTGTGTTTTTTGAGAAGCACTGACAACAGGTCATTCTGTCTACTGGGGTGAAATCAAAACCCAAATCCTGGGAACATTACAAGCTTCGAGGGGAGAGATGTGAGTCAGTGCTAACAGCCTAAATGTTTGTGGAAATGTTGTCTAAGTGAATTTATCCAACTTTTTTTTTAGGTCATATGCTGAACAGGGACTGCAGCAATTGATAATGTCTTGGAATGCTTTTGGCAGTTATAAAGAGATTATGTTCCTGAGAACTCGGCTAGAGAAATTATAAAGCTAGATCTTACTTTTCTCCTCTTGTTTTGACACTCAGATTTTGCTATTACCCTATTGTGAAGTTCAGTGTACATTAGCCCAATACAGCACATACATTACATACATTTTTATCTATTATATATCATCTGGGTCCAGCACACTTCCTTTTTTTTTTTTTTTTTTTTTTTGTTTGCTGCTTTGGGTTGTGTTTTATTTTTCTAGGAATACTCATCAAACCCAATTAGCATCTTTGCCATTTGGCACTTTACCAGACAATCAGCTGAACAGCAGCTGAGATTTAAAACACAGAAAACATGTTTGCCATATCTTACATATTTGTAAGCTTGAAATAGTTCAAGAAGTACTTTTACCTTTTTTGGTGGTTGTTGCTCTTTCTTTAATTCAAAGGCCACTTTCTTCCCAATGTCTCAGTGCAGTGTTACCACGATAGTATTTCTAGGGCAGCAGGGAAATGTTTACATCCAAAGTCTCTTTTCTCTCCAATTTTTAATTGCAAACATTTGTGTCCATAAAATCCTTTCCACAAACCTCAGTCACTGTTTAGCTGCATTTTTTTGTTGTTATATGAAAAGTCTAAAACTGGGGTCACAGTCAGTTGGGCTTTGTTGTTTGGTTTGGTTGGGGTTTTGTTGTTGTTTGGTTTGGTTTGGTTGGGGTTTTGGTTTTTTTACTTTATAAGCCATGTAATCTAAGGATTGTATGTGCACCTCTGTCAGCTTGTGTAGAAAATACCCCTTGCCACTTAAAATGGCAGTCCTAACAATCTGAAGTCGTGGATAGCTTTTTAGAAGCAGAAATATGGCTCACGCTGGCTTCAGATATTACATCTGCCATCTGCATTGCTCATGTTCAAAGTATCTATAAATTCCCTGTATTATATCAAAATATGAGGTTAAATGAAGTTACGAGGTTGTATGAAGTCTCATCCCATGACTGTGTGGCTTGTTCTGCAGAGGCAGTTGTAGGCAGGTGAAGGGTTGGGTGTTCTGGTGTTAGTTGGTGGGACTGCTTAGTTGATAAGCTGCAAGACAACGTGGTGACAGAGGACACAGACTGCATGTTCCCCTATAGATGGCATAAAAAGAGACAAGACAGCTCCTTGAAATGTGTAACATTGCCCAAGAATTCATACCTCCTCTGCCTAAATTTCCCACCTCTGCTTGGGCATTCTGTCATGTATACCTGGGATAGTACCTCGTTTGTTTCCCCTTGTTTATTTACTCCACAACAGTCAAATGTCATTCACAACAGTTTGGAAGGAAGAAATACCACCAGTGCATGCAGATGGCTCTCTGCTGTGTATGTCTATCCCATAGATGATCCTTGCAGTGCTAAGCTAAAAAGACCTTTTTCCCATTTGGGCTAGTGAATGAAGTTTATACAAATACTTTACAGAGCTGCTGGGTTTACAAATGTTAGCAACTTCAGATTCTTGAGAATAAAGATAAATTTGAGGTTGCAAAGTCTCTGAGGGTGCCTTTGCTCAGCGCATACAGATGCCTATGTTTCTGCACTTGCTGTGACTGCAGCTACTGAGAGACTTGAGGCAACCTCACCTGGAATGTTTCTGGGGATGGGCATCTACCATCTCTCAGGGCAACCTGTGCCAGTGCTTCACCACCCTCAGCATAAATCTTGTCTAGTCTCCAGGAGGGTGTAGAAAACACGGTCAACAATAAACTATAGGAAATAATCTTCACTTAGAAGCCTTTTTCAAGCAGTAAAGAAATAGCAATGTCTGGCAGACCTTGCTGTCTGTCATGCTGAAGATGGTCAGAAATTATAAAGATCCACTGTATGGGTCAAATTGATGAGTGTGGCATATGAGTATCTCTTCAGTGGGATATTTCCTATTGGAGTTTCTACTCCAGTCTTTGTGCTGGAATTACATTTTTGTTTGTTTATGGGGTTTTGGTTGGTTGGTTGGTGGGTGGGGTTTTATTGTCTGTTTTTTACTAGGAGTTCACAAGGGCCAATGGGTGGCAGTGCCCTAAGTAGACACTCTTTAGAGCCCTCTGAGATGCTCATAGTTTGTCTTCTGTGTGTGCTACTTCGTTTATACTTTGCTGGATTTTACCTACTGTTCTGAGTAGGTCAATGGCTGTCAGGGCCCTCTGCGGTTTCTCAGTCTTTAGACTACCCAGCCTGCATAATTTTAAAACATGCCATTATTCCTTCTAATGTCCTCTGCATGCAGTTGCTTTCAACATTTCTAAATATCTCTGCCAGGGTAGCAAGTATGAGAAATCAACTTTCATGTCCTCCAGTTTATTTTGTCCCTGTCAGGTCTCTTGTCCTCTGAGACACCATGCTGTTCTTTACAGTACAAGGTTCTGCTTCTTGTGTTTCTAAAACAAAGCCACCTCAACTCAGATTCAGCTTCATGTCAAAAAAAAAAAAAAGTCTCAACCCTTTTTGTTTAACATGAGGCTGCTCCTACTTCAATGTCATGAAAATCACTTAAATTTTTTCTCAGCGAATGGGTCCTTTATGTTCAGCATCACACTTGTGTACTTGTATTGTTACATGTACTTATAAAAGCATTTCCAATCAAATAGAGGGCTGGAAGGGATCTTGAAAGATTATCTACTCCCAACCCCCCTCCCAGAGCAGGATCACCTATACCAGATCACACAGGAACACATCCAGGCAGGTTTTGAATATCTCCAGAGAGGGAGACTCCACAACCCCCCTGGGCAGCCTGTTCCAGTGTTCCATCACCCTCACAGTGAAAAAAAAATTTCCTCATGTTTCCATGGAACTTCCTATGCCTCAACTTCCACCCATTGCCCCTTGTCCTGTCATTGGGCATCACTGAGAAGAGCCTGACTCCATCCTCTTGTTACTCACTCTTCACATGTTTATAAACATTAATGAGGTCAACACTCCATCTCCTCCAAGCTAAAGAGCCCCAGCTCCCTCAGTCTCTCCTCATAAGGGAGATGTTCCACTACCTTAATCATCTTTGTGGTTCTGCACTGGACTCTTTCAAGCAGTTCTCTGTATGCTAACAAAAAAAAAAATTAGTCTTGGCTTTTATATTAATGAAAATGGCCTGCAATACAAGTCAGATTTTTCAAAATATTATTAAATAAATTTTAAATAATTCTTTGTTTTATTTTATTTTTTATTTTTAACTGAGAGGATAACCAAACTGATGTGAACCAATTTCTAGGACTATATTTGTAGCACTATCTTCAGTTTCTATTCTGGTGGTCCGGCTTGAAGCCAGACTTTTTTTGTTAACTGGTAATTTTTCTGGCACAATGTCAAAATGGCTCTGTTCTATTATTTCTAACATTTTGCAAAATCTCTGTTCAGAGTCAGCTTTTCTAAATTAACCAATGCTCATGCAGTTATTTTCTATTTCTTGCAAAACCACAGCTGAAAGAAGCAATTAAAAAGCCTGATTGCTGCTTTAAACTTGAAATTTAATCTGTATTTAACACAAATAAGTTCTCATTTCAAGATTGTTTGATGCAACCATTTCCCAAGTCAATCATATTTGAGTGTGTGTGTGGACAGTAAGATCTAGCACTTTAGGGGTTTAGAGATGATGGGCTCTCTTGCAAGTGGTTCCAGATGGTTGATTTTTTCTTTCAGATACTGTCTTGGCTCTTCCCAATTTGTACCACCCATCCTAAGATTGCAACATGCTGCTTCTTGAGAGGCATTTGGTGTGGCTAACCTGTATTATGCCTCTGTAACACTGCACTGAGTTTCTCTCATCCAAACTTTCAAGCAGAGTAATACTAAGCCTTCCTAATACCAATATAAAAAGAAACACCTGAAAAATCCCTGGAGGTGCAAAGAAGAAGCCAAGGAGAGAAAGCTGAGCCCAAGCCATGTGTCTGACTATGGCACTGGAATGACAGACTCCTTGCAGCTTCACTATCACTGTGGGCAACAGGAAGTGCTCAGTGCAGAGACAGCTGAGCTGATCCTGTCATTAAGTATAGCAAAGCACCTGGGCAGCACCCTGGTGAAATAGCTCTCTCAAATCCAAGTCCCTATGCTGTGCTAAACTGCTCACTGTAAACAGTGCCCCCAGTGAGACAGAAACATGAAGGAGGTTAACTGCTACTCGTCTGTGGCTTTTGGACAAGGCAGATGCCCACCTCTGTAGTGTGAGCTACTCAGCCAGGACCTCATTCACAAGCAGTCTAAGCATATGAATGTGCTGGATCTAAGTCACGTCAGTCCAAACTGTGGCAATAGTTAGACTTGCTTGTGAATATGTTTCATGCTGTCAGCTACAGTACAGGAAAGCAAAGCATTGTGCCTGTCTGCATTTAGTCCTCTTTAAACCCAAATTTAAAGCTGACTTTATACAAATACATAAAAAGCAGGTATGGAAATATAAAGCTAATTTCATTTTCAAGTCTTAAATTGTCTATGGTCTAAGCATAACTAAATGGGTAAATTTGCCTCTTGTATTCAAAGCCACATCTGCAATTCAGAAATGTCTCTTGGAGACTCTTCCCAGCTCTCAATGATCAAACCTTCTGTCAGAAAGTTGTCTGCCTTGGGTGCTGCACTGCTAGTAGCTGTGGATGTGCTGTAAAAGCAGCCCCTGTCTGAAATTTAGCAGGGCAGCTGCTATCTCACCAATGCACCACAGAGCTTGTTACATAAACTCAAGGCACCTCTTGTTGGACCAGCCTGGGTAAGGGGAATGAGGACAGATTGGCAAACATTTGGCAAAATACAGTGTCTTTTGATTGCTTTCTTGGTGCACAGCATTGTTGTATCTTAGGAAAATTTCCAACCATCAGAAAAATAATTGTCTTAAAACGAGATACATCTTCACATGCACAGGGTTGATATCCACTAAGCCTCAACAGAAATTTTTCTTTCTTGGGAAATAAAGTTCTCATTACCCTTCTGAGGCACTCAGATCTCCCATTGGACAACAAAGCAAATAGTGAATGAGTACTCTGATTTTTACCAACTTTTAATAGACAGTATGTTTTCATAACACAAACATTATTACACAGAGCGTCCCTCTGGCTGGAGAAATGAGTTCCAACACACTACGGAGCTTGAAGGGGGAGACTTTGTTCTGAGGACAACCACGTGTCCTGGGAAAAAGCTAGGATGAGATAAATAAAGTAAATACTTGGAATGGAAACAGTGAGTTAGTATCTTCCCAAAGTGGAAAGCAGAATTCAAGTGTATTTTTTCTCAAATGTGCAGTAGTTTGGTATCTTAAGAGAAAGAATACACTGCTTATTCTTTCCATTAACTGCCTGCATGCTCACATCCAGCTAATGTTTGTGTTTATGTTGTAAGCAGGAACCCTGTAATGAGTCCTGGCCAACCAAACTACTATTGAAATGGTTAACTTGATGCATTGTTAATTCCAATATTTTTTTCTTTCCATTACATTTTGAGTCAGATTTAGATTTACATTTTGCTTTCAAGCTGAAGACTTAGAAACATGCAAGCTCTTCTGTTTGATTTTAGCTGGATAAACCCATCCTGCAGCTCACCACTAAGCGATAAGGTTTTCAGTATCATAAAAACTAGGCTGAGGAGTTCTGAGTTAGAGCATTAGGGACAGATCTATCCTCCTTTACATTGTTCACAGGTCAGCTGAGGCTTTCACCAGTGGTGGGAGGGTGTATGGCTAATGTGAGTCAGCAAAGCTGACCCTATATGGCACTTGCCTGGCCTCCCACCAGCATCAGAGACCTGCCTGCTGAAAGCAAAAGGTCACAGTTAGTGCATTGCTGAAATATGCTTGTTGTTGGCATGAGGGTCCCTACTGCAAAGCAGTGTAATTCAGTGTAATCCTCAGAACGAGCTACTGGCAGCTCGTGGGTATGAAGGCACTTTGTCATTCTCTTTGAGATGTGCTGAATGAATCCTTAGCCAAGCAATGCAAATAAGGCACATTTCCAAGTCACATCAGTGGGTAATGGTGCAGTACTGGTCAGTACCAGGTCTGATCCTACTCTGCCCTGCAATGAGAAGTGTTTTAGCGTGCTTTAGAGAGGGGTGAACTTTTGCACCTTGCAAAGGACCTGTAGCTGCTTTTTCAGCTCCTTAAGCAAACCGAAAGATTGAAAGACAAAGCACTCCCAGTCTGCTTGAGCTGACATTTTGTTCTCTGAAAAAAATTACTTTTTCCTGATTAAACAAAACATTTGTAGAGAAAGTTAGAGGAGGTTAATAGACTTAGCCATATTTCTTAATAATAAGGAAGAGACCTAAATTGAGAAGGCACCTTTCAAGGATGACATTTGCTCCTTGACAATACAGACCTACAATGCTAGACTTAGTTATTAAATCTGAACTACTACTATTCCAAAGCTTTCTCTGACCTTTCTATTCTTTATACATAGACTCTGCACTGTTTGTTTTCTTCCTCCTCTGTTGTCTATCCTTACATTAATTTTTAAGAATTCTTTTTAATGTGAGTTCAATCAAAGACACCCCTGTGAACTTTTTTTTCCTCTTGCCTTATGGCTAGGCTCTTCACAATGCACCCATCTTCCTGTGACTGTCTCTGCATGCTGTATATGCCAGAGCCTCCTAACAGCCCATCTGCCTGTAGCAGCATCATGCTGCTTTGCTTCTTTCCCCATACCCAAGGCTCTGCAGGCTGCTTTGCAGGTCCTTCCACCTGCTCTTTGCTCACCACACCTTTGAGCATCATGAATGCAACTAGTTATGTCAGTCAAGTTAACTCTAAGGTATTTTTTCTCTCTGCACAGGCTGTGCTACAACAGCACAGAACTTCTCTGGGTTCAGTGTTTGCTCAAGCGAGTCTTAGGCAGTGGTTTTATTACACTGTGTATAAAATTATAGAATCATGGAATAGTTTTGGTTGGCAAACACCGCTAAGATCATCAAGTCCAACTGTCAACCTAAGACCACCATACCTATTAAACCATGTCCCAAAGTGCCATGTCCATGTGTTTCCTGAACATCTCCACATTCCATTCTCTGTTGGTCCTCACACTCACCTCCACTGCTGTCCCTCCTCAGGTCCCTGGCCTGACCTCCTGTCAGCATCCCTACCACCGTATCTCCACACTGCTCCAGAGTCTCTCTCCAAATTCAGTCCTCAAACTAGGAGGATCTTTCCTGCTTCTGCTGCTGTTTTGTTTCCCTTTTCACACACTGACGTTCCTAACTCCACAGCTTCAGACCTAGTTAAAAACAGAGCATTGTTTCTGGAATAAATAAATAGGTCTTTAAGGCTCTCCATGGCTTTAATCAGAAAAAGAAAAAAAAAAGTGGAAATAGTCTTGTCCTAATAGAAATCTGAAAGGTAAGACAATACAACATGGGAGTAAGTGGAGCAGATGAAGCAAATTACATTGTTTTGCAGACAAATTTTTGTTAATCAACGCTGTCATCATTCAATAATCTCCTTTTTCAGTGTGTCCCATATGTCTGTAATGCTACCTAAACTGGCTTAATTTTTCCCCTTCCATTTTCCAGCCCTCAGATCTGTAGCCCCCTGTCCCCTGTGCTCAAGAAATCAAACTAGAAACTCTCTGTTGAACCCCTTGCTTTTGCTCAATCTTTGTAACTTCTGTTGAGCAAACTGGACTTTCCCTTCCTCTGAGAGCTGTTGCTCTCCAGTCTGCTCCCAAACACTACTGGTCCCCACAAAAATGCAAGGGAGGTTTAGGTAGGATACTAGAAAAAATTATTGACTAAAAGAGTGGTCAGGCATTGGAATAGGTTGCCCAGGGAGGTGGTGGAGTCACTGTCTGTGGAGATGTTCAAGAAACACATGGACATGGCACTTTGGGACACGGTTTAATAGGTATGGTGTTCTTAGGTTGGCAGTTGGACTTGATGATCTTAGCGGTGTTTGCCAACCAAAACTATTCCATAATCCTATAATTTTATACGCAGTGTAATAAAACCACTGCCAAAGACTGGCTTGAGCAAACACTGAACCCAGAGAAGTTCTGTGCTGTTGCAGCACAGCCTGCGCAGAGAGAAAAATACCTTAGAATTAACTTGACTGACATAACTAGTTCTTCTGCTATTACAGCTGCTACTATATGCTCTAGCATGTAAGATTCACAATATGTATGGCCTCATTAGAGGAGCAGATATAGGACAGGAAAAAAACAACTGAAACAACAACTCATCCTCTCTACAATGTCACTTACAATCTAACAATGTGGAGTGCTGGGGGCTGCAATGAGCCCCAGCTAAGCAGAGACTGCAGGAATCCATATGAAATGCTACAAACATCCACTGACTGTTTTGTTACAAGTGCTAACTATTCCCACAGCAACCTACAGCATTTTTTTTTTTTTTGCATCTTCAGCATGTCTCATGCTGTGAGTCTATACCCAGAAGCATGTGTGTAAGCAGGTGAATGATTATTTGAAAAGATGAGGTAATACACTTTCACTTGCAGTGCAAAACCTGCTGGCCTCCATGACCATTTTGATAAGGCTGACCCCACTCTGCCTGGCAGGTGCACACCTTTATTTGAAAGACAACGTAGAGAAACATATCTCAGGAATCAAACTACAAGTCCAAAAAGTCTGAGAGTCTTTGTGAGCAGATTCTATCTTCTCTGTCTTTTTTTTTTTTTCCTTCAGTCACAAGCCTTATCATGAGTATGACTTTGGAAAAGGGATCATTGTTAAGAGAATCAGGAGTGCATTCAGCTTTGCTACTAGGAAAAGAAACCAGCAGCAGCCTGTACTAAGAGAGCTTTTTAATTAAGCCAGGAGAAAAATAAAACTGGAGCAAATCACTCCCATATATTTTAAAGTCTCTGAAATCCCAAACTATGTCTAATTTTTTGTAGCAAATGTTACTATTACATGCCTTAGCTATCTGCATTAAGATGAGGCCATCTTCAATCCAGGGGTGATCTCATGGCAGGTATTAGATGACATCACACGTTGCTTTCCTGTTCTCCCCACAGCAAATATGGGAACAGACAATAACTGCTTTGAAGATCCTTTACAAATATACCATAGATATATCAGTTTAAAAATTAGTTAAGATGTGTTGCTATTACATACAAAATGTGTTGTCTTAAAAGCTAATGTATGGCTCCTTATTTGTGGGAAAGTTGCTTTAATAACACAGTATCACAGTATATCAGAGGTTGGAAGGGATCTCAAGAGATCATCAGGTCCAACCCTCCTGCCAAAGCAGGATCACTTAGGGTAGTCCACACAGGAATGCATCCTGTTGGGTTTTGAAAGTCTTCAGAGAAGGAGACTCCACAACCCCCCTGGGCAGCCTGTTCCAGTGCTCCATCACCCTCACTGTAAAGAAGTTTTTCCTCATGTTGAGGTGAAATCTTCTATGTTCTACTTTGAACCCACTGTTCCTTGTCTTATCTCTGTGAACCACTGAAAAGAGACTGGCCCCCTAACATTGTATTGAATTAGATTAATTCAAAGCTGTTCTCTTTAGAAATGAAGCACTCTTTAAAAACAAAGTAAATTACTTAGCCTGTTTCAATGTGGAGGGAGCAAAGCAAATGAGAGACTGACTTGATCCAAAGCCCCTGACTTCAGAGGGAGTTTTTCTGATTTTTGGATTAGGTTCTTCTGTAAAAAGTGGCATAAGTCATGGTAATGGATACAGAAGCTGCCAACACAAATTTGGTGATATCAGATGTGAACACCTCTGCAATACGCTGCATTGGAGGGCCTAACATATTTGGTTTATGGCAGCCACAGGAGAACAATACTTCAGCCAAAAGAAGGTGTTAAAATACTTTATATTATATGTCACATACACACTTCAGACTATGCAAGTCTCTAAGACATGACATACCTCCTACCTACATTTTTTTGAACCAGTACGAACCAGCAGAGTGAGTTTGTCTAGCACTTTGCAATCCGTGCCTGTTAGACATGGTATGAGACATCCTAAATCACCTTGTCAAACCACAGCATAAGCACATAATAAACTATTTCATACAAAGTTTCACTCTTACAAGCACAGTCATGCAGCTGAATTCTCCTCTGAAAATACACACATGGCCGGGGGAACCCCTTGTGTGCTCAGAATTAAGTAATTAGCTGGGAAGTTGAACAAAAGGGGCATTAACCCATGATTTCCACATTTCATTTTGGCCACAAACCTGGCGATGTTTAGCTAATATCCCAGAAATCATTCCAGGCTGTAAGGATATCTTTCCAATGTCAGCTGGAAATATTAAACAAGACGGAATTTTCTGCATGGTGAGGTCCAAACACTGGTGCTAATAACATGTTTGTGTAATCACTGCAGAAGAGTTTTCCAAGGGGTTTATGTACCAAGAGGTCCAGAGGTGCATTTCACACCTGAAAACATGAAAAAGACCCATACCAGCAGAGTGTTTTCCTGCCATAAAATATGAAGCACTGTTCATTCCCTTACTTGGCTCTTTAACAGAAGCCAAATATCAGGAAGAATATTTGCATACACCTCCAGAAAAATCAAGGATGCCATTGCAAATCATTTGCGCTAAAAATCATCTATTTGAAAAATGCTGTCCTATTTATAACACCATGTGTCGGTGTGAGCTGAAATTCCCCCCACCCCCCACCCCGACAGTAACCAGGCTAGCTCAGTCTGGAAGCAAATGAAGGCTGTATTTACAAGCAGATGAAATGCAATGAATATGTACAAATATACAAAATTCACAACACTTACAAATATATACAATCAACAGAAAAGCACAACTGATCTCCCTTTGCTTCCCCCCAAGGGGACCCTCCCAAAGGGGCCTCCCTCTCCCAGGAGCTTCCCCCCCAGACCCCCCTGGACAGAGAAGCAGAGTTAGTTAAGCAGAAAGTTGTTAACTTAGCTGCCAAGGTCAGTACGTGTTATCTTCAGCCAGAAGAGAAGAAGAAACAGCAGCCAGACAGCCCAGCAACTGCCCCCACTGCCGAACGCAGAATGTGCAGAGTGCCCACTTTGTTTTGGGTAATAGTTCTTAAACATTTCTATCTATCCAATGGAAGTGTTTAGAACAATCGTTATTTTGCTTTCTTACACCCAATAGTGACTTATTTACATTCTTTCACTTTCTCTGTTCTGAACTTTGCAAGGAAAAATTAAAAAGACAGTTTCAAACCACCACACACCATCATCTGCAAAGAGACAATTGGAGTTCCTGGAAATATTATGGCATGCTTAAATGACACCTGAAGCAACACAGAATCATGTTGGGCTGAGGCTAAATATTTTTGAAACTGTATTTTTGGGTGTATTCAGCCCTTAATTAAAGGACCAATCAGTTACAGAAAGTTTTATTGTCTTCCAAAACTCGTTTCAGATTACTAGTCAAATAAGTATATGGCAGTAATTTAACTACAGCAGTTTTCTCAAAAAATCAGATATTTAATTTTGCTTAAACAGAAAAGGCATCCTGGAAAAAAAAAAAAAAAAGATATTTATTTTCATAGTAGTGTGGAAAATATAATCTGTCTCCAGAGAGGTTGTAAGCTGTTGGTAGTAAATATTTGCCAAATAAAATGTAAGCTGATAATCAGTTTAGTGCTGTGCCTTTACCCTGAAATCGTCTTTAAGAACCCAGCTCCGGGGGTTCACTTTAACTCCTGAAACTCAAGCTATAGCAAGGCAATGCCAAGGTGAAGACTTTTTCATACACATTACTACATCCATCTTAACAGCATGCAGAGCTTTCCTGCAAGGAGGAAAACTAACCACCACAGAAGAAAAAATAATACAGCAGTGCAGAGAAATCCTGAAAATCTCTGGTGAGAGCTGTGGCATCCTGGTTGCACTGGGATAGAATCAACTTTCTGTTCAGAAAAGCTGCATTTTTTAGAAAAGTGAAGCCCCTGATTCAGTGAGAATGAAGTTGCTAAGACACTTTGGTTTTGTCATTGCCAGCCATGCTATGTGGGTCTCCATTAACAGTCAAGGTTGAGTTACCTAGGTGCTAAAGCTAGGTGGAGCAAAAAGCCAGGGCAGCTGACCAGAGCTGGCCAACAGAAGTGTTTCATACCATAAATCTCACGCTCATTATACATTGGAAGTTTGCTGGGCATGTTCCCTTCTCGGTGGTTGCCATCCCTGGTAAGTCTCCCCTGTTGTCCTGCTCCCAAGGCCTGCTCTCCTGTTTGCTACAACCATCGCATTCTTTCTGGAGCTGTGGTGCTCATGGGCTTAGACATCGAGTATTTACTGCTAGGAACACACAGCTTGCAACCACTGCATGGGCTGAGTATAACTCTGTGTACTTTATATTAGCATTAATATGAGAGAGTTTATTATTTTACTAAATGTTTCCATTTCAATCAATGGGTCTTCTTTTCCAGATTCCCCTTCTTGAGAAGGGGGGGTCACTGGGTGATAGAACAACTGAGTAAATGGAGACATGTGGTTATCTGTTAGGTCCTGTTTCCCTGCACAAGGAGGAGGTTTGGCAGTGGCTTCTTGCTGGGAAGGTCAGAGAGAACTGTGGTGCCCACAGTCAAGTGACAGCATTCCCAGCAGGGTGCTGAAACTAAAGTACCCTCAGCTTGCCTGTTAGGAGATGAATGAGCTTCAGTAGCACCCCGGGGGGAAACTAGCAAATCACAGCCCCTTTAAACAGCAAATAGCCTGCATATTCTTTTTCCTTGCCCATACTTAGATTTCACTTCAATGTATCATTAAAATGTGAGAGGTGAGGGTAAACAAGCATTTTAGTTACCTTGAGCTGTGTTTAGCATTGGAATGACATGTTGTGTTACTGTGGGGTAAGGACTGCATTTGTTTATTCACTGAAATACAGTCAGAATCTAATAGCATTTGTGCTCTTTTCTCAGCCTTTAAATAACCACATATTTTTCCATTTGTTAGTTCTTCTGGAACTCAAATAGTAAAATGTCTTTCGGTGTTCATTTTTGAGTTCATGCTCTATATATAGACCGTATGTTTCTTACATATTATGCTCTGTCTATATGATGCTCTATCGACACAAGTCAGTTTTCTTGTATGTCCTTTTCAAAAGGTATGTTAAAAATTTCTCAGGAACTTTTTTCTAGTCCTTGGTATTCTTAAATATGTATGAGATATAAATCTATGCCACTTTCAGTAGCCAAGGCTATTCTGCTTAACATCTCAGTATACACAATCCAAAGAAGTTTGGACATGGCATGAGTAGTCTGATACAAACAATTGCCTTCAAGAAATAAATAAAGTAGAAATATAAAAAGAACAGTGTCATGTAAAGTCATTTAGTCTACATAGGAATTTCAGTGAAACACGACATCCTTTGGCAGCCAAATACTATATTAATATGGGATGGGAAATGAGCCACTTACTCAAACTAGCATCTCTGGAAAGACAGGATGTTGGGATTACAATGTTAGCACTGGAAAGAGCAATCTTCTGATTGTTGGAAAGGATCCACTTCACAGATTTTTCAGCCTTTCTCAGCTCTTCTCCTATGTCATTCACAATCTGAAAAGATCTCAACGCTCATCTCAAGCCCACTTGTCCACCAAGAAGATTCCAGCCAACACCAGCTCTCCTAGATGTGCAGGATTTGCCATAAACTCCCAAGGCAGCCCTTGTTTTGATGCTTGATGAAGAAGAATCCTACAGCTCACCCAGAGCCCCTGGGCACCAAGATACTGGACCTCACAAGAGCAGACATGGACAAGGGATTAAGACCTTTCCTGCTCTGGGGATCTGAAGGCCTCTGGTTTTCCAGCCACCTTTAGTCATTCTTAACTGACACATTCAAGGAAAATAAAATATAATACATCTTATACATTTGACAGTTGGATATTTAATCCATTCCTTTTTTCCAGAAAGCTGTTGAAAAGATCAGCATCAAAGAAGATTTTCACATATCCCCCAGACTTGGATCCACTGGTTTTGATAAGTTTCATCCCAGCCTTGGGCTCCCAATATGCAGCTACTGACTGTATACTGACTGCATTTCTCTTCCCCCCCCCCACCCCCCCCCCCCTTTAATAAGTAAGCCATCAATTACATGTAGCTTTGTTAAAAGTTCCTTGGATTAATTAGGATGTTACCTTGCCCTTTAATTCTGGGTGATTTATTTTACTCTAATCAGTGAAACCACATCTACTCAGGTCCAGGGGTATACAGACCAATATGCTCTGACAGGGTATCTATGAGCACTGGAACTTATGGACAGGAGAAAGAAACCTATACAGGGCCATCAGACACATCTGTAGATTCACTGAATACCTTCAGCTAGGTTTTACAACCCTTAGTACACTATATAGGGATCAAATAAGAACTGACAGGTACTTGCCAAAGAGAACAAATTCCTATTTTCAATTTACTACAGAACATTGTTTCTGTTATAAGAACTTCAGACAACAAAGGCAGACCCAGATACTTCACCAATAACCCCAGTGGTTTGATCTGCATTTACTTTCTCAACATTTCTGCCATATGAGGTGTGTAATGAATTGTGAAGGTGTCAGGGCACAGCCAGCACAATGTAAATTTGCGCACCCATGCCTGGGCTACAGAGAAATATGAAGGACTGAATCTCACAGGCAGGGTGAGAACAAGATGTAGCAGGCAACATCAAACTTCTGTGTGGCAAAGCTCACAAGATCTAGCACCAAAACTGAGAGGAAACAAACAAACAAACAAAACCAAACCAACCAACCAACAAACCCATCCTCATTTCTGCTCTCCTGCCCTGAAGAGCCTTATAGACTCTCTGGAGAAACTGTAGAGTATTTAGGGATGATTTTAACTTCTTGACTTTGGATATGATAAAGCAGACACATTTGGTGTTGTCACACTGGTGATCCCAGGGCTTCCACTATTTCCCTCAGTTTTGTTTTGGTCTCTCTTGAACACCAGGTCCCTACGAGGACTGGCTAAATGAGTGGGGCTTGTTCAGTCTGGAGAAAATGAAGCTGAAGGGAGACCTTATTACTCTCTACAATTACCTGAAAGAAAGTTGGAGTGAGGAGGTGGACAGTCTCTTCTCCCTGGTGGCAAGCAACAGGACTAGAGGAAATGGATGCAAGCTGCACCAGGGGAGGTTTAGGCTGGATATTAGGAAATACTTCTTCACTGATGGGGTTATCAAACATTAGCATGGTCTGCCCAGGGCAGTGGTGGGGTTACTGTCTTTGGAGGCATTCAAATAGCATGTGGACCTGGAGCTTAGGGACATGGTTTAGTGTCGACCTTGCAGTGATGGGTCAAAACTTGGACTAAATGATCTTGAAGGTCTCTTCCACTTGAATATATTCTGTGATTTTCCTACCACAGCCATAGTGATGCATGCTGCCAGTGGAAGGTGCTGCTGAAACTCTATATTTGCTGTGTGGCATATTAAGGGCACGGACCCCTGAGATATCAACAACAACTTAACGACACCCGTAGATAGTTCAGAAATTATCTGTTTATTGTGAGAACACACAAAGCTTATGTACTCTTAGCAGCAGTTGAAAGCAAGCCTGTTTCTAAGAGTACTTTTCCACTTTAGCCACACAAAACTTATCTAAATGGTCATTGGTCAAGCATTTCAAACATTTGTACTGCACAGGTCAACAAGAGATGTCCTTTATCTTGTCTGCTTTCTACCCTACTGCCTCCCAAGGTTTCATTTTAATGAGTGTGTCTGTTTCTTTATCAGAAAGCTGTGTTTCAGGCTCAAAAGTGATTAATTCATCTCCTTCAATCCCCACAACTTGCCAGCCTGGGGGCTGGTCTGAAGAGCTCTGCGCTCAGGGCTTATAGAAAAGAACCAGTGGGAAAGATTTTGCTTTTGCTAAAGATGAAATAAGCATTTCATTGCTATCATCCATCAGTTCGTAGTACAACTCCAGGCAGTCATTTCATGAGTACCTTTACCATATCTTATTACCTCACTTACTTTTCAAACAGAGTGCAAAATATTTTTGCTGAGTTGGGCATTTAGGTATCTGCACCATTTTAAAGTTAATTATAGAAGCCATGCCTGTAGATAAAAGTATAGAATCATAGAATTGTTAGGGTTGGAAGGGACCTCAAGGATCATCTAGTTCCAACCCCCCTGCCATGGGCAGGGACACCTCACACTAGATCAGGTTGCCCAGAGCCACATGCAGCCTGGCCTTAAAAACCTCCAGGGATGGGGCTTCTACCACCAACTTGGGCAACCTGTTCCAGTGTTTCACCACCCTCATGGTGAAAAACTTCTTCCTAACAACCAACCTGAATCTACCCATCACTTTTTTTTTCCATCACCCCTAGTCCTATCACTACCTGACACCCTAAAAAGTCCCTCCCCAGCTTTCTTGTAGGCTCCCTTAAGATACTGGAAGGCCACAATAAGGTCTCCTCAGAGCCTTCTCTTCTCTAGACTGAATAGCCCTAAATCTTTCAGTCTGTCCTCATAGGAGAGGTTCTCCAGCCCTCTGATCTTCCTCATGGCCCTTGATTTAAAGTGCAGTTGCCTCAAAACTTCATGAGTCTGAATGTCAGTTTATAGTGGCCAATCCACTTGCCTGTAACTACAAGGGGCTCCAGATCAATAAAAGTTTAATGCAGGTAGCTCACTCTTCTCTCTCAAGATATGGTAGTTTCTCTACCTTAGACATCTAAATCTCTCCCCATATGTGAGGAATTGCTGCGGTCACCTGCTGCTAGACTAGGCTAGGCTAGACTGACAGTTTTCCCTGTTGACACTTTTCATTCTTTGTAAATAATTAAACACAGACTGCAGCAGAGATAGATCCAGGGCCTACCTCCTTGGGGAAGGAACCAGCCACCAGCCTGCACAGTCATTCCTCATCACTTCTTTTTTTCCCACAGTAGTATTTATAGAGAGTGAAACAGTATTAAGAGAAGCCTAAAGGAAGCTAATTGTGGACAACTTTATAAATTGGATGTTGGGCAGATATTCTAAGAAATGGGAGAAAATCTATGGCAATGAAAGATTGATGAAAACAAAAGCTTTAGTTTTTGATTTCCATTTTCAGACTGGTTTGCATATCCTTCCTCATAACTTAGTTAGGATGGGCTGAGTGGGCAGAAGGGATGGGGAACATGTGCTCTCTGTTTCTCAAGTGGTTTCCAAGTTCCTGAGAGCCTGGAAGCAAAGGAAGGACTGAGGGGGTGGGCTTTCACACCACAAAGTCATAATTCACAGAGATAAATTCGATCCCACAAATTCTTTCCCACACCATCTACTGCTCATTACTTTAAGTCCTCTACTTATGGATCCACCCCTTCCTCTGACCTCAACCTCTGTCCACAATAATTAGTCTCAGCTTGGGAAGAGAGGAGGAAAATGAGGGAAGACACATAACAGCTCCCAGAACTCCACCTCTTCCTAGACTTATTTTTCCAAAAACCATTATTCAGATCCTCACTCTGTGGATAGTAAAGGCCATTCATGGTTATTTCCCATGAAGCCAGGACTGCCACTCGAAACTAAAGGACTCTTTTGCAAATATGCACTGTGTGGGGAAGCACATAGGAAGCTTCACTGTTTCAGAGAGAATTTTCTTTCTGAGCACTCAGAAAAACTACATGCCAAGTTTTGAGACTAAGCTATTTTGGGTTTATCCAAGCAAGCAAGAAAAGGCACATCCCCCCCCAAAATTTTAACTTCAGAGTCTAAATCACTCAGGAGGTGTCTAAAAAGTTTTTTTGAATGATAAAAAGTCACTTAAAAGCACAAGTCAAATAAAGCACAAAAAAAGTCAAACTCTTGGACAAATTATAAACTTGTGTGTATTGGGTTTGTGTGATGGAGTTTTGCTAGTGAGGGAAAGGCTACAAGGGTGTCTCCTGTAAGAAACTGCTAAAAGCTTGCCTGGCTCCAAGATAGGCCAAGGCCAAGCCCATCAGCAATGGTGTTAGCATCTCTGTGATAACGGAATCACAGAATGGTAGGGATTGGAAAGAATCGCTGGAGATTATCGTGTCCAAGCCCCTGGCAGAGCATATTTAAGAAGGAAAAAAAAAAACACCTCTGTACATTGGCAACTGCAGCCAAAGAGAAGAGCAAGAATACAAGAAGCAACTCTGAGGACATCAAATCAGTGAAGAAGGAGGTGGAGAAGCTGCTCCAGGCACTGGAGCACAGTGAGGCAGGTTGTACTCCTGCAACCTTTGGAGGTCCATGGCTACATAGATATCCACCCACAGCTTGTTGAGGACCCCATCCCAGAACAGGTGGCTGCACGCAAAGAAGGCTGTGATGTCATGGGGAAGCCCATACCAGAGCAGCCTGTTCCTGAAGGGCTGCACCATATGGGAAGGACTCACACTGGAGCAGCCCACAAAGAACTGCAGCCCAGAGGAAGGACTCATATTGGAGAAATTTGTGAAGAATTGTCTCCTGTGGGAGGGACCTTATGCTGGAGCAGAAGAGTATGAGGAGTCCCACCCCTGAGGAGGAAGGAGTGGCAGAGACAATGAGTAAATTGACCACAACCCCCATTCCCTGTTCCTTTGCATTACTGTGGAAGAAAGAGATAGAGAAATTGGGAGGTGTTACAGGATTTGATTTTTTTTCCTCATTATCCTTCTCTGATTTGATTGGTAATTGGCGAGTGACACTTGTCCCAATCCATGAGCCTTTTGTTAAATTTTCTCTTCCCCATCCCACTAGGTGGAGGAGTGAGTGGTAGCATGTTGCTGAACTGGATTTATACCATGAAAATTTGAATTTAAAACTTTAAAGTCAGCCTTACCTCCACCATTTTTTCTTTACTGAAAAGAATCAAAGTAGATTAAGCTAAGAAACAATTTCCTTAGTATGGATTTTGCCATGTCAGTTCCCTTTGAAATAATTCAGGAATAGCCTTGTCATGTCAGATGAAAAACTGTCAAGAATGCTTCATGGAAGTATATTTTCATTATAGTAGACACTGTAATTTGTCTCTTCCAAGGGTTATCTTGGTAACTTTTTTTACATTGATGTCCCACAAATCGCATAATTCGCTGTACTAGAGACAGCTAAACCTTTCAAGAATGCTAAATCGTATTTCCATGACACTCTTTGCCTTCACTTCAGAAACTCTGCTTTGTCTGACTCGTTCAATGTACAGGTATAGATGCCAAGGGAGGAACAGGAAGTGCTGACTGAGCAACCTCACAGAATAAAAGGCCAGATTGTATCTTGTAATCCGAGGAGTTTTAAAACATCTCTCCCCTTCTTTACACTTTGGAAAAAGATGACCATGAGAAATAGAGCTTAGCAAAAGAATGAGCATACAAAATGAAAGAATTTACCATATCAGCATATCAACTGAATGTACCCAGTATGTTTGGCAGCATGAGTAGATGCCTCTCTTAGCAAAACGTAATTTCATAGTTCAGTAAAAGAAGGCTACATTTGCTTACCTGTACTTCACATCAACTTTTCTGGCTCCTTGAACAAGTGCAGAGGGTCACACTGTTATATCAGCTACTATTTACTTTAATGAATTGCCAGTTTACACTCTCAAAGCTACATGAGGATAAATCCTCATGTGCTCACCCTTCCCTTTCTGAGTTATGCAAAACATCCTATCTTAAAAAAAAGACACTAACGGGAATCTCCACTCCAATCAAGTGAGTAGGAGGTGTGGGGAGTTGGAGGCTACAAAAGAAGACCAGAAGCTGTAGCAAGGTGTCATGGGTTAGGGCTGAGTTGGCCGCTAAATGAGTGACAGATGCTCCCTATTCACCCCTATCCCTTCCCCAAGGAAAAAGAAAGCAAATGGGAGACACTTAGCATTTGAAAAAGAAAAGTGAAACTAGTTTAATTAAAATACTACTAGTAGTAAAATAAAATATATGCAAACACATACAAAACCAAACCAATCTCCCCCTAACGGCAATTAGTCACCATCATCACTAATGCTGTGGCAGAAGTCCCAGACTGGACTCAGCAGCAGATGGAAACCAAATTCAGGAGCTTGATTCTGGAACTAGATTCAGGAACTCATGAATTGGGATCAAAGTCAGAACAGAGTCCTCCTTCAATGTCAGCCATTGGAAAATAGAGCTCGAGCCTTGTGATTTCTCAGCTTTATACTGAGTATGATGTATATGGCAATGGAATACCTAGTTGATCAGTTTAGGGTCACCTGAACTGTCTGCTCCTCCCCACAGGTGTGGCCTTTAACTCTGCTCTGGCAACACAGTACACAAGGTTTAGCAGTGACCCTAAAAAAGTGACCTGAGAAAAACCAAAACATGATACAGTGAAAGAGAGTAGAGTCAAAACCAAAACAGGAAATGGGAGTGGAAAAGAACATGACTGATGATTTTACAGAGATTATATTAAAGAGGAAAACAAGACCTGTGTGGGCATCCTGAGATCCTCTTCAAAAGTCAAGGATTTCACCTCAGTCTCTGCAGCTGCCTGAATTTGAGGATTTTTGTGCAGACCACATCAAAGGATTGCCTCCTTGCAAGCACCAATACCCAAGGAGTGGCTTAACGAAGAAGAAATAAAAAAGTCTTCTGCTCTGTGGGCACAGAATGGAAAAGGCTGACTTCTAAGGTTTTGCTCCTTAGACTCTGAGCACGCCACTCTGACAGCCAGGGCATGCGGGCTAGTGAGCAGCCCAGCTGTGCTCAACATATCCAGAAACAGCTGCTTCTGCCCTCAGCTTGGGGGTGTGGGGTGCCCTCTGCTCTGTCTAGCACAGGCTGCTTCTGCTCATCCACAAAGTGCTCATCTACTTAGCTCTCCTGCAGTGACCCTAGTTTCTCCCTCCCAACTAGAATTGCACATGTCCTATTATACCCTCTCTTGCTCAGCACTTCTCTGGACACCAAGCAGTCATACACTCTGTATTTTCTTTTTCCTCTCCAAGCTCCTGACTTCAGAGCAGCAGTTTACTGCATTATTTATGAATCCACAGTCCAAAGGCCAGGAATAAGGGAGGTTTACATTCCAAGAGAGCCATTTCTTTCCCAAGATAAGTATGCACCATCCTAATGCTCCGAGTGTGTTTTCTGCTACAGACAACTCATTTCCATGCTATGTGATATGTATAAACACCTTATTTCTACTTCCCTTGCTATCTTTTGCCCTCCATATTTTTCTTTTTTCTTTGTTTCCTCAAATACTTCTACAGCTTCATTGACCCCATTCTGCCACCATGGTCAAGCTTCTCTCAGAATTAGTGTGCTCAAAAGTCTCCTAAGAGTCTTGGGCCACTGAATATAAAACTGCAAATATAACTGATGGCCTAAGGATTATATAGCCTGCTCTCTGGACACCTGCAGGGCTCATTCCTTTATGCCAATACCCATTCGAACTCCAGGATTGATTCATGGATCATTTAATCCAGAAGAGTGTGAAAGTTTTAGATTTAGTGGTGGACCGAAACATTGTTATCATTTTACAAGACAGGAACTAAGGCAAAAACAATGAAGACAAATGTAATTGGGATGTCCACTTGGAGCTATTTAACTCTTGGGGTTTCTTTAAAGAGTATTTGTTAGTATATAGTTTTTGTATTTCAGCCCAAGCTTCTGCTCAATTTTGCTAAAGATCAGTGTCCTTGCTGCACACACAGCTGTGCCAGGACAGCTGATGGTGGTGGGTAAGAAAACAACCAGCAGCAGGAACTTCTTAAGCTACTTTTGAGAACCTTGGCCTGAGACCTTCTAAAATTAAAGACTTCTCTACTGTTCATGTGCAATATAGTGGGTTTTGCCCAAAGGACTCTAAAGCTATATCTACAGTGCTAGAAAAAACAGGGCCTGTAAATGAGCTTAAGCACTGGATTGCTAATTGCCCATTATACCTAACTGCAAGCATGTGTCTTGGGAAAGGTTTGTCTTGTGTCACTGTCCCAGACAGAATCCAGACAAGGAGATGGCACATGTGCAGCCCTTTCCAGTGGGCAGCATGTACCAGGCAAATGCCACATCAGCCTACCTCCTTTCCCCTTCCCATGCCTAGTATCATCTTTCACCACCACCCCTGGATTCCTTAGGGCATGACCTATATGTTGTCAATTTCATACTATGAAAATATGAAAGCAACACTCCAATAAGCTTTTAATAAGCTTTCCACCCCCACCCCCCAGGAATGTAAAAGAAA
Organism: Indicator indicator; assembly: GCF_027791375.1. Lineage (NCBI taxonomy): Eukaryota > Metazoa > Chordata > Aves > Piciformes > Indicatoridae > Indicator > Indicator indicator. The sequence continues at coordinate 80,733,664 of NC_072010.1, forward strand.
CAGCCAAGAACAACAACAAAAAGCATATGTGTACTAATACTTCTGTCTTAGGTCCATGGAAGAGATTAATCTGTAAGGTGGATGTGGCCAGGTCTTGACATTTGGCCACAGAGCAGTCCACTTGTTTATTTGGTGTTATAAACACAGCCCAGGTATAAGAACCTGGTTTTATCTTCAAAGGTATGGCAGAAATCATATTTGTGACACTAAGGCCACCATCCTACTGAAATCCTCAAGGGCCTTTGAACCGGAAATTACTATTTTTAAAATTTTGTTTTTCCCCTTGAGCAGAACAAATGTTAGCTTTGTCCATGTAAGTGACAATTGCTTTGGCTAAAACTTGGAATTTTGAAACAGACACCCAAACAAGAACACGAGGAGGAATGTCCTTCATAGGTAAGAATAATCTCCCCATTTGTAGCATATGCAGGCAAAGCCCTTTTATATCCCAGAGATGTCTGTAGCTTTATTGTAAACAAAGGTAGTGTTTTTGTTTGTAAGACCTCACAATTTAATTATATTGAAGCAGGAAGTATGCTTCACTTAAGCGATGTCTGGATTTCCCTCTAGAGCCATTTCATGGGAAGAATCCTTACCTCTTTTTTTCTGTTTAGGCTGAAGGTTTATGAAGCCAGTGTAAACAGCAGAAATGAGCATAAACACCAGGGATTAACTTTAGGAGATCTGAAAGGAACGGGGTTTGCCTTAATAAAATTAAGCAATTAGTTTATATGGTCTAGAGATACTGAAAAACTGTGTCCCTCTATTAAACATTTACCAGTGGAGTTTTTTCAGGGGTTACCTCAAAGAATCAAGGATAGCATTATCTTGGTGTTGGTGTTAAGTCAATTTTTATGAACTTCAGGGAGAGGACATCTGGTCTGTTACTTCAGTAAATATACAGACATTGTATTATCTGTGCATCACAATCTGGCAAGATTCTTATGCAGTAAAATAGTCTCAAAGGGCAATAATATCTATATATTGTGCTTTGATTCTAATTGCCTCCTCCGCTCACTGTACGTGTCCTCAGCTTCCTTTGAGTGTCCTGTAAAATTAATGGGAAAATTTCCATGATGCTAATTACTTGTGAAAAACTGACTGGGCAAAATGGAAGAATGGCACTCCGCCAAAAATAATGTGTTCTCTTACCCTGATCAACTCCAAACCAAAAAATTTTATTTTCTAACAAAGAAAACATACAACAGAACATGTGCAGATGATGTCTGTTCAATAAAGGTTTAGGACAAAGTTACACAATCTTAAGGGAATCCAATCTGACCACTCTGATGAGAGCTTCATGAAGCCAATATATCCTCAGAATGCTTGCAATTCACAGCATGAAAGAACAAAGGAGCAAATTTAAAGAAAAATTCATTGCAGAGATAAAAAAAATGACTGATTTAACCAGAATTTATAAGAAGCATACTAACACTGTAGATGTTGGAGTTCATACAAACACCACTTGCCTCTACTGCTTCAGCTGATGTGCCTTCTCATTCAGTGTGCGAGGGCAAAGCACTGAACTGGCTAGGATGGCCCAAGTAATTGCATACGTTCCAACACTGATCCCTGGTAAAATAATGAAAATCAGGGAACATTCAAACAACAACTAACACAGCTATGCATGTTACATCTTTTCACATTAACTGGGTATGTTTTTAGGCTATTACAAGTTCAACAGTTAAGAATATCTATACATAACAGACCTGCTAAAGATACTGCCTCCTTTTGATCTATGCAGTTCACTTGTATTTAGGATAACGCAGTTGTTCACTTTAGGAGAAACTGCTAATAGTACTGGTCTTCCGTGATGGCAAAGCGGTTTATTTATTAAACAGAGAATCTCCAATCTCCAACATGACAGAATATCACATCTTTGATTGCTGCTTTAGGCATCCTTTCAGCCAGTACTTTGCTGGAGAAGCTCCCAACAGAATTCTTGAGATGTAATCATACAGGGTCCTCTCATGTCTTACGTAGTACTCTTTTCTCCATGCAAAAAGAAAACATTGATGAGATAGGTAGTGAACTCCTGAGACGTCTTGCAAATATGTGTATTTTGGCTGGTGGCCTGTTAGTGTTTGAGAAGTACCTTTATTGTTTTCTTAGAGAAACAGCTACATCCACAGTTTAAGGTGATTTAGACCAACCTATAATGACTGCATCATTTACTATTAACTATAAGCAATGTGTGTGCATCACAGTATCACAGTATATCAGAGGTTGGAAGGGACCTTAAGAGATCATAGGGTCCAACCCCCCTACTAAAGCAGGATCACTTAGCGTAGTCCACACAGGAATGCATCCAGGTGGGTTTTGAAAGTCTCCAGAGAAGGGGACTCCACAACCTCCCTGGGCAGCTTGTTCCAGTGCTTCGTCACCCTCATTGTAAAGAAGTTTCTCCTCATGTTGAGGTGAAATCTTCTATGTTCAAGCCTGTACCTATTGTTCCTTGTCTTATCACTGTGAACCACTGAAAAGAGCCTGGCCCCCTCCACTTGACATCCACCCCTCAGATATTTATACACATTGATGAGGTCCCCTCTCAGTCTTCTCAAAACTAAATAGCCCCAGGGATCTCAGTGTCTCTTTATAGGGGAGCTGCTCAAGTCCCCTGTGTACACGTCTCTCTACTGCTGCTTCTGGAAATTCACTTTTGCTATTTGTGCTGCAGTTGTACAAGACCTTTGCTGTATCTTTATCAACTTGAACAGCAGTACCTTCAAAACTCTTCAGTGGCAACCTCAACAAACTTGACTGTTTTCATATTTCAATACTGACTGACTGAAAAACAATTGGTGTGGTTTGCCACAAATTACAACTGTATCTATCTAATTAGGTCACATTTTAAGGTGTTCTCACTTTTATTTTTTGCGTGCAGGTATGGAAACCAAGACGTTAATGGTGTAACTAGATGCCTAATAACAGCAGGCGTTGCAGTAAAATTAAGGTTACATAGATACTGGAAGTGAAAGCACTGCATAATGCAGCTTCTAGACAGGCACTGCCCGTTTGCCTAGCTGATACTCCAGGGATGACAGGCGACTTTTCAAACGCACGACAGAACTCAACTTGGCAGGGAACCACAGGCTGCAGAGATCCCAGCTTCCCGCTCCCTCTCTACAGGACACGGCACCGCCTTCTGCCGCGGGCACCCCTATTCCTCGACCAGCTTAAGACTCGGTCGTATTCAGACCGCTGCACAGAAAAGGAGGAGGCACGAAACTGCCTCAGACACTCCTGTATGTGAGAACGTGCTGTCTGTTTCCCGACAGCGACAGAACGCCCCCGACCCGGGCGGCCACTGCCACCGGACTACAGCTCCCAGCGTGCATGGCGGACCCCTCCCCCGCACCTCCATCTTGTGCGGCGCCGGCTCCTTTTCACGAACCCTTGGTGATTGCGTTAAGTAAAAGCAGGGCTCTCTGCAAGCTTTTTGAGTACAGTAGGGCAGGCTGTTGAAATGCTTCCTTGAGAAACCCTTAGCCCTCCTGACTGGTGAGGCACGCGTTGGCAAGGGGTGCTTGACAGCAGGCCCAGGTCTCCTCTCCCAGGCCTCTGTCTCCCAGAGGAGCTGTTAAACCACTTTTCTTTCCTGGAAGCCATGTAGTGTCCTGGGAATCTCTTCAAAATATGCGCCGGGTCAGCTCCTCTCCTTGTTCAGAGCACTGAACAAGCCCTGCTGCTGGCAGCTCCCTGCTTTCACCCCTCTCCCTGTTCCTCAACATTTGGGACATTGAACCCAAACACGCAGATCTTGACAGAGTCCTGCTGCCTTTCATTTCTTCTTGTAAGAATACTTATGGGATAAAAGTGAGGAACTATATTTCAAGCTTTGATAAATCGGATAGATCTGGCACTGGGCTTTTTGTTAATGTGGCATACATGGCAGGTGCAACTCATCACAGGACTTGCCCAGGCATTATGTACATGCAGTGCACAGCCACCATCTTCCATGTATTTTTTTTTTTATTATTTATTTTGCATAGCCATTTGGCAGCCTTTGCTATGGAGAACTCAGTACCTTTGAAAAATCCATATTCTGCATTTCATCTTCCAGTAGAACTAGGCATTGCCTGGGTAGCATTATCTCAGGGATAATTTTTTGTAAACTTTACAACCTTTCTGATCTTGGGGCTCTGGCTCTGGGTTGTAGTTAAGTGCAACCCACATACAGTTTTTTAAAAACCCTACTAGAGCAGGGCCCTTGCTGGAAGATGTGGCAAGATGAGGGATCTGCTGGCAAGGATCATCTACAGCAAGGTGGTTCAGGGAGATAAGGGCAGATGCACGTATCTCAGTGTGGGAGCAAGGAGAGGGAAGACTGGGCAACAACTGAACCTCAAATACTATGGCAGAGAACTATATACATGTGTTAGGAAACCTAAGCGAGTACAAATTTGAATCAAAAGACTTGAGTAGCTTGGGTGGGAGCCACTGAAAGTGGGGTGCGGTTAACTAGGAAAGGCTTAGATAAGAAAAATGAGAAGCAGAGTCTCCAAGTGGAGATTCACAAGGAGGAAAAGGGGAATCCAGGAGACACTGCAGAAATACATAGGGCTGTTTGTGCAGAAATGGTGGGAGGCTCCTTGTATGTGTGTACTCTTAACATCAGGTTGGAGGCAGGGGCACGAGCACAAGCACAAGCACAGGTTGCTCTTTGCCTGCTTTTTTTTCTTCCTATTTTAAAAAGCATGGTTGTCCCTTGGAAGCTGCTTAGCTTAGTTCTGCAAGTGCTGCACCATTTCCCTCTTCTTAAAAAAAAAAAAAAAAGGTTCAATAACATGTTCTACAATTGACATTGCAACCACACATTTTTGGAGCCTGGTTCTTAACCAAAGCAGCAGTGAGCTCTGAACAATTTCAGGAACACTTCTTTAATTTTCTCATGCATTCTCTTCCATCAGTAGGCTTCTCTCAGTCCATTCTGTCTTAACAACAACTTTAAAGTTTTTCCCACTACACCTAAAAAAGTTTTGAATCAAAAGAAATTGAATATTTGGTCCATCCTACCCCAGGGAGAGGCCGTCCTCATTGTCTGGGCATCCCTTATCATGTTTTCCCTTCAGAAACATTCTGGTAATATACTAGCAGCTCTCTGTTCTATCCAGGGCAATCCTGCCAGTTTCTATCTTTGCTATCAACCTCAAAGACTGGAAAGAGGATGTAAACTTCTCTTCCTATAAGCACAGGGCTAGTGTCTGCTCACTTGCACAGTTGTCTTTCTCTGTTTAGAGTCATGCACTTCCTGAGGAGCTTTTATGGAAAGCCAACTTAAGAAATGCTAAATAATCACAAGTCTTTATACAAGGCTTGCTAAGCCTCCTGGCTCTATCATGGTCAGTTGCAGATAGGAAATGCTGAACTGGCATTGAAAATCTAATGGCTTAAGGGAGCATGTAATAACAATGGTTAGGAAATTGCAGTATTCCCCTGACTGAACCCCAGTCTCTTCCAAGCATCAGTCCACATTAAGTACATTAGCAAAAAAAAATGCAGATGATTTTATTTCCACTGTTTGCATCGTGTTTGAGACTCAAAGTTTGAAATTGAAAGCTAAATTGAACCCCAAGTAATCTGAGTTTCAAGTCCAGCACCCAATTTATGTCGTTTATTTTCATGCAGGAAGGCTCAAAAAACACTGGAGAAGAAAACAAACCTTGAGAGAGGTTATAAAGTAGCCACCATGGGAGTACGGAGCCGTTCTTTGCTTAGGGGAGAACACAACAAACAGGGTAATGAACGGGAGATGTGCGATGATGTTTAGCGGAAGTGGTACCGGAGTAAAGGGGTGCCGCTGTTCTCAGGATGCACTTAAGCTCTCCAGCACAGGGCTCACACTCAGCGCAGGCCCATGATCGCGGGGTGGCTGGGTACCGCCGGCAAAGCCGGGTCACCTGCCAGGGCCGAACACCCTTTCTCCAGCCCAGGGCAGACGACCACCATCCCGCCCAGAGAGAAGCGTCCCCTCACCATTGCCTCTCCCGCGGCCGGTTCCCAACCGCCCAAGACACGCAGCCAGCGTGACCGGTGCTAGCAGGGCGGGCAAAAGCAGCAGGGCGGGCAAAAGCAGCAGCCCAACTCCGCAGCAGCCGCATCTCACCCCCTGGAGGCCTGAGGCAGCCGCGACACACTACAACCTAACCCCTTCAAACCTTCTTTGCCAGCCAGCCACCCGCCCGCCTTCAACTGAGGAGCGGAGGCCGCGAGGGGCGGGGCGGGGCGGGACCGGCCGCGGCACAACCCCCGGGGGAGGGGGCGGGGCTCCTCTCCTTTGCGCCATGATGAACAAATGACCTCGCGGGGAATGAAATTTAAGTTTCACCGAGGGGAGAGAGTTCTCTGCTTCGAGCCCGACCCCACCAAAGCCAAAGTGCTCTATGATGCCAAGGTGACCTGCCGCGCGTGAACCTGCCTTCCCTTCCCACCCACTCACCAACCGACTGAACGCTCTCTCCCCTCGCCTCACCCGCGGGGCAGCGGCGAAGCGAGCCGAGCAGGAGGAAGCGCGGCGGGGCGGGCCTGAGCCGGCGCAGGGCCCGGCCCGTGGCTGCCGTTACCTCTCCCTGTTGGGCGTTGCGCGCGCCCTCGGGTGGGAGGCGGAGAGGGAAGCGACTGCGGACCCAGCTGAGGAAGCGTGGGAGGGTGGGGGTGTGCGTGCAGCGACTCCAGCAGCACTTGTTGCGGGAAGCGGGTGCTGGCCCGGAAAGAGGGGAGGGCGAGAAGGCCACGGGGCGGAGAGCGGCCGCCGTTGCGGGGCTGAGAGACAAAGCGTAGGCGGTGCCCACCCCGCCAGACCTCTACTTCCCCCGTCCTTGTGCTACCATCATTGTCCTCCGGCTGTCCTAGCCCAGCCCCTCTGCCCCTCCGCCCCGGCGGTGGGAGGTGCGCGTGGTAGTTCTGCTAAGGGTGGAGGCGTCCCTCTGCCTGAATGACAAAGGGGCGGTGGAGCCCAGGCCGTTGGGGCCTTGCTCTCGCGTCAGGCAGAGAGCGGAGTTGCTGAGGCGCTCTGGAACTGTCGGACTCGGTTCCCGCCTTCCATTCTCGGCTGAACACCTGCAAAGTAATTCTGAAATCTTGCTTCCATACCCGCTTCTTTAGTAGCGTAGCTCGGTTTCTTCCCTTTCCCTCGTCTCCTACCTTTACTGCCCTTTTGCCTTTCAGAAGATTTTAAATGCTACCAACGGTACAAGAGAATATACAGATACGATAGCAAGCAGTGATTGGTGACCATGTCTAGGTGCGCTATGAGGTGGCTTTAAGAGTAGTGACAGTATGGGTAGGGCATTATGTAAATATAATTGTTTTGGGATATCGGTGGGACAGGAGGTTATTTTGAAGTTCTAACTCATCTGTACTGACAGTTACTGGGTTTTTGTTTTGTTACAGAGGTGAAAAGGGAGGTATTGCAACTTAATTCTTAACCAAATGTATATGTTATTTGCTGTGAGTTTACTAGTCGGTAGATCTGTATTTTTCAAACGTCTTCGAGGAACGCCACCTTCCTGTAATACTCGGACTTTTGTTTGCCTATGTATTCATATGGTCGGACTTCCCCCGCAACTTTAAATGCCAGCCCTAAATGCCAACCTGATTGTAAAAAAGATTAGTGTTTTTTTTCTTCTTTACATTCAAATACGCAAAGCTCCCTCATAACTCCCTGCTTCCATCAATCGTTCTTAAATTCTGTAGTCCCCAAGTTTTCACGGTTGTAGGGTAACTACTGGGTCGATCTGGAGATACATTGTTTAGCAAGGGCTGTTCAAGTGCAGGCACAATGATTCCTTTGTTATTACTAGTCCTGATACTCTTACTTAGCCACCTGTCTTTTTGCGGTGCAGGCCCTTCCAGACTGGCCCATTTTACTTGTGTGAAAGAAAAGAAAAAAAGCAAAGACTCAATATATTTACAAAGCCTTTTAGTGTTTTGTGGCTAAGAGTCAGTGTTGTTCAATAGAGCAGTGTTTCTAACGTTTATGTATGTTGAACTCTTGCTTCCTGCTTTGTCTGCATGAAGAGACAGTACACAGAAGAAAAAGTTAGTAGCCCAAATGTATACCTGTATATCTGCATATCTGTATTGTGATTTACCGCAATACTTTGCGTCTTTCCTGGTCTGTTTTGAAAGCATGAGACATTTGAGGACAACAGAAAGATGGTTAGTAGTCTCTTACTTTAAAAGTGCTCAATAAAAAAGCTAGTTTTTCTGACACGTTATCATAACCCATTTCTTCTGCTTATATTCAGTGGTAAAATTATATTTTATTTCCATAAATACTATTTTTTCTTTATGCATTAATTCCCTAAATACTGGAAAGCTTACTTCCTCTCAAGCTTTTTAATGTGCTATTCAATAATTGTTTCAGATCGTTGATATTATTGTTGGAAAAGATGAGAAAGGCAGAAAGATTCCAGAATATCTGATCCATTTTAACGGTTGGAACAGAAGGTAAGAACCTGTATGCACAGTTTCAGCTTTTCCATTTCTTCTGTTTTGTTCTGCAAAGAAAAACAGTGCGTAGACTATTAAAGGACTTCGATATTTGAGAATATTCTTGGGTTTATGAATGCCTTTAGTATACTTGATTGTGGTGACACATTGGTCAGTATCCATAAATTTCAGTGGATCAGTTTAATAGCCATGAATGTAAACTTCATGAGATATCAGAAATATACTTGTGGCTCCAAAGTTTCCATTAGTAAAAGGAGTTTATACTTTGTTAAATCTAGAATGCAGTGGTCTATAGCATGTGTTTGTGCTGCAAATGCTATCACATGTTCAGTCAAGGTTTGAGAGATTTTAGGTAGAGACATGAGAGTTAAAGACACGTGAATACAAAAAGTTGCAAACCTTGTGGTACAGATGATGCTTGTGAATGACATTAGGAGTGCCTTTTAGATTTAACATATATTAGTTCATTAGTAATGCTGAGTGGCATGTATTCATAGCTGTTAATAATTTTCTTTTGACCTGTCCTTAGCTGGGATAGATGGGCAGCTGAAGATCATGTTCTTCGTGATACAGACGAAAACCGCAGATTACAGCGTAAATTGGCACGGAAGGCTGTGGCTCGCATGTAAGAAATACTTTTGGTCTCAAAATGAATGAGAGATTCATTTTCAGATTCAAACAAATACATCCAAGTGTCTACAAGTGAGCTTGGCTTCTAAGATCATGCTGTAGATGGTAGATATCTATTCAGTACTGTCAGTGCATTCTAGAGAGCTACTTTTGTCATACTAAAGGTAGATACCTGTATATTGTTAATAAACAACACTCTGAATGACTAACACTTAATAACTATGTTATTCTTAACTATTGCTGCGAAATGCCTGTGTATTGGACCTACATCTTCCCAAAGAAATGTACTTGAAAAATAACTTAGGAAAACCTGAAGTATATTCAGCCAAAGGCAATAATCTAGTATTGGTTGGCCATGGCTTGAGGATCTGCTTGAGAACACAAATATGAGGTAATGTACGGACATTAATGTATCCACTCTAAAATATGCATTGTCCAAATTATTTCAACATTAATTAAAATATCTCAAAAATATTTCCTGTGCATGTAATGTAATTAGCTAGGATTGAGAAATTAAATAATAATAGCCAAATTTCAGTGAACTATTTATGTTCTGTAGGAGAAGAAAGGGAAGAAAGAAGAGGCGTTGCAGGTTGCCTGGTGTTGACTCTGTATTAAAAAGCCTTCCTGCTGAAGAAAATGATGAGAGCAGTGAAAATTGTGAGCTTGTTTTTCTGCTTTCATAATTGGCACGCTGCCTTTTAACTCTTTGACCTAGGTTTGCAGTGCATGCTCTGACTTGATATTAGAATGACATTAGAGTATCATAGTAGTATTTGAAATACATGGAGGCAGTCATACGAAGACTAAGCACTATGTTTCAGGCTAAGCATCTATTAAGATACCTCTTTCCCTCTTGTGTTCCGCAGGCTTGTTTTCCACTCAGCTACTTCAGTGATTTCAGAGCTTAATGCTGCTAGGTTTAGTGTAGTATTAGGTGCAAGAAGCCCTCAGTTTTTGTTGTTCAGTGTTGGAAAACAAGATTCTTTCCCTGCTAATGTTTGTATGTATTTTAAGGGGCAGTAAGATTTTATTTTTTCCCAGTCTACCTGACACGAAGGTCTGTTTCTTGTCAGATGACTGACTGATTTCACTCTTAAGACAGCTCTTTTATTTCATAGCATTTTTCTTTGTAGCTTGAAAAACACCAGGAGCACTGGCTGGCACTTAGCTAATGTTCTGACAGGTGTTGCTGCACTGATCCAGAGTATCTTATTGATTAATACATTAATCCTCTGTTAGAATTAAAACCCAATAAAAATTGAAAAGATCTGTGAGTGTTCAGAAATGTAGGAACCTTTTAAAAAGTGAGTGTTTTTCAGTTGGAGTGGGTGCAAGAATACTCCTGCAAACTTCTTGTCTTACATATTTACAAAGTTTATAGTGTGCTGTAAATAATACTTGTCTGTTTAATTCAGTCAGAAGTATTATTCCTTACTAAATATGACAAGGTAGATGTGGAGGGTTTTTTGAGTGTTTTTTTGTTTGGTTGGTTTTGATTTTGTCTTTTTTAATTGAGGCCTGAAATTGTTTGTCTTAGCCTCTGCAGTGAACTATGAGATAAATATGTAAAATCTCTTTTACACAGCTATAAGTAGTTCTTCTTCTGATGACAGTGATGAAGGAACAGATGAAGAAAGAAAAAGTGAAGAAAGCGATATAGAAGAAAGGACAGAAATGGTATATGCATGAGCTCAATATAATTTAAATATCTGTATTTGAAACTCTGGAAAATATAGGCCACAGCTAGTTATTTAGCTGGAATTAAAAACATAATTTTCTTACTCTGATTCTTGCTGTGGCTGATTTTTTTTTTTTTTTAAATCATAGAAGTTATATTCTTGTGGAATTCCTTGATATTAATCTAAATACACACATTTGTTTCTTTTCCTCTGTTTCTACACAAGGCTTATGTAGAGAAAATTTGGCAAACTAAGTTATCCAGGTTTGTGGATGCTGTAAAAATTATGTGGGTCTGTGCAGCCTGGACAAATCCTAGTAGCAGCAGGATCTTTCTGGCTTTTGTATTTTACTGTGAAACAGGCATGTCAGCTCAACTGTGGTCTTAAAACTGACTTCAAGAAAAAAGTTTTTTCTTTTTTTCTCTACATTAACAAAAATAAATACATTTATTCTGAAGGTCTGTAGAATCTAACTGATCTGAAGCAGCAAAACATAACACATTTCTGTTCCTTCTTTTGTGTTAAATACTTAAGTGAATACTGAGTATAAAAGTGTTAAATAAATTTGGGGTGACTTCAAAGTGCTTTTATTAAATTGCTTACAGTAAGGCTACAATCCAATTACGTACTTGCTATAGTTCAGATATTTTATTCTTTCATTACAAAACTTGTGTTATATTGTATTTTGACTCCTGAAATTGTGTTTCACTAATGTTCATATGCACGTTTTTTTTCTTGCCCTGGTCTATAATAGAAAGAAGACCAAGACACTCACACAAAAAGGGATATGGAAGAAAGAGCAATAAGCATAGAAATTCCTGAAGTCTTGAAAAAGAAGCTTGAGGAAGATTGTTACTATATTAATAGAAGAAAACGGGTATGAAATAAAAGCCATGGAATGAATGTGCTTAGGGGGTGGGGAGGGCATTTGAAGTATTTTTTACATGTAACAGCTGTTTTTTTTTTGAACTTTATTGCAAAGGTGAGCTTAGACAGTATAAAGAAGAATAAAAACATTGTAAGAATGTATCATTTCAGTACCCAATAGAGGTTTAGAGTGCAGGCTGTTTTTTAAAGCTGGAAATGTGGGTATATTTTTGTTAATGTGGATATATTTTTATTTCTCTAGACATTCTTAAAGGATTGATCAAAAATGCAGTTTAAGGGTTTAAATTAATCAGTCATTAAGTACTTCATGCAATAGAGACTTAGTAAACTAGACGGTATATTTTACCTTTGTATACTTAATTGTTTTTGTAAGGTATTAATTTGTTGTTTCTTTTTCAGCTAGTGAAGCTGCCTTGTCAGACAAATATCATAACCATCCTGGAGTCATATGTGAAACATTTTGCTATTAATGCTGCCTTTTCAGCCAATGAAAGGTCTCGGCACCATCAAATGACTGCACATGCTAACATGAATCTTCATTATGTGCCACCAGAGAAGAAGTAAGTATTTAGTGCAGCACTATTGTCACGAAAAGAATGACCTTGCATTCTGCGTCTCTTTCAAGGCTGTTCACTTCTGTGAGCTTGTAGTGCGATGTATTCACAAGGCTTAAAATATTTGACAGATATCTATAGTACAGTAGTGCTGTTTATTAGAGTACATATAATCTGAAAAGTCATTATGCAGTGGCATCAATATCTCTTATAAGTTCTTGTAAGTAGTGTGCCTGTTTTGGAAGAATGTTTCTGTTGTCTATGTGAAGAACTTTTTGAGCACTGAGTAACTGATACTAGAATTCCCTGTTTAAGTAAAACTGAAAAGGTTTAGATTTTATAAAAGATGAAAAATTTTATACAAACATTTGCAGAAAACTAGTGCAGGTGATTTATTTTTTTTTTCATTGACATATCTTAAATCCTAGAGTCAATATGTAGGGAAACAATCTGCCTAGTAACACTAATCTTTTATTAAAATTGATTGCATCTTAGTTGCTGTATTCTCAACTGAGCTGTATGTTCCTCTACCATGCTACAAATGCAGTGTGTTAACCTTGTTTGCAGTGCAGTTTTGTTTGTTACAGTGGAGTGAAACCTTGTGTTTAATCAAAGAGAAGTCTTGACTTTTATTACCATGTTCCGTTTCAACGGTGCATAATTATGCTGCTATTTGCAATATTTTGGGCTATATGAGTGTCTTGGTATACTGGTATACTGATGTCACTCATTAACAGATTGATATTTTTCTTCTTTGTAGTATGATCTCCCAAGTAAGAAGTTTGGGAGACAGCAGAAAGAGGAACAGAAAACACGTTACAATTTTTAAAGGTGTATGTTTAAGTGACTTTTTCAATAAAGAAGGTGCTTTAACAAGGAAAATTGTATAGTTTCAGTTATCTATTAAGTAGGATAGATTCATCTGACACCTTCACTCTACTGCTTACTCCTTGAATACAGAGGATAATCACAGAAAGCATTTGATTGGAAGAGAGCTCAAAGATAACCCAGTCCAACCTTTGACCAGCACTGAAGGGTCAACACTAAACCATGTCCTTAAGTGCCGGGTCCACATGCTGTTTAAATATCTCCAGGGACAGTGACTCCACCACTCTCCTGTGCAGACCATGCCAATGTTTGATAAGCCTCTCCATGAAGAAGTAACTCCTGGCATCCAGCCTGTACATCCTCTGGTGCAGCTTGAAACCATTTCCTCTTGCTTGCTACCAAGGAGAAAAGGCTGGCCCACTCTTCAGTTCAACCTCATTTCAGGTGGTTGCAGAGAGTGATAAGGTCTCACCTCAGCTTCCTCCAGACTGAACAACTTCAGCTCACTCAGACACTCCTCATAGGTCATGTGCTTCAGGCCCTTCTCTGGCCTTAGTGCCCTTCGCTGAACACATTCCAGCACTGCAATATCCCTCTTGTTGTGAGGGGCCTAGAACTGAACAGAATACTTGAGATGTGAACTCACCACTACTGAGTACAGGGGGGCGGTCACCTTCCTGTTCCTGCTGGCCACAGTGTTTCTGATACAAGCTAGGATGCTGTTGGCTTTCTTGGCCATTTGAGCACACTGCTGACTCATATTTAGTTGACTGTCAACCAGAACCCCCAGGTCCTGCTTCGAGTTGCAGCTTTCCAACCACACATCCCTAAGTATGTAGCTTACCATGGGGTGGTTGTGACCCAGGTGGAGGACCAAGGACACTTGGCCTTGTTAAACTTCATTGAATTAGCCTTGGCCCACTGGTCTAACCTGTTCAGGTCCTGCTGCAAAGCCTCCCTACACTCTGGCAGATGGACACAGCCACCCAGCTTGGTGTCATCTGCAAATTTACTGCGGGTGAATTCAATGGCCTCATTCAGATTATTGATAAAGGTATTAAAGAGGATAAAGATACTGAACCCTGGGGGCACCAGCCAAACTCAACTCCATTCACCACCCATCTCTGGGCCCAACCATCCAGCCAGAACAATTGTATGATTGTTTGACATTATTAAGCAGACATAAAATTTACATTTTTTTAAGTTATCAACAACAGTCACTGCCTCTGAGCTTGCTTTTAAACACTCAGTATTACATAGTGATGAAGCGAACGTATCATACTTAAGATGTGAATGATCTGTAATAAAAGGGAGTTTCCTACAACTGCACTGAAAAATTTTGACGTGCAATTTTGAAATACATAATTCTTTTTTCTCTCTAGTGTCGAGCTATGTAAAGAGATGGTGGATGGGCTGAGAATAACTTTCGACTTCACACTTCCATTAATTTTGCTCTATCCTTATGAGCAAGCTCAATTTAAGAAGGTGACTTCATCAAAATTCTTTCTTCCCATCAAAGAAAACTCAACAAATACAAACAGGTAGATTTGGTATACAAAGTCTAACAATGCTTATTTCCTGAGGAAAATGCAATAGCATATGGTTATGTCTTCAGAATAGGATGATTTCTTACAGACTGGCTTAAAAATTGTCTTGATGAAATGTTGAACTTTTCTGTGAATCGCTTGCCTGAATTCAGAATTCAGGTTCCAAATTTCTACTAATGTCGAAAGAGGTTTATACTGACCGAGATAGAGTTATGCTGCAACTTTGTGGGGAAAAATTCAACACTGAAATGTAAATTTGTGTTCATTTACTTCAAAATTTGAAAATAAACATGCTTCCGCTTTGATAGTGGAAGGAGTGAGGGAGGCTGTCAAGTTTAAATAAGTATTTAACAAGATCTGTGAAACTGGAAGGATCTGTTCTGGGGGGAGAGCCCTGATCACTTCTGTAAAGCTGCCTTAATTTCCTAGAAATCAAGAGGAGCTTTCCCCAAGTCCTCCTCTGTTGAATCCACCAACACCTCAGTCAACTGACAGCCAGCCTACAACAGGAGAGCCAGCTACACCAAAAAGGCGAAAAGCTGAACCTGAAATTATGCAGTCGCTGAGACGTTCTACACGCCATAGCTCTAACTGCGACAGGTTATCGGAGAGCAGTGCTTCTCCGCAACCTAAACGGCGACATCTTGAGACCCCAGCTTCTATGCCAAAGCTCTTCCTGCACTTGGAAAAAAGTAGGTTTTGCTCTTTAAATTATTGCTTTAAGCAAGATTTTTAAGTCTTGATCTTTTTTGAATGTCACCTAGACTGTGAACTGATTGATGGAAGAAAAGTTTCATTACTTTTTGTATCGGTTACTTCTGAAGCTTACACCAAAGGGAGAAATAAAAGCAGTATTCTCAGTACTTTGGTACTGTGTTTCTCCACAGATTCAAAGAACAGCTTTTCTGTGAGGCTATTTTATGAAATTTTGCCGTTTAAGTCTTTAAACGCTTAGGTTGCAGGCTTCTGGTACTTTTAATAGCTTATAATTCCATAAAACAGGTAATAAAATTTATTTCTAATTTCTTTTGTTTTGTTTTTTTCCTTGACTTTTGAAGAAACCCCTGTCCATAGTGGATCATCTTCACCTATAACTTTGACTCCTAGCAGAGAGGGGAGTGCAGTTTTTACTGGCTTTGAAGGTAGAAGAAACAATGAGTTGAATGAGGTAACAGACCTTTGTGTTACTGTCCTAGATTCAGCGATGAAAGGTTTTATTGCTCGCAGAGTAGAACTATGTAATGGTTTTTTGTATTACTTATTTCGTCTTTTGATATTTTTTAAGTTCTTCACAGACTGAATTACTTACGGTGCTATAGAGATTTCATAACCAGCATTTTCATGTCTTGTTTAGGTTTTATCCTGGAAATTGATGCCAGACAATTATCCACCAAGTGATCAACCACCACCTCCCTCGTATATCTATGGATCTCAACATTTGCTACGAATGTTTGGTAAACTGATAGAAAACTGTGCTGAATCAGAATTGCTTTATTTGGTGATTTAGGGTTTTTTTGGGGTTTTGTGTTTTTAGTGAACACATCTAGTTCTATTCTGGAGAAGTGTACATTTTAATTGGTTTAAAACCGTTAGGCTGCTCCTAAACTTGCTGATCTCTTTCTGGCTCTGTAAGCCTTCAATTAAACAAGCATTGCTTCCAGTACACTATCAAACATCAGTTAAGCCAAGGAGCATTCACCTTTTCAGCATATTTCCTTTTAGTAAGGCGTTGAAAGATCACTGAGTAACTTGCAAAGAAAAGTGGAGGCTGCAGGAGAAGAAACCTTTATATTTTTTCTATGTAGTTAATGACAGTAGTTAGAAGCTGCTTTTTAAAGAACAGATGTAAACATTATTTCTTTTATTTACAGTAAAGCTACCAGAAATACTGGGGAAGATGTGCTTTCCTGACAAAAACCTAAAGGCTTTAGTGAAACACTTCGAAATGTTTCTGAGGTAATTTGACACAATGTACCACAGCAATGTTTGCACTGTTATGTAGATCTAAGTGTCCTGGAATGAAAGAGGTTATTTTAAATAAAACATTAATTTTCTGTAATTATGAGAATATAATAAAACTAATACAAGTATTTTAATAATAACAGTTTGAAGAAATATGAATACTAAATTTTTGATTCTATAACTCGTGTAGAATGACAAATCTGACATGGTTAAGAAGCATGTTTATGGAGAAATGTTAGTTTTGAGAACATAAACTGAGAGTTCTGACGTTGCATTGGTATCAGAGGGGAGAAACTTGGGTTTTAGGATGTTTTGAATAATGATAAGTTTGGGGATTTTATGTTTACTTGGGTTTGGTTGGTGGTTGGTTGTAGTTGGTTTTGGTTTTGTTTTGCATTTTTTTTTCTTTTCTTTTTTTAAAGAAATGCCTCCGAACTGAGCTTTGCTCTGTTATGCAATGTAGTGGCTTTCAGAGGAACTCAGAACTTTGTCTGACCATGCCAGCTTCATGGCTGGGGTCAGTATGGTCATACCTGCACCATGATCAGCTTGCTTTGTCAGGTACTCCAGTTAATATCTCTGCATGATATTGTAGTGGTAGTTAAGATACCTAGTGCAGCACTGTATTATGAAGCAGCAGTACAGTGGAACATAAATTTGCCAAGGAAGACGTAGAGGAACATACTGTAAATGTTAAACATCTGAAATAAGTGTAGAACTCCTAACTTAATTTTGGTGAAAGACTCTTAAGTATTCATATACTGAAAAGTAACATAATGTGGCACTAGCATATTGAAAGTCCTAATAGAGATCAGGGATAAAATCTTTACAATGCATTTACTTCTATTGTTTATAGAAATTAAAAGGTGTCTCAAATGAAAAATTTCCAACAATACAAAGCTTTCCTCTTGAAGTATTTAATTTTTAAGTTTTACTATGCTTTTTTTGATGTCTATGTTTTGTCAGGTCTGTATTAGTATGAAAAATATCACTAAGTTAAGCAGAACACCATTAGTACTTATTTTGGAAAACCATTTTTGCTTGGAGTTAATATTATTTGAAGAACTCACTGTGGATCAAATCAGTTTTCGTCAAATCCATGTCTGTTTAGATTCTCCTGTGTTGGTCAGAGCAGGTCTTTAATCTTTAGCATCTTAAATGCTGTTTCTTCGAACCCATTCTATGGATGAGCTGTGGTGGAGTGCAATAAAGGGAAGGAAGAAATGTCCTCCACCCGCCACACAAGTAAGGAGCTTATTAAACTCCAAGTTTTAGTGGTAGTATCTATATGTGTCTTATTTTTGCATCTGATGGTCATGAGATGGGTAGTCATCTATAAATAGAAATAATAACAAGAAAAAGGCAGAATGAGCCCCCAAGTATTGCATAGCAAGGATGTCACCTATCTGGTACAACAAAACATTGGAGCATTCTCATTTGTTTTGAAGTGCTTTCTAAGCCAGTGTCATCTCTTTTGCTGATGCTGTCCTCTCAAGGTTTCTTTTCTGTGCTGAAATAATGATTTTTGGTTTTCTTAGACTGATCAAACTGAGAGTGTTCCTGAAAAAGCTTCCAAGTTAGTTACTGCCATAGGAACTGTTTGATCTTAGGTAGCTTTATGATACATATTTTTCTTAGACTAGTTCCCTTACCAGATATGCTACTG
The DNA here is from genome assembly GCF_027791375.1 of Indicator indicator. NCBI lineage: Eukaryota > Metazoa > Chordata > Aves > Piciformes > Indicatoridae > Indicator > Indicator indicator. The sequence continues at coordinate 80,751,875 of NC_072010.1, forward strand.
CATATTCAACTAGGCAGCACAGAAATAAATGCAAATTAGTAATTTTTGTTTTCAGTTTGTGTTCATGGGGAGTCTACATGTTTCATTTGGGTATTTCTTTCTCTTTCCCCATGTTGTTGAAAGTAATCAATTACATTTTATAGAAACTTGTTCAGACTTGATTTTCATCACAGAAATACTGCATTATCTGTTTCTCATCACATCGAGTACTAGTTATTCAATTTTCACATTCTGTCTTTTTGGGAATGAAAAGATTTTTTTAAATTAAAAATATTTTTCAGTTCTTTTCTGGTTTACCATTTGAAAGGTAAGAGCTGTCTTGCACAGTCTGCAAGGCTGCATTAGTTAGTAGCAGGGAATTGCTCATGAAAGACAATCTGAAATACTGCCCTCTTCTTGATTTTTCTAACAGCAGACAAGGGATTGAAGCTGTCTATTTGTATTAATAAAAATATTTATGAATCTTCTTTGAATTCCAGGTAGAGTAATCCAACATAAGAACTATATATGTTTTTAAATAAAACATGTGGTACACAACTATCTAGTTCTGGCATATAGTGATTTAATACTGTATTATGATTTTTATGGCTAAAATTTGCAGTTTCATTTTAACATTTGTACCATTAATCTCATGTGGGTAGAGAAACTGATACCTATTTAATATAACACTTTGTCTAGAAGCTTGTTTTATTGAGTTTAGTCAGTACTTGATAGATACATTAAATTCACTTTGAGATGCTACATGGATAATATTTTTCAGTCATGCCCTCAGATTGCTGCTAGACAAGATTGATCTCAGTTTCTCAGACAACATATATTTTTCAGGGATGTATGAAATACATCTTTTTGAGTTTCATATTAAGTAGAAGCTGTACTCTTTCTGCTTAGTGTAGTTTTCTACAAGTGTGTATAATGAAAATACCTTCATAGAGAACATGAAGTTGAATGCCTCAATTATAGAATTTGCAGCAGTGAAATTATTTTTTCAAATTAAATACAAACCTCTTAGTCTTCACTTCAAATTATTTAGCTCTGAAGTAATTCATAGTACTTACAGTCTGAAAGAGACCTTAGTGACTAACTCATCTCTTGGTTTTACTGAGTTTCACCACTTTGAGGTTAGTCTTCAGGAGCAAGCAGTGGAAGCTAACACAGTAACTGGTGCCTACTAACTGGTAATCTTATTAGCAAAGGACTCCTGATTAAATCTTTCATTTGAATTGTTTTTGAGGTAGAGTGAGGATTACCTTCTAACTATATTCATTATTTCAGCTGTTTTTTTTTTTTTCAATAGAATGCTCTACATGCTGTATTGTGAGGCACCTCTGTATTGTGAGGTACCTAGCATTTCTCCAGAGACTGCTTAAGTGATGATAGGCAAGAAGGTGCCAGGTTTTGTTTTGCCATTTCCATTGATTTTCACAGAGCCTTGATTTGGAAAACTGTTTCGGGGTCAGAGAGGTAATTTCTCAGGACTGTTGACAAAGGAGATGCTTAAAAATTAGAAGAATGTAACAGGTCTGTTTTTAGAAGAGCAAGACTCATCTTTACTGAGGTAATTTTAGTCAATGTCTTCTGAACTTTAGGGAAAAAAAGGCAACCAGAATGATACAGCACTTAAGAAAGCCACGGATATTTTAAGACTTTCATGAAATAACGGAAGAATGAGTGACTGAATATTTCTAAAGTCATGCTTTCAAAATTTCTAAGGCACTTCTCCATATGAGGCCAATACATAGTATTTCAGATTATGGAAAACTACATTTTTAATGGCAAAGACTTGGGTTTATTAAACCCACTCACATTTCAAACTCAGTATACCCTGTAAGTTATGTTTTTCGCTTTAAATATATTTTTTCGTGATGTTTTGCAACCTACTTGTGCTTCTTCTTCATGGGTAGAAAAGTGTTTTAATAATGTTGAGTATTCTGAGAAGAAAGCCAAATCAGAATGTGACTGAATTAGAGGGCTGTGATAATAAAATGTGTATATATATAGAAAGATGAAAAGTTGTTTGAAATAACCTTAAGACATAGATCTCTGGTTTTGGTAGCCCAAAATTTTTTGGGTGTAGCAATTTTATAGAATTGCAGTGATGAACTATGACCACTAGTCTGTGCTAATGTGCAGTTAATGAGATGTTGCTAGTGGCTTACTGAGAATGGGAAAATGAGCATTGCATATGGTGAATGAATAGAAAACATCTTTAGGTGAAGTTGCTTGTGATGGAGTTCCTACTCATCATGATTTAATCAGTTGTCATCTTTCAATTTTATTAAAAATCACTTTTTGAGATCAATAAAAATGCAATTCTGCTACTCGATATCTTATATTGATTAGGGCTTCTCTATTTGCCTTTCAATTTTCGGATTAACCTGTTACTTTTAGCAAAATAAGTACCTATGTTGCATAGAAATTTTGACATACTAGAAAACTTAATGGAATTTGAGCCTAAATATAAGAAGAGCCAAGATCTAAGTGTCAGTGGACAGATGTGGATCTAAAGGCACAAAAAATTAAAGGAACTCTTTTTTTTAAGCTTTGAAACACTTGGAAAGGGAGGAATTATACTTGCACATTATTACCGTTGTATTTGGGTTTTGCTATATTCATTGAATACATAGAAAGGTAACTGCTGTAATGGGTCCTCTCAAATTTTTGGCACCTTTATGTTGAAAGCTTCTTAATCAAGTGAGTACCTGGTATGGTATAAATTATTTTTTTTAGTAGGCCTTTATTGTCTTGTTGATCTGCAGAATCTGCTCATGTGTGCATATTGTTCTTTGTGCTTTGCCAGAAATACTTCCTGTACCATGTTGATTGTTTCTCTTCTTTCTGCTTACCAAATTGTCAGGTGCCTGGCTTTTTGAATGAGGGGCATCTTCAACATCATAATAGCAGAGTTTTGGATCATGCATCTAAAGTGAGAGGTTGCCTAAAATAATTCCAAGCTCTTCTAGAAGGCACCTTTAGGAAGTGGTATTGGCATCTGTGCTGGCCTTGCCAAAAATAAGTCTTCATCTTCAAGACCAACCAAGAACTCCTGTATTGAGCTCTTGTAGGAATGTTTTCCTAGAAGTTCTGCTAGAGGTTACAACTTCTATGTTTCACTCACTGTGTCTGATGAGCTGAAATGTTGCATTGGCAGTTTGGTATTGTCAGAGTTCTTGGGAAGGAGATAGCTTCCTAATCTGCAAATGATATTTCTTTTCAGGTGTTGACTCAGAGTTAGGATCCATCATAATGTTTAAGCAAATTCTTTTAGATAGATCATTACAGTTGCCCTTCAAACAGGATCTAGCCCAGGCCACTGATTTCAAAAAAGCATCTGTTTGCCTTTTAGAACTCAGAGCAGTAGCTCAAGTAACTCTATATTCTTGTACATTTTATAACTGAGGTTGTCTTTCTTTAAATTACTATGATTTTTCTTTCTTAATTTTCACATTTTTTTTAGCCATCCCTGAGTTTATTGGTGTGATGGTAGCTGACATTTAGAAGAGTGCTTTTCTTCATGCAGAAACTGTTTAGGGAATAGGTTGTGCTGACACTGCCAAGACAAGGACATTTTCACTACCAGATGACACTCTTAGAGCTCATATTAAATCAGTGACTCTGAGAAATGTTCCTGACATGTATATGTCAAGTGGCCTTTTAATGCGGATAACATTAGTACCATGCCTCTTTCTGGGAGATCTGTGTAACTGCTAGCCAGATGGTAGTATATTTGTGAGGCTATGCTTGGAGTCATGGGATAAGCTTGCTTACAGACTGCTACACCTGAAGATCGTAACATAGGAATTTTTCAGCCTATGTTGCTCATGTGTGTCTCCTCCTTGTCTTCACCCCTCTAGTCCTGCCTGAAGTGTTGCTCTTCTGGGAATCTGTGATAGAGAGAAATAAGCCATGCATTATGCCATGTTACATCTGTGCTCTGGGCAGGAGTGTAAAGCATAAGTGTTCTTGTGGTTGCTGATGATGAGAATAAAGTGTGCAGCAAAATGTTTGTGTGGACTGTGCAACTCAAAACTGTTACTCATAAGCAGCTTCACTGCTCACACAGTGAACTCCATGAAAATCGTGAAAGTGGAAAAGTCAATAATGCAAGGAGGTGACTGGATTTATCGGATTTGTAAGTTAATAGTAATGAAACAATTTCTGGATAGCTAAATAGCAATGTGCTTTTTGATCTGTAAACTGAGCATGGGCTCTGCTTGCTAAGTACTGCTCTGTCTATTTTTAAATCTTGGCTCTTGACTTGCAGGTGCCTGTGAAGTTAATGTTTGTGCTATTTCAGCTTTTCCAAGAGCAAATCCTTGGTGAAATGGCCAATAGCCAAGAGTCTGAGATTCCAAATATTTCTGTGGCAGCTTTCTGTGCTGTGATGTAGTGTGAATAGAAAGCAGCTTCAGAAGGACCACTGCTCTTTCTGTACAGAGATACAAGGAAGTGGGACAGAAACTGACATTGTGTTCTTTTGTCTCTTCCCTCCTGCTTCTCTGCAGAAGGCAATTTGTATTTGCTAGCTCTGGGGTATTTTGCTTTTCACAAGTGTTACATTAAGAGCAGAGAGATGTACATCTGACTGCATGCATTCTGCCTGCATCTCAGTTGAAATTTCTCATCTTTACCAGCTGTCACTTCAGCTTGCACCAAACTGGCATTTACAACTCAGGATTGTAAGAGAAAATTAACCTGTTTTCCTTAAATTATTGGAACTGTCAGCTACCTACTGTCCTATGAAGGTTCTTTCGGTTTATTGATGTTCTTTTCAGATATACTGCCTTCTGTGATCTATACTTGATACTATGTTTTATGAAAGGTTAGTCAATGATGCAAAGAATGTGATCAACCCCTGTAGTTTGTACTCACCCCCTGTAGTTTGTACTCACTGTTTATCTCTTGAAATCATTAATGTGTGTTATGAAGAGTTACTAATCAAATTTCATTTGTTGTACTTTAGTCTTGTGCAATCTAAGTATATTGTAAGTTCAAGTCTGTTGAGTTCTAGGCCCTATCATACTTACCTCATACCAACCTCTCACATACATCCCAGAAGGTAATTTGTAGCTAACTACAGTCAGAGGTCACAGCAGTTGATTCAAGTATTTTACTCATTTCTAACTTACTATAATTTCAATACTTTTTTGTAGTGTTTTTTTCTACAGTAAGGTGTGTGGAGGCATTTAGTGCAAATGAATGACATGTCAGTGAAGACTGTGAATTGTTTTTATTTTTCTTTGGTTTATTTCATAAAAGGTATCTCTAATTCGTGAGTAAAAAAAAATGTAGGGGGGGAACAACACAACAACCAAACATTTTATGAAGTATTGGAGCAGTTTATGTCCTGGTAAGCCTAGAAAAGTAGTTGGTAAATGGTTTTAATGAGAGGGGCTAGTTCAAACAATGTATTAATCAAATATTGGTGAATTTGTTCTTTGTGTTAATTCTTTTGTGTGTTTGGTGGTTCTTGGTTCTTTTTTTTGTACAAGAAAATAGTAAAACTTTTCTTCTGGTTCATTCTTGTGCCAAAGTTTAGCTAATTTGGACTCAATGTTTAGTAATTTGTGCATTGATTGTGACTGTATATTGTTTTTTCAGGGGAAAATACTTCACTGCTGGTTTTATTTAGCTTATTTAAATGCCTTTATTTCTCTAAATAGGAAATTATGAAACTCTAATGTGCTGTGATATTAAACTTTTTTTGCTTTAGCAAAATAGCTTTAATAGACTTTAAAAAATTATCTCTCAACCTTAATTACATAATCCTTTTTGCTTTGTTCTATTTAATAAACCTGGAAGGTGCTGTTGGAGCCAATGAGAAACTAGCACAATATGAATACTTAAACATAAAAAGCTAAAGTAGGATTGTGTGAATGAAGACTGGAACTTTTAAATTTACTTAGCTCTAATACATTTATTATGATAGATTATGTGATGCTAGTCTGTGGCAGAGCTAGCTGGATCCTTGCTTTAAATACAAGAGACATCTTTCTCCCTGTTGGCAGTACCTGCCCAAACAAGTATGAACAGAGATTGTGTGCTCGATTAGATATCGATACGGGTCATGTAGTGGAGCCTTTTCTACTCAGTTGTTTAGGTGATGTTCAAAAGCAAGAGGTTGTTTGATCAGACAGTTCATATGTGTATCTTAAACCTGAAACATTTTACATCAGAAATCATAGATCCCTCTATACTGTTTATTACAGGGCATCTATGAAATAAACAAGTATGGAGAAAAGTTGACAAAGTGCCTTCTAAATAAATTACAACACACTGAAGGATTGATTTCTTCTAAAAAAACTCTTATTTCTCACTGCTTTTCTTAAAATTACTAGGGTATAACCAGTTGTTCTTCCAGTTTATCACTTGTTTAATGCCCATGTTTATGCACAAAGATTGTGTGTGTAAATCAGACTTTTTAAAATTTATCTGTGGGTTTATGCAGTAACAATTCTATGTGAGCTCTCAGCAATTATATATTGCTGATTAAATTATATTGACTTACATAGGGAATCTTGTCAGTATTCTTTGATGCTTTGGTTCTCAAGATCAAAGGACATGCCTAGTTCAGGCAGCATAGCTGTGAGTGAAGTTGGAGAAGCACTATTGTTTTAATTATATTCACCTGTAGATTTTTTTTAATTTATTTTGAATTTGGACTTTGTAGGTCCAGAGTATTGATTATTAGTTTCCAAACAGTGAAGACACCTTCCTATCCAGTGTTTCTTGAGGGAAAAACAGGTTCTACAAGTGATGTTTTCTGTTGTTTCTGTGCTTCCTACTGTAACTTGGAGATCCTGTAGCTAAGACTTTGCCATGTTTATTGAGATTTGTGTTTTTGGGTGTGTGGTTGTTGTTTTTTTTTTTTTTTCCTTTAAAGTAAAGCTTGGTGCACATCTGGGTTTAAGAAGCATTTTACCTCTATTTGTATACCTGATGTCTTTGCATAGAAAGGAAACAGAGTGATTATAGTAATTTTAACTGTTTGTTACTATTGTTAGTAATAGCACTGTTTATTTTAATTTTCAGTCCTAAACCAAGGAAAGTGTTTTATTGTGAGCTTGGATGGTTGATTAATATTTGAAGGTCATCCTGCAGAAATCTGGAGACAGGGAACTGGATTTGTAAAGGATGTGTATTTGTCTTTAAGGCCATTTTAAAATCAGATACTCATGAGTAGTAGAAACCATAAATGCACAGATACATGAGATCATATCACTGCTTGACTTAAAAGATTGTTTGTCTTAATGGTTACTGGCATGTAGTTTCAACTGAGTATCTTGGTTTCAACATAAATGAAAATACTGTGCTGAGCAGATGACTGACAGAAGTGCTGTTCTTGTCTTCTGTGATAGGTTTTGGGTTTTTTTTTCTATTCTTTTCCAAGTGTTGCTTCAACTTCTGGATTACTTTGGGGGGGTTGTTTTGTTTTATTTACTTTAGCAATTTTTTTTTTGTCATCTGGATTTGAGAATCGTAATGGAATGCTCTTTCTCACTATCTAAAAGTTTGAAAAATAGGGCAAGCCTTTTCTATGCCAAATTTCAAAGTGTACTAATTCCGAATTCCCAGACTGTGGTTTTGCTGATCTTAAAAATTAATTTGAAAATAATTTTTCTCTTGAATGTTTCATGTTCTGTTTTTTTCTTTTTGGTGTGCTTTCTTCTCAGGTTTTTAGCAGAATACCATGATGATTTCTTCCCAGAATCTGCTTATGTAGCTGCATGTGAAGCCTACTACAGTACTAAAAATCCTCGGGCCATCTACTGAAGCTATTAATGAAGGTTAAATCCTACTATATGTAGCCCATGACCATGCTATTTTGCCACGTGGCTACAAGATGAAGATGAAAAAGGAATTAAAAAAACTTCCGAAAAAACAGGGAAATAACTTCTGTGATGGTCGGATTACATAGGAACAGAGAACTTTCAGAGATGTGTATAGACAGCATTGTGAGTTGCATAGAGGACTGAATATAACTCAGATGAATAAAGAAGCCTTATTCTGATTTCTGCTGTATTGGACTATTGAAGAGAGAGGCAAAAGCAGATGCATTAGCAACAGGACATTTTCATGAAGATAGATCATCATGCTGTGCTTTGTTTTCGCTCAAACTCTGCAACCTGGGAAATAAGGCTTGACTACGCAGTTAAGTGAAGAGCATGGACAACTGATATATTATGGATTGTGTTTTCCTTGCAAATTGCACTTTAATTTTTTTGTGGAACAGTCATGATGGAAAGTGTTGCTTAATGTAAATGTGGTTTTCTTGTCCAGCTAGCATGACATCTGCCTCAAGAATGACTTTGTTGCTTGAATGAAAGATGTATTGCTTAATTTGCATTTTGCTAAGGTGTATATAGATGTAAATACTGTTTTCATAGTAAGCCTGCCAGAGTTCCTAGGAAAGCATATGTTGCCAGTGGTCTAACATTTACCTGGCAATAAATGATTTCCAGAGCCAGTCTGAAAGACAAGATTTTCTACAAGTAAGCGAAGTAGTCAAAGTGATGGCAGTTCAACTGGCAAACACTTATTTTCTTAATAAAGTCCACAGTAGCTGCTGTGTAAATGTGTGAATTTGACTGTCTAAAACATCTTGTTTGTGCTTGGTTAATGTTTTTGGGATTGCAAATTGTGCATATAGTGAGAGGTTGGGAACATTGACAACACAGGAAGACACCCTTTCAGTATCACTGGATTTTATTCTGCAGACTTGAATATCTTTTTAGACATAATTAAATACTTTATCTCTGGAAATAGGAATTCAGTGAGAACTGCGTTTCTAGAAATCTGACAGCACATTCAGTAGAAACTAAGTGAAATAATTCTTGTCTTGGTTGTCATCAAAACCTCATCCATGACTTAGAACTCTGGCCTTCAGAATCCTCTGCTATGTCAAGACAGACACAGATTTTAAAAATGCTGAGACTAAATAGGACTCAAGGCTCACAGGCTCTACTGCTTTAATCATTCTGCAATCTTTCCTAGTTCAGAAGACTTCCATTGGAACACTTACCTGTAGAGCAAAACTCAACACAATCCTCCCAGATTTGCAGAAACTAGTAGTTAGGAGGAGTCATCTTTAAAATTTAAATGGCATGCTCAATCTAAGAGGCCAGAAAAAAATCTGAAGTCTGCTGTTGGCATTTACTGTCACTTACTTTTTAGTGTACTTATGCGTTAAAGCTTTTGAACTGAAAAGATAAAGCTTACTTTGGTTTTAGCAATTTAGAACTGCTTTTTAGAAAAAACTTCTATAAAAAGTTCGTTAATGATTGCTAACCAAATGTTTAGCATGGATGCATGCAGCTTTGGTGATCCTTATTTCTAAAGATTACTGTTTAGTGGCATTTAATTTTTTAATGTTCATTGTGCCAACCCCCGCATCTGTAAGCTTTAGTCTTTCTCTAGTTACAGAAGTTTTGAAGCTAGCAGAATACAAGTACCTCAAAATCCACTTTGTAGACATGTTTCATTCTAGGCTTCGACACTGTTTTTCTGAAGACACAATTCCACAAAACATTAATGACCGTCTAATGAGGTTAATCTTGGAATGTTGTCTGAAACTTCACCCTTAATCCTTTCTATTACGGGAGTGTTAAGTGTATATATAACATGGCAAATCTGGTTTTGTTCTGCTCTTGGTACCTCTGGGTATAAGACAAGTTATGAACAGAGTTTAAACCTTACTATGAGACTGTTTCAAACTCCTAAAATGGCAATTTCTGCATTCAGGGGCTATTAATACTGTTGGTGTTGCCTTGTGAATACAGCATGATTCTCAAAACGTGTGACAGCAGTTACAGTTTTGAAGGTCCCGTTAGTGTAGTCTTTATGTGAACAAACATTTGTAAAATAATGTCTTGAAGTGGCTGTTGGATGTTCTATTGCAAACTGTGTTGTTCTCATAACCAAAAAACTTGAATTAACATGCCTTCCCTCGACAAATATCTCTTTGAATTCAGAAAGTTTAGACATATATATTCAATTACAATAATGTTACATCTTTGACATCCTCCTTGCATACTGTCACACTTCTTTTACTGCTTTTGTATTTTTATACCTGATTTTTAAATTACTTGTTTTTATGATGAAGCAGTGCAAGAGATTTGCAAAAATTTGAACCTCATTACCTAAGAGGGTAGTTCTTACTAGTCAGGAAATATGTGGTGACTTACAATGGGGCCCCTAAAATTCACTTGGAATAGAATATTCAAGGGCTCATGTGGCCACAGGGAAAGCTTAGTAGTATATGTAACCTGCTGGTGTGAATCTGTAACTGTTTGAATGTCCTTGACTGTATAGATTTTTGGTGGGATTCATACCCAACCTGATGAAAGAGGTTTCTGCACTTAGCTTCTTGTCATTTGTTGGTTGCTGTTTATAGAGCTACTTGTATCAATGTTTTCTAACCTGATTCAGTCAAAATGGCTTAGGTTGGCTGAAGAAATGAGGAAAAACTGACTGAAGCAGGCTAGAGAGTGTTCATACCAGCAAGTCTACCAGCAGAGTTCAGAGGCAGCCTCCTGCAGAGGAGGAGCTAAGAAAGTAGTTTAATGGGCAGGACAGCTGCCACTGGTGTTGCTGTATGCATATCTCACATGTGCTCTGGTTCCAAATTAAGGGGTTTTTGTTTGTGCATCGAAGGAAATTATACAGTGTAATTGTAGTGCAGACTTAAAACTAGTAAATCTCTGTGCTGAAGATAAGTCCTTGCAGTTGCTTACAAGAGCAGGTTGCTCCAACAGGGAGTGTGGTCGCAGGGGCTTGAATGTGACATTCTTGGGAGAAGGCAGACGAGAACAATGACAACCTAGGATTAAGAGCAGGTAGTGCTGCTGCAGTGGTGCATGAAGTGTGCTGCCATGTAAGTGCCTGAGATGCCCAGTCTGCACAAATACTAATTCTTCCTGATTTTGCCAGCATTGAAGGTATCAAGCAACTTGGCACTGCACCATGAAAGTATGGAACTGTATGTCAAGTGCTTTATGTCAGTTGTGAAGATTACCAAAGAATAATATATTTACAGAATATAACATTCAATATTCTTAACTTTTATTTCTAATTTTAGGCTTTAATTTGTATCTACAAAAAACAAAACAAGACCCAAAACAACAAAAAAGCCATCAATCATACTGTTCTTCCCATGTGCGCTATCTAGAATTGCTGTGTTGCCTTTCATTTTGCTATTGCGTTGCTATGTTTTTCAAGCTCTTGTTTCCAAGCTCAGGCTTTCATGTTAGTGTCCTCTTGTGCTGAGATGACTGAGGCAGATGTTACTAAGTGCTAATTTAAAGTGTATTCCATGTCCTGTTCAGAAAGTGAGCTTATGCAGAATTAGGGTTTATACTTAGCACTCGGTGTGGGCTAAGAGCATGTGTATGGCCAACCCTTGTCTGAAATGTTCAGTGGGATCTTCTCAAACACTAGCACAGAATGACCTTGCTCTGCATTATGCTGAGAGGCATGTCTTCAGTCAAAGAGGAAATAAAAAGCTGATTGGAAATAAAAAGCTGCTACTGCTTTTCAGTGTTTGCATCATAAAAAGTGTTATGAAGACAGTTGGGAAATATGCGAGGAAGGTTGTTACCAGAGTTAAAATATATATTAATATAGTAAATCCTTAATTTCTTGAAAATTATGCATTTTCCCCTCTGAGTCTTAGTGTGTGTCCCAAAACTACATATACCAGGCTGGCAATGTGTTTTTCAGGATAGTGGGGAAGGGAGCAACATGTATTATCCTTATTTGAGTCACAAATCAAGGCTTATTGTGGTAGTTAGATGTACAAAAGCGAAATGCTGATGGCTGTTGTACAGACAATCACATCTGGCTTGGTGCATATGTGATCACTTTTAATTTCCTGACCCATTAACAGAGCTGGAAAGCAAGTTTGCGCTTCAGGGTGCACAAACACTACTCTCTAAATTCAAGGTGAAAGTTCCAAGTGACACAAACGCAAGCACGTTTGGGCCAAAGAAATATCTTTTTGTCCAGTGTGCTGTGGAAGCTCCTTTGTGGTACGAGGTGATTGCATTTAATTGTACCAAGTCAAGTTATCTGTTTATTGTTCTGTATGAATCTCTGTGTAATGAGATTCCTTGGAACAATGGTTCTAGATGGTATGTTATGTTTGCAATGTGTTTCACCATAATCAGTACAACCCTGATAGTTCACATGGTCAGTTTTTTCACTTGTTTATGAAATGGTGAATTTGGAGGGGTTTTTGTATAGCTGCATCATTTTTCTGTATGGAATTCATGAATACACTTCTACACTCAGAGGTACAGATGCAGCATTTCTACCTCAATTTTTGGTGATTTTTACTTTAACAGCAGCACACCACACCCACACTGCCACCCCCTAACCCCACACATCCAACTGCCCCTGAGGAAACTGGAATATATATTGCCTCAGGAAAACGCTACAGCAGTGACTGAGTGGCAGATGTAGATGCTTACTAAGATCTCACTCAATGCATCCTCCCTATTGCATGCATTATGTATTTTCCCCTTCTAATTCATATAGCAGATGACTTTTTTTTTTTTTTTGCATTAGGGCTAAGGATGATAGCAAGCTGAATAAAATTGAAGTACAAACGTGCCTCAAAATGCAGAGAAATCTGTTTGGGTGGGGGAAAGGGCAAAAGGAAAAACAAGTGCATGGTCAGTATGTCAGCTGAGAGTGGTTGTTCATACCAGGTGAAGTGGATAACATCATCAAAAAAATGAATGAACCTGCGAGATGCAAACTGATAAATCCTGGCACTAACACACCCTCTCACAATACCAGTGTCTGCAGAGAGATGGATAAATTTCTCCACTGTTTTGATGCTAGAAATGGTGGAGGATTTTGACTGATTGTGGGTTTTGTGTTTGGGGTTTTTTTTTTTCCGATTCCCTCACCAGTACACGATACTGGATTTACTTTTGGGGAAAGCAACCCAGGTATGAAAGTGTTAAATGTACAATGTGTTCATGGGGGATATATCAGTGCAGTGCTAGAAAGCTAAGTGTGTCTGTATAGCAAGAAACAGAGAGATAAATGTGTTTAGTTCCTGGCCAAAATGAACAGCAGACATTTCCATCACAGTAGTAGTGTACTGGTTGCACCATCAATGTCTCTGAACGTTGAGTAGATGTTAAATTATTTTTCCCCTGTTTTATTATACTCTATTAATAGTTACTAATCTGGTAATTAAGCTATTAATCTTTAAGACATGAAACAAAAGATGTCTCCCAAGCACCTTTTTTACTTTACTCCCTTTTTCATTGCTTATTTTTTTTTAGTAGCCTCAAAAATTACAAAAACATCCTTATGAGATGTGCGGAGAGGAGGAGAATGATTCTGACTCAGACTAAACCAGTTGTACGTTCTTTTCTTAGTGTTTAGGTGTTTCTTATTTAATTTTGAGGTACAACCATCAAATGTGTGTTAAACGCCATTAGGAATTTATATGGATGCTCAAAAGTAGAGCCAAAACAAGTCAGGTGAATCAAATGTGAATATCTAGAAGTTATCAGATAATTTAAATATGTCTGAAATTAGTTCTTCTGTATGTATTTCTGTGTTTTCTAAGTGTGGCTCCCTGATTTGTCTTGGTTACTTGATGCGAAGTATTGTAAATGAAGGCCTTTCTCTAAACTGTAAAATTGATTAAATGTCAACATGAGTAAAGAAAGCATCAAATTTCGCCATCAAATTTAATTTAAACATAGACATGCTATCATCTCATGTTATGGGCAGAGAGACATTCTGTCCTTTTTGCAGAAGCTTCTTAGAAATACAACAAATCTGCTGCCACATGACTGACCTGGCAAATGTGTCTGTCTCAGTGGAAGGATAAGGGTAACCTGCAGCTCTTCTCAAAGTGCCTTCAACCCACACAGAGATGCTTATTGTGTTCCACTAGTGGCCTGGGAACATTGGTAATCGTGACATGAGAGACTCCTCAGATGGAATAAACCTTCAGAAGCTGCCTCTTACTCTTGTATTTTAATGACAGCAGTACAGCAAATGCATCCATAGTTGATATTTAGCAAGAGTTTTCATGGCTTACAACCTTCTGTTTTGTAGGCTGTGGAGTTAAGAAATCTGAAGAAGTTCTATTTAGGTTTCACATGCATAACTGAATAGGAGCTAGATTCTGCTGAAAGTTTTTAATCAAATTAATGAGGATTTTTTTTTTTCTGTTTCTGTGAGTGACTACTGCAGTGATACAACTTCCTTGGCATAAGAGATTTGTGCATTTTAAAAGAAAAGATTTTTTTTTTTAGAAGTGTTGTGAGTAGTAACTAATTCAACATTTTGTAAAAATTCTTACTGGCAGATGGATGATATGACACATGTAATGTATATGCAATACTGTGAACTGCAGGCATTAGAAATCATGAGTCAGACCCTTAAAAGTCTTGAGAGTGATTAAGAAAATGTGAAGACTAAGTCCCTGTTCCTGGGGCCCCTAGGGTAACATGACTCAGGCTTGTGACAAGGTTTGCCTGAGACTTCAGAAAGGAAAACTGGTTTTTGACTAATCCCAACTTTTAGAGTTTTAGGGGAAGAAAAAAGAAAAGAAAAAGGGCACAAAACCTTGCGAGACCGGCAATAAAATCTTGATTTGGCAATGCTCTAATAGAGCAAGATGCCATTAATCTGAAAATAATCAGACTGAATTTATTTGTGAACATCTGTGAGATCATAACACAAGCCTTGGATGGCAAGGCTTTCCAGATAGGGCAGTTATCTGCTAATCTACAAAACAGTCTGCCTTTGCCAAAGGCATAAATCTAATTTGTAGGTTCCTTTTTTTCTTTTCCTTTCTCCCCACTTGTTTAGAATGACAGTTAATAAAGTGAAAGATGCATCATTTACCATAGTAACAGAATTAGCCCGTGCATGATGATGAAGCTGATGAAATCATTCATCAGAAGAAAACAGGAAGCAAGATGAGAACGCTGCTGTTTCAACGCTTTTTGTGAAAGAGTAACATGTTCATGTTGAATTATTTGTCTCTCTCTGGTTGCAACAAGAGAGGCAAGTTGTCACTATTGCCCTGGATCCAGCTCTGTCAAAGACAGCAGTTGTCTAAAGAAAAATCTAGACTGAGGTCCAATCCATGTAAGCCAAAAGGAGCAATCTGCAAATCCTTCATCTTTCCAAATCTAATATGGCAGTCTGTATGACTGTAGTACCCTAAATCTTTCCAGTGAAGTTGCTTAAAAAGATGATCTAGAGTTTTAGCACCTGTGTCAGCTTTGCAAGGCCACTTGGGATGTACAGATTGAGCTTCATTTGCACTGAACATCTGCTGGAGTCTTGCCAATGGCAGTGCACCAATGTTACAGCAAGAGTAGTCACTATCAAAAGCTGGGTGGAGGAGCAGACTGGAAACGCAGTGGTAAATCCCTTTAATATGCAATATATGATCAGAGGGCTGGAGCACCTCTCCTGTGAGGAGAGACTGAGAGAGCTGGGGCTGTTCAGTCTGGAGAAAAGAAGGCTCCGAGGTGACCTTATTGTGGCCTTCCAGTATCTGAAGGGGGCCTACAAGAAAGCTGGGGAGGGATTTTTTTAGGCTATCAGGTAGTGATAGGACTAGGGGGAATGGAATAAAGCTGGAAGTGGGGAGATTCAGGCTGGATGTGAGAAAGAAGTTCTTCTCCATGAGAGTGGTGAGAGCCTGGAATGGGTTGTCCAGGGAGGTGGTTGAGGCCCCATCCCTGGAGGTGTTTAAGGCCAGGCTGGATGAGGCTCTGGCCAGCCTGATGTAGTGTGAGGTGTCCCTGCCCATGGCAGGGGGGTTGGAACTAGATGATCCTTGTGGTCCCTTCCAACCCTGACTGATTCTATGATTCTAAGTGTTGTAATGAAGGGCTAGATCTGGGTTTGGTAACTACTCATCCTGGGAGGTTTTGGTGTACCCTCTGGCCTTGCTAGGTAAGGCCACCACCTTCAACATTGCTTGTAACACTAACTGTACAGAAAGAACAGCAAGAACCACAGAGCTGGAAGGAAGAATTTTCTTCCTCATTCACCTGGAGAGTATAATTTTACTTACTTACTATGGTTTCTCCATACCATCACCCTGCTAGGAGTTACTGAAGTAATTTATCTGAGGAATACTGAGTCTAAGCTCTCAGATTTCTGAGTGCATCCAGGTCCTACTCCAAATCTGAACCTCTGAGTTCTTCTAGTAAAGAACATTAAAAAGGAAACTGAAATGCAAACCAGCCAACTGAAACCAACAATAAACGAAACCTAACAAACAGAAAACAACAGCAAACAAACCAACCAACTCCCCCAAACCCAAGCAAGCAAATAAAAAAACCCAACCCAAACCCACAAAACAAAGCAATCAAAACCAAAGCTTGTTTTTTCTCTTGCTTCTCAAGCATGTGTGGTAGCATTCAGCCCAACAAATACAGATTTTGGCAGCTAGGATGTCCATGTCTGAACTTCTATAGTGCTTGGACAGAAGAGGTAATTCTAGGATGTGAGGGATCTTGCCCTGAAGCAGATGTTTAGTAGGCTCCCATTGCTACATATAAAATCAGAAGCATGTGCATCCATTTAAGAAAGATGATCTCTTCCTGTACTATTTGTATAAATCCAAACTCATTTTGGGGCATTCTACTGCATTTTGCTTAGTGTTTATTCTCTCCTTTATTGAGGACTGTGAGAATGATCAGGGGTTTGGAGCACCTCTCTTATGAGGGCAGGTTGAGGGAACTGGGGTTGTTCAGCTTGGAGAAGAGGAGGGTCTGGGGAGACCTAATAGTAGCCTTTCAGTACCTGAAGGGGACCTACAGGAAGGATGGAGAAAGACTGTTTACAAAGGTGTGCAGTGACAAGATGAGGGGCAATGGCTTCAAACTGGAGAAAAGCAGATTTAGATTGGATATCAGGAAGAAGTTCTTTACTATGAGGGTGGTGGAACACTGATGGGTTGCCCAGGGAGGTGGTTGAGGCCCCTTCCCTGGAGATATTGAAGGTGAGGGTCAATGAGACAACCAGATCTGGGCAACCAGGTCTAATTGAGGATGTCTCTGCTGACTACAGGAAGGTCAGACTAGATGACCTTTGGAGGTCCCTTCCAGCCCAGAGCATTCTACGTTTCTTTGTTTTAGGAGATTTTAAAAAATAAAAATCAGTTTTTGTCCAAGCCCAGCAGAGATTAGCTATTTTTCTATCTAGGTATATTACAAAGGCATTCAGAAACCCATGACACAAGAGGAAAGACAAAAAATAAACACACAAAACATGTGAAGAGTAAGAGCTAACTGTGGAGGGAAAGAGCTGACAAATAACAGGTTAATACATAGACAATGTGCAGTTGAAAGCAGTCAAATAAAAAGCAGAAAGCAGGTACGATCAATACTGTGGTTTTGCTTGCCCCTCCTGTAAATTTGGACTGTGGTTGCTGGTGCCACTCTTGCAAGTGCAGCCAGTTAGTGAAACTTGTGCTTTCTGAAGAGCAGAGATCCTGTGCAGCACACTCTACAGCAGTTCTTGCTAAAGCACTGAGAAAGCTGGTGCTGCTCAGTGAGAAATAGACACCAACAGAAGCATTCCTCTCATTGCAGGACTGCACTTTTCTCCAGTCCAGTACTGATCATGATTTTTAAATGCTCACACCTACAATTGCCTCTCTACTCAGGAGCACAGGATATAAAAAACAGTAGAGGATGCAGCCTGGGTTTATTTTTGCTACTCTTCTCACCTAGCCTGTTGCATCAGGGAGAAAGTAGCCATGATTTTTATACTTTGTTGATTGAAGCACCAGTGAATGACAGTACTGAATGACACTTTTGGGGGTGGGTAGCAGCATACAGACTGCCTGACTGTAAGGCTGCTCTTGCCTATCTCTGCCTGGCTTGGAGGGAAGTGCCTACGGGGTGGCAGCTAGAAGAGGTGACTTATTGTAAGGCCCTGTTTGGATCTGGGAGAATAACTGGTGTATGAGGTGAGAGTGTGGTCCATATGGTGCTATGAAAGGCTTTGAGGACAGATAAAGTGTGGGTCACCACATGAATTTAGGAGGCTGGATGCAGCACAGGGTCTCATAAGGCTTTGCTTAGGATTAGCAATAGGTGGGTTTTCAGGCCATGCATGAAGCTCTGCTGAAGACAGTTGTAGGGCATCATGAAAGGAATTATTTCTGAATATAATTAAAAAAAAATTAATTTCTGTCCTTAAATTTGAAGCCACACAAATTCTGGTCTCTTTGATGGAGGGCTCCATCAGAGGGCTGGAGCACCTCTCCTACAAAGATAGGCTGAGGGAGTTGGCATTGTTCAGCCTGGAGAAGAAAAGGTTCTGGAGAGACCTTGTTGTGGCATTCCAGTACCTGAAGAGGCCTTACAAGAAATCTGGGGAGGGACTGTTTACAGAGGCATGTAGCACGAGGACAAGGGGTGATGGTTTAAAACTAGAGCAGGATAGATGTAAATTGGACATTGGGAACAAGTTCTTCACTGTGAGGGTGGTGGAACATTGGAACAGGCTGTCCAGGGAGGTAGTGGAGGTCCCATCCCTAGAGACGAATTTAAGGTCAGGCTTGACGGGGCTCTAAGTAACCTAGCTGGGATCTAGTTGGGGACGTTCCTGCTTCCTGCAGGGGTGTTGCACTAGATGACCCCTAGAGGTCCGAGGTCCCTTCCAACACAGTGTATTCTACAATTCTATGATGTTACTACCTGTGTCATTTGTGTGGACATTTGCCTGAAAGCCTAATTCTGCATTTTGAAGTAGGGTTGAGATTTTTCTCTGTAATGCTTTTTTTTCCTTTTTTTCCCCTTTCTCTCCCTCCCCCCCCCAATTCCCTCCCTTCTCTCTGCCCCCCACCTCTCTGTCTGAACAACCTTGAAGCCATTTTAGCCTAAGGCTAATGTTTTGGGTTGGGTTGGGTTGATTTTTTTTGGGCTCTTTTTTGTTGTTCGTGGGGTTTTTTGGTGGGTTTTGGTTTGGGGTTTTTTAGATGCAGCAGTGCTTACAGCTGAGATGAGATGAATCTATAGAGTATCTGGCGTGAACTTAATGTGCTCAGTTACTACTTGTGAGTAGTCATCAATGCTCACAAATCTCAGACCCCCATTTCTGTTTCCTTAAATCCATTTAGGGGGCCTGTGTACTAACAGATGCAAGGAAATGGTGAGAAATTGGAGATTTCCTGTAGTAAAGGGATTTGAAGGAGACTTGTTTGGCAAAAAATGCTGTAGGTGGCATTACAGGGGTGACAATGGGAGTGAGTTATGGAGCTGGGAATGTACAGAAATTCTGTGGAACTGCTCAGAATTATGGTGAACGATGGTGAACAAGTGGATTTTGTAGAGATATAACACGTTTTCTAAACTGGGAGGGATGTAGACTTCTCTGTCACTGTGGATGAAATGGTAAAAAATCCATGAGGACGAGAAGTTAATTTTCTGAGATAATATAGATGCAAATAGATTAATATCCAGAATAAGACTGTATTCCTCCACCTGGAATTTAGACTCTGGAGCAGAGGATTAAAACTGAATCACCATATGCTACTCAATCTCTGTGTGTAATCTGGTAGTTGTTTCTCTAAATAATTAATTAGATAATGCTCCCTGTCAAGTAATCAGTTTGAGGTTCACTTGAGGAGAACTAATATGAAGTCTATCAAAGACAGGATTTTATTAGGAAAACTGTGATTAAAGAATCAAACTCTAAATGAGAACTTCTTAATTATGCTGTCCAAGTGCAGATGGAGAAATACTTAGCATATGAAAAGATTATAGAAGGCTCCTGTAGACACCTCCCTTTTCTTTGATTGCATCTTGGAGCAAAACAGGAAGAAAATTCTTAGAAAAAATGAATTTGACAAATCTTGTGGAGCTGTGAGTGCTAGACATCAAAGCATAAGAGGCAAGTCAGTCAAAATATTTTTAAAAACCCCTTTTCTCTTCTCCAGTTTGACAACACCATTTCCCTGAATTCAGGGTTGTGTTAGATATTTTTCCAGTCATCTTGTAACATTTATTGTGCTTTAGCTGAAACGTGCTAGAGCAAAGTGAAGTTAGCACCTTTGCCTCTGATAAATAGCTTGAAGATTTTAAGTACAGTTCCCTGTAAGGATATGGAGATGTGCATGCTATCCAGGCCTGACTACTGGGGTTAGCAGTGGTCATCAGCTAGTAAGAGAGGAGGAATTTCTGAGCTATCATCTCATGGTGACACTGGTCAAGGCAGAAGATGACAGAAACTGAAAGAGTCCAGTTGGTCTGGACATTGATCATTTTCTCTCTACTTTGTGGTAAAAATTGTGATATTTTAGTAGTTATTAAAAAGTGAAACATCTGT
This sequence comes from Indicator indicator, assembly GCF_027791375.1. Lineage (NCBI taxonomy): Eukaryota > Metazoa > Chordata > Aves > Piciformes > Indicatoridae > Indicator > Indicator indicator. The sequence continues at coordinate 80,772,203 of NC_072010.1, forward strand.
ATGTGAGCAGCATTAAACTTCTTTATGTGGTATTAACCAAGTAATGCTTAATGTTTGATGGAAACATTGAAGAATTTTTTTTTTCCTAGAAGAACAAGAAGTTACCTTTCATTTTTCAACTTCCCTATTAAGAAAGCATTTATAAGGAAATATAAATATTAAGCTAGTTCTCTTTCCACCTTACCTACAGGAAGAAGAAGAAGACATAAGGAATAGAAATTTCAGGTCTTGCTCTGATATTAAAAATCAGTATCTTCAAATATGCAGCAGGAAGCACCTATCCTTATGGTGAGTCAAAAGAAACATTTTGTTATACTTTGGGCAAGTCCTGTGTATTATAGATTCATAGAATGGTTTGGGTTGGAAGGGACCTTAAGGATCATCTCGTTCCAACCTCCCTGCCATGGGCAGGGACACCTTCCACTAGACCAGGTTGCTCCAGCCCTTGAACATTTCCAAGGAGGAGGCAACCACAGCCTCCCTGGGCAACCTGTTCCAGTGTCTCACCACCCTCACTCTAAAGAATTTTTTCCTAATATCCAATCTGAATCTGCCTTCCTGAAGCTTCATCTTCCATACAGACACATATAGAAGTATTCTACATATAGAAGTATTCTGTGCATAGAAGTGTGCAGTATGTGTACTGCCTTTACAGTAGAGTAAGTACAAAAGTAAATGTGGGGTAAGCAGTCCTGTATAACTAGATATGCCACAGACCACATGGGTTGAAGAGAACTTGGCTCTTCTCTTTGATTCATTCATGTTTTCACTAGATAAAGGAAAAAAAATCCTGCAAAAAATTTGAGACATTCCACAAAGGGAATCCATTTTAAAGGATTTCTTTAACAAGATGCAACTTTAATACATGTAGGGTTCTTTTGTAGATTAAGAGAAGGCTAAAAGTGCAAATGTATTCACAGAAGCCAATGGACATCAGTTTCATCAGGAGATATGGACTGTCTTATACAACTACATCTCACATAGTGCAACTCTGGGGAAATAGTTTAAATTGTTCTTTAAAAACAGTCTTTGGTCTGTGCCTGAGGGAGAGGCATCCATAACTGTTTTGTTTCACTGCAGAGAGGCTTCAAGATTTTGGTTTCAGTCAGTGTTGGAAGTGGCTATATGTATTTTCATCCACCTGTGTGTGTTTGCTTCCATATCTACAATCTAACATCCTCGTTTTGATTTGTCACACCTAGGAATAGGTTGGAAAAACTTGTATTTAGCAGAGGGCTACAAACCCATATAAATTTCTTATTCTTGGGTAAAGGACAAGCAAAAAATACTCTGCCAGATGAGCAGGTAGCCAAGAAAGAGACAACCAAACTGATTTCTAGGTAGCAAAGGATATTGCCTGAAGAAGAGTACCAGTACTCAGGAAAGGGAAAAGCTTTACAAGCAACCTATCAGAGAAGCATAGATGTAACTTGTCTGCAGGGACAGGAATAAGTGAGTCTTCAGCAAAACCTTGGAGTCTCTGCACACACTGAACAAATGAAAAAAAAAAAAGTATTGAAAGAACTCAGGCAGTGATTTGGATGGTATTTTTTAATTTATTTTTCTTGTAAATCTTTGTTTCCTGCACTGACTGATGTGGTTTTTGTTTTTTAAGACATTTTGATGAAATTTTATGTGCTTCTATTTTCACAGGTTACTGAAAAATGAAACAATAAATCAATATAGCTGCAAAAAGCATCTGTCTTATCATAAATTTGTAAAACTTTAGTGGGAATACAGAGGAAAGCAGGCTGCAGAAAGAAGCTACTCATGGTCTAAGATTATTTTTGTCCTACCTGGACTTCACTGGGTAAACATGGTGCACATGACTGCAAGGTAATATCTAAGGCTACGGGCAGCCACTATACTCACCATAAGAAGCTGTATAGTTGCTTATTTTTGCTTTGTTTTGAAAGAGCTTATTTTTGTTGTAACTGACCAATAGTCAAAGCAATGTTGTTGCAAGAATGAATAAGTCTCTGCATACAAATCGTTATCTACAGAGCAGTGGAAGCAGCTGATGGAGGGGAAGGTAAGTTTGTGGTTCATGTTTACCATTCCTATCATATTAATTATTGGCCTACATTCATAAAGGATTGAGATCTTACAAGCCAATTTTTTATCCTTATTCTCCACCCTAAGCAAATTCTTTACATACACATTTTTTCATATTTATATTTGTGGAGTATTTAATATTTTGTGTCTGTGCACACTTACAAACAGCTGTTGGAGCAGCAGTTAGTCCAGCCACAAACCTACCACTGCCTAGTCCACTACTAAACCATGTCCCTAAGTGCCATGTCTACACATCTTTTGAATATCTACAGGCATGGTGACTCAACCACTTCCTTGTTCCAATGCCTGGCAACCCTTTTTGTGAAGGAATTTTCCCTAGTGTTCAATCTAAACCTCCCCTGTGCAACTTGAAGCTAATGTTATAATTGTTACTAGGGCAGGTGTGGTCACACAGGTGCTGGGCTGTCAGACAGGTGCCTCTCTGTGATGTCTCTTGGTGAGCCCAGGTGCCTCCTCACTCCCAGCAAGTTACTCAGGTAATACAATAACAGAAGGGAGACCTCTCTACACTTGCATTTTTCTCTTTCTTTTTTTCATAATAGCAATGGGACATCTGCAGGGTGGGATGGAAAATTCCACCATTCCAGAGATGCTACTTTTTCCAATGCAAATTCTTTTTTGTTTTCCTACTCAAAATCCCTGGCTTGATCTATGTCTTCTGGATGCTGTGTGGACTGTGCTGTGCTGCATGCTCATCTCCCTCCTGAGGGCAGGAAAGGAGAGTTGTTAGATGTCGGAATGTGCTGCCCAGGGAGGTGGTGGAGTCACCATCCCTGGAGGTGTGCAAGAGGGGATTGGACGTGGCACTTGGTGACATGGTTTAGTAGTCATGAGGTCTTGGGTGACAGGTTGGACTTTGATGATCCTTGAGGTCTTTTCCAGACTTATTGATTCTGTGATTCTGTAATATACGTAGTGGTTGCCCCAGAGGATAAATGCCACCAGTGAATAACCCCCACATTTCCTTTCCCTTAGCTTTTGTATCTGAGCTGATGTCATATGGTATGGAATACCCCTTTGGTCACTTTGGGTCAGCTGACCTGGTCATGTCTCTTCCCAAGATATTGCCCACCCCTTGGCCTACTATTGGAGGGTGGGGAATGTTGGAAAATCCTTGGTGCTCTGCAAGCACTGCTCATCAGCAGGCAAAGCACTGGTGTGTTATCAACACCCTTCCAGCTATCACTACAAAACACAGTGCTATGAAAGATCCTGTGGGGAGAGCTAACTCCTTCTCAGCCAACCCAATGTAGTAATTAAGTAAAGCATAGAAGCTTCCAATTGTTTTACTGGAACTTGAATGTTTTGTAAAACATTCTCTTAATATTTTGGCTGCTGCTTTTAAAATAGTAGCTGGCAATACTGATCAGTGAACCCTTAGTTTCAGAAGAATCATCTCCTTTTTGGAATATCTCACCAGAACCTCTTGTGAAGTGTGTAGTTATCAGAATGGAAATGTTAATAGTCTGCAGAAGAAAATCTAAGATGACTATGTGGTCTTCAGCTTCATTGTTGAGTTCCAGCAGCACAAAGGCTTTACAGCATACTTAGCTTTTCTTTTTTGGATTAAGTGCAGTCCCATATGTCCTGTCAAAATAGCTAGATGGTTTTAATTATCATGCTTGTTAACCACCATTTTCTGCTCCATAAATTGCTGATCTTCCACTTTCTCTTGTTAAAACTCATTCACTGAAACACAGCTTACCATTTCTTACCTCATGCCTGTTGTGAACTAAGAACAAGCATGGAGTCAGCTGGGCTGAGGAACAGTAGTTCACCCCACTGCAGAAACTCGATCAATGGCTTTGCCCTTTCTATAGTTGATGCTTGAAAGCGAGAGCAAGTTTTAAAAAGGTTTCATACTGTGTCTCCCTGAAAGATCAGCTTCACAAAAACATCCCCCTTTAGTCTAGAAATTTCAGACAATGTCGTTGTTTTAGCTGCTAGATGATCTCCAGCCTTGCTGAAACATCTTGATCATAGGGTAGTTTGATATTTCTCATTCTAAACACTAAAGACGAGGTCTCCAAGTATCAGAAAAGTGAAAGAAGTAATTTTATCTTTGGAAATGAGAAGGTATTTGATTCTAAGCTCAAGTCTTTTCAAGTTTTATTGTCAGTATCACTTGCTGCATTTATGGCTTATAATGCTTGCTTGGTATTAGAGATATATTGAGCAACTCAGCTGAATATTGTAGAGCTATCTAGAATGCTGCCACAGAAATGTTCCTAAAATAGTGACATAAATGCAATTTTGTCTGCTGGATTCTTTGGGGATTGGTTTGATTTAAGACAAATTCAAAGCTTGCAAAGGATAAGTGGTCCAACTTCCCAATAATTTAAATATAGTAGGGATCACAGTCTGTGCTTCCTTCAATGACAACCCTGATAGGACTCTACAGTAGCGCGCAAATAATCAGAAATATTGTCTTAACAGAGTGTCTTGTGTCGCCAGAAGAGCCAGCAGACTAGCACTGCTGAACTTGTTCTTTAAATGCTTGCTATTTGAAATGCAGCTGAATGCAGAGGGTCATCATAAAGGGTGATCATTGATGAAGTAATAATTTTCCTATATTTTTTTTTATTCAAGAGAATGCTGTGGGGAAAATTTTTCCATAAAGGCAATTAGAGAATTCTACTTTCCAGTAGCAATAAATGCAGAACAAAAAGATAAACTCCAAAAGTCATACTTTTAAGTGTTTTATCAGCACAAGATATTCAAGGAAAAAAAAGAAATACTTGAAAATGAGAATTGATAGTTCTGGTCAGTAGAAATTCTCAGAACAAATGAAAATCACAACTTGAAAAATGAGAGCATCTATTCTGTGCCCACTTTGGTTTTTCTTTAAGTAGAGTTTGGGAGAGCCTGCCTTCACACTGCAAAAGTGCTTGGTACTACACAGATGTGAGATGTAATTTTTGTGAGGTGCTGCAGAGAGATGCCTAGCAGTCTCTGGACTTATACATTTGTATGCCTGGAATGTTATCTTGGCATTCTCAACTTTATGCATAGGGAAATGAAGCATTGGCTTCCTATAGCCATAGTTGATGCAAGAAACCTTAAATAGCTACTTCACCATTAAATTATGATACAACTTTTGATTCTTAGGGGAAGAGGATGGACTTTTTAGTTTTACTTTGTAGTCTCTGCTTGATTCTTTTCCACATTTCCAAAGTGTATGCTCTACAGTGAAATTCTTAACTAACTGAGAAGTTAAAGTTTTATTTTGGCAGGATTCTGAATTTATTTATTTATTTGTTTGTTTATTTTTATGACTTACAGAATATTTATCAGTCTCTCTATCTGTTTTTATCCTAAGCCCACAATAAATCCAAACCAACACAAAATCTCCAAACAACAATCAAACCCATTTCATTCAAGTCATCCAGTGGTCAGTGTCTGTGTTCTGGCCACTTCCCAATTTTCCCTTATGGCAATGCAGGACTAGTGATCTTGTACGTGCTGTTCATGAGCTGCCTTGCAGCTGAATCATCAGCACAGGCTTGAAGGTGGGCAATGCAGTAGAAGGGATAAAACAGAGCTTTTGTCAGAGTGAATATTCCAGCTGTTGCCACTGTCAGTAGATCACATGAAATTGATAACATAAAAGCAGAAAATTTCTAGCCACTTCTTAATAGTGGCAGTTGTAGAAGATTAATTTTGCCTTTGGAATTCATAAGGACTTGAGGAAGCTCAGTCTTAAGCTACCGAAATCCAGCAGGGCTGTAAGAGAGACACCTTTTGGAAAGGAAAAAACCCAACCAACCAACAAAGCTCAACAAGCACAAGATATTTCTGGAGGACAAGCTGGTTATGCTGGTTACAGTGACTGGCACCTCCAAGCAAGAACAATAGAAAACAACTCAATTACAACTGGAAATATTAAATGTGGAAGGCTGCCAGCAGAGTCATCTTGGGGGTGTGACTGATCATTTTATGACTTGCATCATGTTGGCCTCCTTGCAGGTTCCCTTCTACTCACAGAATGAGTGAAGGTAACTTCTTCCAATTGACAATTAGTTTGGGGCATGGGGTCATTTACTAAAAATATGTTTGGTTTCCCATTTTCCTGGATGTAGTTTTAGCTTACCTGTTTGTTATCAAAACTATGAGATGAGCAATTCTCCTGTTCCTACCTCTTGTTTCTACTTGATAATGATACTGACTCATCCTTGGGGCTGAAACAGGTTGACATTACAGCTTCCATCTATCAAAATAAGTATCACCTTCACAAGACTTGTATGAGGAGGCTGAGGGGACAAGAGAAGGTAAAAGAGTTCCCATAAATGTCAACGATATTCCTACTACTCTTAACACGGACAGGGACCTGTTAAGAGTAGAAAAGAAACCAATCATATTCACAACCACACGTGACAGGATGTACGTTACTTATTGCAGTGGGAGGATAAAGGAAACCCCTGAAGACCAAGTGAAAACATACTGTGTGAGAGGGAAGCTATTGAATATTTGGTGCCAGAAAAGTAGTAGAATTATAATACTTCATCTCGTAGAAATAAATAATTGGACTAATAAAAGACAAATATTTTATTCCAATCTTAACAGGTTGTCACTAATAACATTCTCTCATGGTCTCATTCTCTCTTATTGCTATTTTTTATTAAGTCTTAAATTTTAGAAATAATAAAAGTGTCTTTTGTGTTTTGATTTTAATGGAAAATAGTAAAATAGTATTTAATGGAGTAAAATATTTTACTTTAGGACACGTCAGGGTTTTTTTGCTAAGTAAGTTTCAAAATTTTCAAAAGCAGCAAGAGATTCTTCAAGTGTTTGTTTGAAAGTATCTAAATGAGAGACCTTAACTGGTCTGTTTGTCACAAGTGCTGAATGCCTTTTACACAAACATCAGTACTGTGTAAAGGCTGTCAAGATGAACATCTGAAAACAGAGATTCTCAGAATCGTAACTTGTCTTCCATGTCACTCTACACTTCTGCAAGAACTCTGGAAACATCCTCAAAAACGCAGAGGTGATAAGCCGTGTTGCAAGCATAGCTGCAGATGACAGCAGTTGTTCCTTCTTTGGCTGCATTTTGGGTTTTTTGACCTTCTTTAGTTAAAAGTACAAAACATGAGTTGGTTTGAGACTATAATGCATGACTACAGAAGCTCCATCATAGCAGGGCTGAAACCTGTAGAGGGTAAAGCTTTAATTTAGATAAATGAAGTTCTTATGTGCAACAATGCCTATGACAATAATGTTGTCTGAGAACTATAGCTAATGCTTATGGTACAATTTTTATGAAATATATGAGTCATCAGTCTGTTGGGGAACCCATTGTATCTTCCTTCTCTTGCTTCTGTGTTAATATAGTGATTTAATTTCTGCTTCTCACTCATCCTCTGGAGAGAAAAATAGTAGCAAACATGAGCATTTAATAATCCCAGCTTTCAGAAGGCGATATATGTGCTTCAAAAGCATACAAATGGGCTGGGAACATGCAGAGTTGTGGAGAAAAGAACAGTGTGTTCCTCAAAAATGCAGGCACGTTTGGAGGGATGCTGTGGAGCACAACTGCCATGGAGGTTGGCATCTTGCTGTGACCTGATCCATATGCCAAAGCTTACTGTGGATCATTCTGGACCACCGACTTCCCCAGCAGTAGATGCTATTGAGATTAGTCACGTATCTTTCATGCTCCATCCTTTGGAAAGATCCTTGGAATGTCTTCTGACTATCAGGGGAGAAAAAATTTTGGATGGGATGTGAGCCTGGTGTATAGCAATCTGGCCAGAATTGCTACAGTTCATCTAGCAACTGATTTTTATCTGGAGACAGGATTAGGACTGCCAAGACAGTTTCTTGGCCTAGTTACTGTTTACACTGTGAGTTCTCCCTGGAAAGCCATGCAGACATATCTGGATATGTCTTCAGTTAGCACAGGGTGCCATGTGGGTTAACTTCATTGTTTGATCAGGTTTTGTGTATGTGTTTATTTTGTTTGTGCTTGCAAACAGACCATATGGCCACTTCCAGATTAAAAACCTTATTGAAAAACTATGAATACCTGTTTCCCAGGAAAACTGTAAAAACAGTGAATAGACTCTGTTATATTTTCTTCTTCAGAATGATATTTTCTAATGTTTTGTCCGGACGGAACAAGGACAACTTTCCAATTCTTTTGATTTCCCGTTCCCCATACACTAAGGTAATGGTTAGCAAAGTAGAACAAGAGTTGGCATAATCCAGAAATGCTTGGCATTACAAAATCTTAAGAGTGGAATTCTCAGCTATCTTTTCACTTAAGGAAAAAACAAAACAACCACAACAAAACCCCACCACAACAAACAAACCACAACAAACAAAGCAACAACAACAACAACAACACCAACCCACCATAAATTTAAAATTAAATGAAGTATTGAGAAATAAAGAGTAAATGTGGGCAGAAAATGATTGATAGCGGTTACTGTGGTATAACATTTTCTTATGCTGAACTGATTCAGGCTTCAGAAAATTCTGAATGTAATTTGGTCATTTAGGTTTTGAACTGCAAAGCCTGTGGCGTCAGTGCAGTCCTTCTATGGTCCCAGTGGTCTGTGAATTAAGGACTCAGTGGGGATCTGGATTAGACTGGCTGCATGTGGAAAACATCCTCTTACATTCAAATCCCATTTCACCTTTCTCATATCTCATTCTCCTCTAAAACCCATTGCCTATTTAAGAAGCATAATGACAAGAACTGCAAATGAGCCTGTGTTTCATGCTGTTTGATTTTTGGTGTGTGGAAAAGACAGGGGTGACTAAAAGGTGAAAGTATCAGGTTGAAAGTAACCAAGTTTCCCTGATCTCTGGTTGGACTAAGCATACAAAGTGCAGTGCCTTTTCATTTGGTACCTATTATTGCACGATTTCAGTGATATTCTTAAGGCATGCATCTGACAGTCTCTGCCATGTCACTGCTTCTTTAGAGCAGATTTAATTTCATTTTGGCGAGGAGATTCAGTGTGCTTAACATTGGTGCTCAAATCCTGCGTGCTGTCAAGAGTGAAAAATAATCCCTTCCCTATGCCTTCTGCCACAAACACAGATGTACAAACACATCCTGAGGCAAAATCCTGAACACACTGAAATCCAGCAGGGCCAGTGAGGTGGGGATGGAGTAGCACACATGTATGTAGTATGTTCCCAATATGAGGGGGTAGGATTTATTGTAAGAAGAAAGAAGAGAGACAAAGTGAAAACACAGCTGGCAATTTGATGAAATTATATTGATGAATGAAGAATAGCATTAACTAGTTATCAACAATTTTATCAGGGGGAAGTGTTCTGCTTATAATTTTGATGCGTTTCTGGATTTCCTTAAACTAAGTTTTTGCCAATTTTCTTACTAACACCTCTCTTTTATATGCTTAAAGCTTCCAAGTGAAGTAAGATTCATTGGAGATGACCAAGGATGATGATCCCCATGATGACTTGAAATAAGTGGGCCTGTGATGCTAAAGCTGATTCCTGTCCCACCCACTGCCCCATGGCAAAAGGTGACACTTCTCCAATTATTACCTCTTCAAAATGTAGTATATGCATACAATTAATCTGTACTGGTTTTCTTTGGGATGGAGTTAATTCTCACCATAGGAACTCATGTGGGACTATGCTTTGGATTTATGATGAAAATGGTGTTGATACCACAGGAATGTTTTTGTTGCTGTTGAGCAATGCTTCCATAGCCTTTTCTGCTTCTCACACCACCTCACCAATGAGGAGGTTGGGAGTGCACAAGAAGTTGGGAGGGTACACAGCTGGAACAGCTGACCCCAACTGATCAGAGGGATTTGCCATATCATATTGCGGTGGGTTGAAATTGCCCCCAAAATATAATTGCCAGACCAGCTCAGTTGGAAGCAAATGAAGCTATAGATACTAGCACACTAAAATCTAGAAATATGAAATGCAATGAATATGTGCAAAATACACAATATTTACATATATTTACAATTTATAAACAACACAAGAACCCCTCTGGAGAAAACCAGGGGGGGTTACCATTAGCTTCCCTCTCATACAAGGGAAAAGAGAAAAAAGAGAAGAGAAGAGAAAAGCATAAAGTAGCTTGTTAGTACTTAGCCACAACCAAGAAACACAGGCAAGGTCAGTAAGACACCAGAAGCAACCAGCTAATATCTGCTAGAGCGAAGAGCCCAGAAAGAGAAGAGTTAGTTTATACAACTAACTTTGTGCTAGTTATCAGACCAATGGGATTATTTAGACCTTATTCTTATTTTCCCTTTGCATCCAATGGTCATTTATTTACATTCTATCACTTTCTACTCAAGGTCTGTGAAAAATTTCCCAGGTATCAGCCTAAAACTGCCACCGATATGATGTTATGCTTAACAACAAAAGCTTGGAAAAGGAGGAAGGGAGAACATACAGAGCGATGGTGTTTATCTTCCCAGGTCACCATGACGTGTGATGGAGCCCTGCTTCCCTGGGGATGGGCAAACATCTGCCCAGTGATGGAAAGCAGTGAATGAATTCCTTACTCTGCTTTGCTTGTGTGTACAGCTTTTACTTTACCTATTAAACTGTTTTTATCTCATCCCATGAGTACTATCACATTCTGTTTCTCATCGCTGTCCTACTGATGGAGGAGTGAGAGAATGGCTGTGTGGAGCTGGGGTTAAACCATGACAGAATAAATTTCACACACTTTTTTACAAGAGTAGATGACACAATTAGCTAATCATGTCTCACCATGAGTCAGTATGGGTGCTGGTGTCTGTTGGGGTCTCAATTATTTTATCTATTGAGCTATCACAGCCAAGAGTGTTGGCCTGAAAGGTTGTCAGAACTTTGTGACAGAATACAACAGAAAAGAACATGGTCAGTTTAAAGAAACCATCAGATTCTATCAGCTGAAGTATGTCACACAAAAAACTCTTGCCAACTACTTACTAAAAATAAACTATTCAATGTTGTTTATCAAAATGCAGTCACGAAGTATTGCCTTCAGTTTAGTGTCTCCACAGTAATAAGCAAGATATTTAGTAAATCAACTCCATCTAACAAACAAGAACCAGCTAATGAATATAAAATATCTTTTGCAGCACAATAGATTATCCAAACCAGCAAACGCATCTAGAGAATAATAGAACATAGCTGTTCCTACTAGCATTTCATTTTCATGGATGCAGTTGGCAATTATTCAGAATTTGTTGATGTTTCAGACATCTATTTGTAGTATGGCATGCTGAATATTGTACTTTTTTTACAGTGTGTGACATAATTTGCAGTGTGTTTTAGGGAGGAATTAATTCTTCATAGCAAAGCTAATGCCTTCTGCATATCTCTGCAGAACACGAGCACAAAGGAAACTGTGAAACAAGCATAATGAGACTGTGAAACTGTCACAGTGGGGGCATCTGGTCTGTGTTCTTATTTGCTCTGTTTTATCCTGTATGTCTTCAAATCTAATGGACTACTTCATGTTTTTCGTTTTTGCAGCACCTAGCAGAAGCAGGTCCTGGTCCAGAACCACCTGTTTGGTGGAGTACAGCACAGGGAGAAAGCAAAGGAAGAGGTACTCCTCTCTCGACATTTAATCTATCAACCCTAGGGCTACTGTTGCCTGGCAGATTTGGTCTAGAATCATTAAAACCTCAGACATCTCTCTGCTTCTGTGGATCATAATGCTGAATGCTTTCAGAAGATACTGGCAGTCAAGCTGGGACCATGCACCCTTGTCCAGCTAAGATGGTGTCAAGAAGGGAGGAAGTCTACCTGTTTAGAGAGCAGAGGACATGGTTAGGAGATGGATATGCCACTTGACTGGTTAAATATAACATAAAATGTTGCTTTCAGATGCACTAACTTGAGTGGCACCACAGACACAAAGAGTCAGCTGGTAGGCACATGCTCAGCAGTACCACATACTCTGAATCAAATCTATTCCCTGGGACAACAAGATCACTGCAATAAAGCCAACCACTAACCTGCAGTGGGGTCAGATAAGCTCAGGGATGAGTCTTAGTGTGGCAGGAAGCAATGTAAAGCTGTAAGACCCGTGGACTTCCACATTGTGATACGGATGACTGCTCCCCACCAGTCTCACTAAACATCCTACTGCAGGCATGGACAAAGTCCTTATGTAAGGGACCTTCTGACTGACTAGGCTTCACCCCCACAATATTGTTGCAAGAGCAGGGCAGAGAATTTGAGGAAAGGGTTCCTTGTGAAAACTGAGCAGGGAGCCACTTGGGACAGCATCATAGGTTGTGCAGGAAAGAGCTTTCTCTGATCAAGCTCCAGAGTTTCCCAGAAGCACCTGTCTAACTTGCAATTGAATTGGATAAATACAGGAGTTAAGGCTTCAGCATCAGTTTGTACCTGAAGGACTGTAAAGCTTTTATACGTATATAATGTAAACAAAAATTCAAGAAGAGATCTACAGGAGCAAACTTCCTCTTTGTCTTCCTCCATAGAACATCCTTTGCATTAATTCATGCAGAGTGAATAGTAGCTGCCTTCACCAAGTTACTGATGTGCAAATATGTCTATCTACTCTTGGCACAGTTGCTTCTATCTCAACTAAAATTCCAGATTTTATCCCTTAATATCACACTGCGGATGTCAACACTTCAGCTAAAAAGTTACAGTTTGAAGCAGGATTGTTGTTTGTTGTTGTTGTTGTTATTGTTATTATTATTTCTCTTTTATGGGTCTATAAAATGACATTCACTCTGAGCTCCCTTGTAGAGCTTGGAGATGAAGAGGTTTGTTAAAGCATGATTTGTCTTCAGCATAAATTGATGAGTCAGATGAATGGATCAGATTTAGAGAGTCTTGAGCGACAAGCTCAGGTACACAAATTTGCTCTGTAAAATCTGAAGTCAGATGAAAGAGGTGAAAGCCATTCTCTGTGTGTAGTGGCCACTGCTTACCTCACTATTTTCCACTGTCCCATTTCCGTGTACATTCCTGGTCCTTTCTCACTACTTCCCATCTCTTTCTGCCAGTCAGTTCTTTCTCTCTCCTGTACTTTGAATGTCTAATTCGCAGAGCAGAGAAAGTGACGTTTGAATTCTTGCACTATGCCAAACACACTGGGACTCTGACCTGTGAATGACTCCAATACAAATTACTGTAATGAGCCTCATTAACAACCCATTCCCATCAGGAGGCTACTTAAACACATTTATAAAACTAAGGATGTGCTTATGTTCCACTGAAGACAACTTTACAGAGGTAGACTTCAAAACATGCTTTTCAAACCCAGTTAGGACTGTAACTCAGTTGTTTGAAGCAGCTGATCTAAAACTCTACATCAGCCCTGAGGAAGGGGGAGCAGGGACTACATGCTGTCATCAGGAAAATTACTATTTTACTATTATTGAGGTTTTCTTAGCACTTCATCAGCAGAGAGTGGTTCTCCACAATCATTCCTTGCCTTTATGTTGCATCTCATTCCAGTCAAGGATCTCAACATGTTTTACATACGGCACCAGATTCAGTGCCTTGGTAGTTGATTGATTAGCTGTCTTCTTAATAACATCTACCCTTTTAATAAAATCTAGGCTTTCATATTAAGGCTCAAGTCTGATTTGGCAACAGATTTCAGATTCATTCTATTTGTGCAGCTGACAGTAACTGTTCTGCTATTAACTTTGAAAAACATGGTGTTTGAATCCTCACTTTTAATGTGTAGTGCTCAGGTTTTCAGCCCTCTGTGCAATGCGTGGCTCCTGTTTTCCCTGGCTTTGACAGAGCTGAGCCAGAAAACGAAGTCTGCCCTGTGTCTGCAGGTTTATGGCACAGGATGCAAAGTAAGTAGTAATAAGGCCTTTAGCACAGTGATGGTTTAAATGAGTTTTGTCAGCTGTTATTGTTTCTAAACGGCTTCCATTTTTAAGCAACTGTAGATAGGGCTTATTGATTGCACTGTTTCTACGATGTAACGAGATCTTGCAGTCCAATTAAAGCGTGTTCCCCATCAGCGTCTCTTGGAATTTTTATGCAAAGCATTGCACTTAACAACACGAGAACAAACTGCATTATTGGGCTTTTTCTCAAACTGTCAAAACATTTAGCAGTCTTATCCAGGCTGGTGCTGCAATCTTGCTTGCTTGTGGAAACAAAACCTTGTGTATGCAGAGGGAACAGAAGTGCAGCCTCTACCAGAGGTCACCTTCTTCTGCCCTGAGACGATGGGCAGTGGAAGAGGAGAACTAGCAGGTTTGGGAGGGTCTGCTTTTAAAATTTAATTATTTCTGTACTTTATCCAGAGTAAAATGCATTTTGTATGCTTTTAATATTCCTCACCTTGCTACAGGAAAGAAGGGTGCATAAAGGAGAGGAGAAGCAGTCTGGGAAGTTGTGGGTCAAACAGTTACATCCTTCATCTATTAATTGTTAGCACTAGCAGAGGCAATGTGTTTTGAGGTTCCTTCAGCACTTTAGTACTAATTTGTCTGCCATTCACACATGTAGATGTTATGAAAAGAGAAAAAGCTGCTTAATAATGTTCCTTACATAAAGGTTTGGGTTTTTTTAAAAAATTTGTTCTTATAAGGAAAGATTAAAAATCAACGTCAATAAAAGTACAAAAATCATACAACTCTTCTTTGAAAAAATAATCTTATTAATTTCTCTTTTATTTTTGACTAAAAGGAAAGCAGAGCTTTTGATAGATTAATTAGAAGCCTAAATGTGTTTATTACCTCTTTTTTAATGGCTTCTCATTTTCTGTTGATGAGACTGACTTGATCTGCTAATCTCATCTCTGAGCTCATTTCATCATGAATTGATGGAGTGTCTGAAAGAACCTGTGATGCCAAATAAAACCAGCTTTCTGAAACTTTCTTTAGGACTTCGACTCCAGATACTTCTCTTTGGCTTGGAGGAGGTGAAGGCTTAGAGGAGAAAGGAGAGCTGCTTTCCAACTGCTAAATTCTGCCCACCTTCTTGGAGCTTGACTCACCCATCCACAATGAAAAGATTAGTCCAAATGAAAAAAAGCAGCCAAATCTGTCCTCTGTAAGGACAGTTTTATGAAAACAATAATTTTGTTGTTCAGGAATAAAGCTCCTCTTCTCTCTCATGAATTCAGCTTTGTGTATGTGACAGCATTATTGTCCCAGGAGCAAAATACTGTATTGTATGAAAAGTGAGGGGCTACTAAGCACTGAAACAACCACCTAGTCCTGAGGAAGATGTCACATTTATGAGTAAGGTACAAAGAGGCAGATAAAATTTGGTGTGTTAACAGCAGTGTAATCTCACCTGTCACTGTCTTCTTATCTAGGAAGCTCAGGGGGCTTTCTCTATTTTTCAGAGATAGAAAAAAAAGCTAATCCAATGAAATAATGAGTTGGAAAGAGACCACTGGTTTACAAAATACGCATGATCAGATTTTCTAGCAATCCTTCAAAACCAGAGTTCAACATTTCTAAGAGAGCCCTGCTCAGGGTACAGTGGGGTCAGGGGATGGCAGCAATCTGGGCACTGAGCTGGTGGGAGGGCACTCATGCTGTCTTCTTGTAGGTCCTGCATTTATCATCTCTGTTTATTCTTTTTCTACCACCTTTACAGTGGAGCCAGAAACACATTATGGTGTCCATCTCTTTTCTTTCTCTCTCTATTGGGCTTGGAAATTATGGTTTGTTGGGTTTTTCTCCCCCTGAAAAAATCCTTCTGTCCACCAGCACAGTCAACATTACAGATTGAGATAGTGCCCCCTTGGAAGGTAGATATACTTGGAGGGGAAGAGAAAAGCAACATTCCTGGTGTTGGTCTTTCCATCACCTTGTAACTTGTGAGAAAGGCAGCCACAGAGGCACAGAAATGCAGTGTGGTGCTGGCTGCCTCCAGAGCTGCCCATGCCCGTAGGCCACCATTTGCTCTGTCAGCTTCTCTTCACTGACACACATAATTGCTGGCAGCACCAACACGGAGTTCAAATGTGACACAGGCAAGTTACCAGACAAGTTCAACCAAAGAAGCAAAAACTAAGCTTCATTACAGCTGTATGTAGCATTTGTGAGGAACAGAATTGCAGCTATGCTAATCAACAACACTAAGTATTTACTCCTTGATTCGTGGCTTTTCTGTGTAAGGTTTCTCTTACTAGAGATAACGAGGAACCCAGAAATTGTTTTGCTTTTATGGAGGTATCATTTGGTATTGGAAGTAAAGTGCTATATACTTAAAAAAAACAGAGGTGTGTTTCTGATTAAAAGGTAAAATCCAGTTCCATCTATGTGATGCTGACTTGCTCTTTGCCATTGTGTGGCTTTGGACAGTTTATGTCTCTCCCTGGCTAGTTTCTCTTTTTGCCTCCCATCTATCTAGATTGCAGTCTTTTGTGGTTATTGACTACCTGTTATTGTTGTGCTGTGCCCATCTTAGGGGAATCTCAATTCAAGCATTCTGATTCAAACACTAAAATACAGAAAATTCAGGGAGCAGTAACCGATTTTCTCCATTCTGATACTGACTGGGTTAAAAGGGTTAGGGCTGTGAGTATGTGGGAGCTACAAGTGAGTCCTCTGAACTGGCATTAGGATTTGCTATTGCACTGGTGACAATTTTTAGGTAAAAACACATGCCCATAGTCAGTTGGGACCTCATGGAAAGGTGACATCCAAAGAAGCTTGCCAGTACCTATAGGAGGCACTGTGTGTCCAAGAACACCCAAACCTACAGCCTGCACCCTTCTGCCTTCATGCCCTAATAGTGCCTGCATCCAATTTGAAAATTATAGGTTGTGCTTTCTGCTGGTGCCTGAGTGAACAACACAGACTGATGATGAGCACTAGCATGTGCCATCTCAAAAATACTTTTCTTTTCCATCTAGTGGAAAAGAACAAAAAGCTTTAAAAGCCAGACACAGTACAACTTCTCAAAGTTCCTTATGTCAATTAAAATGTGATTTTGAAGGCAAACTGTGAATTAAAAGCTCATTAACTCCTTGGTGGCCTTCTAGGTCCTAAACACCCTCTGAAAAGCCTTGCAATGCATGCAAATAATTTCTTTAGAAATACTTCTCATTTGATTTATGTTCTAGAAAGAAGTACAAGCTCAATTTGATTAATTACAAATCCATTACATTTTCTTCCTCATCTGTGAGAAAAGATTTCTTTCTAGGTTTTTGTTCTACCTTGTCACACAATATGAAAATTAACAAAGTTATTCTGATGTACCTGATACATGACAGCTCAGCCAAACCCAATTCATCTTCTTCATTCACAAACTTTGTTTTTTTACAAAAGATAATGGAAACATAGATGAGAAGGAAGATAATGGATATTGTAGCTCATATAATATCTGCTTTGTTCTTCTGAAGACTGCATGCACAGGCACAAATGCTAATTTTCTTAAAATTAAAAGGAAATTTCCAAGCCACATAGATCTACTTACTACCTGTCATTTCTGTGTCCCTTCCGTACTGTTTGAATGTTTCTTAGTATTAAACATACAATGTTTATCTCCTTGTATGACTATGCTCTCCCACCACCCTCTCATCCCTCCCCCTCATCTCTCATTTGAGGTTGTCTTTGAGGTTGGAAAGTTCTTGATGACACAGCCAGTGCACTTCGGATGGCATTGCCTGTGATTAATGGAAGATCTCAGGCCAATATCCCATTTGGTTTCTTCTGCTGGCATTGTCCTTCACTTGTGCCCTAGCTTTGGTGAAAATGAAACCTCACTTTGGTTTCTCTGCGCTTTTATAGACTATAATAACAGGGAAAAGGGATGCATGGCAGGTGTCCCTAAACACCCCATGGATCTATTCATGGTTATTGTGTGAGGGTCTGTAAATGGAGCTTAAATCTGACTGACCACCACTACATAGTGAGCAATGTGTAACACTATATTCTCCCCTCACAGGCTGGGAAAGGGTAGGATTGGCCTACAAAAAGTATAGGAATATCATTTTCCGAGTAATTCTCCTCCCTGGATTGCATAGGTGGGTTTGCAACCAGCAGAGGCTCCCCAGTAGGAGTGTGGTTTAGCTACAAGGATTCTGCTATCATATATTATTCAAGGCTTTTTGTTTTCACAAGCTTTAGAAAGGGAAGAGTGTGCCAGAGCATGCTCAGGGCAGATGGAGCTTTTTAAAATGCTTTTGGGTTGGATGTTTTGCTTTTTCAATGGGTAAAGGAAGAGTGTATTGGAATTTTCTGGGGTGTTTTTTGTGAAGACTCTCACCAACAGGCAGGCTGGCTTATTTATCTTTTTTTCCCTTTATCTTCCTTTCTTTAATGATCCTTTCTTTCTTTAACTGTGAACTGGGTTTAAGAGACTGAGGTTTGCATACAATTCTCTGATGAGTATCCATGCAGCGTGTGAATCATCAACACACATAGCCTGCCTGTGTGACTCCTTTGTACACCAAGCTCCTGCTTTTTCAAACCTGGTTCCAGGAGGAATTGCCAAAGACCAACAAAGATGCAGGTCTATAAAACTCACTGCCATATAGGCCAATCCATTGCCATAAAAGTTTACATATCTCTGTAACTCTGTTTATATGAACAGGCCCATGACTTACCACGGAATTGCTCTTGGAAGTCAAATTAGGAATATGAATGCATCTCCCCAAGCTGTGTTTAACTTTCCTTAATTGTCAGGACCAAATTAAGAAAATTACTGCAATACAGTCATATAATTAAGCCAGGAGATATTTTCAGATGCCTAAGATGAAATCAAGTAAATTTTCTTCCTTTCACTTCTGAGTATCTTCTGAACTGTCTGAAAGAGATCACCCGCATTTCTGGGCAGTGATAGTGAGAGGAACAAAACCAGGTCTGATGCTGTCAGAGTCAGTGGGGGAATATTGGCCATGCCCAAAGCAGGCAGAACTGTCCCAAAAGGAGACCTGTACAGGTAAAATATTTCCTGTAAATGTCAGTGCAAACTGGCTTTCCAGGATAAAGGAATCATTATACTTCTGGATTGACATTTACTTTTAGAAAGCAAGTCTCAAAGGAGATCGAACACTTTGATGTTTTCTACCTCACTATTGCAGTCTTACCTGCATTAAATTGCTCAAAGCCAGAGAGCCCCTAGGAGTAAGTGGTGACTGTCCCATCAACACTCAAGGAAGCCTGAGTGTCATCTTGCATTTCTTAACCGTGAAATACATGCAGGCAAGAGAAGATATATTGTCCAGACCCTGGGATTCACCAGTCATCTGCTAAAGACTTTGAATACTAATGCACTGTTCATTTTATGCAGTGAACTTCTCCTAAATCTCCACTGACTGTTTGGATACACGGAAGATGAAGCAGCAGTAACAAGTCTGGGAAAGGGGAGCTTGCTCGCTCAGGGCTTAGAGAAGCAATCTGACCTTCCACTGACCACCTATAAATTTTTTTGTGCCCTAGCGGGACAAAAAACATTTGTATTCATGCCAATAAAGCTAGAATTTTCAGACTAGAAATTAAACATGAAAAAAAATGCATCCAGAGCCTTCATTAAGTGAAACAAAGAAAGGAGGTAGTATTTTCAGTAATAATTGCAAAGGACTTTGCAGCCTGTACGATCTGCTCTAGGGAGGATTTTCTGTCATCCCTGGCATGATTACCAACACACCCTCTGCTGCAGCAGTGAGCAGAACGAACAGATCTTGGAGGGCGGGTGTGGAGCTCTGTGGCATGTTAGGTGTCTTAAAAATAGCCTTCAATGTTTTATCCTCTTTCTGCTCCTGTTTGATACTATTTATGTTAAGGCAAATCTGGGTGTATAATATTGCCATAAATAATTGAAGAGCCACAGTCCCTTAAAGTGTTTTCTGTAATGCACTCACAACTATTTGGAATTTCAGTACGAGAATTGTTGAAATGTCTGCACTGTCCTTGTTTTAGATGTGGGAGGAAGAGAGAACACCAAGCACAGTCCATCTAGAAGGGGAAACAGAAATGCCATCAGATTAAACAATGCTGTCCAAGATCTTCTGCAGTACCAGAAGTAGCTTAGGAACCTTCCTAAGGTACCTTAGGAAAGAGGGACTAGACAGAAGGAAGAGGTAACTTTATATCATGAATTCAAATATGTGTTTCGGTGCTTGGAATAAGGACTTCTTCCAAGGTAATTTGGAGGAGTCCAGGGGCTGCTGTGTCACGTATGACTCTATCATCCCTGAGACTCTGTAACACCTCCGGTGCAGGGCAGAAGGACCCCAGTCCAGATGCTGTACACTCTCTTCATACCTCTTCATGCTGCAGTTGTAACTCAGAGTCTCAGTTGTGTGTTGTGGACTCACAGTACCAAATGGTGGTCAAATCGTAAAAGAAAGTCAAATTTCCAGACTTATGTATTTTACATACACCAAGAGACAACCAGGAGGAGGTGGACAGGCAGAAATGGGCAACGCCCAGCTGGGCTCGCACTGTAATTGCTGCCATACGCTGAGTGCAGCAGGAAGCCTCTCACCTCTCAGTGTTTACACTTGAAGGCATTGCAGTGGGCCGGTTTTTTCCTGAGAATGTTGTCAGTGATTTCCAGCACAACTTGGTTACAAAAGCTGCTCAGGAACTCCCATCCTCAGGCTCTGGTTCTGCAGACACCCCAAGGCTGTGGCTAAGAGATGGATGCTCTTCTTCTCCTGCTCTTCTTCTCTCTGTCTTCTTCTGATCTACAATACTCCTCTAGCACTACATTTTTCTACCTAGAATGCTGCGTAGCCCTACTTCACTAGCCACAGTGTACATGGATTACTTTTAATGGTCCATCCCTAAGCTGTTGTTGTAGCACCATAGATTTGTCTAGCAGCATTTTGTGTGTGTGATGGCACCTGGTGTGAAAGGATCCTGTACATTTTACCCTTTTGAACCAGAGCACAACAGACAGCAGGATTCCTCAAGCCATGGAATGGACCTTCAGCACCATGTGGTAATGAGCCCACTGCAAATTTTACAAAGAGCTTCCTTTGAGAAAGAGTCCATTTCTTCTGGTGCAAAACATTTCCTGCATTTTCTACCAAATTTGAACTTATTTCCCTGAAGCAAATCTCTAGCTTCTTTAAATTCAGTTTGTGCTAGAGGATAGGTGTGAAATATATTAAGGAGATGAAAGAAGACAAACCAGTGTAGGGATAGACTGTTCAAGGGACTTAAATTCTAGCTATAAATTATTTAAAACACTGAATTTGAATTTACAATATCCCTTAAAATCATTCTGTGTATTCCATAATTGGAGGAAAGGCATCCAGAGACAGTCAGCATTCTTCCCTGTGCTCAGCATCTCTCTTTCTTTCCTTTTCTTGATGGCTAAGTACCTGACAGTTTTCTCTTACTCTCTGGTTATGCTACATTTAAAGTTCCCTTTAGGTGGACTTTAAACATTTTGAATGTGAGTTCACTATACTGTCCTCTAAGCAAAGACCCTCTCCTTCATACAATGGAGATAGAGATGGAGATGCACAAGGAAAGGTATGTGCTTTATCTGCTGTGTTGTGTAAGACTCCTCTGCTAGCATCCTGGCTTGATTCAATACCAAGTGGAAGACTGGTGCTGCTTTTCCTCATTTTTCACCAGAGAGGGGAGTGTGGATACACACAGAGCCACACTCATGGTGTCATCTTCCTTATCCCTGTACTAAATTGGCCTAGTTCAGAAAAAGAGGCTATTTTTCCTTGTAAAATATGATTATTAGTCTTGGGATCCAAGGCTCTCTGCCTGGGAGAGATTTTTCAGTCTGCTACTGAAAGTGCTAAATCCTACACTTCTGCTAACTGGTTGGAGGAAACACCATCCCCCAGCTGTGTGGGTTTTAAGCCTGTTTTTATATATTTTTAAGCACTTTAACACTCTCCCTTATATGTGATGGACAATCTCTAAGCCTGAGTGTTGGACAAAATATCAATAAAACTCACTGCTTGTGTTGAAAAGAAAACCTCATGTGGCTTCCTGTGCATCCATTACGTTTGTAAATTACTCAGGGCACATGACCTCTTAACAGTATCTTGTTTCCAACTCACAAAATGATGAAAGGTGATTGGACTCACCACCACTCTCCCCCCTTCTTTCCTCTGTGTGATTTTCCTTCCCCTGAGTTTCTCTGACAGAATAAGCCCAGCTGGCTCCAGCTTTTTCCAGCTGAGGGGCAGCAGAAGCAGAGTGGCTTCATGCTCTCCTTGCTCCCGCAAAGGGAAGGGTCAGTGCTTTATTCTCACCTACGTCATGGAGAGGGACTTTGGTGGTGGGAAAGAGCAAACCCTTTTCATTCCCTGGGTCATCAGCGGAGTCATAGATGAAATGGAAGAGGAGCAGTTTTGCCCGTGAGTAATAATGCTTTGTTTGGTAGCCACTTTCAGTGCTGGCAGTGGAGCCACAGCGCAGTCAAGCCATGGCATTGAGAGCTGCCCCCATGGGTGGGGCAGCCCCCCCTAGCTGTGGGGACAAAATGAGGTCTGTTTGTTCCTCAGCATGTGGGGCTGTGCACATAGCAGTGGGCCCCCCCTCAGAGCATGACCTCAGCGGAGCATGGCCACAATGTGGGCACTCCTTGTGCATGTGCAGTGTTGCAGAGGGATGTGAAATTTTCTGAAAGAGGAAGAGAAATCAAGCTAGCTGCAGTCCTGGAAGGGCAGGTAGAGAAGACGACTCCTGACTAACCTGTGTGCTAGTACACATTTACTTTTTTAATGGCTGTAGCAAAGTCTGTGTCTTTATTCTCTTAATAAGGTCAGAAGTCCCTTGCAATGCGTGAGAGTAGAGAAGACGCATTTGTACTTAGATACTGTGTCTTTTGATGCTGAAGACCAGAGTATTCATCTGCCCATCTGCCAAAACTGCAGCAGGGAGAATGGGTTTGAGGGGTGAGAAAAGGGTTGGCATGAAGAAGATGTTGACAGCATTTTAGGCTAACACAGTGATGAAATCAAAATTTGCTTCAGTTTTCAATCTTCGACAAGACAAGCAGTCCTGGCTGGATTTCAATACTAATTGGGGGTGTCTTTTTTGTTCATCGTGTACACACACAGCAAAATCTTTAGAACTGCTTAACAGTGCACAAAGATGTTCAGATGTCCTTTGCAACCAATAATAAAGGGGTGTAAAGAATCAGGGATTTTAAGTGTAAAATATGTTTTTCTTATACAACAACGGTCAGGTGAAAACAACACTTGCTGACCTCTAGTTTCCTTCTGTCTGACCAGGCTTCCCTCATCCCCAAAGCTGGGCTGGCTCCACCTGTTCTTTATTCTTTTGATCTTTGTAGATTAAAAAGGATTTTATAGGGAGGAAGTTCTGGGTCACAGGAGGGAAGGGGAAAGGGGGAGGATTGCTCTGCATTTTTTTAATCAGGCTGTGTGTTAGTTGATGTGCTGCTGTACAGTTGACCAGTGCCTTTGTCTTTCAGCTGTGATTGTATGAATTCATAACAATATTACTGTGAGGTTTTTCATCACAGAATCATAGAATTGTTAGGGTTGGAAGGGACCTCAAGGATCATCTAGTTCCAACCCCCCTGCCACAGGCAGGGACACCTCACACTAGATCTGTTTGCTCAGAGCCACATCCAGCCTGGCCTTAAAAAAAAAACCTCCAGGGAGGGGCTTCTACCACCTCCCTGGGCAACCTGTTCCAGTGTCTCACTACCCTCATGGTGAAGAATTTCTTCCTAACTTCCAATCTGAATCTAACCATTCTATTTTTGTTCAATTCCCCCTATTCCTATCATTACCTTACACCCTATTTTTTTTTCTTGGGGATGGGGGTGTGGGGGTGTTTGTTCATTTTCTTTTCACTGGAAATCAAAGGAATGGGGAGAAGTGAATCTTTTTTTCCTCATCCAAGCAAGAGTCAAGATCATATACTGAAGGCTTGGTAGATGCACTTGGATATATGCCCTTGCCTTTCCTGGTTTGGGGGTCATGGAGTGTATCTTGGCCTTGCAGGACTAACAGAGATCAGCCCAATAGTTATAAATCACACCAGCACTTTGTTGGGGGGTTACTGCAACCAGGTACCCCAGACATTGCAAAGGCACTGGCCACAACCTACTTTCCTATCACTCAGGCCTACAGGGCAGAGAGATGTATAAAAATGTATCCTAACTTAGATCTGGGATAAATTACCCCATTAATTGGCTCTTCTGGTGAGGCTTCTGGGAACAGGAGGCTTGAGAGATTCCCCACAGTACACACTAGCACCAGGGCCCAGATTTCCCCCCTGGGAGAGCTGCCACAGCAGCTGCTGTTCCCTTAGGCTGAAGGTAATTCTTTGCTCGTGGCCATTTCACATAAAGAAGAGAAGCTGTATTTGAGGAAAAAAATAAACTAATTTTGCTACCATACAGACTGCTCTTTCATTTACCTTAGGAAGCGATGGGAAAGGGAATGAGATAGCACAAACCCCATCAGCTTGTCACAAGAATAATTACACTTCTCCTGCCGTTATAAAGAACAAAATCAAAGCCTGTAAAGGGCACCATCTAAAGAAAGACAACAAATAAGGGAACTGTGGATACAATTTTTTATAACAGTGAACAGTGTTCATTCCTTATCATAAGTCTGCCCCTTATTATTGTTATCACTTTAGTCTCAGCTAAAATAAATCTTGAAGCATGCATTTAAACTTGCACATATGGCACATTTCCACCCTCCTTCCATAACACAACATGCAAGGTCCATTCAAACGGTTTCTAATGGTTAAAATACTGAGCCCTAATGTGATATGTAATAAGCCACTGGTGCAATTGCAATTTTCTCCTGCAACCATGTGGATTCCTACCAGAGGAGGTCAACTCCACTGTGTTTTGAAGTCCAGTGAAGAACAAGTGTGGGAGGGAAGGGTATAGAGAATTCAGAAGGTTTTACCAACTCTCTTCACAACTCTTTAAATTAATATATATATATCACACACTGAAATGCCGTCACATAGAGTTGCTTTTGACTCCTGCTCTGCAGTGCCTACACCTTTCAAGATAAAGTATTTTAAGATACTGGAGTGATTTTAACGTTCAACTTCATTCAGTTTGGGATGTTTTGTTTGGTTTTAAGCTGAAAATTAGTATTTTTAAATTAATTGATCTAACCCTCGATGTCACTGCTGGTAGGATGAACTCTGGCAGTGACATGACTTTGCCTTTTCTCTTTCCTTCCTAGGGTAAGTATTATTTCTTACATAAGTGAATAGAAACACATGAGCTGATTCACCTTCACATTTAGAGGTGTGTGTGATTTGTTAGCTGCCTGTGAAACCTTTGTCTTGTTGAGACTCCTGCTGCACCTGCAGTGAAGCTTCCAGCAGATGTTTTTGATGCATTTCAGGGTGGCAGAGAAGCAGCTCAATGAGCAGTGAAGCCAGTCTCAAGCTTTGATTCCCTGCAGATTTGTATCTTGAGGCTGAGCCACCATGCAGACACTGGTTCAGCTTGGGTGGCTATCGTTTCTGCGCCTCACTTCCTTTTTCCATGGATCATGTTCAAACCAATCACCTTTGATTCTTCTGCTACTCTGTCAAATCTCCTTGAAATTGGCCAGCAGCTTCACAAGCTGTTAAGAATGACAGGTTGATGTATGCATAGCAATGCAAGATAAACCTTGTTAGGAAACCATAGTAGATATGTACAGATATATGTAAACCAGATTACTTTCAGTTTCAGCTTTTATGTTGGCAATTGCTCTTTGGAGGGCTCAGCTGTGCCTGGAAAGGAGGGAAGAAGGCTGAGAAGAAGCATGGAGTGTTTGATGTTGTGATGTGCAGTGTGTTGTTCTGCAACTTCTGCTCTTCTGAAGCTGAAGGTCACCTTAGATTCAAGCTTGCTTTAGCTTTGGGTCAATACAGGAATTGTCTCATCTTTCCTTAGAGCATTGGTGGTTACATTAACCAGCTGGGGTTTTGTCTAAGAGGCTCCATTTTGCTACAAGCCCCAGCTTATGCCGCAGAGATATTGAGCCTGGTTTTAAAGCTGCAGGAATGATGGCTACACAGAAACTTGTGGTGTTTGGGTTCTGCTACCACAGTCACTGTGCTGATGCCCGCTTGAGACCCGTGCAGCATTGTCTTTTCAACAAAGAAGAGCGTGCTTGTGAGTTGGTGCAAGGCAAGCAGGCTGGCTGTGGGACCTGCCAGCCTTCGCTATGGCCAGGTAGGTTGCTATGGTGTTTAGGACAAGGTGAAAGAGAGAAAGTGGAGCAGGTTTAAGGCCGCAAACTATTGTTGTTTAAAATCAGGTCCATAGCAAAGATAGCTGTACACAAGCCCTGGGGTTCAAGAATTATTATTTTTGGACGGGTTTAATATTATTAGCTTTTCAGAAAATAAGTGCCTGAGATGCCTCCTGGTAGCTTATATCGCAAATGTGTTTGAACACATTTTAGTCTTTTAGCAGGAGAAAAAAAAATCTAATTAATTTTACCTGTCAGCAAGCCAACTGTTAATTCAAAATCCACTGAGAAGCTTTTGATTAACTAAAAATTGTCCTTTATTAAGCAAATTAGAGCCATTTGAACAGCACATGAGACATTTATAAAGCCACTATTAGAAGCAGCTTACTGAATGATTTTACAATAAGAAGCTGATTTGCTGGGAGATGAAGACCATTTTAGTTTCATTTGGCATAGTCAGAGGTGTAGCATCACAATGTAGAGTGAAGTTAAACAGTTGTACTGCACAGGATGTTCCTAATTATTTGTTTCCTGCACGAAGAATCTGCTTCTTGTACATTAACACTCAGGAATGTTAAAATATGAGTTAAGTGTAAATAAGCTGAACTGCATTTGGTCACTGTGCCAGTACTCTCAATAAGAGTTGACCTTAACTCTATTAAGCAGAAATTATTTTCAAAGGGATATAAATGAAGTGGTGTAGTACAGACAGCAAGCTATTAGATTGCAAGTTGTTATGTATGAGGGATCTGTAGTACCTGCCAGTGATTCTTAATATATAACAAATGTGAAGTCAGTAAGCTCCAGTGGTGCAAAGGCAGAAAGCACACATGGATGCTTATGTAAGAGCTGGCATGTAATAACATATTACCTCAAAGCTTGTAGTCCAAGTACTAAATCACTCTAAGCCCCTTTTAATTCTCTATGGGAGCATCTGCAAAAGAAATTAATGAAGTTTACCTGTACTACCTTAAAAAATATATTAGGATTAACTCTGCTGACTGCTGTGCATTCCAGGCTGTGGTATGTGAGCAGGATTCTGGAAGCAGTCAAGGGACAGCTGAAATCTGTTCTGCCAGTTGCCTTATGGATATACTGCAGTGCAGGGAATTTGGGGCCTTCTCAGGAAGGGAATTGCAGATGCAACTGAGCAGGGAGTGCCCTGCAGATGAAGAAATGTCACCAAGAAATGCCTCTGCTGTTGAACCTGTTAGTGTGAGAGAGCTGGGGACTGCCAACACTGGTGCAAGCTGGCAGCTTGTAGCACTTGTCAGGGTGCAAATTCCCAACACCAAAATCAGGATCAAATGACTCGTTTCACATCTCACTGCAGTGGAAGGTGCCACCATGTCCAGCTCTGGATCTAATCTGTCAATGCAGACCTAACTCATATATTTAATTTTCTGTGAGTAATGAGAAGGGCCTGGAAAACTTGTCTGAATCTCCCACTGACTCCTTGGCATTCTTCCCACTTTCCTGGTTTCATTTGGCATTTCTGTGCTTGCTCATAATGAGTATTCACAGAACAACAATAAAGGGGAAATTTGGTGAAGAATAAAGGTAAATTTATTAAGACTAGCAAGCGCAGAGAAAGCTGATGTGTGCTGTGTCTATAATTTTGCCAATAACACTGTGACAGAAATAGCAATTTAAAGTTTGCATTCAGCTTATGCATCTTCATTTCTTCTCTGTTCCTTTGCAATCAGACCAACAGCCACTGCAGAGACCATCAGTGACAACGATTACATTACGACCTTTTAAAGCTTACTTTCAGAGTAAAGATTTTTATCCCATATTACCAATTACTGCTGACTGAGTTTCATACAATCCTCCCAGTGCGTTGGAACTGCAGGGTTTGTGATTTCCATGATTTAGTAGATCAAGTGTCTTGGTCATGTGGGAGACAAACTCTTGTAATGGGATCTTTGTCATTTGGTGAATTCAGGTTTCCTAGTGAGATGTCCTGTGTTTGCTGTACACTTCTGCTGCTTGGGTCTTGCAAGTAACATTACTCTGCTGTAGGGTGCAGCTGTGCAAAGGGTGTAGTCAGAACCAGTTTTCAAGAGTTATTCAAAGCTTTGTGCTGATGAAATTCCAATTCAGTTTTCCCTCCAACCAATCCATCAGAAAAGAGGCAGGTTAATCCTGTGTTTCAGCCCTCCATGGCATGCCTGTCTCTGGCAGCTTTATACTGCATGTGGCCCACAAGAAGTTTCATGTGATGGAGGGAGAGGACACCTGTAAAAGCCACAACACAGTGATCTGTTTCTCTATGCAAAGATACTTTTGTGCATAATTTGACCATTCATGTGCCCAACTTTGGTCATGTAGTGTGCTAGCTGCCTTGTGACACATGCATATATCAGATGTCGGACACAAAATAAAAGCAGACTTAGGTCATCAACTCTGTATAAATCAAGCAATTTCAGCATCCCAGTTTGGAAGGGGCACTGTCTAGAGAGACTGAATTGAGATGTAGATGTGTGTCTTATATGTTTCCTACTTTTTATAATAGGGAACATTAGCATTAATACAATCCTAATAAACACAGAATCACAGAATCTGCCAGGTTGGAAAAGACCTCAGAGATCATCATGTCCAAGCTATTACCTAATACCTAACACCTCATGACAACTAAACCATGGCTCCAAGTGTCACATCCAATCCCTTTTTGAACACCTCCAGGGATGGTGACTCCACCACCACCCCAGGTAGCCCATTCCACTGGCTAATCACTCTTTCTGTGAAGAACTTTCTCCTCACCTTGAGCCTTAACTTCCCCTGGCACAGCTTGAGACTGTGTCCTCTTGTTCTGGTGCTGGTTGCCTGGGAGAAGAGACCAATCCCCTCCTGACTACAACCTCCCCTCAGGTAGTTGTAGACAGCAATGAGGTCTCCCCTGAGCCTCCTCTTCTCCAGGCTAAACAACCCCAGCTCCCTCAGCCTCTCCTCACAGGGCTTGTGCTTGAGACCTCTCACCAGCTTTGTTGCTCTTCTCTGGACATGTTCAAGCATCTTAATGTCCTTCTTGAATTGTGGAGCCCAGAACTGGACACAGTACTCAAGGTGTGGTCTAACCAGTGCTGAATACAGGGGCAGAATGACTTCCCTGCTCCTGCTATTTCTGATGCATACAAGGATCCATTGGCCTTCTTGGCCACCATTTGCTTATAAACAACAAAAGATGTTAGAACAATGGCTGGACCTGGGCAAGTCCTGCCAATCTGGGAAGCACACCTTAAGGCAGGCCTTGGACAGTGCCTGGGACATTTTATGGCTACTGAAGAACAAAAATGGGTACTGGCTCCTTCAGCAATGTGTTTCCTTCCAGGGCTTGCAGCTTAAAGAACCTGTCTACCAACATGTGCACATACACATCTGTACATGCACATACCTGCCTGCACAGGGGTGTGCACATGCACACTGTCACCCTTTAGGGACAGAGCAAAACTGGGGTGTGGAGGAGTGGTCACTCCTGGTGCACATGCCAGGGGCAAGATGCCATTGCTTTTGCTATGTGCTCACCCACAGGGCAGCCAAAGGCACTTGGAAAAGATTCTGTGGTCATGCTAATATCTCGAGGAACCAGGAAACCTGGAAAACTTGGTTTTGTTACTTTAGATTTTGCATCCCCTTGACACAGGCTGAGGGGCTGGCTATGACTAATCTGCAAAGTCAGTGCAGGGTGATTTGGAGCGCTCAGTGCCACAAAAGCTTCTCTGAACCCTCAACCTGCTGTTCATCTTCTTGAATAAAAATGTCCATGTTTAGCTGATGGTTGATGGCAGTTTGTTTGTCCGATGAAGCAATTAGCATACCAAATCTCTGCCAGAATTAGCTCTTCTAGGAATCTCATGGGAATCTGCTTTTTCACCTACTTACTTCTTGGTCTTGGTTGGTGGGACAGATGGCACTTTGCCAAACATGCCAGAGATTTGTGGAGTGAGGACTTGTTGGCTGGGTTCTGGATGAGGCTCCTGAGCTAAACCATGCGGTCGCTAATAGTAACAGCTCCTCTTCACTGGAAGTCCTATTCTCAGCATTAGGAGAATGGCTCTGTACTAACAACCTGAAAGAAAAAGCCTTTACAACCTGTTTATTTGTGGTTTGCCAAACTAACCAGTCCCCCCAAATGATATTAACACGCCTACAGTGAAATTTCTTCATTAAACAGAGAACCAAATATTTTTCCACACCTCCGCTTGATAGAATCCTGGATAAAGAAGCTGAGAACTCTCATCTCTTAAATTTTCTAATGCAAGAAGCTTCTGTCACTTTCTGAAACTAGGAAATTTGGCTCTGGCCATTAGATATAACAATTTTAATGTTTTTATTGTACAGTCCTGGCATCCACCCTTTCCATGTATTGTCTAAAAGAACATTAACTAGATGCATGGGAGTTATGAAACTAGTCAGCTAACATTCAAAGCAAACATTTTAGCAGCACACCCCCACAGTTTTCAGAGGCTGAACTTTTGTTTCAGCTGTGATGTTATACAATCCTATTTCCATGGCAAACTTACAGATACCCACTTGTCAAAATTCGTGGTTTATTTAGCAAAACTGTCAAGGCACATATGTGCCATGTGCATTCTTCCGTTCTTTACAGATATGCTTTGTAAACCAGCAATTTCCTGCTGCAATTAAGTCTCTTGCTTGGACTTCAATAGAGGTTTTTGGCTTTGAAAGGGAGTCTGGCTTGGATTCTTATCACTAAAAAGAGTGCTGGACAAAACCCTCCACATGTTCTACCACTGTTTCATCTTCTATTACAGCCTTTCAAATGTACCCTGTTTTATTTGGTATTTCTTTTCTCATCTCATTATTTGTCCAGTTTCCAGAGGATGCTCTTTCCCTGAAGGAAACTGTATCTAATACTTGCACACAACTTAATATCTAATATTTCGAGCTCTGTCGACCCCTGAGTCTCAAAAGTCTGTGTCTGTTAACTGTCATAGCACCTCCTTCATACAACCCAGGGTAAACATATGGGAAGTCTGAGGACAAAACAGATACCTGCTTTTCCCAGCATGGAGATGTGGTAGGCAGGCAGGTCTGGAGTGATGGAAAATAGCAACAAACAATGGAAATTCATATGCTCAAGCCTTGGACTCCAGTTCATTATGACCTGCGAATCTGACCAAAACATAGAAAACTTCATGAGGCACTGATATTCTTTGTGAGGAAAAAATAATTTTTTAAAAAAGGACATTTTTTTCAGCATGGAGGAAAATCTTCCTCCTGCATTATTGCACTCTTGTCTCTTTTTCCCCATCTCCAGCCAACACCCCTGTCTCTTTTTGCCTGGTCACAGCGTTGATGCATCCCACCCCAGCCTCAGCACTCATACCTTTGCTCCAAGCTGACTGTCACACTGGCGGCCCTTCAATGCTGTGCTGCCACCCGAGTCCCTTGAATTCTTCCCCTCTGCTGTCTCAGCTCCTGACCTAGTACCATCTTGGTACCTCTTTTCCATATTGGTACCCCTCTTTCTTCCATGTTCTTCACATTCTTCAGTATTAATTATATTTGTAATAATCTCTGACCTCCAGGCTCAAATGTGTCTTGCTTCCTTTTCACACGGTGCCCTATGACAAGCTGGTGTTGCCAAAATATGGCAAATACAGGCAAAGTTTCCTGCTTCCCACCCCAGATCCTGTGTCAGTGGCACAGGGCAACATGGTGCCACGGATTCCCTTGAAGTTGTCCAGTGTGAGTAGAAACTAGCCTGTAACAGGAGAAAGTGCATTTTTGTAAAGAATGATGTAGAGCTATTTATTTGGAGGATTATTACAGACCTGGCTGTAACAAGTGAGCCCAAGCAAAAACCTAGCAAAAAACCAAGGTGTAGAACTAAGGAGCCCCAGCTCTAATTGTCTAAAATGTCATTAACAATGAGTGGTGAGCTGTTTCTCCCTTTGTTGATTATTCCTCCACCCCCGACATTAACACAATGCATGCTACCAAGCTATGACTTAACTATTAGCCAGCTCAAAGCACAGCCACAGCAGAGTCAAAATGAATGTTGATGCCTGAAGAATAGAAGCAAAATCCCTTTCTCATCCTTGCCCATGTGATGGGGAAGAATGTGGCAAAGCCATTCATTTTGGAAAAGGAAGGGGAGAGAGGAATAACATGAGGAGGGGGCTGTACCTTGATCTGCAGGAGGGATCACTGGGCAGAGCTGGAGGAGGTCAGCTGGGAGCTTGCATGGGGATGCATATGTCATTTTTAATTTTCACCCAGTAAATCACCCCAGCACAGCCGCCTTCTTCCCTGCTCTAGATCATTCAGTTGTCTCTCACTAGGGGCAAACTTTCTGCCTTCACAAGAGATCTTTCTCTGTGCAACAAGAACCACTCAGTCCTTGGCCTTTCTGATTTTGACATGAGAGGGACAACTGGGATGGAGGGAGAGGGGCAGGCAGGATCAGCTGGTCAACTGGACATTATTATTTAGGTTTTTTTCAGAGAGAAAATATTAGGAAGCTACGGTGAGAGCATGCAGAAAACCATGTTAGGAGAGAAGCCCCAGGAGCAGCATTTGAAGCCCTAGTCAGTCAGTCTATATTATTGCATATAAACATCTCACACATTGAAGCCGTGACTGACTTTGAGTACTACCACACTGCCAGCTCAGAGTATTGAGATTAGACTCCTGGACCTAGGAAGTGAGGCAGTAGGTGCTCAATTTGTTGGGCTGGTGTACAGGCAAACAAAGAGACCTATCTGAATTAGACAGACTGCAGCTTTTTCTGTACCACACAACAATCAAGGTAGGTTATATTTTAAAGTAGTCTATTTTAGGACTAGCAGATCTTCCTGTAGTGTTTTTGAACTTTCCATATGCCATTAGTAGCAGTATACACAGTGACCTTCAAGCAGCCATAGTTTTGCATCCTTTTCAAGGCTTAAAGGCTTCAAGGCTTGGTTTATTTTGATTTTGATGAGAGAGGAGTGAAGGAAAGGAACAAAATGTTAGATTATTTGGAAGTGAAAGAAATGTACAGTTGCGAAGGTCACTTGTGACAGAAAGGTTCCCTGAAAGGGCAAACTTTTACAGCATTTCAGTAATTTGCCTTTTCTGTGAGGTTGTTAAATAACCATTTCCTTCAGCTGAAATTTCTCTGTCCCCACTCTTTTCTGTAAAACCGTACAAGGTAAATGTAGCTATTGCAGTAGTGGCTATATGAAGTCTTTTATTTGACACAGCTGAAGCTTGATTCACTTACTAGTAATAAATACTGAAGGATAAGCAGAAGCTAAGTTGGATAGAAACCAGAAGTATTTGCCAAGTGAAGTTCCTTGGTTTGTCCCAGAATAAATCAAAGGGCCTTCTGAGATAGCTGTCAGAGGTTCAGAATTAGACGTAGCCTTTTAGATAAATCAGCATAGATTTTCTAATAGATTTCCCCTTGCCTTAGAAGGTATGAGAGTGGTATTGAGGACACAGTCAGTAACAATAGTCCCATTCTTCCATCACCGCTCTCTAGGGGAACAGACATATTCATTATTCCATTTCCACCACTGCCAGCACCCTTATTCCTCATACCTCATCATCCTCCTTTGTTTCTAGCATATATGTCACCTAGAAAAGTGTATAGCTCGAACAATGTTTCATCTCTTTGCCTAGGTTTTCTGCTTCGCCTGCCTAGTTTTAGATGACCAGAAACTTAAAGCTACATTAATACCTAACAGGGCTTAGACAGAGATTGCTTGAATTATTCATACAAAACACTGTCTAATTCATTCTTGATTTAATTTATTCCTCCTCTTGCTAAATGTAGGAAAAATGCATGTATTCTGTAACCAGTCTTAATAAGCAGCTCAAGCTATCCCCTCTGATTGTGATTGTTCGAATATCAGACTTTTTTCCTTAGGAATTAGTAGTAGGTTACATGCACTTGGCCTGAGCCTTCATTACTTTGCCCTACACATATGACAAATGGCTACATGTAGAGATAATGGCTTTATTCCCTATTGTTTTATGCACATGTGTGAATCCAGTGCCTGGAAGCACGCTCTAAATTTATGAGCAGTCTGTTCATCCATTCTTTGAAAAACAGTACTTTTCTACCAATGCCAAAATCTGAAAAACTGATTTCTCTCCTCTGACTCTTTTCTTAGTCTTTTGTACACATAGCCACCAACGCAATCAGTTAACTAATAAAATCCTCTCTCCAGACAATGCATTGTTCCTTCTCACTTACATTTATTTTGTTTATTCCTGTCACATGGAGAATAACTGGAAATGCATGCACTGAAATATGTACGAGGGCAAGGTTTTATAGTCCTATTTATGTCAAAGTTCCTGTGAGTATCCACCCTCCTGTACAGCAGAGATTGGCAAACTTACTAGAGCGTTATGCCAGGTTTTCAGTTTCTTTACTAAATGAGCCCTTATTCCTTACAGGTTATCAAACCACCACCAATCACTTTGTTAGCCATGAAAGACTTCCCTCCCTGAAGTGCTTACCATTTATATACCCAAGGCCAGGAGAAAGGACACAGGATGATGAAGTCTGAGAGGTGAAAACAGATTTGTTACATAATTAAATACATACCCAAATAATAGCTGAATACATGGTGAACTGAGATTGTTTACTCTGGAGAAGAGGTGGCTGAGGGGAGATCTCATTGCTCTCTACAAGTACCTGAAAAGAGGATGAAGTGAAGTGGGCACTTGTCTCTTCTCTCTACTGTCAGGTCATAGGACAGGAGACAATGGCCTGAAATTGTGCCAGACGAGGTTTAGGTTGGATATTAGGAAGAATTTCTTTACTGAAAGAGTGGGCGGGCATTGGAAGAGGGTCCCTGGGGAGGTGGTGGAGTCACCATTCATGGAGATGTTCAAGAAATGTGTGTACATGGCGCTTAGGGACATGGTTTAACGGCCATGGTGGTCTTAGGTAGGTGGTTTGACTTGGTGATCTTAGAGGTCTTTTCCAACCAAAACAATTCTATGATTCTATGAAGGTAGTTAACCTCAACAAGTAATATTTGCCTTATTCCCTTTTTTGTTTGTTTGTTTGTTTGTTTGTTTTTCAAAGCAGAGATTTATTTGTGTTAGAAAGACACAAGTACATGGGTAAAGTAACCAAGAAAACGATGGAACCACGGAAATTACATGTTAGCATTCACAAAATCATGCAAGTAAAAGTACCAGGATGCTGAATCAAACATAGATAACAGAGTTAATAGTTACCAACAGTTACCATAGGTAGCTTATGATACATTTTTATTTAACTAGTATATATCTAGCAGTGACACCACTTATAAAATAACAGGTTAAAGTAACTATTGCTGTACAAGTAGTAGATAACTTCAATGAGTCTTATAAAGTAATGTTGAATGTGTTAACATTTGGGTGATCAGTTTAATATTATCATACTCATGTACACCTGCAAACAACTAGCTTAAGATTTATGGGTGTTTGCTACATGAATTTAGGATAAATGTTTCTTTGATGCTCTTTTGTTTTCACTAATAAATGGGCTTTTTAAAGGGTATTTTTGGGTGTTTTTTCCCCCCCTACAGCTTAAAAATGTATTTTCCCAGAAAGCATTTCGGACGAATGGGTTTTCTTTGGCTGCTAGGGATACAAAAAAATGCTTCAGTGCTTCTTGGGAATTTTTTGTGTTCTTCAAGGTAAGAAAGTCAGAGGAAGGAGTTAAACACCAGAAGTGCCACAAGCAGAAATAGATTTTAGAGTCCTTCTACTGGAATATAGTATCATCCCAGTGGAAGTCATTAGACTTTTTTTCTCCATATACAATGAAGGACTACTGTGACTCATTCCTGAATTCTAGATGACATCATAAAAACCAACAGTTCAGGATATTGTTCCAACCTGTAATTCCTTAGCAAGGAGATTATACAGGTCAGCTGCTGTGTAAACCCTGTTTGTGGTCATTGAACCTCAGGTCAAATGCATTGCTAGGAAATTAATTTTCACTGGAAATTTAAGTGCCGGTGAACAAAAACCAAAACCATTTATGACCAGTTATACCTGTGTAAAGTTAAATGTGTATTTTCCACAAGTTTCTTGTCAAAGTACCTTCTGTCTTTCTTTTTCTCAGCACTTTGCGATGGAAAATGACACCATGTCAATTTTTCTATATGAGGACCTTACTGTACTATTGGCTTGCTAGAAATTAGAAATCTTATTCAAAGACTGTTGTCGAATATTGTCCTTTTCAGCCCTTAGTCTCCACTTTTCAAAGTATCTATTTCGTCTGATGTGATTTTATCCTTTTGTAAAAATTATTTATTTATACAAAAAAAAAAAAATTGTATCCTTTTTCCACCATCTGGACTAATAACAGCTTGGTAACTGGAAGAACAATGGGCAGAAGATTGCATGTGAACTGAAGGATGGTATCCCCCTCCCTACATCCTGCCATAGCTTAATCTTGTCCTTGTAGCTCATCAGTAGTGTGAAAGGTAGGTATTGCCCCTGAGAGTCATGTGTCAGGTCAGGCTGGGAGTGCTGCAGAGGTATCACAGGATGATGATATTTTTATTAATTTCTGTGGCCTTTGCAAAGTTACTTCAGTGTTGTGTGCCTGATCTGCATCTGTAGCAAGTGCATTGTTACTGATCTCATAGGTTTGCTAAACCATAGTTCATCAATAACTGAAAAGCACATTGTGCTCCCCAGATAGAAAACAGGGATGTTTTAGAAGATTTAATTGAAATATCCAGCGAATCTTTTAGAGGTTTTAAATCCTCTACTCCATCCATTAGGAACATCTACTCCAACCCACACATACTGGTCCCTAAAACATCGCTCTGTCTTTTCATGAAAACCACAATTTAAGTACCTCGGTTAGATACTGTGTGCAGAAAATATTGAGAGTGAAATCCTATCTCTGCCAAAGAGAGTGACTAGGGTTTTGTTTCCATTTTAGACTTGTCTCCAGACAATGGAATGGTGCTTATACCCTTTGGTATCATATTCCAATGGCTTGTGGCCCTTACATCTAAAAATGTTTAGTTTGGAGATGGCATTTCCCAGAGGAGTCTGCCCATCATGAGATTTGTTTTGAGCCATCTCTTCTGCCTTGTAATTGAACAGTAAATATATTCAGAAATACTTTTAGTAACATCCTGTGGCTGCTGATCTTTGCAAAAAACAACAACAGAACTATTTTATAATAGTTATTATAGCATATTGTCTTTCCAAACATCTTGGTTTATACACAGGGAAGGTCTCAAAGCAATTAAAAACAAACCAAAAAAAGACCATTCTCATTCAAAGAACTGTTACAGTGTTTTTCAAAGGCTGAATCTGAGAAAGTAAATGGGAAAGTTGGAAAAAAATTAAAATTTACTAGGGGATATATATCCCTTCTATGCAATTCTTAAGTAGAGGAAAATAGACAGCAAGTGTTTCACTCTTATTAAAAGAAAACGAAGTCTGGGTGCAAGCTTTTGCTTCCAGTAAGGTAATACTGACTTTAATCCAGGAAGCACTATAGGAATGTAATATTTTCCCTTCCAAACAATCAGATGTAATTTCAGCTACAAGGGATGTGGATATGGGAGAAGGAAAGAAACCTTATAACATTTCAGATGTTATTACTTTGATCTCCTCAAATGTTTCTGGATTTTAGTGACAACAGGTGATTGACATTACAATGTTTTAGTTAAATGTATGGGTTATGCTGAGAGAAGTCCAGTCAGCCATGGCTGTGCTGCTGCGGTGAGCAGAGCCTCAGCAAATCTTTTTCCCCATTAACAAGCTGAGCTAAAACAACCTATGTCTCCAAACAGGAGAAGTGAATTTGCAACAACAACATGGCACTAAATTCTACTTCAAGCCACAGAAATTTTACCCCACTTAGTCTGAACACTAGATCAGACCTTTAGGGGATGTTCCTTCCTTTCAACGCTCTGCTGCATCTGTGGTGTATGATCCACCTCTACCCATCTGTTCGGAGTTGGATGGAGAAGTCATCTCCTGCTCCTCAGAGAAGTGGAAAGGGAATGAAATCTCGCAGAGCTTACGTTGTTCAGGTTGGAGACTGCCAAGAGTACCTTCCCTGTTAACTGTGCAGCTTGCGAAAAAGACTACGAGATGAGGCAAGCAGCTCATAAAAAAAAGGTCAAGGAGTCTTGTGGTTTGCTTCCTTCTCAGAAGAACCAAATACAGGATAGATGGCTCGTTTTTGTGGAGGAAGCTCGTGGCAATGCAGAAAGGAGGTTGCTCATGCTGCCTCAGCGGCAGACCTCATCTACTCTCTCTTCCTGCCTGCATCCTTGAGGTATTCTCAGGCCAAACTCTCAAAGTCATGTTTTATAACTCAGTAGAGCTGTTCAAACTGGTATGGCTTCATGATTGATGATTTTCATTTAATGGAGGCTAGCAAATGGTAAATTTCTGGTTACAGTCGTGTACCTGAGTCTCTTAATCAATGAAAGTAGCATGGACAATTTAGTTCAGCAAACCCTAAAACGTGCTGGATTCAGACGGGTTTTGCTGCTGTGTTTTAAATCATCTAACATAAAATGCAGTTCTCGTGTCTAGCTGCATGTCTCAGCCCCTTTGAATCCAGTAATAGGTCTGAAGAAAGTTTTGCTGATGCTGTGATTTCAAAGCTGAGTGTGACTCTACATCCTGCCCCAATTATCAGCCAGTTTCTTTAATAATTCAAAATCCTTGCTAAAATCCTGACCTTAGAGATTAATAAAACGATCCTTTATAGCCTTTCCAAGTCAGGCCGATTAAACACAGATTTGGCACAGGCAACCTGAGAAACTTCAGTAACGTTATTCA
The DNA here is from genome assembly GCF_027791375.1 of Indicator indicator. Taxonomy (NCBI): domain Eukaryota; kingdom Metazoa; phylum Chordata; class Aves; order Piciformes; family Indicatoridae; genus Indicator; species Indicator indicator. The sequence goes on from NC_072010.1 coordinate 80,811,126, forward strand.
TTTAGCTCACAGTTACCTCCCCTGCTGACGCACTCCCAATTAATGCCAAGAAAGGCATCTGATCCGGTGGAAGGGGACCGCTTGTTCTGTGCTCTCTATTACCTTGGATTCAGTCCCAATTTAATGATAACATCACCGTGTTTTACTCGAGAATTTTAATTATTTTATGGAATTGGGCAGCAGTCTGTCCAGCTCACAAGCTTTTCCGAGGTTTTGGATGACAGCAGGTGTTTTGGAGGAACATGTTCGTCCGCTCCACTGAGAGCACCTAAAGGAAGGAAGGCTTCTTCAGTATGGCAGCAGGTGATTAATTTATACCCTGCAGCAGGAAGATACCCAAGCTGAAGTATTTTATAATTACAACTGATGGTCTTACTTGTATCTGCATGTCAGCTTTTCCAGACCTAGGCTCTTCTGCAACCAAGCAGCACCAGCTGAGTTTAAATCTGCCAGCAAGCCTCTCGAGTTAAACTGATGCATCCATACACAAGACAGCAGATTTAAAATTAGGTTTTTGTTACGCTACTGTTTATGACTGCCAGCTGAATCACTGCAAACTGAATTTAAATCAGTTTACTAGAGTTCATACCTAAAATTAGTGGGAGTCAGCTGAGCCAGTTTAGAAGTTCTCTGTGAGGGTGGTGCTGGCTGAGTGAGTTGTGCTCTGAGGCCTCCAGGGAGGATAGTCATGCTAGGGGTGAGGGGACACCTTTGACAACCTCTATCCAGCTACCTGTTGCTGCCAGCAGATCCTGAGGAGCAGATGCCATATGGGGATGGCTGCAGGAGGCGGAAAACAGGCAGTCTGGTCCCACGGGGAGGTGGCACAGCTGGATCCTCAGCAGAGAGAAAGGCCAAGGTGGAGGCTGTGGGCAGTGTGGAGGCTCCCACATGGCAGTGGTGGATGGAGGTTTCTGACTCCTGGCAGTGGCACGGGGCTGTCCTGCCATCCACAGACCTTCAAGGAGGGTGGTGCCTGGCAGCAGGTAGGGGCAGAAAGCTGTGCCCAGGGAGGCATCCCAGATTCATGGCCACACCAAGAGGAAACAGAGCGAGATGGCAGAGGGAGACCTCCCCTCCTGACATCTCCCAGTCTCACCTGCTGCCCAGTGCTTGGGCAGGCTCATGGACACAGGCCTCACACAGACACTATCAGGTAGTCCTTATGCTTTTCTCCTGAATCCTGCTACTGAGGGGAAGGGGATTTAGAATCATAGAATCATAGAATTGTTAGGGTTGGAAGGGACCTCAAGGATCATCTAGTTCCAACCCCCCTGCCGCAGGCAGGGACACCTCACACTAGATCAGATTGCTCAGAGCCACATCCAGCCTGGCCTTAAAAAAACCTCCAGGGATGGGGCTTCCACCACCTCCCTGGGCAACCTGTGCCAGTGTCTCACCACCCTCATGGTGAATAACTTCTATTTGCTCCATTCCCCTTAGTCCTATCATTACATGACATCCTAAAAAGTCCCTCACTAGCTTTCCAGGCTGCTGGCTCATGTTGAGCTTCTGATCCACCAGCACCCCCAAGTCCTTTTCTTCAGGGCTGCTCTGAAGACAGTCACTGCCTAGCCTATGTCATTGCTTGGGATTGTTCCAACCCAGATATAGGACCTTGCATTTGGTCTTGTTGAAGCACATGAGGTTATCATGGGCCCACCTCTCCAGCCTGTCAAGGTCCCTCTGGATGCCATCCCTTCCCTCCAGCATGTCTGCTGCACCACACAGTTTGGTGGCATCAGCAAACTTGCTGAGGCTGCACTCAATGCCACTGTCCATGTCACCAACAAAGATGCTGAACAAGACTGGTCCCTGTAGATGGCTGCATGGCTGTTGCCGTTGACAACTTTGGCTTTTACAAACAAAAGGCCCACTTTGAGATAGCTTTGGAGGCACCTAATAAAGGACTCACTTTGAGAACTGACAATGGCTTTGGAGGCACCTAACTGCCACTTCCTAGTACCTACAAGGTGATCATGCAGAGGATGGAGTCAGGCAGCGTTGCAGAGCCGGAGGGCAAGAGACAAAAGGCACAGGTTGAAATGACAGTGTTTCAGGCTGGGTATAGGCAGAAACTGTCTCCCTGTGAGAGAGGCAGTGGAGTAGGTCACCCTAAGAGGTTATGCCATTTCCATGCTTGGAATGTTTCAAGATCCAGCTAGCCCAAGCCCTGAGCAGCCCAGTCTGCCCCAGGAGCTGTCCCTGTTTTGGATGGGGAGGTGAGCTGAAATGGTGCCATCATCCCATGATAATCACTAAGTGTTTTTAAACCAAGGCAACTTTGCACATACCACATGTTTTACTCAGCCCTTAGTTGGATAAAGCCTTGGCGGAATAGCCAAGATTTACCATCCTTATCTAATCAGGTATCACTTGTGCTAAGATTTAAGGGAATACTGTGCTTTAAATATGAGCTTTAGTATGCTTAACTAAAAAATTAAATTTGGTGTATACTCTATTTTTAGTCATATACTATATGTAAAAGAGTAGACATTTTTCTTTTCCAACTTTTATTTATATGTCTGTTTTCTTCTCCTTTTTCCCAGTAAATCAGTCACTAATTTAATCTTTAAGATCCATATGCTCACCCACGCCATCTTTCATATGAGTACAATGAGATAAAGGTTATTATTTGTTGAACTGGGGGCATAATTAAACATTCTGAATTTAAATTATTTCAGTTGACTACAGTGACAGATCACATAGTCTCCTATAATTCAGTGAGATAACTTTTTCATTCATTTTAAATGTTTTAGAATTTTTTACATTTTTCTTTTAATTTAACTTCCATTCTTTGCTAACAGGGCTTACTTACATCAAACCAGTAATACACTCCACTGAAACAAAATAGGTTTTTTTGGGTTTTTTTCCACCTCTTATGGCCATATTGGCAAGTTTCACAGCTGAGGGGTATGACAAATACCATATGTTCACCTTCGGGCCACTGTGTTATTTGCTGGTAACTGCATTTCCTGCTGCTGTAGTTGCTCTGTGAAATTAAGAGTGACTACGACACTTCTCCTTTATTACCTTATGTCATCTTAAATATATAGGCAACTTTCTAGAGTCAGTGCTCCATGAAATGGATAAAAATGTGTGTAGATTCATATTTTGGATTGGTAAAACATTTGAGTTCTCAACAGAAATGAAAAACATTCCAATTGGAAAGTTGCCTGCAAAACATCCAATACCTTTCTGCCTTTATTCATTTATTTCAGCCTATATTGTTTATGAATCTAATGAAATGCTAGACTAGAACTCCATTTCAGTATGAAATGACTCAAGGCAATAGAGTAAATGTCCCCCTTCATGAACAATATATGACAAAGCTATTGAGCATGCCCTTTGATTAGTTCATCTACTGGCTTGTATCTTTGCTTTTGAATAAACAGAGGTTGTCAGACTGATGCAGCAGAGGAGCTTGCTATTAATATTCATGCAAACATGCCTGTCCTCACTACAGCACAATTTGATGGACATTTTTCTCTGCATGGCTTTGATTAATTGACTTTCTTAATTAGTTTTTGATCATTTCTCTTTAAAGTTTCCAAGAAAGAGAGTGTAGAAGAACAAGTGACCATATCTTTGTTCTCCACAGAACAAGATAGCTGTCAACAGGAGATGAGAGTTCAACAGAAAGGCAGATTTGAGTCCTGTTTCCCCCAGGATCACTGAAAAAAGGCTGACTATATGAAAGATTGCAGTGTTCAAGGGATGCTTGCTATAATTAATCTCTTAACAAATGGTGAAGACCAGCCAGAATAAACTTTTCCTAACTTCTAGGCTAGTCCTGGGCCAGAGTTTCATTTCTTGCTCCACTGCCTGTAGAGAAGCTTTTGCTCATCCTCCTACATCCAGAGCATTAGCTTCCTCTCCTCTTCTGATTGGGACATCTTCCTCAGTGCTTTAGGCTGACTCTTCCTCCTCATGCTTACATCGTCCACTAGTTGCAGACACTCACTGGGGTCCTCCCCTGCAGATATGAAGCAGCTCTCCAGTTGGCAGCTGTACTGGAAGTCTATAAAACTGCTTTACTAGGTATGTACTCTTCCAAGTTAGCAAAAGTGCTAATGTTGTAAGGTGAAGGCCAAGGAAAAAAAAAAAAAGAAAAAGAAAATTAAATTCCAAGTTAGCAAAGTGTGGCAGTTCAGGCTGGGTGCCTCCTGTTGCTGTCACATAAGTTTTACCTCCGGTGTCCTGAATGTCCAACCCAATAAGGTGGACAGAGGGAGCAGTGTATTTCTGCCCATAAATCCTGCGCCCTATAAATCCATCTGCAAAGTCATTCTCTCCCTCTTTCTTCCTTCTCTGCTCCTGTGGGAGATGCTCTCTTATCAGGTAACAGTGGGGGAGTATCTCAAGGCCTCTTATGCCTGTCTAGGCCTAATGCCAGGAGGAGAAGGGGTGTGGGGGGCAGTCTCAGACCTGGCCAGCCTGAGACCAGCCTAGCAGGGAGAGGGGGAAGAAAGAGCCCTGAGGGTTTGGGTAGACTCTCAGATGGGGAGAAGAACTGGGAAGCCTTTGGGTATTATGTAAGGGACTCTCTACGCTTTGGGTTATTCTTGGCACTATGCTTTGTAGTGTCTGTACTTTCACCAATTGCTTTTCCATTTAAACTTTCCATCACTCTCCAATCCGTTTGTATGAGTGTCATTCTTTTGTCCCTCTCGGGGCAAGAGAGGATCTGTCTGGCCTCAAACCAGCACACAAAGGTATTATTGCCTTGGCAGGCTTAGTGTGGGATCTTGCCAGGACTTCGTAGAATATAAGGGAGAGAGTGTAAGATCATAGGATCATAGGATGTTAGGGGTTGGAAGGGACCTTCAAAGATCAAGTCCAACGCCTCTGCCAGATCAGGACCATAGAATCTAGCACAGGTCACACTGGAACACATCCAGATGGATCTTGAAAGTCTCCAGAGAAGGAGGCTCCACAATCCCTCTGGGCAGCCTCTTCCAGTGCTCTGTGACCCTCACAGTGAAGAAGTTCCTCCTCATGTTGAAGTGGAACCTCCTGTGCCGTAGTTTATATCCATTACCCCTTGTCCTATCACAGGGTGCAATGGAGAAGAGCCTATCCCTTCCCTCTTGACACCCAGCCCTCACATATTTATAAACATTTATTAAATCCCCTCTCAGTCTTCTCACATACACAGTTGGATGTAGTCTACATGCTTAAATACTAATAAATAGTTCCATTGTACTCAAAAAGACAATTTTCAAGGTGGCTTTCCATGCAATAAGAGTCTGCTCTTCCTACAATGTGTGAGGATAATGAACACCAAAGAATCCATAAAGGCCAAAACAAGATCTGTTTAAGTAGCAATTAGCAATAAACACAAACAAAACTTTAGATCTGTTTTCTCCAGTCAGTGTTATTTGGTCTAACTAGAGATGCCTCCACACCTGTGAGTCCTCTTCTAGAGCAGTCTTCCAGAAAGAGTCAAAACAGCTCTTTCTCAAAAGAACAAGCAAGTGTTGTTCTCCTTCAGTGGAAATGTTCAAGAACAAATTCAGTCACTCAGAAGTACTGGTGGAACCAATTCTTCCTTGATTTTGTGTCTCCAGGTACTTCAGCTTCCAGCAAGGTTCAGGACAGTTGCAGATACATAGATTTCAACAGAAGTGGGGATTTTTATTAAATTCAGGCACCTAAAATCATGGCTGTAGTCCTGAAAACCTCTGGTTTATCTGCTACATAGTATGAGGAGAAAACTTTATCAAAGTCTGTGTATTGGTCAGGGACTGTTCCAGATTTGCTTATTTACATGTCTAAGACTGACTCAGTCTTAACAGAAATACCTGTGCACCTGATTCTGTTGCCAGACTCAGAAGGAATTTTCAGTGCTGGCCCAATGCGTTTGCTTGCACAAAAACATGCCAGAAGTGCTTACCCAGAGTAGGAAAACTAATGTTCAGTTCCTCTTTTACCTCTATCTGTTTTCAAGAGTGAGAACCCTCAAACCTACGTCTTTCAGGAAAGGATCTTGATGACAGCCTGAATATTGTTGTAAGATGAGGATATTCTCAAGGAAAGAAACTAGCATTTAAGTGTATAGAAATGCAGAAAGTTAGTAAGGGCTTGTCTGCATGCAATGCTCTCCAATGAGGACATGTGTTAATTTTATTGCATGGTGTTGTCAAAATCCAAAGACACTGCTTGATTTGTATACTTTGTGAACACTTGGTCTTTCACTCAAGGGCACAGATCAGGGACTTGAACCTAGACTTATCCCTTCCCTCTCTTCCAATCATCCCTATGAGTGTTTGGTTAGATTATACATTCTCATGCCTCTTCTCTCTCATTCATGTGACTTTAAAGTTATAAATAAGGTAGATGAAGTCTTCAAATGGGATTATTTTCTCATGTGCAGTTTCACATAGAAAACGTTGGTAATAGATGTTTTCCAGTTAATAAAGCTGAAACCTTGTGAGACTGAGGTGTCAAAAGAAGAGATGTTAGAACAAGCTGCTTTATTAAACAGTAGCATATTTAGAAGAATACTTGGCTGCTGCTCCACCAAGTTTCATATGGAAACACAAGAACAAAACGGTTCTGTTGTTAACAGAACACACAATGTTATTTTGATAGCAGACCTTAGGGTAGTAAATTTGAGTCCTATCTCTAACAAAGCTCTGTGGTAACTGTGGAAATTATAAGGAAGCTTTTCTAGTATCAGTATTGAGTAATAAGATGAAAAAATGATTAAAGGAAGTAATTAGAAACCAACAGGAAGATAAAGACACATAACACTCACAGTCAATATAGATGCTGTAAAAGAAAGTGGTATTTTCAATCTACTGGTAATTTATTGTATGTGCTAGCATAGTAATGTCTAAAGTAAAATCTGAAATAATTTGTTTGAACTTTTAAAAACTACTTTTGCCAAAATGCTTGAAGTGTTAAGGGGTTGTTAAGGAGATTAAGTAATCATGACGTAAGAAAAGTATGGTTACAAAATGGCAAACCATAAAAAAGTACAGAATATAAGTAAATACCCAAGTGTCATGCTGTCAAAAGTCCAGCCAAGTGATGACTGCAGAGCTGTGCTATGAATGCTGTCAAATACTTTTCAAATGACAGAAGAGCTCACGTGAAGTGCAACAGACTGTGAAAAGCACCTAACAAAGGGACCTAACAAAGCTAGGTAAACTGGCAGTGGGATGATAGATGGAAGATGGCAACAAAACAGTACCATGGACAATATTGCATGTTTTAAAATGAAAAATAACCCCAAGCCACTTAGAGCTGGAAAGGACCTTCAAAGACCAGTTCTTTATCTGCAGTGATGGTCAAATTGTGACTGGATGTCTAAATGGGGACGTAAGTAATAATAAAAATAATACTACAAATTGTATATGTGACATTCTTTATTACACATGTATAAGATCGTAAGGCATAATGTGTGAGCACATGGGTGGGAGTACATGAGTACATCAGAGCCCATATATGTACTGAGATAAAACATTCACTTATATACAGAGATGAATTTGTAGAAGCACTAATATTTAATAAGGCAGTCCTCTGATTTAGATTTTCTGTGCGGTGTTTTGATGTTACACCTCTGAAGTGCCAATACTTTGAGTAATCTGCACATGCACATATGCCCACAGAAGCATGCACATACCCATAGAACTTAATGCCATATAACTGCTGAGCCCAGGAGTTTAGTGAGATTCTCCAAGCAGTTAGGCAGTTGTATGAATAACAAAACTATACATCAAACAGAAAGGAATTAATGAGCAGATAGAGAGACAATGGGGCTAAAATATTTTCTTTAGCAGCAAGGCTTTCCTTGCTGCTTCTTCGGTATTTTGAGGCACCTGAAAATATGGATAACAGTGTGATCTGGCAAGGCAGTGCCATAGATCCCAATTCCTTATCCTTCTGAAACTAAAGACAATATCAGTAACTTTGATAACGGTATTTCCATGCCCACCAAAAATGATCCTCCAGATTCCAATAAAACTCAAAACCTATTGAGTTTAGATTCCAATAAAACTCAAAACCTATTGAGTTTTTCAGTGCCCTGCAGTAGAAACTGAGCTCTGTGCAGGATGGTCTCTTACATGAGAAGTAACAGTTACAAGTATGGACGAAATTCAGGGTAGGTAGGAATCCCAATAAATAGAGAAGATACACATTCTTTTGTCGTATTGGTTCTGGACACAGTTGTAAATCCTCAAATGTTACAAGCAGGCGCTCACGAGTAGATGATCTCCACTTATTTATAACATTCAAGTATGAAAATAAATCAAATCTATTTAAGTGTCTAACATGCTCAGGAACCACAGCCGCAGAAACGGAGGAAAGGTCTACTCTGGCTAGAGAGGCCTATATAAGTAAATTTATTTGTCTGATTTTGCATGTTAAAACTATAAGCCTAGCTGGATGACTTAGGGATCATTACCTCTGCCCAGCATGTCTCATTAAGTGACTAGATGCTCCTTCTCTGTGCAGTCCTTAGGATCATTTGTGCCTGCCAGTGACAGTTTTCATTCTGGTACCATGGGCTGGTGACTGAAGCTCTTGGAAGAGGACTGGCTACTTTGGCAATCCCATGGTTTATGTTTTTGTACTGAGATTGTTAGCTTGTCTGCCACATTCCACTGCTGAAATTGCTAGGAAGTTTTGACTCCACAGCTGGTGAAAATCAGTGACCTGTGACAGGAGAAAGAAATTGTGATTATCTTCATCTAACAAAAAACTCTTCGGTGTTTTTGTTGGTTTATTTTTGTTCTGGTTGGTTGGTTGGTTTTGGGGGTTTTTGTTTTGTTTTTCGTTTCTGTAGGAAATAGGCAACCCACTCAGGGAAAACTAGAATTAGAGATGAAGTTTAGACACCAAAATCAATCAGCCTACACATTATGGATCCATAAAAAAGCAGGCTGCATTTACTACTGGTCATGGGACTTGCTGGTTTGTTCCTTTTCCCCTCACTCTTTCTTTCTGTTCTTTTTTTTTTTTCAAACCATAGTTTGAATGAAAGAAGCTAAGACCAGATTTATCTTATTCCACTCCAAAACATTTTGTACACATTGCTTGAAAAGAGAATCTGAATACACTTTCTCTGCACCCAGTCCTTTGGTGGATTTTTTTTTCCAACTAAAGTGAAATATTTGATGTCAGGGGCATCTCTCTACCAGTATCCTTTTCTTCCTCCTCCTGCCCATAGGGCCCCTGCTCTAGCAGGTGCCTCTGACTTCTCTCAGGCTGCTGTCAAGACCTAGAAGAGAAGCTCTGACATGTCTTGGGCATATTTGTTCACCTTTGGTAGGATGTTTAGCTCTTTCCTACATCTGTACTCAAGTTCCTTTTGCAAAGGTATCCCTGATACCTTTGCATCCCAATCCCATAACAATAATTGAGTAAACCCCACAGTGATAAAGTGACCTAGTAGCTTCGAGACCAAGTTATTGCAATCACAAGTGCCAACTCAAGGTTGGAGTCAGGAGATCCTCATTCCCATTGTTGTCCTCCAGGACCCAACAAGTAGAACTCTTCCTGTGAGCAACTTCTAATTATAAGAACTGGAATAGATCAGATCCTAATAACGACCATGTGGTTCATTCACACAATATCTAGTTTTCTTTCTTAACTGAAACAAAGCTTCTTTTGCATAGTGCAGAGTTTCATTTTAAAAGGTTCACGTAGTTCCCAAATCGTAGTTCCCAACATGTTCTGGAGCAGCTTTTGGTGCAATCACCAGAGATTGCCCCAGAAGAGGAGCAGGGTAAACTCAGCCAGTGCATCACACAGAAGACAGCACATTGATTTCTCTTTTGTTCTTTTTGCCTTATTTATTCTGGGCCTTAGCAATAAAGTCCAAAAACTTAAAAAGATTGCCTGTAAAACCTGTTGCCAAATAGATTAAATCAATCACTCAATGGAAGCTCAGTACAGGTTCATTACAGCACTGAAATGTTAATTTGCTCTTCATTTGTGTAAGGACTACTTTATATTCACTAGAAGATCCTTAATGTTGTGTTATTTCAGCTTTCTGCATTTGAATATGTATCTTAATACTGCCTTATAATTCTGTTCCTAATCCCGAAAGTGTGCTAATTGTTATGCTACTTGCCTTTTTGGTGACGATTTGATCAAAAATCAGCAGTAGATCTTTATATTTGCAGACCAAAAGGGAATTAGAACACTCTCTGTTACTGTAAAAATTTTCTTTCTTTCTTTCTTTCTTTCTTTCTTTCTTTCTTTCTTTCTTTCTTTCTTTCTTTCTTTCTTTCTTTCTTTCTTTCTTTCTTTCTTTCTTTCTTTCTTTCTTTCTTTCTTTCTTTCTTTCTTTCTTTCTTTCTTTCTTTCTTTCTTTCTTTCTTTCTTTCTTTCTTTCTTCTTTCTTTCTTTCTCTTTCTTTCTTTCTTTCTTTCTTTCTTTCTTTCTTTCTTTCTTTCTTTCTTTCTTTCTCTTTCTTTCTTTCTTTCTTTCTTTCTTTCTTTCTTTCTTTCTTTCTTTCTTTCTTTCTTTCTTTCTTTCTTTCTTTCTTTCTTTCTTTCTTTCTTTCTTTCTTTCTTTCTTTCTTTCTTTCTTTCTTTCTTCTTTCTTTCTTTCTTTCTTCTTTCTTTCTTTCTTTCTTTCTTTCTTTCTTTCTTTCTTTCTTTCTTTCTTTCTTTCTTTCTTTCTTTCTTTCTTTCTCTTTCTTTCTTTCTTTCTTTCTTTCTTTCTTTCTTTCTTTCTTTCTTTCTTTCTTCTTTCTTCTTTCTTTCTTTCTCTCTTTCTTTCTTTCTCTCTTTCTTCTTTCTTTCTTCTCTCTTTCTTTCTTTCTCTTTCTTTCTCTCTTTCTTTCTTTCTTTCTTTCTTTCTTTCTTTCTTCTTTCTCTCTTTCTTTCTTTCTTTCTTTCTTTCTTCTCTTTCTTCTCTCTTTCTTTCTTTCTCTTTCTTTCTTCTTTCTTTCTTTCTTTCTTTCTTTCTTTCTTTCTTTCTTTCTTTCTTTCTTTCTTTCTTTCTTTCTTTCTTTCTTTCTTTCTTTCTTTCTTTCTTTCTTTCTTTCTTTCTTTCTTTCTTTCTTTCTCTCCTTTTCTCCCAGCAGCAGTAAACTCTGGAAAATGGCCCTTATTGTTCACCATCAAAATAACACACTGCTTACACTGGGATTATTCATCACAGACTATAATTCAAAATACTATTTGGAAGGTGAGCCAGGTGATTTTATTTCATGTAGGTGTTCAGAATTCTCCCCCTCATATGAGTAAATATGTTTTTAGGAAAACACTCTGAATTGTTAATTTCTGTTGTACAAGCCTCAAACAGCCCAAGTTGAGCAAGCTAGATAAGTAGCATGAGAGGTTGCTCTTCTCCTTACTCTTGGATCAGAATTCATTCCTAAAGGAGGGTGGCTCTCTGGCAGGCAGATTGTGTGTCCCTGGAGAGCTCTCTCCACTGTTTGACCTTCTTTTTTTCAAAAATGTGCCTAGAGGTGAACAAAACAAGGGCCATCTAGAATATTTGCAGATCCAGTGACATTAAGTTCTTCTTCAGTGGTTTTCAGCTATGCTGGTGTTGATATTTGTGGTTGTTAACCACTCCAGTGCATGTACTGGACATAGGCATTACAATGTCATACACCAAAGGCAAAAAGACTTCTTTTGGATCATTTGAGTTTATGAATGACAGTGAGCAACTTTTTCCCTTGCAACTTACCTCCACCTTGCTACTTACTAGTCTATGCTGCACGAAATATTATTTACTATTTTTGTCTCTCAGGGCAATTTGTAATTCATAGAGGGTTGGGAACAGATGGAAGGCAAGGCAGTGATCCTGAAATTTGCTGAGACTAAAGTCGATGTTTTTATGGTCACCTAAGTTTTCTGGGAGTATTTTGTGATACGTTAAGTGATTGTTATGCACTAATAAGCATGTTTAATGAGCGTAGCCACTTCCCTCTGATAAACTATGGGAACAAATTTGAATGCTGATTAACATATATAAATCAACCACACGTGAACATTGTAAAGAGTTCTGAAGGGTACAAATGTATCACTTTGGCTTACCCTGATGTTTGAATCTGGGTTTATCACTTGTCAGAAAGAATAGTCTATGTGAAATTGGATACATTACTTCTTTCTACTAAGGGAAACGGTATTAATATAAAAGTGATTTAAATGCTCATACCTGTGGGCAGTTTCTTTTCTGTCAGGAGTAGCATTGAGAAGATATGGAGAGAAATAACTGCACAAATCAATCTACTAGTGAGAGGAGAGATAAGGAGGGCCCTCTGTGCTAGCAGCAAACTGAACCAAGTATAAGTGTCACCTTGCTTTATTTCAGAAAAGGCTAGGGTCTTTGGGAACAGTGAGCTACACATGGTCTTTCCAAGGCTACCATTTCTTTAATATAATCTCATTTTCCTATAACAACATGCACATTACACTATTGTAACATTCATTGTTGCCGTAAGCTGAAGTATGGTCTCTAGGAAAATTCAGCAGGTAAAAGGGTTTTAATTATAACATGCAAAATAAATTGAAAAAGTAGCTTTTGATCCAGCATAGCTTTTCCCCAGTAGATTTCATCAGATAACTGGTTGAATTAATTGGTACTTGGTGTGGGAAGAGATGCTAAATACTTCTGCCTGTCAATTCATCCAGATATACAGAATAATCTAAAAAAGCACATGCAGTAACCGGTGGCAATGAATTCTGAAACAGTTGACAATTATGAATAATGCAGTAGGGTGAAAAAATATTGTGGTTGAGAGGTAGTTCACAGGTTGCTCTACTAGCATATTCTTTAAATATAAAGTATTGTTCATAAATGGAACTTTTTGTGTAAGTTTCACTAAATTAAACAGTAAATTATGAAGCTAAGCTTACAGAAAAGCACTGCAACATCTGAAACCTTTAAATACAAAAACAACCTGAGGCCTGGAATGAAAGCTCTAATGAAATTACTTGTCTTCAATTGAAAAACAAATATTATTTCTTTCCTGACTCTATGTATAACAGAAACAGATTTCCACAGATTGGGAAGCAGACATATTTAAAAGGATGTTCCTGCACAGACTCTCTAATTTGATACAAAAACAACCTAAGTCCATTAGGAAGGGTTTCAGTTGATTCAATGAACTCCTATGAGGAAATACCTCCACTTTCCCTATGTTAAGCACATAACTTGGTAGTGTAGGTGATTCCAATACTCCCTGATACTTAACCCAATGCATTATTCTCTCTTGTTTGGGTGCAGTTTTGGTAGAGTTTAATATTTCCGCCTACTCAGATTTCCTTTTCACTCTCCTCAGCTCAACATAAGACTGCAGGAATAGTGGTGCTGGTTGTTGCCAAATGTTCTCCAAGAATGACCAGAAGCAGAAAAATAAGAGTAGAAAATAAGAGTATTTCAAACATATTGTACTACTTTCCCAGGATAGCCTCTTAGTCTCTGATAGTTTACAGCTCAGAGGTGGTGGCAATATTCAGTTACACTCAATGGTTGCCTCTTCAATAACGTACCCATGTGTGCCAGGATTCCCTGCCACATCCTGTTAGAATGACCTCAACAGCTTACCATGAAAACTGTCCTTTTAAAGCTATACTTTTGACCTGGTGTTTTTTGTTTTGGTTTTTTTTTTCCCCCAGTCTATGTGAAAACCTTCCTTTTGTCATGGTTGCTTAGTTTGCCTAAGAACTGTCAATGACCAAGGAGGCCAGGAGCTACTTGAAAGCTCTTGTGGGATGCTTTCTGACAAAGTCCATGGTGGCTTTCCTATGATGCCCCCAAATTATCCACTCATATCCTTCTTTACTATAGCATGTAGGCAGTTTCACCAGAAAAACAGCTTAGATTTTTGCTCTGGGTGCCTTGACCTCATACAGAATTGTCTGTTCTGTTTTGTTTTGTTTTGTGTTTTGTTTTGTTTTGTTTTGCTTTGCTTTTTTTGTTTTGTTTTGTTTTGCTTTGCTTACATTTGTTTTGTTTTGTTTTGCTTTGCTTTGCTTTGCTTGGTTTAGTTTGGTTTGGTTTGGTTTGGTTTGGTTTGATTTGGTTTTGTTTTTAATAGATGATACCTGTATGCCCCCAAGTCCAGAGGGTCATCAAGGAACAGTGCTGGACTGTCACATGAGATGACAGTGATTTCCCCAAGTACAGCCTCCACTATATTAAAAATGGAGAAGAAGCATCAGACTGCCATGTCCTACCTGCTACAGGAAGAAGGTGAATATGTAGATCAACTTTTAAAAAAGAAAGATAAGCACACAGTGAGCCACACATAGTAGTGTACACCAGGGCATTGAGATGCAGTAGCATTCATGAAAAACAAGTCTCAGGAATGAGCTATCTTGGGTTTGATTTTTACAGACACAGGCCACACTTGGAATCTTTGCACTGTTTTCCAGAGCTATGATTACCCTGCCATGTAAGAGAGGACCTGGTTTAAAATGCAGTCCAAGTGACAGGAACAGAGTTTATGTGTATGCTGTGAAGCTGCAGCCTCCTGCAGATCAGGGCTATCACGCAGACAGCTGTTTGGAGAAATCCAGACCGGATTCAGGGGCTCAGAGAACAATTAAGCTGTGTGGACAGTCAGTAATCAAGCTTGCACCCTGGCCTTGTTTTATTTAAGACTATAGAGGCACTCAGTGCAGTACTTCCAACAAACAGGAACAGCTTGTAAAAGGATAAGAGAAACAGAATGATTTCTGAGTAAATAATCTGATCTAGGGAATGATGTAAACCACCAGCAGAGACACTTTCATACAGGGTGAAATCATTAATGTTATGTAAGAGCTGAAAGCATTGTTGAAACACTGGTGCATTTCTATCAGGACACAGATCGTGCTCTTACTGACATGTAGCATCCTTTTACTCCTGAAGCTGAGGCCACTTGAGAAGCTCTAAGTAAACTGTATGTTGACGTTAACTGAACTGAAAAGGGCTCTCCTGATGAGCTCCATAATGAAAAAATGGACAAAGCTTAAATTTGACCTGACTCCATGTCACAGAGCTAGATCTCAGGAAAAAAACAAAATGAAGATGGGTGGAAGTGTTTCTGCTTAATCCACTGATCTAAAAGGCAGATGCTGGTTTCGGTGGTCAAGAGCTGTAACCATGAACACTGCAAAGGAGGAGAGTGGTGGTAAGGGGAATGCCTTTAGGGCCAGCACTTGAGTTTCTGAAATAAACTGTAGTTCACTGATTTTCAGTCAAAGCTTTCTTTCCACAGGTTATTTTTCTGAAAATTAATTAAAGGAGATGTTCTCATAATACAGTTCCTATTTCCTGATACGAAATCTTCACTGTTCCTGGTCTAAATGGAAAGCATTAGCCACTTAATACCAGCAAATTTCCTCATAAAGTATAGTTTTCAAAAGCATGGTAGAGATGCCTCATTACCCAAATTAACTATTTCACAGCAATAGAAAAGCACATGACTGACACGTAGTGTACAGCCAAGGGCAATACTACCCTGAAAAGCTTTCAGCAAAGTCACATCTAATGTTCACTGTGCAAAGTTCAAGTAACAAATAATGGGCTTCATTAGAAGAATCCAGAGTACACTGATCCATCACTAATGAAAACCCAGCTGAATGCTGGCTAGAATAAATGGTGGTTATTTTGTTTCTTTCCGAGCACCACAGCATTTTTTCTTCTAGGCCTCAGAGTGTGATCTCCCCAGCACAGGAGAAAGAAGGTGTTAGCTTAAAAAAGATGTGGCTCATTTCCTGTGCCCAGGAAATCGATGTTGGATCTTATCCTTCCTTACAACCACCCCAACAGACCATTTGCTCCATGCCACATTTTGTGGTATGTAGCACTGATCTCTGTCTAGCAGGGCATGGCTTGCTGCCCCTGAGAAGAAGAGCTGGGCAGGGAACTGAGTTAGAAAGAGGTGCTGCCTACCCAATTATAAATCAACAGCCTTTTGATAATGGTGGCCAATACTGCTTTTTGCATGTAGTTGTAATTTCCTCAGCACATCAGAAACAGTGAATGTTTTGGCTCTTCCGTATGTCCTCTAACCTTTTTTTGTTTTGTTTTGTTTTGTTTTGTTTTGCTTTTCAAGACCCTTAAATCATAAAATCATAGAATCATTTAGATTGAAGAAGACCTTTAAGATCATCAAGTCCAACCAAGTCTGACTGTCAAGGATATTTTTGTTAATATACACTTAAAATCCTTTCTGAATGTATCTGAGTGAAAGCTGTGCAAACTAAAGGGAACACAACCTGATGAGAAATGTAGGACTGTTTATCTCAATGTAATTTCAGTCAGTGGAACTACAGTTTCATTTCAGGGAAACAGAGAAGCCTTTATTTTGGATAGCAACAAATTTAGGCAAATGGCAACTGCAAATGCTCTTCTGCAGATTCAGACATCTTCAAGTAACAGGCTAAGGCTCTGTGTAGGAATATTATTCTCTTTTCAAATGAGTTGCAGTGGTTAGCTGCAAAGTACCCCTTGGGTACTTTGATTTCATTTGTTTCAGAACACAAAGCAGGTATATTTAGCTAATCCTTTAAAATTCATCTCTTATCTTCTTTCATTAGCCTCCCTAAAATGCGTTTTTACTGTTATATTTTAAAGAGGATTAATCTTCCCTAATATAAATCACAGTAGTCTCTTTAGTTATGGTACATCATAAGGTCTGCACAGTTTAAACTATTTAAACATTGATTTATGTTGCCTAAATTATTCTATTAAAGCTGCAGAGAGAGTAAGACTGACATTAGAATTATTTTATTGCCTGATATGTTGGATACAGATCTTGTTGAAGACCTGATTCTTTCAACTTGCCCTTATCTTTTCCTTAAAATTTCAAGAAAGAGTGATGGATGTAAAATAATAGGAAATCACTAGATTGTTCCAAATATTTATTTGACACAAAAAAAACCCCAAAACCCCAAACCCCCTAACAAACACAACAAACAAAACAGTACATGGACTTTCTGTATGCCATGGATACCTGGAAATGTTAGTCAGTCCTATTCTGCCTTCCAAGAACCTGAGCACAAGCTGTCACTTGACCGTACCTGAAATCCTTAGGTTTCTTTCCTCCATGCTGTCATTCTGCTACAGACATGAATCTACTATTTTTTGTCCATCTGATTCAAAATACATGGAACACTTTCACTTCCAGAAAAAACTATTATGGTGACTCTGCAGAAGCTACAGTCTGTGAAATTCTTAGTAGGGGTGTCCTCTCTTTCACATGTGCCCTGTTTTCTCTGAAACACAACTTGCACTCAGAGAGAATGATGGAGGCTTGGCACAAAAAATGGCAAATGAACTAGTAAGCTTGTGTTGCTTGGGGCAAAATGAGGACATGTATGTTTTTCTTTGGATGGAGATTTTAAAGTCATTGCAAGTGGCTTACGTATAATTCCTTGGGTTTATTAAAATAGTTGGTTTAAATAGGTGGGTGGGGTTACAGCATGAATGAGGAATTTAGTCACAGCTTAGCCACTGATTTTCTGGATGATGTCTTACTAGTCACATGCCAAGACTTGCAGAAAGAACCTGGAATTTGAGGTGTCCCAGTTTAGAGTCACACTCATGATGATGATGATGATTTTTTAAAATTCAATTAAATTTAATTTTAATTTACTTTCTATTTATTTAGAAGGAACATTTGAACACATTGCCTCTTTATTTTAGGTGAAAACAAACCAATTCCTTTGGAACAAGTCAAGTACATCTTACCCAGGCTTTTGGTACAAGAAGGTGTTTTTAGAAATTCACATTTTGTTCTTTACTTACCTATATTATGGACACAGCAATGCTAATCATGTAAACCTTCTGCACATACTCTAAAGGCATTTAGCTCAGGTTCATATGAAAGTGCTATCAAGCTGTGAAAGCAAAAAATCAGGTGTTCCTGTCTTTCAAGCTCACAGTCAAATCTCTGTACATCAATTTCCATTTTGAACCCATGCATATTTCAAACTGGTTCACAGTGCATTGAGAGTGGAGGCAGATATGAGAAGTATCTTAAGGACAGCTTCTCATGTGCCAGTTGGGTGCTCTTCCAATGACATTGCCCCTGAGTACCCATTTGACTATGTTTTGCTGGCAGGAGCAGGGGAAGGAAGAGCATCACAAACCCTTCATCTTACATGCTAGGGTTAGCCATTGCTGCACATCACCAGAGATGAATGCAAAGGAGAAGAATGGGTATGCAACCATTAACACCTGTGAGTCTTTGTCAATCTCTCAATTCCTACCTGCTCTCCAAGGGAAATGATTCACTTCCAAACATGCTAGCATAGCTGGGTCAGGGCAGCGTAACAGTAGTTTGTGAGGGCATGCTGCCTGAACATCAGCAAATGGAGAGCTTCAGCTTTGTTGTCCTCTTGGATCTTTGTTCAAGAAAGTTTGGTAGAAAGCTCAGTCAAACAGGCAGTGACTATCGTTTTATTTCCAGATGCAATAGAGAAAAGGAGAGTGCTTTGACAGGATCTTCATGCAGGATTGTTTGTTGTAACCAGCTCACCTGCAAATGATACAAGTTCTCTCCTTGTGAATAATTGCAGTCTAAAGAAGGGCTTCAGCATTTCACAATGGGTGTGTCAATTCCCAGATTCTGAGAGCCCTTAGGTGGAGGTGGGGATCAGTGTTTTGGGAGGAAGGACTTAACTCTTAATGACTGTGAAGGCAGATGCACAACAAGGAAAGTGAAAACCTAAGGTTTGGATTTGTGGTTTGAAGTAAATTTCTGAAAGTGTCAAGAAATGTAAGGATTTTGGGTTCCTTGGAGGGATATGGCTTAGGAATACAGAGACCTATGAGGGCAGTATCAGGGAACACAGATACATGACAGTTCACGGTAGGTATCTTATGCTTCCTTATAATGTCTCCTCCTACTTACCATCAGAGGCACACTTTAGATCAGGTTAACTGCCTGTCTGCAAGCAAGCTCTGGTGACTGCACAAGCAAATCTGCCCTGGCTCTGAGACTTTCCATCAGTCCCTTCAATAGAAGTGATTTGCTGTGATTCAAAGTCCAGTTTAATGCAACTCATGTGTGATTATGATAATATAGGGATGTAAAATCAGACACAAACGACAGAGTTCACTTGGTTTCTACTGTAAGAAAAGGCACTTGGAAAAGGATGAAGAAAAAAAGAAAACAGAAAGGAGGTGATGTGAGTTACCTGAATTAAAATGTATCTTACAAAAGGCAGTAACAACCTCTTTAAGTATTCCTGTAGCTCTTTGTATTGAAAGCTCTGAATAGCCTTCAAGCAAAAATGGTACAGATATTTTTAAGAAAGTTAAATGATTAAATGCCTCTTTCAGTTTTATTGTGGTATATTAACATTATGTTGGTTTTTTTCATGTATAAAAATGATAGATAATGTTTTTTCAAAGTATAGTGTAATTACCTCCCTTCTTGCACATGGTGGCCTGAATGGGTGTAGTTCACTAATTCTGCAGTTAACATGATTTAATATAACTTCTAACTTGAGTGAAGGGGTTTTATACCCCTCTTCTTTTACTTCATAACCACATATTTTGTGGAAATATAATATATAACCATGTATTTGCTAGATATCTGTCAATGAAAGCAAGATCAAGCAAGCATGACCTAGAACTCAAAGCAGGTTTATGTAGAGTTTTAGTGCTCTGGATTCATCATTTACTTCTCTCCCAATAAAAACCTTGTATCTTTATCTTTGCAGTGCATAATTTCACTGCATTTGGGGTGCAGACATATAGGTATATAAGAGAATCACAGTACTGCATAGATTGGAAAGGACCTTTAAAGTCATCAAGTCCATTCATTAACCAAACACTGACAAGTCCTCGACTAAACCATATCCCTAAGCACCACATCTACTGTATACATTCCTCATCATAGAGGAACATTAGAGATATTTCAGATTCAAGCCCTGTAGATGAGGAGATGAGGGCAGATATCTTGCATGTGAGCTTTTTTTTTTTTTTTCCCTGGGAAGCCAGGACAGAAATTGTAGGACAGGTATGACGCCCTCATGCTGACAAAGTTCATTCTTGAATTCAGTTGATACAACACTTCATTTTACACAGTTTTTTACAGACTCAGAATATCATGTTCAGGTAAGCACAAGAGCCAAAGGCAAAATGGCCACCAGTAGGGAATGGTATCCTCTGGTTTCTCTGGTTTTAGGGGACAAATTATGGTAGCTGCATCGTTGGCGAGTTAGTATTTGCAAACTGTATACTGGTCTGACCAGTATGCATCTTAAGACAAATAGGATTTACATCCAACTGCCCTTCCAGCAAAAATTCATTTATTCAAATGCTAATTGGAATGCCCACCAAGGGCAACGAGGCTGTCACTCCCTTTCCAAGTAGGATATTGTGTGCTATTAACTGCACGCTCTTAAATCCTTGCCATTTCTTCACTGTTTCATTGAAATCTGAAATCCCACCACAATCAGCTCCTAATGCCTGCTTAACAAGTGAGGAGTCTGGATCTTGATGCCATCTACCATCACAAATCTGCTGTGCATCCCTTGGAAAGTGTTAAGTCACTGCAATGCATTCTCTGTATTCCTGTTAACTCCTTTAGTTGGTTACCTCCCCTAACCTGTCAGTCATGGCTAATGTAGTAGAAGACAGGGAAGACTGATGTCTCTCCTCAGAAGATCATCATTAATCTACCAAATGCACTGAATGTCTCTCCTTACCATTCCATGATGAATCTATATATATTACACCAGGCTTAGGAAATCTATTACGGCTCAGTAAAGAAGTAAACATAAAAATAGCTTTTCCCATTATTTTTATCATTTTAACCAGAAATTTTATAGCATAAATAAATTTGCTTTTTTGTTTGTTTTGGTTTGGTTTTTAAAGTTTGTGAAATGACTTCAAGTTTGAGGAAAAGTTTCAGAGGAAAAGGTGGGCTATGATTTTGTGTGTGTGTATTTTAGTAGAAATAATTCCAGCTCTCACAGGTCAGTGGATTGCATTACTCTGTAAGCAACCAAAATGGCCAAGGAGTAAACTCTAGGACACTGTTAGAACAGTTATTGTTTCCTAGTACCTTACTAGGTGTGAGTAAGAGGAGAAGCAGGGATGCACTCTTTGTGTCTGGAAGAATTCTTTATAAAGAAGGCAAGTGTCACAGTAGGTTAAGTACAATGAAATAATGTGACACTGTCTTATTCTTAATAAGTAAACACTAGTAACCCACTGGTTAATTCAAAAGCTGGCATCGTATTACAGGAGCTAAGATGGTTCAAATTAGTTATAAGTAACAACAATTCATTTCCCATTATTCTTGCTACTTTGCATGCAGTGCACACATTTTTGTGATTTTAAGTAGCTAAAAGTGAAACTTTTAACAGTATTGCCTTTCCTGAGTGAAGGTTTCAATATTGCTCTTTTAATGCACCCTAAAATGGCTATTTCAGGGGTTTTGTAATTTATTTTAATTCATACCCCCTCCCCTTCCCCACTGTTAGACTTTCTATTTACTCTTAAAGATTAGAAAATGATGCAAAGTTATACTGCACTTGTTAAAATCTTCTGGACTATGATGTAAATAGAAACAATGAAATATCTGCTTTAGGCTTCTGCATCTTTAAAAAAAATCTTTTTCAAGGAGCAGCAATTGCTGAGATTATTGCATTTTTTTTAATCAGTCTTTAGAGAGCTTATAGAGAACAATGATGTTTCAGAAGTGCTGACTGAAAACAATGCACCATTTCACTTCTTTACTAATTTGTATCCTTGGCTTTTCTGGTTCTTCTCCTTATAATTTGCACAGCATGATGGGGTTTGAGACTTCAATTATAACACCAATTCTAGTAAGAGCTTTCTTTCCTTGACTTGACATAATGCTGGAAACAGGGAAACATATTTTTCCTTTAACCTCAAGAAAATGAATGTCTTAGATTTTTAGAAAGAAATTAAATATACACAATGCATATTTACAATTAAAAAAAACAAAACAGAACAAAACAAAACAAAAAAAAAAAACCACCCAACAAAAACCGTGGCTCAGACCAGTGCAACACTTAGGCAAGGCCAGGCTGGATGGGGCTCTGAGCAACCTGATCTAGTGTGAGGTGTCCCTGCCCATGGCAGGGGGGTTGGAACTAGCTGATCCTTGAGGTCCCTTCCAACCCTAACAATCTGATGATTCTATTCACATTTAAACACAAATATTTGTGTATTACATTAATAAAGGAGAAGGTATTCCCCTGGTTTATCAGTCTAGTCTTGACAACATAAGTCAAAGCATGGCAGTAAACATGTGCCTGAGACACCTTCAGAGAACACAGCTTTTTCATTCTCATCCCTGCCAACCTTTCCAACTTTCCTTTTCTTTTTCTCCCCCCCCCCTTTAATATTGCCCATGAAAGGCATTAATACAAATTATCAAAAGAAAGCAGGCATGACCCTACCTTTCCCGTGGAAACACAGAGCAAATCCAGACTAGTTATCCCAAGAATAAAACCAAAGCATTATCATTCAGCTTCATTTGCCACTTTTCTGGTGGATTGTTGAAATGGAAGATCTCAGTTGAATACAACTTGGCCCCATTGCACTGAACAGAGTCATTGATCTGTCATTTTATGAATATCAAGCACGGCCTTTTAACAACCTGTTAACTCACATGCCTTTGGTTTCACCCTGCAGTGAAACACACACACACACACAAATAGGGTATGGCAGCCAATGTCAGTAAGTCATGGGCTGTTTTCATCCTACAAGATATAGGCTCCTAACTCCTGAAACAGTGGTTGTCCCAAAGGTGGTTATTTGCAGTATAAGCTAGCCATCACAAAATCTGAGGTTGTGATGTTTACTGACTGCATAGCCACCCATCCAAGAGTGTTATTGAATAGCATGGCAATGTCAGACTCTAAGATGAACACACGCTAAGTTCAGCACTAGTTTAGATTTAAGACAGAAGAGTTACAACAGGGTCCCTTGTAGCTAGCCCTTGTTTACAGAGCATTTATGCTTGGCTAAGGATAAAAATTAGAGTCAGTATTTATGGAGTACAGGTGAAAATTCAAGCTGCCATGATCATTTCTTGCCAAGAGCGGACTAAGATGAGGACAGGTGCACAAATGTAAATGATGAAATGATGAGTCTATCAGGAATAGCTTCTATTTCTGAACTAAGTTTTGAACAGTTTAAAAATGCAGTGGAATCACCTCTAGCATATGATTACATCTGGTTTTTCTCTACCTCTGTTTCAGAATTTGCAAAGCCCTAAATTAATTGTACTTTACTACATTGTTTGTACAAGACATGATGTTTATGCATTGTTTGCACTTGCTGCAGTTGAGTAAGAATAATTTCAAAATAGTCTTGAAGGCAGAGCCTGCCATATTGGTGTTCAGCTGCCATTTCTTGTTACCATCTTGATGCAAAGATTGGACTTCACCCAACCTGTAAGACTGGCCTTATTCTCTTTGCTTGCTTAGAGCCACTAGTGCTTTACCGTGTTTTTAGGGAATAAAGCAGTCAAAGCTTCCTTCTGGAGGCTGTCAGCAAAATCTCTGGTGTTCCTGGAATGCCATGCACAGTGCTGCACATTGGAGAGTGCCATCTACTGGCACTTTGTCTTCCCAGTATACCAATATGAGTGCCCTGCAGGAAAGCGACAATCTCATGATGATTCCCAACTCTTGCCTTTCTAAAAACAGTTACAACACATCTGTCAAACCCGATTATTCCCACATAGGGCACTACTGGGGTTTGTTTTCATCTCTTCTCTAGACCTCTTGACCTATCTTTCCTGCAGGAAATTTTATTATCAACTTCCTAATATGCATGACGAATCTACAGTGAAATAGGCAATTATCAAATTACAAATTATAAAATGATCATATTATGTTCTATTAGTGGTTTCTAATGGAAAAAAAAGCTACAACATAAAGCTGATGAAAGTTAGTGAAGATACTAAGCATGACAATTAAACCCCTAATCAATCAGCACCTGGTGCCATTTGCAGTTTGCAGTTCCATTGTGATAAGATCTGTATGTCTATGCAATATTCTGGATTGAGTTTTCCCTTTCTTGCACCAAACGGGCCACTAGAATATTCCATGCACACCCTGACAATTTGCAGAGCAGTTTCTTCTATCAGCTCAATTGGGTTTTTAAAAAGCATTTAGTGTTTTATGGAATGTGTAAGACCTATTTCACCTATGATACTTCAGTTCAGAGTATGCACTGGGTTTGCAACAGAGTAATCATCCACTTTGTCCTATGCTTGGGACTGCGAGAACCCTCAGAAAGTGTTGCAAGTGTAGCTGATACGCTTCACGGAAGAGATGCCATCCAGAGGGCCCTTGACAGGCTTGAGAAGTGAGCCCCTGTGAACCTCATGAAGTTCAACCAGGACAAGTGCAAGGTTCTACAGCTGGGGCAGGGTAACCCTCAGTATTAATACAGGCTGGGGGGTGAAGGAATGGAGAGCAGCCCTGCAGAGAAGTGCTTGGGGGTATTGGCTGATGAAAAACTGGAAATCAGCCAACAATGTGCACTTGCAGATGAGAAAGCCAGCTTTATCCTGGGCTCCATCAAAAGAAGCATCACCAACAGGTCATGGAAGGTGATTCTGCCTCTCTGTTCTGTTCTGGAGAGACCTCACCTGGATTACTGTCTCCAGCTCTGGGACCCCCAACACAAAAAGGACATGGACCTGTTGGAGCAGGTCCAGAGGAGGCCACAAAAATGATCTGAGGGCTGAAACACCTCTACTATGAGGAAAGTCTGAGTGAGTTTGGGCTGTTCAACCTGGAGAAGAGAAGGTTCTGGGGAGCCCTTGTTGTGGCCTTTCAATATATAAAAGGGGCATCTATAAGAAAGATTAGGAGAGACTTTTTACCATGGCCTGTAGTGACAGGACAAGGGCCAATGGTTTTAAACTGAAAGAGGGTAGATTTAGATTGGGCATAAGGAAGATATTTTTTATGACAAAAGTGATAAAACACTGGTGCTGGTAAATGGTGCAAATGCCCCATTGTTGAAAATGTTCAAGGTCAGACAGGATGGGGCTTAGAGCAACCTGATCTAGTAAAAGATGTTCCTTCCCACAGCAGAGATATTGGACTATATGATCTTTAAAGGTCCCTTCCAACCCACGATTCTGTACTTTTCACATGTGTTTGTACCTACCAGTTCTACATTCAATGAACTTTGAATACCTCATGATGTTGCATAACAGCACATCAAGCTATTGCATACATGCTTCATATGGAAGCTTGCTATGGCTTACAAGGACCATATACAAACACCTGTATTTTGATGTTGACAGCTCAATCCTTCATCCAGAAAGTACATCACATACCCATTTGCACAGCCCAGGGAAATCCTTCCATGATTGTACTGCTGGCGTCTCTGGGTAAATCTCTGGGAGAGTGAATAAATGACATGAGAACAAAGGTTATGTTTTCACCTGTGATCTAAAAGTATTGCTGATTGTGTCTAAAATAGTGTACACAGAGAAGAATCACTTCAATGCATCTTTACAACAGATACTTATTGGGCTTTAATTAAGTACTTATGACTTTGCATCACAAAGATCTTTTCCATCCTTGAAGATACTTACGATAGTTTGATCTAAGACAAGCAGAGAGGATTACGGTGGCCTGTGATCTCACTGTAAATGAACAAAGATGAGTTGCAGGTTGCTATTCCTTGCTCTACCAGAGGAGAGACTAGCTTAATTGAAAATGTGCTGTGACTGGGAGAAAGCATACAAATACAAGGAATAAATGTGTAGGTTACTTATATTTGGGTTCTTTGTAAGGCTTTGTTAACAACTTTCAATAGTGGTCACCCTGCACATGTAAATCCTTCAGTGTTTCCACATGCATACAATATTGCTTGATGTGCTGAAACCTTATGAATGTTTTATTAAGCTACTCCAGGCTGGTGCAGTTGACCAGACAGAACTTCATTCACCTTCAGTTTGGAGGAGGGTTAGAGCAATGCCATTTGCCCTGGGACCTCTTTGCAGAAGTCCTCAAGGCTAGTGTGCTGCACCTGCCCTGCTAGGCCATTTAGAGGTCCTGTCAAGTGTATCTGCACCCTACATACGGAGTGCACACCCACATACTTTTTATGAACATTGATCCTGATGGGGCCTTTGTACATCTCTCTTTTAAGCAAGACGTGAAGCAGTGAGAGGATCTGTGCTATAGCACACTGCAGTGGTAACCCTTCTATTACTGAAGAAAGCATTAAAAAAAGAAATGCAGTTATCAGTTATGTATTGGCAGGTCTTTGTGAAGATTTGGTGGAGGACACAATTCTGGGCACAAGTGCATTTGGGCAACCACATTATTTTGGCCTATATTTGTCTCTGTGGTTTCAGTCAGAACTGATACTGTTCACTTCAAAATTGCTGTGTGCTGCTGCTGCTGCTGTGCACAGCCGAGCAGCTGCTCCCTCTCAAGACAAAGAAGGCTACACTTCAGAAAGTGTTGAAGTGATTTCTGATTGTAAAGCATTTTGGGGTCCTTCATACATTTTTACCACTTCTGCAGCTACTTATGTAGAGAGAACAAACAAAAAGTTCCCTTGAGCTGGTACAGATGAAACTTGACTTGAAACAGAACTTCAGTGCTTCTGGAGGGTTTCCATTCTTCTTTGGTTCAAGCTGTAGGCTGTAACGGCTGGGGTTTATACATAATTCTCTTTAGGCCATGCTCCTAGGGTAATTAGTGACAAAACCTGACTTTAATTAATGAGTAGGATAAGGCTTCAGGGATGGTAATGCAGCACAGCTTCTCAGCCTAATGAATTGATTTCCATTGAATTGGCTATAAATACATTATCATTAATGAATTTGTTCATTGTAAGGATACTAGTAGACATTAGAAATGAGCAGATGTTACTTTTTTGCCTCAGAGGCAAGTATGAAGGGTTGTTTCCCCAGTAAGTTGGCAGAATTTGTAATGAGCAATGTAGCAGTGTTTTGGACAGAGATAAGGAGCCAGTGATTTATAGCTGTGATGCCTCCAGGTCCGGTTAAAGCAAAGGTCCTGCAAATGGAGCCTGTGGTCTTGGTCTTTTTACAATGGCATGTGGTGAAAGGACAAGGGGTAATGGCATTACACTGAAAGAGGCTTATATGTAAGAAAGAAGTCCTTCACTGTGAGGACGGTGAGACACCAGAAAAGGTTGCCCATGGAGTCTGTGGATGCCCCCTCTCTGTATGTGCTCAAGGCCAGGTGGGATGGGTCTTTGAGCAATCTGCTGTAGTGGAAGGTATCTCTGCCTGTGGCAGGGAGGTTGGAACTAGACAATGTTTAAGGTGCCTTCTAACCCAAACCATTCTGTGATTCCATGGCGACTCACCCCACAGAAAAAATAGCTGAGGAGATCTAAAATATTCCTGCAGTCATTGTCTTTTTAAACTTCCTGGGAATTATCCCTGCATAGATAAGGGGTAGGTAAAGTGATGAAAAGGTCATAAAAAGCATCAGCGATATTAAAAAAGCCTGATGACCAAAAGTAATTATTTGATGAGGAGGATGGAACTGGCCCAAGTAGATTATTTCAACATTCCCATTGCCCTGTAGATGCCACTGCTCCACACATGGAAAGGGATTTCTAGAATGCTGCACTGCTACTAGTGGTGTTCCCTTTTGGGAATAGAACGTACACAATACAATGCTCGTTCTTTAGAGGTTGTGATTTTTCATTCCTTATTTTTCTTGTTTTATAGACCAAGTTCTTTCAAAAGTCTGCAAGTTTTTATTCAGAAGTCTGTAGGAGATGTCTCCAGGGACATCCAGACTTCTAATTAAGACGAGAAGTGACCCCAAAACAATTGCGTGAGAAAAATCAAAATTAACATTTTGATTCTCATATATATTCCATGAGCATCATCTGAATCCTGTTCATGATATATTGTCTTCCAAAGAAGCTGTGTTTGAAAAGCTCAAACCTCAAGAATTTCAGAGGACTGGAGTTTCCCATTCCTAACAGGGAGATGACAGAAACTTTGGTTTTGCAAGATCAGGGAATGCTCCAGTTACAGATGAAGAAGAATTCATGAAGTTCACTCTTAAGAACTTTTTTTTCCATATTAGCTGCAAGCCAAGGTTACTTTACATATGTGCTGACACATTGGTGTTTGCATTTAAACTTACTTTTACAGGCATCAGCTGATAGTGCTGTGTTATCACACTATAATACATCCCTCGGCACAGCCGACCAGCTTTGTTGATTTCTTTCTTCATTGGAAGTCTCAAAATAAATGCCCTTAGAATTGCATATCCATATTACTGCTAATATTTTCAAGCCTGCGTACTTGTTTGGTGCATGGAAAAGGCTGATTCTCTGAACTGCAGAAAAATTCACAGTCCCAGTGAATTCCCCTCGATATGCCAAGTGACTGACATTCATGAAAACCAGGCCACTCTCATTCAGGTGTTTGAAAAATAACCCAAGTGTCTTATATCTGAGCAACAAAAATATTGGTCATTAAAATGTGTCTTTTTGTAGGCACTTTACCAAAAAAAAAAAAGTGGGTTTGATATTGCAAATGTGGCTTCCAACTGAACCTAAGCTAAGCCTGCAGTTCTGACCCAGAAAGAAAATACATGATAATTTAGCACAGGTGAAAAAATATGCCATCAAACATGGAATTCCAATTAAGCTCCCTGGGTACCAGTCACTATTAGCAACTGAGAAGAACAAGGGAGAAAAATAGGTTGAGTCTCATGCATTTATTTAGATTTAGAGAACAAAAAAAGAGGCATCCATCCAAGGCTCTACATTTCTTCTATCATTAACCACACAATAAATACATTCTCAGAACATAAGTAAGTCACTGCGACAGGAACTCAGCCAACCAGCCAGCTACCTACAGGGAGTCCTGGGGGACAGATGAAGTAAAATGAGTGCCTGTGGATACACTGGAAAACAGTAAATCTCCACTTTTCAGTAGCATAACTCTCCTGCTTCTAGCCAACAAGAAGGACAACGTGCTCAGTCAATCTTATAAACTCATTATGATAGAAAACTGAATATTCCTTGCCCTGGTTATTCTGCTAAATGCTATTTTGATATGTTGTTTAGTGACCAGTGTTATTCTGGGTTGCAAAGAGGACTTTCTGCTTTGGAAGGAAAAAGAGAGCCTGGCTGACCATGCCAACAGCATCTGACTGAAGGTGAGGGGCATGTGGACTAACTTAGCAGGTTGCTGTGAAAGTAACCTGGCATGCAGAAGCAAAGAGGTTTAGCAGAGATCTGCTTCAAGACCCAAGAAGAGGATGTGTTATGTGCTTTTTGCATATGTGGGTAGATTTTCAGGCATTATATCCTGTAGTGAATGCATTCATAATACCATATATAACAATGCAAATGAAATATTTACCTTAGCAAAACATGCTAATGACCTAAGGCTACAATATCTTGTACCTGGAACTGATTAGTGCTGAATGCTGCAGCAGGAAGATATAAATGCCATGAACAACCAGCTATGCAACACTACATTATGGAGCAGTGATCAATACCTGTCCAAAGACTGATAATATTTTCTGCAGCTACAAACTGTGCCCTCACATTCTTCAGCTGTTTTGCTACTGAGCTGGGCACACTGAGGTATGCATTGTCAGGGAAATGAACCCTCAGTCTTATGTGTAACAAAGTGTAAATGTACAGATTTACTTTTTCCTTCCTGCTCATGGTATTTTGAAATCAGAGATATTTATAAATAAATTTGGTTTCAAAAGGAAACAGATGCAACTATGAAGTAATTATTACAGCTATAGTAAGAATTGTAAGCCTTATGAAGGAATTTTTCAGAAGCTCTATATTAATAGGGGAAAAAAAGGCTTTTTATATATTTCTCTTTGCTTTCATAAGTTTTGTGAGAAACTGATAAGGTTTCATTATAGGAAGCAGTTTTTGGATGTTAATTCTCTGCTCATCTGTCTTCCCAAACTCCTCAGACGTTAATTAAACTTTCATAGCCATTCAAACTAACATCTAAACATCCAAGTCAGAGCAGCTTAAGTACAGCCTTGGGCTACATCTGGCCCAAATCCACCAAAATGGTTCTATCCCTAATCCCCTGTTCCAGCTATTGACTGTTCTTGACCCCTTTTTCTTTTACTTTTATCATCTATTATCTTAAGGGGGCTTATTCTGCCTTGGACCAATTCTGTTCACTAGCACAAAAAAATAATTTTTTTTCTTCTGTACCCCAAGTACTTGTGGCCAGCTAGTGTTCTTCCCAGTAACACTTTCAGATACTTGAAACTTGAAATATCTTGACAGTCTGATTTTATCAAAGTTATGTGCCAGGTGATGGTAGCTATTTGAGCTTGCACTTTCAGATGGCATGGGTTCAATAGATGGGATGTGACTCATAACTAGGTATTAGACCCTTGAAATGCAGTGGTGCAGCTCCTTAGTAAATGCTCCAAGCCTTACTGCTTTGAAAAGAACTGCGTGGTAGTATTTGGTGAGGGAGACATGCAAATCATCAAAGCTGAAGACTGTTTGGGCTGAGGTTTGCTGTTTCAGTCTTAAGTTTGCCACTGTGTGCCATCACATTTTTATAATTGCAGTATCTAGATGTGCTATGACTTATACAGATGTCTCAGCTCCCATTAACATCAGTGGAGTTATTAAAGAGTGATTCAGTGAGGTTTGAGTGAGACATACAGTTATTAAGATAGTACTGACCATGGGAGCTACATCTCCATTGCATGTATTTGGACCTTGGATAAGCAACATGTACCTGAGGACACCTATATTGCAGACAGGTAAAATTACTTTGACCCTTTTGTGTGCAGCTATAAAAATCCTCCTACAAATGACAGATATTCTTTAATGGAGAACTGAGAAAGTATTTCCCAGCACATTGAGGATCCCTCAACTATTTGAGTAACATTTTCTAGACATATGGTTGGCCCTCATTTTTTTTCCAGTTGAACATTATGGAATTCTTCAGATTTAGTAACTCAGGAAAAAAAAAAAGGCCACAAAATAAGATTGCTTTTTAGGTCAAAGCTCAATTTTCTTCTCTGTCCATCAGCTGATTCCAACAGGAATAGCTAGAGGTCTGTTACCCTTAAGAACCATTAGTCTGACAGCATTTTGAATTTTAGCAAGCACTAAAGAAAGGCTTTTTCTATATACATTGCTTCATTTTTGTCTAATTTTCTAAAATTTTTGGTATGTGGTAGAAATGTCCCTGTTTAAAAAACAAAAACGAACCCCCAAATAACTAAAAATATGTTTTCTGTACTTGTCAGAATGTTTCTTAAATTGTGAAGTAATAAATGAGAGTACCTATGATGCTAGATTTCTGAGCAAAAATTTTCTGAGCAAATTTTCTTAGCAAAATTTAATAGTTAGTGTCAGCAGTTGGACTTCAAGCAGCTGTACTACAAGGTCTGGATATCCTGGAACAGCAGCCTGTGAGAGGAAAACCAAAGAAAGAACAAGTCCCAGCACTGCAACAATTATATTTGAAATGATACTAATGATTGCAGTGTTAAGTCAAATTAATAAAAGCCTTAAGTATTCAGCACTTGCAGAGAATTAAGAATACTGACTGAAAAGGACAGGGATCTGTTGGAGAGGATCCAGAGGAGGGTCACAAAGATGATCAGAGGGCTAGAGCACCTTTCCTGTGAGGACAGACTGAGAGAGTTGGGACTGTTCTGCCTGGAGATGAGAAGGCTCTGGGGACACCTTACAATGGCCTGCCAGTACCTGAAGGTTTTAAAGTAGAACAGGGTAGGTTTGGATTAGATATTAAGAAGACGTTCTTTATGAGGGTGGTGAGACACTGGAACTGGGTTGCCCAGAGAAGCTCTGGACAACTCTTCCCTGAAGTGTTGAAGAGCAGGCTGGACGAAGCTTTGAGCAACCTGGTCTAGTGGGAGCTGGCCCTGCCCGCAGCAGAAGGGTTGTAACTACATGATTTTTAAGGTCCCTTCCAACTCAAGACAATCTATGAAATCTGAACCTGACTTCAAATGGCTGTTTGCTATTTTAAATCGGCTAAAACACCAACCAGCAGTCAACGAATACCTAGTACTCCATGCTACAGGAATGAAACTTTGTTGTAGTTAACAGTGGTAATTATGATTGCTCTTCTGATCAATCGTTACACTTTGTTAATCACATTCAATAAAGCGGTAGTGCTATTTACAGAAATGCTAGCAGTCCTCCTCTGCAGAGATAGTTTGTATCCCCAAAAGCACTATTACCCTTTTTACTCCAGGCTCTCACCAAAGAGGGAAACTTCAGGTTTAATGTTTTGTAGTTACATTACCAATTACTAGAGGTGTCAAGCAAAGTTTCCAGTATTTTGTTAGTACCCAACATTGCAAACTGTTTATACATAAAGCTAATAGTTATGATCATGTTTATTGCTTGTTTTATATTCAAGAAAACTTCCAGAAATGAGGAGGGAATGCCTGTGTGTGAATCCTACTAGCCAAAAGCTTCAGGCAGCTCTATTTAAGAAGCTTGTAACTAAATCCTATTTTCTAATCGAGAACAGAACATAAAATTTGCACAGTAAATGCACTGAAGCATAAAGAACTGATTCTTTGCATCAGTATCAGTCTTCTATTTAGAAGGGGAGGGAAATCAAATGGTGTGTATCTACAAAATGCCTTTTTTTTTAATTTTTAATGAGGGTTGAGCATTAATTCTGGATCCCGCAGTTTTGATATATTAAAAAAGCTGTTAGATAAGTCTGGCAGTTGCCAAAGCAAATTAATTAACAAAATTATAATATTGACCTTGTTTCTGATAAAATAGCATGAAGTTATTAAAAGTACACTGAAATAATTTCCCCTCCCCCTTAATCCTTATTCATTTTTGTGAAGATTAATGCTGAAAGATCTAACAGAGCCTCATTAGGTGCCAAAAGAAATGGCATATATGTTAACATCCATCTAGGAGCTCTGGCTATGACTCCAGGAAATTAATTTATAATTCATTCTAATCTGGTGAAGACTCTTCTTGGATGTTACAAGATGGGCTCTATCTGAACTTGCAAAAGCTGTACAATAAACAAGGTTAAGCTGTTCTTTGCACTAGAGAATTAGTATCAAAGCTGTTTTTTTCCTCTGCTTTCTTCTGTCATCTTCATCTTGCTTAAAATACACAGTAAGAGCTCTGCCAATTGGGATGTAAAATGTCTTCTTGATTGTAGCATATAATTAAAACTTCCCTTTCTGCTTTTTTTCCACATCAGTTTATAAAGGAGCTCCTTGAATTTGAGGCAAAAAAGGCATCTGATTTCATGGCTTTGTGTGGGCTGAAGCTAGTTATATTCTTTTTTTGTATGGAGTCAAGCCTAAAATAGTGAACACTCCTTATCCACTAGAATGTATTCCTTCATTCTGAGGAGTGAAATAAATTCGGCTGTGATCACTGAAAACATGCCAGAGACATTATTGCACATTACACTGCTTTGGCCCATTACTGAAAAGATTATAGTCCTAAACAAACAGCTCTTCAATATGAGAAAACAAAAACAAACAAAACCCCCCAGTCTAAATGCTTTTCCAGGTCCTGCTTGTGGCTCTAATTAAAAGTAACAGGTTAAGGCTACTGCTACTACAGCATGTTGTATGAGAGAGTGTAATAATGCCCTGCCTGTTCTTCTAGAGCAGTGCAAGAACTACAAGGTTTAAAATGCTGAAAACATTTTTGCTGGGTTAATATCATTGCAGCCATGCCTTGCACAATGTCCTTGCTAAGAGTCACAAGGGTGACTTATAATGAAGCTCATTAAAAATGATCAATATTTAAAAACTTAAAAGGAGCAGGAAATGTTTCTTTGGTTTAAATGGTGGAAGAGACCAGGCAGTTGTAAAATCATGATGGACAGTTTGAAGATCAAATGGTATAATTTGCAAGAATGGTATAATATACTGCAAGAATTCTTAAGGTCGTAAGGTGGGCAAAAAAAGCAGATCTCTGATTCTGTTGGTGAAAGAAAGCTTTAAAACATGGGCAGTGAGAGGTGATGAAGTAAACTGGAATATAGCTGTCCTTGCAGGGCCATGTGAACAAGTGGGTGATGAGGGTGGAGAAGACTCCCTCACCTGCCATTATGCTACACCGCTAATGGAGCAGCTCCTTGTGCTCAGCAGTCATGCAGTACATGGAGTATTTGAGAGGTATCTGGTTTATTTTAAATTCATTTCCCAGAGTGAAATATAAAGAAATACAGACAATGTTTAGTATTTAGACAGGAAATACAGTAAAGTACAGACTGTTTCAAAGATGATTGTGCTTTAAGTCTGTCAAGCTTTGATGAACATCAGTCTGGAAGGGATGAATTTTGTTGATTGGCAAAACCTGGATGTTTTTCCAAGTGACAAACTGAATCTTTCAATGGCCTGACTAAACTGTTGGGATTGGGATTACAGTCTCTCAAAATATCAAGGCTGGCTCCTCCTCTGCAACCATGCTGTGCTCACCTCCTCTGTGGCAGCAGTTCATCCTGTGCACAAGCTTTTGGAGTTGAGACCCCTGGGTGATTAATTTGTGAGTACCATGTTGCTGTGAGAATAGACATTGACATGCTTTTGAAAGAGGAAGAATAGAGTTCTGCTGGGCAGCGTTGTGTATGGCTCTTGAAGAGGGACAAACACGTCAAACCTCACTCTGAAAGTGACCAGCATGTTGTCCATTCAGCTCTCATCACACAGTAGTTGACAGTGTGCCTGAAGGACTTTACACCCTAGAGTAATTTTAGGAGCTCTGCTGACACCCCATCAGTGCTGCAGCTGTAGCAGGGAAGAGGTTTAGGAGCCCACTGTAATGAACCCACACACAACTCAATAGCTCACTCTGCCCTGGGGTGAATGATGCATTTAGCAAAAGGGTAAAATTCCTGTTCCTTTAACAACTTTTTACTCATGTAGCATTGTTGATAACAGCAGTGTTACTAATTACTAAATAACCATGTGTAAACCAGCCAGATTAATACTCTCTTAAACTGGAGCACTTGAAACAGCTACAGCGTGTTGCCAGGCAGCTGCCAGGTGCCGGGGTACGCAAGGACATCTATTTCCAAGGAGCAAAATAGTTTCACTACCAATATGAAATGGTAGTGGTAGCTCCTACCCAGCTATGGTAGGAGCTTTGTCCCCTCCGTTGTAGGACTCTCCCAGCCTGGTGGCATGCAGATCTTGAGTAGCGTATGCAAATCCTGCCCCGTAGGAATAGGCATTCTTTATTGCTGCAAAACAAAACTCCTGTTAAAAGAAAAACTGCTTGTTGTTTGGAGAGGGGAGAAATAAAAGATAGAGAGGAAAAAAATCCCATTACTTTCTTCTCAAGCAGTAAAATAAATGACAGCAGATGCATCTCCCCAGAGTAGCACCCCTTGGAAGTGACGGCAGTTAGACTTCCCTGATGCAGCGTGCTGTGCTGTGACGTGATGTGCTGTGCCATACTGTGCCGTGTCATCCCTCCATCAGCCAAACAGTAAGCAGGCTTCAGTATGTGTTTCTCTGCCACGTAGCCAGATTTCCCTTGCACAGACTGGGAACAGTGCTTGGCCCTGCTTAAGTCTTTTCAAGATGTGGAGTCAGGGGATGGCTAGGTCATTTTGCAGGAAAGTTTCCCTGAGCAGCACCACAAATGTAGCAAATTAACCTAAATAAGTTGCATGCATACAGACTAGAAGAGTCTGTAACTGAGGTAACAACAAACACATCAGTCTTTATTTCAATGTGTGAGATAAAGAGCAATATAAGCTATACTGAATTATTGTGATTTTAAGCACCTCCTGAATTTTTTAAAATTCTTCTGGCTTCTATCTTGAAGGACATGATAAGTGGAGAGCTTTTCTGAGCTCTTTATAGCTTGCCACATACAGTAAACCTTTAAATATCTGAGTGTCTCAAGCATATGGAATCATTATATTTTGTAGAGGCTAGGGCCTTACCAAATATATTCCTCCATCAGGTGTCTGTGGGGGCAGTTTATAAAAACCAACATGCTTTAAAAAAAAAAAATTAAAGTGACAGCTTTTTGCATGCCCATTATCCTACAGGTCTGCCTGCTCTCTCCTGCAGTGAGACTGACAGGCTGCATGTGGCAGGTAGAGAATGAGCAAGGAAAGCCTGGGAGAGCTCTCAAACTGCTTCCATTCTACATGTACATACCTGGCCTTCCTCTGCAAACAAGGGATCATCACCTTTTAATCTATCACTGCATTTTCAAAGGGTTCTTTTTCCACTTGAAATGTGACTGTGAAAAAATGTCAGGTTTTGCTGAAAAAATTTGCTCCCTGTGTGGATCCATCACATCTGCTAACCACAGTGATGAAGCATTAGCTAGTTCTCAGCTGAAACGTTCTGGCCTTCATCCAAATTTTTTTGGTTTGCAGCCTAAAACCAATAATGTTCAGTTCTGGTATGTAGTTTTAAAATAAAAATAAGACAACCCCCGGGTTTTTTTTCTTTTTTTTTTTTTTAACGAAAGCAAATGCTTTTGGCCCTTTATTTTTGTTCAGTAACAAATATGATAGTTGGCAGAAGGTGGTTTCTGTTGAAAATTTTACCAAGCTTATCACGTACCAGCCTCACATACAGCCAGCAAGTATTGCAAGCTATTAAAGCTATTAAAAGGAAAATTTTTTTGGCTGTTGTGAATTTTGGCATCAGTTACTACTGCATGTAAGCCATCTTTAGCTGAATAGTATGAGTAATGGAAAGAAGTGTTAGGGGATGAAAGGGAGAGTTGGCACATATCACAAGGAAGATCTCTAATAGGAGATAGCCATCTTGGGCACCAGGATGATCTTGTGAGGAGGCAGCATTTGTATTGCAGAAGCTGTTGCATAGATCACTACTTGTCTAGCAGAAATTAAGGCCTAGAAGGAAAGTGGGAAATGTGATGTCTATCAGCTAATGTCTGTTTATTGCCTACCTCTCTCACTGCCTGGCTTTTAGGGTATTACTGCTAAGTTGTCTCTGCATATTCATCCCATCTTGGGCAGCAAGCTTTTCCTGTAGGAATATGGATCCTTGAATGTTTCCCATAAATTTCACAATTTCTACCTTGGCATTTCAATATGCCTAAGAAGATTTTTGTCATCAACACCGATGAACAGAAACTGGAATGTTAATGTTTCCCTTGGACACAGACACATCTTCCAATTGCCACACTAGTTGAGGAGTGTAAAGCAAGCAGGCAAGTTCCTAACATAACAACAGGTTTGTCACTGATGCTTAGAGGAAGATTTATATCTCTTCACAAGACCTCTTAACAGCCTGCAGATTTGAAGAAGAACAGAGGTGATAGCATCTTCATAGAGAGAAATATCTGTGGAAGAATAATCTCACAAACAACAGTCAACATAGCATGTTCTGCTTCAAGTCTGTATCTTATGAGCTTGGCAGATTGCAGATTGCCCGCAGACATCCTGTCTGGACACACCAGGGATTGTGGTAATCGTTTTACTGCATTCAGGCATGCAGCATCCTGAAGTATGTGGCTCTGACCCTCCTGGAGGTCAGGCTTAGAGGTCTGTTGGTAGAACAGCAGGTATGCTGAGCAGCCCTATGAATGCCATATATGCACAGTGTCAATGCATCCACTTTTGCAAATAATGGGATCCTGCATTCTTGTGCTGTATCTTTGGAGAGCTAGCAGGGATACCTGTCACTTATGGAAGGTGTAGAATTAAAACTCATATAATGACACCAAAAATACAGAGAGGATACCAGCAAGAGAAAATTTGTGTCAATAAGAAATACAGAAAAACAAAGTGCTGGCTTGCAAAGGAGACGGTTAGGCAAAGGGGGTAGGTAGGGTATATACAATTTGATTTAGAGACTCTTCTTTCCTGCCACAGCTGTTCTGCAACAACTAACAGTTTGAGGAGGAGACACTTTTTCAGTCACTGCCATAGAATCATAGAATGGTAAGGGTTGGATGATGAGCAGAGGCTGAAAATGTGCATGTTCATGGCGTTAGCACTCTGCCTCAGGGGGAAGCCTAGATCATGATACTACAGGGGAGACACAGAGATAGCTTCTAGGTACACTTCCTTTCTGAATCCTCTCTGGAGCGCTAAGAAGAGGTAGACTGCTACGTTTGAAAAAATATTTCTAATACAGTTTAACAATTTGAAGTTTCAAGATGACTGATGATGTGGATGAAATTTTCTAAGCAATTACCTGAGTTTTTTATAAGCAATTCCATGTCGTTGGAGTAATATACTAGTAATTTATACAGTTCTCTCTAGAAAATAAGGCTCAAGACTGTATTGCACAGAATGATTTGTACAACTGTCATTATGAAACTTGAAAATCTTAATTCTTTCATCTAGCATTTATTTCACACCATAAAACTAGCTTATGTTCCTTGGTGTTTTGCATACTGAAGAGACATCATGTTGTACGTGAATATTGTATTAAAGTATGAATTTAGCTCTAACTTCTGAAGTATTCTCGGGTCTGAAATTCAAGCTTCTGCCAAATTTCTATCAGTTTTGGGTGGTTGTCTTTAAAACTACCTGAAAGGATGCTGTGGAGAGGCTGGTGGTGGTCTCTTCTCACAGGTAATTAGTGATAGAACAAGAGAGAACGGCCTCAAGATGTGACTGGATAGGTTTAGACTAGACATTAGGAAAAAAATTTCACAGAAAGAGTGGCCAGGCATCAGAATGTGCTGCCCAGGGAGGTGGTTGAGTCACCAACCGGGATGTGATTGAAGGTCATTTGGATGAGGTGCTTGGGGATATGGTTTAGGGGTGAACCTTGTAGAGTAGGGCTATTGGTTAGACTTGGTGATCCTGAGGGTCTCTTCTCACCCAAATGTTTCTGTGATTCTGTGAATCAAATGGGACCATAAATTCATTATTGGCATGTGTAGGAATATGGTCTGACCTTGGATTAATGTAGAACAGAATGCTAGTTTGTAAACTGATACAGATGCACTGATTTTGATTTGACTTTGAACTGGACCTCTGTGGGAAAATATATTCAGCAACAGAAAGAAATTCAACATTAATTTGCTCATCAGCTGTTAAAAATAAATAGCTATGTAAGAGATGCACCATAAACTAAGACTACTGTTATACATAGGAATGCGTGTCTCTCTTAGATGATTGCTCTTTGTTTCATGATAAGGTGGTGAATGTGCACGTCCTTAGGATGGCTTTGTCATTGCTGGTGACATTCATTAATGGTTCTTTTAGGCAATGTTAGTGCCACTCAGAATGTGTGTGGGCCCTCACTAAAGGGCAACTGTCATTCTTCCTGTAGTCCTTCTCCCAACTAGAGTAAGAGGCATCTAGCTGTACGCAGCATTCACGACCTCACAGTGAAATGAAGTTTATCACTGAGGCAGCATTCCCATTCCATCCAAAGCACATTTAACCTAATTGAATATGTGAAATAAGCTGAATGACATGTGTGCTGGGTTACACCCATCCTGGATGGGGCTGAAAGAACCCAGACCCCCAGGTGGACAAAAGAAACTTAATCCAGGTGGGACTTGGTTCCTTCCCTGCCAGGAGAAGGGGTGCCCTGGCTCGAAGGTGGTCTATTCCACTCCCCCTTCCTGTCTAGCAAAAAGGGCAGACATCTCGCTCCTTGCTCTCTTTCCTGCCTCAGCTGCTCAAAAGAACATCGCTACTGCCACTACTGCCTCCTGCCCTGGCCATGTGGCTGGGGCCTACTTCTGCCAACTGAATCCACTGGCATCCAGGGGAATACAAGGCCATCCAGGCTTGGATTTGTATATATTCCCATTTACCCTCATTCCTCATCTTTGTGAACTTTCCCTGTTACTGAGATATGTATATATATATTTTTTTTTTTTTGGGGGGGGGGGGAGGGTAAAAAAAAAATTACCTCTTCTACTTCCAAACCAATTCCAGACTATTTCTTTCATGAACTTACTTCTCCTCTCCCCTACCTTTTTTTTTCTTTCCTCCCTCTCCATCTTGCCGGGAAAAAAGGGAGGAGGGAGGAATCTCAATCTGTTATCATTTGAGCTCCTAAAGTTCCATTCAGAGCTCAACCCACCACAACATGTAAGTTAAAAGTTTCACTGTCTTTATATGGAGAATTTAAAGATAAAAATAATGGTACTGACCACTTATTTGGTGACTTTTGATGAAATTCCTTCAAATAAATCTATAGACTACAGAATCATAGAATCTATTGACTATAGAATCATAGAATGCTTTGGTTGGAAGAGACCTTTACAGATCACCTAGTCCAACCCCCCTGTAGTAAGCAGGGACATCTTCAAGTAGATCAGGTTGGTCAGAATCATAGAATCATAGAATCAGTCAGGGTTGGAAGGGACCACAAGGATCATCTACTTCCAACCCCCCTGCCATGGGCAGGGACACCTCACGCTAGATCAGGCTGGCCAGAGCCTCATTCAGCCTGGCCTTAAACACCTCCAGGGATGGGGCCTCAACCACCTCCCTGGACAACTCATTCCAGGCTCTCACCACTCTCATGGTGAAGAACTTCGTCCTCACTTCCAGCTTTATTCCATTCCCCCTAGTCCTATCACTACCTGATATCCTAAAAAGCCCCTCCCCAGCTTTCTTGTAGGCCCCTTTCAGATCTTGAAAGGCCACAATAAGGTCACCTCGGAGCCTTCTCTTCTCCAGACTGAGCAGCCCCAACTCTTTCTGTCTGTCCTCATAGGAGAGAGCCCCATCCAACTTGACCGTGTATGGTTTCATCTACCACACCTTTGGCTGACCTGCTCCAGTGTTTCTCCACCTTCACTGTACATTTCTTCCTTATATCTAGTCTAAAACTACCCTTTTTAAGTTTAAAAACATTACCTCTTGTTCTGTTGTAACAGGCCCTGCTAAAAAGATTGTCCCTGTCTTTCTTATAGGTCCTCATTAAGGTCGCAGTAAGGCCTCCCTGAAGCCTTCTCTAGGCTGAAAAAACACCCCAACTCTCTCAGCCTTTCTTCATAGGACAGGTGTTACATCCCTTCATTAATTTTTGAGGCCCTCCTCTGGATCTACTCCAACATGTACTTTTGTGATGGGGACCCCAAAGCTGGACACAGTACTCCAGGTAAGGTGTCTCCAGAACAGAGCAGAGGGGCAGAATCATCTCCCTTGACTTGCTGGTGATGCTTCTTTT
This sequence comes from Indicator indicator, assembly GCF_027791375.1. Classification (NCBI taxonomy): domain Eukaryota; kingdom Metazoa; phylum Chordata; class Aves; order Piciformes; family Indicatoridae; genus Indicator; species Indicator indicator. Next base: position 80,852,162 of record NC_072010.1, read on the forward strand.
GATGCAGCCCAGGATCTGATTTGCATTCTGGGCTGTGAGTGCTTATTGGCAGCTCATTATATATTTTACCTTTGTGAGATATGGCAGATGAGTATGCTTCCATTTTTTGAGATAAAAATGAAGCATACAGAAGCTGGGAGATATCCAGCACTTGTGCAGATGTGTGACTGGAAGGCAAGGCTTCTTTTGCTCTGATTCAGTGAGCACTGTTCTCCTTCATCTCACTGTTTCCAATAAGTTGTTCAGTAAAGTGACTTCTGTTTGAATTATTTGCAGTCTTACACCAATGCCAGAAGGAAGCAGTGAATTCACCTGTTGAAGGTATGCTTAGGTAGAGGACCTCCTCCACTTAGTGATGGAGCTCTGAGAGAAGGTAAGCAGGTTGAGAATCATGAGAGAATGTGAGTAAGAGATAGAGTCTTGGAGTCTCACTCTGCCCCCCATGAGAGAACTCCAAAATGAAAACAGAGCTCATGTTACAGACAGCTCCTTGTCCTCTCATCCCCTGACTAAATACAGTGACTCAGAAGACAGTGTGCAATGGCAGCAAGTTCCTGAGTGGTGCAGCAGGCACTGCAGGTGTGTCCCACTAGCAGCTACCCAACCTTCCCAGTTGCCTTTGCAAAAGAGGTAAAATTCTCTGCAAAGGGAAGTATCACAGTATATCAGAGGTTGGAAGGGACCTCAAGAGATCATCAGGTCCAACCACCCTGTTAGAGCAGGGTCACTTAGGGTAGTCCACACAGGAATGCATCCAGGTGGGTTTTGAAAGTCTCCAGAGAAGGAGACTCCACAACCTGCCTGGGGAGCCTGTTGCAGTGCTCCGTCACCCTCACAATTTCTCCTCATCTGGAGGTGAAATCTTCTATGTTCTAGTTTGACTAGTCCTGCACTCGGGTCACAATAACCCCATGCAACATTACAGGCTTGGGGCAGAGTGGATGGAAAGTTGCCTGGTGGAAAACAACCTGCGGAAAGCTGGTTGACAGTCATCTGAACGTGAGCCAGCAGTATGCTCAGATGGCCAATAAGGCCAACAGCATTCTGGCCTGGATCAGGAATAATGTGGCCAGAAGGAGTAGGGAAGTGATCATGCCTGTATTCAGCACTGGTGAGGCCACATCTCAAATTCTGTGTTCAGTTTTGAGCCCCTGTGCTGGTTTGGGGCCAGACAGATCGTCTCTTGCCCCGAAAGGGACAAAAGAATGAGACTCACACAAACGGATTGGAGATGATGGAAAGTTTAAATGGAAAAGCAATTGGTGAAGCTACAAAAAAACTACAAACTACAAAGCATAGTGACAAAGAGTATCCCAAAGCGTACAGAACCCCTCACAGAATTCCCAGAGGCTTCCCAATCCTTCCCTTCTTCCCACCTGAGGGTAAACCCAAACCCCCCAGGGCTCTTTCTTCCCCCTCCCGCTGCTAGGCAAGTCTCAGGCTGGCCAGGTCTGAGACTGCCCCCCCCTCCATTCTCCTCCTGGCATTAGGCCTAGACAGGCCTAAGAGGCCTTGAGGATACTCCCCCGGCATTACCCGATAAGAGAGGACATCTCCCGTGGGAGCAGAGAGGGAAGAAAGAGGAAGAGAATGACTTTGCAGATGGCCTTATAGGGTGCAGGATTTATGGGTAGAAATACGTCGTTTCCTGTGTCCACCCCTGTGGGTGGGCACCCAGGACACCAGAGGTGTATCTCATGCGGCAGTGGCAGGGGGCACCCAGCCTAAACTGCCACAGCCCCTCACTACAAGAAACACATTGAAGTGCCTGGAGTGTGTCAAGAGAAGGGCAACAAAGCAGATGACAGGTCTAGAGAACAAGTCTTATGAGGAGAAGCTGAGGGGGGACCTCATTGCTTTCTACTGCTGCCTGAAAGGAGATTGGAGTGAGGTGGGGGTTGTTCTCTACTATCTAGTATCAGGTGATAGGATGAGAAGTGGCCTGAAATTGTGGTAGAGGAAGTTTAGATCATATATTAGGAAAAATTTCTTTACAGAAAGAATGGCCAGGCTTCAGAATAGGTTACCTGAGGAAGTGATGGAGTCACCATCCCTGGAGGTGTTCAAGAAACACATGGGCATGGCCTTACGGGATATGGTTTAATGTCCCTGGTGGTGTTAGGTCAATAGTTGGACTTGATGATCTTGGAGGTCTTTTCCAACCAAAATAATACTATGATTCTATGATTTGACAGCTGTGTTTTAATATGTAGGGTGTGATACGTAACTCTTCATGATCTTTCTTTGTATGCACAATACAAAGTAGCAGAGCTGAATTTTTTTTTAAATTAAAAACATCCATTTTTACAATATTTCAACTCCATGGTTAAGACATCCAGTCTTAAACCCTTAACACATACTTTTGCTAAATCATTGACTACAAAATCTTTTCTATGTGAGGAGCTGAAGGAAGGTAGAAGAGGAGGCATTCACTAAGCTTTATATACAGACCTAAACTTCAGCAAGGCTCTTGGTAAGTGCGACTTGGTTGCAGGTTTCTGCCTGCCTTACCATATGTGCTAGGACAAATGCAGTGTTGCAAATTAAACAGGAAGATAAACAACTTAGTGAATGGGAAGCATCCATACAAGAAGCTGTGTCATACTGAGTAGAAGTATTTAGTGGAATCCCATAGACTGTTGGTCAGTGCTTGTACCTCTGAGGCACACAACAGCAAGGCATGAATTGTGACCTGGTTTGTTCTGCAAGCAGCATAGAAATGAGAACTAATGGGCTTCAGGTGAAATGTGAAGGTATTTCAATCAGATGTATAACTGGTTTGACGTAAGACTACCGTCATTTCACTATGACAGGTTGGAAGCAAGAAAAAAATTACTAGCACAATATAAAAGGAGTTCAAACAGAAAGCAGGAGTGCTGTGTGAAAAACCTGGCATGCAGCATTTCTGCTTGGGAGAAAAATAAACAAACTCAGATTTCTTGCTCCTGTTCAAAGCATTAGTTATGTGTGAAGCCAAAATGGAGAATCTTGGCTTCACAAGCATTCGAGCTGGATGCCAGGCTGTAGTGATCTATGTTTACAGTATGTATACACAGCATTAAGAAAAGGCAATGTTATTCAAATGAGCCTGTGGTTTACTAGATGAATTTAATTATTTCTGGTTTGTTTTTGCCCCGAGGGGCTAGTTTTTGATGGAAGAAATTCAATATTAGTACTTAGATGACTTGCAGTATGCAAGCAACACTGCTGAGAGCATACCAAAAGTGGTGTTCAATTATAGTTCAGTGAAGTCAGTAAGGACAATGAGGTTACATCTGTTATTCACAGCCTTCAGTGGAGGAAACTAGGTTGCACGTAAACTGAATACATAGGGAATAAAAGAAGACTTTGAGATCGAGTATAGGTACAATTCTGAGTGGAGACCTGCACCCTTACAGTAGTTTTTCTCCACAGTAATTCACAATAGTTTCTCACAATAATAAAGAAAAACTTCACAATCTCAGCAAAGTCTGTAATTCCAAACTTCTCATGTCTGAGGATCACTCATCTGTTCAGTAGGAATGATTTATGGAAGGAACCACTGTAAAACTTTTGTGAAAGAGACTTCTTTCCTGCATCCCACAATAAAGCTCCTCGAATTGCTAACTGCTTTTGAAAATCAGCCTTTTCAGCAGAAAGCAGACAGAGATACTTTGTGGTTTGACAGAGTGATAGGTAGGCATTCAAAAATAAGTCCTTGTACAGTCATGAATCCTAGATTAAAAAAGCAAAAACATTTTCATGTTTAGCAGAAGGAAAAAGCAGTGTTTATATAGCTGAGGTCTGTCAAGTGAGCTCTGCTTTGGCTAAAGTGCATTGAGGTCAGTGATCACATAGATTTACAATAGCACATCTCTACTGGTACATGCACTTGTTAGCAATTAAAAAAAAATTGTTTCAGCTGCTGCTTTGCCTGAATAGCTTCACAGGCAAGAGCAGGAATGAGTGGGAGAAGAGGTTGCAATAGAGGACTTTTAGTGCTGGTGGGAGATGGCCTAACTAATGTGTGTTCATTTGTGTGGTTACCCAAAATAGTACCCAGCCCAAATGAGCTAATATGAAAACGCTCTTGCTAAAGGATTAAAATGTTAGAGAGGAGAATCATGCAAAAAAAGGTCCCTTCTTTTCTCCATGGAATGTATTGCCACATGTGTGAGAGAAAATGTTGATGCTACCTTTCGGTTGCTGTGGACAGGAAAGAGAGGAAGGAGCTAGTGAGAAATGTAGCTCTTATCCCCTCCCACATTTTGCTTTAATGGAGCATCTTCACATCTGGAGGATGCTTTGTGACTGAGGCATTGACCAAAACACCATGTGGAAGAAGCTCTGGCTAGTGAACACTAGCTTGTGGCCACTAGGTCACCGGGTGGTCATGTGGCTCTTTGATCTCTCAGTCACCCTGACAGTGGCTCTGGAAATGGTCAGTGAGCCCATCATCTCTACCTCCTTCATGAAAATGGGGTGGAAAAATACTAAAAAATATAAGAACCAAAAATAGTATTAAAATGAAAGACATGAGAATTTAGCTGTTCCATTTAAAAAGGCAGATACAGAGATGTTAAATACTTGTTCCAGATGTCTTTTGTTGTGGATGATTTCTGCCCTCTCTTGAATTATTTTCTGGTTAGTAGACTGACCTGTCAAACTGACTGCTACACAGTCTTCCAGGATGGGAAGCAACTCCATAACAAATCTGTCCTGAAATTTGCCATTCCTGGAATTGCTACTGGTGGAGGACTTGAGACTGACTTGGAAGCCAAGTCTGTACTTTATCCTACTCAGTTTCTGATGGCAAGTGTATTGGCCAATGAGACTTACCACAAACCTTTGCAAGTAATTCCATTAGTGCAACTGGTCAACTCATCACTGACTTTTGTCATGTTCATCTTTGACAGAGTTCCCCTTTTGTTAGTTAATTATGCATTTGGAATCTCCCATCCAGCTGGGAGATCATCATCTGTCTGGATATCTTAGTTGTTACAAATCCCATTGTATTTACAAGATAGAAATATGCCTTTTCCCAGCAGATAGAAGTGCTGAGTTACTTCACTCTGAATATCCATGAGTTTAAGAACATTTTTAATTTCATATAACTTCCACAGTAGTTGTTATTGACATCTGAACAACCTTCCATATCTCATTGGAAGTCTGTGATAGAAATTAGGTATGATCAAAAAAGCTTGGGGTATTGCTATGTCTGGATCAAGTGATCTTTGATTATGGCTTATATGGTTACTGGAACGACTGGTTACATGTCTATCACCTTTAGCCCTGTTACCCATTGTGAGAAGCATTTGCAATTTTATTGAGTTGTTCATTAGCCATTTTTGAATAAGGAATGTTGCTTGTCACTGCTGATGTAACGTTTCCAAGGTTGCACTCTGTGCACAGCAGCCAACAAGGTGTGTGTGTGACGTGTGTGTGCACACGAGAACTGACATTCAACTCCTTAGTGACGTGGCTCTGGATACACGTTTCAGATGCCAGTTCAGCTACCAGAAGGAGCCAGTAGCCACTGAAAAATACAGACAGTGACTGGCTCTAGTTTCATTTTTGAGCAGACCTGTCATGTCAGCTATTAGAAAACTATCTGTGAGATGCTTAACCTTGATCATAATCTGTTTCTCCCAGTTGGTGAGGCAACTTTGTGCCAAAATTTGTTGTGGTGGATATAAATCTTCGGGTAGAATGTGACTTCTCGAGTTATGGTCCCAGCTTGCTTACAGTATGGTGTCAGTTTCTGTTTGCTCAAGGCAGTAAGGAATGTGTCTAAGTTAATTATTACTTGGGATTTCTGCACATCTAAACCAGAAAAAAAAAAATTGTTAAACACTTCTGGCAGCACTGCGGCTTCTCTCATTTTCCTTTACGTATCCCAGACTGATTCTGTCATGCATGTTCACAATAAATTGTATCTAATCCTGCACATGGGATTATGTGATAGGATCTTACTTGGCAGGTGGAAGGATGGAAAAATACAATTTAATTTTTTCCCCTGATTTTACATTTCTCAGTAACTAAGGAACAATGTATAGCAATAACATTTGTTGCAACTCCATAATGCGCCTCAAATCAGTTTGTTTGTTTTACTGATTTACTTACTGGGTTTAAGATGATAAATAGTAACATATGAAGAATTTTTATAAGGATGTAAAAAGCTTTTTATAGTTTTGCTGATATAACACGAGCACAAAAAATAATACTCTATTTAATGTAAACATCAATAAATATGAGTCAAACGTAAGCCAAACCTTAAACAAACACACTGCAATTCCACATGAATGATAGATACAAGATTAGCTTCATCACTGCTCTTCTCCAGCTCTGCCCACTCTTTTCAGTGAGTCTGGGGCATGCCCACAACTCCAGTGCTGCCAGTCTGTACACAGTTGCTCATTCTCATCTTTCCCACTTCGCAGTTCCTTTCACTAGCAGCCAGGGCTGGAGATGATCTTGAAGGAGAGGAGGAGCCCTCTGCAAATGAGAAACACTGTATGAAAAGTTTTGACAGGCGTTGGAAACATGATAAGCAATGGGAAGAGAACTCTTGCTGAACATAGTCAACATTGTGGTCTAGCTGAAATATTAGATTATGCCCAAACTCAGTGTGTGAGTACTCAGTTTGATAGAGTTTAGGAAAGAGTGCTGGGGTTTTGGAAAAAAAGAAATATACTATTACCAGAGCATATTTTTCAAGGTTTTCTTAAAAAAAACTTCTTCCCAAGCCTTCAAAAGCCCAGATTCAGTCACACAGACAAGCGTAACTTTATGGAGTGCTGCATTAGGACAGCAAGTTTTGGTGCTGGCAACTTGGTAGAAGGGCATAACACTGAAAACCAGTTTTCATATTGTTTTCATGCAATTTTAATACAGACCCTGACAAAAGGCTCTGAGACACAGACCCTCACTTAAAATTCTGAGTTCCAGAGTTCTCTGGCTCTTCTTTATTGCACACAAAGTACGGCCATCCGTGGGACCGCACTCTGAATGATTCTGATAGAAAACGGTAAAGACACCACTTTGGGGTCCACCTGGCTCAGTGCAGGCATCTGACTCATAGCTTGTCACTGTGAGTTCACTTCACAGTCACGGAGAAAAATGGAGACATCTAGACATTATTCATCTTATCTGCAAAGCAGCTGTCTGAATTAGGTCAGATGAGTCACACCATAGATGCCACCATGGAAGCAAGTAATGGGTGACTAGCACAGACCGTCAGTTGCACCATAGGTGTCTGATGCTAGCTGCAGTGAGTCCTGTTTATGAGAGTTGTTGCCAAGATCAAATGAAGCTATAGATGAAGAGCATGTCTAGGTTAGCTATTGTGTAGTAAGTGATTAGATTATCTATTCACCTCTTCCTTACCATTTATAGAGTTCCTAATATTTCTATTTTTTCCCCAAACTGAATTTGCCTATCATGCTATTTATTGTCCTGTGGTGTTATCACCATAGATAACCTCCTGGTTACTGAAATAGAAACTTCTATGTATCGAAATGCCATCAGGCCTGAGTCAATGACATGACATAAAAAGTTCTCATTTTTTTAAAGCAGTAGTTAATCTTCTTTCTAGCAGCACCATCCCATCAAATTGGCAACTTACCAGTAATGTTCTATGTATTCATTTATTCAGCAAGCGTGCCTTTGGCTGTACAGAGTGGTATTAACACCTTATCCTTAAAAACCGTGCTGGAGTCAGTGGAGTGAAACTGATGCAGAGAAAAAAAAGAAAGTGCTTGGCTCCTCTGAAATGTAACCAGCGATAGGAACTGGGATGAGACTTCACCTTCTCTCAACTTAGATGACTATCCCTACTCTTATGATGGGATTCATTGCACTCAAACATACCAATGTGAGCCTGAGATAATCTATAGGTGCCTTATTCTATGGTTTTTAACGATTTCAAAGCCTTATGTGAGGGTGTTAAAAGTCTGCACTTCACAAGATGGGTCCCATTCTTCCAGTTTAAATGGGAAAATATTGGAGTGACAATCAAGAAGGAATTGATTTTGTCATGGGTTCTAGGAACACCATTATTGTGGGTTTAGTGAATTTTGTCCTTTTTGTTTGAAATAGCATGACATATTTTCCAAGGTTAAAAGTTATAGACATGTTCATCTTGACAGAGTCAATCGTATTAAAACCAAATCCTGTTCCAGAATTACCAGTTACATAACCTATGAAACCCTTTATTAAGGTCTAGTTGTTGTAACTTTTAGTGTATATAAATCACTGTTGTTCTGTTGGTTTCAGTGTGTCTGCATCGATTCATGCCAGATGAGCATCCGGCCCCAAATGTTCAGTACATGCTTCTCAAGATGCTATTAAGAGTGTAGCAAGCAGAAAAGATTACGCAGTTTTATTTCTGTTTTGGTTCATTCTCAAGAGATGCACTGAGAAAAACAAATAAATTAACATATGTCCCCCTCCCTTTTTTCATTTGTTTTCCTCCTCTCCCCAGTTCTGTCACTTTTCCCCTTGCTGAGATTCTAGAACAGGAAAGTCCAGAACGGGGAAACTGCTCACGCTGAAGGGCTGAAGGTTGGCTTCTAAAACCTATTTCATTTTGTATCATGTTAATTCTTAAAAGGATCTATTGAATTCCTTCAGACTATTGAGTTTGAACTGAGAGCCTAATGGTACCTGTATAGCTTCAGAAGCATGCCCTGTGTAGTGTGAAGGAATAGCAAGGCTGCTATGTGGAGTAGCAGAGAATCTAAAACATGAGTAAGGAAAAGATCCAGTTCAAACACATGCAATGGTGAGAAAACATGAGGGTGTAAGTGATCAGATTATCTAGTTCAATAGTAAATGCGAGGGAGCCATATGGGTTAACTACCTTCATCATGCCTCTAACTACTTCACGAATATTGCCTGATTAATTTCTTAGATATGCACACTTTTACCCCTGTTTTGGAGATGTGAAAACTAACACTGTTTAAATAGCTGTTCTACAGCCTCTTGCAATAGTGGGAAATTGCCAAAAAACACTTGCTGAGTTTGAGATGAAAACTTGTATTTTTAAAAGTGGCTGCTGATTACAGAAGTCCAAATAGTGATACCTGAACTTTAGAGAAAATGATCATTTGTAGCTAACCCTTCAGAATGATGCTCACTTTTAAAACACAGCCCTGCATGTTTTGAGATAAATATTAAATATCAGTATCTATGTTTGAGGAACTGTCACTCCATGTATTCACTCAACAATGTGTTCTTCGGGGGTCCATTCCCTTAATATGCCACACAAGGTCTGTTAGTAATTTCACCGATACCAGAAATCAAATTAGTTTCAGCACTAGGGTCTCAATGCAGAAATTATGTCCAACTTCATATTTATACCATACTGCACCTGGATTTTTTTCACTACCCTGCAGTTTTTAACTCTTAGGTCATGTACTCAAAATGACTTTGTGAAAACAGCAATTACACTTACAGGATCATAGAATGCTTGGGGTTGGAGAAGGACCTTTAAAGGTCATCCAGTCCAAGCACTCTGCAGTAAGCAGGAGTGTCTTTAACTAGATCAGGTGGCTCAGGTGTGCTTAACCTGAGTCAAAGGTTATTTTAAGAAAAAATCCTGTCCATTCTTTACACTGGTGGAGATGTTCAACCTCTCTTGTTAACATAAAAGAAAGGCCCGAACAAATGTGCAAAGATACCAGAGTATCTGTTGGCATGTAACAGGCCCTGCAGGTAAGGACATTTCAACAAGGCTGGTGCTGGGTTTTGTCTAGCATCTGTTCTGAAAAATAAGGCTCATGTCTCTCTACAAGCACTTTTAATGTAAAGGTTCAGAATGGTCTCTCCATTTCTTTTTTTCTCTGTGTGAAAACATAAGCTGGGCAATACAATAAAAATCCATCAGGTTATCAGCTTTGTGTTTTCAATGATGGTCTGCAGTACTAGTGTGGATTTTCCAGGAATGCCCTTCATTTGCTGTAGCCACTGCCCTCCCTTAACTCTTCTGATGTCTCAGTCTTCATGAAGCCTGCAGTGAAACACTCCTGGCCTTGGCTGTTAGAGTTTAGCTTCAGTGATCTTTGTTAATTGTTACCTTCAGCAATGCCAGCAGTGTTTACAATCTAGCTGCCTGCACTTCTTTTCTGGAATTTTCCACCTTATTGGAAGAGACTGTGCTGCACTTCTTTGCAGTTTGGTCCAGCCAAAGTGAGAGACATGGCAGAGCAGATGTGTCTAGCTTGTTAGAAATGGAGGTGCCATTTAACTCACCACTTTCAGCATATCCATTTCCATGCCTTTTTTGCGCAAGACCCACATCATTTGTACTCAGCTCAATGACCAGATCCAACACTTTCTCATTTTCCTCCTCTTCATCTACTTGGATGCTGGTTCCTGTCACCCATTGAAGTCTAGGGGTAAGTGCTCTGACAGCTTTCCATGAGCCTGTTTGCCTAGCCTCACTGTACCATCTGCCTTTGCTTCTTCCCCGAACAAAGCTGTGCTGGATGCCGTGCTCCTGGAGTGGGGGCAATGAAGGGCTGGAGGGAGAGGGAGAGGGACTACTCACTTGGATGTGCTCAGTTGTCATCAGACATATTCACCTGAGGATTTTCTTCATGTAGGAATGCTGCAGGATGATTTGTTATTCCTTCAGAAATGCTCTTACCAGAGTTGTGTTTAAGGAACAGTGCAGACTGGTAAGGAAATTTGTCTATTTACATAAAGAAACTGTGTTTCTCATAGATGTTTGTAAGATGCTGAAGGTCTGAAAGCAGAAGATGATAAAAAAGACCTGCTTTTCAAAAAGTAGAGGCATCCTCCTCTGAAAATCAGAGGTCTTCAGGTGGGCAGAGGAAAATTGAAGCACTAAAAATTATTGTACTGTTGGTTTTGAACACTTTGTTGGGTTCAGTGATGGTCATCTTGTGATATTTAGTTGAGAAAGAATCTTTCTCTTTCTGCCACTTCTTTTTTGCATAAATAGACAAAAATTTTATTTCACCACAAACTCAAAAGTCGTACTCTGTTATATGAGAACTAATCCCAGCAAAGGCATGGAAAATGAAGCACAACTCTGTCTATCTATTTTTACAAAAGAAGACACTGACACATTGTAACATTAGGCCAAAATCACTGGTTGTACTAGCTGTATTTTCCAACAGGCTGCATAAAAATACTTCTTTATATTTGTTAGCGTTAATCTCAAGGTTTGGTTCAAGGTGAAGCTACACAACAGTGTTTGAAATTGCCATTAAATCATTACAGCCCAGACCATGGGACTGCAATTTTCACATTGATCCTCCCCTGTCAGCAACAGCAACATGGGCTGGCATGTGGGAGCGTCACTGCAGCAGAACCCTGCTGTGTCCCCGACCACTGGCTACAGTGCCTCTGGTAGCTCTTAACCAACAGCAATGTTAGCAGTGTAACAGCCTATCTGATGTGGAGAGCTGAGACAGGTGAAGCCAAGCAAAACATACAGAAGAGGGCTGTATATATGTATGCATGTATGTAAAGCATAGAGCAAGAGAAGAGGCACAGATTTGCTGACCAATACTGCTGAGTCCCTGGAGCTGCTTCCATCAACTTTAAATACAATGGACGTTTATGACAATCCATTGGGCATCTTTACTGTGATTCAGTGAGTAAGCTAATACATCTGTATTTCATATTTTAAGTTATTGGGAATATAAATATTTCGATATATGCATAGCTTGCAAGGGCTATATGGTTTTAAATACTCAAACTTATGTGTCCTTAATGATAAGACATGTTTTGAAGTGACTTAAACATTGAAAATAGTTTGACCTTTGAATTAAACTAATCTAAGTAGCATTTCAACACTAATGCAGACATGCTAGAATAATTTATTGAAAATGCCATAGAACTGCAGTGAACTTCATGAAGTGAAGGAATTGGGCATTTTCTTTCTCCAAAAAATGCTGACCCTCTGAAAAGTTTTAAGAATCCTTAACTTTTAGCAAGTATGTATTTCATAAAAGCATTTGAAAGATCCTGAAAGTTATTAAGCTAGTTTCCCATTACACTGTGTGGTATGTTTGTCTTTAGAGAACGGATTCGTATCTTAAATAAGTTATTCAAGACTTCACTGTATTGTTGGGTCATGACATAGAAAATGTGTGTTTAAAGTGTGTCTCGCCACATTTATTTGCCAAAAGAGACTGTTCAAAATGTATGAGGGCTGGGAATCGGTACGCCTGGATTTTGCTTCCAGTTCTGCCAAAGACAGCTCTTCAGCCAAATGCACATTTGGTAATCTTTTTGGGAGTCTGTGTTTTTCATCTCTAAAATGGGTGTAAAACTAGAACTTATTAAATAGCAGTGTGGAAGGAAATTTTAAATTTCCATAATCCAAGTCTTCAAGAATTGTAACGCTTTGGACTCAACTGTTTCACTTCTACTTGAATAGAAGTGTCTTTTCTTGTGGAAATGGATGGCAGCTGAAAAAATCTAATCTGTGTCTTTCCATAATGTGGGGGGTTTGTGAATTATGTAACTTCCTCTGCCTCTATTTAATCTTGCATATCTATATGGAAGATCTTCTAATCATAAAATCATAAGGTTTGTATATCTTTTCCTTCTGCGTTGTTTCCTTTTCATTACTTTTTGTTGCTTTAATTTATTAAGCCAAGATTTAAACCTCTGCTATAAATCCTTATGGATAAGGACACTGTCTTCGCAGGACTCCAATGAAAAGGCTAGCGTATTCTGGAGCGCATTAAAAAAATGCTGGAATTCTGGATAGTTTCTTTATCAACCTAAAATCCATCCTTCTGCCTCTCCTTGCACTCAAAGGCAGATTGCCCACTGCTGTGGGGTCATCTTCCCCCCCCTGCAGTTGAATATAGGAACTGCACATACTGATAAGAGAAAGAACAGCAACAGAGACACAAAAAAGGATAGCAAATACAGAACCATATTCATAAATATTTCCCTTTCTCCACCTTCCACTCCCCAAAGACAAGAAAACAAAAACTGAGCCTGAAATAGAAACAGCAGCTGGAATCCTAATCGACACATTCCTGGGTGTAGTGTCTACTTCAGCACCAAGCACACTGGGGACCTGCTTGGGATAATGTTGTCCTTGGTTTCCCAGATGCTCCAGATACTTTGCCATTGAGGCCTATTGAGCTGCTATGTAAAGCAAAACAACCACTGCCAGTTTAGTGGAGCATAGCAGAAAAAAACCCTGCAGAAAGGTTTTCCAAATAAATTGATGGAAAGATAGGATCATCTTACTATTTGCTCCTTCTCACTTCAGTAAATTCATATATTTTCAGTAAGGGTTAAGAACATCCTAACCCCAAAGCTGTGTACACTGGGTGCAGCGACTAAACTCCATATGCACTGGAGTTATGCTCAGTAGGCTTAGAATTGCTCAGTAAATGTTGTGGGCTTTTTTGTTTTGTTTTGTTTTGTTTTGTGGTTTGTTTGTTCGTTTGTTTTTGATTTGGTTTGGTTTGGTTTGTTTTTTTTCCCGAGTGTAACACTTTGAGCAAATTATGTCAGAACAAAAGATGCTTGGAAAGCGTGGGCAGTGCTTGTTCAGGTTCTACAACAAAGCCATGAGTAGAAGCGAGACCTCTTTGTTACACACATTCCCCTTACAACACGAAGAAAGCTGACAAGTCCTGCACAACCATAAATAATATTGATGAGGAATTTCAAAGCTTAAAAAGAAAGGATATATTCAGACTCAGTCATTACAGTCTCAGTTCTTTGATTATCTGGATGAGGAGTGGGGAATCTTGTACAGTCATCAAGCCCCTGTATTATCTGTTGCAGAACAAGAATTCAGTCATTAGAAAGACAGGCTGAAATTTTTCCAGAGAACCAGCTGTCCACCTGGAAGTCAGTAATATAGCCCCTTAACTGCTTGTGAATAAGCTACCTGCAAGCCTTGATTTTCCTTGATGAAAAGGACTGAGGCTTCATCTCTCCAAAAGCCATTAACTTCTATAAACAAACAAAACAACAACAACAACAAAACCTCCAAACAAACCCAAACAAACAAAAAAGCCCAACCAATAAAACCAAACTAAAACCAACAAAACAAAACCCCAGCAAGGGCCAAGCCCAAAGTCTCTCTTGTCTTCTTTGCAATAGTCAAGTAACAATCGAGCAGTGAGGGTCATGACTGTGTACTGGGGTGTTTTTCTGATTCTATTTCTGACATGCTATTCTCTGAATGCCCATCAAGCTGACTGTGATCTCACAAGAGGAGTTAGCTTTTTGGAAAACAGGGCTTGTGGTTTCTGTGACTTGGCAGCAATAAACATCTCCCCTTCACAGACACAAAATGCTGTCCCCAGAGCACCACTCCTGACTCATGAAGCATCAAAAGAACAAACATCCTTCCATGGACACGCTTGGAAGCTGACAATCTCTGGCAGTGATGGTCTGAGCTGTGTATGCTTTAGGAGCCAGTTAGTATCAAATTGTGACAGCAAAGGCTCATAATGTCAAAGGACATCAATCCATGGTTTGTACTGCTCATTTTTAAACTTTTAAATTACAGAAAGTATTTTGTAATTTGAATGTCTTTTGAGAGACTTAACTATGCAAAAGAGAAGCAGGATGTAGTCCTTCTTTTTCCAATAAAGAAGGAAAAAAAAAATCACTAGCAGTCATAGCAGTTCACTAAACTTAAGCCTTGTGTTTAACCCTATATAGATGGTGTGAATAGGAAATAATGGTTTTATTTACTACAGTCAGAATCTCTTCCTATACAAGGGATTTGCATGGACCAAGCCCATTTCTAAGAGATGCAAAGACATGTTTAGATTAGCAGTTTGGTTCAGATTGGGGGTATACTTGGGAAGAAAATACCCTGTTCCAATTTACTGTACTTGCTTTCTCTCTGTGACGTGGTCTTGGAGCACACGGACTGCATGTGTCTCTGATGACACCAGGAGATGAAATCCAACAAGGCATCTGCTATACACCAACCACTGTGAAGGGTCCAAATGAGAGCTAGTCTGAAGTAAAATCCTTAAAATATGTACAGGATGGCACTCAGCAGCTCTGCACCCACTCTTTCATCTATAGATCCACTCCAATTATGCTGTGCTACTTGCTAATGCAGAGATGCCCTAGACTTCTAAAGGGGACAGTAAAAATTAGGCTGGCATTGAGCCATATCAGCTATTAGCTTGCCAGCCTTTGCAATAGTTTGCATTGAGATTATGGAGAGGTACTGAGCAGGAAATGTATGACTGCAGTGTGGGTGGTGTTTAAAGCAATTTTTAGCTTTAGGTTAGATGAGGGTTTCCAAAAGAGTGGTCTTAGTGACTTTTTTTTCCTGCTAGATACTCTCTCTCTCTTTTTTTTTTATTTTAAACACTGTGCTCACCACCATTGTGTGGAGCAAGTTCTAGACAACACCAGAAAAAAAGGCAGTAGAAACCACTGTCACAAACAATCCAAATTGAAACAAAGGCAAGGTAGGGGCAAGTGTTCCACCGCTCTGTCAGAGAGATCATCTGAGTGATATAACTGGATCTGTGACCTTCCTTAACTCACAGGGGATCTTTTCTGCTCAATAGGGTCCTGAAATAGCTGACTTCTGGCTAGATTTAAATAAGCCACTTGTAAATAATTTTGTCATGTGTACTGAGAGGGAAAAATTCTGGCTGAAATTGATTTTGCTCTTGTACTTTCACAGCATTTTGCCACAAGCCCTCAGTATTGACAGTCTTCCCAGACCTACAGTGAATTCACAGTGGCTGCCCTAAATATCTCATGTCTGCCGTTTCCTCTTTTCCTACATGTTCATGTTCAATAAACACTAAAACCATTCCTGTCCCTGAAATATTTGCATACTGTGGTAAAGTCTCTGAAAAGCTAAATGCATGGGACTGTCCTGTGACCAACTCTTTACAGTATCTTTAAAGATACTTTACTGAGAAGGTACAGCTGGGAACAAAACCCACCCCACTGTTAATCTGAGTTATGTTTGCGTCAGCTGGAAGATTTATATTCATTTTAAATGGTTGGATGTTGAGATTATGCAATCTTTTGTTTCAACCAGCAGTTCTAATCTAGCTGAGAGTACTGTAAGTGATCATGGTTATCATCTCACCTTTGACTATTGCCCGTCTGTGTGGAAGGATGGAGTGACCTCAGACATAGGTGACTGAGAACTTTTTGGATAGGAATACAATGGTAGTCTTTGAGCTGGCAATGTACAACTGAAAGCCAAATAAATCATTTGGCTTTGAGATAAGTGCTACTTATCTCAAAAAAAGACCAAGGCCTTTGAAGAAGGTCACCTGGTAGGGTGTTAGGTATTGGCAGAAGCTTTGAGCAGGAGGTCAGATGAAAGTTCCCTCCTCTCCTTCTGGTAGAGAGGAAATATGCTAGAAGTAGTTTATGGAAAATAAGTTTATGTGCCTTTCAGAAGTCCTAGATGTGTCATTTAAATGTAAGCCAAATACTGCTTTCGGATGTTGATGAAATCAAGAGAGTTGCAGGCAATTAAAGCATAAGCACGAAAGACTGTATTTGCAAATCAGATACATGGTTAAACTGGCAATAACACATTTTGGGTCCTTCCTCTGTGATATCCTTCTTTCCACTTTAACACCCAAAACACAACAGTGGAGAGAATGTAATGTGGACTTCAATATTGGCAAAGTTTGTAAACTGAGAAGATGTTTTTTCTTCCATACTGAGAGTGGCCAGTTATTTGGTGTCATATTAGGAGACTCAGCTGACACACAGCTTTCCAGTGGTCCTGAGTGTTTAAGCAGCTTAGCTGCAGAAGAGTATCCTCAGATTGTTCGGTTTCAATTTTACTTAAAATCTCAGTATCAAAGCTTACCCAAAAGAAGCTATCTCAGGCTTGCAATGATGTGGATGTGGCACAGCTGAGCTAAGTGTGGGTTTAGACATCCTGGCCTTTAGCACAGCAAATTAGTCCTCACTCAGAGCGGGCAGGGGTCATTCTCCATGTACACATATTCTTACTCCCCTTCAGGTCTATTGAATATCAGGTAGCTTTATTTAAAAAAAAAAATGTCTGGCACCTATCTGTCCCATGAATCAACTTTGATAATGTTCCTCTCTGAGCCCAGTTTTCAGAGGTATTGATACCTGGTGCTTCCACAGTGAGTCTGGAATGGAGGGCTCTTATCTGCAGCTCCACAAATCAAGTATCAGACATTTCTAGTGTTTGACAGTAGAATCTGTGGTCATTTTCAATGCTTCTTGTGTATATTTCTGTGATTTCAGAGGTTTTATACTTCAGAGCTGCTGAGAAAGGAAAAACATTCATTTGCATGCTGCAAAGGATAGGCACGGAGCCAGCTCTGTGCTATTACTATATCTGATCTCTGTAAGGCAAACATCCTTCTGAAAGGAGCTAATGTTTCTGTCTATTCAATTCCAATTCACAGTTCAGCATTTTCTTCACTCAAACACCCTGGGGAAGATTGTTAACTGTAATTTTCCCTTCTCCTTTTATCTTTATTCCTGGATTAAGTGAAGATATTATTGGTTCATGTAAGAGTCCTTTTTTTGCCCTTGCAGAAAATCTTCAGCAATACTTTTTGCTAGTGGCACGCTGCATGTCCCGAACAGCCCTGTTAATTGCAGGCTGAAAAACTGTCTGTATGAAGCACTCTCACATTGCATGGTATGAAGGTACCACAGCGGGTAGCAGTTAACCGATGCGTATGTGCACATATCACCAAACGCTTTAGAACATATTTTTCATCCAAACCAAATAAATGCTCTAAAACATTTTGTAACTAATGTACTTGGTTACTTTTTCCCCTTCTGCTTACAAGCACGGATCATAATATTTAACACAGTCCTTAGCAGAATCTCAGCAGTAATATTTTAAATGTTGTTCACTTTGCTGCCTGTGCATTCCAAATGCTTTACAAAAATCAAGTGATGTGGTGTAATAGTGTGAGAGCTCAAATCCCCCCCACACCAACAATAACCAGGCTAGCTCAGTCTGGAAGCAAAAGAAAGCTGTGTTTACAAGCAAATCTACAATCTATGATGAAATGAAATGAATATGTACAAATATACATTATTCACAGCATTTACAAATATGTACAATCAACAGAAAAACACAACCAAGCCCCTTTTGCTTCCCCCAAGGGGCCTCCCCCCCAGACCAGAAGGAATTCCCACAGACCTCCCAGGAAGAAGGCAGAGAGTCAAGAAGCAGAGAGGCTGTTAGACTTAGCTTGTCAAGGTCAGTGTGTTATCTTCAGCCAGAAAAGAAGGAGACAGAGACAGAAACTGAGCAAGCAAGCCAAGTCTCTGACTGCCCAAACTCCCCAACCTTATTTTGAGTAGTAGTTCTTAAACATTTCTATTTCTCCAATGGAAGTGTTTAGAATAATCATTATTTTGCTTTCTTACACCCAATAGTAATTTATTTACATTCTTTCACTTTCTCTGCTCGAACTTTGTGAAAAAAAATTAAAAAGACAGTCTTAAAACCATCACACATGGGTCGCCAGGTGTGTTTTCTTCTTTCTGAGAGGGTATAAGTGACTATAAAAAGGGGCTTTTCTTCTGTGAACACAAACTTCAAAATTATTTTTCTATAAATACCATGCAAAACACATTTCATATTTATCACTTGTATTCCTCTCAGGAAATTGAATTATTTGCTACAGAGAGCACGTATAGAGAAGCAATTTCATTTAAATATTTAAACTTTTCCTGTATATGCTTTATCTGGAAAAAATAACAACCCACAAAAATCTTATTGGATGAAACTTTGCATTTATCAGCACAAAAGCTGGTCCTGTCTTTCTTATCAGCCAATCTGCTTATGCTTTCTCTAACACAGCAGTTGCCCTCTACACCTGTAGTGTCCGTATGGACCCCTTGCCTTTCCAGATGAACAGACACACAGGAGCTAATTATTCTTGCAATGATTCTCCAGGTAAAGTCTGGGGAGTATTTTGGAAACACAGCACAAGCCTCTCCCTGTTGAACTGATGTGCCTAGCATACTGAAATGCTGAATAAATAGCTTCTCTCCAAAATCAATGCATGCTATATATTACTCATCCATTTAAATAACATCCTGTTTATCTCAGGGCTTCAGCATCAGAGCTGTGTAATATGAAGGCAAGTTATCCCCGCACAGTTTCAGGCTTCGTTTGCAGTGTGGCTAGGACAGCACAGGCTACTCAGTAATCTTTTTCTTCCAAACACTTCTGCATGGTCCTGCTATGGCTTAGTTGACAGATTCACTCTGCTGTAACAGTCCACAGCACTGCCTTGTGGGGAACTTAAGGCCTTACCAGCCAATCATTCATTCCAAAGGAAGGTCAGAACCCCTGTGACTGTAGGCTTTCTTCTGCAAGCAGCTCGTAGAGCTGTATCTGCTGAAGTTCCACCATGCTCAGTATGGGGAGGATGGGGTTAAGGAGGTTCTGAGCTCCTGTTTAGGAGCTGCTGCTGTAGATGTGGTTGCCCAAGCAAAGGCATCTGAGCATGCTGGGTTCGTATGTTCTTACCCCTCTCTTGGTCATGTCTTTTAGCACTGCTGGAAGAGGCTTCTACAACAGCTGTTCCTCACAAGCGCCACTTCCCAGGGTAGGAATTGCCAGATTAAAAGCTTCAGCAGTTATTTCATGATGCCATTTCTAAATACCTGTGTTTTCTTAGAAACATTTTAGCAAAGAGGTCAACCTCGCACAACTTGCCTGTGGTCTTCCTAACATCCTGCCATCAATCCCTGGGATCTGGAGTGGAAGCAACAGGCTGCATTTCATTAATCGTTTTAATTTCCCGTGAGCTTTAGTTTTCTTTTACAGCAAAAACCTAACATGAATATTTTGTTAACGGTGATATACTGAAGCTGGAACAGCACAGCTTAATGGATGCTAATGAACTTTGTATAAATGGAAGACACAGGCATGCTCATCTAGTTCCACACTTGACCAGCTGCACTCAGTAGTGTAGGGGAGGTGTGCTTGTGGGATACAGACAGGTACCATCAGCCTTCTCCAGAGAAAGTGTTCAACATCCCTGCTTAGACTGACATAGGAAAACATCTCTCCAAATATCAGTCCTTTAGCCTTCTATAAGATGAAAAACTTGAGCTGTCTGCTGTAACTGCATATCAGTTTTACTGGTGTTTATAAGCAAATATTATAGCCACACAGAAAATAAATTTCAACAGTCAAAGATAACATTAAACTGAAAACAAACAAAATAAACCGAATGGCACTAGGAAAATTGTATATTTCCTCTGTAAAAGCATCAGTAGCAGCAAGGAGAAAAATGTCTCATGTGAGTTATTTACTTGTTTCTAAGCAGTTAAGCTAGATTTGAAAATATAACTTTAAAAATGACGAAGGAATGCATTCTTTTCAGGATCTGCAGTTTTATTCCTTGCCAAAGCTCATGAATTCTGGCTCTGCAACTCATTGACTTAGTGAGGAAGAGACCTTTTTAAAAAATGAAGAAGAATTGAGCAGTCAGTGTATCCCTGAGCTTCTATATAGGAAAAAGGTTTCATATAAATTAATTTTCCTTGTCTCTAAGAAGCTTTCTCTCATATGGGTCAAAAAAAGCTCCTCTCATGAAAACAATTTATAAAATTCAAAGGTAATCCAGTTCTAGGCTTTCTGCCATCCAGGTGCGTGTACCCAGCAGGAAAAAAATATCTCCTTAATCCTTTTTTGTTTTCATAATTACTTGTTTTTCTGCTTCCCAGCAGTTGTTCTGTTCAGTACAAAAGTTACCATATCCAATTATAACTTTTGTCCTTGCTTTTAAAATCTTCACATCTCCTCTGTTATCTATTAACACAAGATCAATCACTTGATTAGTCTCAGGTTATTTTTTTTTCTCATCTTGCACAGTGACTGCGACCAGCCATGTGGTGGCATGTTCTTAGATTTTTGTGCAGCCAGCATGTGGGTTTGACTTGCATGGAGTAAAAAGAGGATAAACTAGAAAGAAAGACAAGAGTGAGAGATGTAGCATGATAAATGCCATGGTATTTTGGAGATTGGCTTCCACTGATCACCTGTTAGTTTCTGATCTATGCTGCTTCGTATTTCATTTTTATGCAAAAGAGGCCAACGAGAAGGGCATTTCTTGGCAGTTAATGATCACAACCATTGACCCAGCCAATCAGTCAGTAACTGGAAATATCTGACCTTTATGTCTTCCTTCCTGTGATGATTCTCTTCAGTCATATATTTTTCTAACCTTTCCTGTTGGATCTAGAACTGTGTGCTTTGATATTAATGCAATGTGCCATACTACAATGCCGATTATTTTTTTTCCCAGACTGCTCCTGACAGTTATTGTAACCAAAAGGAAAGTAAGATTATATTCTGAAAGCTTCATCATATTTACACTGCCTTCTAATGTTTTCTTTTTCCCTCTCTTATCTTGGCTGGAGCTGCTATCAGTTTCTAACATCCAGAGTGTCTACTCTTCAGAATTCACTTCAGCAAAAGTCCAGAATTTGTTCATGATTATTTTGCTTAAGGTCTGCTACGACAAGGGTATTTTAATTTAGGGGAATTTAAAGTGTCCAAAATTGACTTTTCTGACAAAAATACACTGGTTAATGAACACTGTAGTCTTTCTTTGGGAATAGGTTATTAACAAAATTCTAGTTTTCAGATCACTGGTTTTTCATTTTTTTAAGCCATCACGAACAGAACTTGCTAGAGTATATTGTGCAGTGATGTTCATAAAAGAACTTTGCTTTCTAAGGTATTTTTTGAATAGCTAAATTTATTAAAGTAAATGCTTTCCTGGTCAGGAAGAAACGTTCTGATTTATCTAGGCACATAGGAATGGAATCTCAAATTTTATGGTATCTCAAATTTTATCCAGTCAGTAAAGCACTGATTTCCATGCTTAACTTGGTAGCCATCAGCACCATAGTAAAGAGCTCAGGTCAAGTATGGATGCTAGTGCTCCAACCTGCTTCATCCTTAAGAGCGATGGCTTTGCTCCCCATGTCTGAGGTTTAGACACCATTAGCTATGCAGCCAAGCACAGCAGGCATGGAGCAAGTTCAGCTCAGTGACCAAATCGCTTTCAGTGGTCATATTTTGGTTTGTCTTCTGCAATACAACTTCATATATAAGATGACATACACTGTAATCCACATAAAAAACCAGGCCAGTTCAAGAGCACTGAACCAGACCCCTTGAAAATGAAAAATATCACAAGTCCAATGATTTCAATGGCCAGCTACCAGTCTCTGGTAGCCCCATTAACACAGTGCCACTAGGTGGAAAGATGCAGGAAGGTTAATGTTTGTTAACATATTCTGGTCATCTTTTGATGAAACACAGAGCTACGCTGTCCTGCCCATCTTTGCATGTGACTCAAGCAGCACAAAAAGGCTAGAGTTGTTTATGGATGTATCTTTAAGCAATAGACTTCATGTGTTCTAGCATTTGGGTAGGTTTGGACAATATTTCTAAAGCAATATGAAAGTTACTTAATGATACTTTTGGAATTACTCTTTGTGAAATTCTTGTCAAAATTACTGTGCTTCAGTGAATCAGTGAAAAAATATCCAGCACTGAAAAACCTTGAACACCTGAGATACTAGAGTAATGCTAGTACAGCACTCTATGAACATCGTGCTTGATTATCTACAATAAGATTTTGTCCTCTGCAAAGCACCACTCAGTTCAGCATTATGAAAGAATTCTTAACTCATTTGCATGATTTTTTTATCACTAATCTCATTCTATTGCATGCAAAAAAAAATTGCTAACAAATTCTACTTAGTGAAACAGTCAAAAAAAGCATCTCAAGATTAATTCTCATTTATTAAAGTTTATTGTATTTTCATCCTGTTGTTGGCATTAGACAACTGATTTTCTACTGTATTGGGGTTTATGCTAGAACATCTATATTCAGCTTTCTGATAAGATTTCTTTGAGCATCATATCAAAATTTTGTAAATATTTCATACCTAGACATACCTAATTCTCCAAGTATAGCAATGCTGACTACTTAGCATATAAAAAAACAGGACTGAGATGTATATTCATGTATATAAACCCACATTTCTTCAAATGTTAATTCATTATAGAATCTTGTGGGTTTTTAACACTAACACTGGCAATTTGATTATTTTTTTTTTCTTACCTTGGAAGTTTTTCTAAAAATCGCATAGCCTTTTGTTCTTTGACCTCACACTTACCCAGCTGTCTAAGTTTCTGCTGAACTTCTCACACAGAGTCTATGGTCTTTGTGACTGTCTGTTATTTAGATGATGTCAGTGAATAAACTACTATCACAGCTGTGCTAATGTAGAACGCAGAGTGCACGTATGTTTTATTGTCTAAGATACTAATAACTACTTGTACTTCATCAACAACATGATAGTATTAGGAATCTGTACTGCAGTCTGTACATTGGTACATTTATAAAAGCAACTAAAATATATGGGGTAAATAAATATTGCAATAGGCATGCCTGTATTCGTCTCATGATGCTGAAATATCTGCTTCCCGAAGGACAGAGCACCTCAGCCAGGATTCCTCAGGAATAACTAGGTTTAGAGAGAGGGACCATAGCATTTGTAGAGTGGGAGCAGACAGCTAAGAAAAGCACGTGCTGGGGGAGGATTATAGCCGAGATAAAGAATAATATCACAATAGAACAAAACCAATTCCAATTTTATTGGAAATAAGGGTGGCATGTGAGAGGACCGTGCAGATAGAAAGCTCACAGTGGTCACTGAATTCAGCTCTGCACTGACTAAAATTCATGTCCACAAGGTGAGTTGACCATCCTGGGCTTTGATCACTTTGTGGAGATGTGCTGGACTTGAGAAAGGTTCACTCTGCAGACATCTGGAGAAAGAGGAGCTTGTCCTTCTTCACTGCAGCCCCTATTCATGTAAAAGTCATTACTAGGCTGTCATTCTGACAGCAGACCATTTCCTGTTTTTGTGCTGACAATGATGGGGAAAAATACATAGGCACCCCAGAGATCATTTAGATGGTGGGCCTGCCCATGACATTGGGCTCTCATTTCTGACACCAAGCAGCCAGTGAACTAAATGAACTGATACTCAAAATGCCTGGCCTCCTGTCACCTCCAGAATTTTTGGGGAACATGACCTAATGTCTTGTTCACCACACAGATCTCCAGCTTGATTCACTTCGTAACCCTAAGGCAGATGCCTATCCATCCCCTGTCTTCTGTGGTGATAATTACAATGATAACATTGTGAAGTGACTTTGGACCAGCTGGTGAGAAATGTCATCCATGAGCCACCAAAGCCTGTCTCTCTACTCATGTAGGAGAGCAATACATGCTGCGTTTGGGTAAGGGAACGCTGGGGAGTGAGCTCCAGTTAGCAACTAAGCTAATTAAACATTAATGAAATTCTTTCAGAAGAGGGAGTTTTGCTTCACACTTCCATAGATTTAAATCTAGTCTGTGTTTGCTTTCCCTATTTTAGCTCTTTAATTTATTCCTCAATTTCCTAGCCTTCGGAATGGTAATAGAATGTACTAGATTTGAAATAGAAGTCTCCTAACAGTATTTTGGTAATCTGTTAGGAGTTGCAATACCTATGGATTACTCTCTAAATCTAAGTTATTGGCACTCATGAGAGATGATCACCATTTATTTTGGTTTATTGTGTAATATTTTGCAGCTATGGCTGCAGTACTGTTATTAACTTGCGAGAGTTCTAAACCCTGGTGGTGATTAGATCATTTAGATAAATTAGATCATTTACTATGTAAAATTTGGGCTTCCAAAGTAAGATGGTGCTAAGCAGTAAAGCCATAGGAGGCCCAGGTGCTCAGCCTTTCCAAGGATTTTTTTATGCCTATGTTATGCCACAAATTTCAACAGAATTTTAGTTTGCTATTGGAAATAGTTACTACAATCTATTTTTATTGACCTGCACAGGATTATTTTAATTTATACAAAGAAGTTAATGACACGAAAACACTCTTTCCAGATATAAAGATAGTTTACTCTTTTTAAAATGTGCTTTCAACCATTTGGATGAAAAGTGTTTTTCTCTGTTGAAGTTAATTCCTTTTCATATTAGCATGGATCATATATGTATCTTAAAAAAATAAGATACCTCTCTGCATTAAAATGACAGCTTGCACTGGTGAAGGATAATCTGTCAACTCAGGCATTCAGAAGGTAGGGTATTGCCACTGTAATAGTGTGAGAGCTGAAATCCCCCCACACCGGCAATAACCAGGCTAGCTCAGTCTGGGAGCAAATGAAAGCTGTATTTACAAGTAAATCTACAATCTATGATGAAATGCAATGAATATGTACACATATACACTATTCACAACATTTACAGATATGTACAATCAACAGAAAAGCACAACCAAGCCCCCTTTGCTTCCCCCAAGGGGCCTTTCCCAAAGGGCCTCCCCCCCCAGCCAGAAGGAATCCCCCCCAGACCCCCCTGGCAGAAGGCAGAGAGTCAAGAAGCAGAGAGGCTATTAGACTTAGCTTGTCAAGGTCAGTGTGTTATCTTCAGCCAGAAAAGAAGAAACCGGCAGACAGAAACTGATCAAGCAAGCCGAGTCCCAGACTGCCCAAACTCCCCAATCTTGTTTGAGTAATAGTTCTTAAACATTTCTATCTCTCCAGTGGAAATGTTTAGAATAATCATTATTTTGCTTTCTTACACCCAATAGTCATTTATTTACATTCTTTTACTTTCTCTGCTTGAACTTTGTGAAGAAAAATTCAAAAGACAGTCTTAAAACCATCACAGCCACAAACTCACTTCTAATTCTCAGGCAAGTCATTCTATTAGATTTCTTGCCTGTAAAGTGAGATAACTCATCCTACATAGGTTGGGGTTTTTTTGACTTTTTTTTTTCCTCTCTCCACATTCTTGCATATTACATGGATCTGTGTGGCTTTTACTTAATAAAAAAAGCACAATGATGTGTTTGCTCTTGAAGCATCTGAACAGGTTTAGTTAAGAAATCTTGAGAATTGCAAAGTCCAATGCCAGTTTCCATAGGGAGAAGAGGACAGAGAGAAACTCAATCACTTGCTTCAGGTTGTGAAGGTTTGGGTTTGGTTTTTTTCTGATTAGCTGGAACATATCTGAGATACATCTTCTATCTTTCTAAGCCCAGCTGCAGACATCACTGATGCAGGCAGTACTTACTGTTCCAGACAACTTCAGTATTGATTTGCGTTGGTAGTGGCTTGAATAATAAAGGGTCATGCCTGTACAGTGTTAGAAATGCAGATTGCTACTGTAACCACACACACAACCAACACTACATTTTTTTCAGTTAAGTCAGTGACAAACATGAAAGAAGCCCCCAGAATTGCTGGTTCCAAGGCCTGCATTTAAGAGAAGATAAAAACTCTTTCCCTAGACACTCACAATATTTGGTTAGAGAGGATAAAAATGTATTACTCCTGCTGTGTTATGCCTATTTGGATCTCATTTAAGGCATTTTTACTGTCCTGGCCCAAGTGATCCAGACATAACTGAAATAAAATAGTTATTTAAAGAAGCAGGTAAGGGTTATATAAAACCAGAGCATGCCACCAAGAATTTTTGCTCCTACTAATTTACACAAAATTGCTGGAGGATCAGGAGTGTTCAGTGTTTCTTCCCTGACTTTTACTTCTGGCTTAAGTTTCTGAGCAGAAGTCAATAACAGCAGTTAATTCAAATAACAATTTGAACAGCAATGTTGAGATGTGGTTTCAACTTCTCTCTCCCATTCTTCTTATGCTAGTGGGATGTACAATGGAGGAACTTCTCCATTCAAACAGAAATTATTTAGTGGATAGGTTGACAGACTGATGTAAGTGGTTATTTTAGTACCCCTTTTTTCTGTTAAGCCAAAAAAAAAAAAAAGCCTATATTCTTGGAGCTGGAGAATAGAAACCAATGCAGTAGCAAATGGAAAGAACTTCTATTATCCTGAAAAAAAGTCCTGAGAGAATTTCCCAGCAGTTCCTTGGAGAATTAACAACTAATTTTAGGCTCTGCTGTCATTCTTTCTGTAACCATTTCCCTAAAAATCAAATCACTATAAGAAACAGCATAACTCAAAAGTGCAGATTTTGCATTATGCCTTTTTAGCTGCAATTTCACGAAGGAAAGTTTTGAGGATCCTTCAAAAACAGAGGTTTAAAAAGTCACATTTCCTGTGGTTTTACTGGTAAGTAATATCCAGCAATAACTATGGGCACACCACTTAACAGCAGAATAAAAGCAGAATCTTCTTTTTAAACCCTTTTTCCTTCTTTTGTTGTTGTTGTTGGGTTTTTTCTCGTGAAAGAGAAAAAAACTGCCATAGAACACCTGCTGTGTTAAATAAAACTGTTTCCTGTAAATATAAAACTACACAATTTCAGTCAGTTTGTTTCACTAGACTCACTGGAAGCAGTCAAACATTTCAAAAATAATCAATCATAGATGTTAAGTTTTTGCATTTTAAGGAAGTCACTTTAAGCTATATTTAAATAAAGAATTTAAGTTAAAAATTTTGGCAAAGGATCCTTAAGCCACTAGACCTTTTGAAAATGTCAGCTGACCTTTTGCTCCTATGTTTTAATGGCCACTTACAAGAAATTTAGACAGCTGCCCCTCCCCACCCCCAGCTTTGTGACTCATTAAGGGTAGTGAAGTTATTGTCTATGAGAACACTCAGTTTCCCTGCATGAACCAAGATAGCTAATTTTATGCAACTACTCTCATCAGGGTTAATTCAAGGTTCTTAAGTCATCCATATAATTGGATGTTCTAAGGGAGCCAATGTCATCAAACATGCTGGAAGAGAAAGGTGAAAGTGAGCACACGGAAAACGCTTGTCGAAATTGCATTGCAGCTTCTTCTGACACCAAAGATGGGAAATGTGGGAGAGCCAATTGGGGATACCAAAGATGTTTCTTTTTCTTTTTCCTTAACAGTACCTACGATTTCACATGTCTTTCTCTTTCTGTTGAGGAGGCCTTTGATGCTGATAGGTGTTTGGAAAGAGATAAGATGTAGGCTGTTAAAAATATTTATGGCTGGAGATACTGTGATTTATAAACTCTGTGGCAAAAGGACTCTTCCCACTGCATCCCTTTTTCATCTTGATAATGTCAGAATGCATCCTACCCAGAAGGTCTGCGATCTTTCAGTTGTCACCTCCTGGGTGTCTGATCTACAGCTCCTGTTCTGCTCAAATTTACCAACACAGCTCATGAGAGCAGCTGTTGGCAGGCCTTGAAACACAAAATTTCTACATGCTTGGACGTGGCATTCTAATTGTTTCTATACTAAAACCAGAATCTTTTGGAACTGCCATTTGGAGTTTTTACTTCTCTAGTAGAAGAAAAGGTTTTTTGATTTCTCTTATGTAACAATATAGACTTAAATACATTTGGATTATTGTATTTTTGTCTTACCAAGGAGGACCTTAGTTATGTTTCCCACTGGTTTTGTTGTTTATCAAAGTAATTTAAAGAAGTTTATTTACCTTTTAAACGGCATGGTCAAATCATATCCCTGGGTATATTAGGTTACAAAAATATTTTTTAAAGTACTAATTTCTCATTATGTAAACTTCACATCTTTATTAAAAAAAAAATATATATATATAGCATGAATTGCAGCAGAAGACCAACTGATCTAACAAAAAATACAGGAGGTCAACACAGGGACACTTTCACATAGTTAAAACAACAAAGGATGAGTTGTACAAGCATTCTGTCTGCTCTTCAAAATAAAGTTCATATGATCAGACATCCATGAATGCTGTGGTATGTGTCCTTTGCACATCTCTGTCAGTCTCATCAACTGAGTAACTTGCTCAATAAAGACCAATTAAAAAAATCCTTATGCTTCTGATAAGGGGTGTTACATTAACATTTACAGCAACGTTGCACCAGGATGAGATCTTGTGAGAGCTCACTGAACTAGATGAACCAGGTCTTATTAACAGAGAGATGGCAAGCTTCCAGCAGCTCTCAGGTGTCATGGAGTTCAGCAGTGATTAAAGACATATCCCTCTTCCCCTCTGAGCCAAGACCATGGCAGTTTGTTTTTAAAGCCCCAGAACTGAAGAATATAACATCAGCTTTTGGACACAACACAAAACTGAGGTCCTCTCTCTAAGTGTGGTCATTAAAATTCTCTTCAAGCCCTTGGGAGACGTAACATGGACAGATGCTACTCGAGTTTACTCCCTCATGTGGCAGATGAAGTTCCCTCCAAAGACTCCAGTGAGTGTGGTGGTTTGTTTTTTTGGACAGGGCTAATGAGTGGGGGAGCTCTGCTTCAGCATGGCTTTAATCCTCTGCATGCCCAGTGTAATAGGGTACTCTACAGCTTTCAGGCTTGCTAGAGAATCCCAGCAATGAGAGCACACAGTTATTGTTTAATGAGGAAAATTGATAACCTCATTACTTGAGAAGCAGGGTCACATAAAAGTTTTGTAGATTATTCTAAACATTTGCATATAAAACCTGTTTACTGTTCCATTCAAACACTTCAGTGCTGAGCACCTCTTACACTTACGACACTTAGTTTGTTTCAGAGATTTTTTTTTTTAATATGTGAGGTTAACTATTCTTTGAGCATGTTAAAGTTCCTACCTCCTGCAGACTGGACTTTAAGCATTACAAATCAAATGGTAGAACATGCAGTTTCTCTTGATGTAAATAACTACTTGGCATTCATAGTCATAGAAATGAAGTAATTTTTATCTCCTGACTTCCAAACTGGATAAATAAATACTTCTGCATCCAGATTTATAGTTACAGCATGGAAAGTAAAACCCATGAGTGGTAAATGCTACGAGGTCTCTGAATTACCTAAACGAGTCTTTTAGTAACTATATGATGGTTACAGTCTCACCAACTGTATTGCAACCAACACTGAGTATCCAATTGAAAAATCAGAGTTTGGCAGTTCCCAGTACAATATAACTCCAGTTTTGTGGCCCTACTGGATTTTGGATAACACAATAAAGCTGTGACAGGTTTATGAATATATATACTGTCCATTTAGAGCTCCAAGTAAGTATGCATCAGGGAGAAGAGAGGGAAAGCTTTATGGACTGGCTGCATTGCTGAAAAAAAAGTAAAAATTAAAAGAGAAGCTCATAAAATCTATACAACTGTCTAAGAATTGCAAGAAAATATGATGTAAGTCAAGTAGTCAGCAAAGTTATTCTGAAATGTTCAGAGCTATTAAAAAAAATATATTGACATGATCTAATTGCACTTTGTCATCTGACTATCACTACTGAATTCACAGACTGCTGCTAGAAGGTCCAGGAATAATGCAATAAAATAAAAAAAGGAAAAGGAACAAATGTTTATATTCAAATACAAATATATATTTTTAAGTTATTTTGAAGCCGATGCAGAAGAAATTGCTACCTGCATTCTTTTCAGTCTTACCAATAACAAACTCATAAAAGAAACAAACAATACAAAACCTAAGTGGAGCACTGCTTCCCAGAGCTCTTGCCCTTGATCCCTGCAAACACCAGGAACCACTTTAATTCTCTTCTGCATGGGTTGAGTAAAACTTTTTAACGTTCCACTTCACAGCTTCAGTGTTTTGAAAATGTTGTTACCCTCAGTTCCTTTCAATAGAGAGAAACTGAGATCTCCAGAGAGCCATTCATCTCATCCTAAAATAGGCATCTAAGACAGGTCAGAAACTGGTCTTCTGAGGATGATTCTATTAACTATAAAGGAAGGGAAGACTTAGATATTTAACTTTTAGAAGTTTGTAATTAGACAAGATAATTTTCACCCATTGAGCTGCTTTTAGACAACATATCCCCCCCCCCATTATGATATAAAAATCTCTCTCTCTTTTTTCTTTTTTTTAAATACAATCTTGCTCATCTTGTAATCCTGCATATAGTAAGATGGACTTTATTCTTATTGAAACTAGACTGAGCTTTCAAGCCTTTCCTTTATCCCCTACTGGAAATGCTGGAATTATACAAGGACATCACTTTCTCTATTTTCAGGTGTAACTCAAAGCAAAGTGCTTGAAGACTCATGAAAACCACTGTACTTGTCACATTTTCAGCCCAGGTTCAGACATTTCCACTTCATGTATGAGTCAAAGAATCATCTAAATATTAGGATGCTTACATGAACTAAAATGAAATTTCAGCTTCTTGAGATTCATTCGCCATTGATGATATTGATGCTGTGGGGAAAAACCCAGTAATTCCCCCTAGAGATGAAATATTGAGAATAGCAGTGGTAAACACAGCACTTACAGAATTTCCAGTGATACAAAACTGTGAGCTACCAGGGAGATGAGCAAAGATTGTTGGAGACATTTCCCATTATTCATACCAGGAACTATGCTCTGCTCCTTGATGAAAACATACACCTAATGTACAGCATGAAGAAAGTCAGATACTGTCTACCCCAAACAATTTTATGTGTCAGGTCAGATTGCTCATTGAATGATGATACCTCACTCACTTCATGCTCCTTACCCTTTTCTCTGTATCATTCCTTTGTTGTGCCCCTTACTGTCAGAGATGTTAGTTTTAAAGCCAGCGTGAGATTAACTCCATAATGCAACCCTTTCAAGCCTGCCTTCTCTTTATGTCTGTCCAGTCAAGCCTGATACCAGGATGTGTCAAGCCTCCCCCAGGAACTGCAGTGATTCCCTGTAGTCTGTTTGCATAACAGCTTACTTCTCTTTCTAACATGGCCACAACAAGAAGAGGGACCACATTGTTTCCAGAAATAAAACAGATTACTTTAATCCTAAACCTACTGCAGTGCCAGCATAATAATCCCCATTTTTACCACATGTTTAACCATTTCTAAGGAAGTTAAAATAGCTACTCAGTTTATTTAAATGTGATTAGTGTTTAAGGAACAGTTCTCAAGCTGGGTTTATTAAGGGTTTGTGTTCTTTTGTCACAGTTTAAACAAACACATTCAGAAAACAAAATTAATCAAAAGACTACACAACTACTTTCCAGTCTCCTTAAACCACTCATATTTAGTGCTTCCTCTGTCTGCTTCCTGGTTCTCCAGTCAACTCAAAGGTATATTCACTTTCTTTCAAGGAACTGTTACTATATTTTTCCATGAAAGTCAACATCTATTCTCTTCTCTGATTAACCAGCTAATTGACACCTATGAGGAAGCTTTTTTCCATGGTTTTCCCCTGTGTTTTTACTCTTTGCACAATCCTTTGATTTACTTATGTTTGCACTATTCCAGGCAGCTCTGACTTCTTACCTTTAAGCTACACTGTAATAAAGTAGGATGAATGCTTCAGAGCTGTCTCCTTAAAAGAGAGTAAGACTTTAACACAGCTCTAATTTACAAATAAAATTCACCTCTCAACTTTTTGTCTCTATGAACTAAGTCACTGGTAATTTAAGTGTCTGTAAATGAATCATTTACATTTGCTACAGTCAACGTGGATAGGAACTTTCAAGGGGTAATTTATCCCCTGCTACAATGGGTGCTCACTGCAGGCACCTGCAGAAGACACTTCCTCTTACTTCATTTGTTGAATAAATGAAGAACCTTGATGAACTGGCTTAAACTTGATGTGTAAGGTTTGGCTAGACCAAGTCACAAGTCATGACATTTACCCAGTGTCTCTGATTACTGTTAACACCTAGCCTTGAAAAAAAAAAATCCATCTGTTTTCAGATAATCTGAAATCATCTTCAAGTGACATGAGGAGTACTGGATTATTTCTCACATTTTAAAATGAAAATGAAAGCAATCACTGAGGAATGAGTTGCCAGCAATTAAAGAATTTAATTTCATTTCTGTATCCTTTTGGAAAGATAATTGCTCAGACATTGGAACAATGATTTAGTAGTAGCTTTGATTGTGCATCACTCAACAATACCCTGTTTATATACTTAAGAAATACATTTACTTGCTATGGTGATATGGTGTTGCTAAGTACTTCTCAAGCTTCATGTCTTGCTGAGGAAGGAGAAAAGAATAAAAGGAAGAGATATTTTATCTCACATTTAAATCTCTTTCTCTACACAGATTTCATCCTTTCTTGAATAAAGGTTAAAATGTTAACTTTTCCAAAGTTTGGAACTGCAAGCATTCTAAAACAATGTTTCACATTATGTATATTAAGATTTCAACGTTAGTGATAAATGCCAATTCACCTAAGAATTGCATCTTGATGAGGCATTAACTATGTTGAACAAGAAAGTATCAGTAGATTTGGGAATTCAAACTGGCTGAACTCCATAAGACTGTTCTAAACATAAGCCTATGTTTACTTTTGCAGAAAAAACATAAACTTGTACAGATGAGAAGTATGTGACATGAGCAGATTGATTTTAATTTCCATATGCATTTATTGCATTAGGTTCTCTTGATGGCGTCTTCTCTCTGCCTCTCATTCTAGATCTAGAGTAGGTACTGCCAACCTAATTGCCTCCCAAACCCAGCATTACTCTGACAGCAGGATCTATGCCTCCCTATGATGTTGTTGGTTCACTTCCTTATCTCCATCCCTGTTGTCTTTTGATCTGTGTATGCAAGATTAAGAGCTGAGAGAAAGAAAATATCTTCTAGGTAATATTAGCTGCTGTAACTTATGGATTGTTTGAATAAGGAGATATCCTCGCTCTCAGGTCAGCAAGCATAGAACACAGTGGGTTTAGGATGTAGAGTTTTCAGATTTTTTAACTCTTGCTTTTTGACAATTGAGTTGTTGTTGTACATGGAAATATTGAGGAAAGATGGAAATACTGAGGGAGGAGGGAGTTGGTCTCTTCTCCCAGGCAACCAGCACCAGAACAAGAGGACACAGTCTCAAGCTGCACCAGAGGAGGTTTAGGCTCCAGGTGAGGAGAAAGTTCTTCACGGAGAGAGTTGTTAGGCATTGGAATGTGCTGCCCAGGGAGGTGGTGGAGTCACCATCCCTGGAGGTGTTCAAGAGGGGATTGGATGTGGCACTTGGTGACATGGTTTAGTAGTCATGAGGTCTTGGGTGACAGGTTGGACTTTGATGATCCTTGAGGTCTTTTCCAACCTTATTGATCTGTGATTCTTTGGAGTCTTGCTCCTTTGATGAAATATGCTGTGGCTCACGCTAGTGATCTGTACATGGAGTATAAAATGAGAAACTGCTACAAGAGGTATCATCCAGGACTCAACAGGACAACAGATGTCTCCAGTTGTCTCCCCAAAATGGTTTCTGCATTTTTAACTAGTGGTGGGCTCCTTTGCAAGTTAGTGATTTATCCCTAGGAGACCTGACTTTAAATGAACCTGAAGATCCTGAAGTCTCAGGCCACTGTGACCGTGTTTGTTATCCATGAGCAGAAATTTAGACTTTCTGTCACTCAGAGATAAAAGAGCATTTTTATCAGCCTGTGTGCAGAATTTGTGAAGCATACAGGAAAAGTCCCAGGTCACATTATTTAGTTAGTGTTGCAAGTAGAGTCCCCTGGCAGCAAAAAAAATAGCTATGATGTGATATATTCTTAATATTCCTCTCTTGCCATCCTTATTATGTTCCCTGCAGCACTATAGGGGAAGCTCTCATACTCTTTCTGGGAAACAGGCACAGCTGGGTGCCTCTAGTCTAGAGCGCTTCTACACTAATGCCTGCAGCACAGGGAACAAATAGGAGGAATTAGAGCTGTGCATGCAGGGCTATGATCTGATTTGGATCACAGAGATGTGGTGGGATTAACACAACTGGAGTGTTGTGATGGAGGGATGCAGGCTTTTGGGAAAGGATGATGAGAAGGGTGAATTATGCTGTGTGTGAGACAGCAGCACAGATACACAGGTCTCTGCTCTGGGATGAGTGATGAGATTGCTGAGAGCCTGTGGGGGTAAATCAACACGGATGACGTTTGGGTGTCTGCTGCAGACTTCTTGGTCAGGAAGAGGTGGATGAGGTTTTCTTCAGACATGGAAAAAGCCTTATGTTCACAGTTCCTGGCCCTCATGGGGGCCTTGAACCATGGTGGTATCTTCTGGTGTGCATTGACAACGTCTGATTGAGAAGCCAATGATGGAAGGTGCATTACTCATGTCATACTTACTTAAAAACCAGGAAGCACCAGCTAGGGGTGTGAAGGCTGGGAGCAACCTTGGCTGTATTGCCTATCAATGACCAGAGTTCAGGAGGCTGAGAGGAGGGAACAAGAAAAAAGGTAGGATTAAAATTCTGGACTTCTGCAGAGAAGGCTTTGGGGTTCTTTTCATAACTCTGCTTGAAAGAATGCCATGCAATATGTCCCTGGAGAAAAGAGAGCTGGTTGATTCTTGAGGACCATCTTCTCCATCCTCAGGAGTGGTAGACACTAATGAGCAGGAAATCATGCAAATATCAGCAGTTACAATTTCCTAAAGAAGGCTTGGTAAGGAACAAGGGAAGGAATTTTATCTAAAGAGAGTAGAAAAAGTAATGCAGCCTGTGAATTTTCTGTGGCATTACCCATGGATTCAATCAGGTTTCATCCTAACTTGTGACCTATCAGACAGAGCTTAACTTTTACAGAATAAGAGACTTAGCATCCATTGGAACAGAAAGTGATCCATGTTGCTGGCATTTTAGATGATGTCTCATAATTTTCCCCAGTGCCTTCACATGGATATTAAAAAGAAAGAGTGATTGATGTAGAACCTGGAAGGTCTTCATATCATCAGTGAGTAAGACAAAGCAGGCCATCAGTCCTCTGATTACATTTTGTGCAGCGGATGTTTTCCAGCTCAGTGCTGAACCATTAACTTCCTCAAGGTAAAATAACTACACAGTGGGGTGAATATTTTGTATGTTGTAGAAAGACAGAGGAATCTTCAAATGGGCAAGAGGATATCATCCATCACTGTAGTCAGTGGTGTATCTGTTCCCAATACTGGCCTGAAATTTGACTAGAAGGAGTCCATGAGCCAGGTGGTATGTTGGTTGTGCACAGATTAAATTAAAATTAAATTAAAAGTAGTGGGAGTGTAGAGGTGATAGAAAAATAGTAAATAGCATTCAAAAACGTTTTTAAAATTTACATTACTAAGTCTACATTCTCAAAGTGACCTTTTATTTATTTTTTTAATATATATATATATATATACACACACATATAAATAAAGAACATAATGTCTACTACTGAACTGATACCTAGGGCCAGTGAGATATGGAGAGAATCTGGCACTCAAAACGTATATATAAGAAACCCAAACCCCACATCTCCATTTTGAAAAGTTTCTGATTAGACACAGTGGAAAATAGCAAATATAGTTAATTAAAAATACACACACTTTAGCACTTCCCTGAGCTGCAAGGAAAATGTATGGGGTTTAGTACGAAAGGATGGTTTAGAAGACTTTCTTGAACTACAAAACTTTAAAATGAGGAGTTTTATATGTTTGGTGGAGACATAATAGGTTCTGTGTTATATAAATCATATATCTTAATAGGTAATCATATATCTTAGTACACAGGTACTAGGTGTGTAATAGGTAAGCATATATAGACACACACAATGATGTATGAAAGTGATATCATAGTTAGGTGATCTTACAGTAAGGAGCAGTGATCAATACACCACAAAGACTTAAAGATATGTGCTGATGTTTCTTTCAAGTTGCTGGAAAAGAAACAGAAATTACAATATTAGCCAGATGATTCAAAATTTGTAATAAAAATAACAATAATGAAGGATTAAAACATTGCAAAATGCACATTACAGTGCTCTTGGAAAATGTTCTGGGACTTTCAAGTCCTCAACTTGGGAGATTATCAGGAAGGACCAATCTTATCCATATTTAAGTATGCCAAATGAATAAGCTAGCTTTGTTATCTACATCCATAGTACGTGTTTTAAGGTCAGGTAGATCAGATAAAAGTTAGGGAATGACAGAAACATGTCATCCAAAACAGGGTTAAGTTTCCAGATTTCAAAATCTTTGATGACAACCTCTGCATTCCTTACTCTCTGACCTACTGTGGCCAGTACTAGTAGACAAATTCATTTCACAGCCATACATATGTATAGTTCCTGACACTAATAAACTGATTTTCATAGTATACATCTAAGATGCTGAATGCTGTTTTTTCTTTCAGCATCAAATTCACATAAAGCATCACACTTTTCATCCACTGCAATTTATCTCACACTATTTGTTTATTAAGACTATAGAGATTAACATTTGATACAAACCAGCCCTAGAACCTACCAAAGAATAAACCAGTGAAGGAACTAATTGGAATTTCTGGAGCAATGGCATAGTGAGTGCACTCATTCCTGTTACATCAGTCTTACTACAATACTCCTTTAGGTGGCATCTATTTCAATTATTCAACAGCAAATATGAGGAGGGATAATGGGCAGAAAGCATTTTATCATAATATTACTCTCCTTTGGCGTCTGTCTTTACCTGGTGAATTCAGAATTTCACTTTTAATATTATTTTAATTGGTTTAGAGAATGTTCTTTGGTCTAATATAATATCATTCAAATTCTCTCAATGTCACAATGCTAAACTTTACTCTAAAGGGTATTATATTTTCAACGCTTTTAAATCTCATTGGTCTAAAACAAATCTGCAATGAAACATCTGTCTAATCATGTTCTTATAGTTAGAGACTGAAAAACAAAAGAATCCCCATGGCTCCAGCTGCTTTCTAACAAACTATTCTATACTTTTAAAAAAGAAGAAACTTTGCAGAAAGATAGTTTTAATGGGACTTTGGAAATTTTGTTGTTCTTACTAAAACAACTGACTTAAAGCCAACTACTGAAACTGTGCCTTGTTCAGTAAATGTGTATTTTATTTACAGTTAGGATAGTGTGAAAAATACCAACCATGGAAAAAACAGTCTACAGAGATCTTATTACAATGTCAAAACCAAACATCTTTCATGTAAGTTACACTAGCATCAAAATATAAACGATGGCATAGGAGTGAATGGAGAAACCCTTAACTAATACAAAATCTGGATTTCTTTGTCTCTGTTGTAGCAACATATGGCTTTAATAATAGCCATTTCTATTCTTAAACTGGCATGCAATTACCAGTTTACTGTTTCTAGAACAAATAAGCTCCAGAAGATTATCTGTGATGTTTGAAATCCAGGATAGGTATTTAAGGAAGCAGACTGACTTGAACCCTTCTGCTCAGAAGTCTTACTTTTATTCTTGCAAGTTGCAGAACAATTCAGTGATCAGGGTGACAAAAGTTGTGAAATCTCATTATCTGAATGCTTCGACTGTTCTTGCTGCATAAGGAAGGTATGTTTTGAAATTATATTGTAAACTGTAAGGTTCACATATAAGTGCCACAGGTGTCTGCATAGGACCATGGCAGTATATGCTCCTGCTGGTGAACCTTGCATAGATCAGACATGCAATTAATCAGTTAATTTAGACTGCATAAAAACTCATAGAATCTGCAGACTGAATTACTGGAGACCTAAAATCAGTTATAGAATAACAGCATAATTATTCACCTTTTAAAAAACTTTTGGCTTTACTCTTCCCATTGTGTTGAGATAAGTGTTATACTACAACACCCTCAGCACCTCAAAAACTACCATAATTAATAGAACAAAACTGAAAAAAAATCTGTTTCCTATCAATTCCTTGTATTGCTGAATTTCTGTCAACCTCAGTGGCCTAAAATTTCTTACAGACAGACTCCAAACCCTGCATAACGTTTGCTTGCAAAATCACAGAATCACAGAATACATCCAGTTGGAAGAGACCTCAAAGACCATCCAGTCCCACCCTCGATTCAGCACTGAAGGGTCAACATCAAACCATGTCCTTAAGTGCTGGGTCCACATGCTGGTTGAACACCTCCAGAGACAGTGACTCCACCATTGCCTTGGGCAGACCATTCCAATGTTTGATAACCTTCTCTGTGAAGAAATACTTCCTAACATCCAACCTAAACTCCCCTGTCACAGCTTGAAACCATTTCTTCTAGTCTTGTTGCTTGATAAAAAGGAGAAGAGGCTGCCCCCTCCTTGCTCCAACTTCCCTTCAGGTGGTTGTAGAGAGCAATGAGTTCTCCCCTCCGCCTCCTCTTCTCCAGACTGAACAACCTCAGCTCCCTCAGATGCTCCTTATAGGTCATGTGTTCCAAGTTCTTCATGAGCCTCACCGCCCTTCTCTGGACACGCACCGGCACCTCAATGTCCCTCTTGTAGTGAGGGGTCCAGAACTGAATACAATACTCGAGGTGTGGCCTCACCAGTGATGAGTACAGGGGGATGATCACCTCCCTGTCTCTGCTGGCCACAGTGTTTCTAATACAAGCCAGGATGTCACTGGTTTTCTTGGCCACCTGGGCACACTGCTGACTCATATTCAGCCAACTGTCAACCAAGAGTCTCAGGTCCCTCTCTGAGTCACAGCTTTCCAACCACACATCCCCAAGTCTGTAGCTTACCATGGGGTTGTCATGACCCAGGTGAAGGATTTGATATGAATTAACTTAGAACTAGAAATGGATACTGTACCTCAAATAGGGTGTAAGACTGTGTAAAATGCCTGTGTCTAGTTCTGGCAAATTATGAGATATCACACTATATGTCTGCATTGCCCTGATATACAGATGAGCTATCGTTGATATTCTGGGGGGCTTTAAATTTGTATGAATACTCTTCTCTCTATCATCCCAAGGACTCTGCTTTGTAACTAGGCAACCATGATATATAGAGAGTCATTATAGCATATATTTTAAAAAATTCTTTAAAAATCCTACAGTTATTTCTTCACTTTGTTCTCTGAATGTCTCTAAAATGCTCCATAAACAAACAAGTCACTGGCTTGGGTCTTTGGACTATACTATCTATACTGACTATATTTACCTATATTGTGGGTGATCTTCAGAGCTTACTTCTGCCTTCAATCCTTGTTAGCATCTACTAGTTATTACTTTTTCTGCTTTGTGGGAGCAGATGCAAACCAAAAATACAATCAGTTGTTCTTGTGCACCACTGATTTGGTTGTGCAGGACACTGTGGAGATCAGCTCTGTCATTACTCCTTTTCATCATTACTCGTTTTGTCATCAGTGCGTTAAGCTGTATTGGTACCACTGGGCTAACGGTCCTCGGTGATTTCTCAACTAAACAGTATAATGGTCTTTCAGTTTTCCCACTGATTGGGCCAAAACTGGGATTTTAGTGAGAGTTTCTGTAGCATATTTAATGCAAAAGATAGGGAAAAGATACTGGCAGGCTGCTAATAATAGAATTTGTGTCTGCTTCTCTACCTTATGAATATCATTATTAAGCAGTCAAACAAAAATTGCGGAAGATCAACCAGTAGCAGAAGTTTGTAGCTTATGTCTCATGTGGAAAGTGAAGAGTGGGATGAACCTGAATGTATGGAATGAACATGGCATGAATGTAACATTGATGTTACCCCGGCCTTTTTATCTTTTCATCAAAATACACCAACATAAATCTCCCAAAGCTAATACTCTTGTTTACTACCCAGAAGCCTACACTGAGGAAGTATGTCTGACCACTTATTTCTGTAGATGGACTTAGGAAGAGCATGACCAACTTTGCACTATGCACTTTTATGTAAAAAAGTCTCAGATTAAATTCATAGTGCAAATTTTGACACACGCAAAAATAAATAAATTAACAAACCCCAGTGGCATGACTCTTTTAAATACAAGAGAATCAAGATTACACTGAATTACAATTAAATGCAATACATAATTTGCAAAGGATATTAAGCCTTGTGCTTTGAAGTTGAAGTCCATCATTGTTCAGGTGGATGGATGAGACTTGCACATGCTTTTCCGTGTGGCTGCAGACTCTTCCCCACTTGCTATTAAGGGATTCCTTTGAAACGTAACATTGGAACTGCAAGAGAAAGGATACTGGATCTGGAGTCTAATCCAGCACACCAATGGCTGATAACCAGGTTTCCCCAGTACCTTTGCTTTTAAAGCTGAGGTATTAGCAGTGCTATTAGACACCTTTACTTTTCGCCCTTCCCTATAGATCAATGTAATGTGGTAATGAAAGTTCAAGAAGCTGCTTGAGATTAGTCCCATTTAAGTTTCTGATGCTGTTTCTATAAAGGAAGTTTCTAATTTGTAGCATTGGCAAAATACTAGTTTGTGTAGAAGCATTGAATAGGCAGTGCTTTAACCAATATGCAGTAATACCATTATGAAGTAATGAAAAGAAGTCAACTGTCCAAGAACCCAGTTTACTGTACTAAGAAAAGATAGATGAGTGTACAAAAAATTATATTAGATGCATAAGGTGGATTTAGTTGAGTTCATAATGGAGATTTAGGCAATATGTTATTTACATGTATTCATGTAGAAAACTAGCTGGTAGATACAAGATAAATAACCCATTTTTGTTTCCTATGTCTTGAACAGGAATAAGAGCAATACTTCTTTAACCTGAAAGCATTCTGAGAAATACCTTGTTTGTGAAGTTGGTTAAAATGTAAATTTTCCCGTATTACTGCATTGAAAGTTGACAGATCACAGAATCACAGAACATAGAGGTTGGAAGGGACCTTCAAAGATCATGGAGTCCAACCCCCCTGCCAAACCAGGATTATCTAGGGTAGTAGATCACTTAATTGGTTTTTAGTCTCACAAGATTTTTTTTTCTTGAAACCTTAATTTTTTTTTAATAAATGTGATTGCCTGAAAGTTCCACTTCCATTAAATGTAGGTTTGCAGATGAAACCTTGGAAGCATTAACTTTTAGAGGCCTCTCTAAAAGTCTAGAGATTAGGAGGGAAACAAATTCGCATTTATAACTTTAAAAATCTTGATTTAAAGTCAATCTTACGATGTTTTGCACTCTGATCCATTATTTCTGAATGTGTGAGCTGATAAGGTCTGCACACTGGAGTGTGAAGAGAAAGAATCTGAGTTAGAGAGGAGCTAATAAATGTTTATAAATATCTGAGGGCTGGGTGTCAGGAGGGACAGGACAGGCTCTTCTCACTTGCTCCCTGTGATAGGACTAGGAGCAATGGATGTAAGCTGCAGCACAGGAAGGGTGACAGACCCTTCTTTACTGTAAGGGTCACAGACCACTGGAACAGGCTCCCCAGAGAGGTTGTGGAGTCTCCTTCTCTGGAGACTTTCAAGGCCCGTCTGGATGTGTTCCTCTGTGATGTCAGCTAGATTGTACAGTTCTGCTCTGGCAGGGTGGTTGGACTCGATGATCTCTTTGGGTTCCTTCCAACCCCTTACATCCTGTGATAAACCTGTGATAAACCTGTGAGTTAATGGTTTGTACCTAGGTTTCCTTTATTGCAAGTTTTCCTTTGCACACATTTTCTATTTGATGCATATTTTGTCTGAATCAGACCATGGCATCATAAACTCTTTGAGTCAGCAATCTTAGCAATCTCTGCAGTCTTATGGCCACGTATTCCTTTTGT
Organism: Indicator indicator; assembly: GCF_027791375.1. Taxonomy (NCBI): domain Eukaryota; kingdom Metazoa; phylum Chordata; class Aves; order Piciformes; family Indicatoridae; genus Indicator; species Indicator indicator. The sequence continues at coordinate 80,894,492 of NC_072010.1, forward strand.
GCTCTCTAAGTTAACAATTTAAGTAATAACTTAAACTTGTCAGAGCTCCTTAGGAGCTCCTTCATCCGTCTTTAGCTTTCTGTTTAAAACTATTCCCATTTAAATAAGGCAAGATGATTTGATTTTAATTTGGTGGCAAATCATTCCATTTTGCCCAGATATGTCTAGGCTTCAAATCACTGCTGTCTTACTGCTATTGTACATACTATCTCCTTTGCAAACAGAGTTGCAAATATTTTAATGCTACAAAGGAAGAACAAAAAAAAAGGTGAATTAAAAGGTATGAATCCGTAGATAACTGAACCTGAGAGGATAAAATGCTTACAAAGGTGTAAGAGCAAATTGGAAGCTAGATAAGAGTGCAACACTGAACAAGTCTCAGAAGACTAGGAATCTTTTTTGCAGGATAGGCTATCTCAAACTACAGAGGAATGAGGGTAAAATTGCATATGATGGTGTGCACCAACAGCTGAGCGGGAATTCAGTTGTGGAAGGGCCTGTACTTGGTGTAACAGTACTTCTCTTAACACAGTTTACCTGTTACTCTTCAGCTGACTCCAGCTGTCAAACAGGTGAGTGGTGCAGGCTTACCTCAGAATAGACACTTCCTGAGGCACACAAATTAGGAACACAATCAGTGGCGGAGAAATGAAGACCCCGCTACCTTCAAAAATAACCCCAAACCCAATCCCAAACCCCAAGCAGTCAGGACTTAAAAGTCCAGAATTGACCTCAGGAAATGTTTGCAGTCAGTTTCCACTGACTTCATGGGGACCTAGAGACAACTACATTTGTAAGGTGACTTTGAGGTGCGTATAGTTTGTTCCTCATAAAGAGGTGGCAAACATCTTAAGCAGGGAGCTGACGTGGGTAGTCATGACCTCTACTGTGTGATTCTAATTCATCTTCATACTGCAATGGCTTTTTGACAATTTGGCCATTTATCTGGCAGAGACACAAGAGGAATGGGCCCTGGAGAACGGCCAGCATTACTGAGTTTGCCTCCCAGATAACCAGAGTAATTATTCAAACGGATGGTCTGATACAGCTAAATTTTGCACATTTGAAAAACCCTGATCTTTGGACATATTTTCAAACTATACTAAACCAATTAAATCCTGAGGCAGTGTTAAGCCAGATGTTGTAACATCTCTCTCATAGATATGTTTCTTTAGACAGGCTAGAACTATGACACTTGGTACTCAAAGGATGGAGCAGACTTAACTTGAAATTTCATGAGCATCCTGTTTATTTCTCCCAAACATGTATTGTGTTCTCTTTAAGAAAAAAGATCTCTTGGAGGAAAAGGAGACTGCTGCTCCTCTTAGGGCTACTGAGAGTTCTCAATGAGAGAGAGCTCAGGACACTGCAGGATAGAGTGAGCAAGAAAGTCATAGCGGGGGGCTGGAGCTAATGCATGGTTTGAAAGGATACAGTGAGGATGAGAAAGCAGCCCAGCATGCTTTGGAGAAGAAGGGGAAAATTTCTCGAGGACTAGTGCAGACAGTGAAGAATTTACTGCTCTTCAAAAAGATGTTAAGTTAGGTGCAATCACGGACTACCTTTCACAACACATTGAACTTGGAAGAAGTCTGTAGAAAATCTGATTTCTCTCTATGTTTCCTTTTGTCTTCCTTCTAAAAAGCTGGCTTTAAGTTTTAATTCGCACAGATTTTCTGAGCCTGTCGCAGACATGCACTAACCTAACCTTGAAAGAATCACCCAGGGAAAAATAAGGCTATTGGCATATTGTAAACATGTACTAATCTCAGAAGAGAAACACAGAACATTTATATCATCTTAAAACCACTCATAAAGCACTCCTTGGATTAATTCAAATCTACAGCCACAGCGTATCTCAGGGAAAATAAAATGAGCAGCTCCTTTCCCCACCCCCTTCCTTACTGCTCCTCTGCAAGAAAAAAAATGAAAAAAAATCTCATTTAGATCTGTGTTCCTTGCTGCATGAAGCAGCAAGCTTCTTGGCAGTTTCACTGATACTTTTCTGAATGCTAAGCTTCAAAATAGTTCTGAACCTCAGCCATTTTATGAGGCCAGCAGTGATTTCAAAATACCAATGCCTGCCATCCACGTGGAACAAGTCCTGATTTCTTGCACCCTACTGAAAATCCGTTCACCTCAAACTCCTGAAACTAAAGAGATAGGGCAGGCAGTGGCTATTTGTGTAATGATGTATGACCATTTTCCCATATGCTTTGTGGAAATTGTGTTAGGCTTCATTTTTAGCAAGAGCTAAGGATACCTGGTAAGTATGTCACTTCTCTTTCATTAAACAGAATTCCTTTATTATTGCATTTGGATGTAAAATGCTTATCAGTAGAAGATCTGGGTGCACAACACAAAATTCAGATCAGAATTAAGCAACCACTTCTGTAACAACCCCCACACAGCACCAAAATAGCTACCCTGAAAAGGAGTGATATGAGGCAGATGATTAAATGTCAGAGAATTCTAAAGACTGTTTCTACTAGAGAGCACAAAGAAAGTGATCTTGCATTGTGCTTTAAAATGTCTCTGCCCTGTAAGCTGATGTGCATGGACTGATGGTTCTTATGCTGTGCACTGTTTTTTTGACTCCCTGTTGACTCCTGAAGGTGAGCAGGCCCACTTGTGTGAACAAGGCGCATGATCTAGGCTGAAATGGCCTCCCTTGGGGAATGCTCTGCAGCTGACCTCCTTGCTTTCTTCAAGACGTAGAGTATTGCAAAGGGTTATGTAAGGGTAAGATAAGGTCTGAGATAATGAACATAGATACGATACAGTCCTTAAAGTTCACCCAGGCTGGAAATGGTAGCTGAAGAAGACTGTGAAACACTCTCTTCTATGTTTCTTAATGATCAGAGCAAACAGATTTCTATTAGCAGAAAACATGGCATAAGTGCCTTCAGGTGCATATTACTCAGCCATGTGATAGGGCACTTGCTGATGGGTATTATGAGGTTAGTTTTCTATTTCCTCCTAACTGAAAGCATGAGGTTTGTGCAATGAGGTAAGTAAATAGTTTCCTAATTGCATTGTATTTACAGAAAACCTTCTATCAACTGCAGCGCCTTTCTAAAAATTGCACAAGCTTTCCTAAGAAAATCCTGTGAGCCTTGTGGCATGCTATTGTCCCTTTCAGCTTTGCAGCTCCCCCTGATCATTCCATGTACCATATTCTCACGATAATTCTTTTCCAGTATTTATTGTCAAGCCACAGTTTCTCTTCTAGGAGCACTACATAGCCTGAACAAAATCAAAATCCTCAATGAGTCTTGACGATCCCCTCAGGGGTCACCTGAATAAACAGAAGTGCCTTGAGCACACAAGACTCCTTATGTTACTCAGTATGCTGAACAGGTAACTACTACCTTACTGTATTTTATTCTACAGACAGATTTGCAGTCTTCTGTCTGGAAGAAACAGCATTCTTAATGCAAGCCACATGATATACTTGCCTGTACACACCTTGAATACACATAGTTACGCTGAGAGCAAACCCAGCTCCACACAGACTGGCAGTTCTGTTGTTGCTGTGGTCAGGAAGAGCAGCTGCAGTGTGCTATAACTTGCCTAACCTAACAGTAATTACCCACTGCCTGAGACCTCACATATAATTAATGAGTGTAAATTTATTAACACAAGGAAGATCAACCCCCCACATTTTAGTTGGCAAAATATGGTGTATGTGATGTTTAAAAACACATTCTGAAAATTGCAAAACTACATGCTGAAGTTTAGCTCTTCAGATACTCAGGAAATTCTGTATAAGCTGCTTTGTTTTCAGAAGTAACTAGCAATTTCCTTTTCATTTGTGTATGTTTAGTATTACTGACAAGTAGGCCACCTATCTGCAAGTGTCTAAATACGGACTGAGAAAAGTAGGTTTTGGCACCCAGACACAAACACTGCGTCTGTGAAGTTTCTATTCATTGTGAAAATTTGCCTTTTTAATTTGTTTTTCTGAGTCTAAGCTGCTTTGCTCTTATGAAATTGCTCTTCTTCTCCGTCAGCTGAGATGGTTGCGGATATCTGCTGGGAAAATCCACACAGGACAAAAGTTCTCAATGTCCCTTGAGTTTCATGTTAATGTCCTACTCTGACAGGGAAAACAAAACAAACAGCTTGTGCTCATAGACAGACAATTAGACAACTTGCAAGCCATAGCTGAAATCACATTATGGTACTGGCAAAAATTACTAATAACTTAAAAATACTTGTGAGGATTTTAAACTTCAGACGACAAACAAAAATGAAGGCTGCCTACACCAATGTGTTTCTAATATAACAAACTTGTCCTGGGTTTGTTTCAAGGACATCTTAATAAAAAACAGGATATGACTCTGATTTTTAAAACTCACCACATATTTGATAATTTCAGTCACAACTGAATAACACGGTAAATAATACTGGGAAGATGAATACTGAATGCTTCAGTGTTAGTCCTTTTTTTTCTTTTTTCTTTTTTAAATTTAATATTGCACTTTTTAATTGTCTGTTCATTTCCTCTAAAGTTGTCAAAAAAGTTTGTTCAGTCAGCAGACAATAATGTGGCTGGTTCAAGTGTGAAAAAAATCCTAATATTAGAATTCAGAATTATCTTGAGAAACGGTGGGTGAGGTTTTACTTTAACCTCACATTTACCTTTATTGTAAATAATTTTAAGCACAGTTACTCACACATAACATTTTACATTTAGTTTGTCTGATTCATCTATCATATAGATTTCATCTATATTTTCTTGTGATTTTACAAATCATATTTATTCAAACAACACTTTGAAAGTATGTTTAACTTTTCAGTTATTTCAAGTTACATTTTAGACTAAGCAATACCTTGAATAGGGCTGATCTTATATTTTAAATATTTTCTTTATCTGGGTCTTTTGTCAGTAAAAGAGCCCCTGTAGATAACTGCTTTCTCCATATTCTGCTTTGAATATTTCATACATACCCATTAGAGAAAGGCAAATCTCTTTTTTTATAAAGACCAGTGTGTTTTAAAATAACTAATGGATTAGTAGGGTCTTATTTGCTGAGGCAGAAATTCTTTAGGTTGCCTAAGGTCCTGTTCTTTACCTTCATCTCACCTGCCTATTGCAACATATTAAAACGTTAATTTAAGTGTTTTTTTAACGTTACAAGTTCTATATGCTGTCAGACTTTTCAGTTCATAGTAGAAACCACTACTTTGTTAACTGTCTTTTTAACTGACCTTCTTGTATATGTTTGACTACGTATATCTGGCTTCATCACAATTGCTGTGCCAGTTGTAATATCTTTGCTTATTTGGTTTCACGCAATTCAGTTTCCTTTAGGCTCCTAGACTTATTTGTTTCCTAACTGGCAAGAAAGAAAATCCTATGTGCTATTTAAGTTTTCAACCATCTATGACTTAATTTTGCATTTGTATGTGACTTGTCATATCCACCACACTAAATTATACAACAAAATGGAAAACATTTAGTGCTTAACAGGTTGCATGGGTCAATAAAAAATATGCCTGACAAAACCCTATTTGATAAAGGTGCTACAAATGACAAGCAGAAGCTGGGTGTACAGATTCAAGGTAAGCAGAAGGATTTCTTGATAATGCTCTGAATGTGGACATAGAGAAAATCTGTAAGAGTTACAATGTTTTTATATGGACTAGTAGGTACCAGGATAAAGAAAGGGATTCAAGGCCGAGAAAAAAATGTAACAGTTTAAAATGCAAGCGGCTCAAAGTACCACTGAACTTACTACATGAGATAGTCATAAACAACTATCTTTAGAAATAACGTTCAGCAAGCACCAGATCACAATGACAAAATATCTTCCTTTGAAACTTCACATTATCAGCTATGTATGAACACCTCATTACTCGATGGATTTTATTATCACATTCCTCTAAACATTGTTGCCATTTGGATATGAGTAATATCATCAAGCACCGCATAAAAATGGTGGAATCCTCAGTTGTTATCTTAAGGGGTGAAATATCATTCCAACTTGAAGAATTTAAAACCACTGTGAAAATAATATACAGCACTTTCAAGTCCTCTTTTTTTAGATTCTGAATAATGAAAAACCCTTGACTAGCCTTTAAAAAAACACAGTAGATGGTTTTTTTAAGTTATGTGAGAGGAGAAAACTTGTGAGACCTCCAGAAGTACTAAAATGATAACAAGACCTCATCCATTTCCAGGATGTCTTTGGTTTAAGATTCTACCTGTCTACATCTAAATTTTCTAGGATCATATTCTACTCATCTTGTAAGTAATAAAAGAGATACTACTGGTCCAGCTGCAGGGCTAAAAAGTTTGTGCTGTGTAGAAATCAGGAAAGCCCAAAGCATATTCTTCTGGTGAGTATTCACTGCCTCAGAAGGAAAAATGAAAAACCCTAGAGCCCAGGAACAAAAAAATAAATGTTTCTCCATGCCCCTCATAAAGATATTTACATTGCATCCTTCTAAGAGTTTCCCTAGGACCAAAACAACTAAAGCTTAAAAAAAAAAGTCTTTACAATTATTTAATTGATTTTAAAGTTACTATGTTCATTACATATGTCTGTTATTTCCTTTAGCATAATGAGTATTATAAAATACGACCAAGTGATTCACCGTAAGTGCATAAGAAACTGCGATATTATATGAAATTAAAGCTTTTACTGGCCCACAGTCTACGCTAGGATATCCATGATTAAACAAAGCATTAGTATCAAGTGTCCTAATTCGATTTACTCTGGACAAAAATAATAAAAATGTAATACTAAAAGGTAACGAAGCATCCTGGAAAAGTGATATTTACTGTGCTGTTCTAAAAAAAGCCAGCTAAGAATTCAGCCAGGAACTGATGTCAGACTCTGTCTTTAAGATTAGGAATTTCATGTTCAATTACTGTTTGTTACTGAGATACTAAATACATGTTGTTTTGCTGTCTTTGGTTGTCTGTTCTCATTCAGTGTTGACATGTACTTTTGTCACCTTCAACTGCTTTTTATTTCACCTGACTTTAGATATCTGTAAGACAGTCCTCTAGTCAAAGGCAAGCATCTAGGCTTCCTCTCACTGGAGTTGACAGAGAAAATAAAGCACCTGCAAAAGGCAATGTATGCCACTTTTTTAAGGTGATGGTTTAGGGGAGTTAAGTGTCTGTCCATCATAAAGGGCCTGATTAGGTGAGGTTGGATGCTTAACTTTTGGTAATTATTGAGAAGAATAACTAAAGGTAACTAAAAGGTATAAATGTATACATATGACTTCAGTCATGACACTGTCTAGTTGATGTTCTTAAAAATAAAGATGTGATACTGAAATATGATTTCAATGTACAGACTGGCTCCAAAGCCAGACCAAACCACACATGCCAATATTTAGTCTTGAAACAGAACTTACACCCACCACCTTGCTTCTTTGGGTAGGCAAATTTTAATCTTTTCCTATGTCTCTGATGTAGTTTTATATTCAGTTTCTGTGACATCATAACCCAAAGAATCACAGAATCCCAGAATGGTTGGAGTTGGAAGGGACTTCTGGAAATCATTGAGTCCACCCCCTGTGCCAAAGCAGGATCACCTAGGCCAGGCTACACAGTTGCGTGTCCAGGTGGGTTTTGAAAGTCTTAAGAGAAGGACTCCACAACCTCCCTAGGCAGCCTCTTCCAGTGTTCTGTCACCCTTAAAGTAAAGAAATTTTTTCTTATATTGAGGTGGAACATCCTGTATTCTAGTTTGTACCCATTGCCCCTCATCCTATCACAGGGCACTACTGAAAAGAGACTAACCCCTTCTTCTTGGCACCCACCTTTTGGATAGTTGTAAACGTTATTTTGTAAACATTAAAAAGATCTCCTCTCAGTCTTCTTTTCTCCAAACTAAACAGCCCCAGGTCTTTCAGCCCTTCCTCAGAAGACAGATGTACCAGTCCCTTAATCATCCTTGTAGCCCTCCACTGAACTCTTGTATTTCCCTGTCCCACTTGAACTGGATAGAATCAGACACAATACTCCAGATGTGGCATCACCAGCACAGAGCAGATGGACAGAAGCACTTCTGACCAAAGAACCACGAACTGAAGTACTTCCCATTCTCCTCCCCAATGTGTGATTGACTCATATAGCAACACTTCAAGAAGTGACCAGTATTTAGCACAGCTGGAAGAGGCACACTTGTCCAGGTTTTTTGTTCATGTCTGCACATCTGGGAGTAAGACTCCTGTGATACTACTATTAATGGACCTCCAGGATGTCAGCTATTCCAACACATCTCCATAGTATTCTGGAAAATTTGTACTGTTGTATTAGCTTCTGCCTAGGAAAACAAAAATATAAAAGTAGCTATAAACAGAGCAATACTTCAGCTATCTGTTTGTAATGTCAAAGAAAGAGAAGGTAATTTCAGCTTTGTCTCTAATTTTAATGACTTTCTGTAAAGCCCTATCATTTTGGGTACACACCCTGTATTTACCATACTGATATATTTGTATTTTTTACCTCTTAGTCTTTGTTTTGATAGGCAAAACTCTTTCAGCCTCCTCTCATAAGACCAACTCTTCATTACCATTAACACTACTTTAGTATCTTTCTGCACCTGTGTTTATTCTTCTTAAATGTACTTGTTCAACAAGATGGGTATGGCATTTCTGATCACATCTTATGCTTTGGGCTTTTTTTGTATATCTCTACTGCAAATACATCAGTGCTAGGATCACATTTGCTTTTCCACCGAAAAATCCTCAAAGCACAGAATTTCTAGTGACCCCTCAGTTCTTCACTTCTCTGGCTCTTGCCACTATGCTTTAAAGCACTCTCATGTGACATGCCTTGCAGAATGAAATGCTCAAGACATAAACTTTATTTGATACAGAGCATATGTGCTTAATTTTATATATGGTATATAATTTCATCAGCTTCACTTAGCTTTGTAGGATCTTGGCCTATCTCCTCAGCCTATAAATAAATAATGACAGTTTTATAAATAAATCAGTTTCTAAACAGCTGAAACTGTTACCTTTGTAACTTTTACCAATCAACAGAGCAGTGTGAATACAGGCACAGGTTTTGCAGTTTTAATAGACGTTATAACATAAATAAATATAGGCAAGAACCACATAAACATTTTGATGCACTAGCATAAAATACTTCATGTGGCATTTTAGAATATGCACAAACCATTTATATCCATGGTAGGCCAGCAAGTGGTTTTTAGCTGACAGTTCAATGTTCTGCCAGTGTAAACAGATGATTAATCATTCTTTGTTGTTATTGTTTTAAAGAATAGTTTGAAACTTAGTTCACAGTGAGTGTTTGTACTGCATGTTCTTTTTGTTCTCTTATCAATACAAGTTTTAATACTTAAAAAGTGCATTGTTTTCAGCTGGCTTCTGGAGTCTACATCTCGTGTTCTACTGTCATTTTTGAAGTTCTTGTTTGGTTGGAGAGTGCAGATGCAAGTCTGCAGAAGAGAATAAAACTCTGTAAAGGCAGGAAGTAATGAGCATATCAATCTCCTCAGTGAACAAAAACACTGAGCTAGAGAAAATCCATTCTCATGCTTAGAATTATTGTATTGCAGTGTAGAGCTTGAGTGAAGATGAATTTGAATTTCACCTGCCTTCCTGTCTTGCCCACTCATAGGAGGCTTATGGATAGTGGAACTCTGTAGTTTAGGATAGTGTCTCTTTTGAAGCCTGATGCAGGGCAGAAGTGTCAGGCAGTGTGTCTGTACTATTGCATCAGGATGTGGATCCACAAGATGTGATATGAAGAATACTTTATTTTAAAAATCTTGCCACAAACCGGACTTGCCACGTTCCTGTCACAACAGGACTGCATTCTTCCAAGTTTCTTTTCTGGCATGGGTAGAGGTCACAGGATGGTGAGAACAGCCCTGCTGCCATCGGTCCACCATTGATAAGCACCCAATGCGAGGGCTGAAGACCAACAGGCCCTTCCCCACCCTGTAGGGAAGCATGGAGCAGGATGACGATTGAGGCTAGCGGAGAAGGGGGTTCTCTGCTTTTCACAGATTTTGCTTTCGAGGAGGACTGTGTGCTGCGGTCTCCTTGCAAGTCCCAGGGTGCTCCTCCCTGCCTGGGGAGAAGCTGCCCCCTACTCTCCAGGGCTGCCCTTCCCCTCTTTTTCAGGGGTGTCTCCAGTTCTCTTCGGGGGAATTGCCAGCGTGCCGCGACAGGGCAGCCCCCAAGCCCCGACCCCTTGCCCTCCGTCCCCGCTGCCGCAACTCCGGGAGGCCCTGCGGGGAACGTCGCGTCGGAAAGGGGCCAGACACCTCCACTGGGCTCGGCCCGGTCCGGTTCGCTCCCAGCGCCCGCAGCGTCGCCTCGGGCTGGAGCCAGCGGGCGGCGCTCGCCCGGACCGTCGCCGCTTGCGCCCTCCGCTCCCCCACAGGAGGGGGAGACATTGCCGGCGGGAGGAGAAATTTCCCCTTCAACACCCTCCGCCTTCCTCAGCCCCGCTGCGCTTTCCTCCTTTGGGGATACTGCAAAGAGGTAGCGGGCGGCGCGGCCGCCACTCCTCAGCCTCAGAGGTGCGCGGCAGCCCGGGCTGACCGCAGCCCCCTTGCCGGGCAGCCGCCAGCGCCCTCCCTGTTCCTTGAGTTACCCCCGGGAAGGGGCAAGGCAGGCAGAGAGCGGGGCGGAGGAGGGGGGAGTAAAGGGGGAGGGCTGCGCTCAGATGATCGCTGCGAGATGCTGTACGCCCAGCTGCCTGCCGGAGGAGGGTAGCAGCCTCTGCCTTCACCCGCTCCTGCCTTTGCAAGGGTTGTTGCTGCCGCTGGACGCAACCTTCTCCCGACATGGAGCTGCTGCCGCCACCGCCGCTGCTGGAGTGAGTGAGTGTGACGGGCAGAGCTAGCCGGCTGCATGGATGGATGTGTTTAGCTTTGTGAAGATTGGGAAGCTTGCCGGGTAGGTGTTTGCTGCTGTTACTGCCGCTTCGCTACCCGCGGGCGCCCCACGGCTGCAGGTATTGCCCTGCCTGGCGGGGGCGGGAAGGAGTCGGGTGCTGCCCGGTGTGGGGAGCGCCGACGCCGCGCTCAACTTCCCTCTCAGCGGGGCGAAAGTCTCGGGGTCAGGGTGGGGCGCTGGGCGCCTGCTGCCCAGGCACCTGCCGGAGCCGCGCCCGCGGCACTACACGGGATGGCCCCTCGCCGTCTGTCTGCCCAGGGGACAATGAGCGCGTCCCGCGGCGGGCGCTTCTCGCCGCGGTACGGCTGCAGTTGGTCGAGAGCAGTGCCCGCCTGGAAGCGGCGGCGTGAAGGGTTGGTCAGAGCGGTTCTGAAAATGCAAAAGCGGCGACAGGAGCCGGGACTGGGTCGGTGGAGGGGGGGAAGGGGGGTCGCGCCGCCTCCGTGGGCGCGGTGCGAGTGACCATCATCTGCCGTGGGGAGGGGGCGAACTTCGCAGGGAGCCGGGCCGCGCCGCGCTCCGCTCCGCGGCCGTGCAGGGGACTCACCCTGCCCCTGCTCCTCCGCTTCCGCGGTACGCGCCGCTTCGGGCGCACCGGCCCCTCCAGCAGCGATATTTTTAGAGAAGCGGTGAAATCATCGCCAGGTTTTGATCGCTGCCCCTCTGCCAAACGTTTCAAACGATGATGGGTGCTGGGGCGCGAGTGGATTTGGCGTCTTTTAACCCTTGCATGTAAGGCATGTGCGTCTTGTTTAAATGGGTGTTTGATTAGGATTATTTTTATGTTACTTTCTGGATAAATCTTTCTTTTAATGGCTTCGGAGTTGTGGTCTATCTGTAGACTGTTGCGTTGGCAGCTAGTTGCCAGGCCCGAAGCTGCATGGATGGATCAGGAAGCACAACAGCCTCTCCTGAAATGTTCTCGCCGTAGTTAAATATAACTGGAGGTAGCCCTTCTCAGTAACGGGAAATCGTGCTTTATCTTAAAGATGCAATGTAAAAGTATTCCAGTTGCAGGATTTTTCAGAATTCTGGTGCAGATAATCTTCCTAAAGGATTTAGCTTTGATCACAGTAACCAGGAGTATTTCGAATTTTTACGATTCAATGCTTCCTACAGCATAGTTACTGTACCCTTTCATGTTTATGAAGCACATATTGAGGCTGAAAGTGGATGTTGAACAAGAGGGAGAAAGGCCTTGGTGAGGAAATTCAAAAGGTAGATTGCTCCAGTGGCCCTCAGGTAGAAAGCATGTCAAAGTGAGAGATGGTCTTTAAAAACAAATACTGCATGACTGGAAGTTAGAGAGTGCCACAGGTGCAGGCATAGCCTTTATCCCCCAAAATTCCCACCATTGTACCTGGCTGTGATTACAGCTCTGCTTGTGGTATGCCAGAGCAGAACAGCTGCTATCAGTCAAGCACATCATTCTCTCATCCTGCTCATAGCTCTTTTACACAATGTGACGGATAAAGCACTAGCAGCCCGCTCAGCTTTCCTTGGGTCGTGTTCCCAGCTGATACCACTAGAGCTGCAGCAGCAGTAACTACAGTGGAAACTTTGAGGAGAAAGAAAATTTGCTCACAAAGATAAGGAGTAGGTGACGTAGTATATTTCTTTCCAGGTAACTTAATTTGCTTGACCTCTTCTGTTTCTTTGGAAACTGCTAGAAAAGCTCCCAAATTTCATGTCACAGTGGAGCTATAATCAAAGGGAGAGAAAGGGATATGCCACTACAAAATGTTATTGTCAGGTGCAAGGTATTATATAAAGTTTTGGTCTCTGCTGGTGTGTACAAAAGTTGTAGCTTTCTGCGTAGTTCAAAACACTGCTGTTGCCAATGCTGAGATTTGTATTCAAGTAAAGGCAGTCATAGCAATTCTCCAGAAGAACCTGAAATTTCCTCCTGATATGAAATCCCAAGTTTCAAAGCTCATATCTGGATTTCCTTGATTCAAAAATATGAAGTACGGGGGGACTGAGTTTGTCTTACAGATTGCAGTAAATCATTTATGTACTTAGCTACTCTTAATTTCTAATTTTCTGGTTGTTAAATGACCTGATAGTTTGCACAGGACTTTACTTACTGTTTCCTAGGTAACAGCTAGGTATCTGTTCCAATTTTATGAGAGCTTCATGGAGCAGACAGGTTCCAGTGTAAACCCCATGTTTAATCCCTCTGTGTGTTTGGGCTGAAAAACTAGTTTGCCTGAAAATGCTGGTTCCTTCTTTGTTGTTATGAGGAAGGCCTTCCTGAAAGAAAGGAGTGAGGTGATAGACAATATATGAGAGTGTGATCTGGCAGGCAGATTACCTACAGAAAGTTGTTTTGAACTTGGCTGTTGCTGAGCTTTTTAATGACTTGCGGTATTTTTTTTTCAATTTTGTTTTGTTATGCATTCAGAGCTTCCATTCTAGTTTTAAAGTCAGCTATTACAGTCCTAGTCTGCAGCCTTGATTCTGCAGGCAGTGTAACAGATAAGCTCTGTTATGCATGGCTACTGGAAGGGATACTTCTTAAAGTCATAGTAATTTTAATAACGTGGCAAAAATTTAAATTTTACCTTGGTCAATTAATGTACAAGATCTTTAATTGTAAATAATCTTTGAATAGGGCATAGACTGGATGTAAAATTTTACATGCTGTATGTGAAAAAACAATTATTCTGCGCAGGTTTGTTTTTTATGTGGTACCTGTGCATGTCTGTTAGAGACTCTTACTTCTGCAACGGCTTCAATAGTCCTCCAGCATTGATAGGCAAGTGGGGAATATGGGCATAATCTGGAAAAGGAATGTGTGCAGTAATGGAAGAGAATGCCAAACTGATTTTATGACAGATGTGATCTCTGGTAGTCTTTTTCCCACAACCCCCTTCCCCCTCCCCCTCCCCGCCCCGCCTTTCCCTGCCATGTTACATCCTATGCATCAAATATAGATGCTTCATAGTAAAGTTTATGTTGCTTTGTAAAGACTGGAGATACCCATCTGGCATTGAAAACAAAAATACTGATTGTATAGTAATACTGCTCACACTTTCAGTGCCATAGCTTCTCTCTCACCTCCCCTTTTGCAAATTCACCAGTATAGTAGTGGTCCAGAATAATTGTTTTGGTATAAATCCTGTGGTGCCACTCTCAGGAGAAACAAACAAACAAAACCCTTTTCTTGTAATGAATTTCCATGTGTAGAGAAGGATTGACAGGCCATGTTTAATGGATCAGTTATGTGAAGCTGTTCAAGGCAGGTGAATATTTCTGTAGTATGGTGTTTGTAATCTGAGAGGGACGATTAGTAGGATAGATAAAGTGCACATAAAAATTGCCAGATTAGGTTGGAACAGAAGTCTTGACTTTCTGTTATTGTCTCTCAATTGCTTTCAGCAGCTACTTGGTGGAAGAGTGGAGTGAAAAAGAGTAGTGATTCCTGAGCACAGGAATCTGGAGCAGAGGGATGATAGTGCTGCTGTGTGCATATGAAATGGAGCATTTTCGGATCTAGGTAAATCTGAATAAAGAGCACAGCCTCAAGCTGCTAGTTGGCACTGGACAGATGAACTATGAAACAGTAGGTCAGAACAGCAAATGGAGGTTAGCAGGAATTTAAGCCTGTATTGATTAGAATATATTTTTAGTTAGAAAATCTGTTGGGAATGACTGCTTTCATGATGTCAGTAGAGGTCAGTTCTATTTCAGGGCTTTCAAATGAGGATGTAAAACTTTCACATAGAAAGATGGTTGTCAGGGTACCACCTGAGTGTGACTGAGTGGGGTATTGACGCTCCAGAGTAGGGATGCATAGCTTCTATACCCCTGCTACTTTTTGTAGCTCTGCCAAATAATACTAGATAGACAATGATGGTATTGTCCGTGAGTAGCTATCAGTCTGTAAGCTGTGGCATTACTTGTAGGGGTTGGATGTTTCTGTTACACAGCTACCTTTGTGGGAGAGGATCGGAGCGCATGCAAGCCCTTTGTCACCAGGAAAGGAAGGCTCCCAAAAATAGGGCTGCAATATGGGGGAAGTAAGTAGACGCCTGCACTACCTTGTTGTGTCGGTTAAAAGTGTGATTATTGAACAGTTAAGTTCATATAACAATCAGGATCATAATGGCAAGAGTTGGATCCATTCTTAACAGCAGTACCAATTTGTGGTATGTGGTAGGTAAATTTATTATATCTGGATCTTTACTTTTCTGCCCAAGTTTTGCATGCCATCAGTTATTGTTGACTTTAAATTTATTGCATTAAAAATAGCCATATCCCTGCTGTACCCTTTGGAATCAGCTTTAAACCAGCAACAGCAGAACAATCTCAAATCTACAAGCTCCTCTTTCAGGAGAGCACTCAAATATGACTTTTTTCCTGGAACTGTGCTAAACCTGAGGCTGGATTTCTCACTGAGAAGGAACCTCTTAAGAAGTCCTTTTTCATTGAGGTGGATAAATCTCGCAGTCTCATTTTTTGTGCTAAGATTTTCATAGCTTGCTATCTCTAAATAGG
Source organism: Indicator indicator (assembly GCF_027791375.1). Taxonomy (NCBI): domain Eukaryota; kingdom Metazoa; phylum Chordata; class Aves; order Piciformes; family Indicatoridae; genus Indicator; species Indicator indicator. The sequence goes on from NC_072010.1 coordinate 80,909,897, forward strand.
TAGATTGACTTAGTACCTGAACAAATGATTTGGATTTTTGGGTTCTTACTGCTTATAAAAGTGAAGTAAGTCTAAACAGACTCCAAATTATGGAGTGCTACATTTGCTGTCTCACTTTCCAGCCTTCCTAGCCCCATGCTTGGTCCTGTTGTCTTCAGATGCTGTCTTTAGATGGGCTGCCAAACCGGTGTGAAAGGTTCTGTCCTAGATCTGTCTTAAAATCTAACAAACCAGAAACTGTTTGTGGATTCTGAGTACTAGGCTCTGGTTTTCACAGGGAACAAGGTTGCTTGGCTTCATGGTTTAGTTATTTTTATGTAGCCAAGGAGATGTATGTTTTCCAGATTTAAGGTTCTGAGATTAGTCAATCTGTTGTTGTTTTTTATTTCTTTTCTTTCTTTCTTTTTTTTTCTAAAGGAATTTGAAACTATTTTGGGATGCTCATCCTTCTTTACCTTGTCAGAACAGCATCTTTTTTTCACTTGCAATTTTTTCCTTGTCATGTTTTTGTATTGCCATAATGTTTAAAAAGCCACCTTAATGGTGAGATAATTAAAAGTGTACTTAAATTACTGGTGCTATTCTGTGGATCGTTTTTGAAACAACTTTTATGAGTACTCTTTGATATGACAATATCATAGCTTATAAGTTATTTTCAGTATTTACAAAAGACTGTGTCAGTAAGAAAGCCTGTGATTATCCTTTTTATGCTCAAAGGAGGTAATTTAATTCTAAAAAGGATTTTGTTATTCTGGATGATAATTCAAATAACCGTGAATGCATTTCATCTTTTTATTTTTTTTCTGGAGGACTGCCTTACATTTAGTGAAATATTTGTGTCCTCAAATTAATATGAGCATTATTTTATTTGTCTGTTTTGTTAGCTGACATAGAGAATAAGAAATGTGCTTTAATATCTATGATGTTAGTAATATTGTATGTCATCATAGCTTCAGAGATTTATTAAAAACACTCCTTATATTGCAAACTGCTGTGAACTTAAGTGGCCAGTAAATGATGATGCAATTCTGCTAAATGTACACATTCTTTAAGTACTCTTTGCTTAGTGATAAAGTGTGTAACTAAGAGTAACCTTTTCTCTGGAAATTTTTGAGAAAGCAAAAAAATGGAAAATGAAGTTCATAAGTGATGCTTTCCTTTCCCCCCCCCCTTCTACTAATTGCTGTAGAAGATGGAACAACAACTGAGAATCGGTGCTGTGATTTGAGAACCCTCAAAGCATGTGCAGGTTCAGTACAGTATTTTAATTTCTAGGAATATTGGTCTTTCATTTGTGTTTGGGGTTTTTTTGAGAACTTTGTGATGAGCCCTTAGTCATATGATTGAATCAAGAACCTTGGGATAGTTTCTTTTGTAACTGCAACTTGCACTGATGTTCTCGTGTGTGTACATTTAAGGCAAAGTGTTAATATTCTCATATGGTTTGAGAAGATAGAAGAGGTTGGGTTTTTTCTTTCCTCAGTATGCACTGGTAGTAAGAAGAGCCTGATGTGTTTTATAAACCTCTGATGGTTTTGCTTGTTTGTGTTTTTTTGTTGGTGGTTTGTTTGGGGTTTTTTGGGTGTGTGTGGTTGGTTGTTTGCTTTTGTCTTTTTTTTTTTTTCTTTTTCCCCTGAGAAAGCTGCTTAGCTTTTCAGTCTGACAGATTCATGTGGTAAATTTCAGTTAAATTGAAAATTCCTTAGCCATAACAGTAATGCAGAATGAGGATGTATTTCCATATTTTACAACATTCTAGGTCATTATGGAAGTGCACCAAGCTGCTCATAGAAATACAAGCCATGACCTGAAATAATGAGTGGATAATACATGCTCTCAGCTCTGCTGGTAATGTGGCAGTGAAGGGATATTTTAGTGCTCTTGACAGCGTTTTCAAGCAGTTATGTCAGTGTATCACAACTTTAGTATCTGACTGATGTGATAAGAATTGAGTAAAGTCATGTAGGAGCTACCATCTCATATAAAATGAACCATCATCTGGAAAGGATCTGTAACTATTGAAGACAAGTAGTGCAAAAAAATGAAATGTGAAGAAGGGAAAAGTCATTTTGGTTTCCAGTCCTACATACTGTGTCCTACACAAGTAGCTCTGTTAAACGAGGTGAGACCATCCAGGTACCTGAATAAGTTGTTTTCATGACTGCTTGCACATAACCTGTTTGGATATGGAAACTTCCAGTGCTGGTATCGGTGTTTACGTATTGCCTTGAATAGGAAGAAACTTCTGATAATATCAGATTGTACTTAAAGCTTCGTTTTATGGAGACCTGGGGCTGTTTAGTCTTTAGAAGAGGAGACTGAGAGGGGACCTCATCAATGTCTATAAATATCTGAGGGGTGGGTGTCAAGTGGAGGGGGCCAATCTCTTTTCAGTGGTGCACAATAATAAGACAAGGAACAAGAGGTACAAGCTTGAACATGGAAGATTTCACCTCAACATGAGGAGAAACTTTACAGTGGTGGTGATGGAGCACTGGAACAGGCTGCCTGGAGAGGTTGTTGAGTATCCTTTTCCACACATATTCAAATCCCACCTGGATGCATTCCTGTGTGGACTACCCTAAGTGATCCTGCTTTGGCAGGGGGGTGATGATCTCCGGGGTTCCCTTCCAACCTCTGATGCATTGTAATACTGTGATTAAAGTTTTCTAGAGTACCTTGAAGAAAGGTGTGAATTCAAAGGCTTGTATGTTTATTGAAGACTTTTGAAGATGTTGCAGGACTTTTAAAAGAATCTGTGGGACTCATTTCTGAGAATTATTCCATTGCTTGGAATGAAGGAAATAACAGTGCCAATAGTATAACATTTCAGTAATTAATTGCATGTTCAAATACTAGTGAAACCAAGACTGCTTAAAATCTAAACGTGTGAAAGTACTAGCTAGAACTGAGGCTCTGGCCAGCCTGATCTAGTGTGAGGTGTCCCTTCCCATGGCAGGGGGGTTGGAACTAGATGATCCTTGTGGTCCCTTCCAACCCTGACTGATTCTATGATTCTATGAACTGTGAAATACTCCAGGACTCAAAAGCCTCTCTGACCTAAATCAGGGCTTGGTGCTGTAAAAGTATCTACTAGTATTCTTTTAGTGAAGAGTCTATAGAGGCTCACTTTAGTAAGTTGATTATTTGCTGTAAATGGAGGAAAATAATTTTTATTTGTTTTAGTAATCAACAAAGAAAAACTTACTCTTGTTTTGTTGAATGAGTGAAAAGCATTTTGAAGAAGTAGAGTGAGTGTGGTGGTGGGTAATGCAAGCCTGCATCCTATCAAATAGTTTTCACTGGTGACTTAAAATAGGAGAAAGGCATGATAAAAAGCTGATTAGTCAAGTCGCTTCTGAGATTTACTGCTTGGATGAAAATAACTCCTTTGATGGTAAGGAACCCACAGGGGTTGAAAGGGACCTGTGAAGATCATCTAGCCCAACCTCTCTGCTAATCCAAGTACAGATCAAGTTCCCCATGAAGGCATCCAGGTGGATTTTGAAAATCTCCAGAGAAGGAGACTCTACAGACTCTCTGGGCAGCCTGTTCCAGTGCTTTCTCACCCCTGAAGAAGTTTCTCCTGAAGTTCAAGTGAAACCTCCTGTGTTGTAGTTTGTACCTGCTGGCTTTTGTCCTATCTGTCTCTCTGCTGAACTCTCTCCAGTAGTTCTCTGTCCTTCTTGAACTAGGGAGACCAGAACTGGACACAATACTCCAGGTGAGGCCTCACCAGGGCAGAGTAGAGTAGGGAGAACAACCTCACTCCTCAACCTGCTGGCCATGCTTTTCTTGATGCACCACAGAATACTGTTGTCATTTGTGGCCACAAGTGCATGTTGCTGGCTTGTGGTGAGCTACTTGTCCACCATCATTCCCAGGTCCTTCTCTACAGAGCTGCTTTCCAGAAGGTCAACCCCTGATCTTTATTGATGCATGGGGTTATTCCTCCCCAGGTGCAGGACTGTACACTTGCCTTTGCTGAACTTCATGAGGTTCCACTCTGTCCAACTTTCTAGCCTGTCCAGGTCTTGCTGAATTACAGCACATCCTTGTGGCGTGGCAGCCACTCCTCCCAGGTTTTTATTACCAGCAAACTTGCAGTGAATGAACTCTGTTCCTACTCTAGGCCATTGATGAATACGTTGAACAAGACCAGACCCAGTACTGTGGGAACACCACTTAGCCACAAGCCTTTCACAAGATTTTGTACCACTGACCACTTTTAAAATTTCTTTTAAATTTATTTTTTTAATTTTCCTTTTAATTTTCCTTTCATTACAATAAATTGTAATTGTAATAAATTGTAATGAAAAGGAAAATAACAGAGAGAAATGAAACCCAAGAAAGACAAGTGGTGCAAATGAAGACAATTACTCACCACCAACTGCCCACATTCTCCCAGCAGTGGTCCCCCAGCCAACCTTCCCCATAGCTTATGGCTGAGCATGACATCATGTGATGTGGGATATCCTTTGGTTAGAGTCGGCTGTCCTAGCTGTGTCTTTTCCCAGATTTTTGTGCACCCCAAGCCTTCTTGTTGCTGGAATTGTGTGAGGAGCTGAAAAAACCCTTGTTTCCTCCTTGAGCACTGTTCAGCAATAGCTAAAGCATCCCCATGTTATCAGCACTGTTTCTAGCACAAGTCCAAGACAGTGCCCCATACCAGCTGCTATGAAGAAAATGAAGTCTTTCCTTGACCAAACCAGTGCATAGCTTTGGATGAAACTCTTGCTTTTCTTTTTCAAAGTGTTGTATTATTATAAAAATATTGCCAGTGCATACCAAATACAAGCTTTTTAATTATTATAATGTTAGCAAGGGCAATTGCAGGCTATCAGTTTTAGCTATGAGTGTTTGGAGAGGTAAGGTTCTGGACAATAGGTGGATGTCTTGCAAGGTGGACCATTTGCAAAAAGGGGATTTATACAGAGAATAAAAAAAAAGGTGGTGAAGACAAAGTGTTTGTATGCTAAAGTTAAGCATTGAGAATGCTTTTATGATCTGGTTCTGGATAGAGTTTATTTTTGCGTTTTGCTTGCAATTTGTGAAAATCAAAGGGAAAGAGACTTGGAAGTATAAGGGCATTATGTCTTTTTTTTTTTTTATATATATAGAAATATTTGGGTTTTTTACAAAAATACAACCAGCCAAACAAAAGAAAGCCAAACAAAAACCTCAGGAAAACAAAAAAGGCAAGTATGGATTGATGAGAACTACTTGGTGATTTATGTTAATAGACCAAGAAAGTGTCCCTTCTGTTCCTCAGAATTTTTCTGTATTTCTGCTTTTGATTGGTGTGGGAGAGAAGGCATAATTGTTGAAAATTACCTTGTTTAGGAAGAAAACATAAACCCAGTATTTGTAAAATTTCTAGTACTGATTGTACCCTGTTTAGGATGAAGATTTGCCAGAGCTGTTTGCATAATTTAGTTTTTATTGTTCAAATTAACTATCAGTCTTTCTTGTGTAAGTGCTTGTACATTTGTATAAAATACTTTCACAGCATTATTGCTGCCTGTAAAGTTTTGTGTACCTTGCTTATAGATTTTGCAGTTCCACTATTTGTTTTTAATCTTGAATCTGTGATTATATTACTCTGGGTGTGGCAGTACTCATACATTCAGAGAGGAAAATGGCCATTATTTTAGGGCAGTAGGTGCTACCAGAAGCACTAACAGTTGCAGTAGCCATGTAGAACAAGCTAGACAAGTGTTATAAGTCTGAGCGTTGTGTATTTCAATTGTGCTCTGTGTTTACCTGGAACAGAGCAGTGGAGAACTGGAGAAGAAATCTGGAAATAGTTGGTATCTAAGAAGATCAGTAGAGATAGGATGCTTCATATTTACCAGAATGCCTGAGCAATGGCACTGGCTTTGGCTTGGGCTAAATGAGGCTATCACAAGCTTAATTTTCTTGAAGCGTCCATAACAGGAACCCACAAGAGAGTGGAGGTTACAGTTGTGATGAAAAGCACCTCTCAACGTTAAAGTTCAAATTCCTTCTTTGCTTGTGATGTTAGCTTTTATCCCACAAATCGTATAGCACTACCTTTAAGACCTAGAGTACTCTAGAAAGAAGTGATCTTTTTGTTTAACACTACAGTATTTCACATGTTATACAATTTTTTAGCACAGAAAAGACAAGCTTCACTTGTTTTGACTGTGTGATGTGACTAATCAAGTCAAAATGTAGTTTACGTGTTCAGGTACATGTTATGAAAATTCAGGTGCTTTTTTAGTTTTTGTTTGGTTTTACTGACATTAGGTTATGGATCACATGAATATTGTAGTTTAAAGGCATCTGCTTTTCTTGATTTTTATTTTTTTACTTGTTAGAAACCTGACATTAACCAAAATGTTAATTTTTATCTTTGAAGAATTTTTTTTTCCAGGGAGAGAGGAAGATGGCTTTCTCCTGAAGTTGCCTATTTGCCTGGGTTTTTACTTTACATTATGTATTACATGTTGCCTGTCATGTTTACAAGGGGTGCATCCTCCTCTGCCTGAGCACACAGTGAAGAGGGACGGGAAGGACAGTATAGGAATTGATCTGTGTTTGACTGTTTTGAAGGCAGGGAGAATAGGGGCTACAGTGTGTAATAGACTATCAGAAGTAGAGGTAGGAAGAGACAAGAATTTTGAGAAAGAAGGTTAAGGGCTTATTTATCACGAGTGAATTGAAGTTATTGTTGAATGAGCTGATCTTTATGTGAAGATGAACTTGCATTTTTGTCTTGGAAGGAGTTTATTTACTTCAGAAGGCTGGTTGAATTACTTAGATGTGCTGTAGTCTGTGCAATTTTTTTTTTTTTGGTATATTTTTTAAGGTATTGAGTGTCATCTTGAAGTTGTTTTTTCTTCTTTCTCTAAGGGAGTTTTGGTGATTGAGCTTGAAGTAGCTTTAATTAAGGTGGTCTCCATCTCCCTCTGTATATGTGGCTTAGGAGACACTGTAATCAGGATCCCCTGATTGGTGAGCCCTGTGACTTACATTTTTCCATCCTCAGATGCAAGTAACTTGAATGCAAATCCTATGGCAGTTTGCGAACATGCTTGTGTTTTATTGTGGCTTAAAAAAATCCCCCCAAACAAATAGCATTTGTTTGTTTACATTGGTCTGGGGAGGAGTTGGCACTATGAAGCCCTTTGAGGAGGTGCTTCTGTAATATGGTCAACTTGATGTAACTGCTGATGGCACAAGACCTCATGTGACTATGGGGTCTGATCTCAGCTTTCTTCCTCCCCTCCCCCCCTTCAGTCTCTCAGTCTTTGAGTACATCTTACACTATGGTGAACTACTTCTGGGTAAATCCCAGTTGTAATGGTGTAAAACCACTAGAAAAATGGTTTGTTGTGGGTTTTTTTTGTTTGTTTGGGGTTTTGTTTGTTTGTTTTTTCCTGATGGCATAGATATCTACACTGGCAGAATGATTGGAATATATTGTCTTGGGCAGCAAGGTGGAAATCAGCAAGGAGTAAGTCAGGGAGGAGGGAGGTGTCCTGGAAAAGATGGGGTGGAGGAAGGAGAAGCTGCTTTATCCTCTTTGGCTTCTGTGACTTCCCTGTCTCCATCTTCTTCTGCCTTTGGAGCTTGTTTTGCTGCCTTTGAGTGACTTCACTTTGCCTGGGCACTTGTGAAACCAAGGTTGTGAGCACTGAATGCAGTTTTTGCATATCATGCACATCCTCATGTGTTCCTCACCCCTGCTCCTGTATCATGCTGTTTGAAGAAACTGAATTCCTACTGGTGTGAATTGTTTTAAAAAGCAGATTTCTCTTTGTATCTTTACCTCCTTACACAGGAGAGGAGAGCGGTTGTCCAAGGGATTAACTTTCCTACATTTCTTGTAGAAGATGAACTGTCCAGGATGACTATGAGGTTGTTTAATTATGTTTTTAATTTTATTTTAAAAATAATTAACATGTATTTGTTCATAGCAGTAAGCTTGTAGTTACCCCCTTTGCATATATACGTTTTCCAGATTCTGGAAGCTGTCTGAAGAGTTAAAAGGTTTCTTTTCAAGTGCTGTATTTCTGAGCTTGGATAGACCATCTTATAGAAGTTAGTGTAGTGTATCTCTGCTGCTTCTGAAATCACAACAAATAATTGGAGTGTATTAATGCTTTGCTTTTCAAATGTTCTTCATTTCTAAGCTTGAAATGGAAGTTTCAAGGTCTATTAATTAGCCTGAAATTTTAATTCAGCTTTGAAAAATGTGGCTTTCTCTTTAACACAAACAGCAGTAAACTTCAAGGAGTTCCTCCTATACAGTGATTTTTGCAGTTCCTGCTATGTCTTCTGTCATTTTGGATGGCACTTCATCAGTCCCTTCCTTGTCTAGTACTTTCATACTTAGTGATGCTTATTTATCAGCACCATCACATCATTGAAAATGTAGGCTAAAGGAGGTAGTGGTCATGAAGATCTTGAACAATAAATATAAAGGATCACTTTAAAAAAATATTCAATTTTTTTAAGAAATAATCCTTTTTTGTTTGTTTCTTTATTATATAAAATTGTAGTATGTCAAGGGAAGTACTGTCAGGATGCATAATTAAAAATTCTGTACTTTTTGCTCCTTTTCTAGATAGCTAGCATCATGCATCTGGATGAGTAATATTTTTTTTAAGACATATTTAATGTGTCTTAAGACCACTTTACAAGTATTTATCTTGGAACACGAACAGTAGACCACAAGCCTCTTTGCTTAAGTTGACATGCTTAGGCAAAATTTCCAATATCTTTATTTTTCATACTAAGCATATTGCATATTAGTTTACTGTTTTTTTTTTTTTCAGAGAAAAACATTGATTGTTCTTCTCTTTTGATGCCTTTATTAGGCATTAAGGTACTGTGATAGGCCTTGTCAAGAAGGGGTTATTCCAAAAAGGTAGTGGAGATGGCAGCTTGGAAAGCTGAGAGAATCTATGCCCCTGCAAATGCTTTCTATACTGCTGTATTGGATTCAAGCTGTCCATGGCACCTGGGCCTACCTGTTGTGGTGATTGTGTAATAAATTTAGTGGTAGCCTGCTTCCTTCTTCCAGATGTCAGTGCAAGCTTCATCCTTCATCTCAACAAAAGTACTTTGATTTGGTGGTGGTTGTGTTTTCTGAAGCTCCTCTTGACCTCATGGCATTCTGATGCCTTAAAATGAATGGACAAATGTATGCTCATGGAAGTGTTTCTTTTTCATTTGTGTTCATTAGCCATTAATGTCAGAGTTCATCCTATTCTCTCATGTTGTATGCAGTGCTTCTCAAAAAGAGAAATTCTGTTTTCATGTTAAATATATGAAATGTTTCTTTCATAAGCCAAGATAAAGCGTCATTTAATCTGATTTTTTTCAAATGGTTCTTAGTTCAGTGCTGCAATGAGCAGCTTTCCAAGTAGAGGACAGTACCTTTCTTACTAGGCATTATCTCAAATTGGCTGAAATTTATTTTAGGTGGATAAAATATTACTGTAGCAGCATGTGTTTACCAAGCTGTAATGATAACAACTGACATTTATTCTGCCCAGTGTTCAGAGTACTCTTTTCTGCCCCCCCTCCCATCTCTTCATTCTTCTCTATCATAAGCAGAAAATGGTTTGTCTCCATTTCTGTGGTGTGGTTTGCTGCTTTCTTTTCTTTCTGCCTTGCCCTGACTCCCCACCAGTTTTTCTTTCTTATGCTAGATCTCCCCTTTCATGATGAGTACTTGATGCTGATTCAGAAGTTTTCATGATTGTTTGGCAGTAGTGGCAGGGTGGTGTGCACGTGGGTGCTCTGACCTCTTGCACCAAATTTTTTTGTATTAATTAATTCAACTTTATGGCTTTGAAAAATGTGGGGGAGGACTTTATGCTTTCCTTTATACTCATATTCAGGAGGAAGAAATTGTGAGCGTTAGACAGCAAATTCACTTTTGCTTCTGTCTTTTGTGTTTAGTGACAGAAAGACTTAAAGTTATTATGCAAGATGATAAGGAAATGTAACTTTTTTTTTTTGTATGATCTTTTCAAAAGTTGGATAAATAAGGATGGCCTGGCTACTTAGTTTTTCAAATGCATACAGTCACTGTGTACAGTGGCTCTTTACTAACTCAGTAAACAATGGGGTAACTTGAATTGCAGCCAAAACTTCTTTTGCAGACTTGACTGTTGCTTTGATTTCATCTGGTAGGACCTGCCTGTCCCAGATGCTGATTCTCTTTGTCTAGTCAACCACAACTGGCCCCGTGTACCCCGAGTGGAATTAATGAAGCGTCTTCAGCACAGTGCTGCAGTAGCTACTGCTGTCAGGTTGGTTGAGAGAAGGAAACCTGCTATACATTTCTAGGCCTGCTTCCCTGTGCTGATGGAGTGTTTCTGAATGTGATGGTTCCCAGGTCTGGCAGACTCTTCAGCTGGGATGTAAAATTTGCAGGTGACATGATCGAGTCTCCAGACTGGCAAGCATAGTCCATCAACTGATTTGGATAATTTGCTGGATTACCAGCCTTAGTAATGACAAAGGAGTTGGATGTTTTGGGGTGTAGCGGTGTGTAAATGCACACATATGCCCACTTAGTTTGCTGTATGTACAGCTTCTTTAAAATGTGTATATAGCAGAGACTCTCAACAGATGCCATGGTCATTTGAGAGGCAAAGAACATGTCTTTTCATTCTGAATTTAGACTTCCATAAACTCTTGTTGAAGGTTACAGTTGTTCCACAGTAGAAGGAAAAAATACCACTTAATCTCTGAAAGTAAGATAATTTCACAGTTTAGTGCATGGTGATTTGCTTAGTAATTTTTGACATTTATCGACAGAAAACAAAAATAATCCGACTGTAATAATGATGGTGCTCAACTGGATAGAAAACTTACCTCTATAATTATCAGGCACTTACTTTGCCTGGGCTTGATGTAAAGATCAGATCACAGAATTGATCCAACACCTGGTAAAATAGGGAGAGAATTGTTATTCTAGAAAAAGCCACTAGTTCTAATTGCCTAGTCATTGTGTATTTCTTTTGATGTCCTGATTATGGGGCAGAGGGAACAATTGAAGACAATTTTTAAATATTATTTTTTTTATTTGTCACCTGGTTGGCTGTAAGCTAATGAATGCTGACTTAAAAGTGAGGGTACAAATCATCATCTGGTTTTGAAATTTAAGGCTGCCCTTACCATTATGCTATACTAGTTAGGTATTTGGTCTTACCTAAGAATTTTCTTAAAGGACACCCTATTTTCATGTGGAATTATTCTAAAATGTGTTTTCCTAGTCCATAATTAAAAATACACTAAAATTAAACATCATCTTTTCACCTTTTGTTTTAAACTGCCTGCTTTCCTCTGTCCTGTGCTCGCAGTGGCACTTGGTGACAGAAGACTTGATCACCTGCAGTCTGCTCAGCTGGCTTCTGGATGTAGCAAAGAGTCTGTTTCTTTTGATGGGAACTGGATAAGCATTGCTGATAGTTTTTGTTTGTTTTTTTTTTTTTGTTTTGGTTTGGTTTTGTAATTTGGTTGGTATTGTTTTGTTTTGGTTTGGTTTCTTTCCTTATTCTTCCGTCTGACTTGACCTTAGGTCAGAATGTTTAGTGTGGCATGCCTCTCAGTAATTTGTGAGGAACTTTTCATGCATGTTGCTGAGTTTTAACTTCTTAAGCATTTGCAAAACAAACCCTTGTATTTTCCTGTTTTACTTGTGGAAAAACCTGCATTCAATGGCAGCATATAAAACCCAGTGCTCATCCACTATGTAAGGAACAGATTTGCAGTGTGTTTTAAAGAATTGCTTTATTTCCATTGTAATGAGGAATACATTATAAGATCCAGTGAGGTAATTCACTCTTGCCTGGAGTGTTGTGATTAGTTTCAGGTGCTGTTTTTAAAAAGCACTAGAGGAGAGGAAGAAACCTTCACATGCTGGTGATTTATAATATTTGGGAACTGATGGCAAGAAGGGGATTTTCTTAGAGATATACAGAAAATTTTCAGATGAGGAAAGGTGAGGGGGTTTGTTTGTTTATTTAATTTTCATTTTTGTTTTTAAACCCTTGTTCATCAAAAACTTTGGACCTCCAGAGCATTTAAAGAGGAGGAGAGAGGCAAAATAGACCAAAGAGAGAGAAGTTTATAGAACAGTATATCCTACAAAAATGAACTCATGTTGAGTGGTTGTACTCTGTGAAAGCCTTACATACAGTTGAGTCAGATCTTTCTGGATCTTTATAGTTTGATCGGGCATAAATGTATTAGAATATACATCTTTCCAGCATATAATTTAACTTCTAGCAGTTGACATGAGGCAAAAATGTTGAAAGATCAGTCCACTACAGATTTCAGCTATATTTGGCTTTAGTATGAATGTGTGGATGAGGTGTCATGGGGAAAATCTTTGAAACACTTGTGATTTTATAAGTGTTTTATTATTTTTAGGATTTTAACATATTACTACTGCAAAGAAAACATAACCCTTATAGTTTTCATATGCTTCATTGGGAAAAGTATCTTCTCATCCATTTGCCATAGGCTGCAGTGTGTAACACTTAATATAAACTATAATTTAGAAAGGTTTACAGACTGCAGCAGTCGGTATATGTTGGTAAAAACAAAACTGAATTTTATCAACATTTTTCCACTCAGGGTAAACAGTAAATAGTGTTGAGAATCTGGAAGACATGCTACGCTGTTGGCCAATTGCTAAGTGTTTGTTGATAAAATATATATTGAAGACTTATGTTTAGATTTCTCCAGGATTTTTTCTGTAATTTAAATGTTCATTTATCTACAAAAACTGCAAAATAAATTGGAAAACATGGAGGGCAAGAAGTAAGCCCCTACATGCTCTTTTTGGTATGTAGAAGTGAGCTGCTGTTAGCTAGTTTCATGTAGCTTGCCTTTTGTATGAGTTTATAAGCACCATTTCTGGATCTGTCTACAGACTATGCAAAATCTTTTTCTTTTGAACACATCTCTCCAGAAACTGAAACAGCTGTATGCCAAATTGAATTTGATAGGTAGTAGGGCAAGCGTGTAGGTGAATTCTAGAGCCCGTTTACCATGATGTGTGATTCATAAGATTCATAGAATGGTTTGGGTTGGAAGGAACCTTAAAGATCATATAGTTCCAGCTCCTGCACCATGAGCAGGGATACCTTCTACTAAACCAGGTTGCTCCAGTCTGGCCTTGAACACCTCCAGCGAGAAGGCATCCATAACCTCCCTGGGCTACCTGTTCCAGTGATATAGTCTAAAATTTTGCTGACTTTCTAAGATTCAGAAGAGTCAAGTAATTTTGTTATTACAAAATACCACTTCTTAAGTATGAAAATTTACACCATGTTCCTGAGGTTATTGAGTGTTCTAGACCAGTTCATGTTGGCTAATGGAGAATACCAGATGTCCCTGGTGAGCAGAAGTGGGAAAACATGGTGGTAGCTGGGAGAAAATATTATCAGGCACAATGGAGTGAGTTGCAGAATTGCAGCCCTTCTTTGGAGTTTGTGCATTTCGTATCTCCTCTGAAGGCTCAAGGTCTGAGCCAACATCTGTCATTCCTGGCTGCCAGGCATTAGGATATTCCAGGGAGAAAGAATTTAGTGGCAAATGCAAGAATGAAAATGGAACTTGGAAGAATATAATGTCTGACTTGTAAGTAGCTGGGGTGTCTGCTAAGGAAAGGGGGTCCTTGGTTCTCATCCCCTTTTCCTGGGTAAAATACAAGCTATGGCTTTGATTGTCTGACATTATAAAACAGTCATTCAGAGCAGAGGCAGGGCTTTGGGCTCACAGCAGCCAACAGCTTCTGCAGTTTCTTGCTAACACTGCCTCATTCTGTTAACAATTCCCAAATTGTTCCTGTGGACAAAGGTGTCTAAATTACATTTCTCTCTCCCTTCTTCAACCTTTGTCTCTGTCTAGTCCCACTTTGGAACACATGGGATATATTGTACAGAGAAAAACACAGGTGATTTTACTTGCTCTTTTCACACCGAAACCTAACATTTCCTCAAATACTTTTATTAGAGGATAGTCACAAATTTCTGTTCTGTTGTAAAACGAAGCCAGATAAAGTGTTCCAAATCCAGCAAGATTCCAAAGAACATATATTTTGACAACTTCTACCAAAATGACTTGAGAAAGCTACACTACTGGCAACTACACTTTTCTCAAAATAGATTTCCACTGCAGTACAGCATCAGGCTAGAAAAGTAAGCTACTGTGCAGCTGGCTTTTTTTCCCTGCTTCCTTTCCCTCTTGTTCTTTGATGCCAAAGCTGATACAAATAAATAACCTAAATTCTTGTATCTATTAGGAAAATAAATATAAAAACGATTCAAGTGCATTCTGAGCTTGAAGATGAAGACCTCTTATGCCAGTCATATCCAAATATGAACCATAATGTCACTGCTTTTTTTTCTTGTGGAAGGAGCCAGGCTGTTTGTTCTGTTACACGTGATGGTTTTCCAGAGCTAATATTAATATTAGGATGGGCTTAAAAAAATTAGGTAGAAGCTATTTTTATGCCGTCCTTGGAAGCTGAGTACTTGGCCTTTTGTGCTGAGCAGTGAAGATAAATCACTCTCATGAATTCTGATGTGGGTTATTTCTATAGTGTGTTCCACCTCAGCAAGCAGTAACGTGCAGGTTTGGGAGTGCTTTCTTTACTGCTCTGTGGGTTTATTTTTTTTCTTTTTTTTTTTCTTGAGGGGAGGATGGAACTGCAAACAGGGCTGTGGCGGCTGTGTTTGGGTGGTCTCTGTCACTCTGTAGTGATTGTGCTGTGTGCTGGTAAAGCCAGAAGAGGGAGCACAAATGAAGACCTGGTTTCTAAGGTGCGACTCTGATCTGGAGCTATGGAAATACTGAGGTCACACATGTTGAGTACCTTACTCTGTTGGACATGTGTGCATAAGAGTGGGAAATAATGTCCTGGTGTGGACTCAAAAAGAGAGGATAGGGACACACTGGAAGAAATTAAATAATTAGGAGAAACTGTGCTTGACATGAGGACTTTCTAAGCAAAACCAAATTATGTTTGAATGGTTTACTAAGCCTGTTATTTGCAGTGAAATCCAGTGTATGTGGCTTGTGAGATCAGCAGCGTTTCTTGTGGATCAAGAATGTTTTGTGTGTTATTGCAGACCGAATACATTAGCAAATATAAAGGTCTAGAACTTATTCGGACGTGGCTTATTAAATATAGCTGGTGAGTCTTATTGTAGGTCCTATTGCATGTTTATAATGTGTTTGGGTTTTATTTATAATTTTTATAAGCATGATGATTTTTAGGGTTGCTAGTTTTCAAATATATAGATGTTGGTATGTAATTTTACAAATTATGTATTTTCTTACAATAATATGCAAACATTGTGGGATGAGCATAGGCAGCATGGAAACTAATCACTAATGACAAATCAGTAGGGACACTGAGGTGTTGATACTTTGTAAATTGATCTCCTTGATGTAGGCAATTGGCATTTTGTTTGCAAAGGACTGTTAACAAATATGCAAACTGCTTCCTACTCAAATTAGGATACTTTCCAAGAGTATAGTCTTCTGCTAAGTGTTTTCTGGGACTTTTAACTTTGTCTGTCATAGCTAATATATGAGGAGTGTGATATGATATGGATGAGTGATACTTTGAAAAGAATAATCTTATTGGGCCCTTACTTTCTTTGTTGTTCTGTTTTGTTTTTCTGTTTATTGTTGGGGAAGAACTCCAAATTTCATATCTGCAGTTACTTGCTTTATTACCTTAGATGTGCTGGTTTCAATGTTGTGGTGGTAGACGTAACAAGCTAATCCAGGAGACTAAAGCAAAACTGTCATTTTGAAGCTACTCAGCTGAAGGCTCTTTGAAATCAGTTTAGAAAGCTCCAAGACTATTTTTGTTCCCTTTTTAATTTTTAGAGAAGATATGTTGACATGTTATGGCATTAGTAATCCCTAGAAAAGGGATGTTATGAAAAGGTTGCCTCTTACAAGTCCACTGTAGGTTAGACTGTGGATGGATTATATTTAGGAACTCCACCAGTCTGAAGGCAGATTAGGGATGAATTAAGGATGTCCTTTTTTGGAGACGTTTTTCTTAAGCTGTATAATACTGAATTTGATGAAAGTGTGCTTTAGTGCTTAAGTGAGGAAAAGCGATCCATTAGAAGAACTGCAATCCTTGGTAATGTTACATGATATAACAGTAAGGCACCATTAAATTAGGAGCTCTAGAATAATTATTTTCTCTTCATACAGCTTGTTTACTGTAACAGAAGCTTCTAGAACTGTGGAGTATTTATATGTACTGTTCTTTATAAAAGCTGTGCTCCTACAGTGCCATCATCTTCTCTTCCTGCCTACTTGGATTACTCTATTTGATATTAAGGGGGAGGTGATTGAAGCATGAACGTGAAGCCACTTCTGTTTCCCCCTTTTCTCTTGAAGAAGACTGAGGCTATGAAAGATCTGTGGTGAGCTACCAAACGATGTATGAGTGACCTGAGGAGGCTAGAGACCTGTAACTAGTGGAGTCCCCCAGGGTGCAGTCTTGTTCAACATCTTTATAATTGTCACTGATGACAGGACAGAGTGTCTTCTCAGGAAATTTTATGATGATATGAAACTGGGAGGCTTGGCTGATACACCTGAAAGCTGTGTGGCTATCCAGCAAGACTTGGACAGACTGGAGAGCGGGGCAAAGAGGAACCTAGTGAGGTTCAACAAGGGTAAGTGCAGAGTCCTGCACCTGGGAAGGACCAGTACAGGTTAGGAGGTGATCTGCTCCACAACAGCCCTGTGGAGAAGGACTTGGAAATCCTGGTGGACAACAAGTTATCCATGAGTCAGCAATGTGCCCTTGTGGCCAGGAAGGCCAGTGGGATCCTGGGGTGCCTTAAGAAGGGTGTGTCCTGCAGATCAAGGGAGGTTCTCCTCCCCCTCTACTCTGCCCTAGTGAGGCCACACCTGGAATATTGCATCCAGTTCTGGGCTCCCCAGTTCAAGAGGGACAGGGATCTACTTGAGAGAGTCCAATGGAGGGCTACAGGGATGATTAAGGAACTGGAGCACTGCCTTGTGAACAAAGGCTGAGGGACCTGGAGCTTTTTAGTCTGGAGAAGAGAAGACTGAGAAGGGAATCTAATAAATGTCTATAAACATATGAGGGCTGGGTATCAAGAAGGAAGGGACAGCCTCTTCTCACTTGCTCCCTGTGATAGGACAAGGGGCAATGGATGTCAACTGCAGCACTGGAGGTTCCACCTCAACATGAGGAAGAATTTCTTTACTGTAAGGGTCACAGAGCACTGAAACAGGCTGCCCAGAGAAGTTGTGGAGTCTCTTGGAGACTTTCAAGATCCGTCTGGATGCGTTCCTGTGCAACCTGTACTAGATAATATGATCCTGCTCTGGCAGGGGAGTGGACTTGAAGATCTCCAGAGGTGCCTGCCAAGCCCTAACATCCCTTGATCCTCTGATGATGGACCACTCCTCCATCAGGATTCCTATATCTCATGGTCCTTGTGCTTTAAGCACTTCTTGAAGTTCATATCAAGAAGGATTTCATCATCCCTATAGCAAGATAGAGCTGGGCTAATGACAGCAAATTATGGTGATCTAGGTTAATTTCACATTCTTTAGCACATAAATGAACTATGTTTCAGATTGTTGTCACACTGGCTGTGCTCATGCTATATATAATGTTTTAGAACCACAGAATTAAAGAATAGTTTGGATAGAAAGGGACCTTTAAAGGACAGCTTTCAAGTTTGTGAAATGCGATGGTACCTTGAAGTACTAACTTCTAAGTGACTGTAGTCAGGTAATAAAATGTTTTGTTTATGAGAATTTATAGTTGTCAAGGTTGGTTGGATTAGAAGGATTAATCAGTAGGCTGCTCGCTTTAGAGTGAGCTTTGGCTCCCATCAGGTCACAATGCAGTTGCAACTCCAAGAACTTCTTGAGTGATCTTGGAGAAAAAATCCTGGTGATTTTAGAATCATAGAATCAGTCAGGGTTGGAAGGGACCACAAGGATCGTCTAGTTCCAACCCCCCTGCCATGGGCAGGGACACCTCACACTACATCAGGCTGGCCAGAGCCTCATCCAGCCTGGCCTTAAACACCTCCAGGGATGGGGCCCCAACCACCTCCCTGGACAACCCATTCCAGGCTCTCACCACTCTCATGGTGAAGAACTTCTTCCTCACATCCAGTCTGAATCTCCCCTCTTCCAGCTTTATTCCATTCCCCCTAATCCTATCACTACCTGATAGCCTAAAAAGTCCCTCCCCAGCTTTCTTGTAGGCCCCCTTCAGATACTGGAAGGCCACAATAAGGTCACCTCGGAGCCTTCTCTTCTCCAGACTGAACAGCCCCAACTCTTTCAGTCTGTCCTCATAGGAGAGGTGCTCCAGCCCTCTGATCATCCTGGTGGCCCTCCTCTGGACATGCTACATCACATCCATTTCTTTCTTGTAATAGAGGCTTCAGAACTGGACACAGTATGCCAGGTGGGGTCTCACCAGAGTGGAGTAGAGGGAGAGAATCACCTTCCTTGACCTGCTGGCCACACTTCTCTTGATTTTCAAGCCAAAAGATGCATGACAGAGGGATTAGATCTTCTGCACCATTTTTTGTTTCTTTAGTGTTTTCTGAGAGGGAGAGATTTATCAGTCATCTTGTTCTTAAAGACATCCAAGTGAGGATTCTCTGAGGAGTAGTAGGTTGTGTGGATAGTGCAACTATTCTTGCAGCTCTGGGTATAGGAGCAAATTCTGTGAATTTCTGTTGTCTGCCTGAATATATGTTGATTTGAAAGGGTTGAGGAAGCTGACTGAACTGTAAATTGGGAATGTACTATCTGAACAGAGAAAAAGGTGTGCAGTGTAATATCTGGGCAGTGTGTTCATGCTCTCTCCTGTCTCACTTTGTTTCATTAGTCTGTTGGCAACCTTTACCTATTTGTTTCTATGGCCTCTGTTTTGTTTTGGTTTGGTTTGGTTTTTTTCCTTAAAGACAGGTTCTTGGATTTTCTAAGGATCAGCATGTTGATAATTTCAACTGTTTTAGAGTCACTGCTTATATATTATACTGTATGTTTGATAAAACAGTTCTAACAGGGCCATGTGTTCTGGAGCTAGTTAACACAAGTTAAATGGTTGCTGGATATTGTCTTCCAGTTGCAGCCAAAGAAGATTTTGGTGCATGTATGGTCTCAAATTGCTTGAAGTTGGTTTGGCCTTACAGTCAGTGTTACAGCTGCTGGTGTGCCCTTTTGTTTTGCCCTCTCTAGGTGAAAATTACCTGGGTCATTTTACACCATTTGAAAAATAAGTCTTTTTGTACCACTTAGTTAGGAGTTATTCAGACCCTTACTGGAAAAAATAGCTTTATGTTCTGAAAGAGTACAAGAGTCCACTAGAGATCTCAATGAATGAGCAACAGGGAAAGAGTAGTGAGGAAGTCATCGATATTAGTGCATGCAGAAGGTCCTGTGGTTTATATGGATTAGTATTCAAGGCACAACTTGCAGTGTCTTTTTTTTTTTTTTTTTTGATCCTGAGTATATCTAGTAGCAACATCAGCTTTAAACAGGTAAAAGTTGGAGTTTAAGACTCAGTTAGTAAGATAGCTGAGGAGAAAATAGCAAACAAGTGGAAATGATGAAGAGGTAGAGGCAAATGACCAGTAGGGGGGAAAAAAAAAATCACTTATCCTTAGAAAGAGTACACCTGTTCTTGTCCTGCTGGTACTCACTGGTGGCAGCATTTAAAAGTACTTGCTATAAATCACCTGCACTGCAATAGGTTGTGTTAAATTACTTCAGTTTTTACAAAGCTTTCTTGCAAGATCCTGCCTCAGAAGCAGTCCCAGGCAGAATACTGCCAAGATGTGCTTGCTTGTACTTATTTTTACTACCACCTTAAAAACAAATATTGGCAAGGCCTGAAAGAAGACTAGTTACAGCTTTGCAGTGGATATCTTATTATGGTTGTGGATGACATTGTCTTTTGTTTTTGGAGCAAAAAATAGAAATTAGTGTGAAACTGTTAAGCAGGAAGCAGGGACTGCATTGTGACAATGGTTCTTAAATTATTACTTCAAGAATGTCACTTGCTGGTGATTCAGGACACAGTGATGACAGGGGAGGGTTACTCCAGATGGATGGAAAAGCTTAAATAGCATGCAGAAGAAATGAGAGAAAGAAATGCTTGTTGGGGAGGGAAATAGCAGAATGAGTGTTTAAAGAGAATTTGAGAAAAATGAACCTGTTCCTCAGGTTTTGAGGCCAACTTGGCACCCCCTTGACTCATTAAACTGTTATTTTGAATCCAGAAATTTCCTCTACAGAATGGTGCTTCATCAAACAGCAAAGGGACCTTAAGTAAGGGGGTCAAGGCCAACAGATTAGTAGCAAAAGCTCTAGCTATTTTAGTTCTGTGCACTCAGTGTGGTTTTAAGATGGACACTTAATTAACTGTCTTTGTTTTTGCTGATGCTTGTGTTTCCATTCTTATTTGACATCAAGCAGGATGGTCATTTAATCTTAATGTATACAGAATTATGGAATGG
The DNA here is from genome assembly GCF_027791375.1 of Indicator indicator. NCBI lineage: Eukaryota > Metazoa > Chordata > Aves > Piciformes > Indicatoridae > Indicator > Indicator indicator. The sequence continues at coordinate 80,930,446 of NC_072010.1, forward strand.
TTGAGGCTAGAAGAGTACTGCTGGAGGCTGTCGAGACCAACCCCCTTCTTAGAGCATGGCGAGCACATAGTAGGTTCATCAGCACTGTCCCTAGTTGGGTTGAAAACATCTCCAAGGGTAGAGATTTGTGGTAGGTTGAAATTCCCCCCAGCATTAACTTTACCAGACTAGCTCAGTTTGGAAGCAAATGGAGCTGTGTTTACAAGCCAAACTACAATCTACAATGGAATGCAATGAATATGTACAAATATACAGTATTTACAATATTTACAGGTATTTACAATTAACAAAACAGCACAAAGACCTCCCTGGCCAAAGACCAGGGAAAGATGGCTCTCTGCTTCCCCTACTCTGCCTCCCCCTGGCCCCCCTGTACAAAGGAAAGAGAGAAAAGAGTGAGGATAGGTTAATACCAGTCAAAACAACGCAGTCAAGGTCAGCAGAAGCCTGTTAGTATCTTCCCAGCAAAGAAACAAGAAGAGAAGAACAGAACTGAACTAAATATTATTTTGGGAACCATATCTTATGGGAGATATCCCTTCAATGGAATTGTTTAGAATAATAATTATTTTCCTGTTTACACCCAGTAGTGATATATTTACATTTTTACTACTTTCTGCTCAAAATTTGTGAAAAATTTTAAAGGCATAGCCCATAACCACCACAAGATTCCACAACCTCTGTGAGCAGCCTGAGCCAGTGTTTAACAGCCCTCGTGATAAGGCAATATTTTTCTTTGTTCAAATGAAATTTCCTGTATTTGCTCCTTGTCCTATCACTGGACATCACTGAGAAGACCCTGGTTCTGTCTGCTGTCACTGTAATGTGTTTATACGCATTCACATAACCCTTTGAGCCTTTTTCTCTTCAGACTGAGCAGTCCCAGGTCTCTTAGGCTCTCCTTGACTGTCAGATGCTCTTAGTCATCTTTGTGGCCCTTTGCTGGACTTCTCCAGTATGCCTAAGTGTCTCTCGCATTAGGGGAGTCAAGACCTGGATCCTCCTGAACTCCAGATATGCCTCACCAGGGTTAATCCTGATTGAGCAGGATCCCCTCCCTCAACCTGCTGGTAGTACTTTTCCTAACTAAGCTTGACTGTAGACTTTTCTGTAATCCAAAGTGTTTTATGAGGTGCTCCAGTACTCCCTGATAGCTTTCACCTCAGAGTTGTCATGCTGTAAACCAGACAGTGCTGTGTGAGCCAGCAATGTACACTACTGCTCTCATGCAGCATGTTGACTCTTTAGGTAGCTGAGGGAAGGCAGCAGCTTCTGGTTTTAGTTTCTCCATGTGCTCAGCTGCCTACAGGGCAACTGCAATACTTGAACCTGTTCTTCAGAGGAGGGTGTGAAGTGGAGGCATGTCAGGGATTTCGGGGAGGTGAAATATTGACACTGCTAGAGGCTTCTGTATCCATTTTTTTTTTTTAATTATTCATAGGTGATATGCTTTGCCTCAACTCTTATTTTCATTGGCACTTAACAAATGCATTTTTGTCTTTATTTTGATTTTTAATTTTATCAGTCAGAGTTCTATTCCTTTACTTTAAATTCATCCCAGCAGAAAAAAGTTACTAAGGAAACTAGTTGAAGGATTTACAGAAGTTATCACTCAGGCTTGCATAGAATTGGGAGTTGGTTAAAGAAATTTGGCCAAAAGATCTGACAGAGAAAGATGCTGCTTTTGCTCTCTTCCTGGTTTAGTGAAGGACATATACATTTGATAGTTGGTAAATTATTCTGTTAAAATGTTGATGATGTAAATCAGGGAAAGAAATATTACTATTAGTGAATCAGCAAAGATTAATACTGGAAGCAAGAGGTAGATTTTTAAATTTATTGTTTTTTAATCATAGAATGGCTCAGGTTGGAAGGGACCTCAGAGATCATTCACTGCAACCTCCCCACCATGGGCAGAGACACCTCTCAACTAGACTTGGTTGCCCAAGGCCTCATCCAAAATCTGGCCTTAAACACCTCCAGGGAAGTGGCATCCACAACCACTCTGGGCAACCTATTCGAGGGTCTAACCATCCTTGTACTGAAGAACATCTTCCTTAGATCCAGTCTAAACCGACTTTCTCTGAGCTTAAAACCACTGCCCCTAGTCCTGTCACTAGATACCCTTATGAAAAGTCCCTCTCCAGCTTTCCTGTAGTGTCCCTTCATGTATTGGAAAGCAGCTCCAAGGTCCCCCTGGAGTCTTCTGTTCTCCAGGCTGAACAATCAATCCTAGCTCCCTCAGCCTATCCTCATAGCAGAGGTGCTCCAGTCGTTCGACCATCCTTCATCTTCGATTATCCCTATTTATTCTGCAAAGCCTGCATGATATGCTAGACTGCCAAAAGGTCACAACAGGTTTTTTTTGTCCTATCATTGGGTCGTAAAGACAAAAAATCACCTTTGAAGGTGAAGGATGCAAGCAGCTGTGACACAGTCTTTGTTTCTGACATGTTTGTGCAACAGATGCCTTCCATCATGTTGCAGAAAGTGGTATGGATGTGTAAGCAGAGACAACAATTACGTCTCCTAATGGCAGCTCTGACTTCATTCACACTGCCAGCAGTAGATTCTGTCTATGGATTTAACCAAATAAAACATTCTCCAGACTGTTAAGCGCTGTATAAATTCTCTAGGAATTACTACACTTGTAAAATATTGGCTTACTATGTTAAAAATGAAACTACCTTTTGAAGGATGATGTTTAGGAAATCCAACATACTGCAGTGGACATTTAAGAACAACAGTTTATTGAGATATGTTCATTTTCTTAAAAATAGATTTTACTTTTCCCGTTATAATTTGCCTTTTCTTTTTTTTCCTTACGCTGATACTGCCAGTTTGAGTAATAACAAGGAATTTCAGGAGAAAGACTAACAAAGTTAAGTGTTGTATGATAGAGCTTAAATATCAGAGGCTACCAGTTTAAGATTTGGCATCTGGCTTAATTAACATGAGTTAATGAAATACAAATGCTTTGTTTTGCTATAGGTGAGGTTCTTTTAAATTATATCAGCATCTTACAGTGCTGAGGTTGGATTTACAATTAAAAGTGTCAGCATAGGAGAAAACTGACAGAAAGCTTGTTAGACTGATATGAGATCTAATAGCCTAGTTGAGGGTCACTAGAAGAGTGCAGTTTTGGCTACATTAACTAAGTCTTGGTGGAAATGCACACAATTGTGTTCAGAATGTGATATGATAAACCATTTCTGAGGGGAAAAAAAGAAAAAGGAGAGGAAGAAAAAAAGTCTACTAATACTACAGAATCACAGAATCAACCAGGTTGGAAAAGACATCAGAGATCAAGTCCAATCTATTACCCAACACCACCAGACAACTAAACCATGGCTCCAGGTGCCACATCCAATCCCTTTTTGAACACCTCCAGGGACAGTGACTCCACCACCTCCCTGGGCAGCACATTCCACTGGCCAATTACTCTTTTTGTGAAGAACTTTCTCCTCACCTCTAGCTTAAACTTCCCCCTGCACAGCTTGAGACTGTGTCCTCTTGTTCTGGTGCTGGTTGCCTGGGAGAAGAGACCAACCCCCACCTGTCTACAACCTCCCTTCAGGTAGTTGTAGAGAGCAATAAGGTCTCCCCTAAGCCTTCCCTTCTCCAGGCTAAACAACCCCAGCTCCCTCAGCCTCTCCCCATAGGGCTGTGCTCAAGACCTCTCACCAGCCTTGCTGCCCTTCTCTGGACATGTTCAAGTATCTCGACGTCCTTCTGAAATTGAGGAGCCCAGAACTGGACACAGTACTCAAGGTGTGGTCTAACCAGTGCTGAGTACAGAGGCAGAATGACTTCCCTGCTCCAGCTGGCCACCCTATTCCTGATACAGGCCAGGATTCCATTGGCCTTCTTGGCCACCTGGGCACACTGCTGGCTCATGTTCAGCCGGCTGTCAACCAGTACCCCCAGATCCCTTTCTGCCTGGCTGCTCTCCAGCAGCATTCGCAACATTTGTGTCTGATATGAGAAACTCAGCGTTTTGTTAGCTCTGTAGCACTTGGAACTGCTTAGTGCTTCTGCAAGAAGAAGCCATCATTCAGTCCCTGCAAAGGACAAGCCCCACAGCTTTAGTTTGTAGACGCTTTGGCTTAAGTGATTTGGGAGATCCTGTATAGTAGTCCTGTTTATTCTGTGGACCATGATATTTTTCTTTCTTTCTTAAATCAGTCTATCTAGGAAATGCAGACATTTCATATTTTTGTTTGTATGGTTATTGTATGTATTCTTTGTGCTGGGTGGTTGGTTTGTTTATATTATTAACACATCATCTGTTATATGGAATAACAGTAATCTTTTCTTATGTCATATATTGAATCTTAAGACCCAAAATTTCAGCAGTTGGCTGTTACCTTCTGTATCTGTGATTGAGATAGAAAATGTAGGAGTCTGCTGGACTTCACAGCAGTTTGCCATTGCATCTCTTGACTCCAGGCTTTATTTCCAGTTTCTACCACTGCTAGAACTCTTCCATCCCATCTTTTCTCCTCAGCAGGTATCTGTTTCCCTGACACTTCCATGCTACTTTTCTCTAATCCCCGTTTGTATTGGCTGCCTCTGCCACCTTATCTCTTTATGCTGGTGAACCACTGTTGCAGCACTGTGTGCTCAGTTCTTGAGCTGTTCTCTGCAACAGCTCCCAGTCAAGAGGATGAGCAACCATAAGTGAAATCCTGCTCAGCTGCTTCAGCTTAGAGGTGGGGCACGCTCAGTGGCTCTCTGGGACTAAGGCATGCTTTCTTCAGCAGATGCATGGATAGCAGGTAAGGATGGGTACAAGAGTTCCCTTTGCAGTCAGGATAATGCAGTGCTGCAGGCCTCCCAAGAAGGATTCTTATCAGTAAGATTCTTCCCTGCCAACCCCTTTTTGTTTTAAAAAGGATGTTAACTTTATTGCATTTTCAGAAGAATGTCAGCCATGCTGGTTCAGACCAAGGAGACTGCTTAACCTAGTTAACCAAACTGTATTCACCCTAGATGGAATTAAAAGTCTGTAAACAAAGCTGTGTGCAGTGAAATGATAAAGTACATACTGGGAAAGCAGGAGGAGTAGAGAAAAAGCAAAAACCTGTTTCTTGTTTCTGGTAACCAACCCTGGAATAAGGGATATGGTAAGGAATGGAGAAGCCTGTTGTAATGATGGAAATCTGCAATAAAAGACAGACTCTGCTAGACGTGAAAAAAGCTGCATGGGCCCTCTCTGGTAGCTCTTTCTGTTCCTTTTTGAGAAGCAAATATTTGAAAATTGCCAGGGGGTGGCCATTACTGGCCCAACCATAGTGATATGGCTGATGAAAGAAATAGGATTATTCTGCTGCACTTGGCAGTCCATCTCTTGTTTTCTGTTTCCATGGATATCTCGGATTCAGGGAGGGGGTTAATGTAGAATTAGCATTTCCCAATATATGAATAACTATACCAGAAAATTCCTGTTGAGCTCAACAACCCATTCCTTCTTTTTAAAGTGATCTGCATTTGTAGCTTCAATACTATATTGTTGTAATTTATTATCCTTAATGTTTTGCAGTGTAAAGTAATATGATTTAATAGCACACTGTTCTGAATTACATGGAAATATAAATCCAATATGAAAGCTACTGGTAGCATCCTGTATAGAGCAAAACTTAGTGAAGGCATTTGGCTTTGAGATCAGTTGGTTGCAGTACTTAATTGTGGCCATCACTGTACTTCCTCTCACTGGATTATAACACTGTAGCCATTACTAGAAAAATATTGCAGCACATAAAATGATTGCTGTGTTATACATGTTTAAAGTCTTACTGAAATTGACAGCTGTAATTACTCAGTTTATTCACAGAAGCAGGTTTTATCTTCTATTATGTAAGTATCCACAGATCTCAGAGTATGTTCTGTGACCTTTTGAGGTTATTTATCTTGTTTCTTGTATGCACTAGAGCTTGTGTGCTTTAATCTGTGTTTGTTGAGAAGCTGCCAAATTGCCTCTTCTCTTCTGTGGCAATCTATTTTTTTTTTTCCTGTGTAATCCATGTTCTGATTGATGTGTTAAAGGTTTTGTAGAAAAAATATGAGCCATCTGTATCGGTATTTGCTTATCAATCATATTTTATGGTACATTTAAATACATGTTAAGATCTTATAAGCACTCAGCTGTTGTTTATAAGGATATATACTTAAATGAGTGTTAAAGTGTACTTAGCATGTTAGAATGGGTGGTACGTGGTGCTTTTTTTCATTCATGTGCTCCCTTGATTTGTTAATCTGAGCCTTTCAGGTCCAGCTACGTAAACTGTTGACAGATTGATGAAGATTAAATAAATCTGGTTGATTCAATTTTCTTGTGTGCGTAAGTAGATCTGAAGGACTGAGAACAAGGAAGTTGCTTGTGGTACAGAGTCTTTTGAAATACTGGAACAAGTAACTATTGCTGATACAAGATCTGATTCTGCACCAGAGAATTGAAAGAAAAAACTCATTGACTTCAGCATTACTAGGACTTGCGTGTGTGAAGTCAGTGCCAAGAATTGATGACAAAACAGTGCATCCAGATTATGCTTTCATATCTTAAGTCCTGATGTAAAATCAGAAGCTCACAATTTCAAAATTCAACAGGAGACAGATTTCTTTCCACAATTTTATCAATAGCAGTTCCAAAACTGTTCTGCAGCTTAAGGTTGCACTGTGTTTTCTCCCCATATGAACACGTGTCAAAAAGGCTGATGATTTTATCCTGAGATGGTGAAGCTTAAAACAACATTACTTTTTTCCCCAGGAGTCTTGATGTCTTGGATCTTCCATAGTGCTTCTTTTCTATCACTGGTTTCATGACCTCTGTTTTCGTGCAGGTTATGTGAAGATATACTCCAGTTCAGTGTAGTCTGTTCATGTAAGTGTGATAATGTTTTGGCCTGTATGCTACTCTGGGCAAGGCACTAGGATTCAAGAAAGATGTGGACCGGTTGGTCTAGGGGAAGGTAACAGATAATAAGATATCTAAGAAAAGTGATCTTTTGAGAAGTCAGAATGAATCATGCTTTTTTACTGTTGGGACAAAAAAAAAAATTCAAATATCTAAAGGACTGAAGCCTGGAGAAAGGCAATAATCAACTTTCTTTTTGTAACGGATAGGACAAGAACCTTAAACTGTGAATTAGTTATTTAAGAAAAGGCTAACAGAAAACTAAGAAGGAAAAAGCTGAAGTTCCCAGTACTTCATTTGCAATAAAATTTTGCGGGCTAGAAAGCACCACTGTCCAGTGCCTGTCTGTATTTTGGTATTTATGCTCTCCAAATGGGGATAATTTTTGTGCTGTTTCTGCTTCTGTATGCTGTAGGAGTAGCTGTTTACCTAATGGAACGGCTTCCTACAAAGCAACCAAGAAACAATTCTGTTTCAGAGGCCAGTTCTGCTTCTTCGCTTAATCTCTTTTTAGATGCACCTTCAGAGTACAGGTGGTGTTAAGAAGGAGATGAATATCTGGAAAATGCCAATTTAGGGGCACCAGATGCATTTACATTCAGCCTGGGAATATATTTGCTGCCTGTGAGTCAGCAGTGTCAAACAACTCTGCAGCAGAAGAGAAAACGATAAAATAAAAAGGGCAGAAGTGACAAAATGAGTGCAAATGATGTAATCAATGTTTCTCCTTTTATCAACAGTTATTTCAAAGCCTAATGAGTTTTGCCAGCCAGCAGTAACATTTTGAAGTATTATATTAATAAGCATTCATTGAATTTTGTTAGTTTTGATATAGTGTTAATTTTCAGTAACGCTGTATTAATATCTAGGTGACATTTATCACAGCCACTAAGTAGTAGAAATTCTGAGAAAGGTTAAATATGAATTTTAAGATAGTCATGGAAAGAAAAGCCTTTTTGTTTTATGAAATGAGATCATATTAGGGAAATATGTTTTTGTTGCAAGACGAAGTTTCCTGGATCCAGTGTTGAATGGCTGGGTGACTACTGAAAATGGGGTATCAGTTTGTAATGGAGCTGTGTCATCCCGTGTGCTTTATTACTGCTAATTTATCTATCTTGGCACTGATTCATGTCCACTAGAAATTTTAAGGTCTTAAGTAGCTGCATAAAGTCAGAAAATGCCTACCTTTGTATTAAGCTACCATAGAGTGAATCTTCTAGAAGTGTTTGGTCTTCATTTGCAGATGGGAACAGACAAAGATGCCACGTTTCACTCCAACCTCATCGGTAGCTAATGACCCTCATTGCCGAAAAATGTAATTAAGCTCTATTTCTAATAGGAATTTGTCTGGCTTCAGTTTCCAGGCATTGCCTCTGGTTTCTGCTTCAGAGCTCCAGTACTTTATTCTTAGTAAGATGTTTATACTCTCTAATGAAGCCACCTTACAGTTCTCTTGTTCTAAACTAATCGGGCAGCTCTTTAACTCTTGCTGTAAGGCATTTCCTCTAGCTCTCTGTTATTACTGTAGCTGTATGAATTGCGTTGGTTTTATTTCTATAAGATTAAAAGAGAACTGCACATATACTGTTAACATCTGCCTCCCCAGTGCAATACAACATACTAAAATCAATTCTCTTGCTGTGTTCCTGTTGATTTATTGAAGGATTGCTCTGTGCCTCTTCATTTATGTCATTATCCTAGGAGCTTAGATTCACCTACAAGCTCACTAGGAATTTTTTAGAGATGTTCCTTTTCTGAACATGTGTAGAGTTCTACAGAATAGGTTAGAATATTTTATATCCAGCTATAAAGTTTATATTTGCTGGAATAAATTAATTTTGCCTCAAGAAAGCCAAGTCATGAAATGACGACTCTGAGTGCTAACTTTGCCAAACAGAATTTTTCAGATTTTCTTTCTGTATTTGTTTCAGATCAGTGGTGAAAATGCTGAGTATGATTAGATTGGCACCTTTAGTGAAGATGTACTTTCACAATGGCAGTTGTTTTTTATGAGTTTATATGCTTAGAGCTTAGTCTGTGTAGTGCTTTCTAATCAAGCTGTTGAAAGTGAAACCTCCCCCAGCTGCGTCCCATACTTCGTTTTTGTTGTTTTGTTTTGTTTGTTTTTTTGTTTAGAAATAAAATAAGGTAGCTTGCCTTCCATAGTACTTATTTGTCTTTTGTGAAATCTTTCATGAGAACTTAGTGAAATACAAGGGAATCTGCTAGGCACAGTGTCTAAGGGTCTGTGATTTTTTGTTTTACATAAACCCCCCCAAACATATTTGTGAACTATTGCTACTTGGGGTTTTGCTATATTTGCTCGTTTTAGCCATACTGTGACTGCTGATGACAAGACACCCAGCAGCTACCTCAGATGTTGCATACAGCAATGTTTGTATTTAAAAAATTATGATTTATTTTCGTGAATTCTAATGCTGTTTTTAAGTGCTGATCGCTGGAGACCCTCTTCCAAGTATCTTCCAAACTGAAGTTCCCCTGATCAGTTTTTATTTTGAGATTTTATGTATGCATGTTTTCCTGCTTTCTAATTTGACTTGGTTATGTGCAGCACACCCCTGTTGGTAACAAACATAGTGATCCTTATGCTTTTAGGTTCGAAGTTATTGATAACTTCAGCAGTTGTGGTTGAAGACAGTTATTTTGAGGTTGTGTCATCTGACAGCTGTTGCTATAAATACATTTGCTCACCCGCATCATACTTTAGGTTCAATTTGCGATTTCCATGGCAGTTAAGTGCCTCGATATTTGGGAAGATGGTAGCCCTTGTATATTTTATCTTTTGATAGGGTCAGTATTTCTAAGTACAGATGTATTGTATGGTTTGATGAACTGGAGGCTGCCTTATCACTGTATTTCTTTATCATAAGGAAAGAGGAACTGCAGTATTCTAATCCAACCTCTGTAAAACATTCCAAATACTTTCCTGCATTGCTGCTTACATTGGAGCTTCTATTTAAGAAAACCACCTGAAGCTGCTTTTGAATACTGGCTTGTGATAATTGCAGTGGATAATTGCCCTCACTTTAAGGACAAAAAGAAAAGCCCAACTATTTTTGTTCTGAGTTTGTCCAACTTAATCTTTAAACTATTAGGTCTTGTTTGACCTTTGTCTGCTCTATTAAGAGTTTGTTCTGAGGCTTCATTTCCCACAGGTGCATACTTCCAGGCAGGAATTCAACTCAATAACTGCCTTCTTGGCATTATAAAGGAAGTTAGTGCTCTGACTTAGTAGTAAGATGCATTGTGTGTGGTCTTACTAATTCTTAAGGTTGCTCTTTTTTGGGGTCTTTTAATGTTTTGAATTGTGCATATTGGTAGGGTTGCAGGATTCCCTTTCTCTCTATTGATCTAGAATGTTATGTTCATCTTTATGGTTTCATGCCTGATAGTTTATTCAGTGAACATGTGACATGTTTATTGAACAACCAGGTTTAGTTTATTTCTTTGACTGTTAAATCACTTAAGGTATGTTATATTATAGTTCTGCTTTATTACAGTAGTTGCTCTTAAACAATTGCTGTAAAGTGGAAAAATGCTTTTACAAGAATTTTTATGATGGTTGTGCCTTTTTTAGCCCTGCATGTGAAAAGAAATGCTTTTTAGGCTTCATAGTTATTTTTAGTTTTCAGCCTCTGTAGGTGCAAACATCACTCTTAAGAAAAAGAATTATATTAAACCCAGAACATTCTATCATAGAATCATAGAATCAACCATATTGGAAGAGACCTCCAAGATCATCCAGTCCAACCGATCACCCAGCCCTATCCAATCAACTAAACCATGGCACTAACTGCCTCATCCAGTCTCCTCTTGAACGTCTCCAGCGATGGCGACTCCACCACCTCCCTGGGCAGCCCATTCCAGTGGGCAATCACCCTCTCTGTGAAGAACTTCCTCCTAACATCCAGCCTATACCTCCCCCGGCACAACTTGAGACTGTGTCCTCTTGTTCTGCTGCTGGTTGCCTGAGAGAAGAGACCAACCCCCCCCTGGCTACAACCTCCCCTCAGGTAGTTGTAGAGAGCAATGAGGTCACCCCTGAGCCTCCTCTTCACCAGGCTAAACAACCCCAGCTCCCTCAGCCTCTCCTCATAGGGTTTGTGTTCCAGACCCCTCACCAGCTTTGTTGCTCTTCTCTGGACATGTTCCAGTACCTCTAGTACCTATCTTCCTATGCTTTTTTTTTTTAATAGACATTTTTATTACTTAACTTGTTGTTTACAATAATTCCTGTAGATTTTTGACTGATAAACTTTATAACTTTTTCAGTTTTAAAATTGCTTAGTTGTAAGTCTCTACCATTAACTTCCCAGTTCTGTGCTGCACTGGAAAAGTGCACTACACTTAATGAACTTAAAGCAATAGGTACACAATGAGCGGGGAGACTTCACGTATCTTTTATTCCTCACATTTAATTGTTTTTAACCTGTTTTACAGTTTACTTGCAATTATACTCCACATTGGTACTTCACTACTAATTGCTTTAGTAGTGGGAGTCACTTGTGTGCTTCCATTTGGATCGATGCTGACTACTGTGACAGGTTTATTTTACAGAAAGTAAATGTCTAAGTCATGCCACTCTCCCTTGTATGCCTCTGCTTGCACAAAAGAGGTATAATAGGAAAATACAATTCATTCAGTTAACCCCAAACATCATTTTTATCCTTGGTGTCACAACTTCGGCCATACCTCTCTTTGGGATGCCTTTGGTCCCATTTGCACCTATAGCTCAGCTTGTACACGCATGTATTTCATGCTCTTCCCTAACATTTGGGAAATACTGTGTGCAAATGATGTTATTAACATGCAGTGACACAGGAATGTTAAGAAGCTGGAAGCTTTGTGAATATTTTTGTGTAAAATGAAAGCCACCAGAAATGTTTCTTTTGTTTTCTTTATCCTTTTTTCACTTGGCCCCGCTATTAAGCATGTGGTAATGTGTTACCAGATTTAGCTTTTGATTTATGTGAAAGACTGCTTGCCTCAGGATTCAGCTGTCGCTTGCTGCTGGAGATGTATGCTGCTGAATGCCTGTATTTGGGTCATTCTTAAGTACCCTGGAAAAGCCCAGAGAATGAGAAAACTTTACAACAAAACAAACCAAAGAAACCTCAATCTAACAAACCACAAACCCCACAAAGAAATGCACACCATAACCAAAACCAACCAACCAACAACAACAAAAAACGAGGGTCACAGAAACATCCATATGTATCAGAAATTGAGAGGAGGACCCATAAACTTATTCTGATACAACAGCAAAGTTCTGTGCTATCATTGTCTGTATTATCTGGAGGATAAAAAACTCCCTTCCAGTTGGGAGCAAGAAGTGGTAGATGCAGTAAGATATCATTCATAAATGTTCACAGAAAGCTATGTTAGCCAGTTGTTTATAAACACTGGAATTACAACTGTGTTTAAAGGAACAGTGTTTAAATTCTTACTTCTCAGATAATTATGCTTCTGAACATGCTTCCAAAGCTCAGGCTTTGTGCATAGTATGCACACAGTATTAGAGCATCATATTTATTACGTTCTTGCTGGTCCTGAGGGGGAAGAAAGATGCCAAGTACACGTAGTGAAGGCTGTCTAAATGATTTCAGTGGTGGAGGGATGAGGGAACATTTTCATCCTAAAGACTGTGGGTTGAGTTTATGAAGAATGGTTCTAGGAGGAAAGTATACACTGAGATACACAGCAATTCAAAGTTTTTTAGTAAAAGCCATGTGGAGAAATAGGTAATTTGGGGCTGATAGGTCAGCTCTGGCAGTTCTTTACATCCTGACAGACTTGTTTTCTGCTAATTGTGCTTGTTCCAATTATGTCTGAGAGACATTGGCATTGTTCTAGAACTCACAGGAAGTAAGGAAGAGTTAGGGAATACAGATTTATATATAGCAGCAAAAGATAAAACATGGAATGTGATTCTATGGCAATTTTAAATAATATGCCAAGGTAGACAGTTCGAGCATGGTGACTTCAGGCTCTGTGGGGCTCTGTACATCTCTTACCTGTTTTCTGGGCATGAGGAGGGAAGTGTGTATCATTTTCTGCAATCTGCAAAATCCTCCTGAATTCAACTGAAGAAACTAGTTACGCTGGCATAGTGCTAGGAAGGGTCACAATTTTCTACAGGTGAGACAGTGTTTTGGCTTGCTGTGTTCCAGTGGTGAAGCAGGAGAGGGCCCAGGTTGACTTTTGGATTACTTACATGTTTGCAAGAAGATACTTACAGAGGAAAAAACTCCTTGTTTGCAGCAAATTTCTTTGTACTTTGGGGCAGTGAGGCAGTAGAACTTCCAACACCATTAATCTTCTAAAAATTTAGCAGAAAGAAGTTGTATGTCTCACACGGTTTCAGTAGTCTGGTCACTAAAGTATTTTGCTGTCCTGCTTAGGAAGGCATAACCCAGATTTGTAAAAGTATGACAGAGGTGCAGATACCAGTCCTATGTGAAGCAGAAGCATTTTAAAATGACCTGTTTGAATTCTTTGGGGTTTGATTTTTACAAGATTAGTTAAAAATTAATGACAATAGGTAATTTGAAATCCCTTGGGTTAATGCCTTTTCATAGAATCGTAGAATTGTTTGGGTTGGAAGGGACCTTAAAGATCATCTAGTTCCAACCCCCTTGCCATGGGCAGGGACACCTTTCGCTAGCTAGGTTGCTCAAGGCCCTGTCCAACCTGGCCATGAATACCTCCAGGGATGTGGCATCCACAGCCTCCCTGGGTAACCTGTTCCAATGTCTCACCACCCTCACTCTTAACACCTTTTCTAGAAGTTATCACCCGTTAGCTAGGAGGCATAGGAGTGTGTCCATGCTTACCTACTACAATGATGATGAGTTCACTTTAATCAGAGGTGAGCAACCTAACTGCTATGATAAACTTACTGGCTCTTGGTGCAGCAGGAGTTTGCATGCCCCTAGAGGATTGTGAACTGTGTTGAGAGGGTGACTGTTCAGTCTGGGCAGTCTTGCCCCTTGGAAAAAGCAAGTGTCATCAGCTGGCAAGTCTGTAGTCTTCTCAAACCACGGGAAGCTGGTAGCAGGTTCATCTCAAGCTGTGGTTCACAGTTCCTTCCTCTGAATGGCACATGGTAGGGATAGGGAGCAGTCTATCACAATATGCTATTTGGAATACGTGTTTTAAATTACTGAGCCATCATTTAAATGTCCCTGAAGCCAAGTGCAATACTTCATAGTTATGCAATTTTATCTTTCATAGAAGTTCCTTACTTTCTCTTTTACCCTTCCTTCTTTCAAACGAAATGAAGTATGATGAACACAATTTAAAGAAATGTGCTTCGGGAAATGGAAAGCAGAAGCAGGTAGAAAGCTGGTTTTAAACAAAAAAATCGGTGTTGTAACTGAAACATTGGATTAAAATGTTAACTTGTTTTTGCAAAACATTGTCTTAAAGTTGGCCACTTACCCAAGAGCAGACTAAGAAGTTACCCTTTTTAGTCAGTCAGACTTAAATCACATACCGCTTTTAACTGATAAACTCTAACTGCTTATCCAGCTTATTTTAGGATTTAAATAAGATTTATATCACATATGTTATCACTAGTAAATATATATTAAGGATACATTGGTTTCAATGCCATGTAATGCAGTGAGTTGCATGGTATGCTTTCTCCATTACTGCTTCTTTTACCCGTTGTTTTACTAAATCACAATCCCTCAGGTTTTGTTACTTCTGTTAATTTAAACTCATTAAAAAAACCCAATAACTTTTTACCACTTTCCATTCAAAACCCTAAATTTTTATATGTTTTATCCCTACCTGCTCCAGCTGTATTGTATGGTAAGTAACACATTTGAGAGCTTTCAAAGCTTCGCCCTATCAAATTTGGTCTCACCCTTGACAAGCCCAGAAATTTAAATGCCCTTTTTGTCTGTGTTTAAGGCATATTAGGTGTTTCTTGTATATATATCTCTGTGTAAAGTTGGGAATTCTTTGATCTCAGTAATGATCTTATGCCAACTGGCTGCCCATTAAACTATGAAATGCTGTTTTGACATGTTTCTGTGAGGAAATGTGTTGCTTTGATTGTGACTGAGGGTGATGGAACACTGGAACAGGCTGCCCAGGGGGGTCGTGGAGTCTCCCTCTCTGGAGATACTCAAAACCTGCCTGGATGCATTCCTGTGTGATCTGGTATAGGTGATCCTTCTCTGGCAGGGGAGTTAACTAGGTGATCTTTTGAGGTCCCTTCCAACCCATAACATTCTGTGATTCTGTAATTCTTTTTCATAAGAATAGCATCAGAAACTTTAGTAATAAATAGTGATTTTAACTTGTTAATTGACACACCACTAGACAGGTGTCATTACTCTTCTTTTGGCCAATATATTAGAGCCTAGTAAGACCTAGTGATTTATTACTATCAGAAGAAATTTAGTGTAGTTATGTATAGGTAAATCCTGACACGTGTGGCCTATGAACGTGGGCTTTTCCCCTTCTTCCTGGTGCAGCAGTCTTTTTTTTTTTTTTTTTTTCTTTCCCCTTGTGCATAAGTAGTTTTCTTGTTTAGTCCCATTCCATAAGGGCTGCCCCAGCTCGGCTACTCTAAGCTTCCCGTGAGAGGTCCAACACATGCAGCTGATACCTTGCGCGGTGTCTGGAGGCTTGGAGAACAGAGACAGGCATGGAAACAAACTAGCTCCTGTTTTGAGAGTGTAGGTCAGCAGTGGCCGTCCCTGTGTGACCTGCCTTTGCCAGGAATGTGCCTGCAGCTGTCTCCTCTGTAGCTCCATGTACTTATGCTGTGCTTTATCAACACACAGCCTGAGCGTGCACCAATACATCATAGAATAATGTACCTGATTTGCCTTGGATTGACCTTATGAGGTATTTATAAAAGGGAAGGGCTTATTCCCTTTCACCATTAGATGGAGCAATGAGCTGTTCTCCCCCTCTGAGCCTCAGAGCTGAGAGGTCTTTGCTTAAGTTCCTCCTGGGAGCAATTGCAGCCTCATGACGTCGAAGAGCTGTGTTTACTTCAGTTCAGAAAGCAAAAAATGCCCCTTGCAGAATCCCAATGTGTTTTACCATCTATTTAAAGATGTAAAACTAAGTAGATGTCAATGAATACTATCTGTAGTGAAGCCGCTTTTGTGCACATGCTGATTCATACTGCTTTAACCCTCTCAACTCACCTGAAAAATTCAACCAAAACTACCAAATGGATGAATGATAAAATACTTCATAAGCAACTTTTTGTCATCAGGAGGCAAGTATTAACTGATGCCCAAGATTTAAGTTATTATTCTATTATGTGGAGAAATACAGTTTTTGTGATTTGCAAATCGTTTTCCATTGGACCATCTTGCTGTGAGGCTGCAGTTGATATCTTGCTTTGTGCAATTGTGGCTTTTTTAAAATGGACTTAATGTCTACATTGACTCTTGCTACTTCCTCAGTGTTTGTATAATGGGGAGGGAGTGAACACAGAAAGAAGCAGGATGAAAGCCTACTTTTGCCTGGCTGTTGAAGTAGTCTGCTTTTCTGTATGTGTATACACGTCTCAGTGCACTATGTGCATTTTATGAGGACAGTTACTTGATCAAAATAGCATTTATTTCTGGCTGGTTTTGGCTCTTTTCCCCCTTGAATTGTTTCTGGTAGGTATGGAGTTATTTCTGCTTTCAGTTTGGGACTGAGAGCCAAGTTTGGTACTTGCCTCCTGGCTGAGCTTTTCCACTCTTGGTACCTGTCGATGTGTGATTAGTTTGTGTGGTTAGTTCCTTCCAGTGATTGTTTTTTCCTGTTTGTGAGTTTGTTTTGGTTGTGTTGGTGTGTTTTGGTTTTGGTTGGTTTTTGGTTTGGTTTTGTTGTTTTTGTTTTGGTTGGTTTTTGTTTTGGTTTTCTTGGTGTTAGGTTTGCTTTTTGTTTGTTTGGGAGTTTGGATTGTTTGTATTTTTGTTTCATTTTGTTGTTTTTTTTCCCCTGTGCTGAAGAAGTATTTGACAATGAGTATTTGATTCTGCAAATAGTTACTGATTTTTTCAAAGTATCTGTACCTACAGCACATCCCACAGAAGAGTGCTGTAAAACTGACTTGAGGTATTCAGCATATGTGTAATGGTCGAAAGTAAATCTTGATGCATTCAGCTTGTTATACCTTATTTACAAGTGTATAGTCACACCATATTCTAGTAATTCACTAGCATATTTTTCTATTCATATTATGCAGCATTTATTGTGATAGTATTAGATCAGACATTCTGTCTTTTATGAAGGTCATAGATACAATTCTAAGATGACTTGCCTTAATTTATAATTGAGTCACTATTTTGGCTATGTAGTTAAGTGCAGTAACAAAGAACATAGCTACTTACAGCTTTAAGTAAAAAAAAAAGAGATTAGTTGTCTTTTCTTTGCAGGATTCTAACACATCTATGGCAAGGTGGAATCTTCTGTGGAGGAGACAATGCTGTTTGGTCACCTTGCTGCTAATGCATGGAGCACTGCAAATTTGTACAAACCAGTTGCAGGAGGAAGGGTCTTCAGAAAATGAAGCATAGATATTATGGTGGGATTTTGTGCATAGTTCAGTGCTTGGGCATCATCTAGTTCATTATTGTGTTGGCTAAGTACTGTATAAAGATCACTTCAGGCTTACCAGAAGTAATGCAGTCTGTGGAAGGCAAATTCAGATTTGAAGTAATTTATCATTCTGCAGAGATTATTAAAGCTGCAACTCCTCCAGCTTTTTACAATACCGAACATTTAGGTTATTTGCTTATTCATAGGGAAGAGTCAGTTGCATATGATTCACTGTAGTGAATATTCAGTCTAGTCTTTCCTTCTCTTTATTCTCTTAAAGTCTAATGTGTGGTTTATTTCACTTCACGGTCTTTGTGGATCACCTCTATATCTGTAGCTGGCCGCTCCTAAGTAGCAGGAACACCTGTTTGGTGTTGCAAACAGAATATTATAGTTCTAGGTGTGAAACTGAATGTGTTTCTGATCTGATTTTTTTTTTAGAAACAAAAAGTACTATCCATTACTAAAAATTGAAGGAAAATAAGACATTGAATTTGATTAGCGAACACCAGTAATTCTATCAACTTTATCTTCCGTACCAAGAGCTGTGCAAGAAGTCTTTTGATTTGGCAGATGAATGGAACAAAATCTAATTTTATACAGTTTAAAGCCAACATTTAATTTTAATTTTTTTTAGTTCTTCTGTCAATGAAGATTTCTGACATTTTATGCTGTGGAAGCAACAGTCTTCCTCCATGCACAGTATTGTGTGGTGCCCCGGGCAGTCATTTAGGAGCTTCAAATTCACATCTGTTCCTTATCATGTTTAAAGAAGAAAATCTAATAAATAGTTATTCGGTGTTTTTTTTGAGGGTGAGTGGGGTGGGTTTTCTTTGTTTGTTTGTTCTTTGGGTTTTTGTGTTGGTTTTGGGAGAGGGGCTGAAAATTAAGATTAGGTATGGTCTGGAATGATTGGTCCCTGCAAATGTCATGAAGTTCAACAAGACCCAAGTGCAAGGTCCTGTGCCTAGGTTGGGACGATCCCAAGCACAAATACGGGCAGGATGATAAGTCAATTGAGAGCAGACCTGCAGAGAAGGACTTGAGGGTATTGGTGGATGAAAAAATTAGTATGAGCTGGCAGTGTGCACTTGTGGCACAGAAAGCAAATTACATTCTGGGCTGCAACAAAAGAACTGTGGCCAGTGGGTTCAGGGAGTTGATTTTGCCCCTCTATTCCACTCCTGGATTACTGTGTAGAGGTCTGGGACCCCCAGTACAAGAAAGACATAGACCTGCTCAAGTGGGTCTGGAGGAGGGCCACAAAGATGATCAGACGGCTGGAGCACCTCTCCTATGAGGAAAGGCTGAGGGAGTTTGGGCTATTTATCCTGAAGAAGAAAAAGTTCCAGGGAAATCCTATAGCACTGCCTTCCATTACTTAAAGGAGACCTAGATGAAAGATGATGAGGAACTCTTTACCAGAGAGGTTAATGACATGATGAGGGATAATGGATTTACAATGAAAGAGGGTAGATTTAAACTAGATATAAGGAATAAATTCTTAACTCTGAGGATGGTGAGACAATGGAACAGGTTGCTTGGAGAGATTGTGGATGTCTCCTTCCTGAAAGTGTTCAAGGCCAGGTGAAATGGGGCTTTGAGCAGTGTGATCTAATGGAAGATGTTCTTGCCCATGGCAGGGGGGGTTGGAACTGTATGACCTTTAAGGTCTCTTCCTACCTAAACTGTTCTGTGAAGGTGTTCAAAGAAGGATTGGATGTGGCACTTGAAGCCATGGTTTAGTTAGTTATCGGGTGCTGGGGGATAGGTTGGACTTGATGATCTCTCAGGTCTTTTCCAACCTTGTTAATTCTATGATTCTGTGATTTAACTGGATCCACATTCATGAAAGTGTTTAGAGTGACTAAGACTGCGTATTTCTTCCAATGTATATGCCAAATACATTTAATGATAGAAAGGTTGTTTTACTAACTACGTTCCCAAGGTACTTGATCACTCTTTACCATATAGGAATAAGCCTGAGAATACCAAAATAATTTGGTATGATATCTCTGCTTAAATTGCAAACAATCCTTTTAAAATTTGTATTTCTTACATATAAAAACATGTTAATGTGTATAAAAAAACAAATTTTTGTTTATACATCCTTATTCATGTAATGAAAGCCTTGAAGCACTCCCAAGCTGTCTGTGCACCTCTTGAACTGAAGAAATTGGAAATTTTAAAGATTTACCCAGTTATGGTAATGTAACAGGACTCTAATGAAAGGGATAACCTGCTAGGAAACATTACTTAGACCATTTGTTACAACTAGCAATGAGCTGGGAAGGTGTTACCCTTGAAGTAAAGACTTCTGACATGATGTTTGCTTGGTAAAGGAGTGAGGCTTGCCAATGAGTACAAACACATGTCACTGGGAAGGAGCAGTCAGGGTGGAGCAGTGGTTTAGTGTTTGAGATTAGGTGAAAGCTAATCTCATTACTGCTTGCAAGCGAAAGTAAAATGATTGTGAAATGTTTGGCTTTTTTGGGGCAATTTCTGTCTGCATTCAAAAACTCTAATTTTATATTGTTAATTTCTATGTTTCCTGTATTAAAATTCAGAAAAATTCTTAGCCCTCTGATTTTCTCTTTTGTTCTCTATGCGCAGACACACCCCCAGCCCTGACTTTTGCAAAATCACAGAATCATGGAATGGTCTGGGTTTGAAGGGACCTCCAAGGGTCATCTAGTCCAACCCCGTCTGCAGTAAGCAGGGACATCCTGAACTAGATCAGGTTGCCCAGAACCCTGTCAAGCCTTGCCTTGAATATCTCCAGGGATGGGGTCCCAAATGTCCTGGTAAATGTCCTGAGTAAAACCATGAAAGGTGTGTGTGTGTGTATTTTTTAAAAATAAATAAATAACAATATAATGGTTGTTTCTCTTCTGGGTTTCTGCTAGCCATAATAAACCAAAATGGATGCAGGAGTGGAAGCAGTGTCAGGTACAGATGTCCAGACTGACAGCAGCATATCTCTGTTGATCATTATTAATGACAGCAGTGGATTAGCTGCATTGGTATTGTCCTGTGATAGAAGCTAGGTCCTTCCAGTTTTACAATACACAGAGATTATGTACACTGAAAACACTACTGTGAAAGAATGAACATGGCTATGATGAGAACGGTGAGTATGAGTAGCTTTTATTAGAATTGATGTTTTACCTCTCTTGCTACTTAATATGGGCTCTGTTGTAAATCTCAATGCCAGAAGCTGCCAATATTTATTTTTCCATATAGATTTCAATTTTTCATGATCCTATGTTTCTAAGACCTGTAGGTTGTATGCATTTTATCCAAGTAATTTAATCTATCAATTGCACAGATAAAGATAAAAAAAAATCCTGCTCTTCTTTAAGATTAAGGAAAGTGAACACAATGCCTGCTTATCTCTTATTAAGGTACTAATTTTGATTTATCTTTTCATAAAAGGTTAAATACAAAAAATAACTGTTTATTGATTAAATTTATGATCTTTTGTGTACATGTTTCTGTAGGGACCTCAGAGGATGGCCTTTATCCACAAGTGGTAGAACAGTTAGGTCATTTGTATTTTTCAATCAAATGGTTCTCTGAGCTCTTGTCAATAGTTTGTACAGAAGGTAGGTCTCAACATCAGAACCTCAGTGTTTCCTTTTTTGCCTTCAGGCTTTGGTGTATGCAGGAGAGGAAACAGGAGCTATTCTTTTATGTGGATATCAGAATGAATTAATCTGAAACATCTTGTACGCATAAAATTATCTTTTAGCTTGCCTCTTTTTTGTCTGTTGGTATTTCATATGAGAACTGTTGCCTACAGCTGGTCAGAGGTGCAAGGCAAGGAGACAGACTACTGATGTAACAGAAACATAGGTTTACTGTACAGTTGACCCGAATTTTAACATGCTTTCTGAGCATCCTTGTCTCCCACTTCTGTTCCTTGTGATAGTGCTCTATGGGTGATTGTATGCCATACATAATCTCTGCAGAAAAAAAATGTTAGCTCCTAAATTACTGTACATAGAGAGCAGCCTCTTGGATTGTAGTGTGGCTGGATTAGCTGTCAGTTGTTGAGGAACTGCAAAATAAAACCACAAAACCAGGAGTTTGTTGTCCAGGAAGCAAAAACATTTGGTGAGGGACTTTATTTTTTATTTTAAGATGGAGGGAGAGGGAAGGTGTTAACACTGAAACTGGAAAAGCCATTAATATGGTGATGTAAGTGATCTGCTGTGCACTCTTTTCGTAACAGCTTCCAGACCTAACAGATTTAGTCAGTGAAAGAAGCAGTAGATTTTTAATGTGAATGGATGTAGCCATCTACTACAGGTCTAAATCCTTTAGGATGTTTTTATTGCTGTCCCCAAAATGAAGTCCTGGAACACTGCTGCAAATTGATGTAGTGGTGCCTAATCAAAGAAATCATTCAGAGCCACAAAGTGCTTTGGAGGCATTGGGATTTTTTTTTTCCTGCTGGTTTCTTTGCAAGGGCTTTAAGTGTGGCCTGTACCTTTGCAAAAGAGCCGTAAGCACCTTCCAGACCTGAAGTACTTTTGCTCTTTAGGATGAGCTAATCTCGGAAATAGAAGAAGCAAGTAGGGTCCTCATGAGAGGAGGTATTTGAATGGCTGAGCTGGAGCTGGCTTGCAACGCTGGTGCTGGCAGAGCTGGCTTAGCTCCATGCCCAGTGCTGGGGCATTCATCATGCAGTAAGGGAGCAGGAGCTGGAGTGCCGCCAGCTGAGGCTCTTTGGAGAGAACAACAGTGTTGTGAATAAGCAGGAGCACCATGGAGGAGTTTTCTGTTGTTTTGTTTTTTTGTTTTACCTTGTTGAACCTTTACCTCTATTGAACTCTCTCTGTATCTGGCCCAGCTGCAGAGATTTAAGCTGTTGGCAGTGTGCTAGTCTTGAAAGGTAAGAGTAAGGGAGGCAACAGGGCTGGTTATGATTTGCACGTTACATTGATTTGTTTGTAATATTCTCTTCTGAAGGTTTGGGCACATGTACGGGCTGTGTTAACAATGTGGGAACAAAATGTGCCTTGGAATACATAGCTTTCCTTGGTCCACTTGTAACAAAAGCAGTCTAAAGAGAATGAGACAATAATGAAATGAAGATAAAGGAGCTCAGGGTCAGGGCAGTGAAGCTGTTGCTGAGGTCCATGGTGTCCATACTTTGTATTCCAAGTGGCCACATCCTTTGCAGTGGTTTCACTTGGCTCGACTGGGTGTATGCGTGCTATATTTATGCACACAGGAGTGCATGTTATGGCTTTTTTTTTTTTTAACTCTAGGTGGTTAATGACAGTTCATAATATAAGATGAACTTAATGATTCATTCTGAGGTTTCTAAATGCTCCCTTAGGAATTTGTATCTAAGATTTCTGTTCAAACTGTCTTACTTTTTCATGATGGAGGAATAATGTCTTCAGTTTCTTCTAGTAAATGTAAAGTTTTTTCTTCTACCTGAAACTTACTGTGGACATTCCTTTTCAGGACATAAGATTTTCTAGGTTGGTAATGCTTGAAGTCCAAATTGTGTTAAGAGTACTTTAGAATTTCTACAAGAAAGAGATGGAGTCAGCCTTGGCTTTACAAAGTCATTCTTGTTTCCAGAGCCACTACTATCTCCCTTGTCCCACCTTCAATTATACAGCCAAGCTTCTTATTTCTTGGTATGGTGATTTCCTATTTAATTGTTTGTGCATCTCAGGGCTGGCACACTTCTACTTGCTATTAAGAAGGTTATCTGTAGACCTGCAAGCAAGAAACTTTGTTCTGAGAACAGTCTTGCATTTATGTTACTCTTATTTTGTGTATCTGTATCAATTTTATGCTTGATTTTCGTCAGCTTTCTCATCTGTTACTGAGTCTTTAGATCAGCCTTCCACAGCAAGAGCATGGCTTTTTCTTAATTGTCCTTAAAAGAACAACACCCAACAACCACAAAGAAAGTTGGTTACTGGTAAGACAATAGAAATCTTGATCCTAACTGTGATACCGGTAGGTGAAGAATAGTGACAGTGGTATTTGTGCCAGAACCTGGCATAGCTGTAGTCGAGGAACTGTAGTAAGGAGCTAAAGCCAGTCCTATGTGATCATGTGCAATCCCAAGCACAAATACAGGCTGGGCAGTGACTGGCTAGAAAGCAGCCCTGAGGAGAGGGACTTGGGGGTGCTGGTGAATGAGAAGCTCAACATGAGCTGTCAAGGTGCACTTGCAGCCCAGAAAGCCAGCCAGACCCCGGGCTGCATCAAGAGAAGTGTGGCCAGCAGGTCAAGGGAGGTGATTCTCCCCCTCTACTCAGCTCTGGTGAGACCCCACCTGGAGTACTGCGTCCAGTTCTGGAGTCCCTGTTACAAGAGGGATATGGAGGTGCTGGAATGTGTCCAGAGAAGGGCCACCAGGATGATCAGAGGGCTGGAGCACCTCTCCTATGAGGAGAAACTGAAAGAGTTGGGGCTGTTCAGTCTGGAGAAGAAAAGGCTCTGAGGTGACCTTCTTGTGGCCTTCCAGTATCTGAAGGGGGCCTACAAGAAAGCTGGGGAGGGACTCTTTAGGCTATCAGGTAGTGATAGGATTAGGGGGAATGGAATAAAGCTGGAAGTGGGGAGATTCAGGCTGGATGTGAAGAAGAAGTTCTTCCCCATGAGTGGTGAGAGCCTGGAATGGGTTGTCCAGGGAGGTGGTTGAGGTCCCATCCCTGGAGGTGTTTAAGGCCAGGCTGGATGAGGCTCTGGCCAGCCTGATGTAGTGTGAGGTGTCCCTGCCCATGGCAGGGGGGTTGGAACTAGATGATCCTTGTGGTCCCTTCCAACCCTGACTGATTCTATGAGTCTATGTGTCAGGGTAGCTCTGACAGTAGTAAATCTGGTGTTTGGTTTTTTTTTGAGGGCATGACTGTTTAAGAAACATCAGTAATTACCCTTTCTTTCCATTTTTCTTAATCTTTGTGTGATGAATCACAAGAGTTGTACACCACTAACATGCAGAAGCTCTGAATTTTTGGTTTTGAAATCTGGTGGTCGAGCTGTCAAGTCTAGATTTGTCTGCAAATTGTGATCATGACTAAAATTAACTTCCCTGAATGTAATGAAACAAACTTGTATTTAGCTTAGGGTAGCAGTAATAAGCTGAACACGAGATCTCATCAGCTACAAACACTGATCTATCTTAAGGTCTGTTTAGGTTAGGGAGAAAAATGTTGCAGTATTTCTTAAAGTTTTTTTATTTAGGTGGGTTTTTTTTTTTTTTTTTTTTGTCTATTTGATCACAAAGTTACCTTCTGATAGTGGGGAAAAAAAGTTGTGTCGTGTGATCTGTGTGATTAGGCCTGATCTTTATATGTTCCAGAAACTTGAAATAACTATGTTTTCATGAGTTTGCTCCCATCTCAGACATTAAGTACATCTTGCACTTTTTCCCAATTATAAGGCTTGGGGAATTTAAAAAAAAAAAAAAAAAAGGACTGTTGCATTCATTTTTTTTATAATACAGGATCTTAAACTTTTAAGATAAATGCCAGAGTACCAAGGGATCTATAATAACAGGGCAATAAGTCAGAACTGAAAATACTTTTGATTCTTAATTTTTGCTGTTCCTTCCACTGAGGCTTTTTTTGCATTATGAAATGAATGGCTTTTATTATCTTCTCGTCATTTGCCATAACTATAGTATTCATTTGGTTCATTGGTAAATCAGCTCAACTGCAGAATCATAGGAAAATTATCTAAGCTGAGATGTAAAACTGCAGGCTTTATCTAAAGTTGAGGGGGGGAAAAAGTGCCATATTTCATATTTACTCCTTTGTCTAAAGCTTGCCAGATGTCATGCAGAGTTTAGGAATAAATATGCAAAGAACACAATGAATACTGCTATACCTGGGGAAATAAATAGCTGCTTCATGTTGTAATGGTTGTTTATTTGATCAATGTTTTTGTTTCAGTGATTTTTTTCATGTTGTTTTGATGGATGCTTGCTAGATTCAAATGACAGCTAGCAGGTATTTTTTGCCAGAAGAACTGACCAGCTGAAGAGCTCCTTTTTGGCAAGGGGCAAAAAAGAAAAGGTAAAAGAAAAATCAAATCATTGACTTCAGATAGTGCCAGTTGGCTTCATCAAAGAGTGTTAATCAAAATGCCACATTTAGTTCTCTGCCATTGTTTTGAGCTGTTTCTTACATATGTTGGACTTCACCCTATCCATCCCAATTCAAAGTCAGAGGCACTGGTAGTCACTATGAAAATATGTCAGCTGCGACCCTGGGTATTTATTTTCTTCAATTTAGTAGTTTATGGTGCAGTTAGGTAAGCATAGTGGATTGATCAGCTAGCTTTTTCTGGACATCTGTGCAGAGGGATGTGTTGTTCTGTTTAGGGAAGATTGTGCAAGCACATAGAATTGTAAATACAGATTTGAAGTGTCATGTGTCTAGGGTGACTCAGACACTCGTTAAGAATGTAAAAACCATTCATAATCTCTGTTTAGGCATGAAGTTTGTTTTGGTTTTTAATTCTTTATGATCAACAGTCTTAGGAAAGTAGATTGTATAGTAATGACTTCTCACAGGAATGCATTTTAATATAGTGCTAATTAATACTTTCCTATAGAAACTTAGGAACAGGAATTTTATTATTTCCTTCCTTTGATAATTATGGGGGTAGATCCTTCTAATCTTGTTTCCTGTTACATTAATATAATACCTTCACAGTTTCCTCTGGAAATTGTTGTCATTTAGATGACTGTTCTAATTAGACATCACAGTTACATGTAGTCATCTTATTTCACAGTATAGTCATCCTCTTTAGAATGACATTTGTTCATGTCTGGGCAATTTATGTAAGTGCAGCAGTGTTGTCATTAAGTAAAAATCAGACTTGTGTTTTTCATGAGTTGTGCTCATACAAATACCATGTCAGGTTTTCTTGTTCCTTTTCTGGGTGTAGTGTGCAGGGTTGCATGTATTTTGGTGTCTTGTGTAGAAGAATGTTACCAAATACAGAAAATACCTTAAAACCTGTAAGTTCTTATTACAAAGCCTGAGAACTATGTGAAATTTTCGAGAAAAGTGTTCCAGAAAAGAACTATAAGGAAAAGTTGAGAGATGTCAAGGAAGACACTTTAAATAGTATAGGACCATGGAAAATAAGGGTATAGAAATATTTGCAAAATAAACAAAGTTCAGGTAGCAGTATTCAGAGAAACATAGTTAATTAAAAAATCCTTTCTCATATATGAAATGGAGGATGTCAAATCGAGGGATAACTTCTTGTAACTTTAAATACTTTACTTGCTATTAGACTATATATATGAGGTAGGATCTTGTGAGACACAAAGTGTTAGGTTTTGCTGTCTGCTGAAACAGGTGGCAGGACCAGAGGATGGGACACCAGTCACTTGTGGTACAAGAGTTAGGTTTTGCTGTCTGCTGAAACAGGTGGCAGGACCAGAGGGTGGGACACCAGTCACTTGTGGTACAAGAGTTAGGTTTTGCTGTCTGCTGAAACAGGTGGCAGGACCAGAGGGTGGGACACCAGTCACTTGTGGTACAAGAGCACAACTGAAAGCTGCTGGTGTTTTGGAATGCAAATGTATTGTCCAAATGATGCTCCCATCTCATGGACATGCTTGCTTTCTTTTGGAGGTCCTGAGAATTTTACTTAATATAGTACATCACTGTAAAGAAAAAGAAATCTGACATCTTTGCTTCAGTCTTCCTTCCTAGCTGCTTGCCTTCTATCTAGCTGTTTGCACAGATTCATCATCTTGAGTACCTATCCATTCCTCTGTCAGTCTGCAAGTAAGTAGAAATAATTATTGAATTAGTTTTTTGTTCTTGGTCCTTGGCTCCTTTATTTTTATTTTGAATGCTGCCAGCTAGCCTGTGTCAGATCATGTATCTGTTTCTCTTGCTCATCCTAGCCTCCTACGCTGTAGATTGGGCTCTTTGCCTGCTTCCTCTGATTGTCACTTGTACCACCCTCAACTTGTGCACCATGGGTTTACATGGGCAAAGGAAAGGACAAGGCAGGATTCCATAACATGGTAAGAAACTAGAATATTCTTTATGCTTAGTAAAAACCAAACATCCTAGGAGCATGGAGTTGTAAAACAATGATTTTTTTTTTCATAGATTTTGAAGGGTAGTAGAATATTCTTTATGCTTAGTAAAAACCAAACATCCTAGGAGCAGGGAGTTGTAAAACAATGATTTTTTTTCTTTAAATAGATTTTGAAGGGTAGTTCAATGTATGCCTTCAACCACAGCAAAAAAACCCCACCCAAAACCCTAAATGAATGTAACAGCAGAATACCTCTTGCTGATTTGTAGCTCTTTCTCTTGCATACTATGTTACTCTTCAATATTTGTTAGCAATTAAACTGTGAAATACTTTCAACGAAATATTTTTGTATAAATATTTGATCATATGTGCTAACAGTCTTTGCTCTAAAACATTCCGAAAGAAAAGGTTTGGGAATGCCAAGCTTCAAATGAACAGTAGGGACTCAGGGAAAGATGGTAGAAATGGTAATAAGAAAACAGAATGAAAAAGATATTTTAGTAACATCAGAATAAGTTTGGTTGCAGTTTTCTTTAGTAAACTACTTGTACCATGGTTGGTACTGCTTTAATGAATGGTGACAAGATGGAATAGTAATGAGGATGACTTTGAGTTAAGAATGCTTGCATTACATTGTGCTACTGCAGGGGTTTATATAGGGAAAATAAAACCAGGATGAATGTAATAGAAGTATATTTGCACTATGTTTAAGACTGGAGAATAAGTTCCTCAGATGATTAGAAGGCGTTTTTACAAGTGATCTGTTTTTCACAAGATGATTGTGCATGTTCATAAAGTATAGAGTGAGAAGTGATCTAAATTATCATTAAGTACCAATTCTTTTGTGATGGCTGAGGTGCTCAACCATGTGGGCTTACTCTCCTTTGCTATAAGAGAAGAAATAAGCCAAGATATTTGATTCTCTTATAGTATGGTGGTGAGTAAAATACTGTGAAGTGGAAAAAAAAAAGTCAGAGAGAAAGAATGTACTTTAACAGGAGTATTTTTGAACGTATTGGTAACATACTGTGTAAAGCCTTGGCAATTTTCTAAATGCCAGTTAATTATTAGAAGAGGGGAATCTTCTTTCATATGTGCACTTTCAGCAAAAAGACCCACATTTTAACAGAGGAAGAGTCTTTTTTTTTTCTTTCCATGGCTTGCTTTGTTAAGCAAAATTCTTCGAACCTCAAACAAAGCAAGCATGCTCATGTGATGGAAACAGCATTTGGATAGTATAATATTATATCATCCTCCTGAAAATCCTGAATGCTTATTTTATGGTAGGTTTTTTGGTGTCTTATAAAAAGATATTAGTCACCCAGAAGTATTTCATATATATATATAATATATATATATAAAAGTTGTCCATAAAGACACCAAGGATCAATTAAAGCTGTGTTCGAAAACTAGTCAGTGGTGCTTCTTTTTCTGCCATAAGTCAATCATGGTGCTTAGACCACGACTCTACCTAAGAAGTTGATCTGGAGTTAGCTGGAGGTTTTATGTGCCATTTCAGGGTGAAAAAGGTTTGAGATCCTTTCTTTGAATTCCTCTTTACTTTTTGTACAGCATTGTACTATTGTAGATTGCTTGACGATTATTTCTTCTGTTGTGTTGGGGACCAGATGTTTGAAAAATATTAATATATCAGTTCTGCTATATCTCAATATTTTCAAGTCATTTCCTCAACCTCAATTAGTACTGTAGAATATAGAATGGTTTCATAACTT
Source organism: Indicator indicator (assembly GCF_027791375.1). Classification (NCBI taxonomy): domain Eukaryota; kingdom Metazoa; phylum Chordata; class Aves; order Piciformes; family Indicatoridae; genus Indicator; species Indicator indicator. Next base: position 80,959,720 of record NC_072010.1, read on the forward strand.
CTAGGAAAAATGTAGGGTTCAACTTTGTCATGATCTAATTTTTTTAAGTAAAGAAGCAAACAGGCTTGCAATTTATTTGCTCCTTCTTCCCACTTAGCTGTCTAGCAACAGTAAAGTTGAAAAACTTTTTTCTTCTTTTAAGAAGAACCAGAAGAAAGGAGCAATGCCAAGGTGAGTAGGAATGAGGGATTTAACTACTGATTTCAGGTTGGTTTTTTTTTTTTACTGAAAGAACTAGGAGGCATCAGCTTTGCTGCTACTGACAGAATGTTGATTGAGCTCTGAATGCTGTTATGAAACTTACACTTAATGGAAAGCTCCTAAGCTTTTGGGGCCAAGGCTAAACTAGCTTTCTGGCAGCCTGGTGCAGTTGGTGCTATGTCCTTTGTTCTCTAACCCTATTTTGTTGCTCTACATACAGAGTCTGTGTTCTTTCAAATTCATTGAAAAAGTTCTGGCATTGCTTATTCTAAACAAAAAGCAACCAGAAGGAAGCTCTGTCCTAAAAATCCTAACCCCAAACAAACAAAACACCTAGAAACCAGAACAAACGTATTCATATACACAAGTGCTGGACTACATGTTTTCCTTCTCATGTTAGTGTTTTATGCATTCATACAGAGGCATATGTGCAGTGATCAAATTTGAACTTGTATCTCCTTGCATACCATAAAGTCTTGGTGTAGGCAAGGTTGAAGATACCTGTTGTAAAGGATGACTTTTTTAGGATTTTGCTGGTGGTTTGTTTTGTGGTTTTTTTTGTATTCAGGTTGACGTGTTCTATATGGGATGGCCCTCCCACACGCATTTTGTCTTTACACTTCTGTACATTTGTGCATCTTCAGTGTTTTTCTACAGTGCTACATGTTCTGAACCCAACATGTTGAACATCAGTCTGCACGCTACTGAAGTGTACAAAAGTTAAACTTGTGTTTCAGGCACAGCAGGCAGACTCTTTCCATGTGGTGCATGTGTAGCATAAATAATTAGAGTATAATATAAATGTGGAGGCCAGCTTGTCTTTCAGTGTGATCCCTGCCAAGTAGCACCTCCCCATCCCTTGTAATGAGATGTCTGATAGTACAGTGACTTGTCACTATTTCAGATGACAGCAAGAGGTTCTCCAAATATGGAATTTAGGGTTATAAACAAACAGTTGTTTAAAAACCTACATACTTAAATTGGATTAAAGAGATACATCTTTTCTAAAAATCATGTGTGATCTGAAAATCTTTTCCTTTTTGAGAGTTCAGTGAGGTGTACTGTAGGTTCTCCACACTCTTTTACAATAGTATCTGTTCTATTTGCAGCCTGGCTGTATGGACTGGGACAAAAAATATGTTATAGTTGATGGTAGGGTTGTCTATATGCTCAAGGTTGGACTTTCTCTTATCAGTGGACATGTGCCTGACGGGTTTAAATCCTCCCCTAAGCCCTTAACAATGCACACATTCATTATGTGAGATTGGTTTAAAAGCAACAAAGGTGCGTTGATGTTGACACCTGTCTCCATGGTTGTATCAGCACAAAGATCTCTCTTGTTTTCTAATGTTGTAAGTGTATTTTTTGCAAGGTTTTCTTTAGACATCCTAAGTGATTATTCATTTGTAGCTGAATATTTCTTATGATGTTTTCACAATAATTTAAAGCTTTAAGAAGTCTTCCTGGTTTCTCCATTTCTTCTGAGTATTGCTGCGGGATATTGAATGCTGTTTGTTGCCTCAGTAACTATGTTTTGTGACGGTTTTGGTAAATCATATCAGTGCTTTCTGGTTGTCCTCCAGCTGCTCACTATGTTGTGGAAATCTCTCACTTCTGTTCTTGTTTATTTTGAAAACTAGAAATAAAGGACACTTAAATTCCATTTGCAGTGCCTTGTTTTGCTCTCCATTTCCCTCCTGATACGTTTGCTTTGCCTGAGGATGTAATATTTAACTCTTGTATGACTATTGTGCACCATGGAACTCTCTTCTGGTGCACTTTCTCAGGCTCAACAAAGCTCTGAGCAACCTGATCGGGGGTGGGTTGGCCTAGATGGCCTTTGATGATCCCTTCCAACCCAAACCATTCCATGATTCTGTGTTCTTTTGTGCAATGCTTGTACCGTGTTGCCAGGCAATGCTGAGTTCCAGTCTTAGGAGAGCCACATCCTCTTTATGACTGCAAGATGTTTATCTTTGCTTGGTTTTTTTCTTTCTTTTTTACCTTCTAGGTAAAACTTAAAGCTGTATTTTATTTCCAGCCTGATATTCAGAAAAGCATGTGTAATTGAATCATAGAAACATTCAGGTTGGAAAAGACCCTCAGGATCACTAAGTCCAACCCAGAACCCTACTCTACAAGGGTCACCCCTAAACCACATCCCCAAGCACCACATCCAAACAACCTTCAAACACAATCCAGGGTTGGTGATTCAACCACCTCTCTGGGCAGCACATTCCAATACCTGACCACTCTTGCTGGGAAAAATTGTTTCCTAATGTCCAGTCTAAACCTACCCAGTCACAGCTTGAGGCCAATCCCTCTTGTTCTATCACTAATAACCTGTGAGAAGAGACCAACACCAGTCTCTCTTCAGCATCCTTTCAGGTAGTTGTAGACAGCAATGAGGTCTCAGCCTCCTCTCATTCACACTAACCATCCCCAGCTCCTTCAGTTGCTCTTTATAAGATTTATTCTCCAAGACTTCCCTAGCTTCCTTGCCTTCCTCTGCACTGGCTCCAGCACCTCCACATCTCTCTTGTATTGAGGTGCCCAAAACTGGACACAATCCTCAAGGTGTGGCCTCACCAGAGCTGAGTACAAGAGAACAATCACCTCCCTGCTCCTGCTGGACACAGCATTTCTAATCCCAGCCAGGATGCCTTTGGCTTTCTTGGCCACCTGGGCACACTGCTTGCTCATATTCAGTTGCTTGTCCATTAGAACCTCCAGGTCCCTTTCTGCAGTCTAAATGGTTAGAAACACAAAAGTTATTTTTAAGCATCTGTTTTGGAACGTGGTTCATACTTAATGATATCCAAAGCATGTTTTTCAGAAGGACTATATTAGGATGGTTTGTTATGTGGAAAAACTGATCATAATCTGTTGAAGAGGAGGATTAATTTACAACTTTTTCTGTTCAGTGATGTGGTAAATTGTGTAAAAGTTTACATAATGAGGTATTAAAAAAAAAAGTGCTGGTTTGTTATTTTGCTGTTTTCTTCCCATGCTAAGATTTGAGGAAGACTTCTTCCTCGATTCAGTGAGTTAGAGACACTCCAGTCAACCATTATTTGGACACCATTCTTTAATGGGAACAGTAATGGAAAGAAAAACAAAAGCTGCTCTTTTGTTTTAAAAACAAACAAAACCCACCCAAACTGGTAAGAGATCACATGATTGTGCAGTTGATTGTCAGGCATAAAATCATAGAATTGTTCTGGTTGTAAAAGACCTCTAAGAGCATTGAGTCCAACCATCAACCTAATACCACAATAGCTATTAAACCACATCCCGGAGGGCCATGTCCATGTTTCTTGAATGCCTCCAGGGATGGTGACTCCACCACCTCTCTGTGCAGCCTGTTCTAATGCCTGACCCCTCTTTCCATAAAGAATTTTTTCAATCTGAACCTCCCCTGGCACAATTTCAGGCCATTTCCTCTCATTACCTGATACTAGAGAGAAAAGACTGTCCCCCACCTCACTTCAGCCACCTCTCAGGTAGTTGTAGAGAGCAACGAGTTCTTGCCTCAGCCTCCTTTTCTCCTAAACAATCCCAGTTCTCTCAACTGCTCCTTGTAGGACTTGTTCTCGAGACCCTTCACCAGCTTTGTTGCCCTTCTCTGGACAGGGGCACAATTACTTCCCTACTCCTGCTGGCCACACTATTCCTGATACAGGCCATCATGCTGTTGGCCCTCCTGGCCACCTGAACACATTGCTGGCTCATGTTCAGCTGGCTGTTAGGCAGCACCCCCAGGTCCTTTTCTGGTGGGCAGCTTTCCAGCCACTCCACACGAAGCCTGTAGCGTTGCATGAGGTTGGTGCGACAGAAGTGTGGGACCTGGCAACTTGTTAAACCTCATACCACTGACCTTGGCCCATTGATCCAGCCTGTCTACATTTCTTTGCAGAGTCTTCCTACCCTCAGGCAGATCAATACTCCCACTCAGTTTAGTGTCATCTGCAAACTTACTGAAGGTGCACTCAATTCCCTTGTCCTGATCATTGATAAAGACATTACTGAGCCCTGGGGAACACCACTAGTGACTGGCCACCAACTGGATTTAACTCCATTTACCACCACTGTTTGGGTCCAGCCAGCCAGTCAGTTCTTAGCCTAGTGAATCATCCACCCTCCAAGTCATGTGTAACCAGTTTCTCCAGGAGGATCCTGTGGGAAATGGTGTCAAGAGCTTTACTAAAGTCAGTTGGAGACCATCTATAAATGTTTACAGTTTCAATTTTACTTTAGGTTGACAACTGACAGCACTTGGTTTTCACTCTCCTTGGTTTTGTTGATGTGAACATTCAGAGCAAACTCTGACAGCTGAGTGCTTCATTGCTGTTTCTCTGTTTAGCACTAGCAGAGCAAGATGACATGTTCTTGTGCCTTGCACAACCCATCTGGCTGATGTCTCCTCAGGTGCTCCTCTGCCACTCCAGGGGCTGTGCAGCCATTGTCTGGGTGCAGAGGAGGAGGAGTGCAAGGGCAATGGATGTAGCAAGCCCTGAATTGGCCTGTCTGGTCTTCTTTGGGGGTCTTTTGATAAGCTGTGTAGAAAAAGTCCAGCCTGGCTTCCAGTCCAGGCAGCACCTGCAGTGGGGTGGAGTAGGAAAAGCTCCTTTTGCTTTTTTAAATTAGTTGAGCTGCTTGACAAAATACAGCAAATGAGACTCAGGAGATCGTGCTGGTGACATGGTGAGGCATGCTGGTCATTCTCAGCTTTCTTGTGTGTCAAGGATCAAAGATGATGTACATGTTACTTGGCCAGCCTTCTTTTGTCAAAAACATTTTTATTAAGACTGTAGTGTAGTGTTTGTCATGCTATAGATGTATTTGTAGTTCAGAGATTTAAACCTTAATTTAAGCTTTGTGCTGATGAGTGGTGTAGGAACAATGAGCAGCTTCCATAGTGAAGTAGTTCTGCATCTTGTTTGTTCTTCTAGGATGAGAATGCTTATGAGAAACAACATCTGGTTTCTTTAATTCATTTGGGTGTAAATTATTCTATAAAGAGGAGGATAACAGCAACCTGCAGTTGCTGAGGCAAAAGAGGAAAAATGTAAAAGAGAAATATTTTCAAGAGGAATTGAAAGTTTTAATTCACTTCTCTGAAAGTAGGTTAGATGAAGTATGTCATTCTGCTCTATTTCAGTCACATCATTTTGTTTCATAGGTTTGTTTTTAGTCTCAGTTCCTTCAGGCAGAGAAATTTAAGAAACATGAGATCGGTGCATCTCTCAAGGCAGGCTACCATGAGCCTCACAGAGCCTTGCAAACCCAGTTGCCGTAATGCCTGTGTGTCATCTGAAGGAAAACCTAAGTGGTTGAACTAAAATGGCCTGTGGCGTGGAATTTTGTTCTTGACTCTTTTAGGATGTTAAAATGAAAGTGGAAAGAGATGGTGCTGAAACAATGTGTTGAACTTTAAAACTGCCAAAGAAAGGTTAGAACAGCCCCACTGGTTTCACCTTGGGATGTTTATGCTCCTGGGGAGAAAAAGGTTAAAGTAGACACAAAGCTTTTTGTATTTGCTTTAATAAATTGCAATCACAGGATCATAAAAAAGCCCAGGTTGGAAGAGATCTTGAAAGATGATCTAGTCCAAGCTTTTATGGGAATGGAAGCCTAGGTGAGATTACCTAGCAACCTAACTCCATCTTGAAAACCTCCAGTGGTACAACCTCTGCCACATCTTTGAGGTTGTTCCAGTGAATGATTTTTCACTGTTAAAAATGTCTGTCTTGTGTTGAGATAAAGTTTCTCTCAGTGCAATGTGCACCCATTGTCCCTTGGCTTCTCTCTGTGGCTCTTTGTGAATAGAGTCTCCATCCTCTTTGTATCCAGCCTGGAATACTGTCAGGAAGTCCTTCCTGATCCACCTTTTCTCCAGGGAGAAAAGGTTTAACTTCTTCAGTCTTGCCTTATGGGGCAGGTTCTCTAGCCCTTTGGTCATCTTCATGACACGCTTTTGGGCCATCTCCAGTCTGTCCATATCTTCATTGAATTGGAACCAGAATGGCACATGGCACTCCAAGCATGGCCTGAAAAGTGCTGATTAGAGTGGGATGACCACGTCCCTATCTCTGATTGTAATGCCACTGTGGATGCAGGTCAGGATCTGATTTACTGTTGTTTTTTCAGTGGCAGTGCCTTGCTGACTCATGTTCAGCTTGTTGTCCACTAGGACTTAGAGGTCCCTTTGAGCAAGGCTTCTGCCCAGTCACACGGATTCTAGCCTGTACTGTGCTTTTTGGTTGTATTGTCCCAGGAGCAAGACCTTGCACTTGTCTGTTAAACTTCATACTGTTCTAGCTAGCCTGCACTTCCAGTCTGTCCAGGTTTTCTCTCACTTTTTGTTCTAGCGTGTCATCAGCAAACTTGGTGAGGGTGCTCTCAGTGTGATCACCTAGGTTATTTATGAAGATGCTGAATGGTGTAGGGCCTGGTATTGATCCCTGGGGGACAACTTGTGACAGGCTGCCAATCTGAGTAAAAACCATTGATCACTACCTGTGAGTCGAAATTTTACCCATCCTGTAGACCGTCCATCCCATCTGTATCTTGCCAGTTTGTTCAGGAGAAGGCTGTGGGAAACAGCATCAGATGCTTTGTTGAAATTGAGGTAGACAATATTCTCTGCTTTTGCTGTGTCAGCAGAAGAGGTTATTTTGTTGTACAAGGTGGTCAGGTTAGTTGGCATGATTTGCCCTTCATAAAGGTTTTTCCGACTTTTCCTCATCACCTGCTTTATTTGGTTTATTGCATCTAGTTGTTTTGTCAGCAAGCTGAAAGCCCCCAGGTTTCATGGATTTAACAGTAGAGGAGTCTAAGAAAAGTTACCTTGGAAATTACTGCTGTCATTGTTAAGTGTTGGTAAGGTTCTTTAACCTTCCCTCCAGTTCTTTTTTTCTTTTTTGAAACCTCCTGTATAAAAATGAAAAGAAGCTTTACAGCCTGTGCTTGATAAATTGAATAGGCTGGCTAACCATGAAGTAATGCTGTGTGGCACCTGCTGAGCAGGAAATAATTATATTTTGATGTATCATAGGAAAGAAAACTTTAGATATTAAAGCAGAATATGAGACATCTGTTAAGTAAACTGAAGACACAATTAATATATTTTGGAAAAATATCAAGATGGTAGCCAAAAAAATCATTTTAGCTTTAGTATAAGTACAGTGGTATATGCTAGTTTATTAGTTGTTCTTTTCATTGTGTTTTTTTTCTTTTTTTTTTTTTTTCTTCTGTCTCAGGGTGTTAGCGAGATACTTTTTAGTGGGTAGATGAGGGACTAAATGAATGCAAACTGTAGTTCTCTCTCTCTCTCTCTCTCTTTTTTTTTTATTCTGAGCAAGCTTACTGGCAGACTTAACTAGATTCCATATGGGAGTGAAACCTCACTTGATTGAGACATAAGTCTTGTATGAAAATTGGTAGCTTTTGAATAGGTCTTGTGCAGAGGAGTTTGCTTTTCAGGCAGAGGAAAATTACAAAGCTCATTACCATATATCAGATGAGTCCAAGAAGTTGTGTAGGTTGTGGGGTTTTTTTGGTTTTGTTCCCCCCCCCAGCAAACCATGTGCATGTGACCTAAGTAGATGGTTACAAAGAAATTTATACAACTGAGTTTGTTGAAAATGGGGCTGTTGTTATAGGATCCTATGATTTTTGGGAGGGAATTCTCTCCACACTACTTTTCCACATTGTTTTATATTTCACTGGAAATTTTGGGTTACTTCCTTTGAAGTGGACTTGAACATACCAATAATAAGAAACACAAATGTGTTCTTGAAAATGTAATGCTTGAACATGTAATGCTTTCTGATTCTGTTGCCTCCATTCAGAAGATCCTTTAATTTTTTTTTTTGTCCTCAACCTTGTGTTATTCGGTCTAGGTAAGCCAGAGAAGTTATTTTTTCTTTATAAACGTCCAATAGTTGAATGGATGAAGTACTTGGTATTATGCTGCTTCTCTTCCCAGAGACTTTCTCTGGTCAAAACTAGACTCCTAAGTGAAGCAAGCTGGACTGGGAGATAAGATCCAGAATGAGTTAAATTGAATCCTGCACCAATGACTTTTTGTTTTAACTACCTGAAATGTCATGGTTTTAAAAGACTTGTCCCTGAAGAAATAAAAATTACTGAATTCTTTTCAGTCTTTGAAATATGGAAGGTGTCTGGGAAAAAAGGCAACACTATCCTTGCTGCTGCTTCACTACAAACTTGAAACAGAACAGTCTTCCCCTGTGATTTTCAACAAGTTTTTATAGCTGTTTATTTTTCGGGAGTGATGGGAAGAATCCTCAGGCCAAAGCAAGTTAAGTGTCTGGTCCATGTAGAAATTACGTCAGTGTTCTTGAAGATTACCTTAAATTTTTTCCTAACAGGAAGAAAACTCTGTGTGTTTACTTACATATGCATATATTGTTTTTTTATAGTTGTAGTGTTTTGTGCTGCATGACTAATATTGTAGTTATGAAAATTGGAGGAAAATGAGCTTGTGAGAAATTGTGTATGTTCTAGAGCTTAAAATAAGTGGCCCTTGTTTTCCCTCCAAGCTTACGAAAAGGCCTGCAATGATTCTTCTTCCTGTGACAAAATTGACAATGGTTCCGCAGCTTCAGAAGCTAAGATGCATATAATTTGAACTAAGATGATACACGTCATCAAATTTTATTTCCTCTCTCTGCTTTGTTCCAAAATGCTGGTGTTTTAGTGCATGTATTTCATCTATGCAGTTAATGCTATCAGCCTTGCAAAGCCTGATGTTCCATTGGTGATAACGGGCTTTTGAAGAGGTGAGGTGTGTGAAACAAAAACCTGTCATGTACTACAGAGACTGAGTGATTATGTTCTTTGAAGTGATAAGGAACTCTATGTTAATTCAGTTTTACTGTCATTTTTATTGATCTTGATTTGATGGATTTGCCCCTGATTGAATATGAAAAGTAGTTTCACGTTCATATTGAATTCCATTTCACATGGTCCCTGTTGTGGCAGGTTCTCTTTAGATGCTACAAAACACATGGATTATAATGGATTATTACCTCACAGTGTTTTGGTGTATGCTTAAGGCCTGCACTGCTGAGTTACATTTTGAGAAAATAACTGATATTATTGTAATAATAATTACTACTGTGATTGTGGAGTGCTTTGCCTTTTAAATGGTACTTGTGTATTTACTCTCATAAACCATTCTCTTTATTTTTTTCCTTCTCTCTCATCATGTGTATGTGCTCTTCCAAATTAACTCAAGGATACTTATGAGAACTTAATTACGAGATGAATAAACTCTGAAACACAGACCACACTAGCAGAATTGTCAGTAGGTGGTAATACTGCAACGCATCTGTGCAGGACTGGCTGAGCAGCACTTCTTTGTGAGTTTCACAGGTTGGGGTGCCTAAACCTCATGGTCAGATCAGGGTATCTGCATTTCCTTGTCTTTGAAAGGGCTTTAGCGCTCCCGTTTCCTACGTCTTCTGGTCTCTCTTGGGCACCTACGGACCCTGTAAAGTGCAGGTATAGAATCATAGAATTGTTAGAGTTGGAAGGGACCTCAAGGATCATCTAGTTCCAACCCCCCCCTGCTGTGGGCAGGGACACCTCAACACTAGATCAGGTTGCTCAGAGCAACATGCAGCCTGGCCTTAAAAACCTCCAGGGATGGGGCTTCCACCACCTCCCTAGGCAACCTGTTCCAGTGTCTCACCACCCTCATGGTGAAGAACTTCTTCCTAATATCCAATCTGAATCTACCCGTTTCTATCTTTTTTCCATTCCCCCTAATCCTATCAGTACTTGACACCTAAAAAGTCCCTCCCCAGCTTTCTTGTAGGGCCCCTTAAGATACTGGAAAGACACAATAAGATCTCCTTGGAGCCTTCTCTTCTCCAGACTGAATAGCCCCAACTCTCTCAGTCTGTCCTCATAGGAGAGGTGCTCCAGCCCTCTGATCATCCTTGTGGCCCTTCTCTGGACATGCTCCAGCATGTTCAGATCCTTCCTGTAGTAGGGGCTTTGGAACTGGACACACTACTCCAGGTGGGGTCTCACCAGAGCGGAGTAGAGAGGGAGAATCACCTCCTTCAACCTGCTGGACAAGAAGACTTTTCTTAGCTGTGCCTAGCTATTCAGACTCATGCTGAAAGTACATGCTTACCTGGAGTTTTAGAAATGGACTGAGGACAGAAAAGAAATTAGCATCTAGTCTGAGATAGTTTGGCTAGTTCTGCACAGTACTCAGTTGAGTGAGGTATTAGCAAAGGATTTGTTGCTTTTTCTATGTCCAGTGCCCATCCCTGTCTCTTCCTTTATTCTGAAAGGAAGCGCAGACAGTTAGATTAAACAAAGTGAATCCCAGCCCCTTTGTTTATACTTCTGTGCTCCTTCAGGTATGTGTGTTACCTTCCAGAAACGGTCAATCCTTACCTTTAATGGTCTCTCAGAGAAATATAGCTGCAGGTACAATCATAAAATAGGAATGGGTACAGGACAAGGGTAAATCTGGGTTTGTACTTTGATACATACACAAGAGCCTTTCAGTGGTTTGCAGAAAGATGACTTCTGCCTCAAAGAGGCAATGATACAAGATTTAGTTAAATCAGTTGGGTTCACCAGTCTGTCTGGGTTTGTTCTTTGCTAGCCTTTGGAATAATCAAATAGTTCCTGGTTTTGGCTTTGTGTGTGGTTGTTTTTAAGACTGGAAACATATTGTGTAGCTGAGACTGAGGTTTTTTGTTGTCGCTTTTTGTTTTTCACAATATCACAGAATATCAGAGGTTGGAAGGGACCTCAAGAGATCATCAGGTCCAACCCCCCTGCCAGAGCAGGATCACTTACGATAGTCTGTACAGGAATGCATCCTGTTGGGTTTTGAAAGTCTCCAGAGAAGGAGACTCCACAACCTCCCTGGGGAGCCTGTTCCAGTGCTCTGTCACCCTCACTGTAAAGAAGTTTCTCCTCATGTTGAGGTGAAATCTTCTATGTTTGTGTCTGAATCCGTTGTTTCTTGTCTTATCACTGTGAACCACTGAAAGGAGCCTGGCCCCCTCCACCTGACACCCACCATTCAGATATTTATAGACACTGATCAGATCCCCTCTCAGTCTTCTCTTCTCAAGACTAAACAGCCCCAGGGATCTCAGTCTCTCTTCATAGGGGAGATGCTGAAGTCCCCTAATCATCCTCGTGGCTCTCCATTGGATTCTCTCCAGCAGGTCTCTGTCTCTCTTGAACTGAGGACACAGTATTCCAGGTGTGGTCTCACCAGGGCAGAGTAGAGAGGTAGAAGAACTTCCCTGGACCTGCTGGACACACCTTTCTTGATGAATCTCAGAATCCCATTGGCTCTCTTGGCCACAAGAGCACATTGTTGCTCCATGGAGAACTTGCTGTCCACTAGCACTCCAAGGTCTTTCTCTGTGGATCTGCTTTCCAGCAGGGCAGCCTCTAACCTGTCCTGGTGCCTGTTGTTATTCCTCCCCAGATGTAGGACCCTGCACTTGTCCTTATTAAACTTCATGAGGTTTGCCTGCACCCAGCTCTCTACCTGTCCAGATCTTGTTGGATGGCTGCACAGACTGATGGGCTGTCAGCCACCCCCCCACACACACAAGTTTTGTAACATCAGCAAACTTGCTGAGGGTACTCTCAATGCCCTCATCTAGGTCGTTGATAAAGAAACTGAACAAAACTGGACCCAGTACTGATCCCTTGGGGACATCACTTGCCACAGGCCTCCAAGTTGACTCTGTGCCATTGATGACGACCCTCTGAACTCTGTTGTGGAGCCAGTTTGCAATCCACCTCACTGACCAACCATCTATGCCACATTTTTAAATCTTTTGTTTATAATAAACCATTAATAATGTGAAAGATGGCAGTTAACCAGTTTTGGATTTGGGTTACTTATGAAGGGAAAACAGGAGAGATGTTATTTTTGTCTTGGGATTTTCTGATGAGCCAATGAAAAGCAGATGAAGTGAACCAGATCTATATATAAGGGCAATGTGTGAGGGGAGGAGAGATGAGAGGAAATCTGGTGGCATAGCACAATCCTGAAGAAACTGACTACAATTGCCTGCTGTTGAGAATTTCTGCTGTGTAAGGCCATGGGAGCTGGCAGAACAGCTGCTTGGCAGTCTGGGGTGCATGAGGCTGGGTGGCAGTTCTGTACAGAAATAGAAAGGTGTAGTTGGTGTTTTTCACTTTGGCAACAAGCTCTGTAAAACTGCTCTCTAGAAAGTTCTGAAAAAGGATAAATATGTCATGTGTCGCTAGAAGTGACAACATGATTTTTGCATGAGCTGAGAAAGTTATCTGAGGAAAAGAAACTTGCCAAGGTACCTGGGCTGTCTACTGCAGCCAGTTTTTATATCAAATATTATGTGCTGTTATCATGGGAGGAGAGTCAGCAGAGTTCAGGCTGGTGATGACTGAAATGAGCATGTTGTTATTCAGGCTGGAGAGAGATCTCTGGAGGACTCTAGTTCAGCCTCTTTCTCAAAGCAAGGTTAGTACTGAATATGAGATGCTCAGGCTCTGCTCCAGTTTGGGCAATGTGTTCCAATGTTTGAACACTCGTGTAAGGATTTTTGTTTTGTTTTGTTAAGAGTACCTATAAGGAACAATGCTGTGGTGCACCCATAGATTTTGGCAATAGCAGATAGTCCATAGCCATGCAATAGTGGAAGTGGGTATGCAACCCCTGTAACTCTGACTGTATAAAACTAGGATGCAGTTGTCATGGTAAATCCTAAGATCCTGAAAGAATATTGTGGTGCAGTATCACAAAATTGAAGTAAAAACCCTGTGTTTGTGAACACAGATGTCAAGTGCATAAAGCTTTTGAGGTAACAGTGTCTTGGTAGAAAAGTTTCAGGATCTATACGGATTGATGTTGGTGCCACCACGTTGCTCGCTTCATGGGCTGTGGTTTGCTGCTGCCAGCCTGGCAAGGAGCAGAGTGAGTTGGGGCACCATCAAAGCTGGGTGCTGATTTGGGACAGCAGCTTACATCTGGAAAAGTGATAGCATCATCTGGAGTGTTTTTGCTAAATATAATTTTCAGAGAAAAATTATAAATATTCATTTAAATATGCATCTCAAAGGGTTGGGTAGAGAATCACAGCTGGCTTAATGCCTTCAGGAAAAAGAGCATATTGCCATTAGTTTCTCTACATTCATCTTCTAGCTGACTTATTAAAAAAAAAAAAAGGCCTTAATATGCAACGAGTTGTATAAATACTGTTTGAAAAGTTGCTATCATCAGTATATTTGCATATCATCTTTATTTATACTGTGTGATTGCTGACAGCTTCGGTTTTCCTTCTGATACCTCCAGTGCGTTAACTAAGGCGACTTCATGTAACAAAGCTTCTCTTTTGTCCATTATACCTAGGTCTTTTGGGCAGCTATAGCACCAGGGCATACAGAAAGAGAAGTCTGTGTTAGTGCTCTTTCCATTCCTTTTGCTACTTCATGTTCTAAATACTCCTCTTGAAAAACAGTCCTGCCTTTTATCCTTTATTTTTGTCTTCTGAGTACTTCCAAAGGGTAGCTAGTTTCACATCTTGTTTTTGTTCTCTTTGTTTTGTTTTTTTCTTTGTTTTTTTTTTTTCCTATTAACTATATGGTGACCTTCCTTAATCTGGGACAGAATGGCTATAGCTCTTGATTTAGGGAGCTCTTTATTCTCAATTTGTATTAACTCGCCTCTTAGCCTTCTTTCTGACTAGCTAATGGGGTTATATGTTTTGGTTTGCTCATTGTAAAACATGCTTTTCAGTCCGTTCAGTCATTCTCGTGCCTCTTGTCTGAACTCTCTTCAATATGTGGACACCTAAATCGGATATTATTCTCTGATAGTCTTGAGGGAGCTGCCACAACAACAGTCTCTTTATTATTACAGTATATAGATTCAAGATTAAATTCATTAATTTCCCTGAAAGTTTTCATAGGAAGTTTTCTTAGTTTGTTAGCTCTTATGATCCCTGAATCTTGTTCAGAGGCTTTTCAGGCTGAAGTTCATCAGTCTTTAAGTGCAACTTTGTTTTTTTCTTTTTGCTTGTTTGTTTGGTAGTTTTTTGTTGATCTTTTGCTTTATTTATTTATTAAATCTCTGACTGTTTATTTGAGCCTCGTTGTTTACTGAAGTCAAATACTGGTCTTCAGTGATCCACTGATTTTTTGGGATTAATTATTTATTAGCTGTTTTTACATTATCAAATAGTTTTTTTTTTTTCCTTTCATAGTAATTTAATTAAAGCGCTTGAGATTGTAGGATGTTGCTTGAAATGCAGTCAGTCAAAGCTGGTATGTTCGCCATTGGTGTACTATTGCCAAACAAATTTCTGACATTGCAGAAATCTGTCTGAAATTGGGTCGATGTAAAATTTTTCCTTAAAATTATACTGTATTAACTATATTCTTCTTGGATCTTTTTTTAAGAACTCTTCAGTGATGGTTGCTGTAGCAAAAATTCTAATATGTTAACAGTGTTTTTTCAAAGTAAAAAAAAAAAAAAAGAAAAAGAAAAGGCACTTAAATGTACTGCTTTTAGGTTTATATATTTTTTTTAATTGTTATTATAGCTCCATTACTTACTAGCGAATTGGCATACTAGTTTTGGGTTTTGTACAAAACACTCCCCCTCTCATGTTTTGAGCCTCACTAGCAGTAGGTTTCTTTTTTGGCCTCTGGAATACTTTTGAATTTAAAACTTTATACATAGCAGAGGGGCATATTGATGAGACATCTGTTTATAGATGTCACGCTTGACTGAACACATAATTATTTTAAGTTTAGCAAAATTGGCATTTTGAAAGAGTGAAGAAAACCTTTTCCTCTCTCTTCAAGCTGAGTTCTAGTACAAATCCCTTTTAATACCTTTTGCATTAAGGTTTGTTTTTTGTTTTGTGTGTTTTTTTTTAATAGTATAATTGATGAATTAATCTCTCTTCTTTTTTTTCTTTTTTAAATGGCCTCAGGGGTATAAGAATACAAGTCACTATCCTTAAGTCCTCCCACTTTCAATACCTGAAGGTGCTTTAACTTTCAAGAAGAATAATGATTAAACTGTTCTGTTGCTTAGTGTTGCTTTTGTTGTTTGCAATAAACAGGAGATACACTGAACTTTTGTCAGCAGTGCAGTTAATTATTTTCAGAGTTGTTAATTACTGAGGAAAAGGTAGTAGTATTTTTACAAAGTTCCTTATTTCCTGTGCACAGCTGATCTTCCACAATTAGATTATAGTCATTGACTTAATTTTCCAATCATGAATCTTGTTTAGAGAATTTATACTAAAAAAAATACCAAATTCCAGTTCTACTTATGCATTTTGCAGCCCCTTGGTATACACTTCTATGCAATAAAGTACTTCATGAGTCCTGTGAATGTCTTTAGTGGTGTATTCTCTTCTTGGTAAGTGTAACAGAGTTACATGGTGAGAAAACACTGTTGAGAAGGGTTTTCCTAGCAAGTATCTTCTGTGTTTTGCCTTCCTCTTTGGCTTACAGTGTGAAAGACATTTTAGAGCATGAAATGCATTTCAGAGCGGCACAGTTGGGAGTTGAGGGTTGTTGGGTTTTGGCTTTTTTGTTTTTGTTTTCATTCAGGAGGGTTTTGGGTTTCTGTGAGGCAAATGACAGAGCTGTGCAGTTAGAATCCAGAGAGATGGTCACTGAGAGGTAGACTTAATGTGACGCTTCTTGGGTACTAGGTGCAAGAAAGAAATTCCCAGGGTGGGATTAAATTTCAGAAACCGAAGACTTTGGGGTAATGTTCTGGGTGGTGCATTGTCTGCTCTCCAGTTGGAGTTGGGGTCTGGCTTTCTTAATGAGGCGTTTCTTGCCTTCATGTCTTGAGGTTGTCTCCTGCCTCTTACCTCCTTCAGTGCATGGATGTCTTCAGAAAGCTTAAAGGACTCAGCTATATCTTTTGTAGAGACAAGAGCTCCCTTCCCTTGTAGAAAAGATGCCTACAGGCATGTAGAATATTCATCTTTTCTTAATGTAAGTACTATAGTTTGTTTTCTAGTTTGAAGAAAGTGGATGAAACAGAAAACGTCTATTGAATCTTCTTTAGGTTAGTGTTTTAATTCTGCCGTCCTTACCTTTTGTCTTTAATTTCATCTTGCGTTAATGACGATTGGGAGAAATGTAAGGAATGTACAGAAGAGTTAAGTTTGGTTGCCGTTCTGATGTCATTTTACCATAATAAGAAGTCCATTTTCAGTCTCTTCAGCAGCAGGTAATGAGTGTGTCTTTTGGTAATTTCAGTAATGAATAAAGGCTTTTTGAATCCTCAAAGGGTAAAATTCTGTATTGTTAAGTGTGAGTTTTATATTGTATCACCTTTGAGCAGTGTGCATAATCCTTGTAGCTTGGCCATATATAGCCCATGAGGGCAGTGAGCATATTTACCTCTGTTCCATGGAGACTCAAAGAGGAGATGGTTTACTGCAGATCACATTGCAAGCTGTTGAGCAAGAGGAGAAACAGCTCGCAATCACCTGCTTATTCAGATTATTTTCAACCTTCACTCTTTACAGCGAGGATGGTAAGACACTGGAACAGGTTGCCCAGGGAGGTCATGAATGCGCCCTCTCTGGAGGCCAGGTTGGATGAGGCCTTGAGCAACTCGTCTAGTTGAAGGTGTCTCTGCCCATTGCAGGAGAGTTGGAACAAAATGATCTTTAAAAGTCCTTTCTGACCTAAACCGTTCTATGAATCTGTGAATCTTTCATAGAATCATAGAATCATAGAATCAGTCAGGATTGGAAGGAATCTTTGCATAACTTGGAGCTATGGTAGTTCTAGTTAGATTTATTCATAATTCTTTTGTACCTGATAATAGATATGAAGCACAAAGTGATCCAGAAAAACATTAACTTACATTTAAAAAGGTATTCTTCCAGGGTTGCTTTCTGAAAAGTCTTTTCAGCAAGGGCAAGCATAAGTGTGAGGGAATGATGCTGGTGTCAGTTGCAGCTTAATTTCAAGTCTGTTTTTAAGAACTAAATGGAGTGATTGACACTGCAGGTAATATACTGAGCTATAATTCACATTGTTGTATTTAAATAATGACTTTTGCTGTTCAGAAGGAATTATTCACTCCATTAATCTCCATGGATCAACTGTGATGTCGTGGCTGTGAATGTAAGTTATGTAGCACATTTATTATTGGGAGCATTGTCATTTTCATTGTGACAATGAGCATGAGGAAGACTGAAGAGGTCAAGATAAAAACCATAATGAGGTCTCCAGAGATTGCTTTGCATGGTTTGGGAGTGCTCTTCAACCAGACACCCTGTTGGCCATATGATATTTATTATGACTGATTTTTTTCTTTTTTCTCCTATCAAAGTCAGTCACTCTGAGATGTTGGGAAAAAATTGCCAGCTATGGTGATAATAAGGTCTTTGCATATCAACTGTTTCTTAAGGTAAATGATTTATGAACTTTTGAAACAAACTAAATGAGTTGTTTGATATGGGAGGGAATGGATCTTTGTGAATGCAATAAAAATATGTTAGCACTCTATTTGGTGTATCTGAGACCAGCTGTAGCTTGAAGGCAGAAAAGTCACACAGAGAGCTTTCAAGCTCTGTAAGTGTCAGCTCTGCATGTCACTATTTTGGAGCTGATTAGTAGACATCAGAAGGAGGTGGTGGGAGGGGACTCAGGGTGCTGTGAAGCTCTGTGTTCAATGTAGTTGGCCAAGGGAAAAAACGAGTATGGAAATCACACCCTCTGTGAGGATGTCATGCAATTACGAAGTGTGAACATCGCACTAAGTTTAAGGAGGGTTTTATGTAAGCCATGAACAGTAATTATTTTGTTTAATTCAGCTCTGGTAAGACGTTGCAGAAAAGATGTGGACCAATTTCAGTCCAGAAGGAAACAAGAGAAGCAAGCTGGGATCTGAGTAACACTACCTTAAACTGGAGATCATAACATGGAAGGGAGAAGGCTGAGGAGGAGCATAAATTTTTAAATGTATAAAAATGCCATTGTATAATGGCTTTGTATTTTGCATTTCCTGTGATTATGCAACTCAACATGGCCAGTATGAAACAAAACCACTTCATCATCTCAGTGGTTCAAAGATGCATCTTGTTACTGAGGTTCTACCCTGCTGGAGTGTCAATAGGAAATGGTTTATTGTCAAGGAAATTGAACCTATTGCATGGCAACAGGCAGAGATTTCAAACATCAGTGCTCCAGTGAGGCCTGTTTTAGTTCCAGGGTCCATAAGAAGGGTTCCTTGGTTCTCTTCCTGTGGTGCACATGCACTGACTTTTCTCTGTTGCCTGCCTCTGCACAGGCAGCAGCTCTCAATGGCTGGTTTTCTGCTACATGCCATTATGGAGCAGAAGGGAAAGTGAAGTCTTCACTTATTTGAAGACAATAGTTATACCTGTCCCAACCAGTCCTAGTTTCGAGCCTCAGCCCAACCTTGGTAACTTGGTACAGCAGAGCAAGGAGAGCCGTATGGCAGGACAGAGATTGTGGAGGTGGATAGCTTGCATGCAGGAAGAGAGCAGGTGTGGGAAAGTAGGTGGCACAAGACACAGGATAACTTAGAGCACTGAGTGAACTCTGGAAAGATCCTGATTTTGAATAATGTAGGAAGTTGGAGTATGGTAGAAGTAACAGATATGAAGTATTGATATATTAATATACTGACTGGGAATGGTTTAGAAGGGGAGCAAAGAGGGCAGGTGACAAATGCATCTGTTCTGATAAAACAAGCAAGCTGGAAGGAGCAGGGCTACCAAGAGAGGGAGTCAGGGATGTGAGAGACTGACAACTGAGAACAGTATCTGCTGAGTGGTGAGAGTGTGAGTAGGTAAGGAGCTTGCTCCTACAGAAGGGAAATCAGGGCAGTGCCAGAGCTTGCATACACATTCACTGAATCCCATGACGTGTTCTCTCACAAAATTTTTTATACTTTATTTCATAGAAGCATTTTCTCAGACTGGAGTAGGTGATTAGTCCTCTTGTTGGCAGACTGTGATGGTTTGAAACTCTCTCTTTAATTTTCCTTTGCAAAGTTCAAGCAGAGAAAAGTAAAGAGTGTAAATAAGTCACTATTGGGTGTAAGAAAGCAAAATAGTGATCTGCTTGTAAATACAGCTTTCATTCGCTTCCAGACTGAGCTAGCCTGGTTATTGTTGGTGTGGGGGGAATTTCAGCTCACACTGATACACAGATCTCTTAAAATATATGTCCTGTGGTTTGATTTCTACTTTGGTGTTGCTCACTCAGATTACCTGGAACCAATCTGAGCTCTCTTCTAATATGAGATGGATAAAATGATTTGGGGAAAGGAGACTACAAAACAAGTTCTGAACAGGCATTGGTAATTGAGTATCTCTGTTCATCTGCCTTCTTCCTTTAGGATTAAAAGGTACCAGGGTTCCTCAAACAGCAAATGCTCAGAGAAATGCTTCTGGAATGTATATTTTCTGAGCAGAATAAAGAGCAAAGGGAAATTTAGAAGATAATTCTAGCACAGTAATTTATTTTCTTGATCTTCATGAACGAGGTGGGAGTTTCTTGGCAACTTTTATAACTAATTAAAACTGTATTTAACTCATAGAGAAAAGGGCTATTAAAGATCTCAAGAGGTTTAAGTATCCTGTCCTCCTGTTGGAAGGCACAGCATTTTGAAAACCTGACATGTCAGTCATTTTTAGGAGAAAAATACCATATTCTCTCCAGCTTTGGTTTCTAAAAATGAGTTATTCTAGAGCAAGATCTCTGGAAAACTTAGTTTGAGGGAAGTACTGTTTTTTGTAGTAAATGATAGTCTTAGCTGTGTGATGTTGCCAGAGCTAAGCAGTTGCAGAGGGTTGTTACAATGGGAAGCACAGAGTATTCCTGGCAGAGGGGGAGGGCTCATGATCCCTACTGAAATAGTTTTCTTGTTGGATGTAGATGTGAATTTCATTAGATGAGGCTCATTTCAGTGTTCTAAAGTTCTGTCTGTTTTACTAGTCACAAAGTAAAATTGTCCCTTGATTTCAGTAATAAATGTTAAGGTCTAATACCTGTTTTCTTGTGCAGTACACAAATACTCTTCCACCTTCTAAAATTGCTGAGTGACCTGCTTTGCATGAGGGATCCAGAGTAGGAAAAAGGTCTCTTTTTGAGCTTAAAAAGTTCTTAACACTTCTGAAATCCATTTCAACATACTCTTGCCTGAGGTGGTTTGTTCATTTTGTTGTTTTGCTTGGGTTTGTTTTGTTTGTATTTTTTGGTGTTTTGTTACTTGTTTTTTTGTGTGTGTGTGTTTGGTTTGTGGGGGTTTTCCTGTGTTTGGGAGGGGGTGGTTGGTGTGGTGTGGTTTATTTTTGTTTTGCTTGGATGGTTTGTTTGTTTTTTGGTGTTTTTTTGTGGTATGGTTTAATTTGGGTGAGGTCTTCCTGGTGATGTGTAAAATATTCAGTGGGAGCAGAAGCTACTTGCAGGTAGATACTCTTCTCCTGTTCTGATTCTGCTACTGTCCTTTCTCCTGGAAAGATTGCTCTTTCATCAGATAACTCTTATGGATGGGTGATCAAAAGAACGATAAAAAGGACAGGCAATGTAACTTGCCTGTGAATTATAATAGATCACTTACCTTCAAATAAGCAATTATCAGATCATTTGGAAATAAAGGTAAAACAGAATTGCTAACTTTTTTTGTTGGAGGTTGGTTGGGGTCTTTTCCTTTCTTCTTCAAACTTAGCAAAGAATCATCCATGTGATTAAATCTTAGGCAATTTTCAGTGAAAAGTTCCCTTTGGAAGTAACATGTGTTTGTTGGATAACTTGACTATTGGGATAGAATACCACACTTTTTTTGTTGCAAACATTACTTTTAAGCATATTTAAATATATGTATTCAATAGCATAAGTTATTAGAATAAGATGATTCATTTACTCATATTTCTTTTAAAAACCACTTTTAAGACATCTGGAGCGCTCCTTTTTGATCAGCTTTCATATGATCTCTTTCTTTCACAGAATGTTAGGAGTTGGAAGGGATCTCAAAAGATCATCTAGTTTAAACACCACTGCCAGAGCAGGATCACCTAAAGTAGGTCACACAGGAATGCATCCAGGAAGGTTTTGAATGTTTCCAGAGAAGGAGATTCCACAACCTCTCTGGGCAGTCTGTTCCAGTGTTCTGTCACCCTCACAGTGAAAAAGTTTTCCTTTATGTGGACCCTCCTGTGCTCCAGCTTCTTTCTTCTCTTAAGTCAATGTGGGAGCTCTGCCTTTGTGTGTGAGTGTTTTAGATGATTGACATTGTTGCTTACCTGGGTTTTCTTTCTGTTTAGTGATGAAAATATTCCCTTTAATTTTCTTTTGTGTCCACAAGATTCCCACTCTGTGGCTTACAGAAGTATAGAAACAAGGTGTGTAAAGCAAAGAACCATCCTTAAAATCATAAAGAATAGAGATGTTCACAGGGTTTTGCAGCTTAACCTATTCTACTCTTCTCTTTATTTGAAACTGTTGTCTGCATTTCATGAGAAATACTGCAGGTTTGTGAGATGTGCAGTGTCGTATACGTTCTTTGATTCTCCCTTTGTGCACTGACTACCCTTGTCTGTTAATGATGATTTTATCTCAATAGAAATGCAGGGCACTACTGTCTACTATGAGTAAGCTGTGTGTTGTAAGGAACAGTGAAAAGTGACTTTATTTGGAGTCACATTTCGCTTTTTGTCTGTATGTTTCTATGGGCATACACAGAGCAGTGCCAATGCTTAGAGAAGTATAAATATCTTGCTAATAAAACCAATAAAAGTTCAACTCCACTTAACAAAAAAGGAAGAAGAAAAACAAATTAACCCAATAATACAGAATTAGGTGGCGAGTGTTGACTGAAGATTAGTATGTATCTGTCTCCAAATTTCAAGCTTACTCTTGTCACAAGCAACTACTGTAATAGTGCAAAATTGGAGGAAAATAATGCTTCTATCTTAGTTCATTTATATTCTGCTTTTGCAGCACTTTGGATATAGCTGCCCTGACCTTTTATATGCAGCCAGTTTGTCTGTTGTTGTTTGTGAGAGATTTTTTTTCCCCCCTCCTTGTGGAAAAGTAGTGCCTAATGTTTTTGCAGGAGAGGGGGAAAATGTATACATATATATATATTTTTAAAACATCATAAATCATCAGAGCACTAGGGGTTGTTTGCTGCCTTTGAAACTGTTTAGGAATTGCTGTTTTCAAAATTGAAAAGTATTGCAGGCAGATCATGATGGTCCAAATCACCCTGTTTATTGAAATAGCAGGTGAAGTAGAATGTGGCAAATTAGAGATCCTAAATTCTGTGGAGCTACTAAACATTACATACCCAAAATCTCTCTTTTTTTTTTGCTTTCTTGTACAGTTGAAGTCATGTGTCTGGTGAAGCTGCAGGACAGAAGTCTGCAAATGACATGAACTGAATTGGTCTTCCAACTAAAGCAGTTCAGATAAACTGATTTGGGTTTTAGCCTTAGGAATAGCTACTTGCATGAGCAGAGTGGATTGAAACCTGCAGAAATGTTGAATAGATTTTCTTAGAGTATGTATTTAAAGTAAAAAGTGCTGTTATTGGTCATATATTAGAAAAGGAAGAGGAATTCTCTAGTGGTGAATCTAGAAATTAGTATTAGAAATAAAAA
Source organism: Indicator indicator (assembly GCF_027791375.1). NCBI lineage: Eukaryota > Metazoa > Chordata > Aves > Piciformes > Indicatoridae > Indicator > Indicator indicator. Next base: position 80,982,600 of record NC_072010.1, read on the forward strand.
ATAAATGAATAAGGCCTCTTTTTGGAGGTTCTGATCAGCTAAAATATGTGGGATGTGTGTGTTATTTTGGTACATTTTTATGGATTGAACATCTGTATTCTGTGTATAACTTTTTATGTTTCTACACTTTTACCCTCTACTCACCTTCACATCTGAAAAGAACAAGATAAGTATTGATAAGTGCTTAATATCTGCATCTACTAAATGATTTTCTTAAAGCTGTCAGCAGTGTACACACATTAGAGAAAGCTGAAATATTAAACTGCTGGAATGGATGTGGTGAGACTTTTTTTTTCCCTTCAGATTAAATAAAATAGGCCAGAATATAATCAGAAAATTTTAGTTCTCTCTTCAATGTGAGTGAATGTTTAATAACTTAATATCTATATTTTTCTCACAACATAGTTTCGTGGGATGGTACACACTTTTACTGAAATTTTAATTGCATATTCATGAAGGAAATGATTTGATGGAGTGCTTCAGAATAAGGTTAATTATAAGCTTGTGAGTAGATGTATTGTCACTGGTTTTGTTTTGAGATTATGTATTTGTCGTGCTTGGTAGTTTTATTGACTTTAAGATATGAAACTTTCACTTTGCTGTTGTTCTTTGTTGCTTTTTTATTCTGGGTAGAAAAGTTTGTGGAAATTGATCTCCCCCCCTTTTTTTTTTAATTTTGGTTTGGTTTGGAGTAACTTTTTGTGGATTTTACTTATTTACCAGTTTTTCTGTAACAGTGGTGTCACTGAGCTAGTGAAGAGTACGGAAGAGTTAGATGCCATGCTCCTGAGGGAACAGGACGTTTTAAAAAGTTGAATATGTTGTTTTGCTCCTACATTAGAGGCAATTTAGCCATATTTACTAAACAACTCTGTTGTGGGAGAGATTTTCAATTCAAACATTTTACCTCTAAAATCTCAACAGTTTTTTTTTTTTTTGTGACTTGTTTTTTTTTGGGTTTGTTTCTTAACAAGCTGATTTCAGTCACCTTAAAAGAAGCTTGTTGGGATGAGAGGCACTTTTTTCAGTAAGCTCACAAGAACAGCAGAAAAGACTAGGTAGTCTGAAGTTAGTTGATGTCTCTGCTGGAGAACAAAAGCATTTGGGAAAGCAAATTTGTCTGAGTTGAAAAGAGATTTCAGTTCTGAATTAATTTTTGCTACAAAGAGACTTGGCTTTTGATCTTCCTAAGGGACCTCTTTAGAAGTAAGAGAGCTTTGAACTCTGATGGATGACTGACAAGGAAGAAGAGGCATGATGAAGCTTATATTCTAGAGAAAACTAGTCATCTGAAAGGTCAGTTGAATTGAGAGTGGGAATAAACGTTTTCCTGCTAATGCATTTTTAAAACTTAAGGAATGTCAGCAAACAGTGCTAGAGAAGTGGATGATAGATGTCTTGAGTTAATTCATGAGTCATTATCTGATGGCTCTTTCGAGGATAGAGGCAGGAAAAAGAAATTATGCTACTTGCCGTCTTGCAAAATTCAGAAGATTAGACGATGCCAGGGTAGGAGCACAAACACTGATCACAGCAAAATATTTTTCTGTCTCTTCCATTTAGATAATTGGAAGTGTTGCTTGAGTAGTTTTGGCACATTTTTGTCAGAGAAGTTGAGATGCTGAGTTTACAGATGCTGTATGGTGAGGTGCTAGCATGTGAACTGTAACTCTTAGACTGGACAATCTGTGATGGAAAGTTTCATGTGGCATCTAGAACAGTGATTCTTATCTCCCTCCCTACCATCCATAGATTTCTTAGGTTGTCAGATAGTCCAGCCTGTCATATGCTATTATGATGAGGCTTTTATGTCAGTTCTGCCTCTAAACTGATTTAAATTTATGCTTGCACGAAAACAAATTCTTTGTTTTAGCCGTTGGAATGTGCTGCCCAGGGAGGTGGTGGAGTCACTCTGGCATGAATTAAGAGTATTATAAACCTAGTCCAGTGTAGAATCTTCCTGGGAATGAGAGAAAATTCTGTCTGTTTTCCACTTGAAGCACTCAGATTCGAGAAGTTAAGCAAGTTGGTCTGTGTGATGGCTATATGAAAGAGGAAATAAGGAAAGAAAGGAATGGATCTCCAGTTCCTTGTTGAAATTTTGCATCTAAAACAGAGCACAAATTTCTTCTGCAGATAAGAGTTTATAGACTGTATTGCTTCTCTATCACACACATTCCTATACTTCTGGTTATATTACTCCACCTATCTGTTAGAGTGTATGCAAAAGAAAAGTACTTTTCTTCTCTCACCTGTTCTTTGAAATCTGTTGAGGAGGTTAAGTAGCTTTGGTTGTTTTGGCTATTTTTAAAGTATGATACCTTGTTCTTTTTGCAAGCTTCTCAGTTGTCTGGTCTTACACAAAAGTGACTGTTTCTTTGTGATGCTATTGCTGTTCCCTGACAGATTGTGGCCCTCTTGCTGTTCCCTGACAGATGTGTTTGTGGCCAAGTACAGCTGAGTGAAAACCTGGCCTACTTGCCAAAGTCTTTTTTCAGGCTGTAATAAATGTGGCAAATTTGGAAGCAGAGATGATTGTTCAGCATGCTTTATTTGCATGCCAATGCATAGACTGCATTCACAGATCATTAGTGATACTTAGCAGTGGTGGAGTTTACTGGGTGGCTTTGTTGCTGTACTTGAGTATGCTCCTCCAAATTTATCTGCTGCTTCATGAAAGCTGGTGTCATAAGTGAACTGTGAAGGCTTTCTGCACAAGTCTTTGCACTTCAGAAGTCATTTAATCATTGTTTGTTGCCATACTTCCTTGCAGGACAAAAAGGAATGTAGAATGTATATGCTTTTGTTCATAGATATTGTTTTGTTTAAAAATATTTTAAAACATTTTATTCTGCTCAAAAAAAAAAAAAAGTAATTTTGGTTTGTCTTTAAGCTGTTAAACAAATTTACTTCAGATCAGATGCTTAAGAGGCTAGAAGTAATTTCTAAGCCAGATCCCCGATTCATGTAATTTATCAGCATTTGAATAAGGTGAATTTAGTGAAAATAGATTAGACTGACCGAAAATCTGGATTACTTGACATTCTGTGAATATTTATTTATTTAAGTTACATAAAAGCCAGCAAGCCACGAGGGTGATCAGAGGGCTGGAGCACCTCTCCTATGAGGACAGACTGAAAGAGTTGGGGCTGCTCAGTCTGGAGAAAAGAAGGCTCCAAGGTGACCTTCTTGTGGCCTTCCAGTATATGAAGGGGGCCTACAAGAAAGCTGAGGAAGGACTTTTTAGGCTATCAAGTAGTGATAGGACTAGCGGGAATGGAATAAAGCTGGAAGTGGGGAGATTCAGGCTGGACGTGAGGAAGAAGTTCTTCCCCATGAGAGTGGTGAGAGCCTGGAATGGGTTGTCCAGGGAGGTGGTTGAGGCCCCATCCCTGGAGGTGTTTAAGGCCAGGCTGGATGAGGCTCTGGCCAGCCTGATGTAGTGTGAGGTGTCCCTGCCCATGGCAGGGGGGTTGGAACTAGATGATCCTTGTGGTCCCTTCCAGCCCTGACTGATTCTATGGTTCTAAGCCTGTCTGCTGCTTTCAACATGAAGGGTGAATGGAGTCTTTCAAAGTCCTGCAAAGGATTCTTCTGGTGTCAGAGGTTTCTTAGCTTCATCTGTGACTGATACTGTTATCTGAGGTACCTTTTCCTGAAATGCGTAATTGCACGTTTAAATACTAACTCTGCAGACGTGCTCCTTTAAAGAAATAGGTCAGACCTACTTTTTGTTCTTAAATGGTCCTGAAAGGCTTCTAAAGATTCTTCACAGATTTTAGAGAAATTTCAGAATTTGCAGGTACAATACATTTTAAGAGATTGTTTTTTTTTTTTTTTTTGCTTAAAAGAACAGGTGTGTTCTTCCTGGAATTAGCATACTGCTTTCACAAGCTTTGACTGCATTATGGATTTTATGTTGATTGTTAGTATAGACACAAGCTGCAGTGTAACTTCTTGACATGTAAGGTTTTCTTTTAGGGTTGAATGTTCTACAATGTTAATTCTTAATTTAGGGGTTTTCCATTATTAATGATTTCTTTTTCTGCTTGGATCCAGTATTTTCGTGTCAGGTACATTTGATGAATTGTGTCAAACTGTCCAGTAAAATCAATTATTGCCACATCACAAAAAATAAGTCACTTGAGATTTGATAGAAGTGTGTATGATGATAAAAATTTGATCTCAAGTCATTTTATAGCTAAGGGTAGATGGACTGGCTGTATTGGCAATGTTACAAGTGACTTTAGCTGTCAGTATGTAAAATATGCCAGAGGGGATAGCTCTTTGTGTCCCAAGTTTAGGGTTGCTTTCTGGTAGTTATTTTCCCTTGTTGTTTCTCCCTACACCTTCAACCTGCAGCCTTACAACAGGAGATCCAGCTCCTTGACATACTTTCAGGATCCAGGCTGGAAGGACACTGTTCAAGAGGGACAGGAACAGGCTGTCCTCATGTGCTGAAAGATGAATTGGTGGGGAAGAAGGCTGCTCTGGCTGAATAGAGAGGTTTGATTGCTGCTTAGGCAGAAGAGGAGAGGCTATGGTCATCGGAAGAAGGGGCAGGCCACTCAGGAAGGGGCTACAAAGTTGTCATGCAGCTATGCAGAAAGCCAAAGCCCAGCTGGGAATTAATTTGGCTTTATCTGTTAAAGAGAACAGGAAATGCTTCTACAAATGTATTAGCTTTACCCAAACTAATGATGAGATGACTTTTAACAATTTCAGTGTGTTGAAAATAACGTATGATGGTGTCACTTTTCTTTCCCTGTTTAAAAAATTCTTTTCCTGTGTCTGATACTACATACAACATTTCTGTAATCTCTTTACAACTCCTCTGAGAGGGGAAAAATCAAATGCGTTTGGTTTTAGCTTCTTGTGTCTGAGAAGAATCCAGGTTTTTGTTTCAGATCCAGATAATTTTTTTTTTCTGTCTTGTTTTAGAATGGGTTATTAATTATCTTACATGTGAGCATTGCCAGTCTTCCTAATTAATACTGATCTGTTCTACAGCGTGGTGGCTTTTTCTATTTAGAAAGCAGACTGATATATAATTCTGTTATATTCTGCTTATATCATAGAATAGTAGAGATTAGAAAGGACCTGGAGATCATCTAGTCCAGCCTAGAATGTATACCTGTCTGTGAAATTAGGATCTCAAATTATATTAGTTGTTGATCTGTTTGCCTGGAGATGATGCTTTTCTCTTTATTTTGAAGGTACTGGTTTAAAAGTTAGCACTTCAGATAACTGTTTTGATTTTGCATTCTTTTTATTTTAATCAACTCTGGTGGCCAACACTGACTTGAGGAGAATGCTTTTTGGGATTTCCAGGTTTCATAGAATCATAGAATTGTTTGGGTTGGAAAAACCCTCTAAGATCATTGAGTTGAACTGTCAACCTAACACCACCATATCCATTAAACCATGTCCCAAAATCCCATGTCTGCCTATTTTTTGAACACTTCTAGGGATGGTGACTCTACCACCTTCTATTCCAATGCCTGACCACCCTTTCAGTAAAGAAATTCTTCCTAATATCCACCCCTAAATCTTCCCTGGCAGTACTCGAGACCATTTCCTCTTGTCCTGTCACTTGATAATAGGGAGAAGAGACCACTGCCCACCTCACTGCAACCTCATTTCAGGTAGTTGTAAAGAGCAATGAGGTCTCCCTCTGGGTATAGTGTTTTTTTCCTTACAAATTCAAATCTCAGGAGCTAGAGAGTTACAATGGTGCACTTCAGCAGGTGAGTCAGGCAGAAGGGAAGATGCTTCAGAAAGAACTTCTGCTCAGTATGTGGACATGCACTGGGAGGTCTTTGATCCCAGAATGTGAGAAGAAAAAAGATCTGGTAATGATGATGACTGACATCCTTGGGACAAAGTCTTCAGGTATATAAATGCCTATTTACTGACTTCTGTGGAAAATATTTCAGTGTAGTTGAATCTTCTGTTATTTCAAGTAATTCTAAAATATTTATTGTAGATACTGAATACATGCAGATTCTAAACCTCAGTGTATTTTAATACCGAAGCTCTTTCTCTATTCCTAAGCAGTAGAAATGAAGGACTGTGTATTGCTTTGCATTATTCAGAAACACAAGATTTTTCTTCTCCAAAGGTGGTGTTCAGGAAATTGCACTTAGTCTAATTTACTAATCTGTTCAATATCTTTGAATTACTTTTTAGCAGTAAGAAATGAAAGGATATATGAGCCTTTGTTCAGAAGCATACTGCTGTTTTGAATAGCCCAAAGCTGGAGCAAGGATTACCAAAAATTAAAGAAGAAAATTGTAGGCAAAATGAGTGTAAATTTTTGTTGCACTAAGCCTAGAAAAATCCATCAAAGCAGGATTTTAAAACTCAAAGTTTAATGCTTTGGTCAGCATGCAAATGGAAATACTCCAACTAGTTTATTTTTATTGGAAAAAGAAGGAAAGGTGCTGGTTCTGGATCTTTTCAGGAATGTGCTCAACAGCAATTCATCGTTCTTCTCCAAATGTTAAGCAGTAAGAGCACTGCAAATGGTAATCTTTCAGTGATCTTCAGAGCACAAAGGGGAGCAGTTATATACACTGACTAAAAAAGCTTTAATGGATGTGTAAGAGACAGGGATATTGGTTTTCCTTGCTCATCTTGGAGCAGACAATAGATTATTACTGTTATTAGAAAATGCTGTATAAGGAAGGTTGTGATTACGTACTGTCTGGGCCTGCAATAAAGCTGGGGAGGGACTTTTTAGGATGTGGGGTAGTTGATAGGACTAGCGGGAATGGAGCAAAACTTGAAGTGGGTAGATTCAGGTTTCATGTTAGGAAGAAGTTCTTCACCATGAGGGTGGTGAGACTCTGGAATAGGTTGCCCAGTGAGGTGGTAGAAGCCCCATCCCTGGAGGTTTTTAAGGCCAGGCTGGATGTTGCTCTGAGCAACCTGATCTAGTGTTGAGGTGACCCTGCCCATGTCTTGGGGGTTGGAGCTAGATGATCTCTGAGGTCACTTCCAGTCCTGACAATTCTGTGATTGTATTTTTCATTCATGTAGAAAGAACTGCTGGCCTTCACAATTACTAAATGCTTGACGTTAGTACAGTGATGTCTAAGTCTTCTTCTTCCAAAACCTTCAAATACTCCTGTGAGTGTTAAGTATGTCAGAGTATTCAGTGGAAGTGAAGAAGTCATTACTTCTTCTGACAGTCTCATGGTTTTCCTTAAAAGTTTCTTAAAACGAAAATACTTTGAGACATGTTTCGGGCACTGCTTTTGTACACAATGGAAGTAAAATGGATGTGACAAAAGACACCCTGCATATAAAATGCCTTAGATTAGATTATTTCAGGATGTATGATAAAGGAAGTTACAGAAGTAGATGATAGCATGGATTATAAAACCAAGTGACATAGTTTACAGAATGTGGTGTAAGGCCAACCAGCACATCTGAGGAGAAATTCACCCAAGAACTGTTTTGCAGTTCACTGGTACCTGTAATAAAAGAGGATATTTACCAGCCTTTGCAGTTGTAGGTCACTTCAAATACCAAATTCTATGCAGTGGCTTTTTCTTTTTTTTTTCGCCCTCACTCTTTAAGGAGAGTGCAAGCTAAAGGAGCCTTAGCTTAGTTGTCTTGACTTCTTTTGAGAAAAATACTAGAGGAAAATAGTTGCATTTCTTGAAGGCTCCTGCAAGAAAACAGTCTGAAAGAGAACAAAGCACATGAAACCAAGTCAGCTTTTCAGAAGAAAATTAGATGCAGTAGATGCTTTCCTCTCCTAACTCAAAGTATGATTCTTGATATAATGTAGTGAATATAGCAGGGGAAACCTGTGTTTGGTAACACAAAATAAAGCAGAATTTGTCCGGGAAACCTCCCTCCAGTTGTCACTAGTTCACTTGCAGATTGGAAGTTTTGCGTAAGTCTGACATTGCTCTGCATTTCTGGGAGCAGGTTAAGTGATGCACCTGTGCTCTGTTAGAGTTCCAGGTGACATTGCACCTTTTCTAACATCACTTAGGAAAGTAATACTGTGTTTCAACTGCCTGCTCCAATACAGGTAGTTCTGGCTGCTTAACAGGCCATAAAAAAACCCAAACTCATGGATGTTGCCTCTCTTCTTAAGATCTTAAAATACAGTGATTTCATGGGTGTTGTCTGTCCTTCATTGTTTAAAGGGGAATCTGTATATCTTTCTTAAATTCTACAAGTATTTTGGTCCTTACTGTTTGAAATACAAGGGCAGCTTTTAGCAGGTCCAGTGTTCAGAATTCCATTCCTTAGTTGTTTGTTTATCCAAAAATATATACAAACATATGAGAGTTAGTCTTCCTGAGACGTGTGGTTTGGTTTTGCTCATTCCATTGGGTTGTAAGAGCTTGGACTACAAGGTGACTTTTCTCCAGCTCTAAATAGATCAGCTGGCTTCATTCCCTTCTTACTTTTGTCCTGGTTGGAGTAAGAGGCAGGCTTATATTTTATTTATTGTGATATTGAAAATGCAGAAACAATTCAAGTTAATGTACTTTTTTTTCAGTGATAATGAAGTATTGACATAAAATAAACAAAAAAGTTAATTGCACATTCTTTAAAATATTACTGAAATGTTACTTATTTCTAAGTACAGCTCTGCAGTCTCTTCCCATCTGACTTTGCAGACTCCATTGCCAAGTGGTATAATTAGGCATAAATTATTTGCTATCAGGCTAATAATAATCTTGACATCTTAATATCTCTCCTCTCCCCCTCCAAACTATCCCACCTTGTAGAAAAAGCATAACATGAGGAGTCTTGTATTTTTATGAGGGAAATTTCTTCTCTTAGAAGAAAATTCATACGAATTATTCCTTTTTTTTCCCACTATGCCAGTGTCTTTGTTATATATGACAGGACATCTTTTAATTTTCTCACTTTATTCAGGAAAAAACAATTGAGAAAGAATTGCTCAGCAGAAGCACAGTATTCAGTGCTTTGATGAAGGTTCATATTTTTAAAAATATTTTAAAAGATTTACATAGTATAATAAATAATTATAGTTGTGTTACAGCTGTCAATGTACATGAGCAAGGTACACTTTGCAGTTAAGCCTTTTATGCTAATTGTTCTGGAAATTGTTCACAGTAATTTAATAATTCAATGTTGGTCTTACTAGCATGAATTGAGTTAATGAGGGTCCATTAGCCTTCAGTTTACAATCAAAAGCTGAATAGAAGGTGTGCCACTTTCTCTGTCCTCCTGTGCTCTGACAGGCTCTCCACAATACTACTGTTAAGTCTGGTGAAGTGTAGATGAGCATAAAATGCACAGTAAAATTTCATTTCAGCTAAAATGAAAAGTGTCTCTGTTATCTGCTTAACTAAAGGTGGCTTCTGTTTCAATTAGTCATCCTCTAACATATGGAATGAGTAGTCAAGCTGGATCTGTAAGGCCCTGTCTTGTGTAACCAGAAGATCTCAATGATCAGTTAGCTGATCAAGCCCAGCAGTAAGCAGAAACTGGGAACTGCTGGCTCCCAGGAGCCTCTTTGACCACTGAAGGGCTGTGTGGCTCCAGAGAGCCTGCCTGCCTCTGCTGCCCAGCTCCTCATGCTCAACAGCACCTTCTGAGGGCCACACTGATACCTGTATATGTGATGGTACATGGATGGTCCTGGCATGACACCTGTGTTGCTTCTTGGCTTTGGCGAGTAAAAGTGAGAAGAGGCAGTAGATGCGAGAAAGAGGAGGTGGTAGAAGAATGGCAAACGGAACTTCAAAGATGCAGAGAGCTTCCAAAAGAGAAGAGACAGATCTGAATGAGAACAACTGAAGGTTGATCTGCTAAGGAAACAAGATGGGAAATGAATACTGGGAAAAGTGTAAGTGTAAAGAGATGAGAATGCTTGAAATTTGAGAAAAGGCTGAAGGGGAGCGACGGTTAGTGGGTGAAATCTGAGTCTCTACAAACAGAGTATGAATGAGGAAATTGTGACATGCATATTTGAAGTGGATTTCACCTTGAAAGCATTTTAATCTAATCTCTGATATTCTGGCTTGCTGTTGAGAGCCAGTGCAGAATATTTATACAGATTACTGGATGCTTTTGGCTGAAATGGGGGCTAATCCTCATTATTAGATATATTCTCCCCCTAAAAGCATACAAGCTGTTGAAAACCAGATGAAAAAATAAAATTACTAAAATCACAGAAAACAGGGAAGAATGAAAGCAGCAGTAGCAGGGACATGGAAAGCAGAGAAGAGAGAAAGTGAGCAAGACACAGAAATGGGCAAAACAAGAGAGGAGCCTGGCCGCAGAAGGTGAAGAAGTTGGAAAGACAGTAATGGTGTTTTCCTTCATCTTGTCATCAGTATGGTACTTTTGGTCAAGAGGCAATGGCAGATAGTCATTTCCCAACTGCATCTTCCTATCCTCGTAAGTGGTGAGCAGTCAAGTACCCTCTGCACTTGTGCCTGGAGTTTTGGGGATCTTATGAGTGGATATGGTCAGCTTCGCTGAAAACACATTCCATTTCCCATATCTATTTGTGATGTGAGAATTAATTGAAAGGAAACTATGAAACTTCTTGCAGACTAACTAAAAGGTAGGCTGTGACTCAGAAGCAAGTTTTTTTTCCCCCCAGTCGTTAGATAATACAAAGATTTGAAACCTGCTTTACCCTTTTTCCCTTTGTCTCTTAAGTGCTGGTTTTGCAAAGGATCTTAGCTCTGGTCCTTGGTGACAAATTAACTGTTCTGGGCTGTCACACAATGCTCCTGAGGTGAGCAAACCCAGTGCAAATACCATGTAACAAGAAAAAATGTTCCAGTAGCCGTGTTTCCTCATCCTCTTCATTTGTACATTGGAAAGGAATGGAACATGCTGGGGTGGAGGAAACACTCCCTGGAGGATAACACCTGAAAAATTACTTTGGTCTTACACACATTTCACTTTATGTGTTTTTGTTCCAGAAACTCTGTAAACATGTATCACCTGTATTTGTAACAGGAAAAAAAAAAGGCAAAAATTAATTACAGAAAAATCTAGTGCAGGTCTTGAAGCAGACTATCTACGGTTACATACCCCTTAGGGGTTTGGGGTTTGTATTGGAGCCTGTTGGACATGGCAACTTGTTCCAAGGAATTGAGATCAGAGAAGACTCATTGCCCTCTTGTTTGCTACACGGTCTCAAAAATCTTGACTGCAGTGGGTTGAAATTATCCCCCAACATAATATTTGCTGGACCAGCTCAGTTGAAAGCAAATGACGCTGTATTTACAAGCACACTACAATCTAGAAATATGAAATGCAATTAATATGTACAAAATATGCAATGTTTACATATATCTACAATTTATAAACAACACAGGAAACCCTCTGGACAAAACCAGGGGGTTACCAACAGCTTCCCCCTCCCTGCTCCCTTCCCCCCTGTACACAGGACAAGAGAAAAAAGGAGAAAAGCAGAGAGTAGCCTATTAGTACTTAGCCACAATAAAGAATGCAGCCAAGGTCAAGCAAGCAACCAGCTAGTATCTGCTAGAGTGAAGAAACAAAAAGGAGAAAGAGTTAGTTTACACAACTAACTTTGTTAGATATCAGACCAATGGGATTGTTTAGACCTTATCATTATTTTTCTTTTGCATCCAGTGGTAATTTGTTTACATTCTACTACTTTCTACTCAAGATTTGTTGAAAATCTTCTTAGGCACAGCCTCTCCTATGAATACAGACTGAGAGAGTTGGGGCTGCTCAGCCTGGAGAAAAGAAGCTTCTGGAAAACTGTATAGTGGCCTTCCAGTACCTGAAGTGGGGCTGCAAAACTTTGGGGAGGGACTGTTTACAAAGGCATGTAGCACTAGGACAAGAGACAATGGTTTTAAACTAGAGCAGGATAGGTTTGGATTGGACACTGAGAGGAAGCTCTTTACTTTAAGAGTAGTGGAACACAGGAACAGGTTGCCCAGTGTGGTGGTGGAGGCTCCATACCTAGAGACATTCAAGGTCAGGCTTGATGCAGCTCTGAGCACCCTAGGGATGTCACTGCTTTCTGCAGGGTGGATTGGACTAGATGACCTCTAAAGGCCCCTTCCAACCCAGTGTGTTCTATGATTCTATGAATATTAGTTTATGTAACACGTGCCCTTAAAGCTACAGAAAGAGGTAAGCTATTTATATTATGCTGCTTTAATTGAAAGCTGTATGTACTACTGAGCGTTTTAAATGTGTAGTTAGTAAAACTGAATCCCTCAACAAATTTTAAAGCTCATTTTCAAAAAGTCACTGAAACAGAAACAGAGACCTAAATGCAGATGACCATGATAAAATATTACTGCTTTTCTCCTAATCCACTTTGTATGCTGCTTGCCATACTTTGTAGTGGTTTTACTGTCATAACTGTTGAATTTAATGGGATTGTAAGCCACCTAGAGATGGTAATATTTGTATTTCTAGCCTGAACTCTGCTGTTATGTCTATGAGCATAGCACTAACCAGTTTCCTTAAAAATGAAGTAGAAGTGACATGCAGTGACTAGATTTTTGAAGTTATCCATTGCCATTTGCTTCAGGCAGAAACTATTTCACTCCTAAATGGTGTTACCCCTTGTAAGCAGTATTATTATTTTTTTTGACTCCTTTTGTTTCTCCTTAAGCAGTCCTTAAAAGAAGTGGAGCTTTGTTTTATGAAAATGTCCAGCCTTTGCCTCATATACCTAAATGGCTGCTTTGCAGTTCTTAAATGGGGTTTAGCCGCATAACTAAGCTAAAGACGTGATGGGCAAACTCTTTCTGATTTGGGTCTATCTGGTCACTCTTTTGTCAGTAGTTTTGCCTGGAAGGCAGCCTGCTATTTTGACAGCAAAGCCAGAATGCAGGAGGGGTGGCCAGTGTCACCAGAGGGTGGTAACCCTGTGGGGAGAGGCTTGGTCCTGATAGCGCTGAGGCCAGATTGGGCTGGAGCAGATTGTGAAGCAGAGCCCATTCTGTTAGTTTAGAGATTTAGATTTTAGATGTTTATTTATATTAATATGGTGGTGTTTGAAGAAAGTTGCAAAGGAAACTACCCTCAGATAGTTTGGTGCTCATTTCCTGCATATATTTGTGTGTAATACATGATTGTTTCAAATAAGTGGAAGGATGTGAGATCAGTGTCTAGACAACTACTGTAATGCTCTCAAAATCATGAACATTGCTTATGAATCTCATACCTCTTGTGACAGTAATTCTTCTCTGATGTGGGAAAATGAGTTATTCTTATTTCATTTAACTTATTTAATCCTCATCTTCCCTTTTAAAGAACAGCAGTTGCAATGCATACCTTACGTTTTTCTTCAGTGAACAGATCCTAGGTATGGTTAGGGGTTTATCATAATATTTTGAATAGGAAATAGGTTTAGGTAAGTGTTTCAGAAAGTGATTAGAGAGCAAACACTTCATGGGGTATTAAGCAACTGTCAAAATGTTTTCAATGTGGAAGCATTCGTCTATCAGTATTTTACTGTATCCAAAGGCTAACTGAAGATGTTAAATTCAGAACTCAGTGAGAATGTAGTTATGAATAATATTTTACTATAAATAAAAATAATTTTTATAGAGATGCTTTCATAAATATCAGTGTTTCATAAAATTTTAGACATTATTTTTAGAGATTGTATTTTCATTATGGCCTTTCACAATGACCAAGTCATCTGATGTTTTAACACTGAATGTTTTTAGAGGCTTATTTCCATAAATATGTTTAACGATTTGTTCTGTGTTAAAGACTCTATCAGAAAAAGGGTTAAAAAATAAGTTTCCTAAAAATAATATTTAAAAATAACTTCTTGTTGAGTATTTTCTGAGGTCACAAGTGTGCCAGTGAAGAATGAGTGGTGATCTATCTTTGTGAAGGCTGCATTGAAAATGCAGGAGTTTTCAGAGCTTTTCCTTCTTGTATTTTAAAAATGATTTCAGAGATGACTTATCGCTAGAGCAGGGACAATTTTACTGGTGCCGGTTGAAGGTGTGATCTGTTCATTATGATGTTTGGTGTTCCATAGTAACCCTGCACGTTCATGTGATGAAGTAACAGAAAAATTGCAAAGGCTATCTCACCTTTGCAGAAAGTGAAGAGTAATTTTTTTTCTACTGAAATAACTGCTTTGTGATTTAAAAATTATCTTTTCATCAGTGTTGGATTTTTTGCCATAATGCCAAATACTTTTTTTCTCAGTGATGAGGGATTTCTTCAAATCAAATTAAAAATAAAAATCCTATATTTAACTTGTAATTGCAGTGTCCTTTTTTGCATAAAAAGAGATACAAGTTACTGTAGAATTTATTCAGATAATTGGAGTAGGGCTTTTACATGATTCCTCAATGAACTTCTCTTGATTAAAAAAATGGTGTGATCAATCAATTAATTTTATTATAAACAATTAGTCACTTATCTGTATAAGTGTGCTAGGTTTGGGTTTTTTTGAGGCGAGGTACACTGTTAAAAATCTAAGGATTTTAATGTAGGGGGTTTTCCAAAGGTAAGTATATCTTTATCATGATTTGATCAGTGTAATTTATTAACCTTTCAAGGTACAGGAATTGGAAACTTCTAATGACAAAGATAATCACAGATGTATTGAAATTTCAGACCTTGAGGGACAGAGTGCTGTGCCAAAGGGTGGGTCAGGATAGCATGTTTCAAAAAGGTTAGTCCTCCTGCAGCTCCAATGGGGTTTGTCTCTTTTGCTTACCTTCTGGGAGGTGGTAGTGCCCTTCCTTATACCCCTCTTCTCCACATGCTTTCATTTTTGGAGGTATTAAGTATTTTCTTAGATGGAGACTACAGGCAAGTTAAATATGTTAAATGATACAGAAATTCTTCAAAGGCTTGGGGACAGATGTCAAACCAGGACCCAAGTTGTGTTTGCAGTGAAAAGAAGTCATCATGTGTGGGAAGACTTGTTCCTTCTAGCTGTTTATGCCCTTCACCTTTCTCTCCTCTTGCTGATGGGATGCATGAAGTCAGCTGGAAAACTTGTTCAACAAGATGGAAAGTGTCTGGTGAATTCTCACAACCTAACTGAATGAGTTGCTAATTAAAATGCTATGAAAATAAGATCTAATGTAACAGAAGACTAAAGCATAGTCCTTAAAGATTCAGAACTTAGCCTTATGTCACACAATACTTGGTACAGTAATAAAACACTTTATCAGATAAATAATGGGATATAGCTGTATAGTTATAATAAAATGGGTACTGACAAGTAAGGTTTCTGGAGGGTGATTCTGTTCTGTGTCATTATCTGAAGGACTCCTAAATATGTTGTTTAAATCAGAAATCAATGTGGAATGGAAAACAACAAAAAAAAAGCGTCTTGAGATGATGTGGATACCAGTTGATATTCTGTATGAAGAAAATAAGAAGTGCATGAGGGGCTGTCAGAGAATTATTAACTTAGAACTGCTGGATGCGGATTTAAAAAAAAAAAGGTTTTATTTTTTTTTAAAGACAAAACCATTTCAAATACACAGTTCTACAGATTTGGATTTGACACAGCTTTATAGAATTAAGTGAAGAGGTGAAATAAGCCCACAAGAAATACATCTGCCTGTGTTCTTCTGACATAAAATTGTTGTATCTCTGTGGCTTGACTGTGATCGACTACTTCTGTTCTGCTTAAAAAGAGGGATAGATGTAGTAGAAAATAACTCCTTGGTCCAATTTATTCTCTAATTTTTAAAAACATTTTTCTAAAACAAATACCTTCAGTGTTCTAGTTAGGTTTGCTAGATTTTTTCCTGCTGATTTTACTCATACATGAAGAAAACTTTAAATTTTACAGTTTTGAGGCTCACCTGAGTTACTGAAAGTATGAAAACAAGTATGTGGTTCATAATTTTCCTCAACCTTGTATGGAAGCAGCATTCAGACTCCTCTATTTCTGTCTCAGTTGAGGATTATAATGACCATATAGCCAATGAATGTTGCAACTAGTATATTGGTGAAAGTGATTTACTGCTAGTAGTTCTATCTGGACCCTTCTTAAAACGTTGAGGTGATTTTTTTTTTTTTTAAATTTTTTTTTTCCTCAGAAAGCTTGTGAAGCTTGTGAAGATCTTTTCAAAATGGTGGGGAGGAGGAATATAATGCTTCCACTGCCTCGTGTGTTGTGTGAAATATAACGTGGGGTGACCTGAATTAACTATACTGGATTAATGATTGTTTCTTTTCAGTGCTTTGTGCCTTCCTAATCTTCATGGCCATTTTAAGTTGACAGTCGCCTCTGAAATCAATCATCAAAATCCAAAGCACAGATTGTGATGGATTTTGTCCTTGTGCTCTGTGCTGTCTTGAATATTGTGTGAGCAGATGGTTGAAACTTACCTTTCTGGATGCTGTTTAATAGTACCAAATTCTTGTATAATAAAAAAGAAAAAAAGGAATAAGATTTGCTACATTTGACTTAGTTCAGCTGCCTCAGCTGTATCTTTGTTTCCATTCATGAGCTGGATTAGAGGGATGAAGTGCTAGACAGAGGTGGATTTCTCTGTAAACCAGACTGCAGACTGAGGAGCAGCACCGGGGCAGTGTGGTGCCCATGTGCACAATTCCTCTTGATGTTAATGGCCATTAAGAACATAAAGTGAGGCTAGCATGCAGTCATTACGCATGAAGAGCCAAATTATTATTGTTAATGATAATGTATATGTGTTTCAGGGAAGGCTGGATTGATTCTAGTGGGTTTTGTTTTCAATTCCTTTGTTCAGTATGAGATACTTCTGGCTCCTGATTTTTTTAATTTAGATAAGATTCTACTCTTCTGCTGTCTGAAACATTATTCCTGGTTTCTCTCCATTGATGTAAGCACTTTTATTTCAGCTGTTCCTGGGTTTGTTCTGATGGTGGGTTTTTTTCAGTTTCCTGTTAAATGTATTATTTCACTGTGTATAACCTATGTAAACTATGAGGAAAGTAATGGTGGATCAAAGGCAAGGGAACAGGGATTTGAGAGGAGGGAGGGAAGAGGAGGAAAAACATTCCTGTTGCAGGTGCTGACCTGTGGTTTCACCATGTATACGATATGGTTTAGATATATACTATTGATGAAAGATAGGACCAAGGTCTTTCTCCTTTTCCTTAGCTCCTGCCTTTGTTGCCTTAGACCAGTTTGTTGATTCAGTATAAACCTAGCCCATCTCCCACCTTCCTCAGCCTTCCCTTCTGCACCCCATGTTGACAGCCTGACCCTCCCTTCACTTGCTGATGGCACAGCTGCATGATTGCTAAATGTAGTGCAAGAGAAGGCTGCCCAAAGGCAGCGTCCTTTTATAGTGAAAAAAATTTAACACACAAATCTGTGTGCCCAGCCTCTGGCTCAAGTGCAACACAATGCTGTATCTGAGCTCATTCCAAGAAGGGCATGCAGTGATGGATGGGAGTTTGCCTAATGTCTATCAAATGTTTGTGAAGCAGGTAGAGTCATCACTGTTCCTGTCTGCCTCAGAAGGCTCCTCAGGCCACTCAAGAAAACCTTTAGTGATACACTGATAGATGACAGGCTTTATGCTCTTCCTATCCCTTTGTTCCTCTCTGAGTTTCTATATTTGGCAGTCCAATGTAAAATAACCTCTGGAATGCTTTCCACCCCACGTTCTGATGATGCTAATGGTGAAACTACATGGCAGGTGATGTTTGGATGTTACCTTGCTCATGGTAAAGAAAAAGAGTATGAGCAGCCACGCTTAAAACACTTGCCATTAAAAAACAAAACAAAATTGAATGTTTCATCTGAGAAAAAAAGATTTAGCTGTTATGTTAAGGGACTTCATTTGCTGCAGAAAACTGAAACTAAAAATAAATAATAAGGTTTAGTTGTTTTGGTCAGTCTTCTCTATGTACAGATTGCCAGTATGCTAATTTCCATGGAAATAAAATTTGTTAGAACTGCTGTTGGTGGCTCTGCATGGTGTGTATTGTTCAACTTGTTAAATGGAGCTTTCAAAGATAAAAATAACCAGAAGTGTTAACCAGAAGAAAAAAAATACATGGAAATAGTTTTATGTCCCAGGAAGCTGTCACAAAGAATACCCTTTCCCTTTTCCCAAGTAAGAGAAATAGAAGGTGGGTGTTTTGAACAGAAAAAATATTTTAACGTTTGATTGTTCCTTGTTTGTTTAACTTCAGTCTGGAAACTTCCTTTCAAGATCAGACATGAATAAACCCAGAGGTATTTGCTACACAAGATGTTTCAGAGCAGCTTCATTGACTTAATTTAATTTATTTTCAATTTTCCAAAGAGCTTCATTTAGAAATGAAGTGAGATTTCACTCTAGCAACTTCAGTTTTGTAGTTTTGTATAGTCATCACTAGTCTATCAAGTGTGGATAGTACTTTCTAAGAGATTTTTATTACAGCTTTAATAAATAATTTCAGGCTGTGTCTCAGGACTGAGAGGTTTCTAGTGGCCTTCAGGCAATTCCTGATGCACATTTTGGTATTGAAGAAATGATCTGCAACTCTGTGAGAAGAGGTAGAGATTAAAGACTAGGACTAGCTGGCATAGCAGTGGGTTTGTGCTGATACTTTATTTTGGCAGCCACCAGCTTTCATCTTACCACCAAACATTTAATATTTGCAGCTGTTCTTAGTGTGGCAATAGTTTATATGTCTTCTATAAATATTTTCTTTCTTTAGTCACAGTGGAAAGAGAGAAATGTTATGTTGAGTTTATGTGGTCCTTTGGCTATTTCTTGGTTGTGCTAAAAGATGTGCACCAAGTGCAGGAGGGAAAGAACAGAACTAGGTGGGAATGGATAGGGACTACACAACGCGGTGAAGAAGGTCCAGATTTGGTCCATGGGGCAGAAGGAGATAATTATGGCATGAAGCGAAAAGTGTGAGACAGTGAAAGTATGTTGGATTAGGAGCATCTTTGGGCTGAGTAGAAGCAGTAAGTTGCATACATCTGCTCATGATGTATACAGTTTGGCTTTTACCCATGTATCATAAAGTGGTGGGTTTTTTTGACAGAGAATTTAATTAACTTTCAAAATGCTAAGGAACGTAAAACAACTCACCTCCACCCCCTTTCCCCCCCTTCTTTCCCTTCTGTACAGTACCGTGCAACTTTGAGTTTCTTCTAGGTATACTGTTGCCAGAATGTGAATCCTGAAACTTTAAATCTGCAATGCAGACCTCTTACAGCATAAAGAAAAGAAACAATTTTCATTATCTTGTGGAGTGGTAGAAAGAAGCTTAATGTATTGTTTCTTTGTATTGAAGCTGTTGGTAGGCAATAACTCAATAATAGAGAGCAGGAGCTCAGTTCAAGCTTCAGGTCTGGAAGGGGAATGCTGTCTGTAGTTTAGTGATAAAACAGCTAAAGAAGAATTACCTTGCATGATCAGTCCAAGAGTCTGTTAATTTATTGGCTTGGCAACAGTTGCATAGACCTGCTACATGGACAGGATGAAATTGCTTTAGTTTACAGGGAAGGGTAAGAAATCTTTGTTGTAAATAAAAGGTAAAGGGGGACCTAGAAGCACGGTTAAAGCTCTATTAAAAAGAAGCAGCAGCATAGACTTTCTGTCTTGCTTCTGAAAGAAAGATGAAGTGTGATCAAGTTGGAGTGATGACATTTAATTAAAATTGAGCATTCATGAGAAGCAAAGGTATGATTTTGTTTTGGGTTTTTTCCTGTAGATTTTCAGGTGGGAGCATGCCTACGACCATTGAAGCCTTTGTGTGAAGCTATCCACTATTTAGATTCAGATTAGTGCTGGCTGCACTTTTCAAATTGTCTTTCACAAAGTATGGTAATGACACTCATAACAAAAAGGAAAGAGAAAAGATGCAGGGTAATATTACACAGTTATACAGCAAAGCTGTTACTTGGCCCCCTTTTTTCTTAATATACATATACATTTTATATATATAGATATATATAAAATTTGTTTGTGGTGGTGTTTTTTTTTTTTCCCTAGTTGCTTTAATAATTTAATCAGTGAGTATTGTGAGTCGGTGATTGATGAACAAAGATGACTGTCAACTGCAGAGAATGACCCCACTTCTAAAACACTGTCTCTCAGGGAGGAGTACTTCTTTTATTCTTAAGTGACCATTTGGTACACCAAGTTAACATCTGTTGCCTGGTGTAGTTGTAAGAATACACTATAGAAATGTCACTAAACCCTTCATAAACAATATCAGAGCTAGCATATGATATATGAATAAGATACACTTGAATCCATCCATGTTCACAGTATTGAAGTGCCAAGCCCAATTTAGACTTAAATACTGATTCTCATTTTTTTACCTTTTTATAGTTATGGTATTAGAGAATTATTGATGAATATTTTATGGGAAAGGAAGCTGCTGTATTTCAGAAATTGCTTGACTAAACGCATAGTTGATAAGCAGGCAGGAGGCAAATGCTGGTCCACTCATCTTGCATGCTTTGAGATTGCAAGGAGTCAAAGGCGATACTTCCTCCACTCATCCCAAGTTCCCCTGTCTCAAATTTCCCATCTATGCTTAATCTTGAAGATCAGTGGATTATTCAATTGCCTTTTTATTGGCAAAGATTAATTTTAAAAGTCTCTGGAATTTGTCTTCTTCACCAACTAAAGTTTGGTGTATCATGAAGCTGGCTTCAGTAAGGATTCTTCAGGTGGAAGCAGATGGGTCACTGTTCTTGTGTCTTTGCCACAAAGGACACTTACCTCATTTCTTCAGTTGGTGTTGTGTTGGACCAGCTGTTCAAATCAAGATAGAAAAAGTATCTTAACCCTTTTTTTTGCATACCAGCAACTGATGGGGAGTTTGCTTCTGGTAGTGTGAATTCCAAGGTCTCATGGTTTTATGTTGTTTTCTGCTTGAAGGATAACATTGAGATTAAAACTTTCTGGTACTACCAAATAAAAGTATAATTAATATAAGACTAATGCTTTGACAGGGGAAAAAAAACCCCAAACATCCCTAAAACAGATGCTGGTGTTAATTGGACACTGAATCACTTCAAATCATGCATTAGCCTGTAGGTACATTGTTCCCAATCATCTGCAGTTTCATTTCAGTCAGAAAGTGATCAGATAGTTATGTTTTTGTTGTTGTTGTTTTTGTTCGTTTTTTTTTTAATTAAAGTGACATTATAAATTAACCTGTCAATAAATAGCATTAACTTTTTCAACAGTGCAGTTACAAGTGGATGGTTTCATAGCACAGTTCTTTAGCCAAGAGAAATATTGGATCCAGTGCTGAGTTGTTAAATGCCGATGAATAATTTATTTAATGAATTTTGTCTTCCTATGTTCATGATATGACTGGCAGAG
Source organism: Indicator indicator (assembly GCF_027791375.1). Taxonomy (NCBI): domain Eukaryota; kingdom Metazoa; phylum Chordata; class Aves; order Piciformes; family Indicatoridae; genus Indicator; species Indicator indicator. The sequence goes on from NC_072010.1 coordinate 81,003,872, forward strand.
CACCAGCCTTCTCCAAATGTTCCATTCTTCAGAATTACTCCAATTTTTGAGCCCTTACTGCTTCAGATTTTCTACCCAGAATACTAACTTCTTTGTCAGAATACTAACCTCTTCTGGACTAGATAAATACATTATCTGTTAACTTCCCTGATCTGGCTGAGAACCGTTTTTCTATTACAGGTTTTGGTGAGAATGCATATTGGTAATTAGTTTTTAAATTCCGTTTCTGTGGAAGCTCAGCATGTATATTCTACAGTAAACCTAGTTGTGTAAATGATCGTGAAAGTGAATGCACAGTGGCTCAGACATCAAACCGAATTTAAAACATGTAGAACTGCAGAAATCTTTGTACCATATCTGGTCCGATTTAGGTTATTACTCTTTTTTACATGATTGATAGAACTTTTGGAAGAAAAGTGGGATGTCTCCTAAAGCATTACTGGAAGAAATTTGACCTGCACTGTACATCTAATGTAAAGAAATATGTGATAAAATTCTTCCCGTGATTTACGAACATTTGTACTAGAGCAGTCAAAGCTTTTGGTCTAGCTGTTTATTACTGAACTGTCGATGGCTGAAACAGCTCTCTTTAGAAGCTGCTAGATCGAATGTCTAGTATTTTTTGATCAGGTTGAAACCCCAAACAAAACACTAAGTACTCTGGTGTACTGTGCTGCAGTGGAAACAAAATTCAGAGCTGTGGCAGTAGGGCTGTGTTGGGATGGGGCTTGTGGTGGAAGTGTTGCTGAGGTTTGATGTGGTCGTCCTGAGGCACGTGTGGAGTTGGTGAGCATCATCACTGCTCCAGTTTATAGGCTGCTGCTGCATTTTAAGCTTGTGTCCTTTTACTGCAGTCTCACCTTATGCCCTGCAGTAATCTGGTTTGCAGGAAGAACTGGACATTTTAAGAACTTGTGTACTGCTTGTTTTCCTCTTTCTCTGTCATCTTCCAACATCTGCACATAATGTAAAATAGAACGTTTACTACCTCATCTTCTCAAAGGCTACCAAGTCTGGTTCTGTTGGAAGGAATTTTGTTGTCTTTTTTTTTTTTTTTTTTCTTCCCCTCCCCTCTGGCAGCCAGTTATTTTTTGGTGGTTGTTACTGGAGTCTGAGGAAACGTTTTTCCTTTCTAAGTGTGTAAGAGAGAGGCACTTGCAGGAGCTCAGAGGCAGGATTAAAAGGACTTCCATATTCATTGCTGGACCTCTGCTGGGGGCAGTTGTAGGACCAAGGTCAAAATATTTCAAGTGCAAATGAAGTTTGCTTAATCGCTGAACACAGACTTTTCGGCTTACCTGGTCTGTCGCAAGCAATAGCTTTTAACTGGTCTTTAAAATCAATTGGTGTGATAATGTTTATGGCACACTGGCTTTTGCTGCAAGTCTCTGTACTGCAGGAAACCCGGGACTGAGGTCCTGAACATACATGCTTTGAGCAGTAGTCAATTATTTGATAGCTGGCTTGTTTTCCTGCTATTTCCATGACGTATATGTGGTGTTACCCACAGGCATATTGGGATGTTGAAGTGGAATTTTTTTTTTAATTACTCTTTTTGATTGATTTGAGAGGGCATGGGGAAGCATGAAGATCTATTGGTGAAGATAAAAAAACCCAAAGCTGGAATTCAGAAAAACCCAAACCACAAAGCACGGAGCAGTGTGGTGCAGTTGCATTTATTCTCATTTTGCAAAATGCAACAATTTTTAATTTTTATTTCCTGTCTGAATTAATTGCATTTTTTGCTTGAATATATGTTCTTCTGAATGACTATCTTCTTAATGGACTTCCCACGTAACTGCATTTTTTTTCTTATGTGTCCTTTGTAGTAATGTAAATGTTTGTCTTTTTCTCCCTATATCCCTCCACGGTTTGTACATTTCAGCAGTACTTTGAGCTCCCATTTCATTTTGCCCGAGTTCACTATACTTATCAAAGTCTGTTAATTTTCTGCCAGTTGGCATTTTCACCTGTTGTGAAGAAGGCTAGGCAAATTCTACATTACTGTATGTTGCTGTAACAGTGAGGGCGTGAGGAGAGCTAATATTGCTCAGGGACTTCCAGAGAACCTGCAGCCTTGAGGAAAATGTGGAGATGATGTGGATTAAATATTTATTTTTTATATTTCTAGTGGTGCTGAGACTCACCAGGAGGCAAGAAAAGAAATTGATTTTTCCTTCAGTCTCTTGAAGAGGTTGTGTATACACTTTGCCTAGGTTGTTGAACGAGAAGTAGAAAATTACAAGCGGGTCAGTGTGGGATTTCATCCTACGTGGAGGAAGCTGCTCTCAGCTCAAAAAAATCCAACAGACAGAGAGCAGGATGTCTTCCTAGGGAGGTGTGGGATAAATACTTGGCTAGATTTTATGCTCAGAAAGAGCAAAGCTAGTTGCCCACTACTGGAGTAGTCTGAATATCAAAAACATGGTTCAGTTGCGAGAGTGGTCTTCTCTCACTTTCTGGTCAAAAGATACTCATACCAACCTAAAATAGCACCATTTTAGCACCAGAAAAGGAGTTCATGTGCAAAAGTATTTTCTCAGCAGCAGGAATGGTTTTGTATGCTGTGTGGAGAGGTACCTGGGTGTTGGTCTGCTATCAACCCCTTTCACATCTCTGTTGCTATTGATAGACTGGTTGTAGGAGTCTTTAATTCTCCTGATTTCATGTTTCAAGTGTTCAGCTTGTCTAGGGATTTTAATCTTGAAAACCAAAATCTTTTCAGCAGAAAACTATGGTGGTACTTTGAACCATGTATGCCTAAATAAAGCATCTATGGCTTTTGTGGATGGATGTGCTTTGGCCATTCATGATTGATGTAGCTGCTCACCTGGATTTGCTAAATGAGTAGAAATTCTCTGAAGGAGAAAAGGCACCAACAAGCAAGGGCCTCTTCTAAGTTAGCTCCTTATGCCAGACAACAAATATGTTGTGAAGCTCTGTAACACTTACGTTGTGATTAGTTGCATCACTTATTCATGTTCTGTAAACCAAACACATTTAGATGGCTAACCATGACAAGCATTTCAAGAAGTAATGGTCTTTAAGCATCAGCAAAGACATAATTAAACTGAACATTGAAAAGAGCTTCACAGCTGTTGAGTACAGTTAATCAATGAAATGGACTCTCTGAAAGGCCACTGATGTTCCACATCAGCTTTCAGTTCTGTATTTTTAGGTCCAAGATTAATACCCTAGGCTGGGGTCAGAGTGGCTGGAGAGAAAAGCAGTAAAGGACCTGGGGGTACTGGTTGAAAACCAGCTGAACGTGAGCCAGCAGTGTGCCCAGGTGGCCAAGAAGGCCGATGGCATCCTGGCCTGTATCAGAACTAGTGTGGCCAGCAGGAGCAGGGAAGTCATTCTTCTCCTATACTCAGCATTGGTTAGGCCACACCTTGAGTACTGTGTCCAGTTCTGGGCTCCTCAGTTTAAGAAGGACATTATGATGCTTGAACATGTCCAGAGAAGGGCAACGATGATGGTGAGAGGTCTTGAGCACAAGCCCTGTGAGGAGAGGTTGAGGGAGCTGGGGTTTTTTAGCCTGGAGAAGAGGAGGCTCAGAGGAGATCTTATTGCTGTCTACAACTTCCTGAAAGGAGGTTGTAGCCAGGTGGGGGTTGGTCTCTTCTCCCAAGCAAACAGCAACAAAACGAGAGGACACAGTATCAAGCTGTGCAAGGGGAAGTTTAGGCTTGATCTTAGAAAGAAGTTCTTCACAGAAAGAGAGATTGCCCATTGGAATGGGCTGCCCAGGGAGGTGGTGAGGTCAGCGTCCCTGGAGGTGTTTAAGAAAAGACTGGATGAAGCACTTAGTGCCATGGTTTAGTTGATTAGTTGGGGTTGGGTGATAGTTGGACTTGATGATCTCTGAGGTCTCTTCCAACCTGGTTGATTTTGTGATTCTGTGATTTTGATTTGTTCTGTTTTTTTTCAGACTCCAAAGTCTGACATTATTAGGCTTTTCTCCAAAAAGATGAGGAATAAAAATACCTTGAGTACAAAATTGTAATGTATTAGTGCAAAGGTTAACCTGTCTGTTTCCCCAACACAGAAGTGAAAAAACAACATGCAAAAATTCCAGGTTGATAGAAAAAGAGTGAGGTAAGATTGAGCAAATCAGATAATCATAGTACAAAATGCATAATTACTTTAGCCTATTTGCAGAAAAAGCATGGCAGAAAGCAGCAGCAAGCAGAAGCAAGAGAGCTAAGAGACCCATTCAGAAAACTATGCCCCATCCCTCCCTGTCTCACTGCCATCCCAGCATAAGAGAGCCAACAACCAAAACCACATGAAACCCAGAAGCAGCAACTGGAACAGGAAGCCTCCCGTGCTACAGTCTGAATTTCAAGACACGTAATACTTGGCTCCAGCTAGTACTTTCGTTTTTGAAGCTGGCATGAGGCAGGATGGTATGAATAGCAACAGAGTAAAACTCAACCTATGACAAAAATAAAGAAAGGTAGTGTTAGCTGTGTATATGTTTATTAAAAGAAATTAAAGACAAAAAGAGTGGGGAAGTGGGGCAGAGGAAGAAGAGCAATGTTTCTGGATACACACAATAAAACGGAAAATACTGACTTCTGTGAGTTATCTTAGCTCCACTGCTTGCACCCTTATGAATCAGAAACATGGGCAAGAAGTCTGTTGTATCTTTTGCCTTTCAGTTGATTTGTAACTACTTGCACCCAACTTCATCTCTATTGGACTCTTAAGTAAAGTGAAGAAATACTGTGAATGCTTTATTGTCTGGAGTAATTACGATTCTTCCAAAAAACTCTGTAACTTGGGTAGGTATACAGTGGTAGAGTAAATTCCTCTCTGACCAGTCCTATTTACTGCTAGAAGAAAAGACTTGAAAGTTAAAATCTGTGGTCTTTCAGAGATTGTTATCTAAGTGCTGTTGAAATTCAGTGGGATTTTGATGACTAAGTTTAGATTTTGAAATTTTTAGTCCTTAGATTCACAGAGCTGTAAATGTCCCCCTGCAGTTCTTTTATTTTGCTCTGTTTTTTTTGCTGTCACTCAGTCTCATCTTTGTGTTTCTCAACTATACTAAATCAGATCTGAGTGGGTGTATATTTTATACAGCTCTATGGGCTGTATAACAATTAATGTAGATTAGCAGAGGTTAACAAAATGGTGATCTTAGTTTTCATTGCTGATTTGGTTATACTTGGCATTGCCCTTTGAAGAAGTGTTTTCCAAGATTATCTCTTTGGGGAGCTCTTTGTGTCACACCTTTCTGTTTACACATGGTAGAGCAGTCACTCAGCTAAGTGCTGATTTGGTGATCTTCTAGTAACAAATGTCTTTGTGTACAAATTTTGGGAGTATTCGTCTACAGTGTGGAAATTGATTGGTTGTTTCCACCACCACCTGCTGATAGCTATGTATTATGTCAAGTTTTCTTGTAAACTATCAGTAAGGTTTTTTTTCTTGGAGTTTATTTTATCATTAACTGGATGGTGGCTATAGGCAGCTGACATAATCTTTTGAGTTACTTCACACAAGCATACAGATTCTAATGTGTTGTGTAGAATCCTTGGTTGGGAGAAATAGGAAACTGCTATCTTATTCACTGTCTGTTGGTGCATGTGATGGTGTGACCTGGATTGAAATTAGGCCATGACTGGGGCCTTCTGCAGAGAACGAGCATGGCTGTGTGATAAAAGATTGTAAGTACTGAAGTGGTTTAGTTGCTTGTCTACTTCCATTTGAGAGTTAATAGCAGAAAAGAGGACTTAGAAGGTTTAATTTAGTTGGTTCAAATGGGGTAAATCAAGCTTGGCATAATAGAGCAACTGCTGTATTGTGCATATTTCTGGATTTTTTGAATGCTGTCTCCTTATTTCATGTCTCTCCTTATTACGACTAAAGGGAAAGTGGTTGAAAAGAGGAGTTTTCTTAGCAGGCAAAATAGAAAAGTCTTGATCTGAACACAAAACATCTATTACTTTCCCTTTTATTATTCAGCAAGGGATATACTAGAAAGAGGGTGACTTAGCTCAGAATAAAAATGAACAAATCAAATATTGAACTACCAGGTAGTTGGCATTCTTTCAGCTCTTAGATTGTTCCCTCCTACATGTGTCTTTTCACAAATCTGTAATGCCAAGTTGTATTGCAGTCAGTAGTCTTCAGCAGATCTGCTTTCCATCAGATAGAATATATGTCCTTCAATCTGTCTGTCTTCAACTTCAGATAGGGAAGAAAGAAATATTTCTATTGTCTTGGAATTTTTGTTTCCTTGTTTTTTCTTGCTATATATAGTGAGTTCTTTTGGGTTTTGAGGGTTTTTTCCCTCCATTTGATTTTGGGGGAGAGAGGGTTTTTACAGATGGATGCCTTAAGCTTTCACTCAACCTTCATATTGAAAACCCAAAAACCCTCCATATTTGAAAGAGCAATAATTAATCTGCAGCAGTCTGTTTAGAAGAGGAACAAATAGGGACCTGCCTGACACTCAAAATCACAGATAGGTGTCTAAGTGTTGAATGAGAAAAAAAATCTGACAGTTGCTCCACCACCTAGAAAATCTATGATGTTCTGCTTCCCCACCAGGTAGGGGTTTCCTTAAAAGACTATGGAAATACAGTACATATGGACTCAGCAACTCTGCCTATACGGAAGGAAGGCATTTAGCTACTCATTTCAAATATGAACTACAATCAATAAAACAGGGAGGAAAAAGATCCCAAATGGAAGTGCTGGAGGACGGGTTCAGCAGACACTTATACACATGACTATCTTACAGGTAACTGATTAAGCATATGAGCCCTCGCCAACATCAGCATGTATTGCATAAAAACTCAAAATGAAACCAAAAGATACAATAAAAGGATTCGGGGAGGGGGGGGGGAAGTAAAGATTATTTTCTTTTTAGCACCTTATTCCACTGCTAAATGTTTTCAAAACCAAAGTTGGCTAGAGTTGTGTGTATTCCTGCTCTTCTTAAACTGCCACCAGTCTTCCTTGATAAATTTTAAGTACCACCAAGAATTTGGGGATTTGGTTTAGCTTATCAGCTCACGGTGTTCCCAACGGCCTCCATGATAACTCCTCAACACATCATGCCCTGGTTTGTTACAGCTATTGAAAAAAACTTGTTTCCAGTGGCTGAGACCTTTCTGAAGCTCCAGTTGTATTTCATGGGGTTATATTAGAAGAGGGGATCCCTTCCCTGGGGCACTGAGTGCTCAGGGATATCAATCCAGGACAGTCAGTGGAGATGTGTGGTGTATAAACCCACTCCCCACCCCCGAGTCATATGGTCAAACACTGCAGAAAATTCCTGGAGTCAATCCTACTACATAAGTCATGATAAAGACATGGTGGTTTAGTAAGAAATGGTGATAGAATGAGAAATACAGTGTTAAGAGAAGTGAATATTAGGTATATACTGAAAGGAAGAGAAACAAGTAAATGGAAAAAGTAAGGAAGATACAGAAGCTATCAAGATGAGTTATATTTTATTATTTTAACAAGATAATGAAAGGTACTGCCGTAGATAATGGTTTTCTCAAACTCAATAGTGCTAAGAGATTTTCATTTAGAATGGCAGCATCTCTGTTCCTGCTACTTGTATTGTGCATTTTTGTTATTATTAGAAAACCATATGTTTCAAGGAATAACTTTTTGCTTCCTTGGTCTTGGAATGGAAGATCTTTGCAACATACACTTCTTTCCTACTGGTATAGAAAGCTATTACTGCAAGGAGAATGTTCATGAAGTATAAATAATGTATTGATAGGAACTGTAGAACCATGTAGGTGGAGGACTAGAAAAGCAGAATGTTTGCCAGGCTCTTTAATTATTTATCAAAGCTGGTGAAATCTATTTGTCACAGCCCAAGATACTCAAAGATCTCAATAAAAGCCATTCTTTTTGTAAGTCATGATTCTTTAAGCAAAAATCACAGTTGCACTAGTAGTGTTCTTTAAAGGGTCACAGGCTTTAGGAAGTTGACTATGGTTTTGTAGTTTTTTGGGGCTTGGGGGTTTTTCTTTCTTTCTTTTTTTTTTTTTTAAACATCTTTTAATCCATAGTATTTTGCTGACAAGTTCAGAAATGAACAATTTTTTGTCATATGGAGCTCTGATACAGTAGACAACATATTTTTAATTAAAAGCTTGTTTGCATTTTTTAATTAAACTAGTTTAACTAGTTGTAGTGAAAACTACCAGTTTTCATATGAAAACCACAGAGCTACTTTATAAAATGAACTTACCTCCTAGTCCTTTAGGCACATTTGAAAACTAAAGCTCTTTAATGCTTTTGGAAGCCAAAATAGTTTTAAAATCTGTTCCTAAGCAGACAGTTGGCTGTATGTATATTAGCAGAATAGTTCTTTATGCCACTATCACATCCAAATGCTCGAAGTAGCAGGGTTGATTATTTTTTTAAATAGCCCCAATTGGGGTATAATACATGTGCAGTATGTAGTGTTCCTGTGGAGAACTGAATGTAAAATACAAGTGTACAGATAGTGTCTGGCCATAAAAGAAGTGGAATGCTTGCAGGCTTGCTGACACACGCCATTGGAAAGAAAGAGAGCCCTGTAATAAAATCTCATTGAGAATGCAGAGAGTACGTTTCAGCATTAGGCATTCTCCTCGTGTTTCACATAAACGCATCCTCCTCTCACGAGAGGATGAACAGTGCATTTGCACCGGCTCATTCAAATCGAATGTTGGTAAAGAAGAGTCTTGAGCAAACACGGAGCAGTCTGGCATTTTTTAAAGACAGGGGAAAGGTTAACCTGTCTGCTGTTTAAACTGCTGTTTATTGGATGCTTATTTGCTGACCGTGTATATTGAAGGTGGTGTTGAAAGCATCACTGGCAAGATTTCGGATGACTGCATAGCACAGGTCAGGATTATATTAAATTAAGGCTGTCTTTGCAATAAAGTTTAGATCTTTTTAAGTGACTTACTGTGTTGTTTTTATATATGAGGATAGTTAGATTGTATTTTGCTGGGAGATAAAATAGAGTAGGATGTGCCTTCTTACATCCTTTCCCTTTCTCTCTGATGGCACTGCAGCTTTAACTTTGCTTAGAGGTATACAGTACAAGAGAAACTTCACTAGATAGAACGTTTGCTAACCAGAACATTTATTAAAATTAATTAAATATAGACTTCACTATTAATGTTTTGTTTCTGTTATTTGGGCTTGCTGTTTCAAAAATAACGTAGAGCTCACCTAATCTAAATGTGCTGATTTTTTTCTCTTTAATACATTGAGTGGCTGTGTGGAGGAGAGACATAGCCACTTTTTTGGGTAAAGCACAACGTCATCTTGCAGTGCCTTAGGTATATTTTAAAGGCATCACTAGTTAATTACAGAAATAAAAGGTAAGGCTGTATGTGCACACTACATTTAATTTTGCTTTGTTCTCACAGTGAAGAGATATGTAAGAACCAAGGAGTTTTTGTGTTCTTCTAAGTTACTTGCTTGTTTAACTCCCCCACCCTGCAATAGACACACATCTGTATATACAGGTGAATATCAGAAAGAAAATCACTGTTTCAGCAGGGCATTTGTTTAACAGTGTCTTGAACATTTAGGGGGAATCTGATGCTAAATGCTTTTAAGGTGTTTTTGAATTCTTTCTCTGCATGCTTGCATCTCTCGTTTTGTTTTTGATTTTGGTTTATTATTATTTTATTTCTTAATATTTTTTCTCTATTATTATTTTGAAAGCACCCTTTCCAGATGATTTAATGCTTATTTAATGCTGATTTATTATTTTTATTATTTCTTTATTTTTCCCTGAGATAGAATAAAATGTCTCGATAGCTTGCAAGACAACTGCTACAATGAAACTGTGTTCCTGGATGTGAAGTCTTGCTTGTTTAGTGCTAGTCTACAGTATTTGCTCAAGGGAGCTGTTGCTGTGAGAAAATGTTCAAAATAAGAGTGAATTTCTTTAAAAAAAAGTGTATTTCATATATGTATAAAAATATGCACTATAGACATGGAGTTTAGAGCTGGTTTTGATTTGTCTATCCAAAACAAGCACTAACAGTAGTTGTGTAGGTGACACAGTCTTCATGTGGCATAGACATTCTTCCGTGGACACTCTAGATCAGGGATTCCTACAGAAATGATGTGAACTTGAATTCAGCTACTCTTGAGGTTGACTGGCTCTGTTCAGATGATTTACTATGGAGATGCTGTAAATGGTGGCATATTCTGTATGTGTTTTCTTGAGCAATATGATTGCATTAGTGGTATCAGGTGAATAGCAGAAACCAAGTGGTCCTTCTGTCATTACTTGTAGTCAACTATATATTTGTAAATAAACTTACAGAGCTTATAAGCATTTTTCTTCTGGAATGTGGTTTTATTTTGTTGGGGGTTTTGGTAATAGGAAATTCAGTCTTGCAATGGACTCTGTGTATGTACAGTATGGGCTACAGTGACGCTAGAAATGAGAGTTGAACCTGGAGTAAACTGGACTGTAAAGCATGATCCTGAGGTAGATAAATGTTTTCTGTGAGTTTCCCAGTTACCTATGAAGAAGATTTCCAAAAGGTATGGTTTCACCCAACAGTTTCATGAAAGCATTATGTGAGCATCACATAGCTTACTCAGTCCCACAAGGATTTGTTTGAGTACTCTCACCTAACACCTATATTGCAGCAACTCATTGAGAAAACACTAGATGGGATGTTCAGCTTCCAGTGAACAAGCCAGAGTCTGAGAGGGAAGAAGAGTGATGCAGGCTGAGACTGGTACCACTTTTCCTTAGGAGAAAGTTCTTTACTATGAGGGTGGTGAAACACTGGAACAGGTTACTGAGGGAGGTGGTGGAAGCCCCATCCCTGGAAACATTTGTTATGAATTATGAGGTATTAATAAGGAAAATATTATATTAATAAAAATTATTATTTATTAATATAAAATTGCCAAAAACATTATTAATAGGTTTGGTGTACAGCTGTAGTATATTTACAATGGGTATGTAAAGTATATAGGTGGTATTAACAATTTAAACAGTATTATGCAAAACAGGGAAAACACAACAGTGGGAAAGAGAATCTGCCACGGCATTATTTTGCTTGTTCACTAGGGGCAGACTTGACAGGAACCTGTCACAAAGAGGCTTTATAGAAATAACCAATTACTCACAATATTATTTCTTTGGAATGCTCTCTGGGGCTGCAGTATGGTCCAAGTTACACAGAGCAATGGGAATTCCACCCATATGGAGGGGGTGCTGTTGCCAGTACATGACTGTACATGTAATGGCTTCTGGGGTGCTCTCAGGTGCTGGTTGCCAGTGGGGTTGTCTCACTGTCCCAGTGGCCAGGCTGGCTGTGGCACGATGGCAGGTGGCCCTCAAAGCTTCCCAGGATTCGCACGCTCTCCAGGGTTTCAGGCTCTCAACAACAGCCTGTTTCTCTTGACGCATTGCTGCGAGGTCTGGGTTTGAGAAGCCGGCACTTAGGCTGGAAACAACTTATTGCTGCTAGGGGACAGTTCCTGGGGTCCTGGCTCACCCAGGATTTGTCCCTTCTGCCTGAGAAGACACTTCTGTCTGCCTCTGGGCTTTTACAATGTGAAGAGGCTGACTGTGGTTTTAGTGCAGCTTACGTGAAGGGGCTTGTGTCTTTCCAGGTAAACTGAGGCACGGTAAAGATTCTGAGTTTCAAGTCTCATGGCTTCTTTCCGGATCTTATGCAAGGCATTGTTTACAATTTGGCTTTCCTTTTATCATTTGGCCAATTTGCAATCAATAGAATGGGATTTCACCAGGTGGTGACCATATAAGGTACAGACATAAACCTAGTCTAAGTGAAGCACGGGCAGTGCACGTGCCTGTTTACCACAGAGGGAGGACATATCCCTGTTTACTAGACTTTCTGATGCCTATGTTCTTTGTTTTTTTCCCGTGTTCCTCAGATCCCTGCAGGACAGAGTGGGAGAGAGGGATCATGCCTGGACATGCCAGGACTTGTTCTGGGTTTGTGTTGGGCCTGTGTGACCCTACCACCACAACATTCAAAGTCAAGCTTGATGGGGTTCTGGACAACATGATCTGATAGGGGTTGACCTTGCTTACTGCAGGGGGAGTTGGACTAGATGTCCTTTAAAGATCCCTTCCAACTCAGTGCATTGTACGATTCTGTGATTCAGTACTAGCTGAAAGGCTGAAAGAAGATAATGTTTCATAGGCTGGACAGCCATCCTCCCATCCCATACACGCAGTGGGTTTTGATTGCACTTAATTTTATGCTGTTAATTTCATGTCAGTTTGGGGAGCATGGGTGATTTTGGTTGTTGTTGATTGGGTTTTTTTTTTTATTGCAACCCATTTTGTACTCTTCTTTGAAGAGTAGAATCCAAGATTTTCTGAAAAGTTAATTAACTTTCAATAGCAGAAAAGAGCTTCTTGCTTTTGTGAAATCTGATGATTAATGCTTTTGTTTACTGCTGAGCAATACATTGTTTGTCATGTCACCGCTAGAGTCCCGCTTCTTTTATAAAAGGGGCTGTTCTAAGCTTTCCTCAGGCAAACTCTTTCTTTGCAAAACCGCTTTAGCTTCTTACCCAGAATTTAAATAGAGAATTGAGTTTTGTAATAAAATGTATGGTTTGGTATATTTTTGTATATTTTACTATTTAATATTTTTGGCAGAGGTATGTTCAAACACCGTCGTAACTTATTTACAAAGTATATTCACAGGTTCTATTATTTGGTTATGAGTAATACATTCCATACATGAAGACAGTTAAACAAGTTAAGCACAAATCTGGGAATTTCCAATACAGCGATTTAAAGTGGAAATAAAGGTGCTGTGATCTGTGGTTTCCCACAAGGGGGATCCTGTAACAAATTAGCAGGGACTCATGGCTTTCTCCTCTGTCCAGTATCTTCCCAGTCGCTGTAACTATAATTGAAGCAGCTCTTGGCTTGGAGCGGGCTACGGGGCCTCTCTCTTGTTCTGTTGCCAGGCTGTAGGAGTGTTGGTTGCCTTGGTCGAGGTGCAAGGCACAGGTGTAGGTTGCCTGTTAGGACGGACTCTTCAGCTGCAACTGTGGCAGCATTTGGATCTTGTCACTTTCTGGGTGAGAACAAGGCAAGCTGCCTACCTTCTTGGCTGGTTTAAATACTCTCTGAAGACAATTAATGCCCTTTGGTCAGAGAGAAACCTGGTAACTGAACTTACAGGATGGGGCATATCCAAATATGGCCAGAGGCACACATAGTTCACAGGTGTGTTACAAAGTTAATTACATGAGTTTCAGATTTATCTGGGCCATCTGGACCCCAGGAAGTGGCCAGGTGTGCACATTCACAGGTGCATAACCCATTGTCTGGGTTAGAGCATGTTTGAGAGTTTGTCCCTTCAGGACAAGTTTAAAATTTGAATTAACCTTAGAATGTTTAACAACTAATTCTTAACACCAAGTTTCCTTAAGTTAAGAGTTACTCCTTTCTTCTGACTACCTATAAGAACAATGAAGGTGATGACAGCCTGTTTTTCTCTGTGTGAACAAGAGGATTTCAATAGTGTTAATTAAACAATTCTTCTGATAAGCTCAGGGGCTTTAATTCTGAAATAATACAAAACTAACCAGACAGTCAGCAGCTTTGCATGTCCATCATTCACTGTATTCTAGGAGAGCTGTCAACGAGTTCTCAAACAGTATTCAGTATTCACCTTTCTCAGAGAACATATAGAATATCTATGAGTATGTATACGCCAGCTGTGAGTGAGTGCAACCATTCAGTCATTGGTAGAGAAACGTCAGAGGGGCTGTGTGGTTACCCTGTGTAGTTTCAGGATGGTGACAGATAAGCTAGCCACTTGTAGAGGGAACGTCTCAGCTGTCCTAGAAAAATTACCCATTAAATAGTGTTGTGCTTTCACAGTGAGTTTGTGTGTTGGTGTTTGTATGCTTACATTGTAAATGCAAGTATCATGTCTGCCTCTGATGGAAGCCCACTGAATTCAAAGGCAGACTCTAAGGCATGGAGTGCTCTTATACTAAATTTAGTTGACTCCTTACTCATTTTGTAGATGGGGAGAAAAATATCTTTTATGGGGATGTTGAGGATAGCTAGCAACTCAGGGATTTTCAGAAGCTCTACTTCAAAGAAGATAACAGATATATCTAGAAAATTAATAGGAAAAAATTCAGAATAAGCCCCCCAGCATAAAGGGGACATGGAACTGGTGGGGCGGGTTTAGAGAAGGGCTATGAAGATGATCAGAGGGCTGGAGCAGGAGCGCCTCCCCTGTGGACACAGGCTGCAAGAGTTGGGGCCATTCAGCCTGGAGAAAAGAAGCCTTCCAGTACCTGAAGGGGGCCTACAAGAAAGCTGGGAAGGGACTTTTTACCAGGGCTTGCAGTGATAGGATGAGAGGGAATGGCTTTAAGCTTGAGGAGGGTAGACGTAGACTGGATACTAGGAAGAAATTCTTTCCAGTGATGGTGGTGAGACACTGGAACAGGTTGCCCAGGGAGGCTGTCGATGCCGCTTTCCTGGAGGTGTTCATGGCCAGGTTGGATGAGACCTTGAACTACCTGCTCTAGTAGAAGGTGTCCCTGCCTATAGCAGTGGGGTTGGAAATACATGATGTTTAAGGTCCCTCCCAATCCAAATCATTCTATGAATCTATGTACAATTTTTTCCTAGTTATTATTTAATTATAGAAGGAAATCAGTCCAAATTGTGAGGTAATAGATGTGATATTTGAGATGCTTTTTCAGTTCAAGCTATAGTAATTCAGGGAAGTTTTGGTAATTTTCCCTTTCAACTGACAGCTGCCTGGAGGGAAAGTTGTGGCCATGCTCTGAGGAGTTGTGAGCTCAGCCCTTACTGGTGACTGGCCAGTCAGCTTGAAGGGGATCATGAGCTGCCTTTTTGCCCAGATTTTCTCATGGGAACAGGCTTCAGGTTTTTTTATAGAAACAGAGGTAGCTCCGTATCTGAGGACATGTGCTTCTGTGGAAGACCCTTGGTGTTTGGCAAAGAGTCTTCCTTTCAGATCCTGAAGAACAATTTTGGATTTTAATTTCCTTTGTATTTAGAGTGCTACTATAATAAGCAGTGAAGGAACACAGTCCTTGAATCAATGCAGCCATACTAGAATACTTGTATATTTGGTTGTATATTTCATTGAAGTGGATGCCGTAGCACTTGGAAAATACTGCAAATGTAATTAAATGGTAGTTATCACTCAATATTTTGACAGTGAGTTTCTAATAAATTGAAAAGTTGTTTTCCAGTGAAAGCAAGTCAGAAAGTTCATGCTTTATGTGTATCAAAGGGATAAGGTTATAAGCTGTCATGTAAAGTAACAATAGTACAATGAAGTCCTTGCTGCAGGTCAGGTTGACTTGCATCAGATTTTCCTTGCTCTTTAAAAATCCTTATGCAGTCATGCTTTTTCTTAGACTTTTTCCCACTCAACATTTAAGATGCAGAAAATATAAATGTCATTCCATATTAAGGATTAGCTTTGGGCTTGGAGAAGAAAGTATAAAGTTAATTGAAAGGTCATAAATAAATTTGTGCTTTTCTCGTGTGTGTTTGTGCATCTACTTTTAAAAATCCATTTTTGCATCTACTTTTAGCAATCTGTTTGTAGAGAAATAAATCTTTAGTTTCTAAAGAAGATCTGGGTATACTTATTATGCTTGTTCACCATCTTGGCTGCAGTCTACGATTCTCTGGTTCTCAATTACCTGAGAAAACTCTTACACATTTTCAGGAGCTGACTGAATTGATTCAGAAACAGAAAGGGATGCCATATCCAGTGCTAAATGATAAAACATTTCTAATAATTATAGCATCAGATATCAAATACTTAGGAAAAGGAGAGCAAGAGAAAGCAATGTTTATTGCAAGGCAGCATTTCATGAGAAGTTTGTGATATTTTATGGTGCCATGTCTTGGAACAAGTTTCAGTGAGGCTATGTAACGTAAAACGCCTACCCTTTGAAACATGGAGTTTGTTCAAGATCGGAATTGTGTTATAAAACAGTGGGGGTTTGTGTTGCAATGTTTGATCCCTTGACACTACAATTTCTGTGTTTCAAACAAACATGATCCAAAAGTCCCAAGCACATAAAAGGGAAAAGTACTGAGCTATCCAAGAGTTGTAACTTGTTTGGTGCATCAAAAGCTTGAAAATAGTTGACAGCGTTAGAAGTTTGGTGTCAACTGCACTTACTGTATAAGCTCAGTGTAAATGCCACTAAACTGTGTAGAGATAGGCCTGAGCAATGGAAATGTTTGCCAGTGTGCCAGCTGAGGTGCTGGAGAGTACCATGCAAGACCTGTTTGGGGAAAAAAATGTCTGTGATAGCTCTTGTGTGTTCAAGCATTTGCTACACAAATCCCTTGGTTTATAGTAGTAGTCTGTGTCATAATTGTGTATTCATACTATTACATTTTTGAATGAGTAGTTTTAAATACAGATATTCTTCAAGCACTTGTAACAACATTTAAGTTGCCTCAGTCATGGTGAACAAGTGGTGTTGGCTGGGAGTCCTGTGAAAGCACTGTGCATCCTCTGACTCCACAGGACAAAGGCACAGCAATGGTGTAACCCTTCTGTTTGCAAACAAAGGAGTTGGTAGCTGGCCAGAAGAAGAGAAGCGCCCTTCTGACTGGGGAAATGGGGATGTTAGTACAGTTCATGGAAGAGACTGGCACTTTTGGTGAGGTAGGGGACAGGCAGGGTCGAGCCATGGTGTTAGGGTCAGCAAAATAATCTCATATCGCCTCCTTCATTCCCCTGGTGATCTGAACTGTAGTATTTTAAGTTGTGTGTAGTCACTAGAGTATCTCCTTGAGCTTCAATTACTTGGTACCATTTAGAGCTGGTATTTCAAGTTTCATAAAAGCATAAGCAATGAAGAAGAAATGTGAGGGAGCACTTAGTTCGTGTGAAAGGGCTTTGCCAAACAAAACTGTGCTAAATTGTTGTGGGGTGAGGATGTTTAAGATTTTGCAAATTATTTTGTGTATGATGTGCTCTAGATTAACCGTATTTTAAAAATATAATATGAGGTTAAGGAATGAAAATGTTACGTATCTTCATTCAGAAAATGTTATGTATCTTCATTCAGAAAATTCAGAAGGTTTTTCAGAACTTTTTCATACACTGTTTCCAGGTGCAGTCTCTTTCCACAGATTTGTGGTTCGTTAGTGGTAGGTGGCAATTTTCTAATAAATGCCGTCTTGCTTTCATTTTAATAGTTTAAAAAGAAAAAAGGGGAGGGGTGTGGATAAAATAAAATAAGGTTTCTAGTCCAAGGAGGACATAGTGGTGATTTAAAAAAAAATTCCTCTGTCTTGGTAGCTATGAAACTAATACTGAGTGGGTGTTGTGCTCAGAAAACAAATGTTTTCTGTTATGAATTAAAGTGTCGTCATACTAGTGTGTATAACATTGCTGATAGTCTCTTGGGCTCTGTGAAGCCCAACACATATCAGTTGATGTTCTGGATTGCAAACCCCTTTTCTGGAATACTAGAAAGCAGTAATGAGGAATATATGAAAATGATGAAGTAGAAACTGAATTTTCTTAGTCTGGTAGCCATACCTGTTATAAATAGGTGGCTATTATACCAAAGACATCACTGTTCTGCAAGGGTAAATTCAGGAAAGCTTAAAAATATTTTCTTTTTGCTAAGTATCTATTTAAACCAGTCATTTGAGCAAGTCTGCAAAACTATTAGTAGTTCATACAAAATTATGAATGTCTAACTGATTTCTGAATTGCCCTTAAGTTTTTCTTTCATCTGGGCACCCACGATATATGGTGAGATTGTGGCTTACTGCCTCCTTCAAAGGGTGAACTAAAGCTGTGGGGATCCTTTGCTGTAAAAACAATAGCCAGCTGTGTTGGTCTGCTCTGATTTTTCCAAGGACTTCATGTCAGATTAAGTTGCAAATGGGGAGGAAAATGGATTCAAGGAAAAGGAGTGGTGAACTTCTTAACATGTTAGAGCTGAGAGCTGACCGAGACAGCAAGTATAAAATAAGAAATAAGATAATGAATTGAAAGAAAGGTCCTTCTCCAAAGGCTGGTGTCATAGTGAGATGAAGCCAGTATGAATTTGCAATTGAAACTTGTGTATTGTTCATAGGTTGTGTTTTGTCTGTCTTCTGGTGCATTTCCACTTCAGACAGATCAAAATCTCCGTGATGGTTCTTGAAAAACACCCCAGTTTCTTCAGAAAGGAATTAGTATCAAGGAATTACTTTTATATATTTACATAAATATATGTATATATACTTATTCATATATATACATGCATATATGTAAGCACACACATGTGTCTTCTTTCTGGGGATAGAATTATTTTTGGCCCTCTTAGGTTTTAAATACTTAGTCTGTTAAAGAGAATCTTCTCTGAGGCCAATTTTTTTTTTTAAATGTTGATGAGCTATACCTCATAACTGCCTGGCAGAGCTAAAGTGCATGTGTTTACTTCTCTGTGCTCGTATTTCATTTCTACTCTGAGCCAAAGTGCTGAACTATAACAAATATACAATGCAGAACATTTCTTTACAAAGATTGAGCACAGTAATTTTTCAAACTGGGAAAGCATTTATTTAACAAAGTGCTGAGGGGAAAAAATAGCAAATTAATCAGCCCAGGCCCTTTACTCCCATGCCCATTGCAGAATGATGTTTCCAGGCTCAGCAGAGTGGGGTTCCAGTTCTCCACTTCAGGAACATGAATTTTGCTGGGGACAGAGGTTGGAGATTGATGTATTAAGCTTCAACAGACATCTGTTGTTGTAGGCAGTGTCCACTGACAATTACAGTTCTCTTTCTCTAAATCTGATGCATTGTGTAGACTTCCAAAAGCTGTATTGACAAACATGTAGTCAAGCTAATTAGCCTCTGGAGGCTTCATTGAGAGAAACAAGTAAGCAGCTGCCTGGTATTGTAAGGACATAGGGTTCTTTGCAGAAGCAGCAACTAGGGCTGAAGTTCAATTCTTGAGACATAGAATAAGATGTGTAATTGCATTTTGTCACCTTTTTCCAGCTAGTTGCTGATGGCAATGTGAATTTTTGATAGATGCTGCGGAGTGTGAGGGAGGATGGACTTTCCAAGTCATTGGAACAGTAGTATTTGCTGAGGCATCTCTTTGTTAGCTCTGAGCCATTAATAATGGTGAGTAATATTTGGAAACATAAGCAAAAAGATGATTTTAGATGGGAAGGGTTGTTTGGTGGGAATGAAGGAAAGAAGAAAATATTTTTCTGTGTTCTGTTATCTTCTGATCCATTTGTGGGCAGGATCCATTTGTGATGTGAAAATAAGGCATTGTGAAACATGGCAAAAATGGATTTCCAAGTTTGTTTTTTTTTCAGTGTACAGAGGCTGACATGGCTTGTTCTTGTTCATCTGTGAACATGAATATTTCTTTAGGAAAAAATAAAGAAATCCTCTCATCATATCCCTGTTCCAGGGATCCTGTTTCATCAAATATGGGACCAAAGTGTGCTTAATCTATAGCTTTATCTGTGGGTAGGATTACACCTTTTTATTACAAACTTTTTTTCCATTATTTTTAGGTGAAAACTTAGGACTCTAGTGATAGTTACGCTAGTTGTAACTTCTTTCTATAAATGTTTTGCTTCTGTATTTAGGCATTTTGTAGTGAAACATGAGAATTGAAGGGGAAACTTGCAGAAAAACTGAGCAAGAGTTAGACCAGTCAGCTTGCTAGACATGTTGAAAAAAATGGATGTGAAGACATTAAAGCTGATTCTAGAACTTTCCATCTTGGTTTCACTGTTTATTCTAGTTTGGTTTTAAACTTTGATGGAATTATTACTGTTTGTGTGTTATTTAGGAATAAATATTTTTAAATGTTACTGGAAGTGAGAAGCAAAAAAAAAAAAAAAGTTCCACAGCAATTTCCAGGAGAACTGTGGTTTGAATAATAATTGTAATAGTGTATTTGAGAACATACCCATGACTGAGACTGCACCATAGTGCCTGGGATAACAAATAACTTTTATCTCTGAATCAGTTTCAGTTTGAACTCATGCCTGGTGCATTTCCTAAGTGCAGAGCATGAGGGTATGCGAAGAGAGTTTGGGTGCAGGAGAGCAGCATACCTATGGTTTGGAAGTTACTGTCTTCCATAATGTGTGGTTGCTTAAAGTAAATTGAAAATTAAAACCTGATAATTGAATTACAGTACTGAATTTTCTTGATTTCAGAAAAGTATTTTGATTGTCTCTTCTTATGCTTTGGCTTGCAAACAAAAGAGAAGCTGCCTGCCCATAAGAAGTAGATGAGAAATAAGCTTATTTCTTTTTCTTTGGTGAATGAAGTTTTGTCAAAAGCCAGGTAAGAAGCTAGAAAACAAAATAATTCTTTCCTTGTTTTTTTTTGCTGTGTTTTAGGAGCTATTTGTTAGAAGGCAATACCAAGTAAATTATCTGGGTTTGCAGAAAGTGTATAGAGATTTTTTTTTTCCCTGTAGCTGACCATTTTAATCTAAAATGTGTTTGCAGAATGACTGTTAAAAGCAGAATTTCTAGTGTGTTACTTGTGCTTGCCCAATCTCTACAGTCCCTGCTTGTAAATACAAAGTCTTTGCTTGTAAATATGAAGTAGTAGCTGTAGACCCTTACACAGATATGTGTATGCATTCTTTGAATATAGAAACTGAACTCTGACCTTTCTGCTTGTGGCTGGCAGCTGCCCAACTGATCAGAATAAGATCAGGGCCATTCATGTCAAGGGAGAGAGGGTGCACTCAGGCTGGCATTGGTATCTGGTAATGTGTTAAACTGCTAGGATTTGTTCCTGGGGATTTTATGATTGCAAAAAAAAAATCTAGAGTGTTGATTTGTTTGTTTTTTAACTTGGTATTATTATTTTCTTTCATTAAGCGCCTGTAAAAATACTACCTGAAAGATGTAGCAGTTTTGAATATTATTTTATTTATTACAAGCAATAACAGTACCTTGCTTTTGAACTATATAGTTATAAAAAGGCCTTAAAGGTATTCATAATGGCCCCTATACTGTGACTGATGTGGGGTCAAGACCAAATATGAGTGAAATGCAGTACTTACTGTTCATCTGACACTTTTTCTGAGCAAAGTTTATTGTTTGTAGTTTAGTTAATGTGCTAGATTTTGTGAGATCAGTACATGATGTGGTGTGATGGTTCCATGAAGGCAGCTAAGATGTGGTCTTGCACAAAGCTTGTTTAAATGCCTCATTGGCCGAGTTCCTGGGTTCAGATTTTCTTTTCTCCAGAACTTCACCTCTGTGGAGTACTATGTTGCTTGTATTGTAATGCTGAAAGGGATGGGAGGAGCAGAGAGTTACCCATTGTGCAGTACCCATTGAGCAGTACCCATTGAGTTACCCATTGAGCAGTACCCATTGTGCTGGGTACTGACAGTAGAGTAACAACCAGATTTCAGTGTTCCCCTTGTTGCTGAGAGATCAGCAGTTCCCTATACATCCATTCCTGTTTAAACTCATAGATTATGATATAATTTGGTACGCATGTAAAAGTTGGAAAAATTCAAAACTGCATAGTGATGTTCTTTAAGTCTTTACTGTCTTTAGGGACAATTAAAGGCAGCTTCTGTGTGAATTGTTTCTTGCCTTCTCTAGCAAGAGGGGACTGGATATATTTTTTTATTGTGCTGTTGAAAAATGTGGAAAATTAACTTGTGGAAGCATGGCTGAAGCATAGCCATTACATTTCAGAGGCTGGACACTGAGTTTAGTTGATACTTCCAAAGGAAGGCTTTTGCTTAGAGGTTTGTGAAAGCAAAGGCAGAAAACTTGCTATCACAAGTTGGAAAGTGATTTTTTTTTTTTTGTCCTAAAAAACATATATGCTGATTTTACTCAGATGAATAACTCAGTCTAGAGAAGAGTTCTGATGGGAGGTTGTCACTGGATGGGGATGAGTGAAGAAGGATCACTGGACTTCCTGTGATATTTCAGAAAAAAAAATTAAAACAAATGATATATTTCCTTGTCCATGATCTTGAGTTCAGTAATCTCCCAGAGTCTGCTGTTTTCATCAATGAAGTTGTGCTTTTACACCAAGGGTAGTACAGGAGCTTTGTTTGGACTGCTGTAAAAGGAAGGTAGTATCACAGCACAGAGGGATTCAGGTCTGCCCATTTGAAATTGAGGCTTGTCAGGCTTTTCAAAATATATAATATGGTTGAATGAAGAAACTTCAAAACATCTGGTCCAACAGAGCTTTTTTTTCTTTTTTTTTTTTTTTTGTTAAGAATCTCTGTACTGTTACTTGTTTGTGCTGCCATCAGTCCTTGTGGTGCTGTCAACGAAAATCAGTGGCTGACAGGTTTTTTTCGTTTATATCACTTGCAGGGGTTTATTAGCTCTGTCTTATCCACAGGGCTTTTTTGTCTGGGTTGGGTTGGGGTTTTTTTTGGTTGGTTTGTTTGTGGGTTTTTTGTTTTGGTTTGGTTTTTTTTTTTTTTTTTTTTTTTTTTTTTTTTTTTTTTTTTTTTGGTGCTTCTTTAATGTGCTTCTTTCTTTCTGGCACTGACCCATAACTCTGGGTCTGTCTCTCTGATCCAGCCAGAAAATGTTGTTTGTTTTTTTTTTCCTGCAGGGTATGAATTCAGTGGAAACTCATCCAGTTTCCTTAGAGACTTATATGTGAGACTTGCTGGCATGTCCTGTGAACCTGGACTTCTGGAATGATTTCTTTAGTGAGACTGCAGCATGGGAATGGGTGCTAATGACTTTAGAGACAGAATAGACCTTGATAATAGATTTAGACATACTCCTCTTACTAGCTAGGGTGCATGTTACACTGTTTAAAAAGCATGCTATTATGTGTTGCAACCTGGGTATCTAAAAAGCGCTGTCAAGCTTCAACATAGGGTCTCCTTTTAAGATGCTCACAGACTCTGCCACAAAATTCTTCTCAATTTAATTTAGCTGTCTCTTTTATAACTTAACTGCATTACGAAAAGCTCCCTTAGCTTTCTGTTAATAGCAAGCTATCCAGTAATAGCAGACTTGCACGTGGCACTGATGAAACTACAGTAGTTAAACTACATATATTTAGAGGGGCCTCTCACAGTTGTTAACATGCTAGATTTAGAGAGCAGGAGCTGACTGATAGATTTACGTAGGGAGGTGTAGGAGAGTGTGACTGGAAATTTAAGTGAGAAATCATCTGCAGCGTAGGAAGATTCATCGAATTTTTTTGGTTGGAAGAGGCCTTTAACATCATCAAGTCCAGTAATTAACGTAGCAGTACTGTCAACGCTAAACCGTGTCCTTCAGCACTACATCTACACATCTTTTAAATCCCTTCAGGGATGGTGACTCCATCGCTTTCCTAAGCAGTCTGTTCTGGTATTTTACTACTACCCTTTTGATGAAGTAATTTTTCCTAATATGCAATTTAAACCTCCCCCAGTACAACTTGGAGCCATTTTGTTGTGTCCTATATATTTTTATTTCAGAAAAGAGACTGACTTCCACCTTGCCACAGCCTCCTTTCAGGTAGTTGTAGAGAATGACAAAGTCTCCCCTGAGCCTACTTTTCTCCAGACTAAACAACTGCAGTTCCCTCAGCCGCTCCTCATATGACTTCTTCTCTCGACCCTCTCCAGCTTTGTTACCCTTCTCTGAACATGCTCCAGCACCTCAGTGTGTTACTTGTAGTGAAAGGTCCAAGACTGAACACAGTATTTGGTGTGTGACTTCATCAGCACTAAGTAACAGGGGGAAAATTGCTTCCCTAGTCCTGCTTATCACACTATTCGTGTGGATGCTGTTGCCAGGATGCTGTTGGCCTTCTCAGCCACCTGAGCACACTGCTGGCTCGTGTTCAGCCAATTGTCAACCAACACTCCAAGGTCCTCTTTTGCTGGACAGCTTTCCAGCCACTCTCCCCCAATCCTGCAGCATTGCATGGGGTTGTTGTGACCCAAGTGCAGCACCTGGTACTTTGCCTTGTTGAGGTCAGAAAGGCCTCTAGAGAGTGTTCTCTCTGCATATCCTGTAGTGAAGGGAGAGAAAATGGCTCTTCCAAAAAGGAGTTCACTTCAAAGCTAGAGAGTAGCTGCTATCCCACTACTTGGAAGAGCCTCTTTTACTTTTTCAGTGACAGATCAAGCTAAAGGGGACAAGCAGCACTAAACCAGAGGCTGCTTTTCTGACTACCTTCCATGGGGTTTGAAGGGCAGCGTTCAAGTAAAATATGTAAGAAGCACTCAGGATTTCTGAGAGCCATTGAGACCCATCTGCTCTCTCTGGGTTTGCTTGGATTACAGAAGAGGGAAGAAACCATGCAATGGAGATGTGCAGATAAGAGAGGAAGTGGGGAAAAAATGGAATGAAAAATGTGTTCCTTTTTTTCCCTCAGACTGGCTGTCTTTTCTGTAACATCCTTCTTGATAGCACAAATATGTCTGCAAGTGTTCAGTACTGAACACTGAAGAGTGCTGGGCAAATAAAGTAAATCTTCACTCCGAGGAGTTTAAAATTCCTTATCTGTTTAAAAAGCACAAGCAGAGTGAAGGAAGAAAGTGGGGGGTGTGGGGTTGTGTTGGAAGTAGGGTTGCAGAAAGAGCATCTCTGCATGCCAGGCTTCTGAAAAGGCACCTTGATTGAGGTGAATGGTGGTTGATTTAGGTGGATGTTTGCTAATACAAACTGCATCCTCAGGGGTGAAGTTACATTGAACTCCTCTGGATAAAGGCTACAATAGGAGTTTGATTCTCTCTATTTTCACACAAACTTTTAGTACCACCCAAGATTATTTGTGATTGTTGGTTGCATCTTCAGTAAAGGAAGTACACCTTTGTGGCCTCCTTCATGCAGATAAATAAATTTTCCCAAGTGTTCTGTCTGAGACTGGATCGTTTCACACTCAGCTGTGTTCACATTTCCCATGCAGATGGAGTTAGCAGCAGGAAAGTGTAGTTGGGTAATGTTTTTTGTCTCAATTGATTTGGTTTTCAGTTTCAAAGAGATACCAAATCAACCATCGTAAAGAAGCCCTTCAGAATCAATCGTGTTAGATTTCATAAGGATATAACATCTCAGCACTCTGTTCTTCAGTGAAAACTCAGATCTTATGAAACATTTCTTGACATGTTTGGGTTTTTTTTATTATTATTTAGGTTTTTATTTTAAATACATGCCTTTGTCTTAATTTACAGAGCATCTGACACATTTGTGAAACTGTTGCATTCCTGGACAGTATTGTCTGTCCAGTGATAGATCAGAATCAGAAATGCAAATGGCTTCTGTCCAGTAACCTGCTTTTTCCCAAAGATGGGAACAGCTGCTCAGGCACTGAGCCTCCCTGCCAAATTTCAGCCCGCGTGCTGTGATTTGTCAGGTGCTTCCATTGAGGGGACTTGCAGGGTAAGTAGAGGGCAAAGTGGGGGTGAAAATCACGCCTCCTGGTCCCCAGGGATTTGGGTAGCTGAGCGTGAGGGTGCAAGGGTGTGGTGTCTGGTTCCTGCTGGGAGAGTAGGCCATGGACATTGGAATGTGCTTCCTATGTTGCTAAAATTGTGAGCATCCAGACTTGAAATGGGAAAAGGAATAAAAAATATCCCAAATCCTGTTATCAGGAAAAAGTAAGTGCAGTGTCATGTTGTGGATAACTCTGTACCTGTTGTTCCTTCAGTGTAAGCAGAGATTTCATTCCTGCATCTTGTGGCATGCCCTGGGCTCACAGCCATGTGTTGAAATATAACACAAGATTTCTGTGAGGTGCCTCTTCCTACCACGATGGTGCTGTCACTAAGCAGTTGTTCCCTTTGACATCTGGTTTGTCCTTTTAATTCCCACTCTGCCCACAAGCCTCTGCCAGCTGGTGGCCTGACTAGGGAGGTGTTCAGAGGTGAGGTTAATGTGAGGGGTATGACACAGATGAATATATTACTGAATGTCTCTTGGACAAAATAATAACTGGAGATGGTCTATGATACAAGCAGCTATAGCAGTTGAGGCAGTTGTTGCATGGTGGTAGTGCCTCTGGTGGTGAGAAGAGGAGAAACCAGATAATCTGTTTAATTATTTCTCATCAGGAATTCACAATCTGGAAAGGGGTAGCTAGCTGCTTGGATGAATGATTAGAATAAAGAAGTATTACAGGTTACAAGTCCAAATGTATTGATGGACCAAATGGTCCTCTCTCTCTGTAAGAAGCAAGAAAAGAGAAAACAACAAAAAAAGAGCTATATAAAAATTTGGTAATATTGGAAAAATGTCACATCTCTTTCTCTACAAGGTATGTTTTTTTTTTTTTAATGAATAAAGTAATTAGATTTTTTTCATCATTTCAGTACAAGCAGCTATTAATTTTCCGCAGCCTTCATAGCAGTAGGCAGTATTTCAGCATTTCAAATGTTCTATTTCTTCCATGACTTGCCATCCAGTGTCAGATTTACAATCAGGTATTGCCAATGCAAATAACTAGGCAATAGTGCTTCTCACTTCCTCCCAAAATGGGTGTCTTAAATTTGCCTTTTGAAAAACATTGGTGCTACAACTAAGTGCTTCAAAACAATTGATGGCAAAGAAACAGTTTATACCTGGGGGCAGCAACTTAGCTCACTTGTTCATTTGGAAGTTATGCTCTTTAAAATTACCCAGATAAA
Organism: Indicator indicator; assembly: GCF_027791375.1. NCBI lineage: Eukaryota > Metazoa > Chordata > Aves > Piciformes > Indicatoridae > Indicator > Indicator indicator. The sequence continues at coordinate 81,030,505 of NC_072010.1, forward strand.
GTCAGCAGATGTTTAGAACATGGGCAAGTAGTTTGTCAAGCAGGAGGAGAAAAATAGGTTTAGTATTATCCAGTTTACTTGGTGATTTTATTTGTTTGATTTTTTTTTTTTCCTTTTTTGGTCATAAACCACATGAACAGCTTGAGCAAGACATGTCTGGGGACAGATGGCCTCCATACAATAGCATAATGATTCTGTAGTTTGAATAAAGGTATCACATGAGAAAGAATGGACACAGACATTTCTCTTGCAATAAATCGGCATTTTGCCTGTACAGCATTTCCTTCAAAGACCATTTTTTTGCACTTACCATCAGTTTTAAATCTGATCATAAGGATATGATCCATCAGGTTAAGCCTTTGTTTTATGGACAAACGCAAATAAAAATGTGCCTTGCTTTTGTTTGGGGGGGGTGTTCTGTAAGCAGAAATGAGAGTAGGCACAAGCAGTGTGTCTTCAGGAGCCATGAACTCTTGGCATCTGATCAATGGGGAAAAGTATTCATGAACGTTAAATCTTCAGACCTCCGTTCACTCCATGTTTAACTTCTCTGAGTTTCTATCAATGAATTTGTCATGAATCGCCAATTTCATTTGACTGGGGAAAAAAAAAAGGGCTACAGGTTCTAGAAAGCTATTATGTAATACTTGTGGCTTATATTATGTGGTGACAGGATTGTGCCTAGAGTGAAAAGTCCTGTGGCAGGTCACAGGGCTGTCAGAGGTGTTTTGCGACAAAATGCACTGAGTTCAAAAGGAAAGAAGTATCACGGGAGAAGAATTGACAACTTTAGTTTCTTGGTGGAAATAAATGTCCTTTTCTTTAAAATAAAATACTTTTCTGTGTTGCTGTTAGAGCATGTTAAAGCTAGTGTTTGAAAAACTAGCACAGTGTAGCTATTACCTGGCAACTTGGCTTGTTCTGATGCTAATAATTCCTATTGACTGCTGTGACCTCTGCTGGAGGGAATAAAGTCCATTTTCTTGTAGCTCTTCCTCTCAGAGCCTGGCAACATTTACTTATTGCTTGTTTGTTCCCTGAAGCAAATTTCCCTACCTGCCAGGTGGTTGAAATTATTTGCATACTTTGTCATTTATTTCTTGTCATAACTCTAGTTTAAAAAAAGTATCTGGTGAAATTTTAATCTTAATAAACTTTCAATTCTATGGGTGTATGTTTTGTACACATCATGTAGAATAATTTTTCTTTGTATATGAATGCCTGTCTTAATGTTTCAATCTACAGCTGCACTTCTGTTTGCCCCTTGGCCTTTCACTACATGATTGCATTTGTACAACGTCATGCTTCGAGTGTCTCAGAGATGCTGATGTCTAAGCCTACTTTGCATCACATTTCTGGGTGCATACCCTGCAGTCAGATCTGCTTAGTTGGAAGTCTTTTGCAGTTGGAAACTGTGACAGTGAAGTAATTTCTGAATAACAAATCTTTGGCTTCAGAGTGTAGGAATAGCTGCTAATTAAATATTTCTTATTCTTAAACACTGCAGGCAGTAGCTTATATTTTGACTGTATGTTATAGTTTACTAATTAGTTTCCTCTTTAAGGAAGTGCATGACTCAAAGTTACTTTTGATTGAGCCTCATCAGCCTAGGAGGAGTTTACTAGAGACATACATAGACACAAATGGTGTTTGTTCTCTCCACATTTATGGGTAGTGTTGTGTTTTGGTTGTAAAGTAGTCTCCTCAGATGTAGAAAGAGGTCAGCAGAACCCTGGGGTTTGGGTACGAGTGGGAGACTTTTGGGGAGGAGCGCGAGCGTCTCTATGCAGCTTTTGAGTTTCTCTGCATGTTCCTTTCTTATGATGAAATGGCATCTTTCTGTGCCATCCTAGCTGCCTGCACTGAGCCAAGCATACAAACTAGGTGTTGGAGTCACTGCTGTGACACTGACAGAGGAGAAAAATACCTGGGAGGGACAAGCAATAGGATCCACTTGAAAGACCATCTTTGTGTATGTGCCAGGGAGGGACCTCAGGGTTGGCTGTTTGTGTCATGGCTCTGGAGGCTGGAATAGCACCGAAAATTAATGCAGAATGAAGCAGGAGAGAAAAATCCAGAGGAGGAATGGTCTGGAAAAAGAGAAAGCATCTACAGGATATAAAAGATTTTTTGAGAAATAAAAAGTCTAGATAAATATATGTGTGGGGTTTATTGTTTGCTTGTTTTGTTTGGGTTTTTTTGGTGGGGTTTGTTTTGTTGTTGTTTTGGAATTTTGGGGTTGGTTTTGGTTGTTTTGTTTTCAGTTTAGTCTATGTTTTAGCAAACAGCACAGAGGAATCAAAAGCTTCCTTATTTCGGAAGGTTAAAACCTAAACTACTGTACTCTGCGAAAAAGAAGATAGTTCCAAAAGCAGTCTCAAAAGTTTATTTGTCACTTGCTGTATTGATTATTTAAAGTTGGATATTCTCATCCTGTAGTATCTTCCTGTACTTGTTGTTTGGACGAGCTGTGTCTATGGCTCCACCCTCTCTTGCTGCATGCTAGAATCCCTGGCCAGTGCTTGCCAGGCAGATTTTAACAGGCTTTCTTCCTTCTAAAGTTTTGCAGCTAAGTGAAGGAGAGCCACTTGGACTGTTGGAGACTACCATGACTGTAATGTTTCACTTGGAATCTATAAACCCAGAGGCTGTGTTTCTTGTCTTTACTAGTGGACAATAATTAACTATAAATCAACTTGTGTAATTGAAAGTAAATTTATAAAAGCAACCTCCAAAAGTGGAAACAAATGTAACAAAACAAACCAAAGACATATCTAACAGATTTTGAAAAACAGGTAAGTCTTACAAATCCAAACCTTCAAATTGTTGGTGGTGGTTTTTTTGTTTGTTTGTTTGGTTTTTTTTACTCTTTCTTCAATTAAACTTGTATCTTTATTCCAGGGAAGGGTGGTGTTTGAGCATGGTGATATTTTACAATATAAAGTGGCAGTTATTTCCTTTTCCTACATGATTGACTTAAGTAACATCTCTATTGTCTGCCAAAAAATAGTCTGCCTGTCTGCTTGACATCTCTTAAAAGCTTCTGAAGACCTTGTGACAAAAGACAGTCTTTTAAGAATCATAATTATGGATTGTAAGATTCATTCTACCGTGAACTTCAGGAGAACAGCTGGAATACAATGGTTACTGAAATTAGAGTGGTGACGCTGAAAATATATTACCTCCACCTCTTTTTTTTGGAGAAGGGGGCTCTCCTTGTAAGCCCCCCTCCAACATGCATACTGAGACAACACTCCTCTATAGAAAGTTGGGGTCCTGTCCAGGTGGGGGTTGGTCTCTTCTCCCAGGCAACCAGTGACAGGATGAGAGGACACAGTCTCAAGCTGCACCAGGGGAAGTTTAGGCTGGATGTTAGGAAGAAATTCTTCACAGAAAGAGTGATTGGCCATGGGAATGGGCTGCCCAGGGAGGTGGTGGAGTCACTGCCCTGGAGTTGTTTAAAAAAAGACTGGATGAGACGCTTAGTGCCATGTTTTAGCTGATTAGATGGTGCTGGACTTGATGGACTTTGAAGGTCTTTTCCAACCTGATTAATTCTGTGTGATTCTTTCATACTCACAGAAGAACCTGCCCTTATGCAGAAATCTGAAGTGCAATGAGTCCTTACAGCATCTACAGGAACAGGTTGCACTCACATTTATTACTGGTGAAACACTGAAATGCAGGTGAATGCAGAAGAATTTGGGTCACCCATTCATAGGGTGTGATACTAAAATATTTAGATGACAGCCAGTGTCGGTTTAATAGTGCCAGCAGTGTAACTTTAAAGCATCTTTTAAAAGCTCTTCCTTTTTTTCCCCCTTTGTAATGATACGCAGTGGTTTCTATTGGTATATTGTACTGTTACAGATGCAAGCATGCAATCATACTGCTAGTGCTGCCTGCTTTTCTCCAAACTACACCTATACAAATATCTTCCCAGGAAGCTAAAAGGAGGATATTTTCCTTGATGGGGAAGGACTGAGCTTCTGCTTAATCACTGCAACGTTTCTTAGTTTTTGTGGTAATTTGGAGAAGTATTTCCATAGGTCCCCCCTGACAACCTGCAGTCCTGTTATTTTGGCTTCCAAAGAGTATTGTGTAATTCTAGAAGGAAGGACAGCGTTTCTCGTGTTTAGTTGTGTAGTTTGCATAGGTTGGTTTGTCCCTTCTTTAAACACCTGCCTTTCTGCAATCTAGATGGTTAAGTTTATTGTCTACATCCCAAGTATCGCAATGGCTTTGGATAAACTAATACTGGACTGGCAGCTTCCCTTTGCATCTAGCTAGTTACCATTGCTTAGAGCAGGCAATCTGATCTCTTCCAAAACTGAATGCTGAGCTGCAATTTGAGAGTTAGACTAAAACATGTCTTGTGTCTAGCTTAAGCAATGACAGCTTGGTTCATGTTCTGCCCCTCACCCTATAATGTATTAAAGACTGTGGTACTATCACCTTCCATTCCTCATAAGATTATTTTCTGACTTCAGCACACAAAGGCTTTTTGTGGTGACTTTAAAGAATGCCTAAATGGAATTCGTTAGCTCTGTGGCATCTACTAAAACTAATTCTCAGTCATTGGCTAGCAATGACCTACATGTCAGAAATTATGACCCTGAAGCTTCAGTTGTTAGCTAGAACTTCAGCAAGCATGACATATGTGATAATGAGTACTGAAGGAAAAAGTAATTAGCATTTCTTGAATTTTATTTATGAAAAGGATGACATGGAGCAGCCTGACTTGAACCTGCTTTCATTTCTGTTTTCATTATCTAAATCGTAGCTGTTCAGGGGAAAAAAATTAGTATCGTTTACTTGCATTACATTATTTGCTTAAATCCCACAAAGGCCTACACTACATTTGTTTTCTTTTATGTTACAGCCAAAATACCAATCAGTAGATTTGATTCAAGCCTTTTTACTTTTCATTTTTTGTTCTTCATTTTACTGTATCTTGGATTCAGTCTACTTTGGGGAATGTGGAAAATGTTATTTTGCAAATAATGGGCTATTGAACCATTTAGGCTTGGTAGTGGATAATACTTTTTTGTCATATTTTTAACGTGGGGAAAGTAGGCTATGTTCTGTAAGGCTGTATTTTCAACATTATGGTAGCAAATCTGCAATAACTTTTGAATGCTGTTATGCAATTTAGATTGTCTCTTGATAGAACTGAGTAATAGATAAAACTGTCCAGCAGGAAGACATGGATGTTTAGCACCTGTTTCATCTTCTGTGCTTAGGCATAAAACAATTTCTGATTTTTCTATAGCAGCATGTTGAAAGGACAGGGTTAGAGAAAATCATGTATTGTGGATACATCCTGCATTTTTCCTCCATGGTGTAGAAACAAAAGGACATGGTCTCAACAGTGCCTAGCAGGGTTTTGAGGAGCAAGGAACAGAGAAGGAAATCAGGGTGATATTGGTGTTTGGTAACTGAAATAAATGCATGCTAATAGTTGAATTGGGATTTGGTGAAACTAGTTTGCTGATAAGGAGGATGTATGCATGTGTGGGGGTGATTTAGCCTGGTTTCCAAAGGAAAAAAAGGGTTACATAACTTTACTGCCTGTTTCTATGCTTGTCACACTTTTTAACTCATTGTCGAATGTGTTTCAAGCTGGCCAGATGGGTGGTGATCTCAGTGGTCCTAAAATAGTTTATCAAAGCCTTTAGCCAAGAGGACCAGTACTCTCTTCCTGGTGCTTGTCTTTGACCTGCTCGAGTAGCAGAGGGGCAAGTGCCTGTGGCCCCAGGCAGCTGCCATGTGGCTGGCCAGCCGGTGCCTGCACGGGGCTGGATTAGCCCCAGCTTGTGGTGCTCTCCCTTGTTGCCAGCTATCAGGTCAAATTAACCTTGGTGGATGTCCCCTGCCCATTTTTAAGTGTTGGAGTATTGGGGGAGGTTGGCAGATGCACACACAGAAGGCTCCGTCTCTGTTCGTCACTATTTGCCTGGGCTTCGTCAGTGGAGGAATATGGATAATCTCTGCTGGAGAGGGGATGGTAGGCTGGATGCCTCGTGTCACCAAATTCAGATCCATCCTATGAAGACACCATGACAGGCATTAGTGGTTTGTAACTTTGTCCTCCCGTAGGACAGAGCATCCTGTTTGCCAGCCACGTCAGTAACCTGGGGAGGACTGCTGCTTGCCTGGAACCTGGATGTATCTGTTGCAGAAATCTTCTCTGGCTTTTTGACTGTTTTCCCTAGCAGCACATCTAGAAAGGCATCTGTGGAGCTGCCAGGAAAAGCCTTCAGCAGACTGAAGGTGAGTGTAAAGCTCTGGGGGCAGAGGTGAGAAGGATTGATGCCTGAGTGGCAGGCTTCTCAGTCCTCCCACGTAAGGCTTGATTTTAATGGAAATTTATTGAGAGCTCAGGAAAAAAAAAAATCCTATTGTGCAAGAAGACTGGGGACTTTTAAAGAAGGCCTGTGTGGCTAGGTAGGGAACTGTTTCAGGAACAGAAAGGCAGCACAAAAAAGCGGAGCATACAAAAATAAGGACAGACAATGGAGAAGTACAAAAGCATAGCTTGGGCAAAAATGAAATCAAGAACAAGAATTAGAGCAAGAACTAGCTAAAGTAACAACAAGAGATTATAAGGTACATTGATAGCAAAGAGAAGTTCAGGAAAGCTGTACATTCATTGATGGTACAGAAAAATGGAAGCATTAAATGCTTTATTTGCCTCAGGGAAAGACCTGTTCCCTTGCCTCTGTAAATACCAACATTTTCTGAGAAAGAAAGGCACAGACAGCAGCTGGAAAGCAACAAGTTAGGGGCCACTTGGAGAAGCCGGATATATTCAGATTAGTGGAACTGGATGGGAGCTGCTGACAGTGCAGAAAGAGCTGGCAGATGTGAGACCACTGTGTAGTTGGGGGAGGTCCCCGGAAAATAAAAAAAGACTGACATTTTGCCTGTCTCTGAGACAGACAAGAAGGAGTATCTGTAAAGGGGTAAGCATCACCTCATCCTTATGGCCTGGGAGGTTCATAGAGTATGTTCTCATTTCCAAACATATAAAGATCAAGAAGACAGCAAGGATTTAGCAAGGACAAACTGTGCTTGACTTGCTTTATTGCTGCTTCGGATGAAATGGCTTGCTACAGGAGTAAGGGAGAGCAGTAAATGCCTTAAATTCAGTAGAACTTCTGTCACCATCTCCCATAGAGATCTTATTTGGAAGTTGGAGAAGTATGGGCTAGGCAAGTGGAATTTTAGATGGGTTGAAAATTAGCTGCTGAAAGGTTAGTGATGCTTTACATCCAGTTGGTGGTCCTTAACATGCAGGGTACTCTAGAGGATGATATTGTGACTGACACTCTTAACAATTTTCAGCAGCAGCCTGGGTCATGAAGCATTTGTGCAAATTTGCAAATACGCTAAACTAGATGTTTAACATGCTGTATGGTAGAGCTTCAATCTAGATAGATCTCAAAAATTCTGACTGGACTGGAGCAGGAGAAATCACTTGACACTGACTTAGGAGAAAGAGAATGTTCAGCACCTGGTGCAAATTAACCCCGTGTGTTGCACTGAATTGAGCATGAGTGATAAATGTGCTCTCACTGCAAATTAGACAAACCAAGCAGTGGGCTACACTAGAAGCAGCACTTCAAGGAAAGTTTTAATCCCCTCTACCTAGTGTTTGTGAGGCTGTCTGGGGTATTCCATTCAGTTTTAGAGACCCTTTACTTCAAGAGGTAAGTAGAAGAGTTGGAGAGGGACCATTAAGAGGCCTAGTAGAGTGTATTGGGCTTAAAGAGTGGGGCTGCAAGGGAGAAGTTCACGAGCTGGGCTTGCATAGTCTGGAAAAGAGGAATCTTGAAGAACAGTCCAGTAGCAGCCTAAACTTCTTGAAGGGTATTTAGAAAAATGTTAAAGCTGATCTCTGTTCAGTAGTGGCAGATGGCAGAAAGAGAGATGTAATGGCACAAATTGTAACTTGAGATTGAACAGTAGAGAGGAATCTATCTGCAGGAGCGAACAGCACTGGAACAGGTTGCCCACAGTCTCAAGTCTTAGAGGATTTTGAGACTCATTTGGACAGAGCTGTGTCTGACTTGATCTGCTGTTAGCAATAGTTCCCACTACTGGGAAGAAGTTTGTACCAGCCAATACTTAGATTCTGTGAAGTCTCAAGTCACAGGGAATATGAGGGCAATTTGGTCCAGGTCTGATGCAAAAGACTGTAGAAAAAAAGTCTTCTTTTAGCTGAGTGCTTTCATGGACCACTTGGTGTTGGGGTTTTGTTGTATGGTGTTATCATCCCAGATTTCACAGATGACTGGAAAAAGCTTATTTGTTGTGGATCTTTTAAAATACTTTAAAGTGATGTGGGAAAGGATGGTTACTCGTGTCAGTATCGATATGCATCCCCTAAAGGAGTGTTTTCTCGGCCTTAGGGAACTAGGCTGTATGTCCGGAGCTCTAGTCACAATCAAGCTGAAATAAAGCAGCTCGGTATTTTTACACCTCAGCTATAATTTGAAAGGTTTACAGTCACTTTTTTTTTGTGTTGCTTTTTTGGGGGGGGGGTGGGGGTGGGGGAGGTTTTGTTTTAATTTTTGTTTGTTTTTGTTGGAGACACGAATATCTTTAGGACAGGTAGTTTGAAAAGCTATGAGTGTTGGTCCTGTATTCTGAGTGCATCTCTTATCTTTTGTCAGCGTAGATTAGATAAGGGTCTAAAGTCCTGACAGAGTGGTCCATTTGATAAGTACTGCCTGGATCCAGGGAAGCTGATGAAAACACATGTAATTCCAAGCTTGACTGCCTTTCACTGTGCCACTGCATGGTCTCACCATCTGCTGCAGAGCGTTTTGATTCCACTGAGTGACAGCCCATAGCAGTATTTTTATATACTTTATCTTTGGGAGATTAAGGAGATAGTCTGAAAGTAAATGTATCACCATCTTTTTGTCCTCTGCATGTTTCAGATCTGTCTGTGCAAAATGCACTGTGTATGTGTGCTCACATTCTTGTAATAAAATTTTTTAGTGCTCTGCTTAATTTTCTTTCTAAGTCCTGCTTATATCTTCACCAAAAGTTGACTTTGTGCACATGCAATTATTGTGTGTATACCAGTGTGATGTGAAAGTAATAAAAAGAGGTTTTCACTACTTTTTTAAAAGATTAAACAAACTGCAGAACTTCCTATCAGTTTATCAGACTTCTTGTTTAATCTCATCATGGTGCATGGAGTCTATTTACCGCTTTTATTAGTGTTTATGCAAATTTGTCCTAAATCCCATCAGTAATAATCTAGTTTTTATTAGCTAGGCAGTTACATTGCTTGGAATTTTCTTAATCCATGCTTAGTAGCTAGGGAGTGAGGAATATCTGAACTGCTTATTTTAGAGTATAGCTAAATTGTAGTCATACCTTTTCAAATACCACTGAATTAGTTAGCCTGGTTGACAGTGATAGTGCAGTTGTTTGCAAAATCATATGCTGCTACCATTTATGTGGTTATTGCTTGAGGTTTAGAGTTACTGTAGGGGCTAAGGGAGCACATGAGAGATGAAGCAAGAAGCCCAAAGTGCAGGAATGTGGTGAGCACAGTGCATGAACTTTGCACAAGCGATTTATGCTCTCAGACTGGAAGAAGGTGTGATGCATATGCATTGACCGGACACTCTAGGTATCCCCATAATTAACTTGGGGAGTTGGGGAAAGTTTCTTTTTTTTCTCTTGTTCTTTGTTTCTAGAATGCAGAAAGGAAATGTGGAATGTGCTTGCAGGTGGTTATGTTGTACCACCCATCCTGACACCAGGAGACTAAGGCTATGCCTGTCTGGGAAGTGTTTATATCTGCATGAAGTGTAATTACCCTTTGGACTGTAGGATTGATAGTCTTACAGTAGACTCAGGATCTGATCTGAAAGCTAACTGGAAATTATAAATGTATGTGTTTAGATGTATTATTGATGCATGATGACTCAAGTCCAAAACAGCTGCAAAACATGACATTTTAAATGGTCCCTATTTATTTTTTGAGCTGTATGCCTGACGGGAAAATTTCTAATCCTGACATGGAAGCTCAGAGATGGTATGTTGCTAATACTCTTGATCACTCTGCTCCTGTGGACATTTGGTGCTAATTTTTGTGTAATTTTTGAAAAACTAAAAATTGTCAAATAACAGTGGTTCTGATGTGGGATGGTTGCTTTTTATTTGCTATGCTTGCTTGTGTAGCAAGCTGAAGGAGGGCACCATCAGCTTTGAAAATGAGGGTCATCAGTCTGGTTTTATAGAAGCCACTTCTGAAAAGCTGAATTTATTTTTTTCCAGTTGCTTATATTTCTAGTGCAAACAAAATTTAAAGCATTGTCTTATATTCTGTAGTACCAAAATGGATTATCTCAACAATTTTATGTTGAATAGTGTTGAATAAGCTATTAGTGAAATTGGTTCACACACAGCAGTGTGATACAACTACTTGTAAGAAGTTGCAAGGAGCAGTAAGCTTGATGACTATCTCCACTGAGGAAAGACAAGATGTAGTTTGATTTTAAGCCTGTGAATGCTACTGAAGGTTATGTCAGTTTTCTACTTTGTCTCTTCAATTTAACCATCCTGTTGTCACTTTCCAGGTGAAATAGTAGCTTAAAACAAGTAATCAACTCTCTTAATAATGCTGAAAGTCATAAATAAAACTTAGTAAATGTTGTAGCTAAGTCAGTAAGGATCTTAAGTATCATTGATTTTGACAAGAAATTTGGTGTGATCTTTTTGTGATCTTCTGGTATGTTGTTTTTATTGCGCAATCTATTTGTGTGTGATGATTTTACTTGCATAACATGAAGCCATTCATTATTTTGATGAACCTGTGTTCGGTGCCTGAGCTTCAGATGTATGTGTCTGTTTTCAGTATTCACAAAGAAAAATCACATGATTGATCTCAGCTGAAGATTATTGATTTCAACTCTCCAAATTCAAAAGTCAATAATCTGGAACAGTGCAATCTGTTTTGTTTTCATCTACTGGCTTCTATTTTGTATTTTTGAAGTGACACATCAGTTTCAGCATTTTTTTTGGGACAGTTATTTAATGTTGCCATCTTAAAAACTTAAGACTACATAATATTGGATGTTCATTTGGTATGATCTCATGCATAACAGTAGCTTTTGTAGTTCTCTTAGGTTTTCCTGCACATCTTAAAAGGTTCAGAGTGCTGGCTGCACTGTACAGCCAGAGTGTCATTTTTCACTTTTGCTTGTTATCTGCCTGACATTGTATCTAAGTGGCTCCCAAGTAAAATTAGCAGCAGTAGTAAAGTCCCTAGTGGTGACTGATTTCAAACTTTGTCTGACTTCTACAAGGACTTCTTTTATTTTGATGAATATTTTTATCATTTAAAAAATGAATATCTTACCAGTTGGGAGCTGGAGAGGTGTAGGACAAGATCACGGTGTACAGTAAAATTCAGGAAGTTCTTTATTCCCACGCACTACAGTAGAACTGTCTGTTTCCTACAACTTCCATGCAGTGATGATAAATTCCAGCAAATACTGAATTACTTTATTTCTTGAGTCAGTTCATGTTATTCCCACGTTTGAAACTGGAGTTTTAACTCTGGCTCATTTTACTGAGCAGAAGATGATCTTTATACTGGGGTAGTCATTGGGTGCCTGGTGGCTTTATTTTCCTGATTTTTGATGAGTGAAGAGCAGAACTGTAAGAAGCAGCAGTCTTTGAAGACAACATAAGAAGCATCTGGAAGATAAGAATGCAGAGCTGAAAACATTTTTTTAAGCACAAAAGAAGTACTGAGTTGCTTCATAATAATTTCTACAAGCCTGCAATGCAAACACATACTGTCCTGTGTCCTCCTTGGGTTACACATATAAAATTAGCAGTTAGCAGTGACTGGTGCCATCTGATGCATTTTAAAGAGACATAACATTGAGTGCATGCATGCATCAATTCATACATTGATGTAGACTGTAGTAATATTAAAATACATTTTAAACTGTTCAGGAAATAGCCATCATTATCCCCTGCCCCCAACAAGGCATATAAGATCTTTCTTTTGTCTTTTCCAGTCTCATTTAGATACTTTACCTCTCCTTCCCTCATTAATCAATATAAGTATGGAAAAAAACTAATTATTTCAGTGAGCTAATTCTAACTAAATCCTGTGATGCAGAACAGCATGTGAAACTGCTTGTGACCATCCATTACCCAGGCCTGCAGGAGAAAAGGAAGAAAAAAAATTATGTATCATGGATTATTTTTTGCTTCAGGCATTCTCTGACCTACTGTGTTGTGATTTGGCAGCTACATAAAAAAATTAAAAGCTATTTGGGTTCTTACCAAATACATTATATTAAAATAGAAAGCACCAGTAATTCAGGCTGTGGAATAGCTTTAGATGGATGATTATTCTGAAGATTTTAATAGTCCAATAAGAACCTAATCTAATTGCATGTTGAAACGAAGTTAAATATTTTCCAAATAGATTAGAGAAAAGGAATTGCATTTTGGCAGTGTAGTATAACACCCATTTAAGACCTATATAATTTTGACTAAACTAACACCTCCCAGAGGAAGTAAATGTAACCAAATGGTGATGACATCCATATTGCCCACTTAGTGAGAGGATTGCCAACTATAATGCACTGTCTCTTTGATGAATCCAGAGCCAACTACCTCTTTGTTTCCCAGTTAGGTCTCTACGAGACATCCAATGGGGTAAAGGCAAGTCCTGATCAAAGTTTTAGGTAGTGCCAAACAAGGACCAGAGGTACATTTGATAGAGTTGCATGAGCACTGGCTGGTCTCTGTGCAGCAGCAATGCAAGGTTAAAGTCAGTAAGGACAATGAGCCTGGGGTCCCTTTTGCTAGTTGATGGAGCCTCCAAAGCAATTTGGTGCCTGTGGAGCAGAACTTGAACAGAGGACTGCAAGGGCTTTCAGGGATTAATCCCATCCTCCCTTCAGACCCTAAATGAAGAGGACTGGGAGGGACAATTCTGGTTAGAGCTTTTTAGTGGCACGACAAGTGCCAGATACAGCATCTGAATTTCACATGGATGTGATCTCCATGATCTTGTCACTTCTTCAGCAATTTTCAGTTAGTACCTGAAGCCCACAGTTCTGACCTTTGGGGTCAGCTGGGGCAAGTTCAGTTGCTGGTCATCCACATGCCATTTAAATTAGACAAGTGACTCAGCAACTAAAAGGGAACAAAATGGGTGGCATGCAGAATTAGATGCCTTACAGCCACCAAGTATATTGCCCTCTCCACATCTCTCCAAATATAACTGTAAAATAAACATCCATGTACATCAAGAACCAACTTCTGCAAGAAGATTTTATTTTGGACAGGGGACAGTTAAGCCATGTTCTCATCCAAGTATGAAGTGCAAGCTAGGATGTGACAGGCGTAGAAACTACAGCAAAAGTGATTGCTATCTTCCCTCTGCTGTTGAATAATGTTCTCCAGATCTTTTGGTTTTGATTTTATTTTATATTATTGCACTCTGGATACAGATATTGTAGTTTAAACAGTGGGCATAGAAAATTGTGTTTTGTTCTGTGTCTGAAATGGCCTAAGTATGCCTTGACAAGGTGCTAAGATCAATCCATGTACAGCAGGTGCAGGTACAGTCTCCTCCATGGCCAGTGGACCTATTTTGGTGCTTCATGCTCAGTTCTGGCTGAGCATCCAAAATGCCACAAAACCCACTAGACTTCTGATGAATGAATTTGTGAACTCTTCTGAAATCAATGTATCAGTGTATGCATATTAGGAAGAGAGAAGGAATAGTTCTCTTCAGATGCTCAAATTTTTGTGTTAAAACTCAGTAATGTAAAAGATCTACAAACCTGAGGGATTGGTTAAATGTACTGTACTACCACACTTTTGAAATACTGAGTAAGAAATACTCTTTTCTGTATGCTTCATGCTAAATCTTGCTTTTTGTAGAGGAAGGCTTGGCAAGGAGAGTAGATAAAAAAAATGTAGAATAGGAAGAAAAAAATCCTGAAAACATGGTATATTTTTAAAATTTATTATTTAGTTAAGGAAAAAAATCAACTTTCTATTTTTCAGTGATTTTTTTTTTCTGAAAGCTATTTGTGTAGGCACCACTTTTTTTTTTTTTTTTTTTTTTTGTAACTAAAAATGTTTTTGTTGAAAATTTTAAGATTAGGGAATGAGAAGAAAGATTCAGAGAGGATCTCCCAGCCTGGATTTTTTGTGCCTTCATCTGAATATTTAGTAATGCAATTGTATGTTTCATATTACCAGGGGATTTGTATGTTGTTTTAATGAGGTCCTTTCTAAAAATCAGTAAAATAGATGCACTGTTCTGAGTTATTAATATTTCTGGAGTCTAACTTTCTGTATGGAATTTGTGTAGGTAGAGTGTTGCCAGTAACACCATGAAGACACATTTTACCATTGATCTGCAAAAATTAAGAAAACTATTACCTGTAGTGTGCTTGACTAAGCCTAATGAAATGCTCCTATTCAGTATATATGAAAGGTTTATTAATACAACAAAATAATTTTATTGATACTAATTAAAAAACATGTTTGCATATTAGCTGTCAGTGAGTATCATTAATCTTAGCATCTAAATACTCAAGTGTCTGTAGTACTTATTAGTTTGGTCTCATGTTTATATTTACCTCTGTAGAAGAATCGATAATTAAAGCTAATACCTTTTATTAAGTAACACTAGTGTATCAGTACAAATGGAAGGTGTATGGAATAGAATCGATAATTAAAGCTAATACCTTTTATTAAGTAACACTAGTGTATCAGTACAAATGGAAGGTGTATGGAATAGAATCGAAAATATTGATTGGCATCTGTTGACATATTTATGTTCTACAGTTTTACTGGTTTGAAATTTTTTTAAAAAATAAAGCACTGCAGTTAAGCTACATGGACCTACGTTTTATGTCCTCAAAACACGCTTTCATGAATAATGAACTCATTTTGTCAAAAATTAAATTTTGTGATTTAAAAGTCCAGTTCAGGCTAGGTCTTTATATTTTTTAATTAAACATGTAATCTCTATCATGACTCTTGTGTTAGAAATTTGCTACCTCCCCACTGCTGCAGATAGAGCAGGAACTGCTTTAAAGGGCAGTTTTCTGCCTCCCACCCAACACGTGTGCTGGTAGGAAACTTTGTGTGTGCACTGCTCGATGTAATGGTTTCTGCTTCAGCAATCAGTTACTCTTGGTGACTCAGTTTTATTTCAGAATGCAGTAATAGTATGCATTTCTGTCCAGCTTTAGTAGCTCTCTCAGTGATGAGCAGTGTGTATCTGCCATAGGAGAGCCAGCTAAGGTTTGTTTTCTTTTGTTGATGGGAGGACTTCATGCATAGAAACAGCATGTACAACCACAGTTGGCAAGTAGCTGAAGAGTGCCCCTACTCTCCGAAGTTAGGTCCAGCTTCTTGTAAGAGGTTTCAGTGGGAGATGAGGGGAAAAATAGCTATGAGAAAATGGCTGATACTGTTTCTTGATCTCTTCTGACAAATATTGTGCTTGCTGTCACCCATGGCCAAGTATTTAGCAGAATTTCTGGCTGTAGGCTCAAGAAACCTCTTGCAAAACATCTACTGAGATCTTTCAAAATTTTCTGGTTCTGGGTACTAAAGCAACAGAAGTTCACAAATACAGACAAAAGGTTCAGTTAATTCTAGACTGAATCCTTCATGAGTGCAAAAGTAATAAAAGCCAACATATTGACATGGAACTGGAAATGGTGTAGGATGAGCAAGCTTTTATTTTCCATGCAGTTTATCTTCTGTTCCTAAATTTCATAGAAAAAAGTTTCCCAGCCCCTAACTAAGGGCCAAGTAGGACTTAGATATTCTGGGAAGTCCACGATTAGCTTACATATCCATGTAGATACTCTGTGTCCAGATATGTATTCCATGCCCACAGTAGTGCAAGTATGGGCTGTAGATTCCCACATCTCATGATAAGCATATTAAATACTGAAATTTCTACTTGTAAGCAGAAGTGGTGAAACAACCCATTAACTAAGACCCATCCAAAGTAGAACCACATCTTATCAACAGATTGCTGTATTAAGTAAGAATATTTTATGTGCAGTTGGCTTTTTCCAGTGTCATTCTTCACAACTGACTAATTGAAGAAGAAATGCCTGACCCTGCAAGACATGCAAAGTATCTCATGAACTCTGTCACTTACCACTTCAAAGGACTCTGCCATATGCTGCAATAAGGAAATGTTGACCATGTAGACATGCTTGGTTACTGATTTTGTTTAATGGTCTCCAACATACATGTGAACATTAAAAAAAAAAAATTGTGAATATTTTAGAAGTTCTCTGCTTTAAAAAGTTGCCTGTTTAAAGTTTTTGACATTACAAATTAATGTCAAACAATCAGACCCAAATTTCTCCTGTCTCCTTAGAAAGACACCTTTTTATATTCATAAGAAGAAGATAAAAGTGAAAAAAAAAAAGAAAGTGAAAGCCCTAAATACAAACCCAACAGAATACAAGACTCCTGTATAGACTAAATGGAGTTCAGGTTTTCTTTTTTTTTTTTTCTTTCCCTTTACTTAGGTTAATGAGCAAACAGAAAAATACCAGATTCCCAAAATGACCTGGTGACTCAATTGCTGCGACATAGTGATTATGTCTAAGATTATGTGCCACTAATTTGTGTTGCATTTCCGTTTGGGGAATGAAAATATAAAGTTTTCCTTTAAATTCCTTGTAAGATAGTGAAGAGGAGTTAAGTATTATTGAGGGTAGAATGCTTGAGAGAGCCAGGAAGCAGTCATGGAGCAGCAATCAGTCTTGCATATTACAGTATCTAAGTGGGTAATGGTGATTAATGTTCAGCAGGATGCTGTGTGCTATAGAAACGATGCCTCTTCAATCTGTATGCAGATGGAGTCCTGAGAAAGCTGTAAGAAAATCAGGATGATTTGTTTGGTGCAGCCTTATTACCACCAGGATTTTTTACATGCAGATTTTGTATGCTGCTTATATATTTGGCTTTTTTAATTATTATTTTTGTTTGTTAGGATCCTTGATTTGATCTTCTCTTTGCTAGAAGGTGACTAAAAATGTGATTTTTTTTTTTTTTTTTTTTTTTTTTTTAGTATGGAGCAGAGAGAGCTGGGAAACTGCTACTGCTGGGTGGCAAAACATAACTTGTTTGAATTCAAACAAGATGATTCATTTGAAAGGAAGGAAAGTTATACTGTATGAATGGTCTGTTGGTTGTTTTTTATTAAATGCTGTATCATACAGTAATAAATAGTATTGCTCTCTGATATAAAGGCTCATTTTCCAAAGTGTATACGTACCCTGCCGTACATATGCATACGTTGCAAGCATGTATGCAGTCTAACATGCTTTAATGTGTTCATGTAGCTGGAGGGATTAGTCAAAATGGGATGTGCTTGTAAAATCAAGTTGTTAGGAGAAATTTTTGCCAAATAGAAGCACATTTAATGATTATTTTATGGAGCATTGGAGTCTTTTTCTGTGAAAAGCTAAAATAGTCAGAGCTAGATGAGGGAAGGAGGCAGGAGAAGCTCAGGAGCCTCAAAGTGAGGGAGTCAACACCATACAGGAGGTGGGGAAACTTCTCTGAAGATACTGTGTGATGTCCTGACCCCTATGGCAGTATACAGTATTTGCCATTGAATTTACTGTGATGGAGAATAGAACGCTGAAATATTGCCATGTTATGCTATTGAGCCAGGCTTCAGCAACTCAGCAAAATAATTTGGTTTTTGGTAATGCTGTGAGTTAATAATGCATGAGTTAGTTGTTCATGAAAATATGATATCTTTAATCTTTAATAATGATAACATCTCTTAAAATAAAATTATTTTTCTCCTGATGTCTCTAAATTGTAGAACAAAAAAAGGCCATCAGCTGCATGGCAAGGCCGTCCTGTTGAACTATTGTAACTAAGGTAGTAATAACATTGTGATGGGGCCTGTCACTTGCAGTAAATACTCAGAGTTGAACAAGAACAAATCAGCCTGAAGAAGACATAATCAGGCATTTGACTATTCCAGGTAATTGTTTGTAGTGTCAGTAAAATAAGTAACGTGGCTTTGCAATACATGTACTACAGATTATTTGTCTTTAAATCACTTAAGTAATACAATAGCCAAAGAGTCAACTTTTTTTTTTTCCAAATTTATCTGTAGCGCTATTGAGGGTTGTGTTTGTTTTGTTTTGTGTTTTGTTTTGTTTTTCTCCAGAAGTTGTGAAGTATATAGAAAATACATATATTGTCACTTAAAGCCTTTCAATTCACACTGCAGTACTTTCCCTCCTCACATGCATCTCTTCGTGTCTGAAGACTGAGAAGGTTTGTCCCAGGAGGTGGGTGCCCTGGGCTCAGCACACAAAACCAGCAGAGAGAGAGGATCTTTTTGCAGCTGTCACACCATCCATTTTGCCCAGTCCAAGCAACTGTGGTTCAGCACAGCTTCCTCACAGCACAGTCAGCACAGCTTCTGAATTTGTCATGTACCTAATTACCAGAACTGTCCCAGTGGGATGGGTTGTGGGCCTTTCCTCCCAAAGTACGACTGGCTCTGGGGTCAGATCAGGATGCTTAGGCTTTGGACCAGTCCGAGCTTGAACCCCTTTTTTTTTTTTTTCCAAGAGACCCTGTAAATGAATGGGAGTGACATAGAAACCCAGGAAGATTTACTGAAGACAGTTTTCTCTACTGTGGTTCTGTGCTTGTCTCTCTCAAAACATGAACTGGTAGTTGCAGAATAAGTAGGATAATTAAATTCATTCTGAAAGGACAGATCACTGTGTTCACTCTGAGGTCTCCTGTTGCATGCTTAAGCTACTTGGGCTGTAATGGAGTTTAACAGCCTTTATCTCTGCAGTGTGTTCTTTTAAGTAGATACCAGACAGGTTTTACTGAATTGGTACTTGGGTTTCATTTTTCTTGGTTATCTGCTATTGGACTCCTGTGTTTTGTGCTGAGGGAAGAAAGCTGTAGAAGGCTATGAACTATGAAGAATATGAACTTGCACATGAACTTGAAAGAAATGCTGTAATTTCTGGGTGTTGATAGTATGGACTGCAGTGAGAGTTGTGTGCTACTGCCACAGTGCCTTTGAAAAGGTAAGGAAAGAATGGATTTATTTAAAACCTATCGTGGTTATAGTATTTGTATTAAAAAATATAAATAGTTGTGCTTTCATTTAATGATTTCAGTTCCTCATTTCGTGAGGAAATGTCTGAATATAAAACCACTGGTTCCATTACAAGAAGTAATGGCAATCATTTCCTTGACTGTAGAAGCCAGAAAATTTGTATTATTAAAACAAAACAAAACAAAACAAAAAACCCCATGATTTTTGTGCAATGGTAAATGCTGAGTAAAGCCTAGATTTATACAAGGTTTGGTTATTCCCATTAGCTGTGAAGATAGATTCAAGGACCTGTACTTGCTTAGTTTAGGAGGAATGGAGACTCCAGGAGTCTCCTTCTATGAAGAAGGCAGAACTGAACCTTTAACTGATGTATGTAGCTGGAGAATGAGAGATGATAGTTATAAACTGGAGAAGGGCAGGTTCAGATTGGGTGTATGGAAGAAAGCTTTATAGTGAGGATAATTAAGCAGTGGAGTAGGTTAGCCAGAGGCTGTGCAGTTTCCATCCTTTGATGTATTCAAGACAAACTTGCTAAATCCCTGAGGAGAAACCAGGTCTGACCTTACCTTGACCAGCAGGTTTAACTAAAGGCCTCCATAAATCCCTTACAACCTGAATTACTCTCTGATTGTGTTTCAAGTGGTCTTTTTGCAGGAGTCTGATTATAAACTGCATGGACATCTGGCCTCAACAAGATCTGCACTCTATGACATTTGAAAAGGCTACTTCCTCCATAGCCTTTTGTCATATTTTCTTCTGTGTTTAATAGATGTCATTTTCCACCAAACTGGGTATAATTGCGTTTTGATTTTTCATGCATTAAATAAATAAATAAAGGAACCTGAGGGCCAGAATTTGATTCTGCCTCTCCAGAGTGTCAGGTAGTTCACCTCTAACCCATCTGGTGCTCAATATTTACACTGATTTACTTTCATAGACTTTAAATTGTAAAATAATGATTAGCCTCAGTGTATAATATATAATAAAACCATTAGTTCTTATTATAAGGGATACCTTACTGTTGACTGCTGCTGGTATTAACTGATGTAAATTCAGGATTTATTTTGTATGCTTTTTTTTAATCAGTTTTACGACAAGTGCATCTCTTTCTTCATAGAAGCTATGACACAAGCTTCTTTTTCATTTCTTCCTCTGGCTTCCTTTGTTGTTAATTTTAAGTACAGCTTTGTGCTCATTTGCTCTGCCAGTTTTTCTGCCTTTTTTTTTTTTTTTTGCTTTTTATTATTCTTTCCAGTGCCTAGAAATAGGAAAGTAGCAAGGAGTTTGGGGAAGTTTATCATCATCCAGAACAAAGAATTTGTTGACAAGAGAAAACAAAACCTAAATGCCCTCATTGTCTGTGCAACTTGTAGTTTTGAGGACTTACTGTAAAGTTATCATGCATCTGTTGTTATTACTAGTGTTATGAATAATACATTCTTTTGCCGAGTCTCTGCCTTAAGACATGCATCCTCAGCTGTTTTTTTTGTATCAACTTCTCATGCTGCTTTCTATGTTGGAAGAGCCACTCTCTTCTTTTTTTATAGATAATGATACCTATTTTGTTTCTTGTTCTGAAAGGAAATGCTCTTGCATCAATGGTCCCTATTGATTCCAGAATGATATACCTCTTAAAATTAAAGCATAACTTACCCACTTGATCCATATGCTTACAGAATTATGGTACTTCTTTCTTAATTTGAGTTAGTACTCCTGTAATTTGACATTTTAAAATTTTGGGTCCTTGAAACACTCCTATCTCATCTAGCAGAGCTGGAGGTTTATAGATTGAAGGAGTTAGCAGTACTGTGAAAAACATGGGTTTGGGGGAATTTCGTGCTTGGAACCCAAAGTTAATCCCACTTTGATGAGGACAGTTTGTTGAAAGCCTTGGCCTGAATTATGGTTTCCTTGTTTAGTCCATGTGTCTCATTCTGACTCTTCTTGCAAGCGATGTCCTTGCCCCACTAACTTCTAAATCCTCTCCTGAAATGAGCAGTGTCAGTGTCTGACACATGAGGATACTGGGCTTTTCTAAGGCAAGGAGGGCAGGGCAGCCTCATCAGATTCTGTAGTTGAAGGGCATCAGCAGCACTTTGTTTTGGCAGGGGGCCAAATGCGCAGGCAGTTAGCAGTGAAATACTTACATCTGCATATGCATGTGCTCTCACAAAACCAGATTGCTTTAAACTGAGATTAGACCTGAGAATTTCTAGCTTTCTCATACTGTGAAGCATTTCAAAACAGGGAACCGGCTCTTCACAATCTGGTTAAAAAGATCATGGTGCTGTTTCCATGCTGTAGTTTTCATTTTACTAGTATGTAGAGTTTTGTTTGGCTTGTGGGTGAACACGTTTCCTTTGAACCATGTAAAAGCTTATGCCCTGGTTTCTAATTAAAAGACTGCTGGCAGCCTGGTCAGATTTTCAATTTTTTAAGATTTTTTTTTTCAGTAGCTATGTGAATTGCTCTGAGGAAAATATATATTAATTTTGAATAAATTAGAGCAATCATTCTAGCTTAAGGAAATACAGAAACATAGCCCATAATTGGAAAGTATTTGCAGGTCATAGCAGAACTTGTTCTTGATCATCAACTATTCTTGCAACAACATACGTTACTCATTATTTGCTAAGTCATATCGACATGAATTTTTAAAACACTGCAGTGCTGGGAATTAATGTTTCAACTGGTTATTGATCTATTCCAGCTCTATATCTTACATCTTTATTTCTTCTGGAAATACATTAATGCCTTCTCTACAAATTCTTGCTTTGTGGCAGAGGGCTTATGTTATGACAATTGTCTTGCTAGTGGCTTGATGATGATGTGTCTTCTGCCAGCCTCTTCTCACCTGTCTGCCCTCCCCCTTCAAAGGAAACCAGTCTTCCTGCTTTTATTATTAATTTTGAGCTTTTTTCATTATTCTTGATGGGATTTGGTGATGAGATGAATACAAAAAGCTTTTAAATTGCCACTGATGAGAAGGAAAATTACTGATTCTAAGAAAGAACTACTTTAAGGCCTTCCTGTAGATGCTTCAAAGTGTCATTCAGATAAAGCTGGCATTGGCACAGACTTTCTGGTCAAACTATAATAGATGCCATGATTGCAGTAGTCCTTGAAATAGGCATGGTTGTATTACCCCATTTAGTCTGTGTAAATGCAATTATATGTACTTATGATTGTGAAAGCAGATGACAATTCAGAACACTGGAACAAAATAATTACATAATTTCACTCTTGCTTTTTATTATTTTTTCATTAGCTGTGGTTGTGGTGTTGGGGTTTGTCATATCAGTTGGTTCTTGCAGCAGTAAGCATTGCTTTGATGGACATTTGCAAAGTGTATCCAAATATTTTGAAAATTGCTAAGCAATTTCTCATTTGGAGTTACTGGGTTTTATTTTTAAACTAACTAAAAATTAAAGCAAGTTTACCATGTATTTTATGGTGTTTGCTTTTTTTGCATGCTTATCTGTAAAAGCTTAAGATTGGATTTTCAGTCTTCTGCAACAACTTCGTAATTAGAAAAAAAGATTGTTTCCTCTTCCTGCAGAAGGTAAATGGGTTTTGGACACTTATTCACAGGTCTAATGTCCTGATTTCATAGTAACAGGTCTCAATTGATGAAGCTCTCTGAACGGTAATTTATATATATGCAATTGTAATGGCATGATACTCCTAGGTTTGAGCCCTAGCTCATTAATTGGATGCCTTGGAATTCTAGCTGGGCTATTAATTTTTCATGTATTTATACAGTAATAAATGATTCATGCGTGTTCCTGCACTAGAGTCTAAGATTTTGAAATGGGAAATAACAGGTGACACCACATGCTTTCAACTGTGAAAATGTTTCCCAGGGGACCACTGAAACCTGAAAAAGAGTGAGCAGACCAAACCCAAAGAGTTAAAGAAAATGCTTTATATTCTTGTCATTTGAAAACGGATAGCAAATATTTTAAATTCTCATGAGCATTATGTTGTTACCTACAGATGCAGGAAAACCTTGATATTTGTAATGTCATTTCAGATCAAAAAACTAAAGTAAAGTAGAGGTGGGGCTATTTATTTATTTAGTCTTTACATTCAAATGAGCTTCAGTGGGAATTTATTCAGATGGTAGCAGGGGAGTTACTTCACCAGTAGTTCCCTGATGGGAGTTGTTTTAGCCACAGTTCTTTGCTCCCAATGCCTTTGTGGAGATACTGTTATACCTGCGTCAGTTGCGATGGTACAGGGAAGCATCAGGGAAGGGCTGTACCCTGTGTAAGTTTGCTCCCCTTGCAGGCTTCTGAGGCATGGACCACAAAATACAGACATGTACAGGGACAGAATCCAAAGTCTGCAAATAGAAGAGGTAGCAAGGACTGGGCTTCACTTGGGCATGGTTTGTGCCCCTGTGCCATTCATTTTCCACTGCTGATGTCAGTTTAAAGTCAGAGATATGTGAAGTGTATGACTTATGCAAAGGACACAATATAGTTCCTCTGTTTCAGAATACCATTACAACATCACGTCTTCCTTGTGCTTAGTTCTTCACCGTTGGTTGTTTGTATTTTTACAAATTCACAGCATGAATTTGTACAAATTATGAGGTCTCTCTTGATTGTAGCTCCTGTGAAAAACTTGCTAGATGATACCTGCTGTAGTACCACTGACACTAGATGATACCTGCTGTAGTATCATTGACACTAGATGGTACCAGCCCTCAAATTCATTTTTGCATGTAGTTGGGAAGTACCTCAATTCCTGATATAAAAAAAGCTTTCTGTTAACACTGTATTATTTCTGCAGGAGGTGACTGCTCTGCTTTTACCTTGTTTGTTCATAGAACATTTTTACCCTTTAAGTTAACATAAAAACCCTTTCTTTAAGTTAACATAAAAACATAGACCCTTGTTTAAAAAAAGTTAGAAACTCTCATTCACACTGAGGAAATACTGTCACTGGTCTCCTGGATTTCTTATTACATAGAGGGTCCTGAGACACTCCTCAGTGTTGATTAAACTAAGGAGCTTCCTCAGCAACGTACTTCTGGTGTACTGCTTTGTGGAGTGGAGCTTCTTTGAAGTTTCATTTGGCTGTTGGAGCCAAGCGAGCACCTCAGTAGCATGTTACCTCTTAAATCTGAGTGGTGGTTGAGCCTTACTTACCTTCATCAAGGATCCCTTACTTTTGAGGGGCTCTCTGGAGATGCAGCTTGTCTTTTGCTCAGGAGTAACTCCTTTGTGTTTCTCTCTTTAGTGCACGTTCTGCAAGTCCCTGCGTTTTGACTGTAGCATAGGTTATTTTCATGCATATACTTGTGCACAAATTTGTTTTGTATTAACTTTGTACTAAAAATGTCTACTCTAAATATGTACCTTCTAATATTTCATAGAACTGAACTTCAGAATCACAGGAGGTTTGAGGTTGGAAGGGACCTCTGGAGGTTATCTTGTCCAACCCCTGCTCAACCAGGGCCACTTAGAGCTGGTTGCCTTGGACTGTGTCCATTCAGGTTTTGAGTATTGTTAAGGATGCAGACTCCATCGTCTCTTCATGTGAATGAAACCTAGTTTGTCCTATTAGGGTACTTCAGTACCAGTGGAGAATTTACGATATATCTAGATCAGGAAACCTTTTGATATTCACAGTACATCTCAATTTTGACCATTATTGTATTTCATACGTAATTGACATGGAGATTCACTGAATATAAGCTGTTGAATTCTGGTTTGTGATTCTAGCAGAGAAGTTGCAGGAGGGCCAAGCTAACACGGTGATGGGGTGTGGGAAGGGCTCAGCACCTGTGGGGTAACTGCAGGGTTGTTGAGAAAGATGTATAAAGGACATGCAGATCTCTCCCCATCTCTGGTACTGTGTTATTCTCTTCCTGTCCCCAGTCCTCTGTCTCAAGACAGGCAGGTGTCCTATCTTTCGGTGTCCCTCCTGGGCTATGCAGGTATGGCTGATGGATGCTTTGCCAGGAGTCACACCCATATCTGGCTGTGGGCTTGGGGCAACTCTTGAGCGTCTCTTCTCTATCCCTAGGGTACCAATCCTCTGATAGCTTCCAGGTAAATTTCTTCTCTTCCTTTTTGTGCCCACCTTTACCAGATTTGTGGGCCTCGACCATAGAGAGGAGCTGGAGAATTACTTGGGTTTTGCTTATCTCCTTAAGTAAAGCCCTCAACAGAAAATGCAGGTGGAGATGCCTTGATGTGGCTCACAAGATTCAGTCCTGGGAGTGGGGAAGGGGGGAGTTGTTGTGAGGTGCTCCTTCTGATCAGCACGGAAAGCTCTTGAGTCATCTTAACATTTTATATTTGTCCATGCTGCATTTTGCCCACTATTAAAGCAGATGTGGACAAAGTGGCGTTAGCAGCATTTTATGAGGTTGAATTTTTTAAGGTCGCTAAGCTGTTTTGAGTTCCTTGAAGTGAAATTACAGTATAAAGGGCAAAAAATAATTAACATTTGAGCAGCTTGTTTTCCAAGGCAACGGGTTTTAAGCTAAATAAAGTTCAAAGCTGATGTGTCACTAGGAAATAAAAGATGGCTGAAAGCAAAAGAGGTTATTGAGCCAAGTTTGTGATGAATTAACTGAATTAGTGTGAAGTAATGGCAAAACATCACCACATTTGTAATTACTTCTTTACAAACATGAGGCATTGTGAAATTAATGTCAAAAGTAGGATTTTGGCTGAAGAATTTCTTTGTGCTATTCGCATTCCTTGACAGGAAAATATCTGGTGCCCCAAAATATAATGAAAATACGTGATTATTAATGTGTGAAATACCACAAAATGAAATTAAGTAAAAAATCTTAATGTGAAAGGTTTATTCTTTTGCATTCATGACTTTCCTTTTACAAACAGAATAAAACTATGAATTTACTAATCGTGCATATTAAAATAATTTCTGCTATGAGAGGTTTGGATCTTTCAAGGATTCTTTGAGGTACAGGCTACAAGTTATTAATCAGATGTTGCCTCGGTTGTACACAGGTGTATTTTAACTGAATATTTGGCTATGACTGCCTATGGTACAATCTGAAAATGCAAAAGTAAATACTCCTGTGCAAGGAATAAAATTATTTTAAAAAATTCTAGTGCAAATCAAGGAGCCATATTTTCCTGGAAAATAATGTGTGATCTTTGGCAAAGGAAAATTTCCCACTGAGCCTTTAAATTGACCTATGCTTGTATAAGATTAGTCTGTTTGAGACAGGTGAGTAAGTTTCTGATTTCATTTTAAGAGAAAAAAAACACTGTGCAGCAGAGCTCGAGGAACCGTCCTCTGGTGCACTGTTCATGGTCATTGTTTTTCAGTCAGCTCTTTAGCTGCAATATGTGCCTCTGCTTTTTTCATCGAGGAAAACTGGGTGCAGTGCGTGCAAGAAATGTAACAGCATTCCACTGGGATTTAAAAATATTCATTTAATTATTTAATATCAGTTCAACTGAGTAAATGCAAGGTAAGGACAGCAATCAGACAAAGGCTCTTTTCTCAGACAAAGGCTTTTCTTCTATCTGACAACTGGCACAAGATTGAGAAGCAAGGTGTTGATGTCAGCACTCCAGTTTAATACTTGGGGCTGGGGGAGGGGAGGGTAGAAAGTGTGTACAGCCTGCAAGAACTGGCTGCTAGTCACAAAATGTCTGGTGGTATTACTATGGATGTCATTTTATGGTACTGCTTAACAGGATTTTCCATAGAGATGGCTATATCCGCAAACAAGAATGAAAATACTAAGAGTCAGTGAGGTTTTATTGATTGCTTATTATGTGGAGATAGTATTGAATGCTATATGGTTGGCCAATTTAAAAACTACATGGATAGTTCCGAGAAGAAATTAGGTGGTGCGCACATCAAGCAAACAAACTTAATCTCTTGCTGTAGATGAGCTTTAAACAGCTTCTGCTCTTCTGAATATTTGAACATTGTATCTTAGTGCTAGACAAATGTATTTGCTTCTTTTCCTTTCATTATTATGTGATTATACAAAAAGCTGTCTAGATTTTATAGCTTCTGACTTTGTTGCCAACTCTCTTAATTAATTCTGTCATGTTTATCATGCATTGCTTGAGCAGAGGATGTCAAGAAGTCAGTATTGTATCCTTTCAGGACTATTCCTTGTTGCCCTCTCCATGTATTCCCTATAGACAATAGTGAAGCTGTACCCATAAGAAGTTTTCTGAATTATTTTTTCCACTTAAAAAGCTTTTGCTGTAATAATGTATTTATACGGTGATACTGTGATGGGCACAGTCAGAACTCTAGTGTTAGTTTTGCCTCTTAACCTTTATGGATGTGGCCTCTATCTGTGTTACAGATCAACTCCCAAAGCGAATTAAACCTCATGAAACATATTTTTCAAGTCTGGCAAAACTACTGAAAGTGAACATGGAATTGCATTGTCTGAGTGGCTTAGCTGGAACTTGTGAAGCATCCAGAGTCTGTGAGCAGTCTTTTGTGGTTTGGGAGCAGATCTGTTCCTATTAAAAAAAAAAAAAAAAAAAAAGGGCCTGTGAGAAAGCAATTGCATTTAGTAAATAATACTTATTCCCTGAGATGCTGAGGTGTCAATGTTTGATGGCAAAGAATATTCAAGTGTGGATCTGAGTCAATGCCTGAAATCTTTGAAAGGTTTGAAAAAAAATGCTCTCTGAAAAGATTCTTGTCCCATTGAACCCCCATATCTTTTCCTTTCAAGACAGACCAGTTTGGAGAATAAATGTTAAGTCTTTCATTCTCATGATGCGTAAACCAGATTTGTATAGCTTTCACTAGATACATAACATTAGTTTTGAAGAGTACACAGGTACCTATCAGCAGATACGCTGCTGATAATGCTTGCAGACTAATCGCTTTAAAATGGCTTCACATCATCTGTGAAAGACACTAATAACTCATTTAGCCAAAAGCTCAATGCACGTGATCCTTCAAAACTGTCTAATGACTCAGGGCTGCCTTTGAATTTCAGCTGGTTTTGTCTTACCCTGATAAGGATCTTAGGTAATGTATTAGTCTTGCGTAATTGTTCTATTGAAAGAAAAATATTTCTGGAGGATGTTGTTTCCTTTTCTTACTTCAGCTTTTGGTCTAATCTTACTTCTGCTATATAGCTACCAAAGTAGAGGTTTTTTCTTATGACACAAGTTTATTTAGACTACAGAAAAAGCCTTATTTGCCAGTTCTGAAAAGGTATGACTAATATCAGATGTTAATTCATTCTTCCCCCCTACAGCCTTGTATTCAGTCAAAACAGAATATACTTTCAGATGAGACCTGCAGGGTCTGCTGTTCTTGATTTCAGACCACAAAGAGCAGTGCTGAGCAGCTTCAGATTTATCTTACTAGTGAGCACCTCTATATGAGTACACTTCGTCCCATTCAGCTCTCCGAGTAAGATTTAAGAGCACCTCATCTGTCTCTGAAGAATCTCACTTAGCACTGGTTTTCATTCCTGTTTGCTTTAGTATAAGGTAGCATTAACTTTTATATTTGAACTGTGAGGTTCTTGAGCTGCTAATGTGAAAACAAAGAGCCATATTCCCAGGACAAATTTTAACTCTGCAAGCCTGGTCTTTGTAGAGTCCCTCTGTAATAAGTGGAGAGAAGGTGGAAGCTCTTCTAGGAAATAAAGTGTTCCACCTTCCTCTGCTGGTCTGCTCATGGAAAAATCTTCAGTCCATTGAGAGTAGAGGAAACCTCATGAGATTACTCCTCTAAGGCTAGTTCTTTTGAATTTTCCCCAGTTGTTAATAGCCAAAAACAAAACAGATGTAGGGGAATACTTTGAATAGCATCATGCCAAATCAGTGTGCTAAGGGTAAGCCTGTGTGCTGATTATTGGACTGTATATGCCACATGTTTATTCCAAAAGCAATTGCTATTCTTTGAACCAGTATTACTAGAATTTAGAAAAATACAATACATGGACAGCCAACCTATCTAAGTTTAAAAAAATAAAATATCGCTGTAGAAGGTCAAAAGGCAAAAAAGGGGAAAATGCTTAGTTCACAGTAGAGTAACGAGTTGTAATCTGTAGAATTCATATCCAAAACTTGCATATTAAGAGAAGTGTTAGGATTCTATTATCTTTGTTGCTGTTATAGTTGCTTTTTGTTGTTGTTTTTTTTTTCTTTTTTAAAAAGAAAGAAAGGCAGTATGGTATTTTAGTATGTGCTAAATTACCCATGTAGTCATATTAAAAAGTGAAGAACATTGGCTTTTCAGCACATAATTTCAGTAATTACTGCTTCATTTTTCAAGAAAATCCTGTACCTTGCAGCCAAGAATTCTGCTTGATATGTTATTTTTTTTCCTTTAGTTACTGGCATATATAAAACTGTATAATACTGCCACTGTATTCCAGGCTCTGTACCTGAAGCAAGAAAATGTAATTTCAAATTATATTGCAAAGAAAGAAGCTGAGATTTCTATGTATTAATAGGGAGTTTTATATAGCATTTCATTAATAAGGAAGGAGAATGTATAATGACACATTGCCTTAATTTGGCATAATTACATTACTTAGTGGTGATGCACCTGGAGATCATCTAAAACATATGTTAATGAAAGTTTCATAACTCTAGACATTAGGAAATTGTTGCCTTTGGTAGAACTGATGTTAGAATTGGGGGGGAGGGGAAAGTAATGTCTCAAAAATAAATTAGATCTTCATAGAGGACAGTAGAATCAAACAAGCATAAGAAGTTACAATTTCACAGGGAAAATTTATTTCCATTCAAATTCTATCAATTGTAGGTGTTTGAAAGCTCAGAACTTTTTGAAGTAGTCTTGCACTGAAGAATTGACAGGGTATTGACAATGTCACCAAAATCCTTATTAAACAATTTATGTAATTTTTTTTTTTACACTTTATCATGGAAACAGTGATGCATACGTCATGGAGAAATTTATTAGTTTGCATGAACAAATTTGTCTCGATTCTGAGTGCATCGTGCCATGAATGAAGAGCCATGAATTTGTGCTGTACAGGTCAATTTGTTTCAGGCAGATGTTTTGCTTTTGTCCCACTGTAATCCCATTATTTGAATTAAAAAAAAAAAAATTGTTTCCCCATAGACCATGGAGAGTTGAGTGGGTACAATGCTTTGCATAAGCATTCTTAAGAACTCAGTTTTAATGCAGTTCTTGCAAGATGGTGGATGGAAGCGTGTTTCTTCTCTTTTCTCATAATCTGCAGTTACAGTGTTACAGTGTTACAGTTTAGTCATTCAATTGGAGTAATAGCCTAAGTTGTGTATATCGTGCAGTACATGTGTCATCTCTCTTCTCTGCTGGTCTGCACTGGATAATGCACAAGTTATTCTTCATCCCCATAACTGCCACATATGCCAGGGATGAATATCTAGCAAAAAGTATCCTTATTTCATTTAGTGCTAATTTGCCATCTTTCTAATTCTGAAATGCAAGATTCCTTAATGATTAAGTGTGGGGGGGTGTTTTTTGCTGTTGTTCTCGTGTCAGTTAAAGTTGGAAACAAAGCTAGGTGGGTGTGCCTGCACTGCTCTTGATCAATAGGAAGGTTCATTCACTTGACCATAGTGGAAAATGCAGCTCTCCGTCAGCCTCAGCCCCTCTTGGTCTGACTGGGCTCAGGCTCCTTTCTGTGTAGCAGCAGCATACAATAGTCTCTAGGCATGAGACTGCTCTTTTATGTAGGCTTTGTATTCCATATTTGTATTTTTAAATTTAAAATATTCAGTATGAAACGAACATTTTTTGACTGGTTTCTTTGATCAGGTTCATTCTGGCAAAAATGCAACATGGTATGTTTGAGTGAAAAGGTAATGTAGGGCACAGCAGAATATTTTTTATAAAAAAAAGATAACTATAAATGTTTGACAGTCAGCTAAAGGATGCTACATTGTCTTGAATAATAGAGTACTTGGTTTATTTCCATGCAATATTAGATTGATCTGTCCAGATTTTAGTGAAAACTTGGGACGAATAAGTGCAGACAGAAGCATAAAATCTGTTGTATTATAATCTGAATTTTAACAGTAATTTTGCAGCATGAAGACATA
This sequence comes from Indicator indicator, assembly GCF_027791375.1. Taxonomy (NCBI): domain Eukaryota; kingdom Metazoa; phylum Chordata; class Aves; order Piciformes; family Indicatoridae; genus Indicator; species Indicator indicator. Next base: position 81,061,702 of record NC_072010.1, read on the forward strand.
GGAGGAACATTATGAAAGTTTTCCAATGAGCTGACAAATAAGGTTTCTGCAAAACAGTAAGAGTAAGCTTATGATTTTATCTGAATTTACTAGTGCCATCAATACTGTATTTCTTGAAAATATTTCTGTGCTTAGAATACAAGATAACAATCGAAGGAATGACAGAAAATTCAGAAGCTCGTATGGTTTTTTTTTTTTTTCTGTGTAATGGGTTGTGTTTGTGTGTTCATATTCACATCTTTGCTCAGCAGGAGTAGGGAAATGATCACGCTTCTGAGGCCACAACCTGAATACTGTGTTTAGTTTTGAGCCACTCACAGGAAAGGCATTGAGTTGCGGCACCATGTCCAGAGAAGGGGAACAAAGCTGGTGAAGGGCCTGGTGAACAGGTGTGATGAGGAGCAGCTGAGGGAACTGGGATTGTTTAGTGTGGAGAAGAGGAGGCTGAGATGAGACCTCGTTGCTCTGTACAGCTACATGAAAGGAGGTTGGAGTGAGGTGGGGGTTGGTCTCCTATCTCTAGTACCATGTGATAGGAAGAGAGGAAATATCCTGAAATTGTGCCAGGGAGATTTAGATTGGATATTAGGATAAATTCCTTTACAGAAAGCATGACCAGATATTGGAATAGGTTACCCAGGGAGGTGGTGTAGTCAGTGTTCCTGGGCATGTTCAAGAAATCTGTGGACATGGCACTGTGAGATGTGGTTTAACGATCACGATGGACTGAGGTTGGTGGTTGAACTCAATAATCTTAGAAGCCTTTTCCAATCAAAACAATTCTATGATTCCTTGATTACACATTAAGGTCTCAGTTATGTTATATATAGTCAATTTCAAAGCAGTTTAGCTGCCAACTGATTTGCTTTAAAGAAAACAGATTTTAATCCATTAGGTTTGTCTGATTTCTAGGCACAATGTAATTTGAAAATGTTTGTCTTTGCTTGGCAGATCTGAAGTGTTTGGATGGATGTGTGAATGGATGACTATTTTCAGATGGTGTCAGAAGGGAATGGTCTAGGGCTAATTTTTCCATCAGACAGAGCAGACTACTGGTAGCTGTGGATAAGCTTTAGCAATTGTAGATACAAGCAATACTGGAGTTTTCCACTGTGGCCTCTAAAATTGGGTCACAGATTGCATACAGCAAAGAATTTATAGTCATTGAGTAAGTTGTTTATATTTGCAGCCATTTTTGTAATTCTGTGCCTAGAAGGGCAAAGAATCTTAACTGAAAATTTTATAGTGTTACTTATCAAGATCTATCATACATAAATGTCAATGAGATAAGAAAGCTCACTGAACTAGGATTTTCTTCCCATTTCACCATTATATCCTCTCTGTGCATTCCTTCTCTAAGCGTTAGTTTAACAAACTCTAGTCAAGCCTATTTCTTTTCAGTGGCATAGTGTAACTTGAATATTTCTTCAGTTTCTCTGTTTTATTCCATTTTGACTGGTCTAATTGGGAAATAACCATCCTTCCTTCTCTTTACTCTTTTTCTGTGTGCTTCCCCTGAAGCCATCCACTGATTCTGGAAGCTTCACAATTTCTCAGGTATGCAGTTGTTAAATTTTAAGTCAGATTAGATCTGAAGCAAAGACTGGCCTACTTCCCACAGATCCATGCTGGTTTACCTTAAGAATGTCTTAAATCATCTTATTTTTGTTTAAGCTGTCGTGGATCACCTAGTAAAGTTTGTGAACTAATTTGATCTTTTGCTTTGACTTCTTGCACAGTTAAAAATTTTGCACTCATTGATTTCTTCATTGTGCCTATATTTTCTGTTGTTCTTATGTTGTTTTTGGGGTTAGGTTTATTTTGTTTTTCAGTAACCTCCAAGTTTTATTTCATGTGATTCCCCTGGCTAATTACTTGTTTTATGATGATAAAAATGGAGCCCTCATTTTTCATTTTAATTGAATTTTCTAGTTATCATTTCCAGCCACTGACTCTCATTATACTGTTTTCTGAGTAGATAGAGATCTGCCATGAGGAGTTTCTTCAGGAAAGCATTTGTACATTAAATGGCAAAAAAAGCAGGGGATAAGCAAAGGGGTCTGCAACTGGTTTGTCTCTGCTTATATCTCACAGAATCACAGAATCAGTCAGGCTGGAAGAGACTTCCAAGATCATCAAGTCCAACTAATCACCCAACCCAAAATAATCAACTAGACCATGGCACTAAGTGCCTCATCCAGTCTTTACATAAACACCTCCAGAGACATCGACCCCACCACCTCCCTGGGCAGCCCATTCCAATGGGCAATCTCTCTGTGAAGAACTTCTTTCTAAGATCAAGCCTAAACTTCCCCATACACAGCTTGAGACTGTGTCCTCTTGTTGTGTTGCTGGTTGCCTGGGAGAAGAGACCAACCCCCTCCTGGCTACAACCTCCCTTCAGGTAGTTGTAGACGGCTATAAGGTCTCCCCTGAGCCTCCTCTTCTCCAGGCTAAACAACCCCAGCTCCCTCAGCATCTCCTCATAGGGCTTGTGCTCCAGACCCCTCACCAGCTTTGTTGCCCTTCTCTGGACACGTTAGAGCAACTCAACATCTTTCTTGAACTGAGGAGCCCAGAACTGGACACAGTACTCAAGGTGTGGTCTAACCAGTGCTGAGTACAGGGCAGAATGATTTCCCTGCTCCTGCTGGCTACACTATTCCTGATGCAGGCCAGGATGCCATTGGCCTTCTTGGCCACCTGGGCACACTGCTGCCTCATGTTCAGAAATCTCTCTGCTTTTGGTTTTCATTTTAAACATACGAAGGTACTTGGTAGGATGTAAAATAATGAGGTGACTTAGAACTTCTGAAGTTCTTATAATTTCCTTCTGATTTGTTTAGGTTACAGCACCTACCATACTAAATCCCTACGGCAGGTATTGGGGTACATTATAAATCAAATTATTGTATTCTGCAGTTTCTCTTCTGCTATCTACCTCTCATTTCTGTTACTGATGCCACTAAAACAAGTTTAGTCTCAGCTAAACCAAATAAATCCTGCTGTCTAAGAGAAATGAAGAATGTGATACCTGAAGGCATATATTAGCTTACCATTCCTTTCCAAGGCAAAAATGCCTCCTTGCTTTACTACTGCTCCAAGAAAGGAGAAGAATACAGAATGCCCAAGAATCATATCTGTTCTGGTACATCGTTTGACTGTTTCCCTTAACTTAGAAATTAAAATTTTGCTCATGGTATTTCATGCTGGTTCTGCTTTTTTTCTATGCAGCGTCTCAGCATGACTTCATGCAACTCAAGATGGTAGCTAAATATGGGGCTGCAGGCTGGTGGAAGGGGCAAGTTTGATATGTCTTAGATGCGCTCTGAGTATCATTTTGAAGTGAAAGGTGAGATTTGGAAGGGAAGGATTTAAAAATCTCAATTAAGAAAGTAGATAGCTATTTAGAGAAAAATGGAGTCTCTCCAAAGTGCTTTTGTAAGTAATCAATAGAGAATTGATTCAAGCATGTACCTTTTTGGAAAATAATACAGTGCTGTTGCTGTGTTTGATATGGCTTGGCACTGTTGTAAGTTGACTTCTGATCTCTACCAAGCAAACAGAAGGATAAAAGCATCAAAACATGTATCTGGAAATACAAACGTTTCATCCAGTATGAGATAAATTATCTTAAGACAGACTCTTGGAGAGAAAATTACAAGTGCAGCACTCTACTTCTGTTCCCTTCTATTTGGGAAAGCATCTCTGAGGGAAGAATAGGTCTGTGCTTCACAAGAGGTGTCTGGGGTGGTTTTGTTTTATTTGCGTGTTTCTTTTAATGAAGACTCAAAACCTTTGCACCTAGTCATTTACTCTCCACTCCTACAGAGCACATGTCCAGGACATAGTGCATGCCCTGTTGTGTTCCACACACCTCTCATGGTGTGCCAGAGGCTATGGAGGTATGACCACCATGAAGGGAGGTCATGGTTGGTGCCACTCTGCTGTCACCTGGGCCTGTACTATCTCTTCTTGCTGTAGATGTAAATAAAATTTGTTCTTCAGCTTCAGGGAGCTTTCAAAACTAAATGAATAGATGTCTCAGAATATGACTGAATGGCCTCTATAAAGACTTTGTCCTTGTGGGATCCAAGTATAATTTGTTGCTCGGTATTGCCAAGCAAGATTAAAAAAAAAGATAATTCATCTGTTCTATTATAGCACGCAGTTTCAGGGTATTAACAAAATGAACCCCTGAAAGAATGACACTTAGCAATAGCTGAGATAAATTCTAAACTAATCTTCCCTGGTACTTGTAAAATCAGCAGAGTCAGGCTTTTTCTTGAGGTTCCTCTTAACCCAAGCAACATAAGGCTTGCTGGTGTCCAAGCCCCAGGGTCAGCCAGTGGCACCTTACCTTGGGTGACTGGTTTGTGGGACAGTGTCTCACCTGCTGTCTTTTGTGGCCTGGCCAGTCATGCCCTGCTCCCAGGAATTTTGGTTTGGGAGTGAAATCTTAATTGTCACAATAATGCCTTGAAAAATGGATCTAGCTGTCTCATAGTTGTTAGGACACAAACTATTAACATGGCTTTTCATAAACAGGGGCCCTAGCTAAGTTTGGAGTATCCCAGCTTTTGGATTAGTTTTCTGATTAGTTTGCCTGGATTTTGCTTTACATCCCTTTCTATACATACAGAGGAAAGAAAGGATACACCTTTGTATCCCCCCCCACCACCCCTTTCTTTCTCCCTATTTAACTTTGGTCCAATGACTTTAAACTAATTGGATCATCTGAGCTGGTGCTGAGGAAGCAGGATGGCATCTCTTATGTGCTGAATTCAATGAAAGTACAAATTGAATGTTTTTTTCTGGCAGAAGCTGTTTTCCTGCTTTTTTCATGTGCTAATAGAGAGTTTAGTTTACTTCTGCCCAGTGCTTCCAGGTAAATGAGTTAAAAAATCTTAACTGGGCTAAGCTTGGTAGGTGCAATATGCACTCAGAGAGGTATCTTAACAGCTGAAAATACATTTTTTTCTTAGGAATATATGGGATGAAATATGGCCCAGTGATGGCATACTTTAGAATGAGTGTTGGGATTTCACACCACTGACCTTTTTGTGACTCAAGGTGGTTGTTCCCAAAGCAGTGCATTTTCATTCCTGGTATTTGCTTTGCTTATACATTTCATGTGTTTAATTAAAAGGTAAAAAAAGCTACCGAACTCCAAGTGTTACAATAAAAAATGAACACAGCTAACTGGTTGCCTTGCAATAATTTTTGCCCTGGTTTGATTGTTTCTGAACTACCAATTAAACTAGTGTCCTATTTTTGCTTCCTAAATGAGTACTTAAGACTAAAGAAGCAGTTGTGGTTTCCATCTGAATGTAACTAAGAGGAGGCAAGCAACAACCTATGGTGACTCATGAACGTTCTCAAGACTCATGTCTTCTTGTATTGTTGGTGAAAGATGTGGTTGTGTTTCTCTTGGGTGCTGACAACCCTTCCCAAAGAACAGAATTTTCTCTCATGGTTGCCTGCATGCGGTTCTGCTGCAGAGAAAGGCATTAAATATTTGTCTTTAGAAAGATTCTATTGGCCAAATTTTGGGATAAATTTGGTATATAAATTCTTGCCAACCTTGATCTGTATTGGATTTGCAATACTTTTAGACTACTTTAATAATATCTTTGGCCTAATCTTTCACATACCACTTGGTAAACATGATGCACAATTTTATGAGAAAATTCACCTTAAGAGATTCTCAGCTTTTTCGTGTGGAATATGTTATCGTATTTAAGATGTCTTTTGTCTGTTTAAACAATGTTGGAATGTTTGATGTTTCATCATCCTGGGAAAGGAGAAGGAGGGCCAGGAACAGCTGACTTCATTTAGAAACTAAGTAGTAACTCACAACGCCATTTTTGGCCATAGATTTTCTTCTTTTTTTGCACATTCTGGAGTTTAACTGGCTTTCAAAGTCCAGTTTCCATTTATCTTGTTGGGAGGACAATCCCTGAATTAGATTTCCTAGACCTCTGCCCCATCCTTCTCATCACCTGGTCCTGCAGTCCTCTTGTGGGAACAATAAAGAGAGATTTCTTATGGAGTGAGTTCAGATAATATATGTGTGTGCACACTTTCACATGTTTGGGGAAGGTAGAGGAAGAAGGGTATGGTAAGGTTGGAGTCACCATATCCACCAGTCAAGGACACTGCCAATTTATCTCTAAAGACTGAATCACATTTTATCCCCTCTAGGTGATGAAACAGAGCCTGGTGAACTCATCCACAGATGACTTGGGACCTGGAATAATTTGATAAAGTTTGATTTGAGAAGGAAGCTCCTGTAGTTTAATTTGCTGTTAGTGAGGAAGCACTCCATCTGTCTTCATTTTACCTAGAACGGCTCTGGTGTAGGGGAGCACTTCTCAGAGTAGCTTGGAGGATGGATGCTGAATTGGTTTGTGAGTAATGAGGTCCATTTAAGAGAGTGAATCACGACTTGTGGAGGCAGGTTTGAAGGCTGATGAGAGATTCAGGCTGGTGTAAGGGGTGCGACATGGGAGTGAGTTGGGAGTGGAGCAGTGGAGAGTGTCCATGGGATGCTCCACAAGCAAGCAGAGCATGGTGAAATGAATGCATGCCTGGTTCTTGCTGTGTGAGGAACCAGTAGAAGAAGAGATCAGGAGTCAAAGACGATTAGTGTGGCAAGAGGGGAGAAATTGGATTAAATAAAACCAACTGAGAATATTATCAAAGCAGCCAAGATTGCAGTAGGGAAAAAAGAGCTTCATAAAGCACGTAAACAGAGCAAGTCTGTGCCTGCAGGCCTGTGCTTCTATTTAGTGGAAGCATTTAGCTTCAGTGCCTTGGGCGATGTTGGAAGAAGAATTGTGCCTTGAACTAATGTGCCTTTTCCCTGCTTTCCCCATTTTGCCACTGCCTCTTGAGGGAAGAGACTGTGCTTCTGTGCAAACAGAGGGGTGGTGCTGCCCGGCTGGCTGCTTCTACTTGCTGCTTTGCAGCTTTCAAAGTCAACTGCAGCATGGGGGAAAGGAGCCCTGAGCTTGCTGACTCTTCTGAGTTTGTGGTAGTGAAGCTGTAGAGTGGCATAAGGAGAAGGAGGGTGGGTGAGGAAGCCAAGAAATATATCCGAGGATCATCGTGTTATGCATCTGTGCAACTGCAAATTGTTTTGTGCACCAAGCGAGTAACGAAAGATGTAGCGGGGTGGCAAGGGAAATTTGGTGTCAGATGAAGTTTGCATTGTTTGAATGGAGAAAGACACTTTCATGACTGTGTGCAGGAAAGCACATGAGGTAAATATGGCAGTAAATTGAGAAGTGCCTTCCTCCTCAACAGACAGTAAATATTAATGAAGATACAGGTGGTGCATGCAGAGATGCACACTCAGAAGAAAATACAAAAGGAAGTAGAGCAGTTATAAAAAGCAAACCCTGGAAGAGTGTGATGGCTGCTTTCCCAGAGGTTTTTGACAGGGGCAAGGTGAAGGAAAATGCAACAGCAGCAACAACAAAAGAAAATCACAACAGAGTTTTATAAACTCTAGAGGAACTAGGAGATGAGACTGAAGGGATGTGAGCATCATCTTCTTTTTAACAGATAAAAGGGAATGTGCAGTAACAAGCAATATGGAGCAAAAAATCTCTTTGCCGGTGACACTTCTGTGATGGATTTAGGGCAGTCGCTATGCAGAAGCTGTAAGAGGCTGTGCTAGGTCTAACTACAGCAACTTATGACTCTGCTAGGGAGGCAGGGCCCAGGGGCTGGAAGCAAGGGAGCAGCTTTTGCAGTGGTAAAGACAGCTTCAAACTTAACAGCAGGGTTCAGGGCTAGATGCCTTGAACATTTTGGTTCAGCAGCTGCCCCATGCTTAAGTGTAAATGGGGATTGGACTAGATGATCTCTAGAGGTCCCTTCCAACCCCTATCATTCTGTGATTCGGTGAAATGCCTAACCCAAAAATCCTTAACGGAGGATGGTGACCCAGAGACCAGAGCTGGCTGGGAGGCATTTTAGTTTAATTTAAACCCAAAGATAGAGGAAGGTTCAGGTCACATAAGTGAAACTCTTGTGCTTGCCGGAGCAAGGCTCAAGCTTCCCACTTATGCCCCACACCACTTCTTTCCTGCTTGCAACTGAGGCTCAGCCCACACCTCCCATGGCTCTTTGTCAACTTGTAGAGCTTGTGGCAGGGAACCCTTTGCTCAGCCTGATGAAAGAGAAGGGAAGAAGTTTGAAGGCCATCGTGGTTTGCTCTCCCTGATGCAGGCTGTTGGGAGTCAGATTTTTCTCATGGCTTCATCAGAAGGATGCAGTTGAAGGATGGTTATCACCAACTGCGCCATGTTTCATGACAGGTAGTGGACAGAGTGCAGAGAAGTGACAGCAGAGAAACTGTGCAGTTCAAAACCATCAGCAAAAAGTGTGTTCTGAGGACTGAGTTACTTCTTCAAGGCATGGTTGCAAAGGTTACCTGTTTCACAAGGGTGGAGATTTTTGTCAGCAGGACCTTTAGAGTCACCATTGCCTCTTGATGTGGCAATGGGGTGCAGGAGTTACAAAAGTGAAACTGAGCCCAGCTACAAAATTATATTATTTCTGCTTAATGAAGGACTCTCATGTCACATTTTAGCTTTTTAATTGTGCAAGAGTATGCCTTTTAAAAGTCCTTTGGCATTGCCAGTGATATTGACTGGAAAAAGATATTTTAAAAAAATGTCTGGATCTGAGAGAGAAACTAATATAGATGCCAGATTTTGAGATCTAGATTTTAAACTGTTCCTGGAGGAGGATCACATAAAGTTGTCACTGTCCCATACTGCAGGAGCTGATCTGCTTTACTCTTCAAGTCCTTCTTCCAAAAAGAAGAAACTTAAAAGTCTTTACCTTGACATATGGAAAGAAATAAAGGTGTTGCTTTGAATAGGAAATGAAGGGAAGAGCTGCAAGAAATCTTCTACAGAGCAATTAAGGAGAGTTTGTAAAAGAAGCAGGCACAGATAGTTTCTTTAAGAAGTTACACTTTAAAGGGTAAGACAAAAAATTACAATTTGAGGAGCAGGGATGTAGCTTGGATTTTACCACCATTTAGAATAAGAAAACACTAGTAAGGCCTCTTCAGCAGCAAGGTACTCCGTTACACAGTGGCTTTTTGTGTGTGTTGGAAGAAGTGAAGCCTTGAGCAACATTTGCTAAAAAGGAGAGGTGATGTACACTTATTAATGTGACTTATTTCTCTTTAAATTTGATTCTGTCTATGTATTTTTCTATTGCTGGATAAGTGATGCAGTATTTGGACCTTCTGCTGCCTTACTACTATACACCTGACATTGGATGCCTTTTGCTAAAGCCTGTGCTAAACTCGTTGTGGCTGTTTCATTTTCTGTCCTGTGGTGAACAAAATTTGGAAGGATTATGGTTGGTTGGTTGGTTTTATAAGTGTTTGTGATTTGCAGATCTAGAAGTAGATTTTTTTTTTTTTAAATGTGGTTAAGAGCAAATATGGAAGGGCAATTAAAAAATGTGTTAGATCTCTCACTAAGAGCACTGGTTTGGAAGTTTCTATGCAAGTCTGCTGTCATGGCATTTCATAGCTTAAAAATTTCCTTTTCTGTTTTGAGTCCAGGAAACTTATTTTTGGGTCAGAATGGAAGTTAACATAAAAAAGGGCAAGATTCCAGGAAGTTTAATTAAAAGGCAACATCATAAAACTTGTAATAAAATCAGACATTGTGGTTTGAAAATAATGAAATTGGGAAGAAGAATCTCAGTTGTGGAAAGTTACAAACATATAGGTAAATTGAAGTGTGGTGGGAAAGCAAAGTACTTTGCAGGATGTGTATTTGCAAGACTTAATGTATGCACTGTATGTGTGTGTATATATACATATATATATTTGCATATCTCCCTTTTTTCCTTTTAATGTGCAGCTAGATAGGCTTGTTCATCAGTTGGTAGTAAGCTGCTTGAAGAATTTTAAATGATTGTGCAAACACTATTTGCAGAGAAAGAGGTAAATAAATCATGTTTACATATTTTTGGCAGGAGCATAATCTGATACATTGTTCTGTAAACTTGTGGATGTGTGTAAAATGTTCCCATCAGTGCCACAGTAGATCACAAAGACCAGTATGAAAAACATTGCTTGCTGCCTGCTTGGATTTCAAATGTGCCTACATGTCTGCCTGCCCTGACAGAGCTGATGAAAGCAAAAAATTGCCTTATGGTGACTTTTAACAAAACAAGTTTATTTTCTCGGCTCTCTCTTAACTATTTATTTTTTGGGGGGGGGGGAGGGGAAGGAGTATGTGCATGGAAAGATACGTCTGTTTACCTGTTTAGGAACGAACTTCCTTTTTATTCATAAAGTAAGTCAACTTCATGGCTCCAGGACTCTGAATCAGCTATGTTTAATCCAGCAGCAGAGTTAGCGCTCTTGCAATCTAAGCTGACAGTCTGTAAATATTTACCATCCAAACCTGCCTGTATTGTTTCTTTGTACTGTCAGTTCCATGGAGCTAATTTTATGCTGGGTGAGATGCTAACGTAGACACTAGGCAGTATTTCTGGGCATGCGCCGCCAGTGCCTGCTTGTCTCAGCACATACCTGTCGTGAGCTTCAGAAATCTTCCTGCTGGGGAAAATGAGAAGATCAGTTGTGCTGTGGAGTTTAGCAGCTCCACTGAGCTAGGCAGAAGGCTCTGTCACTGACCATATTCCAGGTTCAAAAACCTGACCCTGCTGAAAGCAGTAGTAAAATTTCCACTTACTTTAGATGGGATTAGAATTTCCTTGTGTCTTCAGTAATAGTGGAGTGAAGTCTATAGTTCTTACATGCAAATACTTTCCTGCAAAGTGAATTTTTAAAAACAACATGTTATCATTTCAGAACAGAATATAATCCTCTTACTTAAATTATAATAACAATGCTAATTAAAAAAGGCTAGACATATCTAAACTTATTATTTGTTCAGATTGGCGATAAATTGAAATAAAATTAACTAAATAATTCAGCAGTGGTGTGTTTGTTGACATACTAGTCTACTTTAAAAATGCCTAACTCAGTCTTAAGTTACTTAAACTGTAAAAAACCTGGCCCTAGGTAGTTTTAAAGTTAGATTTATCTTTCTAAATCATTGTAAGCAAGTTTTTAAAGATTCTGAAACATCTAAAGGTTCAGGTGATCTTCGACAGGGATATAAAAAAATTCCACAGTGAGGAATTCCTGTTACCAGGCACTTTTTTGCCTATGTCATAATAGGCCCTTATGAACACATGTAACATTTTTGACTGTCTTTACAGTAAGTAAGCTGTCAAGTTCTGGCTCTGAGCTTCAGAAAATGAGTGGGAGAATTAATACATTGAAGAAATAAAAATGATTCTGTGAATTATAACGGAGTTATGGGTGATTGATAAAATCGACCTGCTGACCTGCTGCTTGGGCTTGCCAGCAAAGGCTGATCTTTGTGAAATGACATTGTGAAATGCTTGGTACCCATCCCAAGCAGTCTCGGGCATCCTCCTGGACTGCCCCACGATGTGTGGGCCTCTTATGACTATCTGTGTGACTGAAAACCTGGAGGTTGGCTACTGCAGGGGTCCAGTAGTGCATTCGCATGGCCAAAGCAGCACAGAGCTCAGCATCTGCTAGGTTGCTTGGTATTGATCTTAGCACTAGCCAGGACTTTAGGCTAGCAGAAAAGGTTTACTGTATTCAGTCAAGAAAAGGTTCAATTTCTGAATGGATTTGCAGTGGTGGGGGCAGGAGTGTAAAAGAATAGAAGTTAACACCTGTGTGACTCTCGAATCAAATTTGCTAAGATTTTTCTTGGTTGCTTTTGTCTGTAGTAGTTGTCTCAAGTAAGATATGTTTGTGCAAGAAAAAAAACAGAAGAATTGTGAAGATGATCTGTTATCTAATACCTCTGTGAAAGAAGAGATGAAGTAATGTATTAGCTGTAGCTGACTTGAAATTCTAGTTTCTTCTTTCCCAAGTTTTGCTGTTACCCACTGTAAGGGACATGATGAGGAGACTGGGTTTAAGCCAAACTGGGTCTGATCATCAGTCTCCATTCTCAAGGTCATTTTTCCTTCTTCCCTGGCTGAAATTGGCTTCTAAAGCCTCTATTGTCACCCCAAGTTTCCTCTAGCCTGGCATAGGCCATCCCTTCTTCTGACCCTTCAGACAGGCCTTCACCTTTCGCTCTGTAGCACAGGGCAGCAGGAGGAGATCAGTTTTGTTTACTCCCTCTTCCCAAAGCTTTCTAAATTTTCCACTTTATCTTTTCAAAATTATTATTGTTTTTTGTTAGTATTTTAAAACGTATTTATTTTCTCTTCTTTTTATTTCTTGCGACTCAGGAAGATTGTTGTTTTATTTTGCAAAGCACATATTCTCACTGAATAATCTTTAAACCTATACTTCACTGGTTCCAGAATGTATTTTGTGCTGAGAACATCTCATGAAAGCCTGATTATGATACACCTGATTATGAAGTTGGGACCAGTTTAGTTGAACCATGTCCCTGACATACTCTTTTTATGCGAAGGGACTCAGTTTACAAGCTGTGTTGTGGATTTATTGGAGACAATAGTATCTAGGATGATGCATGTATCACCTGTTAAATGGATTAAACCTACAGGTGTTTTATGTAGGTCTTTTAACAGCAGAGGATAAGTACAGTGAAGGTCAAATCTGGCTGGGTGACTCTAGGGTTTGCAATAGCTGTTTCTGCACAGTAAACACTGACATTTGTCTGAGAATTGCATTAACTGTTAAAATATTGTGTTTCTGTATGCTCTTACTCACATTTTCCACTATTGATGGTGTGCCTAATTTCATTCCTGTTAGCAATACAATTATTAGGAAGCTCTAAGAACTGCAAATGCAGAGGATACGTTATTTCAAAGAACTAAATTGCATCTAAATACATGTGTAGGAGCACTCCTTGGCTGGAACATGCAGTTACAATCTGCACCCAGATTCATCTTTATTACTACAGGAAAATATCCAGAAGCATTACAACCATGGTCAGAGAACAGCATTAAGTCCATGTAAGTCCCAGTGTACCTCTAATTTTCTGGCTGCAGGGAAACTTTCATTTTCTGCTGCAAGATCTTTAGGAAGCTACTTGTCAGAGGCTATAAGTAGGTTAGCTGAACCTGCTGTATTTCTGCCTGTATCATTTTCCTTAGCTATCACTTGCAGACAGCAGAGATATTTTTTGGTGGGTTCTTTCTAGTAGCTGTCTCATGGCAATGCAGTTGTAGCTTGCCAAGATGTATTGAAACGTATATACCCCTGCTCCCACCACAGTGTATAACCAAGGACTGAGGTAAATTGGAGGAGGAAGTATTTAGGTTATGGGGGATTTTGTGTTGCTTCATTTTTAAGTACCTGTTATTACAAAAAATTTACCCAGACATCTAACTAGACAGGTTAATATCATTAGATATTAGGGATTTAGGTGGTTGGAGCTTTAGTATTCAAAGAGCTTTTTATTCAAGAAGATCTCACGCTTACCTTTTCTCTTCTCTAAAAGTACTATCTACCTTCAGAGTGCTTTTGAGGTCGTAAGTTAGAGAAAAAACCCAACCTTTTACAGTTCAGGGTTTTGTTTCACAGTTTTTATCATTACATATCACTGGGCTAGGAAATACTGATATAAAAAGAACAAGCATATACAGCAAACAATAGAATAAGTAAGTTTTTATTTCCCTGTCTTTTATTTAATGATTAATAGAATAATAGAGTTCAAGTACAGAATATTAACACCAGGCAACTTAGCCTGGTGCTAATATTATAATACCTATTTTGCATATTGTTTTACATGAAGCAGACTGAAATGATTTGAGCAGGAAGTTGGGAGTTGATGACCTTCTGAGGTTCCTTCCAGAGCTACTGCCTGCAGATGGAATGTGAACTCTGCTGCCTTTGTGGTCAAGCAAGAGCTTTGGCTGTTAATTGTGTAAGATGAAAATGGGCAATGGGCCCATTGATTTGGGCAGCTGGTATTAGAAAGGGCATTCAGGTTAAATGCTGAGCCTTACTGCTAATTTTAAGTGCAAACAAGCTGTATCAATTGACTTAGAAGCACACCTTCTTTAGAAAAGCAGCTGTTCAAAACCATCAGCAAAGTGTGGCTACAGTGTATTGCATGCCATAAATACTGGGGGGAAAAAGTGATTCTGAGATGACAGAGGAGGTTAGTGTTACTGGTGCTCCTTTTGGTGGGATTCTTGGGCAGATGGGATTCTTGTCAAATGTTGAAGAGTTGTGCTGTTTCTCTTACTATTTTTTCAAGACCAGTTGTAGCCAAGATTTTTTTTTTTCCTTTACCTGATGCCTTCCCCTTGACTTCTCCTTGCACAGAAATCAGTGATTTCATCAATCTACAGCTTCTATTGGCATGTGTGTTACCCACTGGAAAATGCAGGAAAAAACAGATTTTGAAAGCCATTCCTCAGCTTGTGTGTAGATTAAGTGGAAACTGCATTTGTCACTTAAGAACAGATGTTTTACCCACCTTGTTCTAAGCTCTGCTTTAGTATGGCCTGAGATGTGTTTGAAAGCACCTGTGCTCTGAGGTCATGTCCCTCCAGTTTTGAACTGCATCTGTGTAGTTGCCGTTCAAATGTTTAGTAAGTTACATGACATAGTTTTTAAGGCACCTTTTTTTTCTCACATTCTATCAGTATATGTAGTTAAATATTGCACTTGGCTCTTAAGTATAGAAGTCCCTAAAATACATTTGAAACACAAGATTTTGGCTCAGTTTTGTTGGCTCACACTTTGTGGAGTCCTTAAGGCTAAGGAAGAAATTTTAAAAATAAACAAACAAACAAACTATTCTTTCTCATTTCTTAGGGTTTTACATGTGCCTTGGCTTGCATCATAATTCTGCAACAGAACATGTAAAGTGTCAGGGGATTCCTAAGAACTGCTTTGAATTTTCTTGGTTTCTTAATTGGGATTATGTTGAGAGTGCTTTAATTAGTGTTGCATCTGGATGAAGGCTTCTTACCACTGGTGAAAACTTCTACACAAAATGCCCTTTACTTACATAATTTCTGAGTAGGTTACCATATAAACCATAGTTTCCTTGATGGAAAAATCAGAAAGAACTCAAACAACAAGACGACACATACAGACACACCCTTGTCACATGATAGCTGTAGAAACACAGACTTCCTTGCATATGTTTTAAGAATGTAAACAGACAACCCAACACAGGTTTTATGTGGTCCTTTTCTAAAGTTTTTGTAACTTTTCTCTAGGAATGAAATAGGGAAAAGTACATCATAGAGTTAAAGGCCTTTCAAGAGGAGGAATTTGTTCACGTTCCCAATTTTGAGAATGCCAAGTGGAATATTAAGACTTTTTTTCATCTAGAAAGCTGAACAAAATGCCTTGCACTACGATTATGTGCTTAGATATAGAATTTCAAATAGGCTTAAATCTAGCAGGCTGATTGTGTTTGTATTGCGATTTCTGATAAATGGAGCTGTTAAAGGCTAATTCCTGTATTGGCTGATTTATTCCTTATTTTCTCTTGTGAAAAGATATATATAATTTTTCTAAATAATTAGTTAAAGGTTTATGGAAAATAAAGTAAGCCAGTGTCATGGATTGAGTTGAATCTGCTGCTGTTATTCATACCATACATTTTATCCTAAACAAGATTTTAATGTGCTGCTTTTATTGCTTCGAAAGTGTTGTTACTCTACTGTCACAAATATTTGTCTTCTTACCAGTTTTCCAGTGAAGTGTAGCCATGATTCACTGTTAAGTTGCAGTGAGTAGTTGTCACGGATTGAGTTGATTCTGCTGCTGTTATTCATACCATGCTGCAGTAATGCCAGCTTCAAAAAGGAAAGTACTGGCTGGGGCAAAGTATTATGAGGCTTGAAGTTCAGACTGCAACATGGGAGGCTTCCAGTTGCAGTTGCTGCTTCTGGGTTCCTGGGTGTTGGGTTTTCTCCACAGGGATGGTGGCAAGGCCTGTGGGTGTGGGTGGCTGCTGGGTTTGGCTTTCTGTTTTATGCTGTTTTTTTTTTCCTGTATTTCACTGCACTTCTGCAAATAGGCTAAGTTAAGGTAGTCATGCATTGTATTATTAGATTAAATAGTTTATTAGCTAAGGTAATTATGCATTGTGATTATGATATGTTATATTAAACTCTTATCTCTTTGTCTCAATCCTCAGTTTTGTGTGTTACTTTTCCCCTCACTTTTGTGTTGGGGGAGCAGAGAGTTTAGCCCTTGCACTAAACCATTACAGCCAATGATCAGAGGCTACCTCTCATTTCAAGGTCATCACATGTCTTTTAAGAAGAAGACTTGGGCTTTTGGAACTGCTTCCAGAATCACTGGGCAGTGATGCTTATGGTTTACTAATATTTTTGGCAGGGAAAATAATTTAAATGGTGCCTTTTTTTTTCCCCTCCCCAAAGTTAAAAGGATAGTATTAATGTCATTTACAGAACAGCTTTAAGATAGGCTGCTGTTATTTAATATTTTGATAGTTTCTTTTTATTTCCCAAAACACAGACAGGGAGAAGAATAATTCATGGTTGAAATCTGAAAAATTAGTAAATGTATGAGGATATTTTCCTTTTTTATGTGCAGTATACTCCTCTTAATGAAGATTCAGCCAGACATTTTATTCTACTGTTTTGTTGATGTAGTTAATCTTGAGACACCTGGTAGGACTTCCTACCAAAATCAAGCAGTAGGAATTCAGGCTTTAATTCAGCTTTAGAAGAACAATTCTGTTTCCTTTTTGGCAATTTGGGCCTTATTCACTGTATTCTTCTGATGCAGCTTCACTCTCCTACAGGGTAAAGCATCACAAGACCACATTGTGAAGAATTTTCTGGTGGCCACAGGCCTGAAATGTGGGTGAGATCTTTATAGAAACAGGAAACTACAATAGAAATCACCTCTTAAGAAGTGCTTAAGAATTTTCTGAGCTGCTTTTTCTAGTGTATGCTTATACCAAATTTATTGGTTCGCAGCAGGCGGGTTGTGTTCATACCAAGGTACTGAAAAACGCAAATTTTTCTATGTATTAAAATGAGATTCCCTTTTACTTTTCCAAATGCAGTGTGCACAGTTGAATTTTAATGAATGCCTACATCTCACGTTTTTATGGAATAAAATGAACAGCTGTGTACTAGATGGTAAGAAAGTGTATGATGTATTAGTCTATCTAAAATAAGATTAAGCTTTACAGCATTGTGATTCCAGTATTCTACTCTATACTACCATAAACTCTCATTACAAGTAACAATGCAGGCAATGAGTTGGGCTTCATCTCTATCACAGGTGTTAATGGACTTTTTTCACATAAGGCAGAAATGGCAAATCTCCTGTACTGCTGTGATGGTTTAAATCAGAACAAAACCAGTCAAAATGATTGAGCAGGTTAATGTGTCTGTTTCTGTTTTCCCAACACAGAAGTGAGGGAAAAAGTAACACACAAAAACTCGGGATTGAGGCACAAAAAAAGTGAGATAAGAATAGAGTTTACTGAGCAAAATCAGAAATATATGGTACAGAATGCATAACTATCTTAGCCTATTTGCAGGAAAAAAGCGTGGCACAAAGCAGCAGCAGGCAGAAGCAAGTGACCCAAAAGCCCAAGCCAGAAAGCTTATCTGCCCTTGTCCTACCACCATCCCCGTGGAAAAGACAACACCCAAAAACCTGGAACCAAGAAGCAGGAACTGGAACAGGAAGTCTCCCAGGCTGCAGTCTGAACTTGAATCCCCATCATGCTTTGCCCCAGCCAGTACTTTCCTTTTTGAAGCTGGCGTTACTGCAGCATGGTATGAGTAACAGCAGCAGAATCAACTCAATCCATGACAACTACTCATTGCAACTTAACAGTGAATCATGCTACACTTCACTGGAAAACTGGTAAGAAGATAAATGTTTGTGACAGTAGAGTAACAACACTTTCGAAGCAATAAAAGCAGCACATTAAAATCTTGTTTAGGATAAAATTCAGCATCTGACAATAGTTGGGAATTTGTCAGAGAGAAATGGTGAAGATTGCATTGTATATAAAAATCATTTTGGTGCCTGCTATAGGGGAATGCTAGCTATGACATGATAAGGTTTTCTGGCATGTATTAGCTTGAGAGAAAACAAACCCATTTTAAAAAGGTTTTCCAGAAAATTCAGAAAGAAATACCAATAATGCATTCTCTAAATGAGAAAGAATCAGGTATGCTTCATAGTTCTTTTTGTTCTTGAAATACTGAGTAAACCTAAGAAAGCCTAAGGTCAGAAGACCCATTAAAAAAGGAAACAAACAAACGAAAACCCCCACAACATCTTGGACACAGCGATTTTTAGACTTTTATTTTCAAGCATATATCAGCATGAGGCTAAAACATCATAAACAACAGAAAGTCAAAAAGCATTTTACAAGAATCTAAGTTCCAACCATTATTTGCTGCTTTAGGTACCTTCTGGCTCTTGCAATACAAGAAAAAAAGTAATTCCTTCAGGACTTTGGGGTCTCTCTCAGTGTTCTTTAAATGAAAAGTCCTGGCAGTCTAAAGGGAAACCTAATGGAGACTTTTTGTTTTCTATGTAATACAGGCACATGTTTAATAATAATGGAAGTATAGCATACAGGGAGTGGAAAACAGAGAAAATGTGATCTTTTATCAAATATTAAAAAAACCCCAAACCCACACAAACCCAGACACACATAAACACCAAACAAAACAAAGCAACCCCCCCAAAACCAACCAACCAAAAACCCAACCAACCACCAACACCACAACAAAAACATCCAAACAAACAACAAAAATAAACAAAACAAAGCAACCAGCATTGCCTTCATGGTTTTGTTTAATCCCCTTTCCCAGTGTGTTGCCTGTCCTTTTGTTACCTTGTGTCATAACATTTTTAGTTCAGGGACCATAGTGGATGACAGTGGCTCTTTGGGCCACACCACTCAATGCTGAGCAGCTGTCTGCCTGACTGAAGGCAAAACCATGCAGTGTAGGTACTTCTCTATTGCACTGTTTGGGTACTTGAATCTTTTCCCACATGAAGTGAAGCAAAGGGAGGAAAGCAAAAGAGCAGTTGTGGAAGATACATGGTGAAAAATGGTCACCATGCATACCATTAGTAGAAAGCTTGTGAGGAAGTGATGTTATGCTTTTGTAGTTTCAGATTAAGAGTACTTACTCCTCACATAGCCAGTTGTGTAATGGGTACAGTGTGCCTTTTGAACAGCCAGTGCTTCTGTTCTGTATTGCTCTGCCCATCTTGTAATACAGACAGGAGTCTGGAATTGGTGCTGAAGTGATGGGAGCTTGTGAAGGGACTGTTCTGGTCATGTGAAGTTGCCCCTATTTCCTCACCAAGTGATGAGCAGCTAAAACTTTCTTTCCCTGCTTGTCTGCCATGGGATTGGTAGCAGGGTCATTCTCATGGCAGCTAAGAGACATACCTGGTGAAAGGGATCCCTTACCTTTCTGATCAGCCATGTGCCCTAATTTTCTCATGACTAGCAACAGTAGCAATGATTGGTGGAGGAATTCATGGGAATGTCTCCTATCCTCAGTTTAGGCATAGGTGGCCATTTAGAATCTCAGTTTTAGGCACTGAGGAGATGGAAGCTAATGTAATCTATGACAAGAACAGGCTGACAGAATGTATCTCCTGTACTATATTGTATCTCCTCTACTATGTTGTAAAATGGCTTAGAGGAGTTCAATGTGAAGTTTTGAGTTGTAGGGTTTTTTTTCTTCTGTGCCAGCAAAGGTTTCAAAGGTTGAATGGAGCAAGACTGAGTGGTACTTCATGAAACTGTGAATAATTGAGAGCATCTATGGTGGAAGATGGGAAAAAGGTGGAGTTATTTGCTTCAGGCAGAATGTGGGGAGTAGTTACTGCCTAAAAAAAGTGAAATTGTCAGCTGGAGACAGTTGCTGAAAAAGTGGTGCAAGGCAGCCTGGTTTTATTTGTGGTTCTTTCGAGAAAAGCAGAAAAAACTAAGAGAAGGTACTGGAAATGAGGTTGTCTTTTTTTCTATGAATAGTATTTGTGTTTACCTGATGATGCATGATCCAGGGAAGAAATTCAGGACAAGCCTGGAACGTAATGCAACATTATCCTATATTTGCCCAGAGTGTTCCTGTATTGCAAGGCTGCTGAGATGAGCAGGTACCACAGGGCAAAAATATTTTTCTAGCACTTTACTGTTACGGTTAAATAAGAAAAACAGTCTTAGGCAATTATTCTAATTTTATCATCTGTCTTAATTGCTAACTTGAAACCCTGATCTCACTTGTGTGATGATATTCCTCGTGTTTCTCTCCATTGTTTCAGAGCTTTTGGGTAAAGTGTACACAGTTATGAGGACTAAATGCCTTCTGTTTTCTCATCCAGTAAAAGATTTGGAAGCCTGTGGGTTGTAGAATATGACGAGTGTCTGACTCTGTGGGTACCTGAAGTCATTAGGTTTCCCTCCTCTACTTACATGATTTAGTAATAGGAGTCACAGTATGAATTCTTTCTTCTGTTGTTGTTGTACAGCAAAGTGCATCTGGGGCAGTTATTTTCTTCTTTTGTGCGTCCTGATAGGACTGCTTCTGTGAAGGTTTATAGGACTCATCTGTGCAGAGACAACATGCCTTTCAGTGTCCTTGATCTTGGATCCAGAAATTATTGTCTATCACGTCTGTCCTATTGTATGGTGCCACTCAGGAGAGTTTCAATAGCAGGGTATGATGATTGATCTTGATAGCACAGCTACAAAGTCTTTAAAATTTTCGTTTTCTCATTTTTTCAAGTTAAAATGGTAGGATGGAGGAAAACATAATGTGGTAACCTTCTGGGACAGGAATGAGTGAGAACTGGATTGAGAAAGCAGTTTTTTATTCCTAAGGCAATGGAAGATTAAATATAATAGAAAGACTGTTACTGAACTCTGCTTGTGTTGTAAGCATGTCTCTTACTCCAAGATAGGTGTGCCCTGCAGATAATTTGGGTGTAGTATTCTTACATTTAAAAACTAATAATATAAAATGTTGTGTCTCTGGTGTTCCTCCTAGTACCACCTAGGGATCGTTGTGGCCAGACATAGCTCCCAGGGGTGTTGTGAAGCCTTGCTCCCTTCATAATCAACTTTTGGAGATATAAGGTGTCTTTTGTTCAGGGTGTCTTCCTTTGATGGGCTGGAAAGGGACTGTTTTTTTCTATTGGGATATGAAAGGCAGAAAGTTCTTCACTGAGAGAGTTGTTAGCTGTTGGAATGTGCTGCCCAGGGAGGTGGTGGAGTCACCATCCCTGGAGGTGTTCAAGAGGGGATTGGACGTGGCGCTTGGTGACATGGTTTAGTGGTCATGAGGTCTTGGGTGACAGGTTGGACTTTGATGATCCTTGAGGTCCTTTCCAACCTTATTGATTCTGTGTCTGTGTGAAATAGCTTTTGTACCAGCAAAGAGTTAAAGTGTAGCCAAGGTACACACCAAGACTCAAAATTCAGGTCATTGAAGCAGATAGTAATAAATTGGTAGATGGAGTCTACTCCAAAATTCTGAAGCTCTTCATATTAAAAAAACCTCATTTGATAAATACAGTGTACAATTTCTCATTTAGTGAATGGTGCCAGGAGCTTGGAAGGTACTTGCACTTGGTATGGTGCTCTTAGGTGTTTTGGAAGGGATTCTAGAATTGAAAAAATATAGTAAGATGATACAATTTGCCAATTTTATTATATTATAAAGCAATTTAAGGATAAGGGCTCACCATTTGCTGTAAATGATTGATGGTGATGTAGCAGGCATCCCTAGATTTGTGTGCTTGAAATTCAAATTTTGTTGTCTACACAGAGTGAGATGTTGAAGCTCCAAATTACAATCAGTGGAGAACTAGTCAATATGAGTAAACAGCTTCCAAATTCAGATGTATGCTTGAGAACAGAACTTAGGCTCTAGCTCTTCATTAAGACCTTAGATGCCAAAGATGATCTTCAACTATACCTTGAGATACCTTCTGGATTTCTATCAAAGAGGCAGCCCATCACTATAAACTGTAACTTCAGTGCAAGTCCAAACTCCTGTCTCAGCAAAGGCACAGAACTGTACAGATTTTGGAAAAAGACAATGAGAGTGATCAAGCCTATGAAAACCTCTGTAAAAGGAACAACTGTATAGGTCCGGATTCCTTAGCATGCAGTGGAATCTCTTGAGGTGGGTGGTGGAATATGCCAAAGATCTGCTGAGTTGTAAGTGATATAGAGAAGGTAAAAAAGGAGAAATTGCTTATCAAAGCAGGAGTGAGAGGGCATCAGACAGAAAGTGGCAGGCAGCCTTGAGAATCCAGATGGATACCTTTTTTATGCCAGTATTGGTTGGGGAAAGTCATAATCGTGGAATGAGAGCTACCAAAAAAAACCCACATAAATAAAACACCTCCCTTTCCTGCTCAGTAAAGGATTGCAGGTGACAGGAATGTAGGTGAGTATGACCAAGACTAACCAGGTTTCTGCTGCCTTAAAATCATTAGCAAAGAAAAGAGAATTGGAGGGTTTCAAGGTTGCTACTGTCTTTCATTGCTGTTTTAAAACTGTCAGCAGAGTGCAAGCTAGGATTATTTGGCAGGCGAGTGAAGACTACCCCAGTGGTGCGGCAGACCTCTCAACTATGTATCCAACATAATTTCTAAGGAAATCGGGATTTTGCTGTCCCTGGTTTGTGGAGAAAGGTAAACATAAACATGATGTGCATCTTTGGGGTGGTAGGCATTCTGATCCTATGTACTGGGTGTTATGCCCCAGTAGACACTAAATATGATTTATACAGTTGGGGGTCTTCCATTTTAGCTGAGCACGTTCTCTCTTTGACTGAGGACTCTCTGAAGCAGGCAGTGTTTGTCCTGCCCTTCATTTTTTTGCTTCCATGTAGCCATCTGTGAGGCCATGCAGTGGGCAGAGATGAATCTGAATGGGAAAAAATAACTGCTAGTTTTAAGATGAACCAATTTAACTTCTATTGGCACAAGAGCAGCTGTGAGGTGAAGTAGGACTGTCTGATGCCAGAAGGATGGGAATGCTGGCTTTGTGTCATTGCCAGGTTATAGTGATGCATATTTCTTGTTTGTACCATGGTTTATGCCAAGTATCATGTCAGTGGCATACTGCTGATATGGTACAGGAGACTTTATATATGAACTCATGTTTCAGTGATGCCTCAAGCACAGAAGAAAGGCTGACCTGAAGATGTTCACTATGGCACAGCTATTGCAGTCTCAGTCAGAAGGTACCTCTGGTCACATTTGTTCCTTATGTGCTGTTTCAGTGATTTAACGAACTGACTGTTCAACATAAAACAATTCTAAAGGATCAGGCTTTATACTTTTGCACCAAGAATATCAAAACCAGGTTGATGGAATATTGTATCTGATACAGTATTATTTTCAGACCAGCGCTGCCATGTTGCTGGCCTAGAGTTTTGCGGTGAAGTTTGCTACCTAAGAGCTGTGCTGCAACAGGCACTCCAGCAGCAAATCCAGTTGCTGTGAGGAAGCAGTTGTGGTGGTGGATGGCAAACAGCAAATTACAGCAATGGCAGTGTTTCTCCACAGGCAGACTTGCTAAGGTAGAAGGTAAAGACAACACAAGTTTTCCAGAACTCTAGGCAGACTTGGTACGCTTCTCCTCCTTTGCCTGTGAGGGAAGGAAACCTGACAGATTTAGCCACAATCAGCTGCAGGGAGGAAGGATTTGGACTGGGATACCCCATGGCCAGATGATCTCCCTCACCCCACTGGAGGCATCCTCTTGACTTAAAGCCTGCCAAGATGGCTTTGTACTTCCCCCAGGTGAAGGTGCTTATTTTCCTCAGAATCCTTTGATATTCCTTCTGGCATTTATCTCATCTTTGCCGTCTTTTGCCCTTTGTAGTGGCCATTGATTAACATCATAGAATCATAGAATCAAGAAGGCTGGAAGAGACCTCAAAGATCATCGAGTCCAACCTGTCACCCTAAACCTCATGACTATCTAAACCATGGCACCAAATGCCACGTCCAATCCCCTCTTGAACACCTCCAGGGATGGTGACTCCACCACCTCCCTGGGCAGCACATTCCAATGGCCAACCACTCTCTCTGTGAAGAACTTTCTCCTCACCTCCAGCCTAAACCTCCCCTGGCGCAGCTTGAGACTGTGTCCTCTTGTTCTGGTGCTGGTTGCCTGGGAGAAGAGACCAACCCCCTCCTGGCTACAACCTCCCTTCAGGTAGTTGTAGACAGCAATGAGGTCTCCCCTGAGCCTCCTCTTCTCCAGGCTAAACAGTCCCAGCTCCCTCAGCCTCTCCTCACAGGGCTTGTGCTCAAGGCCTCTCACCAGCCTCGTTGCCCTTCTCTGGACATGCTCCAGCAATTCAACATCTTTCCTAAACTGAGGGGCCCAGAACTGGACACAGTACTCAAGGTGTGGCCTAACCAGTGCTGTGTACAGGGGTACAATGACCTCCCTGCTCCTGCTGGCCACACTATTCCTGATGCAGGCCAGGATGCCATTGGCTCTCTTGGCCACCTGGGCACACTGCTGGCTCATGTTCAGCTGCTGTCAATCAGTACCCCCAGGTCCCTTTCTGCTTGGCTGCTCTCCAGCCACTCTGACCCCAGCCTGTAGCTCTGCATGGGGTTGTTGTGGCCAAAGTGCAGAACCCAGCACTTGGACTTGTTGAATGCCATCATGTTGGACTCTGCCCATCTGTCCAGCCTGTCAAGGTCCCTCTGCAGAGCCCTTCTACCTTCTAACAGATCAACACCTGCTCCCAGCTTGGTGTCATCTGCAAATTTACTGATGATGGACTCAATCCCCTCATCCAGATCATCAATAAAGATACTGAACAGGATTGGGCCCAGCACTGATCCCCGGGGGACACCACTAGTGACAGGCTGCCAGCTGGCAGTGGCACCATTCACCACCACTCTCTGGGCTCAGCCCTCCAGCCAGTTCCTAACTCAGCACAGAGTGCTGCTGTCCAAGCCACAGGCTGACAGCTTGGCCAGGAGTTTGCTGTGGGGGACAGTGTCAAAGGCCTTGATGAAGTCCAGGTAGACTACATCCACAGCCTTTCCCACGTCCACCAGGCGGGTCACCTGATCATAGAAGGAGATCAGGTTGGTGAGGCGATGTAACATATCTGACATTTACGTGTTTCATTAGCCATAAATAAGTGTAATTTTGTTAAGATTTCTAGCATGTTCAAATATTAGACTTAACCCCTGTCTTAAGGCAAATATCATCTTCTGAACATGCTAACAGAAATGTTTTTCTACTCATTGAAGACAGAATATTTAATGTACTTGTCAAACTCAGATTATATCTAGCACTCAATTATAATGCTCTACTTTACATGTAAATTGTGTTTTAAAGCATCTTATCTTTTCTCAGTAGTGATTAATCCTTGAAATAAAGGGGGAGGAGGAAACAGGTAGTTTGTTTCTAATGATGCATTCCCCCTTTGGGAAAGATTACCTACATACAACTTTGTTGAGTTTAACAATTTGAAATGAATTGTTGAGTTGTCCATGGAGACCAATTCTGTTTCTTTAGAAGAGTTTTCATCAGGTTACATTGCACTCTGCTTATCTAAAGGAAATAAGTTCTTGCATCTTTATCTAAGGCAAGAGATAGTAAGTTCCTTGCTAGCATTTTCACTTAAATAAATATAGCAATTGAAACTATGCTGCAATATGCTTGCTGGATGGAGTAAAGGTAGAGAGCGAGAAGGTAACTCATTCAGAATATGTGGGGTGGGTGTGGGTTTGGTTTGCATGTCTAAATTTCAGGTTGCACTCGTTGTGTGCTGATTCATCTTTGCCTGTCTGTGATGCACTGTCAGCTGCTCTTTAGTGTCTTTAGTTGCCCTCTTCCTTTCTTGCTCTTTTTTTTCAGCTTGTACATAGATAATAATAACTGGTATCATTTTGCTGAAATATATATTTGTTGCCTTCAGCAGTATCTGGTTTTGCCTTGTGTACCTCTGAGTCCCACAGCGGAAAGTAGGAGCCATGCAATAACATCCATCTTAATTTCTGCAAGTGAAGGGTAAAACATCAGTGCAATGTTGGGATTTTGTCTGGGAAACTGTGGGGAAATGTTGCTACCTGTATTTTATTTGTGTATGGAGTCAGTAAATGGCACTGCACAAAATGTTTCATATCTAGTGGGGAAATACTGTCACTTGGAAGTGCCACTTAATCTCCCTTAGATGAGCTGTGTGACTTGGCCTTTGCTTGGAAGTGAGCAGTGGTGTGTAACAGTGTGCATGCTTGAAAATACTGCAGCATTTGGAAAGTGATTTGGAGGAAGAGCTCAATGGGTAATGTTGGAGCGCAGCAACATCTGCATATTGAATCCACTTAGCATCCACATGCAGAAGTGTTGCAGCCTTCCTTCATTCCAAGAGGTGGTTTGCTAGCAGTGAGAGTGGGTGTGAGGTGGTGCACCATGTGTGCTGTGCAGCCATGTGATGGGTTGGTTGTTTTGCTCTTTCTGTTTGGTTTGTTTCGTTTTTGTTTCTTTGCTAAAACCGTATTGAGCTGACATTTGAACAGGGGATGATGATGAATGAAAATTCTCTGTCCCTTGTACTACAAATTGTTGAAAATTATTATTGTGAATGGGGTATGACAGATTCAGTAGCCAAAGGCTTGAGCTCAAGGACCATTATGAATTGCAGTGTATCTTTTCATTGACTGAAAAGATATTACACATATAAGTAGGGCTGCTAACCTGTTTTCCCTTGCCTGGTTTTGGCTGTGTGTGTAACTGCCACAAACTGTTTAAACTCAGTGATGGGAAATAAGTAAATTGGGAAAAAGAAATACAACAGAAAAATAACCTTTTTAAATTTTTTTCCTCCTTTTCTTTTCTATTCCCAAAACTGCAGCCACAGGAACAAGTCTTCAGGCTGGCCTCACCCTTCAGGGACCTGGAGCTTGAACCAGGGGACACCTTATGGATGGGAGATGACGGCAAACAGAGATGGAAGAGACTACTTCATCAAGTAAGTGGGCAGTGCAAGCACTGCAGCCCTGTTCTTGGCTGTATCTCTTTGGAATCCTAATTCCTTCTTCAGTCCCATACAGTTAAAAGTTCAGCTTTTCTGGTTTATTGCACAGAGGTAGCTCTGACTCTACTTTACTGTGCCTCATTTTGGTACTTGGTTATTTCATTTACTCAAGAAAACTCTGACAGTATAAGGATCTGAATTTGTCAAGGAATTGCAACAAATGTCCTTAACAAAAAAATTTAAAAAAAATTTAAAAGCCATGTTTAAACAATGGGGCAAAAGGTCAGTTCTGACTTGAGACTGACAGTTTTCCTCCATCTTTTCCACGTGAGGTCTTTTCATTTGTGGAATATATTCATTATACTGATAATGAGGTGTAGTGTATGCTTTGATCCTGTATAATAAGTATTCTAATAGATTTCCCACAGCTTTGAATTGTAACAGGGATTGCAAAATGTGGATGATGTGATTGTAAGTAAAACTGGGTTTTCCTTTCATGGTGAAAACAGTACATGACTATTCTTTAAAGTCACTGAAGTGGCTTGGGTAAAATGCAGTTTGCTTTTCCAGCAAACGTACTTTAACATGGCTTTGGAACTTCTTCACTAAAAAGAGGTGATGGTAGTGAGTTAGCAGAATCACTGCCTGAATTTGCAGCATTGGTTGGTTTAGCTTGCAACCCATTTTTTAAGGCTAGCATTTTGATTCTGATCATATGAAGAATTTTGGGTTTGGTTGGCTTGTTTGTTTGGTTGGTTTTTTTTCATTATCATTTTATTTTTCTGTTCATCAGTCTGTTTGGACTGTGCAGGGGCTTTAAAAAGTCCTCAGTAAGAATTGTAATTTATTTTAGCAGTGAGTAGAAGGGGTAGGACATTTTTTAAATTGATTATTAAAGCCTTTAATTCAGCCCTTCATTCCTTCATTTGCAAAACCAGAATTGTATAGCCTTAAGAACAAGTATCTCTGTTAACTCTGCTTTTTTCCTTTAAACCTCCTGGCCCAGGGTGTGTGCCTTGGCTTCCTAGGAGACATTTGCTTTCAGAGCCAAAGCAAGATTTGCAGCAGTGTGGTATCTGGCAGGCTTTCAAGATTTAGAGTGATTTCAGACCTGTCCAAATTGGAGCGTGTTGGCTGGGTTAATGAGGGTTCAAAAACTGACTTTGCAATGTTATTTTCTTTCTTGAACGTGTATTTGTCACACTTTGCATGTCTGTAAGACACCAGGTGCAGCACTGGACAATGTGAAGCTGAATGCCAGGCACAGTGTAACTGTATTAGCATAAGTTTTCTGCCTGAACTTATTAGATGTATCAAGAAGTATAGGTGAACCTCCGAAGCACTGTGCAGATGTGACTGTGCTGCTTCTGTTACTGTAGTTAGTGAAGGGACTTGCATACCTTGGGTGTCCATTTTTTCTGCAAGCTGTTGGTATGGTCTCCTCTGTGTGACTGAGATTCATTTGAAAAATTAACATTCTTCTTCTGTGGACAGGCAGCACGTTTGATTCCTTCTCTTTTCTCGCTGGTCACATAATGGCACTCTGCGCTTGTGTAGCTATAAACAGCTGCAGCTTACAAAATTCAGTGTTTTAGTACTCATTAAGTTTGCAAATTGAGAATGTTTTCTAACTCTCAGTAGCTAATGATTATTTTGTTTATTTTTTTGATTGCCTTTTAGTACCTTAAAGTGCCATAACCCTCTCTTAAATGCAGAAAACTGTATCCAGGAACAAAAATCCTTAACAGGCAGTGCCAAATTATACCTTAAGTAACGTTGGGCTTGTTGTTATTGTTTTGGAGGATGCTTTTTTTGCCTTTTTATTTTTTTTTTAATCTCCCATGGTCTTATAAGTTGCTTGCTCACCATTTTCTTTGGGATCCTGGTCTTCCTTCAATTTTTCTCTGCACATGGATAGCAGGTGATGTGGGGAAAAAAGTAGGCTGCTTTAAGGGGCAGAGAGAATGAGATGTCTGAGGAAGCTGATCTGCAGAAGCCAAGACTTTCTTACCCACCCATCTTTGAGCAATCTTGGGTGAAGCTGAACAATGATACATATGTATACAGTGTGAATTTTAAAGCAACAGTGTTGGCTGTAATACATGCAGCAACCATCTTTCCAGAATAGTAATGCATTTTAAAATAAATGACAGTCCCATGGGATACATTTGAAGCCGGTAGCTTCATAAACTGAATGAAAGTGCAAGGTCCTGCACCTAGTTTGGGGCAATCCTCAATTGGGGCTAAGGGATGATGAAATTGAGAGCAGCCCTGCAGAAAAAGACTTGGGGGTACTGGTGGACGAGAAGCTGGACTTGACCCAACAGTATACACTTGCAGCCCAGAAGGCAAATCACATCCTGGACTGCATCAAAAGAAGTGTGGCCAGCAGGTTGAGAGAGGTGATTCTGCCCCTCTACTCTGCTCTGGTGAGACTTAACCTGGAGTACTGTGTCCAGCAGTGGGGCCCCAAACACAGGAGAGAGATGGACCTGCTGGAGCAGATCCAGAGGAGGGCCACAAAGATTATCAGAGGGCTGGATGACCTGAAGGGTCAAACCCCAAAACATGCCCTAGCCCAAACAATGGGCTAAGCACCTGTGAATGTGCTGACCTGGACATTTCCTGAGGTCCAGATAAACCTGTGGCACATGTAATTAACTTTGTAACACAGCTGTGAACTGTGTGTGCCCCTGGCCATGTTTGGGTGTGCCCCATCCCATAGGTTCAGCTATCAGGGTTCTGTGTTACCAAAGGGCATTGATTGTCTTGGGGCAGTATTTAAACCAGCCGAGAAGGTAAGCAACTTGCCTTGTTCTCACCCAGACAGCAACTAGAGCCAAATGCTGCTGGAGTAGCAGCTGAAGGGTCTGCACTAGCAGACTAATTACACCTGGGCCTTGTTCTTACCACAAAAGAGACAAGAGCCAAATGTTGCCCGAGTAGCAGCTGAAGAACTCGTCCTAACAGGCAACAACTACACCCAGGCCTTGCACCTGGACCAAAGCAGAAAGGGGAGAGCTCTAAAAGATCTGAATCCCAGAAGAACCACAGAAAGGCTACAGCACGGTGGCAGAGCACACAAGAGAGAGGTCCCTTAGCCCTCTCCAAGCCAAGGGCAAGCTCCAGACCATGAACTGGGCATGAGAGGGGAGAGGCCCCTAGCCCTCGCAGGTGAATTTGCCAGCAGTTCCTTTGGGGAGTGCATGTAGTAGTGGCCTTAGAGTGCTTGTTCTTGTGGTCAAGGAGAAGCCTTCTCTGGCTTTCGAAACAATTAGTTTTTCAAATATTACATGAAACTATATAAATAAAATCAGAATTTAATTTTCTTTCCTTCATTTTTCAACCCTGGATTTTAGGAGTGAAAAAATAAGATGGTTAGACCAGTAGAGGCAGGAGAGAGATCAGTGAGATAGCATTTCATATTGTATCCAAGGATTTTTGTATCCGTGCAGATTAACAAATTGCATCATGCTGAAGGAGAAAAAGCAATTCAAATCCTCTGATTAGTTTTGATTAAAGATGTATAAACCAGGAACTAACACAATGAAATGTGCACATGAGTTCTACAAGTAAATAACATAATTCGTAGCAACATTAGCTGTCTTTTAGTCAAATAATTTACTTAGTGCTGTATACACATATCCATTCAACTGCAAGCAGACATACTGTAATTTTGAAATTGTGGGAGGAATAGACAATCCAGAAGAATCTTTTGGTGAAATGAAAAGTAATTATATAGTGTCAGTGCAAATGCTTTAAGGTGAGAATGGGAAGAGATGTTAATTCTTTCCGCTGAAACAGATTTGGATTCTTTCAAATCTCTCAAAGCCCCTGTGGCCTGAGCTAATCAGGGGCAGCTTCCATTGCCAGATAGCACTTTTGTGAAAGTGTGAGAAGAGCCTTTTACCAAAATATTTCAAGATGTCACTATCAATTCATTATCTCTTCTGTACAGATGGCACAACTGGAGTCATTTTGCAAACCTCTTAAAATGCTTTTTCTTAAGTTTAGGCCATGCAAATTAAAGTTTCAGAACTCCACCCATTCGCTTTTAACTTTCCACTTTTACTTGAAATCGTGTTATGAGATACTACATTTCAGTGGTCGAAGACAGCAAACATCTAGTATCCTTCCAGAGGGTTTCTGTACTGCACAAGCTGTTTTAAGCTGGACCTTTAATATGAATAGTTTGAAATATTTATTTAATGATTTTAAAGGTTTGTTTTCTTTGCATTTATTATGCACTCTGTGTAGCGTATGATTGCAAGAAATTTCTGTAATACCAATCTGAATGCAGACATGAGACTTATTTAAGGAGTATTTTGTGTGAATGTAACGTTTCAGGGAGATAGCATGCAGAGCAGGAAGGTTTTGGCTGATTTTGCCTACAAAGGCTCTAGCCTCATGGCAGTTTTGTTTTTCCTAATTTGTCACTGCTACAATGTTACTGATTTTTACAGTTGCACATTTTCACTCTTTCACAGAATCACAGAATGTTAGAGGTTGGAAGGGACCTCCAGAGATCATCGAGTTCACCCCTGCTGCCAAAAGCAGGATCACCTAGGATAGCCAGCACAGGAATGCATCCAGGCAGGTTTGGAAAGTCTCCAGAGAAGGAGAGTCTCTGGGCAGCCTGTTCCAGTGCTCTGTCACCCTCACTGTAAAGCAGTTTCTCCTCGTGTTGAGGTGAAATCTTCTATATTCAAGTTTGTATCCACTGTTCCTTGTCTTATTACTGTGCACCACCAAAAAGAGATTGGCCCCCTCCACTGACACCCACCCCTCAGATGTTTCCCTTGCATCAGCCTTGCTACTTATCAGACCTGGAAGCTGAGTTCATAGAGGGTAGTAAAGGGGCAAAAGCTAATAAAAAAACAACTCTACAGAGAAAGATGTGAATCTTATGTCAGTTTAGCACCAAGACCCAGTCCTCTACATGGTCTGGTAGAGTTGCAAAATAGTTTAGGATGGAAGAAACGTCTGAAAGTCATCTGGTCCGACTTCGTGCTCAGAGCATGGCAAATGCCTTCTGATGAGCAGCATTACTGACACACTGAAATACCTAACTGATGTGGGAACAAGGTTGCAACAGACTTGTGTTGTCTAAAGCTGCCCTACAAGTGCACTCTTAAGGTGCAACTAGAAGTAGCATTTCTGTACCTGTTTAAGATAATAGATACTTTGGTATTTTTGAGAGTTTGGCTTCTAGCACTCAAATAAAGACTAAAGTCTGAAATCAGGTTAACTGAAAGGAAGGGTAGCCATTTGTGTGTGGATTCCAAACAAAATGATCCCAATAAGGTGTATATAGTTCTTACACTCTTAAAATAAAATTTTGAGAGTTCTGTTAGGTCACCATATTGCCATATCCTTATTTGCAAGAGATACTATTGATCATGTCTATTTTAACTCTTGTCATTGCTTCAGAGTGGGTGGCAGGGTCTGTCTGCATTAACAGTTTGGTGTGCTCCCTATTTTACTCCAAAGACCTTGACCATCTGTACTTCATGAATATTGTCTTTCTTCTGTGCTCCAGTCTGGAACAAACTGAGCAAACAGCTGGGACACCAGGCATGAAATAAAAAGCAGCACACCCAGGGATCAAAGCCTGCAGCATTACTGCTTGGATTGAAATCACATGTCATTTCCCAGAGCACACAGCAGAGTTGGGAGAGACCTACCCATCAGAAGTCCTTGTGAATCTTGTTATGTTAGTATGACGTGGTCACTATGCCAATTGAAACAGATCACAATATAGTTTTAGTATCTGGAGCACCTGCTGGTTTTCATCAGTACTTTTGCATTTAGTAACACTAGATTTTTCTAGACGTCTTCCAGGTGTATCTGGCAAATGTAATTCTTCTTTCTTCTGAGGTATGTGTCTCAGTCCTGAGAGGGAAGGAGACTCGGTTCTTTTTGAACATTCCCGTGTTATGAAATTAGAGGCACAAACGAAGCCAAAATATCAACAGCAAGGCTATTTATTAACAGAATGAAGTGGAAACAGAAGGAGGAAGAGGGGAGTGGGGGGCGAGAGGTGGAATAGAGAGAAAAAGAGAGAAGAGGAAGGGAATTACATTACCATACCCCCCACCCGCCAAGACAGTTTGGGTCTGAGGAAGGGTGCTGCCGTTTTGGCTTGGAAGAGATGTCATCCTTGTTGGATTGTGCTGTCCTCCCTGGAGGAGGGGAGGGAGAGATTCCAAAGTCCAAGTCTTTCTCTGAGCAGCCTCCAACATGTGGTATAATCTAGGGAGGTAAACTAGAGTCAGTGGTGAAATCAGCAGGCCAGTTGAAGTGCATGTACACCAATGCATGCAGTGTGGGTAACAAACGAGAGGAACTGGAAGCCTTGGTACACCAGGAACACTGTGATGTAGTTGCCATTACAGAAGTGTGGTGGGATGATTCACACGACTGGAGCACTGCACTGGATGGCTATAAGCTCTTTAGGCAGGACAGGCAAGGGAGTAAAGGAGGAGGGGTGGCCTTGTATGTTAGGGAATCTCTCAATGCCATAGAATTTGAGATTGAGGATGAAAGGATGAGTGCCTATGGGTTAAAATTAAAGAGAAGGCTAACAAAACTGACATCCTGGTTGGGGTCTGTTATAGACCACCCAACCAGGATGAAGAGGTAGATGAAGTATTCTACACGCAGCTGGAGGTCATCTCAAGATCACCAGCCCTTGTTCTTGTGGGCGACTTCAACCTGCCAGATATCTGCTAGGAATTTAGCAGAGAGGAGGCAGATCAGAAGGTTCCTAGAGTGTGTGGAGGACAGCTTCTTGACACAGATGTTATGTGAGCCTATCAGGGGTGAAGCCCTGCTTGACCTGGTGTTCTCAAATAGAGAAGGGCTGGTGGGGGATGTGATGGTAGAAGGATGTCTGGGATGCAGTGATCATGAAATAGTGGAGTTTTCAATATGCAGGGAAACAAGGAGGAGGAACAACAAAACCCTTACTTTGGACTTCCGGAGGGCAGACTTCAGCTTATTTAAACAACTAACCCGGAGAGTACCTTGGAAAGCAGCCCTTAAGAACAAAGGGATCCAGGCTTGCTGAACCTACTTCAAAGAGGAACTCTTGAAGGCACAGGAACAGGCTGTCCCAATGTGCTGAACGATGAGCCAACGGGGGAGGCGACCAGCCTGGATGGGCAAGCATCTCTTGAAGGAACTAAGGGAAAAAAAGAGGTTGTGTCAACTTTGGAAAGGGGGGTGGTAACTCGAGATACATTTAAGGATGTTGTTAGATCATGTAGGAGAAAAATTACAGAGGCAAAAGCCCAGTTAGAACTTAAACTGACCACTTCTGTGAAAGACAATAAAAAGCATTTTTATAAATATATTAATGGTAAAAAGAGGGCAAGAAGAAACTCCACTCTTTATTGGACATGGAAGGAAGTATTGTAATGAAAGCTGAGGAAAAGGCAGAGGTACTAAATACCTTCTTGGCCTCAATTTTCAACAGCAAAGCAGGAGGACTTCAGGATAACTGGCCTCCTGAACCAGTTGATGGGGTCAAGTAGCAGTGTAGCCCCCTGAAATCCATGAGGAAGCAGTTAGAGACTTGCTGAGCCACATGGATCCTCACATGTCTATGGGACTGGATGGGATCCATCCAAGGGTTCTGAGAGAGCTGGCAGATGAGCTGACCAAGACACTGTCCATCATTTACCACCAGTCCTGGCTCACTGGAGAGGTCCCAGATGACTGGAAGCTGGCCAATGTGATGCCTGTCCACAAGAAGGGCCGGATGGAGGAACCTGGAACCTGGAAACTACAGGTCTGTCAGCCTGAGCACAGCGCCAGGCAAGATTATGGAGCAGATCATCTTGAGTGCAATCACAGTGCACTTGCAGGATTGCCAAGGAATCAGGCACAGCCAGAATGGATTTAGGAGGGGCAGATCCTGCCTGACCAACCTGATCTCCTTTTATGACCAGGTGACTCTGTGTCTTCAGCTCCATGAACTGCAGCAGGCAGAACTTAGGACACGGAGAGAGGGTTCCTCCTGGTCTGCTGTCTCCAGGCTATGGGGTGATGTCTTTTCTCCTGTGTCTGTCCCTTTCCCTCCTTGTATTTTTTTCTCCTTAGCAGGCATTGTTCAGGTCTTTTATACAGTTTTTTAGTCACAGTTTTTTTTAGGTATGTGCCCAGGTGGTTGAATCCATTGTCCTTTTCACCATCCTCCCTTTGTTGGTGTGGGGGGATTTCAGCTCACACTGATACACTGATGGGTAGAGATGATCTTGTCTATGCACATTTCAGAGAGAGTTATCCAGTGGCCCACTACGCATTTCTGTTGCCAGATGGGTCTTTTCACCATCCCCTCCCTTGGGAGCTATTTTCTGGGCAAGGAGCAAAGGTGATTTTATCTTTGTTGATTCACATCAAGAGAGACAAGATTTAGTCTCTTACAGTGCATTATCTTGTATAGAATATCACCTCCATGATTTTTGGCTTGTGAAATGTTAAAGCATGCAAGTAAGCTATTTGCAACACTGCAAAGCCATTCTGTTCTTCCATAATCCAATACTTACCTCAGTTTTCTTTATTAGTCTTTATCTTACTCTTGCAGCGCTTGCTCTACTCAGTAGAAGAAAATAATTTTGTTTTTGAAAGATGGCATTCCTCTACATGTGTTGCAACCATCCTGCCTGGCCTGAGTGGTCTGTTCTCATAGCTGGCCAGCTGTGTGGAATGACAGAACAGAGTCATTGGTGATATTAATGACATATCAATCCACCATCCCATTCATTAGGGACCACTAATTTATACCAGATGGAAAACTGAGGCTCACAGCCTGCTGTCAATTAACTCCAAGATAAATAATCACAGAAGAAGATCAGACCATTTAAATAAAAAAAAAAATGAGAAAGAAATTGCCTTGTTCTGTCTAGTCCTGCCCCTAATGTTCTTGTCCATATGTTATGCAGTTTTGTACACATCTAGTGGTAGTTTAGTCCTTTCTCCCTAAGCTGGCATGAGTGAGAGAGCTTGCTCCTATGCAGGTATTCAGGAAAAGGATTCATTTCCTTCTCTTTCCAATTCAGATTAGGAATGTGAATAGAGGCAGTCTGTACACCAGGATAATGCCTCAAGCCAAAAGCTGACTGTGGTGTGCCTCTTTGGGTGTTTCCACTCCCAGGTGAAGACTCGAGGGAACAGGCAGTAGAAACACCCTCTCTGGCCCACTTATTCACATATTCCTAAAAGGGACATCCAATAAGATTGAATGGCAGGCAGTTTAACAATGATAAAAATAGTACAACCTATATAATTAGCTAGCAAATATAACTCTCAGCTACAGGTTACTGTAAAGCCTAAAATGCTTCACGAGATTCAAATGTACATTTGCAATATATATATTTCTAATGAGACTTCCACTATAAAATTACATAGCATTAAAAAAAAAATTAGAGCAGATATAAAATCTTATGTTTCAGACAAGCGAGTGAGTCAGCTGCTGACTGCCTAGGGCTAGGACGAAACTTCCTGTATTAATCAGGTTATTGTGTAATTACAAGGTTTCTTGCACCTTCCTCTGAAGCGGGTACCGAGTGCTGTCAGAGAAAGGATACCGGACCAGGCGGACAACAGGTCTGATTGGTATGACAATTCTGGGGGGGTTTTCTCCACCTTCCCCCCTCCTTTTTTTTTCCCCTTTTAATTCCCTTGTCACTAATATGGACTGTTGAGATAAATAGTGTGCTGTTAGTGAAAGAGTGCTACTAAGAGTGCTCCTTTCAGACTGAGTACAAATTTGCTTTCTGTTGCTAAGGGTTTGACCTGCTTGAGGACAGGATCGTATGGTGGAAGGGGGAGTGGGATTGAAGGGACAAGCAGCAGCAGTGTTTGTTTAAAGGAAACCTGAATAAATTAGAAAGGAGAAGAAGGAAAATTATACAGCAACCTGTTTGTGTCAGTGGTCTGCCTAGAGACATTTCAGGCATATGGTGAAAAAAAAAAAAAGTATTGCAAAATCAGCTAAGCCTCCTGAAAGGAGAGGATGATTTAACAGTTGTCTTTCCTTCACAGAGAAATATTGCTCCAGCCGTAAATATGGCAGGCATAAATACAACAGACAAAATGATGTTAATAAAGACCGGGATAAATTATTGTTATAGTGGAGAGAAGAACAGCAAGGAGATGCTGATTTTGTGGGATTATTTTATTTTAACTAGAGAGTGATAAAATAGCGAGTTCATTGAATTGTAAGGTATCTATACCTAATCCAGATGGAGCTAGCCACAGAAGCACGGCTCCTGCCCTATCTGCTCACTTGCCCTTTCTGTGTCCTCTCTGTGCACATTTGCAGTCATCACTTGCTGAACCCAGAAGGGTTCCGCACAATGGAAAGGTGAGGGGAGTTACACAAAAAGGTATGAATGTAGGTAAGACTACTCAGAGAAGAAGCTTTTGCTTGGTTGCTAGCCTGATGTTGCCTGGATGTGATAGTACCTAAGTACAGGGAATTAAGTACTTCAGGCCTCTATTACAGTACAGATTTCTGATCTGTATTTCTGATTTAGTATCCGCTGTTCTCTCCAAACACAAACAGAATGGGTATGCCAGGAGATTCAGAGAAGTACTGCATCCCCAAAATGGTTATTCTTCTGTATTTGAAGGTGGATTACAAACTGGAATAAAACTTCTGGAGCAGAACCAGTATAGAAAAATATAATTAATCAAGTTATGCTAACCCAAGGTCAAAATATACGAAGGTGAGAAGATGAAATCCTTATTACTCTCTGAGTTCACATGCTTCTGGGTGGATGTTTCATATGATTTAAGAGCATCTCATCTACACATTACAGGATGTAAATACATCTGTAGAAGCATTGGTTCAGTACACCAAGCTATCCTTCCCAGGAGCATAACAGCAATGAATTCTTGATAACAGTTTGTGTGAGAGTGATACCCCTCAGTCAAAGTCTGCTTTCTCTAACATGTCTTTCATAAAACAGTGTGGTCCCTACAGAATATGGATTAAAAGCATCCTCAAAGCCATGCAGGTGGTTGGGAGATTAGTAGTGGTTTCTAAGAAGGTATGAAGCCTTAGCTTGGGTCACAGGGTGGTATTCCCAATGGTGCAAACACAGCGGCTCTGCCTATGAAACAGAACCAACCTAAGCTGATAGTTTCTAAAAAGAAAAAGGGTAAAAGTAACCCCTGAAACACGAAAAAGGTAGAACGATCCTGCAGGCTTAGTGACTACAAGCTTGAGAAAAAGTAAATAAAGTAAAGTTGTCTATTACTCAGTGATGGAATGATGGAACTGGGATCTTTCACAGCAAAGGCTAGGAAAAATTTCCCCCAGGTCTTTATTTACTTCATTAAGGATAAACTCTGCTAGAGTTAGGTTATGAGCAGAAAAATAGAATGAATATTATCACAGTGTATTGCTGCTGTTTAAATAGCACTGTTGAAGCACACCAGTTCATGATAGTGTACGTACAGGATTTCAAACAGGTTATCTAAGATGTTACGCCATGCCAGGAAATACCATACAGGAGATGATGCTTTTCCATCAGCCACTCATATAGTTAAAGAACTCCATGCTCAGATATATGAAAGCCAGCACTGAAGAAGCTCTGTGTATGCTTTTGTCTTAATTTCTGTCATATTAATGTATTTATAGTTTTCTATTAAAAAAAAAATCAAGTACAAGGCTGTAAAAGGCTCTTATCTGGATTGTTATGGTCGAACTGCAAGGTAATTTGTTTTAAAAAGACAAGATGATACTACCAACAAAAGCTTACTGAATTTTAATACTCATTTAGTTTTTAATTGCCCTTCTTACAATAAAACACTACTTAATTATACTCCAAATGTTCAGCTCACAGATACAATGCTAAAAATCTTCATATTATGTATGTTGTCCTGTATGTGTAAGATTAAGATGAAGAAACAGTTTAGCCAAACTCAAATTAATCTAGTCACAGACAACCCTATGACTCACTGCAATATTCTGAAAGCCATTTATCTAATTTTCCCTAGGATCCTGTGCCGTTCCACAGAAAAACTTCAATTTAAAATAAACCAATCAAACTGTGTGGCTGCACAATTAAATATCACCATGGTAACAGGGATTAAGCACACAAGGTAAAGACCTGCTGACAGTGCAGAGATTATTTCAAGTTTTTTACCCTGCCAGCAGTAGACATATGAATTTACATTTTCTGTATCGAGCATTGGGAGAGGCAAATTGAAAGAGATTGAGGTACTTGTGTGTCATCTTGGGACTTCAGAGAATATTTTCCTGACAGGGGAAGTAATTAGTTGGAATTAAAAGTAGGAACTCAGTAGACAGATATGAATAAGTGTTTGCTCATGGGATTTATTTGGTGTTTCATAATTAAAACCTAGAAAGTCATATTATTTAGGATACAAACAACACAGAAAAACTTTGCAAGAGTTGAAGAAATTGAGCAGAAGAGTAGCACCATTTTGCTTTTAATTTTTAAGTGAATTGAGATTACTTTGGAAAGGTGATTTTTTTGCAGCTCTGCTATGAAGTAACGTTTCTAACATGTAATATACATAAGAATTTATAGTGCAGATAGATGCAGTGATATTTAGTGAAGACATGGGATGTTGCTTTAATCATTCCTAACGTATTTCTGCTTGTCCCTCTCTCTATTCCTAGCTTTTTCATGTGTATTTATAAACAAATACTGGAGATGCAAATCTGCTGGAATGTGGAATTTTCAGCTTTTAGTGGTGTGGTTTAGGCTTGGCTTGTCTTTCATTTTTTGATATTGGCTTTTGATTTGGTTGTAGGAGAGCTGTTCTGATCACAGTGATGTGGTCTCATTGCTGCATAAAGCTTGAACACTGGTCTTTGGAGCCTTTATCCCTAACTTATTAGCAAGTGTTCAGTATGATTGGGGAATGTTGTGGTCATGGGCTCTTCTGTCCAAGAAATACCTGCTGATGATTTTGGGCTTTGTTAAATAAATGAGATCAAATTTACAAAGATGCCTTCTGTCTTTCTTCTGTCAGCCTGTGAGAAGTGAACTGAACTGCCCCCAACATGCAAACGTCCTGCAGCTGTTCAACCTGTATTATGCAGATACAGACTCTGCTTTCTGAATATTTGGTCATAACTTGAGGTCACAAGATGTGTTTACTGGTCTGAGATGGTTCTTGGGATCGTGCTGTTCTTGTTCTTTGTGGTAAGGTGGGCTTTCCATCCTTGCATAACAGATGTTTGCTTGGAAAAAAGACTGTTTCAGGAGAGCTGGTGGTAGATGGGCTCACAACTGCACCTTTCCTGTAGGAAGCAGAACTTGCCAAACCTGTCAGAGTGCATTTTGGTGTTTGATTATGGGAATTTATACAGTCTTTGACATCTGTGGTTTCCTATTCATTTCAAGCATAAGCTTAGGTCTCTGTGTGTAAAGAGACAGGTTGTTTCACTCTGCTCTTACGAAAAGATGTTGCTTAATATTTGTCTGACACCCAGTTTTGTCACCTTCAAGTTAAAATGTCTTTCCTTGCACACTGAAATGCAGTATTTGTTTTAAATTCTTTTGCATCTTGGGATGAAAAGCCTTTGTTAAAGACTCATGATAAATATTGTAGTTGTATACAAAAATCATTGCATCTGATGAGCTGCTAAAGGAGGACATGAATATTGAGAGCATTTTCTAGGAATGACTGCAGAAAGTATCTATTTATGGTGGCACTCTTTTTTCACAGAAAAATGCAGAAGCCATATTGAAGTTAGTTCCTGGCTTAAGCATACACCAATGTAGAAGGAAGAGGTAGTGAAATATTGATGAAACATAAGGCAAAATCAGAAAGTCAGCGATATATGGGAGAAGTTTCTTAACAAATGGATTATAAGATACAGGAGACAGTTTCTTATCAGTGCTGTATTAGTGCTGTCCCTGATCAGGTGGAAACAACAGAGTCTTACCTGGAATCTAAAGAGGCACTTTATGTTTCTCTGCCTTCTCAAAAATCCCTTTCATACATAATTTTCTTTTTTGCTGCTATTTCTATTGTTTTTGTTTAATCCAGTTAGTGCCTTGAGCTGGGCGGCAGAGAAGCAAGAAGCCATACTGATAAAAGACATGTTGTTCAGGGCCATGAGGGGCTGATTCTAGAAGCTCACAACAGTGACATTGGGGGATTTTGTTGCCTGGTTCCTGTTGAAGCACCCAATTAAAATTCAGTTCTACCATTTTAACATAGTAGGGAATGATGAGTTTATGGTCTGCCTTTGAAAATGAAACCATAAAAATATTACCTCAACCTTGGTGCTGCATATTGAAAAGTCACAACTTTCCAATCAGGAAAGTTTAGCTTTTTAGTTAAAGCGTGCATATGAAAATATAGAGGTTTCCATGCCTTCATATATGGGCTAAGATTGTGGCTAGGCCTTGAACAGGTCTTGGTTCCCCAGGTTGTCACATAATGATTAGCGAGAAGTTTCCAAAAGGCCACTGAACGATGCTTGGTCAGAAGAATCCAAAAATCAGTATCTTCATATGCCATCTATAAACAATCCTGTTAGTTTCCTGACTAGAATTAATTAAAGCAAGTACAAGCTAATGGGAAGATCATGGGACCAGCTGCTTTCATGGCATGAGCCTTCAGGAGTAAAGTTCCTGGAGGAGGAACCTTATCACCTGAACATAATGTGTAATAGCTGCACAGCTGCTTTTTCAGCCTTACTTCTGTGACTTGCATAGGCAATTAAGCCCTGTGCTGCAAGCCTGGGTGACATTAGGAAGAGTGGCAGCACAAGGCTTTCTGTATAGCTGCTCAGTGCAGGAAGCTTGGTTGAGGGTGCTTCTTCCATTTCCATAAGCTGTATCTTCAGCAAGCTATGCCCATAGTAAACTGTTGTTTCCCTGACATCCTTAGAGAGAGAGAGATATCACAGCTTCATGTGCTGACAGCCTAGAGCATGTTAGCCAGATAGTACTTACTCTGTTATTTGAATTTGTGCTCAAATTTAAAGAATTGACCAGAACTCCAGACAAATTTGGTCAAAAAAACAAAACAAAAACAAACAAACAAACAAACAAAACCCACAAAATTATGGGTCTGATGGTTGGGCTTTTTTTGATTGTTTTCGTCCAGAGGAGCACATAAAGCCTGCCACGTAAAACTGGAATCGTTATCTGTTTGGTTGTTATAATTACCTATGAATTTTTTTCATGACTATCATTCAGTAGCAAATTAAAAAGCTAAGAAATTACATGTTGCCAGGCTAAGTGTTGTGCCATGTTTGAAAGTCATAATGATGTTTTAATGTAAGTATTAATGACAAAAAAAAGTGATTCTCTATAGAATCTTTGTCTAGATTTATATGGAATACAGCACAAACACTTCTGCTTCATTCAAGAGAAACCAAATACATGTTTACACTGACCACTCAGTGTAATTTAGGCATTCACCACTGTGCTTTTAAGTTCCTTGGACTGACTGCCCTTCTCAGGCTATCATAAATCTCAGCATGGACTATCTGAAAATGTATTTGGCTTCTCAAGCAGGTTTTGCAGCTGAGGCTGATTTTGCTGCTGTGGCAGCTAAGCTGCTACTAGCATTTGACTTTCCTACTTCAAAATTACTTTGGTATATCTGTGCAAGACAGCAGGTGTAGGTGGTCTAATGGCTGCATTATGGACAGCCTACCACTCTCAATAAATCTGAAAATCTAGGGATTCACTGGAGAGCTAAATCTAGGTGTGTATGAGACTGAGGGAGTTTCTCAAGGAAAATCTCAAAGAGGAGACAGAGACAGAGAAAGCCAAGAGTGTTTCATTCCTTATAAAAGTACCAGCTTCAAGATTCAACATGATGGCACCTTGAAGTGGCTCTTTATCCACATGAAGGATAAGCAAAAGAGGGCTGGGAGGTTCTATGTAGAGAACATACATGAATACAGCAAACTGTCAAGATTCAATTGAGGATAAATAACGAAATGTTCCAAATGATCTAGAAGTATATGTTAAAAATGACTGAGAGGAGGAATATTGATCAGCTGAACTGA
Source organism: Indicator indicator (assembly GCF_027791375.1). Taxonomy (NCBI): domain Eukaryota; kingdom Metazoa; phylum Chordata; class Aves; order Piciformes; family Indicatoridae; genus Indicator; species Indicator indicator. Next base: position 81,104,747 of record NC_072010.1, read on the forward strand.
TGAAAGATATCCAAGTGTTGTCTTTTGGCTATGTCAATGGCAAATGTTATTGTGGAGATAGGGAAGTATTAAAAATGTGGCTAGATGTGTTTTAGAGGAGGTATTCAAATTCTACCAAATGTAGACAGTGCTTGTAGGGTGACTAGGGGATGGACTAGAAGGTGTAAATATGTCTAATACAGCAAAACTAAGATCAGGAGGGAATAAACACCAGGCTGAAATGATAAATGTCTAAAACAAAAAATTATTTGTGGCAAAGAATTGGAGGGACTATCCATTTAGACTGCAAGGGAGAAGACCTTTAAACATGAGAGCAGCAGAGTTAATTCCCCAACTTTTCATCATAGCACTGTTTTGGATAATACAAAATGGAGGTTACAGTGATCATTGGTGAATATTTAAAGAAGATTATAAGTAAAATTATAAGTGATTGGAGGTGATGGCAAAGTAGTGCCTTTCCATTCTTATTTTCCTGTGAGTCAGATGGCACTTCACTTGTTTCTTTAGCATGTAGGTGATGAAATCTGAGCAAAACATTTGCAAACTGAACTTTAATCCCCTGCATGCCCTCAGAACCTTTTGCAGATATTAATGAAATACATGTAATTATCTATGTTAGACAGATTACTTAAGGCAATTTAGATCACCACATAAAAAGTGGAATAAAGATCAGTGTTTTTAGTAAGGATATGGCTAATGAAAGTACTTAAATGGGATGATACTCATGGAAATTATGATTTGACCAGGCTTTTAGGTTACTGTATAAATTCTCTTTTCTAACTGCTCTCACAGAATGATGAATTATAATTCTCATCTTGAAAATGCTTTCATTGAAAGCATTGAAAATGCTTTATACACAGTATCAGCATTTTTCTTTTTCTGGAAAACAGATGTTATCATCAATCTTTTTAAAATAAAAAACATGAAAGTAGGCTGCAAATATAAGGACAATTTAAAAGAATCAGGAGTATTTCTTGCTGGCATTTTTGAGTTTCATACTGTTGTCTGATAATAACCAGGATGCGTTGTTAATTGCACCAAGATATGTGGACTGTTCTCTTCTGCATGCCTGTACAAAAAGAATTGCTTGTGCCTGATACCATTTTTCTGAAATGCCATGCAGGGAATTCAGTTGGCCTATGTGAGCTTCTGCAAAAATATGGTAAGTGTTTTAAATGATGTAAGGGCTATGACATTTTTGAATGAGTAGACTTTTAGTGACAATAATATAAATGGTAGTGTGCTAATTTGACAGCTCTTCAGAGATTCAAAAAAGCAACAATTTGAATTCGGTTGGCACGTATATGGCACAAGTTGCCAAAGCCTCCATATTTCAAGCATCCTATGTAATGATAAAGTTTTTCTTTCATCTAATGATGCAAGTTACCTTCACACAACTTGGTTTTAGTGTTTTCTCTTTGTTTTAAAGTCTGACTTTTATTCTCAGTGTTCAGTATCAATAATGTACTTTCATTGGTAGCTACAGACAGCAGTTTCCTCGAACAGGCCCATCAACAACTTGGGATGTTGCATGTATGCTCTTATGCACAGTGTGGAAGCACACTCACACAGAATTACAGTGACTGCCACAACTGTCTAAGGAAAAGCTGTACTTAAAACACCCTTGTGGTGCTCTATTTAACTTTTAGCACTTCTTATTCTGCTGTGTGTTGCAGCCAGGTGTTTCTCTTGACATGGCCACTAATTTTTCATGGTCAATTAGCTAAACTTCAGTCTCTCAACCTACTAAAAAAAAAAAAAAGGAAAATAAAAAAATGACCCATTATCACAGTATTACAGTATATCAGAGGTTGGAAGGGACCTCAAGAGATCATTGGGTCCAATCCCCCTCCCAGAGCAGGATCACTTAGGATAGTCTGTACAGGAACGCATCCAGCTGGGTTTTGGAAGTCTCCAGAGAACGAGATTCCACAACCCCCCTGGGCAGCCTGTTCCAGTGCTCTGTCACCCTCACTGTAAAGAAGTTTCTCCTCATGTTGAGGTGAAATCTTCTATGTTCAAGTTTGAACCCATTGTTCCTTGTCTTATCACTGTGAACCACTGAAAAGAGCCTGGCCCCCTCCACTTGACACCCACCCCTCAGATATTTATAGACACTGATCAGATCCCCTCTCAGTCTTCTCTTCTCAAAATCTAAACACCCGCAGGGATCTCAGTCTCTCTTCATAGGGGAGATGCTCAAGTCCCCTAATCATCCTTGTGGCTCTCCATTGGATCCTCTCCAGCAGGTCTCTGTCTCTCTTGAACTGGGGAGCCCAAAACTGGACACAGTATTCCAGGTGTGGTCTCACCAGGGCAGAGTAGAGAGGTAGAAGAACTTCCCTCGACCTGCTGGACACACCTTTCTTGATGCATCCCAGGATCCAATTGGCTCTCTTGGCCACAAGAGCACATTGTTGTTCCATGGAGAACTTGCTGTCCACCAGCACTCCAAGGTCTTTCTCTGTGGAGCTGCTTTCCAGCAGGGCAGCCCCTAACCTGAACTGGTGCCTGTTGTTATTCCTCCCCAGATGTAGGACCCTGCACTTGTCCTTATTAACCTTCATGAGGTTTGCCTGCACCCAGCTCTCCAGCCTGTCCAGGTCACATTGGATGGCTGCACAGCCTGACAGGTGTCAGCCAACCCCCCAGGGAACTTGCTGAGGGTACTGTCACGCCCTTATCCAGGTCGTTGATAAAGATACTGAACAAAACTGGACCCAGTACTGATCCCTTGAGGACACCACTTGCCACAGGCCTTCAAGTTGACTCTGTGACATTGATGATGACCCTCTGAACTCCTTTGTGGAGCCAGTTTGCAATCCACCTCACTGACCAACCATCTATGCCACGTCTCCTGAGCTTTTCTATGAGGATGTTGTGGGAGGCAGCATCAAAAGCTTTACTGAAGTCAAGATGTATGACATCCACTGCTCCTCCCTCGTCTACTCACTTGGTCATAAAAACTGAAGCTACTGTGTAGTCCCAGGAGGCATCAGTTCCCAATTCTGTCCACAATTCTTGGAGGAAAGGGAAGTAAAATCTTTGGTCTGTCTCTCCCTCTCTTTCCCCACTCAGTGATGTTTGAGTTCTGATTTTACTTTATTACTCTTGTCTTTGAATCCTCTGTAAGAGTACCTAAGGAACTGCAGTATTTTTATTAATATGTGCCTTCTCTCCAGCAAATCAGGATTGCTTTTTAGCCATATAATGTAGATTTTTTTTTTCAAGATACACTGCTTTATGCATGTTGAAAAATCTCAGAAAAACTGACGCTGAGGCACCAGGCTGTGCTTGGTCTCATTCCCTTTACTTTGCAAGGGCTGCTGAATACCTCTGATCTAAAGACTCTTTTTAGTTATTTGTAACTTTCTCTGACTGAGCTGAAATTTTTTGTTCCACTCACTTTTCTGAGTCATAATTGGCAATTTTAAAAACATCATCCCATTCCTGGAAAAACAGAACTTTTGCCAAGGGTCATTACAAAAGCTTAGTTCCCAGTCTTTGAGACATGCTTGAAAGCTGACCCACACATCACCTTTCAGACAGGTTTGTCATTTCTGATGTTTTTGTGAAGCTCTCACATGTAAAAGAGCTTCCTGAAATTTTTTTTAAATGACATGCTCAGCAGAACATGGAGACTGAAATCTCCAAAAGAGCATCCCCACAGTGTGTCCAAAAATTGCATGGTGCAATAGGTGTATGCCAAGAATGGCTGCTAGCCATCGAAATGGAGAGCTGATGGAGAAGTAGGGAAGAGCAGGGACAGCACAGTTTGCAGAAGACCCAGTGTGAATGGCAACAGCTGGATTAACTGAGTACAAGGTAGTCATTAGGAAACAGAGGAGGAGGATCATGTGGAAAAGAATTTACTGACAAAGAGCTGGGAACTGGAAATATGGAGGACAGAGGAAGTAACAAATGATATATGATGACACAGTGGCATCTATTAATGATCTAGTGGTGACCTGTAATAATCCTTAATATAGTTCTGCCAAATTTCTTTCCTTAGATATTGGTCTGGGTGCTCTCTGCTTTTCTTATAAATTCCTTGCTTATATACTCTCTTTATTTATGCCTGTGAGATGGAGAGGACCATTAGTACTACAGCATGAATGCTAATATTTAACCTTGTCAAATGCCCAAAACGAGTAGCCATGTGTTACAAGCAGATATATAGTCTACATTATTAAAACATTATGAGAGTTCAGGAGTGACATGAGTTAAATATTGCAATTCTTGGTAACTGAATCAAAATTTATCTTATAAAATTATATTATTTAGTTGCCCTGAAATATGACTGCTAATACTTTGTTCTAAAGTATTTGTTTCATGCTGTGTTGCTACCTTTCACAGCGGTATTATTAATATTTTAATTATGTATAGCAATGCCACTGGCAATATGAGGCCACAAGTTTAATACAATAATACAGCTCTCCTGCACAGGCTACATTTGTGTTGTAATTTATTACAGACCTTTAATTATAGTTGTATAAAAACTGTTGTTGAATTTAGACACCATCATCATCATCACAGAAAATAAAGAGCTGAATTCTCTACTATAAGTCAGCTGAGCTTCATTAATGTCAGCAGAGTCCCACTGATTTACACCAACAGAGATGACACAAAAGCACTTCTAATATTTTAGTGCCTCTCCCATGAGCTGCACTACTGCAGCATTTCTTGACTCCTAGAAAAACGGTAAGTTGATTTCCCTCCCACCCATTTTTCCCTCTCTGTGCTTTCATTGTTTTGTCAGCCACTTGAGCTTGAAAATGTCCTTCTCTAGTTTGAATAACTGTAGGGAAGGGTTTGATATTGTGATGTTTGTCCATAGATATTGTGGAGGCATTTTAATTTTAACTTTTTAATCAGAGATAATAGTCAAAGTGTGGGTTTGTCTTTTGAAAATGGCAGGCTGGCTGCCTATAGCCTTTCTGGCTTCATTCTGCAATCAACCACACTTTGTTTATGGATGCAAATGTTTTTGTGTGTTATATATTTATATATGATAACATGTTATAACAGATTAATATAAATAATATATATAATATAATATAATATAATATAATATAATATAATATAATATAATATAATATAATATAATATAATATAATATAATATAATATAATATAATTTGTATGAATGCTATAGATAAATTTATGGATGTAAATGGATATCCTGTCAGCCTCATAGCAGAACCAAAACTGCAAATAATTAGGCCTGCTGAGTTCATTATGGGGACTTTGACACAATTCTCTTAGCTAAGTGTAACAGTGTGAGATCTGAAATCCCTGTCCCACGCTGACAATAACCAGGCTAGCTCAGACTGGAAGCAAATGAAAGCTATATTTACAAGCAAAACTATAATCTATGATGAAATGCAATGAATATGTACAAATATACACTGTTCACAACATTCACAAATATGTACAATCAACAGAAAAGCACAACCAAGCTCCCTTTGCTTCCCCCAAGGGGCTTCCCGCCCAGCCAGAAGGACTCCCCCCAGATCTGCTTGGCAGAAGGCAATCAAGAAGCAGAGAGGCTGTTAGACTTAGCTTGTCAAGGTCAGTGTGTTGTCTTCAACCAGAAAAGAAGAAACAGCAGACAGACAGAAGCCGAGCAAGCTGAGAACTGCCCAACTCTAAACCTTGTTTTGAGTAGAGATTCTTAAACATTTCTATCTTTCCAATGGAAGTTTTTAGAATAATCATTATTTTGCTTCCTTACACCCAACAGTGACTTATTTACAGTCTTTCACTTTCTCTGCTTGAACTTTGTGAAGAAAAATTAAAAAGACAGTCTTAAAATCATCACACTAAGTTTAGTATTGGGTCCATTTTCTGGATTGGGGTCTCATTTGTGACTCAGGAGCAAAAAGAGACGTAGTAAAAACCCAAGGGTCTTCCTGCACTGCAGTCAAAGCAGTGCTGTGAGTCCTGTGATCAGTGTATCCCAGTCAACTTTAAACGAGCTGAGCTGGCTCAGCTACCAGTATGAATCTTGCCATGGCAGCATCAAGTTTAGGATGATGTGAACCTGAGCAGATTAAATCTGTGCTGTGCTCTGCAGTGCAGTGCCCAGGCTTCCCATGGCATGCCAGAGCACTGGCTGGCTTATGCTTTGGGTTTCTTGCAACTCAGTCCCCAAGTATTCACTTTTGTAGTTGTCCTTAATGATAACCTCAGATTTTTAGCCTGACCTTTGTTCTGATGGAAATACACTCTAGGGATGTGGTAGTGCTTTCTGCATGGGAGAAAATACTGTGTTACAATTAACAGGCTCCATGAAAACTTGCACCTGTATTCTGTGAACAGCTTTTTCAGCTTGGTTGCTTTATAGTGTTAGTGGTTCTTCTCTTCTTGACTGTTCCCTGATTGGAACAAAATTCATTGTCTTCCACACAAAATAGCCTGTTCAGAGCTAAATTCACAAAACTGCCTAAAGACAGGAAACTGCTATTGCTTTTCAAAGTGATTCGTGCTCTCATTGTGGCCAGTTTGTCCTCTGCCTGGTGAGGTAAGCTGATGATTCCTGTTCTTTGTGCAAGGATCACCCAGCACTTCTGGTCCTGGTGGTACAGCTTCATGTTGTGTAAACGTGAATGAAATGCTCACTGAAGCAGAGGTGGGATCCAGTGTGACACTTGTCAGATGAGTCATCTTGCCTTGCTTCAGCTTGCCTGTGGGTAATGTTTTGATGAGACTTAACTGATGCTTTATACTGCAGCCTTATGCTAAGTAGGTAACAGTGAGTCTTCATGGGAGCTTGCTTGGTGTCTAGAAACTAGGAAGAAGGGGAAAAAGCTGGGTTTTTTTTTTTCCAGTGCTTGAGACTGCTGCTTCTGGGCAGGAGTGAGTCCAGTCAGAGTCCCAGGTATTTTTTTCTCCTCTGATGATCTTGAGTTTTCAGTTCCTCCCTTTTTGATCCTCAGGACAATGCTAGCAAGATTAAAATCTATACTAAAATCCACAGCGGTTACCATGGGACTGGCTTATTGCTTTCCAGGACTTTGGCTTTATGGGGGACCCATGGGGATCCATGGGGAGCATTAGGAAGCAGAGAGCAGCTGTGGCAGTTTTTATGGTTACTGATAAATCAAGAAATATCAGTGGTACATGTAGCAAATGTGAAAATGCAGTAAGATCTGTTCTAACCTCTAGAGAAACCTTCTTTGCTACAGGATAAACACTTGGTCTTCAACATATTTCTTTTAAAGCTCTTTATGGAGACTAAATACTTTTTTTTTCTGTTCAGTGAAGTGGAACAACCACCTACCTTTTAGACTGAAGGCAAGAGAGGAGTTTGAAATGATTAAAACAAAGTTATATAAATTAACTACCTTGCAGCAGACTATAGTTTATTTTAATAAACCTGGTGAGTTTTAATTTCTCATGCAAAATAGCTTATAATTCAATTATTTATTCCACACATACCCCCTAAACATTTTTTTTCAGAAATAATATTTTTATAAGTCTTTTTGTTGCCCTAAACACTTCTTTATTTCTTATTTTTTCACGTTCAGTGAAGTTTTTGTTATAAAGTAACCACTAATTTTGCATATGTGCTGTAAAGCCTCAAAGAGGTTAGTTCAGAGCTTGTGAAAGTGTGAAGTGTTTACTGTTTATCCTAAGAAAAGGGTATCTGAAAGGTCTTAAGCTGTAGTCAAGCATATCTTAATCAAGGTAAATATAAATAATACTAGTAATAGTTACTATTTTTCCTTATTTTTGTTGCCAGCAGTATACCTTTCCCTGGGGTATGTAGTGTTTCTGGTATCTGAAAATCATGGCCTTTCTTTGAGGTACTTAGCTAGGAAACAAAGTTATTGCAAATCCCTTGCTTGGTCTATAATGAGCAGTAGCACTTTGCTGCTACAGAATCCTGTATTTACTCTGTCTTATGTGGCTTGTTCCATTCAGTTCTTCTTATTTCGTAGAAGTACTTTGGGCTGTGTTGTTTGGCATATAAGGAGTAATGCAAGCTATTTTTAAAATGTGTATCTAAGGCTAGAGATGAAAAAGGTTGTTAGATATTACAATGCTTTGCATTTGCATTTAGGTTGTATTTAAAAATAACAAGTAGATTTTTCTGGTCTAACCTCAGTACTTTTGTTACCCAACACCTGTGAGCAGAAGCATGAAAACTCTGTTTTGATTTTAGGTTGCTAAAAACATTTAATAGGATGGTTAAGAGTATTCTTTATCTACTTGTTCCTGTATTTAGCATGTAAGTAGTAGAGCCTTATAGGAAAAATATAGAGTTATAAATTAGTCATTTTTTAATTTGGTGTGAGAGAGATTTTTGCATTATAAACTCGGAGTTTTGCCTAAGGAAAAAAAATTTGTTTATAATGCTTATATGTGCATCTAAGTGAGGCTGTAAGTGAAACTTTGTTAGCTCAGACCAGAAGTATGTCTAGCCCATATTCTTGCATCTGACAATATTTAGTAGCAAATGCTTAGGAAAAGAGTCAAATCTTTATTGGCCAATCTGGTAAGAAAACCTTTAAAGTAGGAAAGATGGAGATTCCTCACTAGCTCACGTGATGGAGTCATAGAATCATAAAACTGTTACAGTTGGGAGAGACCTCAAGGATCATCTAGTTCCAACTCCCCTGCCATGGGCAGGGACACCTCACACTAGATCAGGTTGCTCAGAGCCTTGTCCAGCCTGGCCTTAAAATCCTCCAGGGATGAGGCTTCCACCACCTCCCTGGGCAACCTGTTCCATTGTCTCACTACCCTCATGGTGAAGAACTTCTTCCTAACATCCAATCTGAATCTACCCACTTCTAGTTTTGCTCCATTTCCCCTAGTCCTGTCACTACCTGACATCCTAAAAAGTCCCTCCCCAGCTTTCTTGTAGGCCCCCTTAAAATACTGGAAGGTCACAATAAGGTCTCCTTGGAGCGTTCTCCAGACTGAACAGCCCCAACTCTTTCAGTCTGTCCTCATAGGAGAGGTGCTCCAGCCCTCTGATCATCCTGGTGGCCTTTTACCGCGATGCAGAGACAGGACAAGCTTGATGCAAGCAAGGTGTCAGTTTATTGTACAAAGCTTTTTCTTTATATAGGTTAACATACTATCAGAAGGCAGCTTGTAATTGGTCATTAGTATGTCCAAGCAACAGTTGTAAATTCATGATTGGCTACAGAGAGAAAATACCACGCAAACGCATATATTTTTCCAAGGCTTAAACAAATATCAGGCAAGAGATAAAGGATTCTATAATTCTACATTCCACTGTCCTAACTTCTGCTTTGTTCTCTTTATCAGGTAAATCCCCACAGGTCACAGTGACCACTGGGAGTTACCTCTCTGTGTTTTCCTTTCTACACAGCTGCATTCTGTTCCCAGGGTTTACAGCCCATCAGAGACACAAGGTCTCCTTCTATCAGTAAAACAGTGTCTGGAGTTCTGGGCAGTAAATCAATTCTTTCAGCCCTTCTCTGGACACATTCCAGCACATCCGGATCCTTCTTGTAATAGGGGTTCTAGAACTGGATGCAGTACTCCAGGTGGGGTCTCACCAGGGTGGAGTACAGGGGGAGAATCACATTCCTCGACCTGCTGGCTGTGCTTCTCTTGATGCAGCCCAGGATGTGATTTGCTTTCTGGGCTGCAAGTGCACACTGGTGCCTCATGTTGAGCTTCTCATCCACCAGCACCCCCAAGTCCTTTTCTTCAGGGCTGCTCTCAAGCCAGTCACTGCCTAGCCTGTATTTGTGCCCTGACCCATGCAGGACCTTGCATTTGGTCTTGTTGAACCTCATGAGGTTGGCTTGTGCCCACCTCTCCAGCCTGTCAAGGTCCCTCTGGATGCCATCCCTTCCCTCCAGTGTGTCTGCTGCACCACACAGCTTGGTGTCATCTGTGAATTTGCTGAGGCTGCACTCAATGTCTCTGGCCATGGTGCCAACAAAGATGTTGAACAAGACTGGTCCCAGTAGTGATCCCTGAGGGACTCCACTTGTCACTGGTCTCCACCTGGACATGGACCCATTGACAGCCACTCTTTGGGTGCAGCCATCGAGCCAGTTCTTTATCCACTGAATGGTCCATCCATCAAACCCAGACTGCACCAGCTCGGAGACCAGGATGTGGTGCGGGACAGTGTCTAAGGCTTTGCTCAGGTCCAAGACATAGCAACAGGCCCAGGTGGTGAGGAGGTGCTTTGCTGGATGTCATACCTACAGATGTGAAGATGTGGAGGTCAGGAGGAGCCTTGGCTGCAGTGACCATGATAGAGTGGAGTTCTGGAGCTGGAGAGAGCAAGGCAAGAAGCAGAGTCACAATGTTAGACTTTGGGAAAGCAAACTTTAGGGATCTGCTTGGAACAATCATGTGCTATCCCATGGCCCTGGAGGGGAGAACACCCAGGTTGATTTTGAAGGATTACCTTGTGCAAGCTCTGATTTGGTACATCCCAACACACAGGCAGCCTGCATAGAGGTGACCAAAAAGTGACTAAACTGAGATACAAAAAGAAGTTTACAAGAGCAGGAAGCAGAGACAAGAGGATGAATGACAGGAAGCAGTGTCAGGAGGAGTGCAGAGACTGTCCAGTTGTGCAGGGATGGCATCAGAAAAGCCAAAGCCCACCTGGGGTTGAACCTGGCAAGAGATGTGAAGGACAGCAAGAAAGGATTTTACAAGTACCTCAGCAGCAAACTCCACAATTTCTGTGGACATCTCTTTTCAGTGCCTCACCAACCTCATGGTGAAGAATTTCCTCCTAATATCTAACCTAAATCTAGCTTCTTCCAGTTTGAAGCCATTACATCTTGTCTTGTCACTACATGCCTTCATAAAAAGTCCCTCTCCAGCTATCCTATAGGCCCTCTTCAAATTCTAGAAGGTTGCTATAAGGTCTCCCTTGAGCCGTCTCCTCTCCAGGCTGAACAGCCCCAAGTCTCTCAACCTGTCTTCATAGTTTCACAAGAGCAAAGTAGAGGGGAAGAATTACCTCCCTTGACCTGCTGGCCAGGCTTCTTTTGTTGCAGCCTGGAATATAGTTTGCTTTCTGAGCAGCAAGTGCACATTGCTGGCTAATGTGAAGGTGATCCAGAACAGTCAGCATGGATTGTTACAGAGGGGAAATCAGGCTTAAGCAATCTTAAATTGTTTACTTTGACATTTGATGAGGCTTTTGACAGTGTCCCATAACATCCTTATAGACAAGTAGATGAAGTAAGGATAGACAAGTGAGGTGGATGGAAAAATGAATGAATGGCTGTGCCCAGAGTGATCAGTGGTGCAAACTCCATTTGGAGGCCAGTCACTAGTGTAGAACCCCAGAGGTCAAAACTGAGCTCAGTACTGTATAACATCTGCATTAATGACCTCAAGGATAAGGCATAGTGGCACAGTGCACTCTCAGCAAGTTGGCAGATGGTAAAATAAAAATGAGAGGGGTGGTTGATACACTAGTTGAGTGTAGTGGTCCCATTTAGAGAGACAGGTTGGAGAAATGGGCAGGCAGGAATCTGATGAAGTTCAAGTTGGGGAAATATAAGATACTGCACCTGGGGAGGAGCAACTGCATGCATCAGTGCAGGCAGGGGACTGACCAACCTGGAAAGCTGCTTGGAAGAAGAGGATCTGAGGGTCCTGCTGGACACCAGGCTGATCGTAATTTAGGAATGCACTCTTGTGGCAAAGGTGGCTAACAGCATCCTGGGCTGCATTATGAAGAGTATCACTAGCAGGACAAGAGAGGTGATCCTTCCTCTCTGCTCACTACTGGTGAGGCTTCATATGGAATGCTAGGCTTGCTTTCAAGTTCTCCAGTACAAAAGAGACATGGAATTACTGGAGCAAGTCCAGCACAGGGTCACAAAGACTATTAAGAGATTTTCATGTGAGGAAAGGCTGAGAGAGGGAAGACTGTTCATTCTGGAGAAGAGAAGGCTGAGAGGAGATCTTATCAGTGTGCATAAATACTTGGTAGGAGGCAATAAAGAAGAACCAAGGTAGGGCAAGAGCACGTGGAATTCCATGCAAACGCAAGAAAACACTTCTGTGAGGATGGTCAAATGCTGGAACAGGCTGCCCAGCCCAGAGAGGCTGTGGAACCTTTATTCTTGCAGCTGTTGAAAACCCAGCCCCTGAACACAGTTCTGGATAACCTGCTCAAAGTGACCCTGCTTGAAAAGGAGCTTGGACTAAAGCTGCTACAGACTTTCTCAACAAGACCCTGTTGTTTTAGACATCATTTTACGGTAGCCCCCTATAAATTAAGCAATACCACGTGATACTTCCAGCAACAAGAACTTGATGGGGCCATGCAAATGAATTATTGGAATGGTCCTTGACATACTTGTGCATGTGCCCAAATCCTGTCCATAGGTTGGATTTTGGCATGTGCTGTGGTCTCTTCCCACAAGACTTTTTGGACATAGTGCCTTCCTGTTATGGAGGTTAAGAGAATAACTACAGTGAGAACTACAGTGCAGTAACAATGTGAGCACAGGCTGTTCTATGCCACTTGCTCTCAGTGCCAGGGAACAGCCTCTAGCACAATTTATTTATTACTATTGCTGTTGTGACATAAATAGTCTCAGACTGATAGTGCTTGCATATTATTTGGAAATACTTAACAGGGAGGTAAGAGGTACTGGGAGTCTTTTAGTCTATTTCCAGAGCAAGACTGGTTACCTCTTGAGGAATGAAAAATGAGGAAGTACTTCGAGAACTCTTCTATCTTAGTAAAACTGTTTTCAGTTTTCATTATATATATGAATATCCATTTTTGTGGGTAATCCAGCTAGCCAAAGTTATTTTTTATCAAAGGCAAGTTTCCTAGAGAACCTATGTTAAAGACATTCTTTCTTTTCAAGGATACTTTGAACACAATTTGTGTGATTTCGAAAAGGTGCACTATCTTGTCATTAAATCTTACAAAAACATATGATGTGTAATGTTAGAACCGAGCTGCTTCAAGCTTTACATTGGTTAAAAGTTTCATGGCAGTCCACAGCCACTGTGGCCACCTGCTAAGGTGATGCCTGTCAATAGCAAGCTTTGGCAGGTAAGAGCAACAGTGCAACAGGGTCAGGTATAAAGTAGAGATTTATCATCTGAATGGCAGAGAAAGACAGTGAATTAGTTTGTTATCAAGCTTGATTTGTGTGCCACAGTGTCTTGCTTGGCACCTTATTGTTGTAATGAATTGTTCTTTTAAAGTTGCTTGAAGACCTTAGAAATTCCTTTAAGATACAGCTACCCATTGGCCTTGTACTTAGAATTGACTAGTTATACCATGCTTTTGACAAACATGAGCAAATAAGCAGGACTTTTCCATGGAAGTTAACCCTTGTATTGGAGGCAGAAAACGTCTCCTGGTTACCTATTAGTTGTAGTAAAGAGAACATCCAAAATATGTCCGATGGCTTTTGTTGTGAGCAAGGCTGTGCCATTTTACATTTTTGTTTATACAAAAGTAACCAAAAATTGTGTAGCACTGCGGGTTGCAAAGCAAAGAAGATGTAGAAACTTCACCCATCCAGAAGCTTTAGAGGGGTGTATAGAAAGCTTCATCTGCTGACTTACTGAACAGGCAGCCAAGCAATATTTTCCAGCTGATATGTTCTGATGTTTATGGTTGAATTTAATCTGATCTAAAATACAGCAGGCTAAGCCTATATCCAGTATATTATCCAGTACATTAAAAACAATGAGTCAGAAAAGCCCTCCCTGGGAAAGAGTGAATACATTTGTGCTGGTAGTGTTTTTGTAACTGTGATGGGTCTAGAAATAGAAGTGTGGCAGTGCTAGTTAGCCGAGATAGTATCTTACTGGAATGACAAAGGTAGTTTGGAAAAGAAAAACAAACAAAACCAAACCCATGCTTTTGGGCAACAATATTTTCTGGTTAAAAGCTTGCCTGTTTTTCTGGCTACATAGTAACTTGTTATTAGGCAAGCTAGTACTCCAAATATTTTTTGTGCCTACAAGCTTCTTTTTTTCATTTACTGCCAGTCTTCCAACATACCATTCCTGCCTAAAACAAATAGGCGCTTTCCCTTATACATCCAGCCTGATTAGAGGGTGATAAGCTTATTACAGACAACACGATTCCTTATAGAGCATCCATAAAGAGGTTTGTTCATTGTGATGTGAGCATTCCCCAGAAGTGCCTTAGGCAGTTGCTATTTGGCTTTAGGTCCTGTTTCCTATGTTCTTGCTCAGGGTAGAGGCACACATTGGGGAGTGTGCTTCTGGGCTAGCCACTGGTGCAGCGGAGCTTTGCTTCTGGAGCTGGCTGGCGTAGAAACCTGTTTGCTGGACTATATTCACATAGACACAAAAGTCATTGTAGTGGTTTCCATTAGTAGAAAATGTAGGTGAGTCAGAAGATGCTTGTCTTGTAGTTTCTTAGTAGATGTGCTTTCCCACTGCTGGAGGACCTAGCTCCATCACAGCCCTAATTTGAAAAGTCTCTGGGAGCTTGCTGCACATCCGGTACCAGCCACATCAGACATACTTCTCAGATTTGGAGGACACCAGGCACTGTGGGTTCAAATTTGACTTTACATGCAATGCATGCTTACCTAGGCCTTCACGCTGATGGAAGAATCCCTCAGAGAAGCTGTCTATGTGGTCATCACCTGAATTTAAACACTGTTCCTTAGCTGATGCATCGAGTAAACAACCCCAGGGATGGTGAATCAGCCACCTGAGAAGCTTATTCCAATGTTTGATAACCCTTTCAGTGAAGCATTTTCTTCTAATATCCAATCTAAACCTCTCCTGGTGCATCTTAAGGCCATTTCCTCTTGTCTGATCACTTGTTACTGAGGAGTAGAGACCAACATCTACCTCATGACAACCTTCTTTCAGGTAGTTGTATAGAGCAATAAGGACTCCCCTCTGCCTCCTTTTCTTCAGACTAAACAATCCCATTTCCCACAGCTGCTCCTCACAAGACCTGTTCTCCAGATCTGTCATAAGCTTCATTGCCCTTTTCTGCACATGCTCCAGGACCTCAATGTCTTTCTTGTAGTGAAGGCCCCAAAACTCAACACAGTACTGAAGGTGTGGCCTCATAAGTGCTGAGTACAGGGACATGATCACTTCCCTACTCCTTCTGGCCACACTATTGCTGATCCAGGCCAGGATGCTGTTTGCCTTCTTGACAACCTGAAAACACCTCTAGCTCATGCTCATCTGGCTGTGTCCTGAAGGGTCAAACCCCCAATCATGCCCTAGCCCACAGAATGGCTAAGCACCTGCCAGTGTGCTAACCTGGACAGTTCTGGGGTCCAGATGGCCAAGGCAAATATATAGCAGGTGTGATTAACATGGTAAGCACCTGTGAATGTGCAACCCTGGACACTTCTGGGGTCCAGATAAACCTGTACCATGAGTAATTAACTTTGTAACACAGCTGTGATCTGTGTGTGCCCCTGGCCATGTTTGGATATGCCCCATCCCATAGGTCCGGTTATCAGGGTTCTCTGTTACCAGAGGGCATTAATTATCTTGGGACAGTATTTAAACCAGCCAAGAAGTCAGGCAACTTGCCTTGTTCTCACCCAGACAGCAACTAGAGCCAAATGCTGCCCGAGTAGCAGTTGAAGAACCTGCTCTAGCAGACCAACAACTTCACCCAGGCCTTGCACCTGGACCAAGGCAGAAAGGGGAAAAGCTCCAAGGGAATCGAATCCCAGAAGAGGCTACAGCCCAGCGACTGGGCACAACAAGAGAGATCCCTTAGCCCTCTCTGCGCCAAGGACTGCTCAAATCATAGCCTCAGCATCTGGGAAGATACCAGACAGAGGAGCAAGTCATGAGTCCCTGGCTAATCTGCCACAGAATCCCATTTGTGGGAAACCCTCAGATCATAGCACCTGTATTTCCAGTTTGAATTGCTGTATTGGAAACGTTAGACCTGTGCTTAAATCATTTAACTGTCTTCATATGTGTAGTGTAAACCCCACAACCGAATAATTGAACCTGTGAATACTTATTTTGTAAATGTTACGGTGGTGTTTGAAGATACCGCTACCCAAGATATTAATTATAAAATATGTTAAAATATACATTTTTATTACAGGTTGTCAAATCACACTTCCAGGTCCTTTTCTGCCAGGCAAATTTTCAACTACTCTACCTCAAGCCTGTAGCATTTCATGGGGGTTGTTGTGACCCAAGTGCGGGACCCAGCACTTGGCCTTGTTGAATCTCATGCAGTCGGCCTTAGCCCATTGATCCAGTCTGCCCAGATTCTTCTGTAGAGCCTTACTACCTTCAAGCAGATGAACACTCCCTTCTGACTTACTGTCATCTGCAAATTCCCTGAGGGTGCACTCATTCTCCATGTCCAGATCATTGATAAAGTTATTAAACAGCACTGTCCCCAAGCCATGCCCAGGGGAACACCAGCTGTGACCAGCTTGCCAATGAGATTTAAATTCATTCAGCACCACTCTTTGGGCCTGATGATCCAGCCACTTTTTTACCCAGCAAAGTGTCTACTTGTCCAAGACATGAGCTTCAATACAGTCTATCTGATCACAGTGTAACTGTGAAGCTTCTGTGGGGCAGGTGATGATGAGAGTAGCATGTTGGATCTTCCTTTACTGTTCCTGGCCTTTGCAAATACCATGGAAGAGGTCTCCTCTATATTCTTCTAAGACTGTACATGATTTGAGATTGAAGTAATTTCTTCACAGTATCACAGTATATCAGAGGTTGGAAGGGACCTCAAGAGATCATTGGGTACCCTGCCAGAGCAGGATTGCTTAGGGTAGTCCACACAGGAATGCATCCAGGTGGGTTTTGAAAGTCTCCAGAGAAGGAGACTCCACAACCCCCCTGGGCTGTCTGTTCCAGTGCTCTGTCACCCTCACTGTAAAGAAGTTTCTCCTCGTGTTGAGGTGAAATCTTCTATGTTCTAGTCTGAACCCATTGTTCCTTGTCTTATCACTGTGAACCACTGAAAAGAGCCTGGCCCCATCCTCCTAATACCCACCCCTCAGATATTTGTACATATTGATGAGATCCCCTCTCAGTCTTCTCTTCTCAAGACTAAACAGCCCCAGGGATCTCAGTCTCTCTTCAGAGGGGAGATGCTCAAGTCCCCTAATCATCCTTGTGGCTCTCTGTTGGATTCTCTCCAGCAGGTCTCTGTCTCTCTTGAACTGGGGAGCCCAAAACTGGACACAATATTCCAGGTGTGGTCTCACCAGGGCAGAGCAGAGAGGTAGAAGAACTTCCCTAGACCTGCTGGAGAAACCTTTACATCTTCTTTCCTGAAAGCAGGTCATTTGTTCACGATTTCTTTTTTTTTTTTTTTTTGGCACAGAAATGTGTACTACACTTAGCACTCACTTCTATAAAAGTTGAGCTTTAGAGTCTTGTCCATAATTAGGACAAAGGACTGCATCAAACCTCATTGCTTTCTGATCCAAGCACAGAGTGTACTTGCACAAGATTATTAGTATACAAAAAATCGTTGCTTTTATTTTTAAATACAGTTATATTGAATGGAGGACTGCACTTTACCATATGCTGCCCATTTTGCTTTGTGCTCAACCCACCAGCATCATCCATGTGATACAGTAAGTACACAAGATAAGTTTTATGAAAGAATTTGGATTTATATGATGTATCTCCTTGCTTTGTAGACTTACTTGCTTTAAAGTTTCTTCTGATCAATCATTAGCTATTCCCATATCTATACTTACTGAAGAATTATGGCTTTATCTTTAAAGGACATGTCTTTCTGGGTCGAACCCCAGCCACTTTATTTCTTTGTTTTTACAGTCTGTCATCTAATTTAATATTTATCAGTTGTAATAACTGACTGTCAGGGTATTTTCAACATTAATTCCAGGTGTCTGTGCATTGGATAGTCCTGCATTCAGAATTGCTAAGCAGACTATGCAGGCAGACACTTTGGCTGTAGCTTGTTTGCTCATTTATATACAGAAGAATGGAGATGAATGCTAATTTTGCTGCAGAGAGTTTTCTGCTTAGAATCCCAAACGCTCCATATTTTTTAATTCCAAGGGCCTAATGAAACCATTGTAGCAACCTTCCACTGGTGGAAGGGATTAATTGTTGCAAACTTCCTTTTCTCCCCTCCCGTTCTCAGCCTGCCCTGCAACTTTCGGGAAAAGAGACTGTGAATCGTGATTTAGAAAGCAATTTAAAGACTTCTAGCACAATTGATTTAATTTTCTCCTAAGGATTGCACTGGATGTGTAGTTTTGCGTGAAGATCTTGAAAGGAAAGCCCATGCCAAGGCAAAAGAAGGCAAGCACCAGCAGACTGCCTGGATGTGCAGGCTCTTCCAAGGGGATTGTGCCACATTGTTTCAGCCTAAGGGACTGATTTGATCTTAATAGCATATAAATGCAGGGTTATGCCCAGCTGTTTGATATGGAAAGCTGCATTGCAGCCACAATTTTACAAGAGCTGTGCAAAATGAGAATGAAACCCCAGTCTTCTGATTGCCTTTAGTTGCAGCTATGAGGACATCTAAGAGGAAGAGACAGCTTTTGTTCCTGCAAAAAAGTGTTCAGCTTGTGCTCATGTTTCATTTCATCTGGCGACACGTACACAGCTTTAGCATTGGATTAGTGACAGCTTTTCCTCCAAGGATCTAGGCTCTACTGTAAAAGATTTACCAAGCAGTGTAGCCATTGTAATTGTGAGAAAAGAGGATGCCAGTGGCTGTGCCTGGGCTTTGGTGTGGTGAAGTATTTAGGACCCTTTAATGTTAGAAGATATTTTGGTCTTGTTACAGTGAGTTTGTGGAGCCTCACCTACATTTTAGTGTGAGCAGAAGTGAGTGAATTCAGGTTGATCGAGCACACTAAGGGCAGTAGAGTTTGATGGATGGTGAGATAATAACTGTTGCCGTAGGCCTCCTGATGTTTTTCTCCTTCCCACAAACACCACCTTTGTCTTGCCTGGCCCAAGCATTACTCAGGTGTTATTGTAAGTCAGGCTGCCAGTGGACTCAGAAAGGAACTAAACATTGATTGACGTTTGTGCTAAGCTGTAAGAAAGCATCCTAGCAGGATAAGAACAAGTTAGGTTTTGTCAGTCTCTGGGAGGAGGCTGGAAGGAGCTTATGGGGGTTTCGAGAAAATTATCCATGTAATTTTTCCTGCACTGAGAACCTGTGATGTCATGGATATACTGTGGACTGTTCTCAGTAGCCCAAAACTTTGACTGTCAGTTTCCTCTTGTTAGTAGCAACAATTTTCCCATGCTATACAAAATTATGAAGTATGGAGATGACGAGTGGTTTCTGCTCTGATTTGATCTCTACCAACTCTCTTTTCCTTCTTATTCCTCCTTCTGTTGCATGATCTGACTGTGAAAAAAGTCACCCCAGACTTGATATGCTCATGTTCCTTAGTATTTTTGGGGCCCCTCACTACAAGAGGGACACCGAGGTACTGGAATATGTCCAAAGAAGGGCAGTAAAGCTTGAGCAAGGTTTGAGCAAGGCAAAGGTGACTACAAGTCAGCCTTTATGTATATCTTGCCCAAGATCTAATTGGGCCAATAGGGCAACTGAAGCCAGCACATAATTACTCAATGAAAAGGGTTTTGCCAGGTTGTGGCCATAAAAGGCAGAAACAAAGGCCTTGTTTCTGGGGGAGCAGTGGTCAGTGCATGTGCTCTTACCCCAGAAACAAACTTGTTTACCAGACATGCATGTGTCCTGTCCCCTTTGTTCCTTTTCCTGCGTTGCCCTGACTTTCTGCAGGAAGGAGTGGGGAGGGGGGGACCATGTCTAGACACATTAGGGCATGTCTGGATTTTGTACTGGGCCTGTTTGGCCCTACCATGACACATATATGGCCTGTGGTTTGGTTGATGCTTGGGTTTTGGGCTGGTTTTGTTTTTTTTTCCCTGCAAGACAGTGTTAGTGTACCACCTTTATAGGAGGATGGGATTCTTCTTTCATACCTAGGTACTCTAGTTGGCTGCCAGGTACCTACTTATATTTTACAGAGAAAACTGTTTATTTTTAAAATTATTTAAAGGAGAACAGAAGATGGGACATTTAATTGAAGAAGTGTAACCAAGAGATTTATTGCAGAACATTTTCTGTTTTTTCCTTAGTTGAAATTTTTCATATGTTCGGTTTGTGGCTTGGCTATTCTAATGCTTTATTTATTTGAATCAGGCCAAAAATCAGGACTTAGAAATATACTTCTTACATGTAGCAATAGAATAACCTACATAATTCAGCAGATTGTGGCTACAGAAGCTTAAATGAGACTACTTCTGAAACGCATTTTACATTTTTCCTGCTGTTTCACCTATAACAAAACCATAATGGTAAAACATAATGTCCTCTGAATTACTGATGCTTTAGTGGAAATTACTTTTACCACAACAGAGAACACATTGTAAACCATCTTCTACAAAGATATGAATCTGAATGAAAATGTTAAAAGTTTTCCAACATCAGTTCCTTATGTTTATGCAGATACCAATAGAACAATGAGTAAGTTGCCTATCCGTTACTGAAGCCTTCTTATTTTCTCTTGCCAGATTTTTAACTACTAGAGTGAGCTTTGCCTTTTTTAGTTCCACCTGTTTTAAACCAACTGTGAGAATATATGACTCTGGTTTCAACAGAGTGTAGAGTAATTTTATTTCAAGGTGTGACAGATGTCTTGCCCCTAAATGTGAACTGTATAATTCTTGAAGTTACACTGCTTGTCAGAACTGAGTAAAACTCACCTAATTAGTCTTTCTGAGTCCTTGATTTCTGGAATAATAGAATTTTATTTGCTTATTTTGTTAAATAAAAATGCTATATGATTAAATGATAAAAATGTGTTCCTTTTATGGACTCAACTGTATGTGATCCGAAAATGTAAAGGTTGGTTGGTTAACTAAAGACGCAAAGGAATATTTTTCTTTTGAGGAATAAGTGTTTCCTCTTTGTGTGACCTCTTACTCTCTTAAAAATTGGTCTAATAAATGTCCAGAAAGCCATTTCCTACTTTCACTTTGTAACATGACCAAGAAGTGCATAATTTCTGGAGATGTCAGCAAAATATGCTATTTGTGTATATATGTGTGTTTGCTGAGTTTGTGGTGTATAACTTACCAAAACAGAAGGAGGCAATGGCCTCTAATGGCCCCTGGGACAGGGCAGAGCTCTTCGCCCTGATGCTGAAAGTTTAAGTTTTCAGGTGACAACTGAGCCTCCTGCCTCACAAATACCCAGGCTCAGGAGCTTTAGGAGCAGCACCAGGCTAGGGAGGGAACAAGAAGGGGAGGGAGGGAGGGAAGATGTCTTCAAAAAATACTGGGAACCCCCCAAAAAAAACTCACCAAGTGCTGCTTTTCAGGAGCCAAGCTAAGAATCCAACTTTGTATTGGGGAATGAACTGCCTCATGGCCAGCGGCAGCGACTCGTAGGAGCTGAACTCCTGGGACACCAGGGGCTTGCAGACTGTGTCCTCATCATACTGCAGCAGGCTCAGGTGGCTTCCCACCTGGTGCACGAAGGGCTCCAGCAGCACAGCAGCCCTGCCCTTGCTGGGCTCCAGAGGGCTCTGCCCCACCATGGTGCATTAGCAGCTAAGTCAGTGTGATTTGATGGCAAGGTGTTGGCCAGCAGGTGCTGCTGGGCAGATGACAGAGCAGGGGGGCAGAAGCCTTGGTGAAGCCAGGCACATCCCCAGAGTTAGGGCACAGGGTGGCATGAAAGCATTGCGACCTCAGGCTGACAGCTGAGCTCTGCAAATGGGGGATGTCCTTCTGGGCTGGGGTCAGAGCTGCCCTGAAACTGATGGTCGTACAGATGCTTTAATGAAAGAGTCCATCAGAGACTGCAGGTTTAGAGGACCACTTCTGACACAGCATGATTTAAACGCTGCTTGGAAATACCGAGTGCCTGACTCCCATTTCAACCAAAGTATGTTAGGCTGCTCTGGCATCCATTTTATATGCAAAGTGAAAATACAGCAGCCTCTGGTTCCCCTGGAGCAGCAGATTCAAATCGAAGTCCACAGATTTGGCTTGGGCCTTCATTCCTTGGTGGAAATGCTCTTTGCATTTGCTTTTGTAGCAGACATTTAAACCTGAAGTTCCATATGCATTGTATGGACACCAAAATGGGGCTATAATATATTTTGTATAGAGTTGAGTGTTTAACTGTGGTAATTGTACAGAAGTTTCCCTCCTTTTTTTTTTTCTCATGCGCTATACCATGCAGTTTGAATTCTGACATATGTTTTAAAGGCCACTGTATTCAATGATATTATGTGAAAATTAGTGTTATGTGAAAATTAGTGACCAGGAAATGCGATCTATCTATAAAACATTATTATAGAATACCCTGCTTAATTGAGGCAGCAAATGCAGGACTTCTTCACTGGAACATTTCATACAAAATTGATTTATCCTGATGGTAGAACCTGTAGCTTTATGGGGGATGGTATTGGCCTAAATGAAGCTACTGCTCTGTATTCAAGATCCTATCATTGATGATGTTTACACTAGTATGTATTTCAGCACTCCATTATTTTCTGTTCTATTTTGGTCCTCTTTCCTTTTAACTGTGAACCCCAAAGCAGCCTGAGCCTGAAGGTGACTGACATTTACAAGCTAAACCAACTTACATTCACTGGCTCAAATCTATCCATTTTCATTAGTTTAAGAAAAAATAAATTACCATATTTCAGGACATTAGAGCTTATGTTATTCAGGCAAGCTTATTTTCTTCATGTTTGGCCTGTTCTGTGAATCTGACTGATACATGTACAGAGATTACAGTTTTTATCTTGTATTATAGTAGGCTGAAAGTGTGTCATATCAGTGACCAAAATCTTATTTTAGTTGTACTTGGTTGTCTGAAAGTCTGAATTACTGATGTCTTGGTTACATGCAGTTTTAGCACCGTATTTAATGTTAGAAATGTGCCAGCATCGGTTTTCATTACTGAAAAAAAACCACATAAATTGATAATCCAAAATCCTTTTTTTGTACTTTTTCAGTATGAATGCCTTTAATTATGGTGTGGGGTTTTTTTTCAGGAGATGGGGCTTTGCAGAGATCATCAGCTTCTAGAGTTCAGAAGACAGTGTTATGTTTGTGGCTTAATCATAAAGCAAGCTATCTCTAGAATTCCTCTGAACTCTAAAGAGAGGATCATCATACTTTGGATTTAACTTAAAACTGTTAGGGATAAATATAGAATTTAATGATAAATTCTCCTTGATATGCAAGAGGGGCAGCACTTCTGGAGCACTGGAGGTGTTGCAGATGTCGGTAACACTGGCTGTGGTTGTGCTCTCTGTGGATGTATCTGTCAGACCTGATGGGGTTGACAATGACTGTTTCTTTTTTGGTGCCCTCAGTGGAGATTAAAGGGAACAGTGCGTTTCCAAGACTACACACAATTGCACGTTATTTTAGTAAATGTCTCAAAGATGTTGACCAGAGTTCAAAGGTGAAACTTGTAGAACTTAATCATCTATTAATAGAATTAATTTTTAGAAAGTTCTGACATTAAGTGTATTTATGCCACTTAACTGTCTTGCATTCTTGAAGAGTTTATTACATGTATAAAGACTGCATTTTTTATAAGGTTGTACCAGGTATAATGCGATGATAAATAAACAAGTCATATGCCCTCTTTTAAAACTGCAAAAATAATGTTTTGAAATCTTCATATTTCAGTTTCATTAAAATTAAATGCCTATTTAGAAAGCTTGTAAGGCTTTGCTCTGTTTTTGCAGTAGGAAAAAGATAAAATAATGCAATATCTGCGGCACATATTACAGAAGAAATTTGATTCCTTAATTCTGTCATTTGTTACATTTTTCTCAAAATGGTCAATTTGTCTTGAAAAGTTAAAAAATGTATTTGTGGTAGGTGAAGAATAGTAGAAGAGGGATATGCAATATTAAGAGAGAAAATGTCTCCAAATAATTTTCTTCTCTGGTTTTATCATTTTGCTTTGCTAATGAGACACTGCTCTGTGACTATCGCTGTGTACACAAGAGCTACACAGCTTATTCTGTCTATTTGTTTCTCATTTTATTTCAGAAGTCATAAAAGTTTGGTTTTCTCTGTGGGAAAACAACACAATCCTGGTGTCTCAAACTTCACAGGAACTTCACCTAAAATTATCATTCCTATTAGAAAGTGCTAAAGTAAGCATAGCATTGGTGATGTTGAGGGCCAATGGCATCCTGGGGTGCATTAAGAAAAGTGTGGCCAGCAAGTCTAGGGAGGCTTTCCTCAACCTCAGCTTTGCCCTGGTGAGACTGGAATACTGTGTCCAGTTTTAGGCTCTCCCGTTCAAGAGAGACTGGAACCTGCTGGAGAGAATCCAACAAGGATGATTGCAGGATTTGAACATTTGTCCTTTGGAGAAAGACTAAGAGACTTTAGGGCTGTTTAATAGTGAGAAGAGAAGGCTGAGAGGCGATCTTATCAATGTCTGTAAGTATCTGAGGGGTGGGTGATAGACTATTTTCAGTGGTGCCCTTTGATAGGAGAAGGAACAATGGGTACAAGCTAGAACACAAGAGGTTCCACCTCAACACAAGGAGACACTTCTTTACAGCGAGGGTGATGGAGCACTGGAACAGGCTGCCCAGAGAGGTTATGGAGTCTCTTCTCTGGAGGCTTTCAAAGCCTGCCTGACTGCATTCCTGTGTGTCCTGCCCTAGGTGATCTTGCTTTGGCAGGAAGGTTAGACTCAAATCATCTCTGGAGGTCCCTTCCAACATTCTGTGATTCTATGATACTAAGTTGTATCAATTATCACATATATATTTGGTATATTAGTAATATTACTAAAGTTGAGGTAGACATTGGCTGATTGTTAACTGGATCAACAATTCTGTATGTTTTGCATGGAGGATTCTGTGATGAGTGTTTGTTATTCTGGTGTACTGACTCAGCCACTGCCTGGGAGAAAGCACCCCAGCTTCATCTGGGTATATAGCCTTCTCCTTTTTGGGTCCCTAACATAGCATTTTCTTTCGCTTTCTTACACAACAAAATCAGAATATTTTACTAAAATGTATGACCATTCCATGGTGTCTGAACTCCTATTCTGACACATTTAGTGTGCCTGCCTTATTAAGAGTTTCCACTCTCTGTTTACAGTTGAATTGGGACTTAGTGAGATAAACAGGGAGATTTGATGTGCTGATCAGCCTGGCTGCAGCTTCTATCATTATTTCCTTTTTGTTTTTTAATCTTTTTTTCTCAAGGTTCCTGTAAAGAACACTTGTGTTTGACCTTTTTATTTACCTGTAAGTAGAGGGTTTGTATCTGAATAGGCTTCTCTAGAGCAGCTGTCAGCCCAGTTTAACCCCAATGGGTCTGTTTCAAATGTCAACTATTGCTTTTTAGCTCCTTTACCTCTTGAGGAAGCTTTTTGGCAGTTTTGAATGCAAGGAGAGATTTTTTTTCTTTTCTTTTTTTTTTCCACATCAATACCATGCATGCTGTCTTTAATAATATTTATATAAATACTGTCAAACATAACAGATTAGTAGCTGGGCACTTTTTTTTTCATACATAGATAAATAGAAGTTACCCACAGGGCTTAGCAAAAGCTTCTTGGGTTTAATGAAGTAGAAATACCATCAGCAGCACCCCTGTTTCTAGGATATGTAAAATACCTTGTGGCTACTAGAAGTGCTCTCACTTAGAAAGATTAGCAACTTACTTTGAAATGCAAAAGTAGGCCTAGAAAAATCATTGAGCCATGTTGTGCTGAATTTGAGCAAATAATCTATTGGGGTGGGAGTATGTGTGTGTGGGGAGATCAAATGTATCTGATTTTTTCTATATCCCAAATTTAATTTTTGTGTGACAGCTCTACCTGGCAGCATCAATCTCCTGTTAGTGCAATCTGCCATTCTGGATTATTTCAATTAAGTTCTCTTCCTTGTTTGCATTTGCTGAGGAGTTGTAATGGCACACACCCAACTCAACAATTCAAGAGAATTAATCTTCTCTGTGTGTATATTATTAAAAGAAAGTGGAAAGAAATAGATAGTTTCTCTTTTTCCTCTATCCTGGAGTCCTTCTCCAGAGTCATTACACAATTGGAAGACTTGCTTTGAAGACTGAGTGTGAAGACTTAGTTACAGAATATGAAGGCTTGGTTTGGGAGCTTTTATGAGTGATTATTAAAATCTTTAAAATTCATTCTATGCACCTTGGTTTCTTGTAGATCTCTTTCATTTTACATAAACTGACTTCTGTCTGGTAGCCAGAAGATGAAAAGCTTTTTCTCATACTCATTGCTTCGGTGCAAAAGTTGGACTTCTTTATAGAAACACAGCAACTTCCTAAGCTTCCCTGTGCTCTGGCCTCCTGGGAAGAGAATCCTTGTCTGACATTGGAAACTGGAGGCAGTTTTTTGTACTGATAGAAGGATTACTTTTCCACATGCCCCTGAATTCATAGAAACTCGTGTTTCTAACTGGATTGTTGTGCTACCCTTTGCTGAAGTCTACTTTCCAACCTGCTTCCAAGTGCAGAAAACTGAGATACTATCTGATATAGTCATTCATATCCCATAACCTTTACGTATGTGATTGTGGATAAACGAAGCAGCTGCAGTGCCGAGTATCCACTTTGTATCTGCTAACCCCTATGTTGCTGCTCTACTGATTGCTGCTTCCAGCTGTTTAGTTTCCACCTGAGAAAGGCTACTTTTTGCTGAAGGGCCAATAGATGAAATGCTGGGTTGATGTGTTACCACTGGGACTGGCTTTGGTTCAGAACCCCTCCAGCATAAACTGTGAAAAGTAAGTAAATAAGTGGATAATTCAGAGTCCTTTCTGTGACATGACCATCCATTCAATTGCTGAAGGAATGAGTAAGACTTGAGTTCAAAAGAGAAAAGGATTTTACTTCTGTTGTAAATTGTTATCTCTGTATGCTCATAACTGTACTGAATTGCCAGGCGTCAGACAGGTATAGAGATGCTGAAGCACAGGCTTTAGTATTTCAGCTCTTCAGGCCAAGCCCAGCTGTACCAGGGAGGTACAGTGGGCACATTAAACCTGGATTCTATCTTCTTACGATGTTATTGAGGTACTCACACTTAGCATTTACAGAGACTGGCATGTACATGTTGGAACAAGCCTCCAGCATTGCACCAGACCAGATTTTTTTAGTCAGGAGCTTTCCTGATGTAATCAACACCTTAAAAGCTATTTCCATGGTGTTTCCCCACACCCTTTCTTTTTTTTAAACATTTCAGCTGGACAAATTGTTCATGTTGAGTTGGAAATGGCAGTTGCTTTTCCTCACTGGATGAGAAATGCTGGTGACCCTCAGCGTACGTCTGTGCTGTTTGCTGCAGAACTCAGCTAGTCAAGGGCTGACACATTGTGGTTGATGGTGTTACCGTAAAACTTCTCAAAAGCACGATGAATAGGAATTGTGCATTCTGTTTTCCAGAGGAAACTTTTGGCCCAAATTAATTTATTGTGTATTTTCAGTTCAGTAAATCTTCTTTTTTGTCCTTTTTATGTCTTTAGTTGCAACAGTGTTTATTTGTGCTTGCATAGAAAGCAACATTCCAGCTCACCTTTAGAGGCCTCCACAGTTTACCATCCTAAATGGTGTTGCTAAGATCACATAAAGAAAAATGCTGGTTTGGGGAAAAAAAAAAAAACATGTACTTGGGATCCTACCCCAATAAGTGTGGGAAATTCCTGCTTTGGCTGAGAACCAGTAAGTCTGATTTCAAACAAAAACAGCTCACATGATTTCCTTCTTGAAGGACCTGAGCCAGGCTGGTAGCCAAACACCCTGCTTCCCTAAACCAGCTGATGTTAGTTCCAGCCTTTTCTGATGCCTTGCTCCTTCTGATGATGAGGTTTGCCAATGCTCACACAGCTCCAGCACAGGGCTTGCCTGGAATTGCTTGTGTGAGCCAGTTGGCTCTTCAGCCATGGTCTAGTAATATGAATAATTTGTGAGCTTCCTTTGGCCATGAAAACATGCTCAAACCAACAGAGTGGGGCACCGAATCTCCTTCCACTTAGAGGCTTCCAAACTGGGAACATCTCTGCTGAAGCCAACATCACCCTGGTGGGAAAATGTTGACAGGAAAAAATGCTAAATGAAGAAATGTCATTCAGTGACATGTTAAGGGGGGGCTGTCACCATACATTTTGCCATATGTGCAAAGGTGCAATTTGCCCATGCTCATCCGTGGTGTACTGATATTGAATGTGCATTTCATGCACTAGGGAAGGCAGAGGATGACATATTCTGCTTACAGGAGAGGCAATTCCAGCATTCAGGTGTCCAGTGTTGCTTGGATTCTCCCTTGATTTTTTTTTTTTTCTAACATAGTCAAGTGCTGAAAAACACTTTTTTCTTTTTTTTTTTGCATTCTTGCCTTTTTGTTGTTGTTTTGTAACTCATCTTATGATATTCATAACTCCTCTTTGCAAGATCCCTTTGTTTCTTTCTTTCCTATCCATTGTAGCCCTTTCTTTGCCATGGCCAGTTTTCACAGGTATGTTTCTATATACTTTGTACTGTCTGGCTGGTGCCTAAATAGCCCCATACAGCAGGCAGGAAACTTGATGTTCATAGTGAACAGAGCTCCAGAAATGCTTACAGCCATCTTGAGAGAAGGAAAATAAAAAGGAACCTTTCTGGCAATCTGTGATAGAAAACTCAAACAAACTGCTAGTCTGCAGCTGGGGCTTGAGGCTTATTCCTATGTTTTTGTGGGACTGAAGTACAGAAACATGTTTTCTTCCCAATGTGTAGCATTCATATTGCATGCAGATTGCAGAAGCATTCACATGTTACACAATTAATATTCTCAAGATGAAGAGTGCTAATTGTCATCGTAAAATATACTTCTGATGTATTTCTCCCAGTGCCTGCCTCAAGGTTGCCTGAATCTTTATTCCTCTAAATTCATATTCATGTCAGTTTTATTCACAGCAATTTTGCTTCACTTTTTCTTGCTTTAGATTACACATCATGCCCAGCAGTGGAGGAAGAGTAGATTTTGAAATTTTTTACGTGTCAGATTTCCCTGTATCCAATTTTATCAAAAAACTGTCACCAACTCCTTCTGAAACCAGCAAACCTTTTTCTTTCTAATTACATTTTTTACCATATGTTCATCCAGATGGCATATGCCAAACATTTTCTAGGGTGCTAGAAAATGGCCTGACTTCAGAGGATTTAACTGCTGAAGAAGCTTATGGAAAAAAAATAGAATTGATACTGGGCAGAAAAAGTCTTAGAAAGAAAGGGGGAAAAAATCTGATAAATCTTCCCAGTTATATTTTGTGCCTGTAGTATTTAATTCCCAATATATGCACCTGCATTAGAACAGTGAAAATGTGGGGAATATTTTATTGAAGCATTAAAAGTTGGCTCCTTTTTGAATAGCTGAAAATAAAACTTTCGTCTGTGGAGTATGTCTAAAAAGAACTATGGAGCTGTGAACTACTCTCTGGTTTGCTGCAAAGTGGAGCAAAAAAGAGTTTGTCAAGCGCTCAGATTCTCTGTATGAGCAGCAATTTTACTTGGCAATGTATTAACTATTTGGGCACTTTTTTTCTGAAATACTATTTCTAAGTATAAGACAGGTACAGCTGATGCATGATGTTGACACGTGTCCTAGTTCTTAATCATTCTTTTGGGTTTTCTTGCAAAAAATTGATGAGATATAGTGAGAGTGCCAGAAACTTGAGAAAAGAAGAAAGGACTAAGGAATCATAGAATGGATTGAGTTGGAAGGGACCTTAAAAATTACCTGGTCCTTACCCTCTTGCCATCAACAGGGACACTTCTACTAGACCAGAAGGCTCGAAGCCACATCCAACCTTGAACACCTCCAAGGAGGGAGCATCCCTAACCTCTCTTGGTAACCTCTTGCAGTGTCTAACCATCCTCACAGTGAAGAATTTCTTCCTTACATCTAACCTAAATCTACCCTCTTTAAGTTTAAAGCCATTAACCCTTGTCTTATCACTACATGCCCTTGTAAAAAGTTCCTCTCCAGCTTTCTTGTAGGCCCCCTTTAGATGCTGAAAGGCTGCTATAAGATCTCCCTAGAGCCTTTTCTCTTGGGATTCTCTGAAGAATCCCAAGTCTCTCAGCCTGTCTTCATAGTGGAGGTGTTCCAGCCCTCCAATCACTTTGTGGCCCTCCTCTAGACTTGCTCCAACAGGTCCAGGTCTTTCTTATGTTGGGAGCCTTAGAACTGAATGCAGTACTCCATGTGGGGTCTCATGGGAGTAGACAGGGAGAATAACCTGACTCAACCTGCTAGCCATGCTTCTTTTGATGCAGCCTAGGATACAGTTGGCCTTCTGGGATATGAACACACATTGCTGTTTCATGTTGCAATTTTCATCAACCAACACTCCCAACAGTCCTTCTCCACAAGGCTGCTCTCAACCCACTTATTGTCCAGTATGTATTTATGCTTGGAATTGCCCTGACCCATGTGCAGGAAAAATATTATTTTTCATATTTACCTACTAGTTAAGATAAATGCAGGTCAATTTTTCATCTTCTGGACAGTTTTTGTATTTGTTCTCATGTGTGATGATTTCCTTTTTACTGTCATCATTGTTTTGATTTTTTTTTTCCAGATTACCAAGGGGAATACCCTCATGTTATTACCAGTTTCTAATCTTGAGTCTCAAGTCATTTTACTTACAGCTTATTCCTGAAGATAGATGATTTAGTGAGAATCAGATCTACTTTCTTTTGTTGCTGCACTAGCTTCTACAGCTTCCAGTTGCAAAGGAAATTTTGAGTGCACAATCCAAGGCTATTACTAGAGCATAAACCAAGATGTAGTTTTGATACAAGATGACTAGGGTCTGGTGGTCTCATGAATGCAGGGGGACAGTTGTAAATGAAGGCATGTTCAGTGTGCTTAAATAGCATAGGTCTTTTTGAAAATAGTAACTGCAGTCAACAACGCAGATCTTCAACCTTCTCCAAGGTAATGAGACAGGCTTTTGACAGCGCTCAACAATTTGAAGTGGTTTTGTTATTTCTGAGTTGAACCTTTCATAAGGAGTCCCTATCTCCATCTTCTTCACCCACTTCCATTCATGAGTGGTTTGACATTTCCACAAACTCTTCTGTGCCATTGACCGGGATTACACCTGCTGTGTCTCAAGTCAAAACAGTCTATTTTGTAGTTAAATCAATCTGTATAGCAGAGAAATTGTAACTATTTAAAAGCTAAAGATTAAAACCCTCAAGACTGAGAATTGGTGTAAACTTTGAAGTAATTGAAACTGTGATGAGGAAATATGACATGAAACACGAGAATGCATCCTGTCTCCATACTGTTATGATGCAACAGGCATTTGATTATGATTAAGATGTTTTAGCATTTGTGGGCATGCAGCTGTATTAAAGCCACCTTGAGGTATCACATTTCCTGCTGGGTTTTTTTTTTCCCTAGATGTCATTGCAGAATGGAGCTAAAGTTGTTTGAGTGCCTTTTCATGTATTTATAAAATAATGTGTATCATAACCAGTCACTGGATTCATGCTGTAGTTTTCAGTTCTTAGAAGAGTTAGACTCCCAAGCATTTTCCTTGTGGAAATGCAAACTCCTGCATAACAAATTTCAGCCTGCTGAGAACAGGCTTTCTTAGCTGCAGTAGGAAAACTTCTCAGAATTAGCCTGATAATCCCTAACTGTTGGTGAATGACATGTCAAAATCCAATGGCTGAAAAAGTATTGTGCTTGAATGCTTTGGTTTTAATTGAAATATGCATTACTAAATCAAACTGTAATTTCAATTACACACTTGGTTTAGGTATTCCATGGGTTTTTCACCATATCATTTTAATGAGGAATGCTAAGAAGGTTTTCATAGAAAGAATTACAAAGTTAATGATTATGAAGCTAATGATATGAAGACTCAAAGTGCCAGCCATAAACCATGTCTCCGACTTTCCTGAGCGTGAGTTCAGGTGTGCACTTGTTACGTGGGACTCCCCATCATGTCCTAGGCAGCTGATTTGTGTTTGCAAGTACTGACTGCCTGCCTTGTCACAACTGATCAATGTTCCTTAAGGTTTTTTTTCTTTCCTGATTTTCTTCCTTCTTCACTGACTGTGGGCCTCTTTGTGCATGAGTGCACACACAAATTTAATGCCACCCTGCAGTGCCTCCATTCTGCTCTGTATGTCAGTGCATGCACGCTTAGATGCCTTCTCTCTCGTTTCCCCTGCGACCCTCTCTTTTGAGTAAAGTAGTTGCAGTGGAGAGCTTTAGAGTGTAAGTACTTGGAATTGCACTTCTGCTACGATTTTCCATAGCTAGTCATTTATCTTTTGGAAGAAGTTGGTATATAAAATCTCAGTTCAAGACATTCTCTAAGAGTTGCTCTCCTTAATAATGGCAGCTGTCTCCCACTGCTCGCAATGAGAGTACATCAGAGAAGATTGCCTTTTGCAGAGCAGAGACTCATCTCAGTCACTGAAAATGGCAGGAAATATTATCACTTTTGGAAAAAGTGGTCCAAGGCTGGCTTGCATTTGTGTATGTTGAAAGAACAGTTCATACTTAAAATCCTAGCCTTTTTCCTTTTCTTCCATTTTTCCTTTAGAAAAGTGAACTTTAGGTATTATCTAGGCATAATACTATCTAAACAAATTTTTTACTGTTTGAAGCAAATGGAAAGTTTCCAGTGTTGGAATTATTCTTAGAAGGTGTTTCATTCTTCAGTGTGGCTGTTTTGAGTCCAGGTTGATTAAACTCGGGTTCAGAACACTTAGCATATTTATTCTTCAGGAGTCAGTATTTTACATAGCTGAGATGAAGATCAAATACCTCTAATTAATGCAAAATTCAAATTAGTCTTGAACTGTGGTACTACAACTGCTGTCTTAATAATGAACTAGCCACAAGAGGAAGTGGGTTTGTCAACATAGCATCACACAAAGCTTTGAGTATTCATCTAATCTTTTCAGGGATCACTTTTATCTATCTTGCTGCTTTCTTCAAATACACTTCCAAGGTACTGAACAATGCAATAATATCTGATGCAGCAATCTGCAGAAGCAGAGTCTTTTTAGTTGAAGTATTTGAGGGTGAGTAACCTTAAAAGTCACTGAAACCTACTGTGCCAACCAGAACGCTGATGGACTGTTTCTCACTGATCCTCTTGCTTAGGCTTTGAATAGCTGATGCTGTGCTGCTGCAGATTCTCAGTACAAGCCAATGCAATGGCTGGAGCCAGGCACCCAAGTGACAGCTGCTCTTTTGAGTGTATCTCTGTGTGTTTGAAGACAGAGGATGTACAATGGCAGAAAAAGACTTCTCAAAGGCTCAAGCGGTACTTTCAAGTTACTTGTAAATGCAGCTATTCCTCTTTGGAGACAGTGGCAGCTTGTAATATCCCAAATGCAAAAATGGAAACAACTATTAGGAAGAAATTATTAAATAGCACATTTAAATTTTGTGAGGCTTGGTAAGGCTGTTTGTTACCTAAAAGAGGTGACAAATACAGAATTTCATGTTCTGTACCAAAGCAAAATTTAAAAGTTCAAACTCTCCAGTCTGTCCATTTCTCACTGAATGGCAGCGCAGCCTTCTGATGTGTCAGCCTCTCCTCACGGTTTGTATCATCATCAGACTTGCTGAGGATGTACTCCAGTCCTTTATCCAGGTCATTGATGAAGACGTTAACAAGACTGGATCCAGTACTGACCCCTGAGGAGCACCACTAGCTACAGGCCTCCAACTGAATTTTGCACCACTGATCACAACTCTCTGAGCTCTGTCAATCAGCCAGTTAGTTCTCAGTCCAGCTCACTGTCGACTCATCTAACTCACAATTCATAGGCTCTGAATTCTCTGCATAAACCTCTCTGAATTTCCTAACAGTTAATTTGAATACAAATAATGATAAATTATCTAAAATTATGTTACAGAGAGTGGAGGTACAGGAGGAGGAGGAGAATGCAGCATCAGATGTGAATATTCAGTGAAAGAAAATATGTTTTCTTTGCTGACTTCACCTTATGCAATACTAGGAGAGCACAGATAATTCTCTTTCCTATTTTTATAGCTTCTGCTACCTCTGATCATATGCATAAAAAGGTAGTGTGTTATTCTTAGGCAGACTGACTCTAGTGTTGAGGATAGAGAGTGTCTTTGAAGAAAAGCCCTAGAAAAATTCAGTCCTAGGAATAAGCTCCCACTGAGAGTTTACTGAGATTTTTCTGCCCTTCTGTGTATCAGTAATAGAAACAGACCATAGAGAGAATGAAAATCAATGTCGTGCTCAAGGTGTATGTGTTGGAGAAAGATTAGAGAAGTTTCTGCATGTTATTAATGCTGAAGACAGATGTAGAAATGATGCATTTCTCTCTATGACCCAAATGTCTGGAGTTCATGGAATTGTGTTTGAAGGTGGAAAAGGGGCAGAATGTGAGAGCAGCAGTTCTGGTCAGATGGGATGTACCATAACTCATGACATTTTATATGTAAGATTACCAAGGATAGAGGAAAGTTACTCGATATTCATATTGTTATTTATAAGGAGACCCAACTTTAAAACTGGTAATACTGCCTAGGATATCTGCCTCTGATGTCATTTGTGACATTCTTAGGTTGGGCACCAGGCCATCATTTCAGCACAGGAGCCTGTGCCCTCTTTGCAGATGGGACTGGGACTTGGCTCTGTTTGTCTACTCCATTTATGCACCAAGAGCTGGACTTAGTTCAGCATCTGCAGATTTACAGTCTCTTAAAGATACAGAATTAACTCTTGGCCAGGCAGTTTGGAGCAGATCCTATCTGAGCTCTGCCAAGACTGCAATAACTTGATGCCATGAGCTATAGACTTTCTTCATGCTATGCTGACCAGTGCTTCTTGTCTGCAGTGGTAACTAGGTTTCCAAAATCACATGAGTTCAATTAACAGAATTTGGAAGAGTATGACACTAGAGTGAGTTGTCTGTTTGTCCGTCTAACGAGCACTGGGAATTGGTAGCTGTGCTTCAGCAGGGATCTCCAGGCGTTAGGTGGGAAACACAATGTTCCTGTTCAGTCTACATACAGCATCAGTCACATTTCAGTGTTAATTTAATGTTAATTTCAAAGTCTTTATTCTTTTAAACCATGATCTCTATCATAGATCAGTGATATTGGATAGAATTCATACTTTTTATTTTCTGCTGGAAAAATCAAGATCTTTCCCTGCAACCATGAGATTTTTTTTCTTCTAGGTACAATAAGCTTCATCATAATACTGTAGCTGAAAGTAAAGTATTATTTTAATAATTGCTGATAAATATATTTTCTTTATATTTTTTCTTTGTATTTATCTATAGATCTAGATATATCATTCTCCACACACCCCACACACCTCCCCACACGCCCCCCCCAAACCATTTGAAGTGACTTTGGAGAGTTTACTCAAGTAGTAAACATAGACCTAAATCTAAATGTGTCCTCTCTTCTTCGAAAAGGCTGGCAGACTCTTAATTGTTACATTTTACATTATGAGTAGATCACTCTATTATTTTTCTGTTCCCTAAAATGAAGGATGAAAAATTCAAGCACAGATGTCAAAGGCTTTATTGTTGGGTTATTTTTCTTACATATGTGGGGTATGATTAAATATATGCTGTCAAAAAGAGACCTCTTTATAGTTGATACTATTGATTAGCATCTGAAACCTGCCAGCAACATTGTTACTTTATTTATAAGAAAATCTAATAGGGAAATTATTAAGTTGATGTTTTAGTTTCTACAGTGAAAACATTTCAGGTATTCATCTCATATCGTTACAGAAATTGCTTGGCTCAAGTAGATACCACAAAATCATGTTTTAATGTTTTTTTTTCCTTTTCCATCTTTTATGTTTTTTCACAGTCACATGACACAATCAGCCACATTTGAAGACCCTCGAATAGAGAGCTGCCAAATAACCCCTCCAGCCCCTCGGAAAGTGGAAATGAGGAGGGATCCTGTGCTAGGATTTGGGTTTGTGGCTGGTAGTGAAAAGCCAGTTGTTGTACGCTCAGTAACACCAGGTATGTTTTCTCCAACTGACCCAGAAGTGAACTTGGATTTAATCTACTGAAGCGACATGGAGTTAAAAGTTTGAGTACTGTTAAAATACTCAGGCAAACAAAGTAATCACAAATGTTGGTAAGACTTTAAGCCTTGTATTACCCAGTGGTTTCCCTCCTTGCACTCATTTTTGAATGTTATGTAACTGTGCTAACAAAAAGCCTCCTTTAGGGTATTGCTCTGAGCCATTACTATTGTTTGCCTGAAAAACTTTGACCCACTTCATTCATGGAAAGAAGGTCTTCTCCCTGTTACATTTATATCGGTTTGATGTCACCTTCATTGCCACTGAATCACTTTTCAAGAAGTATGTTGAGTTGCAAGATTAAAATTTACATATTTTTCATCCATTTTATCATCACCTTTTCAAGGACAACAAGATGTTTAACTGTAATACTTGGTTCTAATTATAATATTTGGGTTAAAAACAAGAGGATGTTTTTATTGGTGCTTTTTTAAATGGATACTTCTGTATAACTATGTGGCAGAAAGCCAGGCCAAAATAGATCTCTAAACAACTGGAGTGAAAATTAGTGAGGTTGTGTTATTTTTGAAGTTGTGAGGGACTAACCAGTCTCCTGACTATCAGGCTCCTGCTCTCTATGCTTAAAAGTTCAGTTACATAAAATTGCCTGGGAGCCAAGGGCAGGATTTAACTGCTCTTGTTCAATATGTTCTCTGGAACACCCACAGAGAGCAGAGGAGAGGCAAAATCGACTCTGTGAAGTTCTGATGTCATTTACCCACGTGTGTAGATTGATTATATTTGTATTGCTTTCAGACTAAGTGAGCAATGTAACTAATATTTGAACTAGATCCAAATAGTTCTTTTCTTCCAAGTTAGCAGTAATGTAGTATTATGTTAAAGTTCAGTTTGGAAAAGGTGTTTGTTCTATTCCAAGTGAAAAGGAGGAAGGATGATCTCAGGATGACATTCTGCTGTATGTATTTGCATCCCCTTATGGTGGATATGTAAGTGAAGTAAGGTTTTCAAACCAAAGAGAGGAAAGGAACAGCCTTAGCTCAGTTGTTAAATGAGTTGGGTTTGATACTGACACCTTCTATTTTAAGACTTATCTTCAAATTGGTAATACTATTACATTTTTACGTGTCATCATTGCAAAGTTTAAAGACAGAAGACTACAG
This sequence comes from Indicator indicator, assembly GCF_027791375.1. NCBI lineage: Eukaryota > Metazoa > Chordata > Aves > Piciformes > Indicatoridae > Indicator > Indicator indicator. The sequence continues at coordinate 81,141,959 of NC_072010.1, forward strand.
AGAATGTATCTTTTCACTAGCAGTTGTGATGTCACACCCTCTTCTATGCATGTAACTGTGCTGGGAAGTAAAGTGTTATGTTCGTTTTACAAAGCATAAACTCAATACATATTTCAGCAGTGTCAGAATCCAAAGCACGCAGACACATATATGTCTGATTATCTGCTCAGAGTAATGCTAAATAACCATTTCCAACTGAAAGCAGCAGTGCTTTTGGATGCACGTAAAAACTTGTGTTCACCTAGTGGTAGGAATCCAGAAGAAAAGAGACTGGGAGGTATAGAAACAGTCTTTTCAGACTGAAGGAAACAGGTTTGTTTTGCCCAGAACAGAAAAGTCAGAGGAGAGACCTGAAAATTACTTACAAATATGTAAGTGATACTTCACAGGAAAGAGGAATTAGATACTCTCCAGTGTTACATTGTACATGTGGTGTAGACACTGGGGGAAAAGACTTCCTGATCTTTACAGTAGTTATACAGGGTGGTTTCTTTACAGGAAAAGGAGTCATTCTCAGGGTAGTCTTAGGAGAATATCAGTCAAACATTGATTAGGGACAAGTAAGATTGGCTGATCACACCTTAGAGGTTGAATTCAGCTACTTTTTACAGGCTCTTTGGCTCCGCAGAAAATCAAGCCATGAATTTTAGGTGGCTAGATGTGTGTTTGGAACTTAACTTGAAGCACTTGAGTAGAAGCTACCAAGCCACTAATTTTGAAGATTTTCCTGGTAAGGGAGTACTGGTAATGTCAAAAACAGTGTTAGTGTTAAACATGCCATTTGATGAAAAAAACATTCATTGTGTGTGAACAGCAGAGTGTGTCTGTGCATTTACCATGATCTGCTAACCTGTTTCTTGCCTTTTTTTTTTTCTTTTTTTTTTTTCATTTATCTCCAGGCGGCCCCTCTGAAGGAAAGCTTATACCAGGGGATCAGATCATAATGATTAATGATGAGCCAGTCAGCACTGCTCCAAGGGAGAGAGTCATCGACCTTGTCAGGTAGTTGATGTCCTGTCACTTAAACTGTGAACCCAGTGGCTTATTGCCTGTGCAATCATTTGATAATACAGTGAGTCTTGCCTTATCATGGCTGAGGAAGGAGAAAATAATGTTAGTCGTAAGGAAGAAGTATTTTAGTACTGGAATGAAGTGTCCTCTTAGATAGGTAGCTGAAAAAGTATGCTATTGGAACAGCTCCAAAATACTTGGATATCAAGAGAGGAGTAGTATTCTCCTGGTAGTTACTTTTGGTGTGAGTTGTTGAAAAGAGGAGCATTTCCTATAACTCTTGCTCTATTGCCTTTTTTTTTCTTTTTAACTTGAAGCTGAGTCAGGTCTGTCTTATGTGAAGAGGAAAGAAAATGTGATAGGGTGATTTTTGAGAGCAGATGGGTGCATGTAAATGGGAATATGTAGGAAAATTCAAAGAGCATTTGGGTAGATTGCAGGTAGATTGGTTCATGTGAACAGAACAGGTAGGACTGTGTAGACAGGAGGCAGAAAACAAGTGACTGTGGAGAGTACAGGAAAGGAGAAATGTCAGTATTTGTAAAGGGGTGTAGAAGGAAAGAAAGACCAAGGACTGATATGCTCAGGATGTAAAAGATGTGATGCGGTTCAAATAATAAGTTTTGCATTTTGAATAACAGGAAATGTTAGTGCATTGCACAGAAAAATGATAGTAATGAAAAATTAAATATAAAAATTATTATTTTAAATTCCAGTAGCCTGGTTTCTGGACACCAGTTTTGTTCCTGTTTTTTCTTTCTCATTGATGTAGACTCTGAGTTTGTGGATCTAGTTGATTCCTGGGTGTTACTCTGGTTTTAACTGTGTAGATGTCTCTCAGAACTGATAACTGTCGCTGTGGTCAGTGTTATCCATGTAATTTTGAAAAGTTACGTTTGCTTCCAGAAACTTGGGCAGGAGGTGCCATGACAGTTGTACTCCTCTTAAAGATCACAATTTGAGCAAATGGGTGCTCATTTCCTGGGGATTCAGCTATGAAGCAAACTTCCAAAGGACTTATGGAAACGGTATAAAGATGCCAGCAACACTGATGCCTTTATCTGTGCTACTTGTGTTTGGACAAAATACAATACATTTTTAGATTTTAAAAAGATGTTAACCTGTAAGTCAATGAGCAGAAGCACAGTAAATTAAGAGGAGACTTTGACCCTCTTGTTTCTTGTGACAGAGACACTCCATGAACTGTAGGAGCTGTACTGTTCATAACAAATTTCTGTCCAATGCTCTGTTATTGACGATCAGCGTAAGCCTCAAAAATGGTCTTAAACTCTTTTTTGATGTCTTTGTTTCTTCTTAAAGCAATCATATTGCAGTCTTCATTCTTTCTCTAATTCTTTGATAGATAAGTAATCAGAACTACCATCTCTATCTCATTTCGCTGCTGCCAGCAATACGTAGTAATAACAAGGAAAGGAGACTGATTAGGCCTGAAACAAACTGACTTCATTGTGTGGCTCATTTTCTGTCTGCCTTCAAATGAGGAACTGAATACGAATTTCACTCTTCCAAATTATGTTGGCTGCATAGGCAGCATTTAAAATTAAGTGTTGTTGCATCCAAGGGGAAGGCTTTAATGACACTTTTTTAACACTGCAATTCTACTTCTGCTCTCAAAAATCTATCTGCTCTTGGGATTTTACAGAGATTCATTCTTTGATGAGACTCAGAGTGAAATGTTGTATATTACAGCATTTGAAATGAAGAGCTTTCTTTCCATGTCAGTGGGGACACTTGGAATTATTAGATGCTGTCACTCTGTAGTCCTGACACCAGAAGTAAGTTTTTACACCAATGAAATAATGATTCCCCTCTGTATAATATAAGGCTTTCATATGAGTTAGCTACATCTGTACCTTTGAAAAGGCTTACTTTCAATTTTCAGTGAGCATGGAAGTAATTTTGAAATATGGTTTTCCAGCTGGTAGCTGGAAGCCGTATGAATATGAGTATGTTTTAGATGCATAGGTTAGGAAACGAGCATAGTCACAAAATCATAGAAGAACTGGGGTGGGATTTCTGGAGGTCATCCAGTCTAACCTCTTGCCCATAGCAAGCTAATGTCAATGTTAGATGTGGCTGCTCACTGCCTATCGAATCAACTATTTAATAACAAAGATGGAGATTTCACAATGACACTGGGCAGATGTTTCAGTTCTTAATCAGTAGCTTTTCAAAGATGATAGAAAGCAGTTTTTACAAGACATAAGCCAACTTCCTTGGAAGCCTTAGAAGCAATCCTGTTTAGGCCTGTGGAATTGTGAATGTTCCCCTAGCCTAAGCAATCCCTAATTCAGCCTTTTTTACTTCAGTTCCCTAAATTCTCCCACTGAACTCAGAGACCAGAGTGTCAGACCTTGCCACTAAAGACCAAAGCCAAGAAAGCATCTAATGCCTTTTCAGTGTCCTTCATTAGATTGCTGACTCCATTTAGGAGCAAGTTCCTATTTCCCTTGACTTTCCTTGCTGCAGAGACCCTTCTTGATACCCTTCACCTCCTGTAACAATTTCAGGGCCAGCTGAGCTTTGCAAACTCAGTCTCTGGCTGGCCAGGTAGGGCTTCTCTGTTTTTCCTGGGTAACCTCTCTCCATTTCTGTCTCCGTTTGGCTTCTGTTTTGCACTTGTTCCCTGTGGAGCCATATTGCTATGCCTGCCTGCTTCCTTGGAGTAGATAGTTCTGGCACTTGGATCAGGCTCTCCATGAAGGTGATGCAGCTCTAGTGGGCTCTGGCCTTTCAGAGCTGCATCCCACAGGATCCTGCCACCAGTACCATGGACAGGCTGAACTCTGCTCTTAAGCTTGGGTTCCTCCTCCTCTTATCCTTCATACACTGTAGCATCTCATGGTCACTGCAGCACATCAATGAAAAATCGATATTCCAAACCTGATTTTTTTTCCGTTATTGTATTATGTCTTGCTGATTAGGTATAACGAGGTATATTTTATATTCATGATGTGTAACCATGGCTATTCTTATTCAGCTTTCTCTTGAAGCTTTTTGTAAAGTCAAGAAACTGTCTTTATAATTGAAAAAAATGTGGGAAACAATAATCTACTTTCAAAATGCAGATATAAAGATCATAACATGGCAAATCGAATTCCCCCAAAGGAGGGGAAAAAAAAAAAAAAGGCAGATTTCATAACCAGATGAGCATCATGCTTTAACAAGCTTAGCAAGATTCAGAACTTACGAGGAAAATATATACAAATGTTGGATACTAAATCACCCTTGAATTTTAAGCAGAGTTTTTAGTGTAATGCAGTATTTAATCATTTTCCAAGAAAACATTGTCAGGATATTTACTTATGAAAATAGTTTTGCTGTTGAAAGAAAAGAAAAGAGAAAAGAGAATTTCTGCTATGGTCAATCTTAAATTTAAAAAAAAAAAATTAAAAATCAGAATGTCCACCAAGAGGGGTATCTGAAAAATGTCCATTTGTTCATTACCTATTTTTTTTCCATTGGGAAAAAAGCATCTCCCTGAGCAGTAAAGTTGCTTTATTTCTAAATTTCCCACAAAGTAAGCCTGAGCAATTTTTTTTCAGATAACTTGTTTTTTGTAATTCAACTCTTTTGCTGTGAGCTCCAAATTCATTGTGTACTTTTTATTCTTGCAGGGATAGAAATAGACTGGCCTTCTAAGAAAGTCCCTTTTGTGTAATAGTTTTACTACAGGAAAATGAAAGAAGATAAAGGGAGTACATAATACAGAAATGTTCACATTGTCTCTTTATTGGATTGTAATATTTTAATTATGTGTGTGCTTTTTAAGCATTCATTACTGAAAATAAGCTTCCTTAATTAGAAAACTGTATTAAAGCCACCTCTGCTGACTCCAGGGGGTACTGAACAAGAACTCAGTGGAAGATTCTGGTTTGTTTTTAAGAATCGAGGGATACTGTTGTGTCCTAAGAGGTGTCTGATCTGGAGATTATCGGAGATACTCATTATAAATATCCCCTGTAGGTCATTCTCATCCATCTATTTCTTTTGGCTCTGCTTTACTGGCAACATTTAAGTATTGTTCAAGTTGTCCTTTGAAAGCCAAGGTTGTAGAAGTATGAATACAGTATAGTTTGAAGACAAAATACATAAAGGACTCATTCTTTCTGGGTGTTGTTCAATGGCTTTTGCACCATATTATGTTCTCTTGAGATATTTTCAAGCACAAACCCAGAAGTCATGTTTATGGCTTCCCTTGACAGAGAGAGGTCACCTTTATGAGCGTCACTTATGGCTGCAGTCTAGTTGTGTTCCATTCAAAACAGAACGTTACTGAAGTTGTTGGAAAAAGAGGAAGGAACAAGCTCCATTTTCTAAATGTATGGTTACATTCAGGCAAGGAGCAAATGAGCAGAATGCTAAAGAAATAAGATGCATTTGAAGTGCAGTCGGTTCAAAATTGTATCAGGAGCTACTTTCCTTGGTTTCCTTTTACTGCTCATGGAGATTTTTGTGACTTAAAGCTTTTCACACGTACTGAACAGTAAGTACTCTGAGGTCATTGGACAATGTAGCAAATTTTTGCATATTTGAAGGTGAGCAACAATGCAGAATTAGCATATTAGTTAAGTGTGTTGATGTAGTGTATCAATTAATTGGTTGTTCAGAGGTGCATGTATTTCATTGTCATTGGTTAATGTTAAATTTGTATTGGTTTCAAGAATCAGTTTAACCAACCAAACCTTCCTTTAAAACACTGAAAGAAATCTATCTAACAAATAATTTACTGGATAACATATTTATAGGTAATCTCTATAACATTAACTACTTGATTATTTTAGATTATATTTATTTTCAGTCATACACATCAGTCTGCAAGGATCCCAACACGTGTAAAATGTCATTTTATTTAGCAAGATACTTTACTGAAATGTTAAGGAACACAGATATGTACTGCATGCCAGATAAAGCAAACTATGAGTAGGGCACAACAGTGGTGTTTTGTTTATATTTCAACTAAAATAGATATCCAGGCAGCTGGAGAGGAGAGACAGACACCTTCACTGAAGGGGGGGAATCTATCCAAGATACTTGTTTTGGAATAAAGTACCCTGTTTCAGAAAGCTTTATATATCCAGGAGCACAGAAAGGAGCACAGAAAATTCTTAGAATAGAAACCTAGTCTGCTAAATTAGGCCAGATTAGTCCATTCCTTGAAACCATAACAGCAGTAAATAAGTATTTGGCGTTCTGTGGAATTCCACTAAGACTTTAATTGCAAAGCAAGAACTGCAAAAGGTGACATTCATTAAGGGCTTTTCTTTTTGTTTGGTTGTATTTTCCGTTTAAGAGAAATGACTCAAGAACACTTCTGAAATAACTCTTGCTTTTGCAATTAATGTCACTGCAAGTTTTCATCAGGAGGATCTGGAGGATTCTTTCAGTTCTGCAGTAGGATTTCTGTCTTAATTTTGGCGTACCTTAAGACTGGAGAGAAAGAACCCTCCAGGATCACAGGCTATGTGTTGCATTTTAAATGCTTCCATGAATTTAATCAATACTAGCTCTTCTCACCATCATTACGGAGTGGATGAGGATTCTGTAGCTGCCATTTGACTCTGTGTGTCAGGGGACTAGTTTGCTTTCTCTGCACCATCATAGCTAAATACGAGTGCAAAAGGGAGCTCAGTGGCAGTGCCTGTCATCATTGTCTTGCAGCAGCTGAAAATACCACTGTTGAAATGTAATTTTTGTCTCTAGGCTTAGATTGTTTCGTATACTGAATCAAGCAATTTTCATAGAATGTTTTGGGATTGAACAGACCTTTAAAGGTCATGTAATCCAACTCCCCTGCACTGCACAAGGATATCTTTAACTAGATCAGGTTGCTCAGAACACAGTCCAACCTGACCTTGATGGTTTCCAGGGATGGGGCATCCACCACCTCTCTTAGCAACCTGTTACAGTATTTCAATTGGGTGGCCTCACTGTAGAAAATCTAGTCTAAATCTACCCTTCTCTAGTTTAAAATCTTTACCCCTTGTCCTATTGCATCAGGCCTTGCTAAAGAGATTGTCCCCATCTTTCTTATAAGGTTGCAATAAGCACCCCACCACCCCCCTGCCCCAGCCTTCTCCAGTCTGAACAACCCCAACACTCTCAGTCTTTCTTCATTGGAGATACTCTCCAGCCCTCTGATCATTTTTGTGGTCCTCCTCTGGACTCACTCCAACATGTTCACATCTTCCTTGTGCTAAGAACTCCAGAGCTGCACACACTACTCCAGGTGAGGTCTTTCCAGAGCAGAGAGGGAGAATCACCTCCTTTGACCTGCTGTCCACTGTTCTTTTGATCTAGCCCATCATGCAATTGGTCTTCTGGGCTGTTAGTACACACTGCTGGCTCGTGTCCAGCATTTCATCTACCACTACCTCCCAAGTCCCTCTCTTCAGGGCTACTCTCAATGCCTTCATCTTCCAGCCTGTATTGGTACCAAGGATTGCTCTGACCCAGTTGTAGGACCTTGTGCTTGGGCTTGTTGAGCCTCATGAGATTCACACAGGTTCACTTCTCAAGCTTATCCATATCCCTCTGGATGACAGTTGGACAATTTAGCTTGCTGTCATCTACAAACTTGCTGATGGTGCACTGCGTCCCACTGCCTACATCACTGATGAAGATATTAAGCAGGACTACTCCCAGTGTAGACACGAGGGACATTTGTCACTGAGTACTGTCTGGACATAAAGTCATTGACCACTATGCTCTGAATGTGACCATCCAACCAATTCCTTATATACTGAACAGTCCACCCATCAAATCTGTGTATCTCCAGTACAGAGAGAAGAATGTTGTGGGGAACTGTGTCAAAAGCTTTTTATTTTGGTGAACTCAAATACATTTTGTTTCAGACCTTGATCTATGAATTGCCAGTGTTCTGTTTTTTAGATACATGATGCTGAACAGAGGGACAAAACATTGGAGCAAATTCTCTGCATTTTATAAGTGACTTCAATGCAGATGAGCTTTCTGCCAGGGCATTTAAATAGCTATGTATAATCAGCTGGCCCAGACACAGAGCTGGGAGTCAGGATATGAGAACTAAGTTCCTGTCTTTCTTGAGGGATGTTGTTAGATGTGTATCTTCTAACTTTTGAGATGTTTCTGTAACATAATACAGGGATAACTTAAGTACTTTAAATCAGCAGCTGCAACCTAACTGCGAGGGCACAGATTTAATATTGCCTGCTTTAATTCTTGGCTGCCATGTAGTGTTGTTTCTGGTGCTTGAGCTAATACACTGATTTCTCTAGATGCAGATTAGTCTGTAATATGGTTTCAGAAACACTTGCCTACCTTTTGAAAGGCCTGTAAGAGTTAAGTTGAAAGCAGTATAGAGATATTTTTTGTCATTGTTAAGCTCAATACCATCTATGAGAATCATTATCTTTTAGATCTGTTGTATCTGTGGAAGCATGCACTCTTATATCCTTGCTCCGTTCTTAGCAGAAAGTTGGCTGATGCTTTAGATAGGCTTGGGCTCAATAATTCAAATGGTTAGAATGATGAGTACTTAATTTATAAGTTTATTTTCATGTTCACCATTGTGGATGCTCCCTGGAGTTAGCAAGTGCAGGCTTCTTTTGAAATTCCAAGGCTTGATGTGTCATCCAGTTTAAGTGTTGTGTCCTCACCTCTCTGTTATTGTCTAGAAAGAGGAATCAGCTCTGATGAATTTCAGGTCAGCTGTTCAGTAATAAGTTGCTTTATGGTAACTGAATACAAGGATATGGACAGAGATGGGGAACAGCTGTGCTCAAAACGTAAGCAGCTGTACAAAATGCCTTCTTCAGACGTGAACCAGCAAATGTTACTCTTACTAGCTTGTTCTGACAAGCAGGCCTGCTGCTTCTCACATGACTAAAAAGCATTGGCTTGTCTGCGTGGAGGATTTACTTTGAAGCCAGATGCACTGATGTGAATGTTTCCAATTAATTGTTTCCATGTAAAGCTATACAAATGAACACCCAGCTTTAAGTTTATTATGAATTCACCCTTCCATATGATGGATTTCCTCTGTATTTCACGCTCTGCAATAGATGTTTATCCTGCTTCGTGCTATCACTGCAAGTCCCATGCATCAAAGGATTACTTCCTAGTGGAATATGTAGCAGGAGGTGTCTAATAATCTCATGTCTTGTATTTGGGGCAAGGAGGCTTGGAGAGGAGGCATCAAACTACAGAAATTTCACTGTTTCTCTTTCCCAACTTCATTAGATATTTCCAAATTAGAAAAGATCCGGTTGGGAAAACCAGCCCTCCACATCATGCTGTGGTACTTAAATATTCTGTGGTTTGTATTGATGCCTTGAGGACATTACTACAGGACAGCTGTGCTTAGACAAGACTGTAATGTGGAGCGGTTTAATCATCAGAAAGCAGAAAACAGGAAGGAAGGCAAGACAGAGACAATTTCAGGAGCTTGCTTGGGAAGCACCAGTCTTGGAGAAACAGTGTGGGGTTACATGAGTGGACTGTTCTGTGCATCTGGGGCTTCCAGCAAGGAGTGACTGTGAAGTATGGAAATCACAGAGATGTCTTCATTATTGCATTCACAGAGCTGACAGAGCAGCTCTGCCTTTCCAGAGTTGTGTCACTGCCCTCACTGGGAAATTTACAAGTCCCTGCCAATCAGATGCTGACTGATTCATGAAGTACCCATCAGTTAATGAAGCTAGTATAATTGAAAATATAGCCTTTTTTGAGAAGATATGATAGTTGTGCAGTATAAGGCATATGGTGTTTTGTCAAAGATTATGTTAAAATGTGGACAGTTATGGCGACATCATTCCCTTTTATCCTGAGACAGTGTTGACATTTGGATCATAGATACTAACTGGTTTTTATCTGCTGCCTAAATAGTTTCAGGGTGACAGAAGAATATTTCTTCAAAAGACTGAAAGGTAGATGGCAGTGTCAAGCCAAAGGCTTATAGTTACTGTGAATTATACATAAATGCTGTAATTTGATAGAAAGACAGCAAAGGTGATGTCAAGAACTGAGAGGCAAACATCATTTTATGGTTTTGCAAGCTGACCCTTGCAGGGTTGTGTCTACCATAGGTGCCTTGTGTCAGGGAAAGGCAGAAAGACGTTAATCTCCTGTTCTTAAGGAATGATGTTTTGGCAGTGGCAGTATTATATGCACCAGTGCTTATAGGAAATGTAAAAGGTAATTTAAACTGCTGAGACAGAAGAGTTGAAAAGACTGTGACCAATTTGCAATGTATAGTTTCTTGAATTTGAAATACCTCTAGTCTTTATCTGTTAGTTCTGTAGAAGCTCCTGACAGTGTCTGTATTTGAATAGATTTGTGCATTTTACAAAAACTTGTCTGTTTTTCAAATTGGAGAAAATAAAGCTAGCATAACTGTTAGTGTGGTGCTACACGTCTTTTTTATAGCACTGTGAGAACTGAAGGTGAAAAAAGCTGAATGGCATTTAGAAAATCTTGAACCATGTAATTTGAAAATATTAATACATAGAGGTCTTAAGCCCTTCTTGATGGGGCTTCTGTGGGCAGCTGGCATATTGAAAGGTGGTGTAATTCCATGTTTGTCATTAAGGGAGCACTGTTTTTCCCTGTTAAAGTGGAAGCAGTGCTACCTGAGGTTAGAGGGGGATAAGGAGAGTAGCTGGAAGAAGGGTAAAAACCCTACTCAGAGCAAAGTGTCATGGAGAGCTCTTGGTAGTTCATGGTCCATTGGTGTAATTGTAATTAACTGTTTAATGGAAAGCTGAATCAGGAATTCCTGAAGATAGCACCAACTTATTCTGGCTTTTTGATGTTCTGATGCTGTATTTTTCATGCTTCCCGACTCTCAGAGTTAGGGTTTGGGACCATAATCCTATTTACTTCCCCGACTACATTTAATCTATGAAATAAAATAAAATGAAGAATGGTGGCTTCTGAAGCACCCATAAGTTGGCTGTCCCTCATAACATTAGGGTCCAGTTACAAAAACTATACCTCTATTTCATGCCCCAGCTCTGACAGCAATGTTGCCTTTCAGTCAGCCAAAGGCATATGAGGATGATAGTGCTTGACACCAGTAACTTGTAGGTTGTCTGCAGAGCTGGAAAAATCACAAAAACAGTAGAATGAAGTACCTGTCTCAATACTAGTTTGATAAAATTAAATCTAAACTTGTTTCGTATTCAGAGATGTGTAGGCTTAATCATGTTGTAAAAAAATTTGATCTGGTTCTTGGTTAAGTTGACTTTACATTTTTAGAACTCCTTTTATGTTGGCGAGGACAAGTTTGCTTTTGGTTTGGGTTTTGTGGGATTTTTTTGAGGCTTTTTCAAAAGTATTGAAAAATAAGATGAAAAGGCTTAAGATTGTCATTAGCAAGTCCTTTCTTTTTCGTGCTTCCCTCCAATAAGAATAATTTTGTGACTCAGAGTCTCTCTTAGCTGTTCATAATATAATGCAATTAGAATAGAAATGTTGTAGGGATTTCTGTCTTGTTTGATGGACTAGAAAAATTAGAACACAAAATTAGATCATATTTTTAATTTAGCAATTGTGCACCCAACAAGGACTCCCAAAATTGCCAAGAGATCCAATATCTACATCTAACTTTATCTGATATGCCCAATCAGAACCCTAGTTAAAAGGGGAGGAGAATGGATTTACATGTTCTAAGATTCTTTTTCATGTGAGGTCTTTTAGTTAAATATTACTGGTGATTGGGATGACTCTGGGTTATAGTGGAAGGTCAAAGCACAAAACCAGTGTGGCATTAAACAAAGAATCTGAAACAAAAACTAGTAGAAAATGAAAATAGCTAAAAATAAAACCACCTTTTAAAAACATTGAATGTTTCAAAAGACAGCTTAATACGTAGGTTTCTGTGGGATTGATCAGGTCTTTCTGGTGTGATTGCAGATGTGATGATTGATCACCTGTAATTTATTGTTGCAGCCACTGTTCAGAAGGCAGCTGCTGGACATGTGCAGAGTGCATGATTCCTTAGCTGACCAATTCCTTAGCACACTATGTAGAGCAAAACAGTAACATTCCATGTGTGCCAAGAATAGCATCGTCACATTGGCACCCTTTGGTTGGAACTTGCTGCAGAAGCCACCTCCTTGACACGCTGGCACCTCTCATTGGAAAAAGATTTTAGCTTATATATGTAGTTGGATTTTACCGGTTAAGGGATCGATAACAAAGAATATATAAACAGCCACTCTGAGCAATAGTTGTCTTAGGTTAGATCTTTGGTTAGGGCTTTGGTTAGGGACTTCTGTTTTTGTTGGTTCACTACTTCTTCTCTCAAGGGCTTCAGTGTGGGGATGCTGCTAGGGATATGCTCAGGACTTCTGTTAGCTGCTTCATCTGTTAAGGACTTCCAGGACTACCTCTGTAAGTGGGACTCTGAGACTCTCTAATGCTAGGGATTCTACAACGCAGCAATAAAGGACTTGTGAGAGGACTTCTGAGTTTCTCTGCTCTCTGCATTTCTGGAATCTTGTTGCTATACAGCAACGGGGTTCATGCCTTCATTTGTCACCCAATGGTGGCCTGAATTGGGTAGAAAAACAATTTATTGCAAGCAGCACATGAAAAATAAGAGAAACATTTTAGCTTCCCCTTTAGCTTTTTTTAGGCTTTTGTCCATTCTCTGACTTTTTGCTTGACTTGAAACATCCTCACAGAAACAGTAATAGGGGAAAGATGAATCACACATATTTCATAGCAGGTGACATCCAAAGGATGCTGGTCTTAGACTGTCTGAGAAACCAAGAGAAACTGGTTCTGAGAAACCAAGAAGTAAGACATGTCAAAATAGAGACTGCAAACACCAAAACAGAGACTTCAGAGATAAACCCAGATTGCCTTCAACCTCCACTACTCCAAAGGCATGTTTTTTACATAGTATGTGCTGAAATGTTAATTGTTCTGTTAGCTTTTATTCCTCTTCATGCAGACTAAAGCTTACTGTGTTTTACTTGCTGCACAAGGGAAAAATCCCTGCAGTCCACTGTCTTTATTGTTAAATAAAGTAATTCAGCCTGGTTGGAGATTTAGTTAAAACCAAATTTGTTCAGCTTATGAATCAAACAAAACTCCAGGAGAGGCAAAGGTCATCATTTTATGTCATAGAACTTACCCATTTTATGATGATCACTTAGCTTTTCAGCAGGTCTGTTACTCAGCAATACTAAAAAAGGCAGGTTTTCTTCTAGAGAAGAAAATAGGTTCCTATAGTGGTTTAAAATCCTTGAGGTCATCTGTGTTTTCTAAAAACTGTGGGAGTCATGAGGTTTATTCATTGCACTGAAATCTTTGTCCACACATTGTCTTTCTACTCAGTATTCATTTCTATGTGTCATTACAGCATGCCTGAGACTTGAAAGGGAAATATGATCTGCCTAAGAGTTTATCAAGAATAATAGCAACAACCTTTTTTGGAAGACAGCAAAAATTTTAAAATATTCATTAATTGAATTTGTAGTCCAGTTTCTTTGTAATGCTTTATCCTTGTGTCATTCTCCTTACGTCTCAATTTTACATGGAAATTATACTTTCGTGACCAGAAATAACCTTTTGTTCTGCATTTTATCTGAAATTCTGTTTGTGTTCAAAGCCTTTAATTAAATATTAGAACAAATGTGTTCGTAAAGATACAGCTCTTTTTCTCCTTAAAAAGTACTGAAACAGATTTTTAGTCTTCTGTAGCAATTATAGTCATGTTACAATGTCCAGCAGGCTTCTTGAGTTCATTAATAATTCATACAAACTGCTGTAGGTTTAAGGAGGGAGCTATACCACTTATTGGCATATGAGAGTGAAAGAAAACTCAACACAGTCTTTTGCAATTATTTTGTTGTTGGAGAAAGAGGAGGTTGTGTCATTTATGCTCTGAGGTACATAGACTGAGGATGCAGTTTGCTAACATAAGTCTTAGGGGCTGTTTATTGGACAAATAATGTATTATAAGCATGAAGTATGCCTTATGCATTTGTTTGTATGCACTTCCATGTGTTAGGATGTTTGTGTAGGGAGAAGGAGGAATGTGATTGAGAAAGCTTTATTATCATGGATTTGGAATGTGTGTATTACTTAAAAACAAGAACCTGAGGTTCTGCATCTCATTTAACCCAAAACGTTATCATGATGTTATATATGGTTTGTACAGCCCAATCTGTTACGAGGAGAGTTGTGGTTGGAGAGTTTAATATCTCCACCTAAAAGTGGTAAATAAAAAGCATCAATTGTGATTCTCTCCAGTATTAAAAAGTCATGTCTTATTTCTGTTTTACTAGGAAAATAGCATATTAAAATAAAGACTTATATGAACTTGGGGATATTTTTCTAACGTTTATAATTTTACAAGTATTAATAATTTTATGGGGATTTTTTTAGAATATTAGTGTTCTCAGCATGTTCGGGTTAGCTATGGATTTATGTATATATGCTGCATATTTTATTCTAAAGATACCTTATGCAGCTAATTTAATCCCTGTGGGGATTACTTCACCCACAGGAGAGGCTGTGGGTGTTATGAAGCTTTTTTAAGTCAGGCAGCAACACCTGGAGCTACAGCTCTTCTGAGATGCTGAGGAGTCCAGGAGGGCAGAGCTGGAGGTCACTGTGATCCAAGGCAGAGCTGGTACTTGAGGCTGAGAAGCTAAGCATTTTAGTATTTTATAACAGAATGTTCCAGATAGAGCAAAAGTACTACTGAAGATATGGAGCTGTCCTCACCATCTTCATTTAAAACCTTTCAGCATTTTCTGTCCTTATGGTGCTGTCCACTGGGGCATGATGGAGCCCTGTATTTCCAGTTTACAATAGGGGCTGTTGCATGAGAAAACTGTTCATGGGTTATGAGGACCAGGTGTCCACTCGCTGGGCCTGTGGACTGAATACCACATCTGCCCTACGACAGGGACCATGTGCTTGTCCTCACTTCACTCCAGCCCATGGCACTGTGCACTGAAAAAGCAGCAGTGAGCTCCCAAGCAGATGGAAACACATCTTGGTCAGTAAAATGGTGGAGGCCAGGACATGCAAGGAAGAGACTGACTCTGGGAAAGGGGAGGTGAATGAGGAGATCACGAGAGATTACATATAGGGCATCAAGGCTCACATACATGATGCCTGCCTCTGAGAGACACTCCTGCTGTCCATTGTATGTTTTGTATAAGGGATTGGCAGTCCTTCCCTGTCTGCTCTCCTAGGGCTGATTTCTTTGCAGCTGTTGACAGTGCATAGAATTTGGTAGAAAAGCTTTTAAAAAATTGTGTTGTGCTTTGTATTTAACTGTCTTGTATTTGACTCTGTGCAGCACGACAGTGCAGTATCTTCATGCTAAGACTGCCCACCTCCAGCTGATGGTACCACTGTCATGTTGCAATGCTGGCCAAATTCCAGAAGTTCAGAAATTTAGGAAAGAGAAGTTTGACAGTCATGTGCTGGAGTTACTTCCCAGCACAGGGTTGAATATGGCCTCCGGTAGTAAAAGCTTTGCTTCAGAGAAAGCCTGGCCAAGGTGAAGCACAGAGTGGATGTGCATGTTGCTTGAAGCAAGTGAGCTAAAGTTGTTATCATGAGTGTTCCTGTCTTTATCTCCCTGGCTCACAGAACTGAAGCTCAGCCTAGGGTGAAACTACCAGAGGCTGTTAAGAGGCAGCATTTCATACCTCAGCTTGCCATTGCATTAAATAATTCATTGAACCTGACCTTTCAGAGCAGTACATTGTAGATAACAGAATGAATATTAAAAGAATGTAAAAAGGAAAAGAATATCAAGTGGGATCATGAAGGCAATATAAACTTTATGTATAGCCATAGAGGGTCTGCAGTGCTGCCTGTTCCTGAAAGGGCCAGTAATTGGATGTAGTTCAGAAAGAGCAACAAAAATGAGCCAGAAGTTGGCCCTTTTATGAGAGACACAAGAAGCTCCGTCTTGTTAGGTTATTGTAGGAAAGATCAGGATAGCTTTATTTGTGGACATTTGAAGAAGGAATAACTTGGGTAGCAGGCACCTCTTTATCTTTTTAGAAAAACACCGTCTGATACTATGAAACTACAGTTAGTTAACACCAGGAGAGATGAGACAGAGAGCTGTGGTCATTTACCATCATTCCAAGTCTTTAAATGAAGACCTTTTATCTGTTTGGAAAGACAGGTTGTAGCTCAAGCAGAAGTTAAGGCCTTCACAAAACACCTACCAAGTACAGTTAGCAGGGGAGTTTGTGTCTTGCAGAAAGTCAAATGTGAGTTGTATGTTGGTCTTCAGACCTTTCAGTGCATAGGAGGACTAACACTGCCCTATCTCACAGCTGCATTATGACTATGAGCAGCTCAAAAAGCCATGCTGAGTCCCTGATGATTATCAGTCCTTCCTGGGAAGGTGTTACTTTTCCAGCAAGGTGGCAAAGTGAGTAGCCCTATCTTATAGCAGTAACTTTCTGCACTTGGTCTCTAGCTCATTGTCATCCATGCCCATGTTCTGTTTACCTGCATCACATAGGATTTCTTTCAAAGCCTTGTCCATAACTGGATGTGTTCTGGGTTTTGGTTTGGTTTGGTTTTTTGAAGTGCATTGCTTCACTGGAGCTCATGAGCCCTTTTTTTTGAGTGGAAGTGAAATGCAGTATGATAAGCAGTTACTCTTTGGATAGATACGCAGTTTACAGTGTGTTTCCAGCTTTTAGTTTTTGGGGAGGGTTGTTTGGTTTTTTTTTTTTCTGCACTGAATGCTTAAAAAAAGTTCTGGTTTGGCAATCATATCAACCTGGTTTGGCTCTGCATATCAAAAAAAGTAGGAAGAAACAACTTGGTCATACCATGGTGAAGATGTCCAGAGAAGAGCTGGTGAGGGGTTTGGAGCACATGTCATGTGAGCAGTGGCTGAGGGAGCTGAGGTTGTTCAGTCTGGAGAAGGCTAAGGGGAGATCTTACTGCTCTCTACAACTACCTGAAAAGAGGTTGTAGTGAGGCTGATGTTGGTGTCTTCTCCCAAGGAGCTAGAGAAAGGATGAGAAGAAATAGGTTTAAGCTGTGCCAGGAGAGATTTAGACTGGACATTAGGAAAAACTTCCTTACTGAAAGAGTGGTGAGGTGTTAGAACAGACTGCCCAGGAAGGTGGTGGAGTTGCCATGCCTGGAGGTGTTCAAGAAGCTTGTAGATGCGGTGCTTCAGGACATGGTTTAGTGGTCATGGTAGTTGGGTTGCAGTTCCAGCCTTAGTGATTCTATGATGATTATGGCATAAATGCGTTAACCTGTCAGGATTTACCAATCTAAGGCTTAGTTTTTATTCGAGCAACAAGTTTTTTTATAGTAGGAAAAAATTACTCCTAATGTGTTGATTAGAAAGACATTTTACAAAAGGGCAGCATGCAGTAGCTGATACTTTGAATATCTTCTCTAGTGCATGTTTTTAAAATGTATTAATGTGTTACACTTCACGTATTTCACAAAATCATAACTTGTTGAGTAAATTTTAAGGAACTATTCCAATATGTGCTTGGATAAGTGTTTGATAGATGCTTCTAAACGGTTAAATTGTCTCAAGCAAAAATACTACGATTTTGAATTGCCTGCTGTCTTCATAATACTCTCGTTTTGACAGATTACCAGTATCTCCATGAGAGTTTTTCCTTCAAGATGCTGTTTTAGCATAATTACAGTGCTTTTGCATATATGTCATTAACAATGGCGGGGTGGGGAAGCTCCTGTCAAGGCTGTTCATCTGGTGTGTCAGGAATGGTAATATGAATTTCCCAGTAGGATAGTGGTTGCTGCTCATGGTGCACCACCAATACACTGTTTTGTTATTTCAAAGAAGGTAGTGTCATTTTAAACATGAATTTTATGTCTAGCTCAATTTATAAAGACAAATATCAGTGGCTCTTCAATCAAAAATATGTTTATTATGATAGCTGTTTAACAATACTGCATTATTGTAAACAGAGAAACAAACCACAGCATTTTACATTTGTTAAACATGATACAGTGGTAGTGATAGTGGTGCCCATTAAACAGCCAAGCACAAATAAAGCAATTCTACAGCTTTGTAAATTAATAATTTTTATTTATGTGAGATACATGAGGATTTTTTTTGGCAGGCACAGAGAATAATGCCTGATTTATTTTTTGTTTAGGGGTAGTTGTGAACATGATTAATATTCTGTAAGGTGAATTTATAAATGATGTGCCCATAACTATAAATGCTAAAATGTACACTGTCTGAATCTAGAAATATTTGACTTTTGCTCTCTGGAAATAAGAGCCTACTTGTTTAAAGATTTTTTAAGCAAAACACTTGATGAAGATCTCCTAAAAGCAACAGGAAAGGCACTGCTTGGTCACCTATGCTTAGTTTTCCTAAGGGTTGCAGAGTAGTCTTCATCCTCCAGCAAAATGGGTCTGATCCAAAGCCTGCTAAAGATGGTGGAAATATTTTGATGGATTTCCAGGGACTTTGCATCAGGCTGTTTATGGATTACCCCATGGATCACTTGTAGTAACTCTACTTGTAGCCAGCCAGTTTATTTAAGATACAGCTGTCAAATGGTGTAGTAGCACGTTTGCCTATTTGATCTAGGGTAGTTCAAAGAGTGTCTTTGTGACATGCCATTCCTAGTGCCTACCCATGCCAGTCACTGCAGATTCCTTGTCTGTCACTCTCCCTAATTCTCTCCCTTCGTTTTCCCATCATTCTCCTTTCTCTGAAACTGGGTACCTACCAATGGCTTCAGAAAACACGAGGGGAAAATTAGACATTTCAAGCTGGCCAAACCCGTTTTTAAGATGACCTTTATATATTGCAAAACAAAGCACAGAGGAGCGAGACACTGGAGGAGCTTTTAGTGTGTTAGGTTTTCTGATTGTACAAATACCAACAAATGATGGTTCTAAGGAAATTAAAATGTTTAGAGGTTTAAAAATCGTGTGGTTGTTTTGTGCCTCAGTAATATGGATGACACACTGGCTTTACATGATGGTTTCACATCAGCATCTCAGGGGCAGGCTGCAGACATACATGGGTGCAGCACAGGGCTATTGTAGCTTGCAGTAGGAGTCTTCAACTTTGCTTTCTAGCTACAAGAGTAAAAAAAAAAAACAGTGGTTATTTTTAATGTAGGTACTGAACAATAGCAGACAGTTGGAAGTCCTTTCCCTGTACTTCATGAATCCAAATTAAACTGTTAGGTAATTTTGTGAATGGGTGAAAATCCCAGTCTTGTTTAAGTGGAAGAGCCCCATCCTGTTAACTGCAGGAGGAGCATAATATCCTGATCCCTGAAAGAACAAAAATGTAAAAACAGAAGATACAAGTTTATCATAGCTGGTGTCATGGCTTTTAAGTCATGGTAGGCTTCATGGCTTTTAAGTCATGGTAGGCTTTGATACACTATTATTTAGTGCATGAATTTGATGGCACTGAGATAAAGTTTCTGATATAAATCAATTAATCTTCATGTTCCAGAGGCTCTTTTACTATCATAAGAGGTTAGAGAGGGAGGAAAGGGAGACCATGTTCAAGAGAGCTGACTTAGCATCTCCTCTGCTACTTCTGTCTTCCTCGTGTTACATTTTACATAGTTTAACCATTTATCCAATCAATTTAAGAAGTACCTTTATATGCACCACCACTACTATATTTTCAGTAATAATAATACTGTTAAAGTTTTTAATATAAAATTTTAATTGCTTTTCATGGTTATGTTTTTATTTTCCTTAAGTTAGTTGGTTTAATTTTGCAGTCCTTAGTTCAGTGTTGGAGATGGAAACTCAAAGCAGGGTGAATCAGAAATGTTTCCCTATTTCAAATTCTAACCTATTAAAACAGAGCTTAAATAAGTGAAACAAAGTATTTGGTTAACGGATAGCACCCTTCTTTACAACATATATTGTAATCTGGTTTTCAGTGGAATCATCTTCCTTTCTACGCTAAGCATTTTATGCATAGTAAGTTCATCAAATTGAGGACTTACAATTCCATTCCATTCCATTCCATTCCATTCCATTCCATATAACAGATACTTTAGTAGTGACTGTTGAAGCTCAGAAGAACTTTGATGAGGAGCAAATGTCAACCAGAAACATCAGTACTGTATGTGCTAGGTAACCTCTGAATGTGAGTGTTATCATGAGCTTTTATCCAATAAAGTAGTTACTTGGAAGGGGAGTATCACAATTTAGGAACTGGCAAACGAAAGCAGATCCAAAGTCCATTTATTTCAGCATTTTGTATAAGAAAGACATTGAGGTCCTGGAATGGGTCCAAAGAAGGACAAGAAAGCTGGTGAAGGGTCCAGAGAACAAATCTTACAGGGAGCAGCTGAAGGAACTAGGATTCTTTAGTCTGGAGGAGGCTGTGGGGAGACCTCATTGCTCTTTACAGTTACCTGAAAGGAGGTTGTATCGGGGTGGCTGTTGGTCTCCTCTGCCTAGTAACAAGTGATAGGATGAGAGGAAATGGCCTCAAGTTGCACCAGGGGAGATTTATACTAGGTATTAGAAGACCCTTCTTCACTGAAGGGGTTATCAAACACTGGAATAGACTCCCCAGGGAGGTGGTTGAATCATCCTCCCTAGAGGTGTTTAAAAGCACCACATAGATGTGGTGCTAAGGGACATGGTTTAGCACCAGACTTGGCAGAGTTAGGTAATGGTTGGACTCAATGATCTTAAAAGCCTTTTCCAACTGAAACAATTCTATGATTCTATGATAGGACTAGTTCCAGTTGTTTCAGAGAAAAGTCAAAGATGGCAATGATTTGTTCACAGAATATTCTGTCATGGGGAAGATTTATTTCTACAACCTTTTAGTTACAAAAAGCATAAACATTTTTTTCTTCCTTTAAATTTTCTACATATTGCCTAACAGTCCTGAATACTCTTGGAAAATTCTAGTCTTTTTTTTTTTTTCCTCCACTTAAAAAGAATTACAACAGGAACCTACGGGTTTACAGAATCACAAAATTCTAGGGGTTGGAAGCAACCTTGAAAGATCATCTAGCCCAACCCCCTGCCAGAGCAGGATCACCTAGAGCAGGTCACACAGGAATGCATCCAGGCAGGTTTGGAATGTCTTCAGAAAAGGAGACTCCACAACCTCTCTGGGCAGCCTGTTCCAGTGTTCGTCACCCTTAACATGAAAAAGTTTTTCCATATATTCACGTGGAACCTCCTATGCTCTAGCTTGCACCTGTTTGCCCCTTGTCCTATCATTAGACATCACTGAGAGGAGCCTGGCCTTGTCCTCCCAACACTTGCCATTCACATTTTTATAAACATTAATGAGGCCACCCCTCAGTCTGCTCTTCTCCAAGCTAAAGATCCCCAGCTCCCTCAGCCTTTCCTCATAAGGAAGGTGTTTCACTCCCTTAATTATCTTTGTGCCTCTGTGCTGGACTCTTTCAAGCAGCTCCTGCTTTCCTTTCTGCTCTCCAACATATTTACATAATTTACACGTAATTTGCAATATTCTGCCCATTGGCTGCACATGTAATCAAAGACCTCCTTAATGAATTTATATAATATGGCTTCTTCTAGTGGAAAAAGTAGATTTATCAATGTCTTCCCCTTTACCTTCCATCTTCCCTACTGTAGTACACAAGAATGACTCTCTTTGTGGCTCTCACCCTTATTCTGCAAAGGGAAAGGACTCATACTGCCAGGGTAGTATAATTTTCCAAGTTACTTCTTAGAAAGGTGTAGATTGAAAAGCAGTAAGTGGCATCTGAAGGAGTTGGAATATTCCCCAGCCTAGGACATGGAAAGAAAAGATTGCAGGTTGGAAAAAAAGCAGTTCTTTTGTCCTTGCTACTCATGGTGAGCTCATGAGGCATCTGAAGCAGCCTGCCACTCCTTTCATCTCCCTTCCCAAAAGCCAGCCATTTGGGAGCAAGATAAAAGGAGTGGCAGGTCTAAAGTCAGCATAACATTGCTGGAGGGATCCTTAAGCATCTTGCAGTGGCTGGCTTTCTGTAAATGATGAATGTATTGTGCAAGCCTTCAGAACATGTGTGGCCTTTGGGACACCTGAAATTTTTTGCCAGAATTTTTTCAGACATAAAACAAAGCAGTGGCAGCACTGGAAGTGAAGTACAAAGTCACTACCACATTTTGAAAAATGTTGAGGTGCATCAGGATGAATAAACAGATAATGGCATTGGCAGCAGCAGAACTGATACAGAACAGCAAAGCAGAAGTTAGATATTTGGCCTTAGAGTAGACGTAGCAAAGAAATATATGAGTGTATTTTTTCTAATTGCATTTAAAAATGCCAATAGTACGTGGTTCAAATGATGGACTTCGAGGGCAGAGATCTCCCTCATATATGACCTTCCTGAAACTTCACTTCTGGAGATTGGATCTTCTTAAGTACCACAGGAAAAGTATGAATTCCGAATGTTTCCCAGAATGCTGCAGCTGGGAGGAAAGCAAACAAAATAAATCCTCTGAAAGCTCTCTGGTCTCCCTCCTCCACTTTTCTTTTAATGATTAGCTTTGAGAATCTGATTCTATAAGAATGCTTCTCTACCCTGCCTCTTTTCTTTATACAAAGATTTTGTGGCTGCTGATCCTTTGTGGACTAAGAACTCATGCCCTGAGATTCTCGTTTAGCATCACTGAAATGCAGAAAGTCAAAACAGGACAGAATTAGGGAATTAAAAATATCTTGAATTTATTATTATTTTTAATTAACATATTAAGGATGTGCAATATTTGAAAGACTTTGTGGATCATTTTCTGTGGAATCACAGATTAATAATTCTGAACTCTTTTTTTATTTTTTCATCCTTCTTTTGCCATACATGATATGAGGAATTAGTGAAATGCACCTAATTAGTGTTGTATATAGTTTGGGTTGCAGGTGATAAAAACACATTATCAGTAGCTATACTGATGAAGCATCAGGTAAGTTCTGTGACCTATCTGTTTAGATCTTGTTCTTGCTCTCATCCACTTTTCACTGACAAATTCAACCTAAAGGCCAAAATCATGCATGAGGATGGATTCTTAATTATTCTTCTCACTTACTTGTATGTGAAAAACCACTGACCTGTAGATGTGAAGATGCCAGCCAACACTCGTAATCTAGCACTTTGCATCGGCATTAAATGTAATTTTAAAATAATGGTTTAATTCGCTTTTGTAAAAATCACATTTGCAGTCTAATTAGACTCTCGAGAAATCTCCAGGTTGCCCAGAAAAATTGCTATATGACTGCATAATGAAGATTATTATGTCCATTGGAACATAGGAGATGTTATGGTGATTTCTGTCAGACTCAATTTTGACAAGTCTATTTTTAATCTTGCAGTTTGACATACAGCCCTTAACGAACGTGTATCCTTTGCATGCAAAATCCTCTCTTGTATCCGCTTTGAGAACTGAATTTTAATGCCCATCTTTGGAACAAGGAATTTATTCTTGTGCAGATAGATCCTTGTCAGTGTGTGCAAATGAAGAAGATAAGACTTTTGAAGTTGTGGGTTTTTATGCTTATCTCATGATTGCAGCTGAAGTGAGGGATATCTGTGGCCTCTAACAACTTCATCAACTAGCTTTAAATGAAAGTTCTCAATATACTGACGAAGAAACAGAAGTATAAGCTTCTCAAGAGAGGCATGGGATGTTCACCCAACAGAACTGCAACCCCTCGAAGTTGTTCTCTACAGGAATTATTTTATAGAAAGGGAATCTTGATATTGCATGTTTTTTGGACTCACTGATGTTGTTCTCTTTGGTTATATGGAGATGGTTTTATACGGTATACTTTGAATACTAAAAGACTCAGCCTTTCCGTGTCCAAAGCCAGGTAATAGAGCTGAGATGCTTAAAACACTTTGTGCAGCCTACAGAGTACCCTGCTGGTCTGTGCATGTGATAGACCAGGGTACTCTTTGAACAGTAAAACTTCTCCCATACCTGCTTGAAGATTCACCTCCATGAGACCCAGCTGTTTAAGCTAGTTGCCTGTAGCCATGCTGAAAATGGGAGAAACCATTTGCAGCTGTCCCTCCGATTATAGAAATAGTCTAGAGACCTACTTTAAGCTGTGGTACCTCACACCATTAGACAGCTTGAGGTGAGTCTTGCTGCTGAAGTCCTGTTAGGATGGGTACTGGGGGTGATTAGCCATGTTGGCTGGACTAACCCCTTCAGCAGCAGTCTCTCACCTCGGCCCATCTGCAATTCACAGGCAAGCATCCCTGTGCTCTCTCCCAGAGATATTTCATCAGTGAGGACAGCCAATGCTGACAGCACTGCCTTCTGCCCAGAGGAGATGTTATTGACAAGTTGATTCAGAGCTGCAGCCAGAGGCAGCAGTGGCAGCGTGTCCTCACCCCTGTGGTATAGTGGCTTTTGCTTGGAGAAGATTTGCCCTAAGTTGGCTCTACTTGCTTAAGCATTTTGTGACAAATACAGCAGAGCAGATTCAATGGGAGCAGAGGCTGTGGCCTATCCCAGGGCAGTTCCTGTGCCAGAGCATGGTGTGATCCCTCCCCAGCACCATGAGTCTCAAGCCCTTCTGAGCAGGCTGGCACAGCTCAAGCAGGTCCTGCTGTCTGCCCCAAGGCTTGGCACTCCCCAGTGCTCTGCCAGGTCACAGGGAACATAGATCTAGTTGAAAAATTACAAGTATACCTAATAGATTATTTAGAAAACACCTATAACATTAATTTAGCAAGTTGCATGAAGTCAGTCCTTTCTTCCTATTTTTCCTCATACCAATATTCATCTTCCCTCCTACCACCTTCTGGCTGCAGCTATATGGCGATATGTATTCACCTCCTCTGTGAACAGCTTCCCTCCCCCTCCCCCTTGCTGTTTTCCTAAAGAGCAGGGAGACGTTTTACTGTCCTCCTCTTCAGTCCTGACTGCTACCCCCAGCTTCTAAGGAGCAGGAGAGAACAGTGATAAAACTGGTTATTTTCACTCTTTTTTTTTTCTGCAGCACAGAGTGTGGCAGTGCTGCAGAGGCGGTGGGCTGGGACTGGCCCGAACGCAGCACGTGTACCAATCCTATCCCTGGGTGAACTTTTAATCTGGCTGATACTGATAACGAAACACCAGCTTGGCTCTGCAAAATGTGGGCGTTTTTGGGGGGTGTAACTGATATTGAAGAGAGTGGCATCGTATTTTTACTGCTGTTGTTCCCCGTTGTATCTAGACTGAAGCACATAGTGGCATGTCCAACTGCACTGCAATTACATCTTCAGTTTCTGTGTGGATAGAAGAATGCAACTGCTCAGCATTTTATGCTTGGCTTGTGTCTGCAGGGTAATTTTCTTCTCCCCTTTTCAAACATTCCTTTGTTCCCTATATTTTACAATACTACTGCATTTATCAAGAAATAATTTCTCCTTAAGTGTAATTTAAGTTTTATCTTAAGGGTAGCATTTACATGCAGCATGCATTTGCTTTGTAACTTTTCAGTGAGACTTGTATTAGTGATTCTTTGTCCCTAGGAAAATGCAAAACAAATTCTGTAGTATTAGTGATACAAAACTGGGGGGGAGGGGAGATATAACAGTGTAAATACATTATTAAGTTAACATAAATATTTAGATCTAGTAAATGAAAATTAACAATATGATTTTGAAAGGTTTAAATAGAATAAATATTTAAAGTTGGTCTTACTGATTTTAGCACAATAAATAAATACATCAAAAAAAAAAAGGAGGGTCGAACCTTTGAATATTAAAATGTGGCAGAACTTTTCAATAATTGATGCAATTTAACAGAAGCAAGTGGTTAATTGGCTGGCAACCATTCTGACTCAATTCCTCCTTTTATCAGTGTACATTTTAAATATATTAAATAATATGTGGGAACACAAATATAGACAAATAGCCAAACAGCTTGCACATCAGGACTGCTGCTGTCTGAATTACTGTACCACGTGCGTGGTAGTTTAAGAAGAGTAGCCTCTTTGGCCACCCATCCAAATCATTATAAAATCCCATTTGCCATCATTTATACTGCTTCAGTGACACATGGATATGTCTTTGGCATCTGACCAACCAATTTTCTATTCCAGACTCCGTAAGCAAAAGTCATTCTGTATTAGTCTCTGCTGTTTAGCATCCATCAATAGTCTAACCTTGCAGATGTAATAGTAAACCCCACAAATCTCAAGCCACAGACAACAAAAAGTGTTCTTAATGAGGAATTTAATGAATCTTGTGTTGTTTGAACATTTATTTCTTAAAATTAGTTCTGTCAGTCTTTAATTATTTAACACATAATAACAGCAATGTGTTCCATAACAAAGAATAGAGATGCTCTTAGATGGGATGAGATAGTCTGGTTCAAAAAAAAGCAAATAGCACTTCAAAGAAAGAATAATCGTGTTCAGGCAACTGAAAGAAAAAATATCATTTACTTTTTGAATGAATGTGGGTTTTGTAAGGAGCAATAATAAAATAATATTGAACTGAGAACAGTATATAATATAGTGTTTGAAAATACAGCATTCTTCAGAGTTAAAGAGTTTTATCTCATACTGAATGCATCTTCTTCTTCTTAGTTTCTTTTTCTTTATTGACTGAATTTGAGCTAAAGCCTGTGAAGCACTTTCAACACAAAGTAGCCCTGAGTGTATCTTACACATTACTAATGAAAACTCTGTAAAACAAGTTGCTCCTAAAGCATTTAGTGTTTAATCAGTGAAATTTATCTAGTGTTCTGCTTTTTTAAAAAGCACTAAGGAAAAGAAAAATTGGAATGGAGGATGTATGTGAGTGCCTGACCTTTACTTACATACACAGTGCCCTAACCTGAAAGCGAAAATGCCAGTGCCATACAGATTATGAATAATAGCAGTAATGATTTCTCATGCTTCAGTACAAATGAAAATGAGGCTTTGATCGTAAAAGATGATGGTTAATTTGTCACATAGTAAAAGCATCTTTAAGATTTTTTAGTTTTCAGTTATCTTTCCTCATCTTTAATGTGTAACTGCCATAGATCTCTTTTGCAGTCTTACTGATACAGGCGTCACTCTTCTGCAGTTTCTGACTTTCTTCAACTATCTTTTATTTTGCTTCCTTACTCCTAATTTGAAATGTGATTTTAGAGTACGTCATTTCCTTTTTCATTCTCAGCAAGGAACAACAAGTTAGTACCAGTGTTTATTTTAATTGCTTGCAGTATTTATTCAAATAAATCATTTGGCATTAGAGAATGCATTTTGTTGAATTAGTCTTTTTATTGATTTCTTAAATGCCATGCTACCTCGATTCACCAAATTTCAGAATGCAAAATACTGCACTAGTATATGCAGCAAATCTATGCTCTGTATGTCTACCTAGGACAAAAATCAGAGTAGAGGGAAACATCCAGGAGAAT
The DNA here is from genome assembly GCF_027791375.1 of Indicator indicator. NCBI lineage: Eukaryota > Metazoa > Chordata > Aves > Piciformes > Indicatoridae > Indicator > Indicator indicator. The sequence continues at coordinate 81,169,325 of NC_072010.1, forward strand.
GGAAGCACTAATGAAACAATATTTGCATTATATTAATAACATTATATAGAATCATAGATCATCCAGTCCAACCAATATAAACTTCCTAACTTTTGGCCAGACTCAGCAGGCAAAGAAGAGCTCTGCTAGAACCAGTTGGTTTTTTTTTTTTTGTGGAAGGCAGCAGCATCTCTTTACTTGCTGCTAGAACATTCTGTGACCATCACAGCAAGCACACTTCCCTTCACATCCTTTCATGTCATCGTGGCCGTACACAGTCACTTGTCAGACCAGCTTTGGTTTAATGGTTTGTGGTAGCAGAGCTGCACTTTGCTTGTTCAATCACCAGTGCAGTGTTAACCTGAGCATGGAGTTCTGTTTCTGTGAAATTAGCCGTAAGACATACCATGATTTTTATTGACTTTTCTGCTAACTTTATGGCATTTGCCGATGAAATGACAATACCTACTCCTGTATAAAATCAATGTTATTGAAGTTTCTGAGCATGCTAGTACTGATAGAGACTTTTCACAATCTGTTCCAGAGCTGTGCAGCACACAGACACCATTTTTCAATCTGGTACTGGAAACCTGATCAAACCATCACCATAGCTGTTGGTCTTTTGTTACTGATCTTTTCCCTGATACTGTGTGACTGTTCAAAGAATTATTATTGCTCTCTTCTTCTTTTTTTCTTTTTTTTTTTTTCTTTTTTTCCCCATGGCCATGATGTCCTTATCTAAAGTATGCTGCTCTGACACTTAACACAAAGAGAAGTAGCCCGGTATTGATGAAAGCAAAACTTTGACTTCCCATGGGGCATGGAAATCTGATGCAGGCAGACTTGAGAGAAAAATTAAGTAAAGGAGTGATTGTTATTTTCTAAGATAAAGTCATAAAAAACAAACATTAAAAATGAACCATTAGAACAGGGTATTTCTTGCCTAAGTGAAAATTTATGTTGTCTTTTTTTGAAAGAAAAAAGTAAGAAACCAGCAAGGTTTCATTATGTGAATATCAGCATTACATTTGTGCTCTGAAACATCCTTTTCAATTGATAGATCTCGTTAATCCGTCTTTTGCACTGAGACAAGTGAATGGAATAATACCAATTTTTAGACCTCATCATTGCCTTCAGTCCTTCAAGCCTCATTACTTTTTCTGTTTCCACTATTGAAGTAGCTATGGGACTACATCAAGGTGTTTAAGCAATTGCTGGAATTTCAGTAGAGCACAAGAAAGCCTCTCTTAATCTAATTCAGATAATGTAGAGGAACATGTGGGACCTGTACAGAAAAGCACTCAAGGTATTGTTCTTTTCTTTCCTTTTCCTAGATAAATGAACCCTGAATCGAGTTTGAAAATCCAGATATATTAACAAAAATTCATAGAATTAGATGAATGTTACAATTTTCAAATGTTACAGTTTTCAAATTATAGTTTTCAGATTAGGTTTTTCTGTGACTATGTATGCAACTGTAACAAAGTCGTGTTGGCTTGATTTTGGAAGGTTGAATTTAAGAAATCACAAAGTAACCAGGTAAGATTTCATAATCATTGCTATGTCTCTGGTGGCTGCACCACAGTATGCCACTGTTTCCCAGTATCATCTTTTTGTGTCACCATTGGATTGGATTTTGTGGAATAATTAGAATTTAGAGGGTTGTGCATTTTGTTCTACAACCTTGACATTTCAATACAGGCCAAATTCCTAGAAGTCCTCATTAAGTATGTTAGTGCAAAAGATAAGTGATCCCATGCTGATTGCATGGGTTTAGCATACCTGAGTGGTGTGTGTGGTGGGCAGCTGTTGCATGTCTGTCACCTTCTGCACATGGACAGCTGCAGAATGGGAAAGCAGAATTGCACTTACTTAGAACTGCAGCTCCCTTAGAAACCCTTTCTAAAAGGGCTCATTAAAAATGCCCACAGAAGTGCCATTTCAGAGTAGTTGCAGTCTGATAGAAACAAACATAGCCTGAAAAAAAAAAGGATGAGAAATTTTCAGGAGAGTAGGACTGCCCTTTCCATGGCAAGACCACCCTATTCTGTAAATACTTTACTTTGTTAGTGTTGTATAGTATCTCTATAACACCATTCCTAAAGATGGCTAATCATTAAGCGTCTTGGGGCTGGCCTTTATTGCACTTTGTTCATTACACTTTGAAAATTAACATTTTCTTGGAGCTTCTGAGGCTTTGGCAGTTAATGATAGGAAAACTAGCACTGAAACACCAGCCTGGATGAGTGACCTGAGAGACCAATATTATCCTGATTTGTCTGTCGTTGATCCTTTAAAACTGATGTGCAGAAAGTCTAATTAGAAGAGGACAGCTGAACAATTAATTAATAGGGGAGCGAGCACTACATTTTTTGGCTTGGCAGTATAGCAACTTCAGGCAGTGTAAAGTAATTTCTGCTGTGATCATGTGGCAGTAGCATGCTAACAGTCAGGTGAAAGTCTTAGCCCATCAGATATACATGCACACCCATCTGGCTCTCAGTTTTGACATGGGCCAAAGGCAAGTACTGATTCTGTTAGCATAGGCAGCTCCAGTGTTAGTAACTGCTATACATGCTCGACTCCATCTTGAGGTTTAAACCAATATTCTCTCAGGGGCTGAGGGAGACTATCATGGATTTGTGTGAGTAGGAAAACGATTGCCTAAGGAAGGCAGCCCCGTCAGTGTAGTGTTTTCTGCATATTGCTGATACTGAATTGCATTCCACAATAAATTGAATGCTGATGTAGTAAGAAGGAGGTAAGTAAGTCACTGTCTTGTAAAGGACTGCAGGTAATGTTGCTCAGCAGCTAGCAGCATAACCAAGTGCCCCACCAAGGCACTCTTGTACAGCACACACAGGTACTTACTGTTTGACTAACATTTTGGTAACTCATTTACAAAGATTATAGCCTTGAATTTGAGAATATAAGCAACTGGACAATTTTGGCTATTTGTGGAGAGGAGGTTAATGTCCTGAAGGGTCAAACCCCCAGTCATGCCCTAGCCCACACAATGGCTAAGCACCTTCAAATCTGCTTACCTGGACACTTCCTGGGGTCCAGATGGCCAAGGCAAATGTATAGCAGGTGTGATTAACATGGTAAGCACCTGTGAATGTGAAAACCTGGATGCTTCCTGGGGTCCAGATAAACCTGTACCACATGTAATTAACTTTGTAACACAGCTGTGAACTATGTGTGTGCCCCTGGCCATGTTTGGGTATGCCCCATCCCATAGGTCCGGTTATCAGGGTTCTGTGTTACCAAAGGGCATGAATTGTCTTGGGACAGTATTCAAACCAGCCAAGAAGTCAGGCAACTTGCCTTGTTCTCACCCAGACAGCAACTAGAGCCAAATGCTACCTGAGTAGCAGCTGAGGACCTGCTTACCACAAAGAGACAAGAGTCAAGTGCTGCCCAAGTAGCAGTTGAAGAACCTGCTCTAGCAGACCAACAACTTCACCCAGGCCTTGCACCTGGACCAAGGCAGAAATGGGAAAAGCTCCAAGAGAATCGAATCCCAGAAGAGGCTGCAGCCCAGCGACTGGGCACAACGAGAGAGGCCTCCTAGCCCTCTCTGAACCAAGGGCAAACTCCAGACTGTGAACTGGGCACAACAAGAGAGAGATCCCTTAGCCCCCTTTGAACCAAGGACTGCTCAAATCATAGCCACAGCATCTGGGAAGGTACCAGACAGAGGAGCAAGTCGTGAGTCCCTGGCCAATCTGCCACAGAATCCCATTTGTGGGAAACCCTCAGATCACAGCACCTGTATTTCCAGTTTGAATTGCTGTATTGGAAATGTTAGACCTGTGCTTAAATCATTTAACTGTCTTCATATGTGGAGTGTAAACCCCACAACCGAATAATTGAACCTGTGAATACTTATTTTGTAAATAAGTTACGCTGGTGTTTGAAGATACTACCACCCAAGATATTAATTATAAAATATATTAAAATACACATTTTTATTACAGGAGGATTTTTTTTAGCTAGGGGTAAATACAGGTCTTCATAAAGCAGTGAAATTCAAGAACAACCTCTTTATAGGGCTCACCTGGCCACAGAGCTAATAAAGGAGAAAATGGAGTAAATTTGTAAGATGTGAAAGCTTAACAGATGGACAGCCTTAGAGAATGGGAAATTTTTTTATTCTCAAAGCCTTTGCTGCAGAGGCATCTGAAATGGCATCTCCTGTATGAAAGCCCACCAGCGTTCCACAGCCCTGGATCTAAAGGGACCACTTCTGTTAGAGGAAGCAGGTGTAATTCAACCTGCAGATACACTTGCTTCTTGGCCCTATGGAGACTGCCAACAAGGGTTCCAATTAATGCCTACTGCAGACCGTGACAATTTTATAGATTGTCTTTCACACCATGCCAGACCTTTAAAAGAAAGATATTTTTTATAAAACACAGTTTGCTTTGACAGTAATTTTCTGTATGCTATTATTGAAGTTATTTATGTTTGAATCAGAGTATCTTTCTCTCAGCTGTGTTTCTGCTGCTGTTTGATCCTGTGGTGGAGAAACAATCCTGTTCTTATTTTTTTTTTATACTTTAAATGGCAGTGGTCATTTCAGGCATCTGTTACTGGCACCATTTTTAGAGCTCAGACATTTGAACAGGATTCCTGTAAAGTTCTCAGATTCTTGTGCAGGTTGCTTCTGCCGCTGCAAGTCCTCACATATTTAGTGGCAGACTTAAGGACATTATAAAGCAGCAGGGCTATTCAAATTAAACTGTAGGACTCTAGGAGTTCACAATTCGAAGCTGCTTGGATGTAAATAGTATTTTACAGCATTGACAGTGAGGATGAGGGTAGGCAATACCGTTAACAGCAGTGGAAGAAGCAGCCATCATCTTTCCAAATGTGAGCACAATTGCTTTGACTTCTGAAACCAGAGATTCCAACACTCGCTCCCTGTCTCCAAAACTAAAACGTGAACACTGTGGTCTTTGTGTTCTGTGCTCTATTTTCCCTGATAAAAACAACATCTAATCTGATGCTCCTCCATATCTCAGGTTGCTCCTCATGTATCATCCTGCCAAAGCAAGACCTTGGTCTTACATCCCATCTTCTCTATCTATATACAATGTAATTTTACCCACCCCCCCCCTCAAACTGGGACCTCATCTTTGTGGTGGTATACCTTATTTCATGAGCCTCTTGCTACATTGCTTGCCTGCTGCACTCCTGCAGCTTTCTTCTTAGATGGAGTTGGGGCTGTAATGCCGTGCATGGCATAATCTGCCTTGTTTACGTAACATGATGACAGGAATGTTTGTCTCTGGCTGTGTACAGGATCCCCAGAGAGACTTCCCAGAGGTCAGTGAAGCCAGCTGTACAGGCAGACTGAAATCCCTGCCATCCTTCAAACAGTTCTTGTGCTACGTGTTGCACATCCCTTGAGAGAGTATAATTTTCTGTGTTTCTCTAAAAGCTGTCTGGAAAATATCCTCCTCCTATGCTTGGAGAGGTCAGATTCTGCACGTGTTGCTGAAACAGCGTTCATCTATGGGTAGATGTAAACAAGGGGCTGGAAGCAATCTGCCCACAGTGTCATGGCTTCCAGCCTGGTTTAATCTATTGTACGTCCCAGTTAGAAGCTACTGAGTTATGGAAATGTTGTCTGTCATTTGTGATGCAGTGTTGCCTTTAGAAATGGAGCTCCACACACCATGGCTTTTATTGGAGGAGTTCTCCAATGCAGAGGAGTTGGACTGTGTGGGCTTTTAGCTTGTGTGTTCGTGTTTGCATAGCACTACTTCTGTGACAAAAATAGCCTTGGGGAAATGCATAATCTTCTTAAGCTCTCCATCCCTCTGTCCCTCTGCATTATTTTTGGGATGTCAATAAATACTGAGTTTGTCCTCCAGCTTATCACCTAGTCTATTCTGGCAGGTTGACATCACTACAGTACCTGGAAAGGCACACTGTGGAGGAGGGCTGTGTGATAATAGCAGAGGATAAGGCAGTACTGGGTTAAGATGGGTCTACTCTGTCTCACCAAGATTCCTCTGGAAGATGTCTCTGACTCTGGAAATAAATCTAGGTGTGTCTCTGGGGCAAACTGTTCTTTTCCACAGGAACTGTCTCTCATAATAAAAGTCTGGAGAAGTGAAATTTGGAGCTTCCCTGGGTGAAGACAACTGCTGTGGAACAGGTTTGATGTAAAAATGTATATACAGCTCGAATCAAAATGATCCTTTCAGAAGAATTCAAAATGTACTACAATAGAGTGACTTTGCAAACTCTTTGTTCATTATTATTGCCTTAATCTTCATAATAATGAAAGACATTCAATTGCTGAATGATTTTTCTCTAGCCTAGATGCTAGAATTTGAAAATTAATTTCCTTGGCTTTGAATAGGGCATTCGAGGTAACCTGCCACATTTTGTAGTTTGTTTTTGACCTGCTAATTTGCATTTCCTTACTTCAAAAATGTAGTGTGAAGTATACTGCGGATCATGACATCACACTCCATAATGGCAAAATTCAGACTTTTCTCATCAACAGTGAGACCCAAAGTGAAACATAGGATCCTGAAATAGCAGAGAACAAAGTATTTCTAAACAAGAGTTTCAGAATTTGATGTTCATTGTGAGTGAAACAGAAATAAGGCTATGGTTAAGAGAAAATTTTTTCTTAATTACATTCCCTGTAAAAGATATCATTTATTATATGTCAGTTCCTAATTAGTTCATCTTCACTGAGAGACAAAGTATGTAATATTGCTAAAAGCATTCAAATAAACAACAATTTTCCATTCTCAGATCTTAAGAGTGAGTACAGGCAATATATATATACTTTCTCTTTATTCATATTTGCTTTAGGACATGAGCAAAGAACAGAGCCACTTATTCCATATAGCTCAGGTACAGGGAGGCCCCCATGTCCCTCATCTACCCCTCACATCCCTTCCTCTCTTCCACATAGAAGGAAGCAGAAGAAAGACTGTGATTTCCTGCCACAAATTCACAGATTAAGTCAATGGCTGGCATTATAGCTGAATGTTAATGCCTCATGTGGCCCAAGATGCGTGATACTTAGTAATACAACTTTAATCTTTATAATGTGCCACAATTTGATTCTGGCATCATTTATATTCTCCCCTTGTTACAGCCTAAGTAGCTGTAAGGAGGAGGGAGAATGGACAAATATAATCAGCACGCAGGGCACAGGAAAGGACAGAGAGATGAATCACTGATATTCACGTCAAATTTTAGCCTTGTTCTCAACATTTGATTCTAATGTCAGGAAATGAAAGAAACATGATGATATTTTATTGTAGTGTTGGTGTTAGCTTTTCAGATGGCAGGGCACCCAGAAAGTCTGAAGCTGTTATTGAAGCTTAGAGTTGCAGATGCTGGTCTTGAGAGATTCTAAAAGAGTATGTGGATTTAAAAGAGAAGTAATTAGGTTGTGGTTAAGTGAGTATGTAAGGTAATAAAACAGTTATAATATATATAGGTTTTATTTTTTTTTTTAATTAGTCACATTCTTAAAGGAGGAAAGATGTTTCAGGGGAAAGTAAGACTGCAATTGCTTTTTCAGTCTTTGTCTTTCAGAACCTGTTTAAAAGTAGCTCACACTTAAGCATGTTGGTGTACCTAGTTTATGTAATCAAAACTGTTTATGTGTTGTACACATATATTTAAGCTATAAAACTTACAGATCACAGTACATGACAAGTGATCCATTGTTTTTCCATTACTGTGATTCTGTATGGCACAGCTGATATTCTCTCATGGAAAGCTTATCATTTAGATGTATAGGATTTACCAACACTATTGGAAATAGTGATGTGTTGTGGTTTGATGTTTTCTCATCATGAGTTGAGGAATGACTGAGTACTACAGATCAAAAAGCTGCTGATTACATGTTTACTTCTTTTGTAACTGTGCTGTGGTTTGCATTTAACGTGTTTTACAGAGAATGTTTCCTCTGATGATGAGGGAACTGTATGTGGTGCTTGGCACCTGTTTTGTGTATATGTAACATGCTTCAGTTGGGATACTCCAAATGGCCTTATTGTAGTCTCAAATAGTGAATGAATGCTCCAGGGTCTAGCATCCTTCCAATGAAAGTGATTATCCTGTAAGAATGTCTTGTTCCCAAAATGAATCTTACTACCTTTTGGTTTAAGAAAAACTCTTGTTAGTCTGGGATGAATCTTGCCTACACTGAGACCTGGACAAGTTTAATCCAAGAAGAACAGAGCTGGAAAATATTTTCAGGAGTAGCTGATCTTTTTTGAAGGCAGCTCTCTAAGATAGCTGGACTACAGGAGGCAGAGTTGGTGGTAATCTTATGATGCATGAGAAAATATAAATTAGTGGATTTTTTTAAGGCCAGGCTGCATGTGGCTCTGGGCAACCTGATCTAGTGGAGGTATCCCTGCCCATGGCAGGGGGGCTGGAATAAGGTGATCCTTGGGGGCCCTTCCAACCCTGACAATTCTGTGGTTCTGTGAAAGCAATCAAAGAGGTCAGTTACCAGTTTGTCCCACAGTTAAAAGCTGTGGTCTCTTCTGTCTACTAATTATATTATATATATGCCTATATTAATGTAGCAGTGACAAACTAGATGAATAAGGATAGCATAGATGTGACTGTGAGAGTCTTGAAATAAATTACACTTCTTATCATGCATTTTCAGATTCCCGTAAGTGTGGTAAGTAGAACATTAAAAAAAAAAATAGAAGGAGCTAAAACAGAACGGAGATTGTTTTTTAAAAACCGTAAGCTATATACTCTTCAAGAATAACATCATAAAGAACAATCATGGAGATTTCCAAAACCGTCTGTAAATTTTCAGAAATATGAACATTGTAAATAAAAGCTGTTTAATGATTGAGTAAATAATTTCTGAAGTTTAATTTCAGAACACATTTTATTGAAAGGAAAAGTAATTGTGGGAAATTCCTTAAAGCAGTTATAATTACATCTAATGGGGATAAAAATTACCCTGGCTTGTGGCAGGGTATTTAATTTTCACTGCATATAGTTCCTCATTTTTTTTTAATATTCTAACTTAATTTTATTTCTGTTGTTCCAAGCACAGACAAGCAACCGAAGCCTTCAGTTCCTCCTTTTGAAAAGTCCACCTATACTCTTTTAGTGTAACGATGCAAATATCTAATAAGAGGAGTAAATAATAGAGCTTAACAAACTTTTCTGTAGTTAGGAAATATTTGAACAGACCTTGCACTTTGCATGACTGATAGTTTTGTCAGAAGCAGAATTTGCTATCCCAGTTGGCTTCATCAAGTATGGCCTGACTTCCCAGGCCAACTTTCTGACTGGGCCTTCAGTTTCTTGTTTGTTTTCTTTGCCTTTTGGTTTTATAAATTGCATATCAGTGGTGTGAATATGTGTATACAGTGACATTGTACAAGACCAACACGGTGTGATTTATTTTAGTTACTTCTGGTGAGCAGGCCTGGCATGCCAAATCAGTCGCACTTCAGTAAGCCAAGCAACAAATTGCATAAATAAACAACTAATTGAATTTGAAAGTAGTGAAACCACCATGAAATCAACTCCATCTCAACAAAAAGGCAACAGACCTTTTTCTGGCTAATATTGCCCTCAGAAACTATCTGACCAACACTCCATAATATGAGAGATAAGGGCTCTTACTGGCTTCCTCTTCCTTCTTCTTCTTCCACTTTATCTTTGCTTTTCCCAGTTCTCCACCTCCCCTAACTGCCCACCAATAGTCACAATATGCATTTGCCATTTGTCTAGACCACTAGATCATGTCAAGATTCCTAATAATTTATTCTCTTTATCCTGTAAATCAGTTGCTTATATATTTTTTCATTTACTAGTTTCATCCTAGAGAAGAGCTGCTTTATTTTGAAGAAAAACATTTCTTTAGCAATCTTGTAAAAGCATAAAAATTCTAAAGGTGGTATTCATCAAATACTAATCTTCTTCCAGGCACTTAAAAAGGTGAGCTAGTGAAGAAATAGGTCATAAATTTTGTCTTGTTTTTTGTTTTGAAAACAAAGTGTACAGGAGCTGGTTGGTATAAAAAGCGAATTGCACTTGTAAAGTAGGTGAAAGAAATTCATAGTCTATAGATGCTGAACTGATAGAATTAATGAAATGTTATTATGTTTTTGCTGAATACAGCCATTATTGCAGCATGCAAGTTTCTCAGTGGATGCAAATATTTCATAGTATAAACTGTAAAGTTATGTCAGTTCAATTTGTTAAGTTGGAAAAAAACCTTATTTTTTATTATCCATTGTTATTTTGGCATATTATTCATCTCTGTAATTCTCTGCTCTGTGATTGTAATAAGCATTTTGTCATCTTACTTAAGTTTTCTCCATTAAAAAGAAAAGCCACTTATCTGTGAATATGAATCTTTACTTAAGTTTACCTTTTCATTCTTTTTGTAGAAGCTGCAAAGAATCAATCCTCCTTACTGTTGTTCAACCTTACCCTGTAAGTATTGTCAGTTTTTTTCTGAATTAGTTTCCTAGCAACATAGCAGCTTTTTTTTTCCTGCTTATATTCTGTCTGTTTCTCTACCTTATCTGTGCAATAAAAAGAAATAAGTGAGATAAGGGCTGAGTCTCTTAAAGGTTATGTTTAAGACTGTGTTACTCTGTCCTGCACTCAAAGACTGCATTAGCAAGTTAAATAAAAATAGTATCTTTAAACTCATAGGTGGAGCAGGACACTGAGTTCTGCTTCAATTTCTGATATGTGGCAGCTCCTGGTTTGTTTTTTTTTTTTCTTGATTCTGCCTCAGTCCCACAGAGTTACACTCCTGTATCAAACCAGCTGTACCTTACAAAAGGGAGAGCTCTGTCTGCATCTCCAGTGCTGGGTGTGTGGAGGCAAAAGACAGACAGGAGATTGTGTGAGGCTGGCTTGAAGGGACTGGGGGAAACTGCAGCCCACCTTGGAACTGGCTGATGCAATGTTTATTTTCACCTTGCTCAGTGATTTGTGGGAGTGGGTTCACAGCATGTCATCTCAAGCCCATCTCCCATGATAAAGGAGAGAAGCCAAGCCAGGGGAGGAAGCACATCTCTCTCTTTCCAGACAGCCATACACAGCCATTCATTCCTTGCAGGCTGCTGAGGGGCATAAGCTATGCATCAGGGGTGATTTCAGATTCAACAGGTCTGTTCAGTTCCCTACTGGCTAGCCTGATGCACAGCACTTTTGATTAATAAGGGCTAGTTGCATGCTTTTCACCCAAGAATAAGAGATGAGATGGATTTGACACCAAAATGTGAAAACAAGTTTATCTGATGAAGCTGCCAAAATATGCATCTTGCAAATGCAATTTAGGCAGTGCTGTGTGGCTTCATATTACTTACTAGCTTTTATGGCTAGTTGAGAGGTAGCCACATAGTTGTGCTGGTCCTGTACCCTTTCTGGAAGTCAGCAACTAAATGATGGGGGAAAGGCATGTATTCTGCAGCAGGGGCTGCCACACTGCATTAAGACCACTGTCAAGAAGATGAGGTGGGATCTGGTTGACATCAGCCACCTTGAATGAAGGTACAGGTATGATCTGACTAAAGAAACCTAACTGCCTTTAAAGCTTGCTGGATTACATCCAGTGGTTTTGGTCACTGGAATATAAATAATATAGGGAAGAAGAAATTCTCACCCCATTGCCTTTTTTATGCAGGTTGCCTTAATTTCATCTGTTCGTAGACTTTATTATTTTCTTTAAGTGTCAGGTGAAGAAGAGACATGTGCTTTAGTGCAGGTATGCGTAGCCCTTACAAGTGAACACTAAAGTATTACCTGTCTGTGAGGTGTTGTGACCTCTTATCACTGTGCTGGTGTTATGAGAGCAAGCCTCTATGTACTGAACATTAAGCTGCAACTCAAATGAACTACGCACTCTGTGTTCAATGGGAGGCCTTAAAACACAAGTGTGGCCCTCCTCTAGTCTTTCACCTGGAAAAGAAGGAATGTCGTAACCTGCTATCTTTGGAGCTCTCTTGGTTCAAGCCATGTTTGAGGCCCTACAATGCAGAATCGATTCCTATCATTACATAGCACCCCAAAGCTAATCAGTAATTGAAATACTTCTAGATGTCACTGAGCTAGGAATGGCACTGAAACATTTTGCTGTCCTGTCAGCCGTTTGGGCTGGTGCACCCATCTTACACATATATTTGCACTGCCCTACTCTGGCATGTCTGTCAGAGTACCCCATGTCTACCTCAGCAGACAAAGCACATGTTTTAAGGGGTGGTGGACAGTTTGTCTCATATAGGTAAGATTGCCTCCCCAAGAATGTCCACACAGCACTCAGAAGATGTAGTTGATGTATTCATATCAATTCTGGCTTTAATTGACCTATCTCTATCCAAAACTGGGATGCTTCAGTGGCATGTGCTTAGTTGGGAGAAGCCTCAACTGCAAGACCTTTCAGCCTGCAGATCTCCTCTGGTTTGTGCACTCTTACTGTACCTCCCTACCTGTCTAGACCAGGGTCTTGCTGATTCATTACATCCTTCCCTAATCACTTCCTAGCCCAAGTTTTCCTGCAGTGTGAATGAAAGCTTGCATAGGGAGAGGGAGCAGTTGGGATGCTGCCAGTATGTGCATCCCAGTTTAACGCCTCAGGCAATGCAGGGTCCCTCAGTTTATGCAAACCCTGGGCTGTGAAGTCTCCTGGGGCCTCTTGAATTGCATTAAACAACTCATCTATGCCTTCATACTGCCACAACAGTACTGGTACTGTCAGTACTGCCTGAGCCTAGTAGGTGACATCACTCTCACTTCTGCCATTCTGGATGTTGCTGCACTCCAGCTATGTACCTGTTCTGCTCTTCTGTGCAGGGAGTTCTTTGACAAATACATTTTGTCTTACAGTTTGGAAGCAATACTTACATCTTCAAAAATTATGATACACATATGTTTTCCTCTTTAACATTGCCTCCTCCATTTTTCCTTTTACTATGTTGCCAATAAAAATGGAAAGATGAAGTAGAAACTAGACAAAGGAAAAGTAAGAGCTTTTAAATAAAGATTGATCTTCTTCCCTGTTCTTGGCAGAAATACATCTTCACAAACATTTAATTGATCTCTCTTCTTGATGGTGAACGTTTTTCTTTCTGTCATTACATGAAAAATATAACAATCTGCCAAGACAGATTACAAGAGTGATGTTTCTTCTTATTTGCACTATTTAGAGTGTGTTTTGTTTTCATGCTTTCAAGTAACTGTCCTTTATGACTGCAGGTCAAAGTAGATGTAATCGAGATTTATAGCCCTCTGTAGTTCCCTTAGTACTTTTTGAAAACTTGTGGATCATTTTTACTGAAGTGCATTCAGTTTTGTTTAATGCTTGAACTCATTAACGTTTCTAATTATGACAAACCAAAGCATGAAGCTTTTTCTTTCCATCAATCTACAAATCTCTGCAAGGTTCATATCACCACTGCTGATAAAGAGGTCACTGAACAGTGAAGCAGTTCAAAGTGTGGATTTATGAAAGAATGGTATTGAATTATAATTCTGACCATTTTATTCTGTAAATGGACTATTACTCTGATGGTTGCTTTATCAAGTTTTAAGCATTACTCAAATCAAATAATTTGCCTGTTTTGGTATCTGTTCAGTTTTTATGTGTCGAGATCGTTTGATAGGTTGCTTTCATGATTAATCTCTTAAACTCCTTGGACATAGTTCAAACCCAGCAGAGATCTATGGCAGTTTTGTGATGTGTAAATTCTCCGGCAGGAAAAGGATAAGGTCTTTTTCTCTTTTGAAAGAGATGCTTCTTTTTGTAACACAGTTATATGTTTGAGATACAATGTTTGCAGAAAAGCTACAATAAATTACACTTATTTATGGATCATAATGATTGTGGCAACAATCTTTTTAGGAGTCTCACAGTATTTTTCATGCTGCTTTGCCCTCTGGAATCATGTAACAGCAGCAACTGCCACATCTAGACTTGTGGCTGTAAAGAAGGATATAAAAAGAAACAGGTTTGTCACAAACACTTCATAATCTGAAATAAAAAAGACAACCAAGGTGTAGCTTTAGAAATCATTTGGAAGTCAGAGGTGCGCATTTTGTACAAGATGACTTTGATTGCTTGAAGTTGTGAAATTTGTGTAGAAATGATGGCTTTTTTTTTTTCTTCAAATGTGTACATTTTTTACACTTGCCCAGAGGAACTTTTCCACTGTATAACCTCCACATCAGCTTTTTAGTGTGGTCAATTCCATACAGAGATTTAATCCTTCACAGGAGAGAAGCATAGGTAGCGTGGTTAATGATAAACTCGCCATCACTGCATTGGCATCACTTGCCTGGAAGTGCTGCCTGATCCGATCACTCTTCACTGTTTGAAACAGCCTCATACCAGTACTTCACATCCTTTCTTCTTCCGTCTGCACCACTTCCCCTGGCATTTCTTCCTGGAGGCCTCTTCTTAAGCTAGATGGATTTTTCTGGGGTGTAGTTGTACAAAGTACATGATCTTTCCATCAGTGTAAACTATGAGAAAATTCAATGTGCATTTCCATGTTAAATGTTTCACCAAAGTGGAAAAGAGCCCCTCTACCCTTCACACTGTCCACCATTTATTCCTTAAAGTTCTTTACCCTCTCCCAGCTGCCATTAGGTCACCTTTCAGTCTTCATTAGCCATTTCTGCCATGTCAGGTACATTATCACTCATATAGGTCCTTCATTTGTTCATTTTAGCCTAAATTTATTCAAGGCCAAGATTTCTTACATTCCCAAAGGTCCTCGTCCTTGCAGAGTTGTAGGACTGAAAGTAGTCCAGCATGACTGACTTTTGTGTACTTTTCTGCACTTGATTAAGAGTAGTCAGCTGTCTGTGATAGGTAATCTATGAATGTAAATGGCTGAACTTTGGAGAGGCAGAATCCTAAAAGACCAGTGTTAGGGATTTTATGAAGGAGCTCCACATATAATAAACACAGGAATAGATGGCCCAGGCCCATCTGGTCTGGAGGTGAGTTGCAATGTCTGCATGTTCCACAAAGTCTGAAGCTGACTTGTGGTTTCACTCATGGGTTTTGGGACATTCACTGTAAACTAGGCTGTTGTTTACTTTAGATGAAATGGGTTGGATTTTCTCAGAGCCTGCATTAAAGTAGGCTTGGCTATTCCCCACCTTATACATGCATGTAATACATGTGTAGGATTAATGATCGTTCTGTGATTACCATTTACAAATAGAAAAATATAAGTACTGCAAATAGTAAAATATAATTGTCTATGATAGATCACCAGCTTTTGGTACATAACCTAAATCTGACTGCAGTTTCAACAATTAAATTTGTGCCAAGAGTTTAACAAAAAAATACTCATAGTGATGATCTGTCAGTGCCCTGTGGTTATAACAAATTACTGCATGGTAAAACTTCACAACGTTATTGCTTCTGTGTCCCTACCTGCTCTTCTACAACGCTCTTGTGAGCTAATGTAGTTGCTTCAGCCTTGCTCGTGGCTATGAATGGCAGTATTATTTTACCTATGGGTATTATGTACTGTTCTACTTAATAAATTTAATTCTTCCTTTTATTCATATTTTATTTGCTTGCTAAATTTTGTCTCATAAAATTGCCTTTAGGGATGAATGAAAAAGTCAACACATTTTTGCGGTCATGCAATTTTTCCTTATTTCATTACAAACATAATATTTCATATTAAACTAATGGCTAATTTTAAGTAACAAACTTAAAATTCATTGCATGTATACAATTTGTGGCTATTTAAAACTTCGATTTCTGACAGATTTTTGGCATGCTCTGTCACAAAGTGATTTTTCTTTTCCTCTTGTGACTGTGACATACTTCTGCCTTGTTTTGTTTCTTTGTGATAGCTCAGTACTACACTGTCCTCTTCTAAATGCTAATTCCCTATTTTTCTTGAGCATATGTAAAGGTTTTGTTGTTGCAGCACCTCTACTGGCAAGAGCACTCAAAGGGGCTTTTGCATTAAAAAAACACCATTTCACTTGGAATCTCCCCCAAATTAAAGTTTACCTGCAAAAGTGGACAAAGTACAGGACAGTCTTATTTTCATCGAAAAACAATTCCTCTCAAAATGTAGGATATTGTTTCTGAGATCTAGCCAAAAAAAAATTATCTGCTATAATTTTGCTGTCAAAAATAGAACCTAATTTTGAAAAATCCAGAAAATGAGGAGAAAAAAAGCCCCAACATTTTCCAGAAAGTCTCTTTTGTTATAGCAGACTGTCATGCTTTGACTCTGCTGATGGGATGCCCATTGATTGCAATCCCTAGTAAGGAGGGTTCAAACAAGGGTCTCAGTCTTCACTACCATTTCTTCCAAGCAAATCTCTATGTAGTGCTTCTTTTCTCTTGTTAGCACTTTCTCCGGCTAGTGTTGAAATGATCAGCTGAATTTTTACTGAATGCCATGTAAGCAGGTAAAAATTATTTCATGTGACCTTTTAATAGGAAGCAGTGCTTTGGTCACACAGTGTGAAGTTTGTGGGTTTTTGAAGCATTTTGACCCCTTGGTAAAATGCGTCCTCTCATTTTGCAAAAGTCACTCTAATTAAGCTGTTTTTATCTGTGACACTTTACTTGCAGTGATAAATGCTCTGCCTTAGTGTAAACGCCTCCTGCTTACTATTATTAACTGAGGATAATGGCTTCCATTTGGCTAAAAGAGTATCAGAAACAAATGAACCTGGCACTCTTAAGAATCATTAATTGGTAGCATTCTTTGCCTACAAATCTGATGACATTAAAATGGAATAGAGCATCACATCATCTTGCTGAGAGTTTGTTAGATCAGCAAGTTTCAACAATCAAGCCCAACTGTTTTCCTAGGATTTGCCACACTCTTTTGAAACAGTTCCTTTCCCAGAGAAAATATCAAGTGTGAGGTTGATGTAGGGGTAGAATAAAGAGATTGTGCCACTAAGTACTAAAGCTGTGCTATTACTCAGCCCTTTAACCAGCAGAGGACATTCCCCCAAATACCTGGCACAGCTGTTCTGGTTTTTCTTACACCCTTGGTTTATAGTTTAAAGCTTTTTAGAAAGCAGTCTGCTTCTAGGCTTACCCAAAGTGTCTGGCATGGGTCCAGAGTCCTGACCATTTTGCCACAGCAGAAGTGGGCAGGGAAGGAAGCCCTATGTTTTATGGCAGACCATGGCGTGCTCCCCTAGCTGTGCGATGTGTATGTTAAATACCACATCCTAGAAGGGTTCTGGAGAACTCATGTAAGTTCAGCTCTTTCAGTTGTGCTAGACTCCCCTTTCACATTTCAGCAATGACATTATTTAAGTGTTTATGCCCACACCACAAGTGACTATTGAGGCTGAAGAAAGGACAAGAGAGTTGTAGAGAGCGACAGAGCCACATAGCGGTTTGCCACATTTGTTCTATGGGAATAACCTTGCCAGAATCCGGAAGAAAATTTGGCAGCCAGCCTGTAAAGAGAGGCCAGACTGGTGACTCATCTGCAGTAAGAGCAAACAACTGTAAAAAGCCTTTTCCAGCAAGAAGAAAAAATGAAAGCCACTCTTTCCCCCTTGCTCTTGCAAGGGAGAGCCAGTAGTCTACTCCTACAGCGGTGATGCCCAACATCAGTGGGAGTCAACAGGTTACAGTCCATTACTTGGGTGCCATATAGAGTACAGCCCATTTATACACCACAGAAAGGGACTATGTGGATAGGAGAGAAATTAAAAAAGACAGGTGTGCAATTATTATATTAGTCTTAGTCTTATCATATATGTGTGTTTCTAGGAATTAATCTCTAGAGTACAATATATGAGCATACTTCATCAGCATTTCCAGGTTGTCCCTTCTTACTGCAGATGTGTTTTGAGTCCCCTGCCCTGAGACATTAACTTTTTATCTATTGTTTTATTTTATTTTCCTTCTTTTCGATGGTTGTTTCTCATCTTCTGGGGGCTCTTCTGCATTTTTTCAGCACTGGCTTTGGAAGCTGAGCTTGGTTTGATCACAGGGTTGAATTTTCTGTCATTTAGTGTTACTGAGTAAAAATATATATGGTCATAGCTGCTAGAGAAGAGGTAAGAAAGAATGAACTGTAAAAGTGAAGAGGCATTCATTTTTATTTCTTGGTTCTGTTTTGTGCTCCAGGAATTATCGGATGGCTCTGATATTTCCTGGGAGAATGTGGCATCTTTCATTCCTTGTTCACTGGTTGATACTGACCCCATGGTAACAGCTTTTTCGATGTGATAATAAATCAGTGGCATACAGAAAAGAGATAGAGACTTCTTCCTGGTAGTTAGTAGAAACAAGGATACTGCGTTAAAAGAAAATAACTTTTTAAATAGTTTCAGCAATGATCAGACACAGCAAGAGCATGTGGACTTGGACTGCTCCATTACGCCTGCAGATTGTTAGCTGAGTCAAAATTTGAGTGATGGTGCCAAGGCTTTCCATGTTTCCAAGGACTGCTGTCATGCTACATTACTGATAGGAAATGATTCCAGGATCATCATTACTGATGCTTGCAGTAATTTCTCACAGGCAAACCAGCACAAGTTATTATTTTTTGGTATCCAAAATTAGTAAGCCTACTTCTCAGGAGTTAGAGTAAGATTCTGAGAATCTTGGTTCACATTTTACTGAAACAAATGGACCAAAATCTGGCCCAAAGGAGCCCAGTGATTTTCAGCCAAAGCTAGAGTTTCTTCTGTTGCCCATTATCCTGCTTATGGAGTTAGGCAATGCCAGAAGCACTGTTTGAACACTGATATAAAAATAGAACTACCTAGCTTCTGCTGCTGAAAATGGAAATTCTGTTGACTGTTACTAAAACTTAGTTGTTAGTCAGACTCCTTAAATGGACAAATTATTTTTTTTCTGAGGACTGAGCACTTGATCACAGGAGAATCCACTGAAATGGAATAGGTAAAAGTCAATTAGATCCCAGAAGAAAATGAGGAATGTTTCTAGACTTCTAATCTGTGAAGTCTCACAAAGTGCCTGGTTTATTGAAGGCAAGCCTTGCACAGTATGTGTGTAGGGGATACATGTAAGGGAAGCCTGCTGGCCTGCAGGTGCATTTTGGTGGTTCCAACCTGTGCTTTGAAGTAGACCAATGCAGAGAGATACCACTGCATTTGGAGAGCTTTCAGACACCTTTTTGGCAAAAGCTGTGTGTATGTCTGTCTAGTGGATCATAGATTATGCAAAAATTTTTTCATTCAGTGTTTGAAGGAAGGGTCACTGGGTAGTCACTGGTCAGTGTCAGTTCCTGCAAACAAGTTTAACTGACAGCAGTCATTGTGGAAGTACTACAAGGAATTTGTAAACCAACAGCTCTTCTCATCACTCCAGTCTGACAGTGGGATACCCTTGAGTATGTGTAGTATGGACCTCTGATTCTTTATATGTGTGTAGGTGTGTATTATCTTGGGAAGCATTATAGTTTGACTGTATCTCCATTCATCTGTGAATGGTATGCAAGGTGTTGCTGTATACATGGAGCTCCCAATGTGTGAGAAACAGGGAATAACTGAAAAAGGAAAGACATGTGTTAACTTGAAATTGTGTGATATATCTTGTCATCATTTTTCCTTCCAGTCTCCTAAATCAGCTTTTATTAGTGCTGCAAAAAAGGCAAGATTGAAGTCCAATCCTGTTAAGGTGCGCTTCTCAGAAGAAGTAATTATCAATGGCCAGGTATCGGTGAGTATTCAACTACTTAACCTCAGGAAGGACTGAGCGTTTAATCCAAAGGTACGCCTCAAGGGTGGAAAGTGAGGGATTTACAACCATGATAGGCTTGCAAAGGGAAGTGTTTTTCTATTCCTAAGGTTTTCAGAAGATTTGATTTTAAAGTCGGTTAGGCCTATAATAGAGTGAAAAATTTGTCCTTTCTTAAAATGAAATTAAAATGCTAGTGAATGCATTGTGTGGTGATAGCACATTTACATCCCTTTTTACAGTCTGGATAATGCTTACTTGTTCTTTCTTTTTTTCTTTTCTTTTTCTTTTTTTCCCTGAAAGATTTTGTGGTGGAAAACCCCATAAGCTCAAGAGAAGTAACATGTCAGGAAAACAGATTAGCATTACCTTACAGACCTCTTTAAAATTTATCTACTTGAACTTGTTGTTTCCAGCCCTCAGGCAAAGTCAGCCTGCCTTTGAGAGGTGCTGAACTCCTCCTTAAATATGAACTCCCAGCTCATTTTCATAATTTACCAGGACATCATTCTACATTGATGTCTTTATCCAACTCTCTTCCAAACATAAAATGATATTGCATTTTGTCAGAAGCAATTTCTGTCTTAAAAACAAACAAACCAGCCAAAGCTTTGTTTCCCTTCCTTTTTCCTGTTTATTTTACTATACTTGTTATGAATCATCACAACTAAATAGCAATATTACATGTTGCTCTTCCTAAATGATGACAGACGTTAGCATTTAATATCCAGCTATAAAGAGAATGTAAAACATCTTGATTGTAATCCTTACTAATGAATCTGCACTTCCCATTTTGAGGATTGAAGACACTAAGTAACTCACTATATTCAGAGACACATCTGTACATCTGTTACTCTGTTCTGCTAAAGATGTTTCAATAGACGTAGCATTTTCTGTCAGAGAGAAGGTATTTAGGGAAGGAAAATAGTCCAACCCAGGCATAAAAAAAAAAAAAACAGTTACATTTTTTTTTCAGGAAAGAGACCTGCAGAGTGCAGTGGTAATGAGCATGACTAGACATTTGCAGGGCATTGCTAATTCTGCTTTCAGTCTAAGTCAACACACTCCCTTTAAGTTGTTGCCTTTCCATCTGAATGACATCCTTCTTTATAGAATATTCAGATTTCCCTTATTATATGTTGTAATCTGATTCACTAATTTGCTTGGCAGGAAACAGTTAAGGACAACTCACTTCTTTTCATGCCAAATGTTCTGAAAGTATATCTTGAAAATGGACAAACCAAATCTTTCCGTTTTGACTGCAGCACTTCAATAAAGGTAGGTTAGATATATCTTGGTATGCAGTGCCAAGAATGCTAGTTAACTTTTTAAGACCTTCAGTAATTATAATTTACTTGCTTTAAGAACAAAATTACTAATGTGTTCACTTAGGGCTGGGCTCCTACTTCAGAAAAAATGAGATTTTGGTCTATTTTCCTCCTGCTAAAAGTGCATTGTATTGTCAATGAAGAAGAAATGGAAGGGATGATTTTAATGTGCTTGGAGCACAATTAAAATTGCCTGATCTTATCATTTTGATATGCTGCCAAATACTAGCATGATTTGTCAGCAAAAATGGGGAACTAAGAAGATCAAGATGTTGGTCGCTAATTAAATATCATCTAGCTTGTCATCCAGTGAACTTGAGTTGGGATATGGTAGGGTTATGCTGGTGATAATTGCTTGTCTCAGTGTAGTGCCCTCTATGCTTTCCATACCACATTTGACATGAAATAAAAGCGATGAAGGCCTGGCACACAGCTAAGGCTGCTAGGGAATGTCTCTGACAGTGTTCCATGTAGGTTGCTGAACCAGAGGCATTGTCAATGTCTGTGAGTGCCTTGGAGTAACGTGGTAGGCAGCACGACTGCACTATTCAGCATGCTGCTGGTCTCTCAAGTGTTTTTGTTTGGGGAGCTAGTTTTAATGCAGATTAGTTACCACATCTACTTCACTGCGTGGTAGCAGGCATGCTTGGGACACTGAGACAAGAGAGGTGCATGAGTGAGAATGATCAGTGAAGGCTGGAGATACAATTTTCAGCTGCACTGCCAGCTTTTTCTGGTTTTCAGGGATTGTAAAGCTATGCCTATTTGAAGAAGGACTGCCTTTGTGCTCACTGTGATTCAGCAGTATGCTCAATCAGAACAGCAAGGAGAGTGATTTACTACGGTAAACGAGAAAGTTTACACCACTCTGAAGGCAAAACAGATACTGGTTACACCTAAAAACGAGCTTCATTATCTGCTTATAGTTCATATATATACTTTAGGCGTAAGCTGAGTGCCAGTAATGGATGGACACCTCCACTCTACAGGCATGGGATACTGAATTCTGTCAGTCCCTTTTTTCACAGAATCAATAAGGTTGGAAAACACCTCAGGGATTATCAAAGTCCACCCTGTCACCCAAGACCTCATGACTACTAAACCATATCACCAAGTGCCACATCCAGTCCCCTCTTGAACACCTCCAGGGATGATGACTCCACCACCTCCCTGGGCAGCACATTCCAACGTCTAACAACTCTCTCTGTGAAGAACTTTCTTGTCACCTCAGGTCTAAACCTCCCTTGGCGCAGCTTGAGACTGTGTCCTCTTGTTCTGGTGCTGGTTGCCTGGGAGAAGAGACCAACCCCCTACTGGCTACAACCTCCCTTCAGATAGTTGTAGACAGCAATGAGGTCACCCCTGAGCCTCCTCTTCTCCAGGCTAAACAATCCCAGCTCCTTCACCCTCTCCTCGCAGGGCTTGTGTTCGAGGCCTCTCACCAGCCTCGGTGCCAGTGACCTAGCTGTAATGATTCATAGATTCGTAGAATACCAGGTTGAAACAGACCTCAAAGGTCATCCAGTCCAGTCTTGTAGGATAAGAATATAGTTTCAATGAGAGGGCTCAGCACCCTGTCAAGCTGGGCCTTGCAACTGTCTAATGTAGGGGAATTCACCACCTCCTTTAGGTGATTATTCCAATGTCCAATAGTTCGAATGGTGAAAAAAAAATTTTCTGGCATCCAGTCTGAGCCTGCCCCAGTAGCAGCTTGTACCTGTGTTGTTGTAAGCCTGCTTTGACCTTATTCGTTTCGACTATTTATAGGAATAATTTCCTTTTCAGTGAACTCACACAATTATGTATTCTGTATGTATGTATAAAATACATAATTTTACACAGCTATACATTGCAAATTCTCACATGTATGTGTGTATATTCCTAATTGCAGATGGGTGGGTGTGGATTACTGCTTCTTTTCTTAAACTGAAGAGAAGCAGACATGCCCCAGTTTATTCAAGGCAAATGCAGATTGGTTTGAGACCTGAGCAGTCCAGTAACTCCCCAGTTAACAGCAACCAGTGCAACCAGTGCCTTACCTGCAGTCCTCGTTTTCATTATTGCTGGGAGGTAGCACCTGAGTTGACTCTTAAGTTATTGGATGAGAGGATAGCCTAGCAACAAATTTAGTTCAGTAATTCAACATCTGTGTGCCTTAGCATCATATTTTAAAAGGTTTGAGACAGCTAGCAAAAAACAGTGCCATTATTACACTTTCTTAAAAAATTACTTTTAATATTATGTCTCTTCATGTTACTCTTATGCCCCTTGCCTTTGGGTAGAGTTTAGGAGTATAAATAAAAGTGGATTCAATATCTAAGCAATAAATTCCCCATTAGTCAGAAGAGTACATTATTAACTTCTATTATTTAGAGTGGATGCTTGCAATCCATTCATACTGTGTTATATTCTTTACAATGTATAGAGTTGTCCTCATCCTCCTACATACGTTTTTCATCCTTCCACCGATTTAGTGTTGATTTTCCATAAACATACTGTAATTGATCAATTAATCTTCCTAAATTATGTCAAAACACTTGGATTACAGTTTGTCATGATTTTAGTAATTCTTATCCATCTGGATACTCACATATATCTAAACATCTTTTGGATGGATAGATATGTTTTAATCTTTTCACCAACATAATGTGAAACTATTTTTAAATGGTGGGTTGCTATATATTTCTTTTTCCTGCTATATTCCCCAAAGCAAAAGATACCTTGCCAGATGATAATAATACTCTACAAATATTTACAAAGTGTTACTTTAGAAACTGTTGTTCTCCAATGGATTATCCTTAGACATGATCCAATATGAAAAAAATCCCTCTAATTAAATTCACTGAAAATGGGGTTTATACTCTAAATACACATGGTCCCTGAATTTAAAGGCTATTGTTCTGCACAGGTATTATCATAGTTGCCTTTTCTGTCAACATTAAAAAATGAAGAAGTGGACTTTAGAAAACCACCCTTGCCATAAGAACACAAAAAAAAGGCCATTTATTTAATTTTTATTGTTGTTATTGTTGTTGAATGTACACATTTTGTTTGTACTGCTGATGGAGAGGTTTTATTTCCAGGGATATGGAGAGATGATTTAAGGGGCACACTAGTATAATTTGCATGTTAAGCTGCACTAAAAGGTGTCCATTCACAGCAGTCCCTTCTATATACTTTTCACATGCACATCTGATACCATCCCAGAGATGTCCTCCCATTTAACATCTGGGCTTCCACACTGTGCTGGGCACAGGCAGGGTGCATGGCAGTAAAGAAAGTACTTCATTAATTTAAGCATATTTTATGCCTCTTTGGTTAATTAGGATGTCATCTTAACGCTCCAAGAAAAGCTTTCCATCAAGTGTATCGAACACTTTTCCTTGATGCTGGAGCAGAGGGTTGAAGGATCTGGAACGAAACTCCTTCTGCTACATGAA
This sequence comes from Indicator indicator, assembly GCF_027791375.1. Classification (NCBI taxonomy): domain Eukaryota; kingdom Metazoa; phylum Chordata; class Aves; order Piciformes; family Indicatoridae; genus Indicator; species Indicator indicator. Next base: position 81,193,771 of record NC_072010.1, read on the forward strand.
CAGGAGACTCTAACTCAGGTTTGTGCGATAATATGTGAAAACATATTACTGAAATGGGCTAATCTGTAAAATAATCCATCTTTTTCATTACTCAAATGACTTAACTGCAAGATTTATAATTTGATACAGTCTATCAAATTGCAGTGGTATTTGGATGTGGTTGCAAGAATCAGATTCTCACAGAAAAAGAAATTCTATTATATAGGCATCCTATTTCATTGCTTGGGCCAATAAAAGCTTAGACTGAAAGCTAAAAAACATTTATTGAGCCTTTTTCATATCCTGTGTGGCCGCTAGTAAACATTCTTAACCCCTGTGAAATCCATGGTAGCAATTTCTGAGAACCACAGTCCACTCAAATTCCTTTAAAAATCTTATTTTGATCTTTGGTTCCTATCTGATTATACAGATCCATATCTGGGTCACAGGGAATAATACTCTTTCCAATGAAGCCAAGTTTGGCTTGTTTATGCAGCAGTGTCGTCTTAGTGATGATTAATTGTGACCCAGAAAGTACTGGCGTGATTTTCTTCTGTAGATCAGGGAGGTGAGACTAGAGATAAAGCCGTTTCACACTTCCCAGCAAAGGACTCTGATTTTAGCCAGAACTCTCCTGATCTTCTAACTAGAGTCTGTGTAATGGTATGAAGGTGCTTAGTTTACCAGGTAACATTTTATCATTTTCTAACCTTTAAGCTCTTGACTTTGCTATGTTAACATTCTTTTCTTGTGGGTGTAAGCTACCCAGTGATTGCATAATACTAAGAAGCACTCAAAACTGACTGTTCTGGCTTAGCTGTCTGTCTTTGAAGTAATTGGTAAAATTTTCAGTGAAATCAGAAGGATCAGAGCAAACCAACACAGTGAGCTTCTGAAAATCCCATCCAGAGCTTTGATTTCTATTTTAGTTTGCCATTATAATGTTGTTCCATTACAATATTTGATCCAGTTATTCGTTACCTACGTCGTGGTCCCCTGTGAATATATCCAGATTACAGTGTTACATGCTTTTACTGACCAACACACAAAGCATTCTTTTTAATTTTTTTTAATGCATTGCGAGAGATTTGTCTTGGTCAGAAGTCATGGGGTAGAACTCTTAACCCAGAATACCCCAGGAAAAATACATTTCTCACAAATTGCCTAATGGATTAAAACAAGCAAGAGAAAAGAAGAATAAAAGCTTCCAAGCTGTGGTTCTCTTGTGTTCTCAGGCTAAGAAATAAAATGTGGCATCTCCACTAAAACCTTCTACCCTTTCTTGTTTATGAGTGTTTTGGTCCTGCTGAAGCACAACTTGGTTTGTATTTCACTTGGATGGTTTTCATTAACATGTGTTTTCTCTGTCCTTTAACTCTGGTTTTGAATGAATGAACTTTGATGCTTTAAGGATGGGTTGTATTGTGCAGTCATGCCTATATGAGTCTAAAAATCTTTCCACAAGATTATAGAGTTGATGTTCTCATGGGAAGAATTTACTAAGGAGCCCATGACAAAGCTCTTCGTTGGATAGAATTACTTTTCATGCTACCACATGGCTCTGGAGCAGGTTCGTGTTGCTGAAGACTACAGACCACATTGCTTGACCAAGCTCTAATGTGATTGTTGCACTGTCTTAGGTGACCCAGCGGCCAAGTTCACATAAGATGAGATGTCTTTTCAGAATTAGCTTTGTCCCAAAGGATCCCATTGATCTTTTAAGAAGAGATCCAGTTGCTTTTGAATATCTCTATGTACAGGTAAGTGGAAGCATGGCCATTGTCAGTGTGAAGGAGAATAAAAAGGTAGTTGCACTCAGTGTATATATAGATTTATATCTTCACGCAGAAAAGGATGGCTGCAGTAAGTCCTGGGTTTTATTTCTGCTGTGTAAAGACAATACGTTTAGGGAATGTGCAAATTTTCCTCATCCACATCCCCTTCCTTCATAAGTCTCTCCAAACAGTAGTGCTTTGATAGCTTTCCAAAATATATTTGGCTTTAGAAAAGAGTGAAGCTGAAGTAATTCCTAATATTTATTTCTGGTACTGTAATGTCAGACAGAAATAATGTGTGAGAAGGAACTTCCAGTAAAATGGGTGAGAAAACTGATGTACCAGCAATGTAGTTCTCCTGGGTGTCTCACCAGGTAGAATCCTGCTGTCATAAGTCCAGATATCCTCTTGGCAGTCTTTGTGAAAGGGGATTACTGTTCTCCCCAGGAAGACTGGAGAGAACATAGATCAAAATGCCTTCTGCTCTCTGGCAGAAGTACTTGTGTTCTTCAGAAGTGCCCCTGTCCTGCTGAACATCAGACACCTCTGAAAGCAACATACTACCTTCAGTGTGGTCCTGCTTTGGAGTTTAGGGTTACCCTTCGCACAATGTGTATATATACATATAAAATTACTTTTTTTTTTTTTAAGACTATAAATCGTTTTTAGTGCAAGATTTTTGAACTTGATGCTCCCTCTACTGGTTCTTTGGCAGAGCTGTAACGACGTGGTTCAGGAAAGATTTGGACCAGAACTGAAATATGACATTGCCCTGCGGCTGGCTGCATTACAAATGTATATTGCAACTGTGACCACCAAGCAAACTCAGAAAATCTCTCTCAAATACATAGAGTAAGTCGAGAATGCAGTGTGTGCTTTAGAAGGGAAGCATTAATAGTAACTCGTAAATTCCTTAAGGTTGTTTCTTTAATACGCCTATGTGTGTGCACCAATTTTAGGTTCATTCTTTTTTACTGAAATTTATTCAAGTGTGTTAAATAGAGACTTTTTGGTCCATTTACCTTTTGGTCATCTGTTTAGACCTGTGAAATAGCCTATAAATGTAAATAAGATTAACATGTTTGCTTTCAGTTATTTAATGGTCAACTCTTAAGTTCATATGGTCTTAAGGTTTGAGTAGAAATGTAAATGATCTCTCGATTCAGAAGACTGCAGGGTCTTAGGCTCCATTTGTAAGATTTCCTAAATACACATTGTAACCCAGCAGGCACCTATTTTGTGTTGGAAAATATGCATATGTATCTACGAATAAAAATTTCCAAAATGCAGCTGTGTGTACATCTGTTTGGAGTTTAAAAAAAAAATACAAACCCCATTTTTGTGGTTGCACATTGGAAATGTCACTGTTGCATGCTCAATCTTGCAGAGTTTGTCAGCCTTACTGAAAATCATGTTGTATTGTGTCCTATTAATGAATCAGCAGAAATAATTACTGACAAGTGAAAAGTCATTCTTTCATCAAAATGGATGCTTCAAGGAAAAAGGAAATTCAGTAAAATATGGGGGGACTGGTTGTTTCTGAGGAAAAAAAATCCATAAAATATAAGTGGCAAAGACAACAGCTATCTGGTTTGCGTGTTCTAAAAAAAAAACCTAGAAAAGAAACTTAAATTTGGCATTATGTTATTAAGTCTACTGCAATTTTAATTCTATAATGGTACTTACCTGTGTAATTAAGTGGTGTTTGAAAAATACAGCATTGAGTTTAAAAATAAAAATTTTAGATTTATTTTCCAAATGGCACAGGGGAAGAGAGATTATATAACATTTTAAAGCATCCTTTTTTAAGTAATACATAGTTTGAATACAGAAAATAACATGTTATTGAAAAACTCTGGACTTGTTCAACTCTCCTGTTTTCAGGTGTTCATTCACTTGGCATCATTGTCACCAATGTTTAGATAAATAATCATCACAGGTATGTGAAATTAAATATATGCCTTTTATTGCAGAAAAGAATGGGGATTAGAGACTTTTCTTCCATCTGCTGTGCTGCAAAGCATGAAAGAAAAGAACATAAAGAAAGCACTTTCACACCTTGTCAAAGCAAATCAAAACCTAGTTCCTCCGGGTAAAAAGGTATTGCATTTGCATCTTAATGAAATATACATTTTAAAGAATAGAAAGGGTGGCTTGCATGGGAAACATTAAAATTAATCCTTTGGAGAAACACCTAGCCATTATATTTTCAGAGATTTAACTTTTGGTGCTCGGTACAACATAGCCAAGAACAATTTTAAATAATTAATTATACCCCAACTAAACTATCTCCTTATCTTGAGAATGCCAGAAAACTGGTCATTAATACTTCATGTGAGTTAAAGATTTTTTCTTTTTTTTTAATTCATTTAGTACTTCCTATTAATAGCAGACTTGTTGGGAAAGTTACTGTTCTCTGATGCTTTCATCTGAAGCAGGTTATCCTACGGGCCGGACACAAATGCTGTTTTTCATGATTGTTTTCCATTATGCTGTAGATAGAGATATTTTGCTGGCCAAGACTGAACTGGATAGATGTTGGTTCTTACAGTAAATGACCCTTCTTGCTGTTGTAAAATCTTTTCTTAGCACTAAACTTTCACTTCATCTGGGAAAAAACATGTAGAAGACAGTGTTGCTGAGAAATACATGCAGCTGAGGCTGGCTTTAGACACCATAATGAGGTTTCTTTATGCATGTCATCTATTCTCTCTTTGTAGTCAATGGAGAGAAATAGTGCTTATGGATAGCGAATCATCCCATCCCACATTAGGAACCCAAAATAGGTCAGATGACTTGTGTCCTAGAAATGCCTGTTTCTCCCCACGGACTATAAAAAGAACCTGAGTGACTAGTTGAAACACAAAATGATCTGCATCCTGCTTCACAACACTTTGTTTCTGAACAGAAAAAAAAAAAAAACACACACACTGGTGCCTGAGCTAAGGTTCATTGTGGTCAGGAGAAATTCTGCTTAGAGGCTTCAGATCAAATCATGACTGTGAATGTAGCTGTATGCGTTTTGGTTTGTGATGCTCAGAGAGAAAAGGCCACCTTTTTGACAAGACAAGCCTGCTGCTGCACATCTCCTAAACTGCTGAAGCTAAAGCTAAATAATGCCAATTGATTATTGTTTGTCCTGGAAGTGTAAATTTTAGGGTTTTTTTGGAAACCACTGCTGTGTGGGCCTTGCAGGTGATGACAGTAGCATGACAGTATCAGTTCTTGGTGGAAGAGAGGTTGCAACAGTCCCTTCCTGCAGCAAGCAGGCTTCATTGGTTTTGCTTCATTCTTTTCAATTTGAGCTTTGGACATACGTTGTGTGCCCACCTGCTATTTTATCAGGTAGATCTCAGAAACAAAGCATCTGAACTCATTGTCACCTTTTATCTTTTTTTGGAGTCTTCTCTCCCTTTGCATGAAGGGAAGCCTGCCCTTGTCAGAAGTCTCCTGTCTTTAACAACCCCTGTGTGTTTCTCCACCAACTGAACCCCCAGTGAAGGGAAGAGGAAAACATTAACTAGTTGCTGTGCTCCAAATCAATTTCCTCTTTGGTGTCTAAAAAACCTTTATTATAGAGGCTCTTAAATTGCTGTTCAAGATCAAAAAAGTTTTTAAATTAGAAATCTCATGGCTGAACTGAGAATAACAAATGTTAAGAGTTTGTTTTATCTTATCGTTTAAGAGTCCAGATATAAGGATTCACACCAGGGAGGTATAAGCTTTGGGTCCAGACTGTTAAGGTGAAATGAACTGTTTCTTGTTGCCATTCAGCTTTGTAAAATATTTCCAAGTTGTTTCTTTTTAAGTAGTTAATTTAAGTTCAGAGGAGAAAAAAAGGAGATAAATTATGACCTGGGCATGATATAATCATATGTATTGATGTACTGTATTTAGCTTTCAGATTTGTTCCCTACTAAATATAATAGAAGAGATTTGTTTTAAAAAATAGGAAATGTAGTAATGGAGTGGAATAACACACCATATGCCACAAGTACCTAGCAAAATGTAATACACATAGCTGACAAAAGCACTTTGTTCTCTTTCTCTGTATAGGTACATAAATGTTTAAGGACTGATGGTGATTATGAATGGAAAGCTGCTATCTAGCCTTGAAATCCCCCAACGAACAGATGTTTAATCTGAATAGTTTAACATTTGGCTTTCACAGGAGCAGTTACGATGTTCTGGCAGCGCTCTGATGCACCCATACACAAGTCCTCACTGCGTTTTAACTTAACAAGCAAGGTGTTGAATGAAACTGCTTCTCCGTAGCTGAAACTCAAGTATCTAACGATTTAGTTTCAGGCTCTGAAAAGTTTTCATTGCATTGTGTTCTCCTTAGACTACACAGATACATTTTCTTTCTGAATTGGAAAATGTATTGATTTCCACCACTGCCTCTTAACCCCTCTTTCTTCTTGCCCAGCTATCTGCTCTGCAAGCCAAGGTGCATTATCTGAAGTTCCTCAGTGACCTACGATTATACGGAGGGCGTGTTTTCAAGGCAACCCTAGTGGTAATATTTCTCTCTATTCTCTTGATTTATTATTTTTTTAAATCCACATGCCTTTTTGCAAAAGCTGGACCATACAATTTTCTTTAGGTTCTACACTTCAAAAATAATTGTTAATTGAACCATTGTAATTTTTATATATTAAAAAATAGCATTCCTGTTAAAATTGGAATTTTACTGGAGATTTGGATATAGGTAGCAACTTTTTGGCAAAAAGCACCATCTGAAGAACTATAGAATACTAAAATTATCAGTCTGGAAAACTCTTAATGGCAAAGATTCTCTTTTGAAAAATCCATCCATCTGTTTATCTATCCAAGTATGCATCTGAAAAGTAGTGTATAGTCAGTATCCAGCAGCAGATTCCTTTGCTTTTTGATTTTAATTATGAATCAAGTATGTTCTTACATCTTCTTAGAGAGATGCACAATCATTTTTAATGTAGAAATGCCATGCAAACGTAGCTCCATCAAAATTAAAAAGAATGACAATTTCTGACACTATCCTAGTACCTATCATGGTTTTTTTTTTTTTCACTTTTGCTTTCTTTTCTTCTTCTGCTAAAGCAGGGAGAAAAGCGTTCGGAAGTGACTCTGTTAGTAGGGCCCCGGTATGGAATCAGCCATGTGATAAACACCAAAACAAACTTGGTGGCTCTCCTGGCAGACTTCAGCCATGTGAACAGGATTGAGATGTTTACAGAAGATGAAAGCAATGTTAGAGTTGAGCTGCACGTCTTAGATGTAAAAGTAAGTTTGTTGATGAAGATATTCATAATAATATCTTTAAATAGTGGTTTTGGTTTTATTTAATATTTGATCAAGCTCTACTGTTCTGAACATCTTGATGTCAATTCTATTCTGAGGGTGCATTATTATCTCTTTTTTGGCCTATGGTGTACTAGACTGGGGCTTTGCAGCACTTGTATTCTGTTTTGACTTTTGTCTGACCCCAAGAAACTTGCTTTCTTGTTGTCTTCCTTGACTGAGAAGAGGTGATGATGAAATTTGCCTGTTTTGCAGCTCCTTGGTGGACTAGAAGCTCTTTCTAGTGTAACAGACAATATTATTACCATTAGAGAAAATCACCAGCTACATCAGACCAGTATCCCCTGTAATCCATTGTTTTATCCACAAAGGTCACTGCTGCTAACTCCACAGTGCTTAACAAATAAACTGTAAAAATCCAAGGTTTTCTTTTTTTGCCTTTACAATTCCAATTCAGTGCTTGACCCTATATAATATATTCACAGATGCTCTTTGTCTCCCTATAGTCATTTAATTTCCCTTAAATCCCACTCAACACTAACACTTTGTATCTGTGGCATCTGGTGCCAGTGACTGGAGTTCTGTGTATTATATTGTCCTGGTTCTTCTTGGTGTGGTATCTGATGGCTTTGAAGTGAAAGGCTTCATGCATTGCCTAAAGCATTCATCAGAGTTTGAAGGAATAGTTCTCATTATACCTGAAACTTAAATATTCTGTTAAAATAAATGGAGTCTAACAATTCTCTCTTGCTTGCACACACACACAACAACAACAAAAAAAACCCAACATATACACAAGGAATTTTTTACTGAGCTTTTGCTTTGAATGCTTTAGGTTTATTCACCTGGGACTATTTCTTATATTTGAGTTAATGAAAAAAAAAATTCTGTAAATTAATCTTGATGCTCTTTGAGAGCGGCTTAAGAGAAATATACAGGGTGGTGAACACAGCATCTCTTCCACCTAACTTGACAATGATAACATCCGAGGATCTCAAGTACATTTACCTGCATTACTGTGCTAAACTCATAGCCCTTTTGTGAGAAAGCTGTTACACCTTTTGACAGGTGGAGAAAGTAATGTGGAAATTTCATCCTTCCCATCTCCTTGTATGAAAAAAGCATCACTCTATGCTATAGTATTATATATTACCATGCTATTATATTGTTTTATGTTACAATATTGCAAATCATGTATGCCCCTGTCTCCTTACATTTCAACACATGCCATCTTAAACCCAGAGAGACTAGCCTAACATTAAAATTACAAAACTGGGAGCCTCTGGATGGAATTTGACAAAAGTTTCCCTCTCTGTGAGGCAGAAGTAAGGGTTGTCACTGTGTCCTGTCACTGTGGAAGAGATGCAGGCACACAGAGGTAGGTAATGACATCTGATGTTTTCATCTTTTGACTCACCCTCAAGTAGCAGATTCATATATCCAGATTCTTAATAGGCAAATATATGTCATGTATGTCAACATTTTCTTAATGGACAAATGAATAAAAAGGTTAGATTTTTATTTTCTTTTTGGTTCTTCTTAATGTCTTCTCAAGCATGTATCATTTGTCAGAAGCAGGCAATAAAAGTTTAGCTGTCACAGGAATGTTCAGCAGATTACCAGTAGTCCACAGCACTGTTTTCAGCAATCTGAGATTTGTGGAGATCATACATTTCTGTCAATCACTGCAGAAAATTGGAGATGACATAGCATTTCAAATTTCAAATTTTATTTTTTAGTAGTCACTCGAAAGATCAGAGATTAATTAGCCCATTGTAGGTTTAATGACTTATAGTTCACTTTCATAGCTATAAGAGAATGCTTTCAAAGAAGCATGTGTTGAATTAGAGCTCCAACTATGGCACAAAACACTTAAAATAAAAGGCATCAGTTTTTCCATATTGCTGTAACCTGTTGATACAACACTCAGGGCACCTGCAATATTTTGGCCTAAAGTGCTGCAACATAGATATTTAGAACAATTTCAGACCTACTGTGTGTTTGGTAGTAAGCTATGATAATCAGTCATGTTTTGGCCACAGCCTCTGTCACAATTGGTTGTCTTTTCACTTGTAAGGGGTTGAGTAATTTGGAGAACCATGCTTGTGTGTTCTTCCTGGAACCAATGATGCAGGTCCTTGCATCTGTCTTGTGACTGTGGGCTCTGTGTGCTAAATTATGATAAAGTGTCAGAAACATCCACATAGCTACAAGTCACTACAAATTATAAGTGATAAGATGGTCTGTCTATGGTAATTTTCTCTCCAGGTATCCTGGTAAGGTCCTCATTTTTATTTCCTCCTTAGTTGTCATAGAAGCTAGCTACCTTAAAATAAACTGGAGAAAACCAGCTTTGGGTGTTGAAAGCCACAGAGGCATGAACGAAAGTTTTAGGCAATGTAATGTATATATCATGGCAAAAGAAAAGGGAATTAAAGAAAGTAGGTTTCACATGGGATCCTTATGGTTGATTCTCACTAGCCTGGCAGCCATAGTTTTTCAAAGCACTGAGGTCTCTCATTTTTGTTACATCTGACTGTTGGGGTTTCTTTTAATGCTTTGAGTTTGTTTTCTTTGCTGATCTCCCTTCTGAGATCTTTTACCATTCTTTTTGTCTCTGTTTATCTGCTTATTTTTTCATTACTTGTCTCTTCATTGATGCCAGGCCACAAACACTGAACTCTTTTAAGTCATCACGGCAATATTTGCTGTGCTGATGTGTAATGATAGCTTTAATCTCGCTATTGTATTTTCTGAACCTGAACTTTCCCTGTCTGCTTCCCTTATCTTGTTTCTTTACACAAACTTAGAGCACCTCAGTTTCTGGGAAGCTGCAGATTTCCATACTACTGCAAGACTCCAGTGCCTAATGTGCCAGGTTCTTAGCCCTTGGCAGTTTCAGAGTGACAGAAAACAGTGCTTTGGAGAGAATATATCTGTGTAAGAAAAAGATGAAGCAAAGTCTTAAAATGGTTAGCTCTTAAAATGTCCAGTGGTCTTCTCCCTTTCTGCAACTCCATTTTTTTTATATGTGTTCAATACTATTTGATATTAGAAGTGAGGAGAAAGTTCTTGTGTATGTTTTTCAGTGTGGCGTTTGTGATGTAATTCCTTTCACTTCCATGTAGTAGTATTGTCTGTAAACAGATTGAGGAGGACCAACTTTAACCAAGACTTGGCTGTATTCTTCTTAGCCTATTACTCTGCTGATGGAGTCATCAGATGCAATGAATCTTGCTTGCCTAACAGCTGGATACTATAGACTGCTGGTTGACTCAAGGCGCTCAATATTTAACATGGCCAACAAGAAGAGCACCGGGAGCCGAGAAACAGGTATTCATTGCCGGGGGAGGTTTAGGCTGGAGGCGAGGAGAAAGTTCTTCACAGAGAGAGTGGTTGGCCATTGGAATGGGCTGCCCAGGGAGGTGGTGGAGTCACCATCCCTGGAGGTGTTCAAGAGGGGATTGGACGTGGCACTTGGTGCCATGGTTTAGATAGTCATGAGGTGTAGGGTGACAGGTTGGACTCGATGATCTTTGAGGTCTCTTCCAACCTTCTTGATTCTATGATTCTATGATTCGATGATTGCACGGTGTGTTAACGATGGTCTGATGCAGAAAGCAGAAGCTAACTTGAACCAGTGCACCTCCAGACAATTACAGGGCTGTGCCAAATGAGATCTGATTCCTGGCTCAGACCTAGCACCACAGCAGGTCAATTCATCTGTATAATGTTGTAATATTCAGCCTGTTATAGCATCTTGAAGGTAAAATAAACCAGGTGATTAATTTCTTTCATACTATAATGAAACATATGCATGCTCCCTATGAGTGCTATAATTTTATGTTTTATATTTATGTATTTTATAATTTATGTGTATTTTTATCTTTTGTAAGAATACATATGATATTGGAGAAACCAGCTGGGGATTTTGGTTTGTGTTACTACTCCTGGAACAGCATTTGTATCTAGCTGAGGTTTAATTATGTTCTAAAGCACAAAACAACCAGTTAAGCTTTAGGTCATTAAATCAACAGATACTTAACTTTGAGCAGAGGAGAGTTTGAAAGTGCTCTTCTGAATGGTTTGATGGCTCAGCTGTTCTATTCATAGTGTTTATTGCTCAGCATTATCGTGTTATTGTTTAAAAATTACTTGGCTTTGCTTTTTGATTTCACAATGTTAATTTTATTTCATCATGCTACAGGAACTGACAACAGAGGGAAGCATAATCTCCTTGCTTCTGAGTGGAACTGTTTATCAAAAACTACCACTTTCCTGGCCGAAGGAGATCAGGAAACTCAAATGTCCTTTGCTGATCCAAAGCAGAAGACTGTAGATGTTTCTGAAAGTCTGTTATGTCAAAAGGAGCACAGACATCTGTATATAGAAAATACTTACAATCCAGGTGGATTTGATCAACATCTGGCCAAGCAAAGTGACACCACTGATGCAGAAGAAAGCAGAAATTTTAATCAGCCTTCACTGCTGTCACTCTCAGGTTTGGACTCTAGCAAGAAAGCACAGGATTCCCCCAGGGGAGCAAAAGTTTCCTTTATTTTTGGCGATCACAACTTGGATGGTATCAATCCCCAGACTCTTGGCTATGAAAGGCTTTTGGATGAAAGTCCAGAAATGCTAGAAAAACAGAGAGCCATTTTTATTAGTAATGCCAATGACATTAAAGGCCTGGAGTTGTCACCAGATGCTGAAAGCATTCAATTTGCTACAAATTCTGTTTACGCGACTATAAGTGATGGGAAAATATTTGGAGCTGCGGAAGGGATAGAAGAGCCTTTGCTGCATGATATTTGTTATGCAGAAAACACAGATGATGCTGAAGATGAAGATGAAGTAAGCTGTGAAGAAGACATTATGGTAGGAGAAATCAATAGGCCTACTCTTCTCAGCCTTTCTGGTTCTAGTGATGACATTATTGATTTGACTTCACTTCCACCTCCAGAAGGTGATGATAATGAAGATGATTTCCTATTGCATACCTTAAACATGGCCATTGCTGCTCCCCCACCTGGCTTCAGGGACAGTTCAGATGAGGAAGACTCTCAGAATCAAGCAACGCAGCCTAGAGACAACAAGGAGCAAGCCAGTAATCTAGGCAATGATGACATTCCAGTGTCGCTTATCGATGCTGTCCCTACTAATACAGAGGGGAAGTGTGAGAAGGGGCTAGATGATGCTGTAGTCTCTACACTTCAAGCACTAGAAGCTTTGGCTGCTTCAGAGGAACAGCAGACGAATGACAATTCAGGTTCTTTCACCATAGTTACATTTATTCATTGAAAATCATTCCATCTCATCCATTTAGCTTTGGAAATACTCCATTTCATGAGGGCTGGGTTGTTTGGTTTTTTTTTTTGGTTTTCCTAAGTTTTTTGCCATCATTTTGCATACACCATATTCCATATTATTTAATGGAACTACCATTATGTTATTAAACTACCTGTCTTGGGAACTGTGCAATAAAGTCAAAGTATTCTTACAAAGCATATTTTTGTCTCTAACACACCCCCTCTGCTTGTCACTTAGCCAGGTGCTTCAGGTACTGTCATTTAATTGACTCTTATTTTTTGTGGCTTGCAGGTGTAGCTATCCTGCGAGCATATAGCCCTGAGTCATCTTCAGATTCTGGCAATGAAACAAATTCCTCTGAAATGACTGAAAGCTCTGAACTAGCCGCAGCACAGAAACAGTCGGAAAACACTGCACGTATGTTTCTGACCACAAGTGAAGGCTATCAACCCCTTGTGGAAGAGCAGACTGAATTTCCTATTGCTAAGAATCAGGCTGGAGGGCCAAGCATGAAGCCCTCACAGCCTTTGCCTGGTCGTCAGGCTGCAGACCTGCAGTCAAAAGTTGTGCCTTCAAAGCAGATTCTTCATTCAGATAACATGGAAATGGAGCCAGAGACCATGGAAACAAAATCTGTCACTGATTATTTTAGCAAATTGCACATGGGATCCTTGGTATATTCTTGCACTAGTAAAAGGAAAAATAAGATGGCAGACAGTGAAGTAAAAGCATCCTCTGATGGCAGTGCTACTGTGAAAAAGCAACAGGGAACTAAAAAAGCAGAGACTGATGAAGATCTAAAAGCTAAATTTGGAACTCTTTCAGCAAGAGACAGTCAACGCCTAAGCACTTTTAATGTGGAGAGAACTGCCTTTCGCCAAAGATGGTACGCTGCTGATGATGGGGCAGCAGATAAGCCAAGACCAGAAACAGTGAATGGGAAGGCTTTCCCAAGAGTTCCTGTCCTTGGTAAAACAGAAAATGAGTGTAAGGATGAAGTGGATCCTGAGGTGGATCAGGGCGATACCTCAGGGCTTAGCCAAGGTGAAAACTTCCTGTCAGATATGACTCCTGTGTCTTCAGGCAAAGACCTAAACGATGTAGAAGATACTGATTTATCTGCAGATGACCATCCTTCAAAACTTCCAGAAGCTGAGCAGAGCGTGGCTAGACTTTGTGAATATCACCTGGCTAAGCGTATGTCATCCCTGCAAAGTGAAGGCCATTTCTCACTGCAAAGCTCTCAGTGCTCTTCAGTGGATGCGGGATGCAGCACAGGCAGTAGCACATGTGCTACCCCTGTGGAATCTCCTCTTTGTACCTCTGATGTTAAGCACATTATCTCTGACCCATCAATGAAGGGCATTGCCTATATTCCAGCAGATGAGCGAGCTACAGTTCTTCCAAACCATGGAACAACATACAAGGATGTGCACCAGCAGCCGGAAGCTGTGTGCCACAGGATGACGGTGCCTGTCGTGCATTCAGCAGTTAATGCTGAGCCACTCTTCGGCACTTTGAGGGAAGGATGTCATCGGATCCCCAAGATTAAAGAAACTACAGGTACAGCAGTAATAAAGCGTTTCTTATGTTTGGTTTGTAAAACTGTGTGTTAGTGTTGAGGACTGGGGGAGATGTTTGCATTATCCTTACCTGAAACTACATCCTCAAGCTGCAGCAGGCAGCAGGATTAGACCTTCAGCGTATCTCTTCATTTTACTTGTACGTGTTGAGCTATTCTTATGAGCTGCTTTGCAAAGAATTTTTTTTTTTTTTTTTTTTAGAAAATCTTCTCATTACAGTTAAAAATATTTGAGGGGATACAATTTTTAGAGAGGCCTCACTTTCAGTCTTTGCAAGCCTTTCCAAAACCCATAGTCAAGTTCCAGGATACTTGTTAGATTATAAAATGACTGCACAAGGTACATTAATGTTGGAGAGAAAAACCTGTGATTCATTTATTATGCATTTTATATGCTATTCTAGCAGATTGTCAAAAGCATGCCAGTATGAATAAAATGCTCTAAATGTGAGAAAATGTTGCTACCTTATTAAGCATGTATTTACTTCACCATCTTGACAGTAGGTGTTTCCTTAAAGAATAATTTACATGTGGAACTATTACCACATTTTTAAGTTCCCATTTAAAGAGATTTTATGAAGTTACTGTTGTGAAAAAAATGTAGTTTTTCAGAGAAGGCCCTGAAAATTCTTTCATTTGGTTTCGGTCTTCCTGGGTTGCAACCCACATGTGGCGGTAGTGTGTGAATGCCTGAAAATCTCAAAGTGGAACAGATTAGGAGCTGGAATGAGAAATGTTAATTCTCTGCTAAAATCCCACATATAATCAAACCAAAATTACTCTGAATGTACCTTTCCATACACTCTCAGGTGGAGTTAAAGAAGGTATTTTAATGTGAAAAAAGAATGGGAAACATGCAATCCATATATTGGGGGAGGTTTATGATGTTTTACAGATGATTTTTATTCCTATTTTTAAATAAGTCTGCTGCAGCAGATCGAACAATTAACTAATCATAGGTTATAGTTTGTTGATAGATTTTAAGAGGTATCTTGGTGAGATATAAAACACATCAGGAACTAGCAATGCTTTCCTTTGTGAAATATTTTGAGGAATGAAGACCACTGAGAAATACCAGGAATCCATTTGTCCTGACTCTTAAAGATACTTAAAAGTTCAGCTTCTGAATATTACCAGAGTGATACTTAATTATTCTGTCTGCTTTTCTACTACCCCTAGTGTAGCTTTCACAGAGCCTGAAAAGGGAAGACAAGGAGGCATTCCTACAGCTTTTCCTAGACAGCCTCTAGCTGACTCCATCATGCTATCATCCATGCTATCAGAATCAAAGGTGCCAAGTCAAAATCAAGACTCTCGTGACATTCCCAAAGTAAATCAGGCTTGTGGGGCAACAGTTAGTTTATGGCCATGTGACATGATAGGAGGAAGCCTCAGGATGCCGCACAACAGGAAAGTGCTGAGACGCAGCAGCAGTATCATTGGAGGATCTGCAGGCATTGAGATGCTGTTTGAAAAGAAGGCAGCCGCAGCCAGCTTGAAATGCCTGGACAACACCCGAAGAGATGAATCTAAACCGGAGAGAAGGGTGGAACTCCCCCTGGGCAAAAAGCTGTCAAAAAGTTATTCACAGAGTTCTGTGCATGTCAGCACTGATAGAAAAGACAGTAAGAGGTGTTCAGGCACGGGTGCCAGTCAGAATGACTCCAAGCAGTGTCGAGCTTTGCCTTTGCGGAAGCTGGACACCAGCACTTGGAGGTGTCGTGGTCCCTTTAGCTATTGTTTCTTAGGCAGAGGAAATGATGACAATGATGACGAAGAAGACCAAGAGAGCCATCAGGTCTCATGTCTCTTCGAACCACAGATCCTGTGTGAGCTCACAGAACCAGTTGGTCAGTCATTTTCCAGTGAAAATGAGCAGAAAGTCTTGGAGTCCCTGCAGGCTGCTGAGCCCCCGCAAGATGAAGCGGTTAACACGCAGGAGATGAACAGTGCTGACACGCAGGGTGGTAAAATTGATGTGAATCTCAACGACGTGGCCTTCGATGCACGAATCACACGAATAAACGAGATGAAAGACAAGACGTATGCCATGCCTGATGGGTTTATTGCAGCACAAAAGGATGCCAATGAGCTACTCTCACTGGTCCGAGCAAGTGTGGGCAAGAGAGAAGATTTACATCCAGAAACATATGACCTTACACTTTCTAAGTACAAACAACTATTATCTATGGAATCTAGACAGTTGGGAAGTGCCTGCAGGAAAATGGCCATGGCTGATAAAAGCCCTGAGGAAATGCTTTTAGCTATGACTTCCAGCTTTCAAGTACTCTGTTGCTTAACAGAAGCCTGCATGCGTTTAGTTAAAGTCATGAACTCTGAAACACAGCAGCAGGAAATTATAGCTAAGATAGACGAGGTTGTAATAAACTATATTTGTCTTCTGAAGGCTGCAGAAGCAGTGTCAGGCAAGACCTCCAGTGATCCTAGCATTAAACTCTTGGCTCGACATTCGACTACCATGGCCGCTATTGTAAGCACACTAACACGTTCTCTTAAAATGCTTTTAAACAAATAAAATACAAAAGTCACTTCATAATCTACCTTTGCAAAGCCATACATAAAAAAACTTTTATTTACTGTATGTGTATGAACTAATGTAACAAACTCAGCTTTCTCTGTATATTTTGTTATTTTGTATAAAATAGGTACAAGGTTTAAAAAAAAAAAAAAAAAAGGTTAAAATACTGAACACTGACAAAAGTAGTGACCAGATCTGTCCTTCTGTTTATACAAAAACAAAAGCCAAAAAAACCCTCTCCCCACAACCAGAAAAAGAAAAAAAAAACATAAAAAAATAATAATTCCCATATAGGAGCAAATTGATGTTTGGCTATTTTTCACATAGTCAAATTTATGGTTGTATGAAGTGAACTTTTAAAGCCTGTTATGTCAGTGAAGTTGTTTTCTGTTTCATCCAAGTTTTCACTTGGAGAATGCTCCATGTTTAGAAATGAGAAATAAAATCATAATGTAAATAACACAATATTTAATGTTTTAAAATTATAATTTTTAAGCATTGAAAATAGAAAAAAGACATTTAAAATCCAAGAGACTATTATAACTTACTAGAGAATATATATATATATATATAAAATAAATGACTCTTTTGTTCATATGGCCTGAATTATCTGATTCTTCTTTTCTAGGAATTTCTGTATTTAAAAAAAAAAAATAAAAAAGGTATTGAAAATACCACCTTCAGAGCAGAGGGTATCCGATGTATTGGAATTAGTGTTGGCATTTCAAATACTGAAGGTATCTGTGGAAGACTGAGGACACAGAAACCAGAGTGGTGGTGTTATTCTTACTGAAATGAAAGGATGATGCTATGCTGGTCAGACTAAAATGTATAGGGCAGGTCTGCGCATTCCTTGCACTGGTAAAGGAGACAGAGGACCGTCAGGGAATTCCTGTGCTGTTTACTGATTCATCATATATCTATGGTGCATCTGAACAACATGAACTACATCTATTTTGTTAAATATTTTATACATCATATTTTATGATTCTCAATGTTTAACTGTAAATAAGTTAGAAATAAAATGAAGTTTTCAGAATACAATAAATATCTCTGAAATATTTCCAGCTAGAGACAGTTCTTTGCTGACTGATGAAAAAGGAAATCTGTGAATAATGTCTCCCATCTGAAGCTTTCTGGAAAACATTTTGTAGTCTTGTATTTGAGAGACAGCCAAGGCTGAAAGCTCTCGCTTTCACCTGGCGAATAGGCTATCACAAGTGCATCTGTTAAACTTTTCAGTCACCATGGAGCAGCAGCCCTTGCTGAAAGTGCAGAATGCCATTCTCCAAACTGATGTAGGTAATTTTTATCCCTTTCTCATGAGGTCACATGCAAAGAGTATAATCACTGTTTTGAAAACCTACCCATTCACTGGAAGTACATGGAAGGTTTCCTGTGCTGAACTAGAAAGACTAAACCAGCAAAATTAACTTTTTGCCAAGGACATATTTTCTTGCACAGGATGATGCACTTCACTATGAAACAAGATGGGCTTTTTCCTCCAGCAGAGAAGCGTCTTCAGAGACACAGTGTCAGAAGCTTAATCTGTTGTCCGTAGGAGAAAAATCTCATTTCCAAGACTAATTCACTTAGCACGTGGATCTACTCTTGAGGGCAGCTCAGAGGTAGGCTGCAGGCTGAATTATGTTGGTGGTGAGTGGCAACAGGCTGTCCCCATGCACTGCTCACACTCACCCCAGAGGGTGTGTGCTGCTCTTTTGCTGCAAAAATACCACTGAAATTCTCCCTGTGTTTTTTGAGTATTTTATACTGGGGCAAAAACAAGATGAAATGTTATACTGATAGGTATTCCTTGACAGCATTGTGGGGTCATGTAAAAACGGCAGTGATTTGGAAATTCTACATTTCAAGGTTAGGATTGTCACAAATAAGCATCAACATAGTTCATAGGCAAGTGGCACTTTCAGGGTTGCTACTCCAGTCTTCTCCAATCTGTCCCATTTCATAAGTGGATCTAACTTTGTTTGAAAGGTTGTCCTTACTGTTTAAGAATTTTCCTGTTTGTAAACGTGCTCGTTTTACTCCCTGATGCGAACTGTGGTAATTTTTTTTATTTTTTTTTTAAGGTTTAACTAGTGGAGGTTTTTCCTCTCCATTTTAATGCATTTTCATAGAACCATAGAATAATTTGGATTGTAAGGGACCTCTGGAGTTCTTCTACTCCATCTCTTGCTCATAGCAGGTTTAGTTAGGTCAGGTTGCTCAGGGCCATTTCAAGCTGAGGATTGGATACCCTCCAAGGATGGAGATCCTACAACTTGTCTGGGCACTTGTTTCAATATTTGGCAATCTTTAAGGGTAAAAAAAAAAAATATTTTCTTTCATTCTAATCAGAATTTTTCATGTTCCTACAATATCCATTGCCTTTCATCGTGTCACTGTGCACCCTTTAGAAGAGTCAGGCTTTGTCTTCTATGGTATCCTTCTATCAGGTAGCTGGATGTTGCGACAAAATCTTCCCTGAGCCTTCTCTCTTCCAGGCTGAGTAAAACCAGTTCCTTCAGCCCTTCCTTCTATATATGGTGCTCCAGTCCCTGACCAGCATGGTGACCCTCTGCTTGACTTAATAGTCTGACTTCATAAACCACCACAATGTTCCTGTCTCAGATTTGATAAATAGGATCATCTAGCCAAGCTCTCCAAGTCACCGAGGCAGCTTCTCTTTCCCCCAGTATTTCAGATATTTCCATCTGGTACCATGTGAATGTCTTTTTCATAATCTTTCTGCACAGAATTATATGCAGGCTTTTAAATGCTGCCTTACGACGACTTTGCACAATGGCACAGCTGCTGGAAGTAATGTGTCTGCAGTCTCCTACAATCACATGTATTCACAAGCGTATTATGTTGGTGACTCACAATCACCTTCTGTCAGTAAGCACTTTCATCTTCTTCTGGGCTCTAGGAGACCTTACTGCGGCCTTTCAGTACCTAAAACAGGTCTATAAGAAAGATGGGGACAGGCTTTTTAGCAGGGCCCATTGCTAACAGGCCAAGGGGTAATAATTTTAAACTAAAAGAAGGACGTTGTTTACAGTGAGCGTGGTGAAGGACTACCCAGAGAGTTGGTAGATGCCTCATCCCTGGAAACAGTCAAGGTCAAGTTGGATAGGGCTCTGAGCAACTTGATCTACTTAAAGATGTGCCTGGTAGTCTATGATTCTGTGACTCTGCTTATTCTGTCTAATGATGGAGATCTCTGGATGATAATAGCAGTAACTGTTGGTAATTATAAATTATATGACCTTACACATTAGTTACTGCTAACAGAACCTATTTCTGTTAAAGTATTAATGTGTCCTTGTCTTTCTTTGTGGTATCCTAATTGATTCTTGCATTAATTCTATGTCTCAATTTCATGTCATCAGCAAGTGTCATCAGTATGTACCCATTTCTTGCACTGAGTTAGTAAAGAAATACTAAGTAAGATACTATCATCTGACATACTATACTTCATAAATGTTTATATATGCACTGTATGGTTTTTAGCTTGACAAATGACAGTTATCTTCATGTTTAAGTTCCTGAGTTCAGGCTATTTTCTAATTTTTAATTTATTTTTTTTTAATTAAGAAATAAGGCTGCATACCTACATTTCTTCTATTTAATTGAAACTTGATCAGTTCATGATCACTGCAAGATCCAGAATGCTCCATGATGACATCACTGCTCCCCAGAGATGTGAAGTACTCTCTTCTACCTTAGCACATTATTCAAAGCTGAGAAATGGGCTCCTGAGTAACTTTGTCACTTGCGGAATTCAGATCTGAGACCCTATGACTTCACTGAAATCCAGTTGAAGTTAGTAGTATTTTATCAGGGATTAATTTGGCTCAGTAGGATACAACTGCACATATGAAAAGCCAGAGCCTCATTGCAGTAAGCACTAAACTGGTACAAAGCATGGCACTAACATTAACCAGTCTTTATATTCCACTTGAGGCTCAGGAGTAGCTCCTCCTCACAAAAAGAAAATGATCACAAACTTCCCCTGCTACCTGTAGAACAGCCCCACAATGTTTTGAGACCTAGGTTTGGCCAAAAATAATAGAGAACATAAAGCACTCACCATTTAAAATAAAATTAAAAAAAAAAAAAAAGTGGTGACGACATCATTTTGTAAGTTTTCTCAAGGTAAAATCTGAAATTTTCTTTCAGTGCTGATGGAATTTGGGAGATGCAAGTGGGTGAAAATTCATGAGGCTTGACAACAACACTTCTTTTGGAAACTGAAGCAATGGTATCTGGAGGGAGCAAATTTAGATTCACAGGATCTGGAAGTGAATCTCTAATTTCATAAGGGAAAAAAAAGGCCAAATTGACCTATCAGCTTGTGGTACTATAATAAATGCAAACCTTTCAATATTGAGTGAGAAGTGCACTTCTATTCTGAAAAGGTGATGCTATTAATAGCACATTTTTATGCAATAGGAAATATTTCATTTTGTTTTAAAGTTCATTTTGTCATTCTGAAAAAATAATTATTTATTCCAAGCCTGCACAGTTAAGGAGGAGTGAAAATGAATATGTTACCTCTCCTGCTCCACTAAGAAAATCTTCTAAATACTAAATACTTTTTTTTTTATGTTGTTGTTCCACTGCACTGAGTTTATGTGGACCTTATTGCTCAAGTTTGGGGGATGTTTGCTCTTTATGTGACTTGCTACCATTTTCTCCTCTCAGCACATTATATTTGACAGATGTTACCTACAAGTATTTATGGGTTTTGCACCAGCCAACCAAGTTAAGTCTTGTTCATTTAACCTTCATCAGTGTCTTCTTTCAGGATTACTTTTTTGCTTTGTCTGAGATTTGAATTGTCACCAGTATGAGTTGCCTTTACTGCCTCGGAATAAGGCATGCTCCTGTGTGATATCTTTGCCATACTGCTAAAAGTGGAATTGGAAGGGCATCAGGAGCTTAGGTAGTAGTCTCAGAAGCTGCAAAAGCCTCTGTTAAGATGCAGACCATCTGTTAAGATACAGCCCTAATTTATGCTGAAGGTAGTGTTTTAACATCCCTTTGATTGATTTGTGTTTTCCTTCACATTTCTTTATGCTTCTAAGAAACTTGCCTTACTCTGTGTCTTTAATAGGAAAAGAGCTCCCTTTATAGTTGTAGCCCAGACTTTCTTAGACCATACAGTGTATATCTCTTGACAGATCCAGTGGTTATCTAGATGGATGGTTGGTGTTTCAGTATTTGCTATAAAACTTAGGAATTGATACATCCAACAGTGTACAGCTTCTGTGAGACTGTTGAGTTACAGAACTGCTATATATCTACTGCTCTTTCCCCAGGCACTGTACCATCTCTGATGAGCTGCCTCAACAGCTGCCACAGCTCTTAGTAGAATCAATCTAGAAGTACTGTTTGCATGAGGGACATCAAGAACCTGTGTTAAATAATTGCTAGTAGGTAATTGTATAAAGTCACACATTGTGAACAAATATACGTAGTAATTTGAGAGTGAAAAAAAGAAAAGAAGAAGACATCCTGAGCTCTATTAGCAGGGTTTCCTTCAATGGTTTAGACAGTGTCTCTGTGGCTGAGAAAGAATTAGAACAGGCTATGGCAGGCTGTTTTTTTTTGCTATG
The DNA here is from genome assembly GCF_027791375.1 of Indicator indicator. NCBI lineage: Eukaryota > Metazoa > Chordata > Aves > Piciformes > Indicatoridae > Indicator > Indicator indicator. The sequence goes on from NC_072010.1 coordinate 81,215,860, forward strand.
TTATGTGCTAAAGGTGATGACATGAGTGTGAATAGATCCTCTGTGGTTACTGCAAAAGGAAAATCTCTGCAGCATGGAGTGATAAGGTGTAGGTGTACCCTCAGACCAGATTTATTTATAGACTGTGAATCCTGAGGACTAATTGCTGGTAAGTTTCTTTCTCGAAGGTCAATATCTATTCTCTATTCCACTTGTGAGTTGCCATTAGAGGACAATGGACAACAGTCTGGATCAACAAAGATGGAATTAAGCTTATAATAATAAACAGTATTATTGTTGTTTCTTACTATAAGCAAAGGGCCAAAATAAGATATTTCCCTTTAATACAGAATTTGCAGACAACTGGCAACAACAAATATAAAAAACATCTTTATTTCATACAGGAGACACTGAGGTGTTGTTACACAGTGTTTTTTTACAGTGTTTTTCAAGTTGATCTTCAGAGGGAAAATATTTTTTCTAAATCCTTTTTGGCAGTGCATTGCAAGGTTCTTCCATATTGCTTATGCCTTTAATATGACAGCATATGGTGACAGTAAATGTCATCAATAGCTTTATCCTTGAGAGTGTTCTTCTTCATATGCCAAACAGTAAGCCTGTATGTAGGATTGGTTTGAAAGTGGTGTATTTAGATGTTAATGGTGAAACCCTGAGGGCTTCAGCCAGTGCTTCAGGCTTTGGTTTCAGCAGATGTGGAGTTTTTTATCATAAATAAGGAAGCCTTCGAGTGTCTGTGGATGGATGTGATCTTAGCATTCATGGGAATCCCATTTTTCCAGATGACCATGACTGGTTTTGCTGAAAGAAGTGCCAGAGGATCTAGTCTGTCCCTGACTTGGCAATGCAGAGGTCATGGATGCCTGAAGAATTTCATGGTCTGTAGTTTTGCTAAGACTGATTGTCCTGTCATCCTCTCCACAGTTTTTGATGTCTCTGGAATCTTCATCAAAGCCCAAAGACTGACAACCTTCAGAAAGAAGAGCCTCAGCATCAAACTTTTCCTAGTATATAAACCCATGCTAATTTATCTGGGTTTTCTTCAGATGCTTTCTGCAGTAACAGCAGAAAATTGCCTGTGCTCCCTCTCTTATTTCTCCTCCAAAGACAGCATGTTTCAGTAGAAATTATTAAAGATTTTCAGCTCCACTGAACACTTACTTTAGGGCTTCTGCTATAGGTCAGTTCTACAAGCAAACAAATTATAGGCACAAATACAGTAGAGATAATTGTACAGCTGACTTTCTCCTTATCAGTGCTGAACCGTCACTGCCTAAAGCAGCCAGATGTACCTTCTAACTCAGTCGAGTTTCAACAAATGTAATGCCTCTGTGACAGTTACTTACACAGGATGCTACTTGGATTAGACATTCAAAAATACAACCTGTAAACTGTTTATCATACTAAATGTTGGCTTTTTATAACTGTGATTTCCATTTTCTTTCATACATTGCAGAGATTTGTATTTAATTCTTCTTGGTTTACATTTTGTTTGTGTTTACTTTTTCCCCAAAGAGACCTAGTTGTTTCCTATTTTGTTCCACCCTCTTTTCATTGTTTGTTACACATTGTGTAATATTTGTCACAAACATTGAAATCAGCATCTTGTGTATGTTTCTCATCAAGAATGCTTCATAGGGTTTTGCTTTTCCTTTCCTTTCTAAAAAGGAAAATGTTTACTGCAGCATCTTCTCCTTAAATCACTGAAACAGAGTATTTAAAAGAAAATCTTCTTTGAATGTATGGAAGAACTATGAGAAGAAGGCAGCAATGCATTCCCTGAGGAGTCAGGAAGGATAAGTATTCACCAGAACAAAGGAGGGTACGCATGCCTTTCATCTGCTTCACTTGTACACTGATTGGACTTCAGGTAAAATAATGGTGTCTGGAAAAAAAAACAACCAACCTTTGCCTTGGACATGCTTCTGTGGAGATTCCTGCTAGCACACTCTCCAGAAGAGGAAAGTTGCAACTGGTGTAAAAGTTCCAGAACCTCCACTGAAAGTCATGAGAAGCCATAGACATGTGAAGTCTCTCTGTTACCAACCAGCTCGGCCCACGTGGGTCTGTTTGTGGCATGAAGGTAAGACTGCAAATTGAATACTTTTTTTTACATTTTATAAAGTAATTTCCAATGTTGCTATTATTATTTGAACATGTTTTTTTTCTTCCCTCTCTTGTTGTATGGAAGACCCACAAAATGAGTAAATTAACTTCTGGGTGATAAAATCAATTTTACATAAGGGCTTGTCCTGTATGTAAAGCAGTACATCAATACAGTCAGTATAGGTTTGAGGGTTTCTGAAACAATTGTGCAATTGAGAATAAAAATTGTTGAAAGAAATTTAAATTTGTGTAACTGAGTTACCCACTGACAACTTGCAAACAATATCTGAAGATACTGTGGTAGGGGTTTTTTGTTTGGTTGGGTTTTTTTTTTAATTTGCTAATTTTTTAAGCTTGATTTAGCCTGTGAGTTGAAATTCAGAATAATACAGTTTCTGAAATTCAGAATAATACAGTTTTCTTTGCAAAGGAATCTTATTTAAAATTCCATTATTCTTCCTGAATGTCCTTATGTTACTTCACATCAAACATGATTATGTTTAGACTACTTTTTCCTTGCAGAATAATTTGCACCATTTATATCTCTTCTGTCCGTAGACCTTATGTCCATAGGTGCTGCCTTCTCGCTGAGTCTGGCTGTGTTTCCCCAGTGCAGACAGACAGCATCAAGACCCATCTTAAAAAGCACTTGGAATTTTGGTGGTCTTTCTGTGTAGAAGTGCTCTTCCAGAACAGCAATGATGTAAAGTTTAGGGACCCGTTATTACTTTCTAAGCAAAGCCTAGGATAAAAGGCTATCTGTAATACTACAGTTTTGATTTTAAATAGCTCTCTTCTGTCACTGATTCTTGTACATCAGAATCCAGATGAGAGTGGTATTATTACTTTTCAATCTATGGCAAATTTCTTGTCTGGCACATCACAGCATCCCATTTGCCTTTCATGCCTGAAGCGCACTGGTGGCTTAGAGTCATTCTGTGAATTACTACCATGCTCAGTTCTTTCTCCTCAGTCAATTAAAACTGATGAACTCCTAGGTTACAGTGGACCTTTTTTTTCTGTCCCCAGGGTAGAATTCATCTTGCTTGACTTTAGTTGTCTAAATGCTGGGTATCAGGTATAAATCACCTTAACACTCTCTACAGTCAATGAAGAAAGAGAAAGAGACATCTCCAAAGGCACATTTTAGGATGGCTGGGATAAATCACCTTCTGGATATGTTTTTTTCCATCTTTCTGTTGACAATATAGGGACAACCAGCTGAGTCTCAGTGATGAATATAGAGCAATGAAGATCCCCCTCTCCTGTTTGTCTTCAAACAGTGCTGCTTTGAATTTTAATTCACATTGTTTAGTATTTTTCCAGATCATCTGGTCTTCACTTTTGCTAGTCAAATCTGGTCGTTAGCAAATTGATGATGCCTGCCATCTTTAAGTCAACAAAGTGTTTTAAAAGGCACAAAGCAAGAAATAACTGCATTCAAATCAAGTGATGTGTACCTATTTCCATTGTCAGAGGATGGATTTTTCAGCCAGTTAGACCACATATCCCAGCTTTTCAGACTTTTTCCTTGTCTGATTGTTTGCCTTATTCATACTCATATTTCTTAATGTTTTGCTTACAAAGTTTTCATATATTGTAAGAATTTATAGATACATTTCTCAAAATAACTGACTGGAGAAATTTATGTTGTCCCTGTTCCTATTTTTCATGTCATGTAATTCCAAAGTTGATTTCTTTTGTTTGATCTTTCTGCATATTTAAGATTGAACAGAATATTAATTTCACCAAAGACAACTCAATTTAAAAGCAAATACTAAAGGACAGTTCCTGAACTAGTAATATTAAAGGGGTTCTTTGAGTTGCAAGGGCTTGATATCACTTGCTTAAATGCAAAATTTCTTTTACTGGAGAGTTAGTGGAATGTGGTTAGTAAAAGAGGAAAATGTAGGATTCATTTAAACAGATGATTCTATTAGAGATGCTCAAATGTGAACTGGTCATGCCAGGCTCCCTTCAAGCTGGAGAGAAATCAGCACTACTAGATGCTGCTCACATCATTTGAAAGGAGAGATCAAAAACAGGTTGTTGGATTCATATCTTGGAAATGCCCATTTCTCCCTGACAATTTATTAAAGGAGCCAGAAATAATCAGCTCAAATGTTTGCCTTGTAAATATGTCAAGTCGTATGTTCCTAATGACAGCAGATTACAGAACTTAGCTGGAAAATCATGAGAGTATTGGAATTTATTGATTCAAGGCTATGAAGCTTTCTACATTTTAATTTTTTTAACATCTATTGTTATTTTCATAGTGTTTTCCCTTCCCTGGTATCTTTTTAGCCCTTCTGAAAAGCATAACCACGCTAGTAGAGGCCAGCACAGATGGACAACGTTGATAATACTCCCCGCTTGGTGTTGATTTTATTTTGTCATCATCATGCCTGTACTGATTTGAGTTGGGATGTACCAGCCTTCCCAGGTAAACTTTTTTAAAGCTGTGAGTTTGTTGACAAAGAGCAAAGTACATTTTGATGGGTTTAAAATATTCTGCCAGCACTTCAAAAAGAACTACATCAATAGCAATCCAGACATGTTCGCTCTTTACTTTGAATGTGCATCATCACTGATGTCAGTGGGGCTCTAGTAAAACAGTTGTTAATTAACTTATGTCCCTTCTTTTGGCACTGTGGAATAAAAGCACAAAATGTTGTAGAAGCAACCTGAAGAGCAAACATTAGTTTGTTTGTTTCTTTATTAATAATTTATCTAGATATTTTAAAGTTATCAAAATCTTCCAACCTGAGGCAACATTTTTAAGACCAGACCTCATCAATCTTGCTCCATCCAGATAATTATGAAAAGAGTTAATCTAAGGCTTGATCCTGCAAACACTTCTTGACCTAGCACGAGATCAGTTTTGGCTGGCAGCTGCGACTGACAGTGTCCTTTTGAATTATTCTTTTGCAAACAGGAAAGAGAAAGACTACAAACCTAAAATGAAATTTATTTTAATTCATTAGAGTTGTTTTCTGGGCTCTCCTGCAAACAAACAATCAGAACATAATGATGGCTCTTATATGAAGATCAAAAAAATAAGACAGACTTATTATTCTTTTCACATTTAGAAAAAAGCTGAATGGAATAAATATTGAAAAATAAGTATTATTTCAACATCCTTTATTTAGTAAGGCCAGGTCCTTTGTGTGTGGATAATTGTTTCCTTTAATGTAAAACAATGGCCACCACTCACCTGTTTTAATTTCCCCGTTTGCTCATTTCACTTAGTGAAAAGTGTTGAAGAATCAGAACTGAGATTAGTTTAACACCAGGAAAACACAGAGACTTTTAAAACTTCTTGTGTTCTCCAAGGGGAAAACTATAGAGAATGCTGCCAGCCATCCTAAAAACAGCAGCACATTGAATTTCTTTGGCAGAGAAAAGAGCACAATCCCATTCTGTACAGACAGATATCTAGTTGCTACCTTTTCCAATTTCTTTCTTCATGTCCTGCTTCATTGCCATGCTGGTGCCTGTGCACTGAACGGGAGTTCTGCAGAGGTCATGCATATGGGAAAGGGCAATACAGGCAGGTTGAATTTTGAAATGTCCTGACTTTTGAGTGCTTGACTTAGGGCCTTCCCTGGTATTTTTTATTAGTTTTTAAAACAAATTTTTAGGGTTAAGAAAAGGGAAAAAAGGCAACAGACAAAACACCAGCAAATCCCTTTACATGCTCTATGGATATTCACACAACTTTTATACCTGCTCCTACTAGATAGCTGTTCTTCAACCTTTCCCCTTCCATAGCTAGAAACTTCGTATTTCCAGATTAAAATAATGCTCATCTGTTCTGCAGCTAAGGCTTTTGAGGCAGTTCTGCTCAATCTCTGATAGTGTATTTCCACTTTGCAGAGTCAGGCTCCCTGTGGTTTTCTTTAGCTAACTTCAACAAGCTCTTTTAACATTTTGATAGAGGAAGTTTATCAGAATCTACTTAATCAGGCCATGGATAGTCATCTATCTCTACTTACGATACCTCATATGTGCATAATATGATCTCATTTCCATTTTTCAGTATCAGCATTTCAGTAGCTCCTAATCATTCTGACACTGATTAGTGCCAGCAGTTAAGGTTGTTACTGTTATCTGTTGACACTGCACATTTATCGCACTTCTATTACTTAAATGTCCTTAAAGACATCTGATTTTTTAAAAATCTTATCCTGAGCTTTCTAAAAAACCTTTAAACAAAGAAAGTAGGGAATAAAAACCCCAAAAAACAAGCACAAAGAACAAGACAACACTGCTATAAAAAAGTTATCTCAGAAGTTAACTCGGTGTAAAGAATGAAAATTTCACTTCATGAAAAGTTTTGAAGAGTTACACTTGAGATCCATGTTTCTCAGCATGGTTATATCACTGAATGTACAGCAGTGTTTAATTTAGCTGACCAAGATATTTTTACACTTTTCTAAACTTCTTTTGGAAACTAGCAGTAGAATACAAGACAGAAAAGACAGGGGAAAGTAACAATCAATATATTTTTTGACTGTGAAAACGGGGCACAGAATTCTTGTGCTGAAAGCAGTGCTTGTAAAAACCAATGGATGTCACAGGAGGTTCTTTCCCAGTCACATAAAGTTGTCATTCAAAATGTATGTGCTACAGACTAACAGGTGCCGTGCTTTCTGAACCCCGTGGAGGAGAGCAATACGGGAGCTCAGCCCCAGGGCCTGAATCCCGTGATGTCTGAGATACAGAATGACAGCATCACTCAGTAATATGATAGTATTTTTAAACTGGGGACATTTCTGTTTCACAAATGGCAAAGCACAGAACAATGAAAAAAAAAAAAAACCCAACCAAAAAACCTGACCATCAGATGGTGCATGAATAGCTTTCAAGCTGTTTCAAAGGAAAAAAAAAATGTTTCAGAGCTTAGGTAGTTCTCAGAGCATTAGATTTTTCCTGAAAGGTGTCAAAGCCAAGTTGAGCAAGCAGAGATGGGAGAGGAACAGTTACATGGATTAGATGATCAGGGAGCTAAAGCACCCACCCTATGAGGACAGGCTGAGAGATTTGGGCTTTTTCAGACAGAAGAAGAAAATGCTCTAGGGAGACCTTATAGCAGTTTAAAGGGGGCCCACAAGAAAGCTGGAGAGGGTGTTTTTTTTACAAGGGCATGTGATGAGAGCACAAGAGGTAATGGCTCTAAACTGAAAATGGGTAGATTTAGATGAGATACAAGGCAGAAGTTCTTCCCCATGAGGGTATTGAGGCACTGCAACAGGTTGCTCAGAGAGATTGTGTTTAAGGCTAGGTTGGATGGGGCTTTGAACAAACTGGTTTAATGGAAGGTGTCCCTGCCTATGACAGGGGCAGTTAGTACTAGATGATCTTTAGGATCTCTTCCAACCCAAACGACTCTAGAATTCTGTGATATCTGGAATCCCAAGGAGGGAATTGCCAGAGGAAATGGAGAAAGAAGACTAGTACATACTAGCAAAGACAGCTGTTGTCACCTTTCATTCTTAAAAATAGCACAAACTAGGAACCTCAGCGAGTGTGACAGTCCTGGAAAAGCGAATTGGCATTGAATACAAAAATTACATTTTATTTATTTTTCCCCCAAGCAAAGCTTGGATTTGGGCAAAAGCAAACAAAACAATAAAGTAGCATAAGAGGTTCAGACTTGAGGATGAAGACTTACTGCCATTGGAACCTCTTTGCGGCACTGAATTGTGTGACCCATCCAGGTACAATAGTCCATTTTCCAAGCAGGATATGAAAGTGTTTAGAAATTATTCCAGTATAAAAACTGATGCCATTTTGTCCCTATAAGATGGGAACTAGGTCTAGGGCATGGGTTCCATGTTCAAGGAACAGCCTTGAAGGGTCTAGGGAACTTCAAGATCTGAGTGATATTGCAGTGATGTCAACAGCAAGCATGGGCTGCTGGATTGTGATTCCGAGAAAAAAAAATGTATCCTTGAAGAGAGACAATACTATTTGTTTCCTCCTTATTAGAAGGTTTCTGATTTCACCAGGAAAAATCAAATTATATTACAGTAATAATGAGACTATTATTTGATTTACACAGTGAAACTCTTAGGTTTAGTTCCCTTTTACATTAAATAGCCAACCAAGTGGAACTGGGAAGAGACTATGCATGACAGTTCTGTGCAAGAAAAATAACAAGAGTTTTACAGTCCTGCATTTAAGCAAAGCATTTGTCAGGTCGTTAAATGAAAAATGTGTTTTCTTTTTGTCTGCTAGATCAGTTAATACGAAGGTGAGATAGTTTATTACAATCAGTCTACTATCTTTAGATTTCATTGCAGGGGATAAGGGGTTTAGAAATATTTTTAATATGACCTCAGGTATTCCAGAAGTGAAGGCAGCAAAGCAAAGTCGTTTGAATACAGACATTTTTCTCTTTTCTGCACTTTTATTTAGAGCAAGAGAATACATTAAATGGAAGTGGGAACAAAGAATGAAAGATAATACAAAGTATAAAATGATTCACAACAAAAGCAGCAAAAAATACATTTTCTTGTATCCAGTATGAAATATTATATGCTCTTTGCTGTAAAAGTGGAGAGATATTCAGTAGATTTCCAAAATGTGTGTGTGTGCATGTATTTGCAAATAAGTTTTTCCAAGACTCTGATTTCAAAGGTGTGCTATTCTCCAGTCTCAGTAATTATGTAGATCCATTTGGTCATTTTAACTAAAGAAGGGAGAGAGAAAGAAAAGGGAAAAAAAAAACACTTCAATGGGAAGTAAAAAGAAAAGTTGATTCTTCACTTGAATATTGGTTCCTTTTAACTGCTGCTGCACTAGTTTAGACCTACTCACTTTGCAGCAAAGGAAGACATTTAAGCTGTATTGTTATTACCTTCTCTACATGCAGCTCACCATAATTGATTGCTGCACTATCACTCTCTGACCTGGAAAGATTGACTTCAAAAGGTCTAAACCTCATCAGGTTGGTAGAAGAATTTTTTAATTCACAATGCAAGGCAAAGATATAGTTATAGATGAAAAACTTGCAAATTTCATTTTGTCCAGACTTTTTATTATAGAAGGCAAATACACTCAAGATGCCAGATACATCCTATCTGTGATATTTTCTGCTTTGATACTTAAGTCAGAACATAACTTTTAACAAAAGCACACAGAAACTAAGAAAAGTAATGTTTTAAATTATTCAGGGTTTAATTATGTAAAAAAAAAAAATCTTTGGTGATTGGAAGAATGGAGGATAGTGATTATTTTCTTAAAAGACTGAAAAAATCTGAAGTTAAAATGTGGTGCCATTTTCAATTGCATTTTCTCATTCTGCATTGTCTAAAACTGTCCAGGAAAAGTGGACACTGCCCCATCTGTAAGCAGCAGCATTTGCACTTGTTAGATGCATTTTTTGGCTTTATTGAGATCTCCTGGGTATGTATAAAGTGTGAGGGAGAATAACCGGTCATTCTGGAATATATACTAATTAATTTTAAAATAAATATTTACTTATGTTTTTTTTCTGTGCAAACAACCAACATTGGACAGCTGTATTGACAATGTGGTATTTTTATTGGCTTTTGTTACATTAGAGTGGTCTTGTCTCAGTCTGTCACCTTAAGCTTTTCAATTATTTTCAGAGCCTCTGACAAGCTTCACTGAAAGACTTAATCTTCTTGTTCACGTATTCATTAAAGATGGCATCAAAATCAATCCCTCATTAAGATCTGTTGAATAAGGCAAATGCTGCTAGAGAAATGTAAGACTATGTCTCTATCTGGTGTGAATCACCATCTTCTGATTGCTAGTGTCTCCTTATTAGCAAATGTCTGGAAGGAAAATTAATCTTAGTAGAACCTCAGGTTAAACAAGCAAATCAGAAGAGGCATATTTATCTTTCTTGCAAGTGCTAAGATAATCAAGAGAAAAAGCACAGAAATCACTTAAGGAAAATCCTAGAAATAATATCGTGCATACAAAGTATGAGAGTGGGAGGCAGATCTGAACTTTCTCAAAGCCCATAGCTCTTCAAGAACAGATTTTAGCATCTGTTTTGTATCCACCTAAACAGAGATGAAGTGGAAAGCAACTATTTAATATGAGCTTCTGAACCTTACAATAAAATTCAAAAGTTTTGCAGAGATTGTTTTAACTGAATTTACCTTTGACAATGTAGGATAAACAGACTGCTTATTCATTTTCTTACTTTCTCTGCTGCCACTTCTGGACCAAAAAAGCCTCATGCTAAATTCATGGATGCATCTTTTGGCACAGTAAAAGACAAGGAGAGCTGTTTCTTGCATCTGTTTATTTTCAGACATAGCTCCAACTACAGTGGTTTTCAATTAACGCTCAGGATGGCATCCATCAGACAAATATTAATCATTTCACCTTCACTTTATAGGCAACAGCAAAGCAAGGGGCAATTCTGCAACAGAATTCCTTTTGCCCTAGTGAGTGTATCAAAAAGAAGGCAGATTATTTGTGCCAAAGAAATGCTGCTTTTTTAACTCCACTGACTCTAAACTGGAGTTGTATAGGGATAAAGGAGGCTAGTGCAGTTTAGAAAGCCTGTTTTTAAACACTGATGAGATGAATCCTACCACTAATCACAGTTTGCTTCTCATTTTCAGGATTTTCTTTGCTTTATAGCCCACCTTTATTTGAATGGGCACATCTTGGATTCTTTGGCTGCAGCCTAGGTTTTGGAGAATTTTCATTTCTAAGAACACAGAGCAAAAGCTTACATTACGCTTAACAGCAGAAATTTTACTGGATTATTTTAAAAGGAGATAAAAGCATAAACATTAAAAGAAAACAAGGAAGCAGGATTTGTGTATAAAGTTCACAGAGTTTTTACAGGCCTGGATTCATTCCTGTGCAACCTCATCTAGGTGTACCTGGGCTAGCAGCAGGGGTTGGACTAGATGATCTCCACAGGTCCTGTTCAACCCCTGTAGCATTCTGTGATTATACAGGTGTTACTGGAGGTTAAGTCCAGAAGCTATGCAGACTTTAACAGTTAGATGTAACCCTTGAATACTTCTACTGACTTAAAGCACTCAATATAATCCTCTGATTTCAGTGCCTCGCCTCTTCCAGTTCTCACTTTTCTAGCAGCATTTCAGCTCCTATTTTCAAGTGCCCCAACACAAGTTAATAAGGACCATTTCAGTAGCAAACCACTATGTGCTCTCCAGGTCATTCTTAAATAATGTAGTCAGAAGTGGCATCCATCATTATCTGTGCTAAACACCTCAGCACAGGCCTTTATCAGTTGGAGTTGTGACAAATAGAAGTAATCTTAGATTTCCAGCCATTACCTACCAACAGTTTTCCCCTTTGTGAGACACAGTTCAGTATTTTCCTACTCCAGTCACTGTCAGTGTGGAAACATTTCTGGTCAACATCTGCTATCAGCTCAGAAACCTGAGGTAGTGCTGACATCAGCAGCTTTGTAACACAGCTGTTTTCTGTTAAGACTAGCACTACCACACTTACCACACACATTTTTCTACATCCAGCCTTTGCAGGCGGAGAACATTGCTGCTCTGGTTAGTTTGGTTCTTAAGATGCAGCCAACACTAAAAAAATATTTCTGTCCACTTTGTCCTGGGAGCTGCTGTTCAGAGCCCTGGTTTTTTTGAGTGGCCTGCCCAAATCTCTCTGACAGGTGTGAAAATTGGGAATCCAACTAAGAATAAAAGTGATAGTATATTCTCATCCCCAAGGAAAGGAAAAAATGAAAAAAATACAAGGAATTTAATTAAGCACAGAGAAGCATCAGGGTATGCCCTAAAAGTTAAAAATAATTGGAGGTACCATTTTAGAAATTGCATTTGGGGATGAATTCCTGAGAGAGAAGAAATCTCCTTTTTTTAACATTCAGAAGCTGGACACCTTTGCAAATATTGACTGATGTTGCAAAAGGAGAGACATGGATGGTCCAAAAAATGTCTCTAAATGCATTTATAGGTTAAGAGCAAGATTCTAAATTCTGTTTGCATTTTCATGTAACCAAGGAAAACTGTGGACCACAGTATCACTAAGACATTCACCTAATGCCCCCTAATTAGGAGAATGCCACAGTTTGCATCAGCTCCCTTGACCCATGATTTAAAGAGACACCCTGAATAAGAACAGTTTAGAGACTGTATACAAAGTGTTGCAACCACCTGGCTAGCAAAGGCAATCGCCCTGCTTACTATTGCTACCATCTGTATTTCGTAACCACTGAAGGTCACCAGCTGGGAACTGAATTAACAAGATAAAAAAACCCTCAGACAAATAACCCTGCAAAAAGAAAGATCTTACTCTTGTTGTATCCTGTTTGCTAGACTGGTTAGGTAAGATAGGCCCGTTGTAGCAAATTTGTTCATATCCTAATATAAGAGAATGCGTACAGAAAGTCATTGTGAGAAGCAAGAGATTTAGGGCAGGGATCATAAGCACCAGAACCCATTCTCATTACTCTCATGAGGTCTTTCTGATGATTGATATGGGAGTAAGAAACAACTGACCTTTGGAAACACTCAACAGGAGAAATTTTGACCCCAGCGTATCCCTCTGCTGCAGCTGCAGACAAGTTGCTGCCATCTCACTGATGTTATTGAACATTCATTTTTACATCAACAGAAGCAGAAAGTGCAGAGCCCAAACCCTTCAGAAACTCTGCTGTTGATGACGTAAGTGCAGACTTCACCTTTAATCGCAGTCTGCTTTTAAGCGTGTCTCCAGCAATGAATATACTGTGTCATATCTGAAGTTTGAAAAGCTGCTGGTATGTGATTTTCATAAACTCCTTTGAAATTCAAATTTCAGTTGAAGACATTGTTTAGAAAAAAAAAATTACTATTCTGCAGCTCATTGTGTGGCAATAATTAAGTGACAAATTCCAAGGTACAAAGTGTAAACATTTTTTCCTTGAGAATTCTGAGGAAGTCCTCATGTTTTGTATCAGTGAAAGTGTTTTTGTTTTTGCCACCACCAGACTTGGAAGCAGTTAACAGAATTTGTTCAAAGTGTTCAGGGTAAAAATTGGATCTGAGCAGACACTGAACTCTAAAAGTACATTTGTCATAACCTAGAGGTAGTTCTGAAACAGGTTCTTTCACAGCTTGCCATTCAGCTTTCTCCAACCAGGTCAAATGTTATTTATGTTAAAGCTGTGCAGTGACATAGGAGGGAAGAGAGCGAGTGTGTGCATATGGCAGGAGCTTCTTATCTCTTCTCCTGTCCTACAAGGATAGGAAGCCAAATGCTCAAATACTGCTGGTGTCCACTCCCAATTTTGCCACTGACTGATTCTATGATCTTGAATAATTCATTTAGACATGACAAATTAAAAGGATTTTAAGGATTGATAGGCAAAGGCTTTTAATAATTCTTTGAAGCAAGTCTTTGGTTTCAAAGCTGTGTATGGTGTATACACATCCAAACTGAAGTCTCACCAGGGATTTAGCTATGCCAGATGAGATGCACATGAAGGAAAGCAATGCTAAATAAATGGTTCTGCAACCAATCTACACTTAGTTGTGCTGGATTGTTTCCTCATTAAAAAAAAAAAAAAGCTAAGTTTTTATTACAAAAGTACAACATATTAGTGATATCCTTTTATTCCTTGAAAATTCCCTTCAGATTCCAAGAAAGAAAACCTATTTTTGTACTGAAAATGGATGTGAGAAAAATGCTTTATTCTCAAGAGAGATTTAAGCTACAGCACAGAAAAAGAGAAGGATTGCTTTCTTTCTGTTGCATTCAATTTCCCACAATACTTTGTAGACAAATGGCTGGGGCCATAGCTTAATTGTTCAAAACTATTAAGCAAATTAATCTGTGAATTTATTTAGAAGTACATCAGGTTCTCCAATACAGTTCTGGGCTTTGAAAGTTCACAATGGGTTTCACATGAGAAGCATGAGATCGATGCTGGCAGTCAGTTTATTTGCTTAGGTTGGGACAGGGGCAAGAAGAGGAACACTGCAAATGTTTGCTCTGCATAAAATAATTTAATCACATCCATTAAATCTGTGAGACTGGATCAAATCACAGAAGCCTGTAGCACTGGTGAATTGCTAGTTATTCACTGAAGAATTATGAGGAAACACTAAGGACTCACTTTTTATTAATACTGTTAATTTAATAATTTTTAAAAGATTAAAGGTCAGTAAGAATTACTGCCTGAAACACCTAGAGGGAAATTAGATTGAAATTGTTCTGTGTGATTCACGCATTTTTCATTAAAGTTCTCAGTCTGCTGTAAAATCTGTACAGGTGTAAAAGCTGTGGGTGTTCATTTAATGCACCAGGCAGAGCATTTCAAATAGGAATTTATGCAGAAAAACCATCTTACCATGCATTCTCTGAGAGACTGAACTTCTCTCTGAGCCTGGGAAGTGCAGACAATTCAGTAAGTGGCCCCACACTTAGCAGAGAAAGAAGCTTTAGGGGCAAATCCATGTCTTCCACTGTTTCTCCTTTTAGAACTGTAATTCTGTTATGCTGAATTTTTCTGCTGTCAAAATGTCACTTTAAAAAATACTCCTTGGTGAAAATTGTTTAATTCCAGCATTCTGCCCCATGGAATATTCCTTCTGTACAAACACCCTAGATGAATAGCACTCTGGAATACTTGTGTTATTCTCTCTTTATCAGTTTTCACAAAGCTGGTTAGGTCATCTGAAAACATTTTCGGTATAGACAAGGGCACAGATGAAGGCTTCATAAGCAGTATTACAGAGCTGGAAAGAACTAAATTTAGTTTTCAGAGCTCAGTTGCAATTTCTTGGAAATTATTAAACGTGTGGAAACTTGTAAGGGAATCAAGCTAGGCTTTTATCAGCACATTGTTACCTCCAAGAAGAGATCTGAGTTCCACAGTGGGCATTTTGGGTTTGTATCTCATTGAATTAATTAAAAAAAAAAAAAAGTGAGTTATATGTAAAAATTGCATTCTTTTTTCTGCTTACTTTGTAATTTTAGCCACAAACTAGCTAATTTTTAACTTGCTACAATAAATAAGCTTGCTAAGTAATTTTGCTTTTAGCAGTCCCTTTAGGCTCTTTGGAACAGGCACTTGGCCTGCTGAATCTCCGTGTCTGAAGATAAATAACACAGGCAAGTTCAAAGGGCTTAGTCATATAGGGATTTCTGCTATATTGTGATCCAAGCCAGTGGTCTGCAAGTCATTGCCAAGGATTAAAGATAATAGTCTCTTCTTGAGACCTAGGAATGGAGGTTCCAGCAGTGTTTCTCTTTCCATTTTTGGTTCCCTTTTTCATGTATTTTAAGACAGTCTCTTTTCCTTTCCTTTTTTTTTTTTCTTTCCCATTCATTCATCAGTCTCTGCACTGTTTCATGGGTAACAGAGTTACTTTGATACTACTCTTCTTTTGTTAAACATTCTGTGAACTGAGTGCTGCTTGAATCTGAAATTACCTTTGAAGAATAACAAGCCAGTAGATTTGAAATGGGCCTAAAAGGATCCTCTTGGAGATGATCCAGAGTTTTATCATCTGAATCCTAAATACTGCTTCTTCTACAGTGTCATGTGGCACCAATCCAGAACATCATAGAATGACAATGAGATAAAAAGTTCTAATCTGTCTGTGGTATGATCATACAGATAAACATCAAACTTGAATATTTGCATAAATTAAAAAATAGGTAAGACAATACAGTGCCTGAAGCTGCCTTTGGAAAGGAGAACACTGAAGAACTTCCCCATGTTCCCACAAACTAAACTATGCTACTTCTAGCAATAAAATTGGATTGACAGTTTTATATTTTAATTTTGAGGCTACTTCCAGGTGTACGTCCTAGGCTTGCCTGCAAAGATAACAAAAAGCAATAATATTTTGTTCCTATGTATTCCAGAGGCTTTTGAAGGCTTTATGAATGTTCATTTTAATAATACTACACTATTTTCTCCAAAGGCTAGAAATAAAAATAAAAGTTGCATTCTCTTCTTTACAAGGACATTTTGCAAGGACATGCAATGATAGGACAAGGGGCAATGGCTTTAACTGAAAGAGGGTAGATTTGGATGAGATGTAGGGAAGAAGTTCTTCACTGTGAGGGTGGTGAGGCACTGCATCAGGTTCCCAGAGAGATTGTGGATGCCCCCCTCTCTTCTGGATTCAAGGCCAGGTTGGATGAGTTCTTGAACAACCTGGCTAGAGGGAGGTTTCCCTGCCCATGGCAGGGGGTTTGGAACTAGATGATCTGTAAGGTCCCTTCCAATTCAAACCATTCTATGATTCTATTACTCTATTGTTAAGCCCTCTTCCACACCTCACAGTTCATGCCTAGCTTCTGTATATGTCATCTCACCTGGACAACCTTGAGAAATGGGCCTGACCTTGACAACCTCAAGAAGTGGGCCTATGTGAACCACATGAAGTTCCTACACCTGGGTTGGAGCAATCCTCAGAATCATATCAATATAGGCTGCAGGATGATTTGAATGAGAATGGCCCTGCAGAGCAGGACTTGGGGATACTGACAGATGAAAAGCTGAACATGACCCAACGACGTGTGCTCATAGCTGAGAAGGCAAATTGCATCCTGGGCTGCACCAAAATATTTTGAATGAAATTCCATAGTTAATCCTATGTGGATTAACTTTGTGGATCTCAAAAGCTTGACCATGAAACTGCATGATTTAAAATTTTTATTTTTGTAGTTGAATGCAGTCAAGCTCATATGGTTTTATAATTTAATGTGTTCATATTTAAGTGTAAGGGAATTCACTTAAGTGAAAGACATCGATTCACAGATAATATTTATAATGTACAACTTTTCTACCATGAAAGAATGGAAATATTACTGAAATATTACATCAGGTTGCAATTTATTTATTGCCTGTTTCTGTCCTGGAATGCTGCTGAAATGGGTATTCATGCAGCTGTGATCAGACCCAGAATATTGAGCACCAGGCTATTAAGTGAAAGGAAAGTGATAAAAATGGAGGAAAAATCAAAAAATAAGAGACAAAAATGGAAGAATAATTGGGCATGAAGACACATAGGAAATCTTTGGAGAGGCTGTCAGAATGCCCATATTTTCCCAAGGCAACAAAGACATGACTGCCATTACTCAATTGTACTTGTGACCATTTCCAACCATCTCTAACCATCCTGGTGGCTCTCTGCTGGATGCAGTCCAGCATGTCAGTGTCTTTCTTGTACTGGGGAGCTCAAAGCTGGGCACAACACCCCAGAAGCAGTCTCACAAAGGCTGAGCAAAGGAGGAGGGAAACAATTGGCTTGGCTTCCTGACCGCACTGAAGCCCAGGATGCTCTCGGCTGGCTTTGCCACAAGTGCACTCCTGGCTCATATTCAACTTCTTGTTCAGCAGGAACCCCAGATCCTCTTCTGCAAATCTATGTTGGTCAGTGCACAGCATGGGCTTACTGCTTTCCGGGTGCTGGCCATTTGCCTCTATTGAGGTTCATGATGTTCCTGGTAGCCTATCTCTACAGGCTGTTGAGGTTCCTCTGACTAGCATGTCTGCCCTGTAGCATATCAATCACTCTGCCTAATTTGGTATTATTCATGAACTTCCTGAATGTCCACGTCTGTTCTATTGCTCTGGTTATTAATAAAGAAATTTGAAAATTATTAGGTCTAGTATCAATCCCTGAGGCAAGCAGCAGGTAACCAGCTGCGAGCTGAATTTTGTACAGTTGACCACAACCCTCTGATCCTGATGA